>NC_050069.1:77160428-78360428 GCF_009764565.3 Dermochelys coriacea
TCACATTAACCTCCTGAATAAGGGTCTTCAGTTTAAGAGTAAGCTCTTGTCATAGGCAAGTGATGTCAAACAGTAGTAGAAAAAATGATCACACATTGATAGCAGTCAACCTAAGCAATATTTTAGCTTTTTCATAGTTGTCTTTAAAGATTGACAACACAATAAATTAACAATATATATAAATTGCATACCATATTATTATTTATTAAATGCATTTCTAGAGTGGCTTTCACCTTAGTATCTGGGCACCTATTACATAAATTAATGATTTATCAGTTTCTCATAAAGGAAGCCAAACTCTTCTCTCATCCCATCATTTTCTTAAATTGTTTACTTAAATAGGGATCAAATACAGATGCTAGTCATTGATAGGGGCTTTGTCATGGTAAGGACTACATAAAGAGATGAGACTTCTTAAGTGATGAGGGGTGGGTAGAGACGGATCTCTGTCTAGCCAGAACAGATTCCATAGTCAAGAGACTTTGGATGAAAGAACCTTCTCCTGGCCCCCAAAACTTTCAACCTGTAGTTTGAAATCAACATCACCTTTTAGTAGTTGTAGTGAGGTATGGAAAGAGGCAGTTTGAGATAAATGAATTGTAGCCCAGTTAGGGCTATAAAAATAAGAACCCAGTCTGGAATAAATTGAACTGTCAGCATGGAGCACCTGTGTGATGTGTTTCCATTGATCTGTCCTACATGGAATGGAGGCCACTTTATTCTGAACCATTTACAGTTTCTGCCTCTGATCCTGGGCCATGCTCTGGCCATGTTGTGCTATTTGACCACTGCGAGGCAGCACTAAACTTGGTGGAGCCAGCCCCTAAAGAATCTCTTCAGTGTAGAGGAATTCTTTAAATTTGTTAGTCTCTAAGGTGCCACCGGTACTCCTTTTCTTTTTAGGAATTCTTGGGTGTCATAGAGCTGTCATAGTGGTTCCTGCACCACTACTACTTGTACTTTCTGATGGTGGTAATGTGACCAGGGAAATAAGGAGGTGGTCCTACTGCTGTAATGGCCCTTGGGGATATTGACAGATGTTGCCAATCTAAACTATGCCCAGTGCGACAAGATGGTAGATGTTAGTATGGTGGGTCCTACGCTTTTCTTGGCAGGGGGCTCTTGGGACCCCGAGGACCCTGCTAGTGGCCCGGGAAGGAGGTAAAGGAGGGAAGTGGGGGAGGGGCCTGGGTTTGCTCCTCACTCTGAGCCCCAGCCCCTCTCAACCCCTGCAGGTTCTTACCCTCTTCCCCCTTGAGTGAGGTACCTTCGGTCCTTAGATGCTGGGGAAGGGAGTCTCCCTCCCATGCTGGGGCAGGGTCTCCCTGGTTTTTCCTGGTTTTCTGATTTTCCAAAACACACCTCCAAGCTCCAGTTCTCTCTCCTTCTTGACTGCCTGAAGCAGGGGGTTTTATTAGGTTCCTGACAGGGCCTTAATTGGAGCACCTGTAGTCAATTAACCTGTAGCCACCCTCCCTAGTCTACAGGGAACCGTGCCTTAATTAGTCTAGGGCTTACATATTTTCCCCTCTACCAATCTCCCACTGCTCCCTGACCCTCCTGTATCATATATACCCCCCTACTCCCCCCCCCCCCGCTCAACACCATGGGATTGGGCTACTTGGGTTGAGAGACAGTATTGTTGTGACAGGCTGTCTGCGTTGCTGTGTTGACTTCTGGCTCTATGCTGTATCCGGAAGTGAAAAAGTTGTAGGGATAGGAATCATCTAGTCACTTGTGCATTCCTCTCTTTGTTTGTTTGCCTCCATTGAAGTGGAGCGTGGTCTGTCACAAGAGTGAACCGCTACCCCAGTAGGTAGTACCGTAGAATCTTCATGGCCCATTTAACCACTAGGCATTCCTTTTCTACTACGGCATACTGTTGCTCCCTGGGCAGCAGCTTTCGGCTGAGGTAAAGGATCAGGTGCTCCTCATCCCCCACCATCTCTGAAAGGATGGCCCCAAGTCTGTTTGTAGGATGAATTCCTTTTTGAAATCTGGGGCTATGAGCATTGGATGGCTGCAAAGGGCTGTCCTTAGGTTTGTGAAAGCTTCTTCTGCTGCCTCAATCCACTTAACTATCTCCGTGCCCCAATAGTAGATAGTACCCCACTATCCCTAAGAATGCTCTGACTTGCTTCTTGCGGATCAGGCGGGGCCATTTCTGTATTGCCTCCACTTTGTTCTATTGGGGCTTCACCAGGCCCCTTCCGACTACATACCCAAGGTATCTGGCCTTGGCTAACCCTATTGCACATTTGGATGGGTTAGTGGTGAGGCCAGCCTTTCTAAGAGCATCTAGTACCACTTCCACTTTCCCCAGGTGCATCTCCCAATCAGGGCTATGGATTGCCACATCTAAATAAGCGGCAGCATACTTGGCATTGGGTCGAAGTAATCTGTCCATCAATCGTTGGAAAATCACAAGGGCTCCATGGAGCCTAAAAGGGAGAGACAGTCAGGTGGAGAGAAAGCAGTATTTTCCTTGATGTCCTCAGCCAGGGGGATCTGCCAGCAGCCTTTTGTCAAGTCCAAGATCGTCAAGTATCGGGCCTTGCCTAACTGATCCACGAGCTCATCAACACCTGGTATCGTGTAGGCATCGAATGGGGATACTTCATTTATCTTCCAGAAGTCATTACAAAATCTCAGGGTGCCATCAGGCTTGGGGACCAAGACAATAGGGCTGGACCACTGACTGTGGGATTCCTCAATCACCCCAAGTTCCAGCATCTTCCTTACTTCTTCCCTAATTTCTTCTCTTTTTGTTTCTGGTATGCGATATTATGGTTTGTGTGGAAAACAAGTGTTGGTTCCGCTGGATCATTTCAGCTACCTCTGTTATTGTTCTGGGGCTAATTCGGGGGATATCTTTACCTGCCCTTATGGGCCATCTGCTTGGGGCGGAGATGGCAGGATGGCCAGGCATGTCTCCCGATCGTGCCAGGGTTTCAGTAAGTTGACGTGGTAGATCTGTTCTGCCTTCAGCAGTCTGGCTGCTTCAGCTTATAATTCACCTCCCCAGCAGCTTCCACAATCTCATAGGGTCCATGCCAACTGGCCAGGAGCTTGCTTGTGGTTGTTGGTACCAGCACCAGTTCTCCTGGTTGAAATTTCTGTGCTTTTGCCCGATGGTTGTAGTAGGTTTGTTTGGCCTCTTGTGCTTTTGCCAAATGCTCTCATACTATGGGGGTCACTTGGGCTTTTCGTTCTCTCAGCTGGGCCACGTGTGCAATGATGTTCTTCCCCGGGTTGGGTTGTTCCTCCCATTCCTCCTTCGCGATGTCTAATGTGCCACGTTGGTGGCGTCTGTACAGTAGCTCGAAGAGGAAGAATCCTGTAGATGCTTGGGGAACTTCTCATATTGCAACCATCAGGTATGGTAGGAGGGTATCCCAGTCTTTTCCATCTTGCGCCACCACCTTTCGAATCATGCTTTTGAGAGTGCGGTTAAACTGCTTGACCAGACTATCTGCTTGGAGATGATAGACAGAGATCCGCTGTGGAGCAGGGTACATAAGTCTTTCGTTTCTCTAGACATGAAGGGAGTTCCTTGGTCTGTCAGGATCTCCTTAGGGATGCCTATCCTAGCAAAAACCTGCACCAGTTCTTTTGTGATTGCCTTACACGTGGAGTTTCTTAGAGGAATGGCTTTGGGGTACCATGTAGCATAGTCCAGAATGACAAGTGTGCTTCGGTGGCCCCAGGCTGTTCTTTCTAGTGGGCCCACTAGATCCATTGCTATCCTTTCAAAAGGGACTTCAATTATAGGCAAGGTACCAAGGGGGCCCTTAACTGAGGTCAGGGGCTATGCAACTGGCATTCTGGACAAGAGGTGCAATAGTGCTGGACTTCTGCCCATACCCCTGGCCAATAGAACCTCCTTAGGACTCTATCCAGGGTCTTGTCTGCTCCTAAATGTTCCCCAAACAGATGACTGTGAGCTATCTCTTACGACCCTTGGCACCAAGAGCTGTTCTGCTTCTTCCTCTCATATTGGCACTACCCTGTACAACAGATCCTGTTTCATTACATAGTATGGCCCTGGGCCTTTGGTTTTCCCTTCTACTGGCATGCCATTTACCTCTACTACCTTCTCTCTCATGTTTGCATACAGTGGGTCATTGGCTTGGTCCTGCGCAAAACACTCGTGTGCGAGACCAATCTGACCTGATTCTATTGGATTGGGCTCCCCTCCTACTCTTAGGGTGCTTCCGCCCATGCTGGGGGCCATCTCTGGGTCTCCACTGGTTCGTATTTCCTTGTGGTTTCCCTGACAGGGCCTCCTCCCAACCAAGGCAGCTCTTTGGTTTGCCACCAAAATCCTGGTTCCTAATCTTTTATCTGCCCTCCTTTCCCATCTAGATTTCCAGGACTTCCCAGGGGGTGAAAATAACTAAGGAGAAAATCCAGCAAAAATTGTGGTAGGGCCATCCATGGGCGCCTCAAACTCTGCTCGGGGTTTACTTCCCTCCCTAACTCTATGGGGGGGGGGGGAGGAGTAAGCTCTTGAACCCAGGAAAGTCCCTGTCAATTAAGAGTGGGTGGGGTAGCCTGGGGACTGTGCCATGGACACATGTCACTCCAGTGCTCTTGGCCCAGCTCAGTTGGTCTTGCCCCACTAACTTCCCTGAGACCAATGTGACAGCATTCCCAGAGTCCACCAAAGTTATGGTCTGGATGCCGTTCATCTTCACCGGCCTGGTGTACTCATGTGGGACCATTGCGACTCCCACCAGGCTGATTAGGCTACATTGGTCCCTGGGATCCCCCAGATTACATTGCATGGGCTCCTTCCTGTTGGGGCACTGGGCTGCTATATGTCCCAACTCCCCACACTCATAACAGTGATATCTTATCCCGGAGTCCTCTGTCTTGGGCCCACTGACCTGCTCCCGCAACCCTCTCCCCCCAGACCCTCAGGCCGCTCCTTGGTGCCTGTTCTTCCGGCTATGGCTTTCCCGAAGTTCTCAGTTATCAGGGGCCTCGGGATCGGGACTGGTTTCCTGAAATGCCGTGTTTCACCTCCTGGGGTTTCGAACAGTTTACGGGCTGCTAGTTGCCTCTCTATGAAGGTGAGCAGTTCATCATAGGTGGAGGGGTCATTCTGGCCTACCCAGGCTCAGAGGCCCGATGGTAGTCCTCTCGTATAGTGGTCCAGCACCAGGAGCTCCATTATTTTCTCAGAGCTGAGAGCCTCCGGGCATAACCACTTCCGGGCTAGGTGGATTAGGTCAAACAATTGTAATTGTGGTGTCTTGTCTTCGCAGTACTGCCATTCATGGAACCTCTGGGCTCACAAGGCCATCATTACCCCTGCCTTGGCCAGGATCTCCACCTTCAGTCGGGGGTAATCTGCCGCCTCCTCTGTGGTCATATCATAGTAGGCCTTCGAGGCCTCCCCGCACAAAAATGGGGCGAGGATGCCCAACCACTGATCTCGGGGCCAGGCCTCCTGCAGGGTTGTCCTCTCGAAGACCAGGAGGTTTGCCTTCACATCATCCTCCCAGGTCATTATCTACGGACTGTAGCTGGCCTGTATGGTCCACGTCCCATCATATCTGTGGCTCAGCTCTGTAAGGGCCTTCACCTGGTTCACTAGTTCCTGCAGCACGGCCTGATCTTGGGTGGCCTGGGTCATCAGCAGGTGATTGGTCTCTTGTTGCAGCCTCATGGCCTCCTGTTGGGCAGCTGCCTGGACTTGGGTAGCCTCCTGCTGGGCGGCAGTAGCTTGCACCAGTACTTAGATCATATCATCCATCTTGAAGCAGGGTGGTAATGACCCACCCTGGATTACGTTCATGGCACAAAAATCCCAACCGTGACACCACGTGTGACAAGATGGCCAATGTTAGTATGGTAGGTCCTGTCCTTTTCTTGGTGGGGGGCTAAGATGCCACCCCATGCCCCTGCTCTTGGGGCACCGAGGGCCCCCCTAGTGGCCCAGGAGGGAAGTGGGGAGGGTCTGGATTTGCTCCTCACTCTGAGCCCCAGCTCCTCTCAATCCCTGCGGGTTCTTACCCTCTTCCCCCTTGGGTGAGGTACCTTTGGTCCTTAGACGCTGAGGAAGGGAGTTTCCCTCCCCTGCTGGGGCAGGGTCTCCCTGGTTTTTCTGGTTCTCTGGTTTTCCAAAACATACCTCCAAGCTCCAGTCCTCTCTCCTTCCTCCTCCTCAACTGCCTGAAGCAGGGGGTTTTATTAGGTTCCTGACAGGGCCTTAATTGGAGCACCTTGTAGTCAATTAACCTGTAGCCACCCTCCCTAGTTTACAGGGAACCACACTTTTTAATTAGCCCAGGGCTTACATATTTCCCTTCTACCACTCTCCTACTGCTCCCTGGCCCTCCTGTATCACACCAGGGATCATCCCAATTCAGAATGGCTGCAGGATTGAGGAGAGTGCAAAGATACATTTGCATACACACCCAAGCTGAAGTGAGGGTTGCTTGGCTGCAGATGAGGATCTGGCCTTCTGGTTCTTCTCAGGAATTGAGAGTTACAATAGTCTAGTCTTGAAGAGACACAAGTATGGATCTTGGTGGCTTGGTCAGCACTGAATAGGAAACAGTTCAGTCCAGTAGAAAAAAAAGACATCTGGGCCTAATGTTATATAGACTCCAGAAATAGAGTCTATTCCAGTAGAACCACAACACTGCATACCACCCTTCCAGTAGAAGTCAGATGCCCTCTGACAGACAAAAGTTAGATTATTGTTCCTGTTTCTCAAAATATTTACCTCTGTCAGTCAGCATCACCTTTGACATGCCTCAGGTTCAGTTTGAGTGTCTTCTCTTCATTTAGTTCCATAATTTACTAAGACATTGATTTATAAAGGGAAGTGTATCATGTATGAATATTGGAGACAGAGCTTATAAGAGGCCACTGTAGCCTACATTATTTCATTATTTCTCCTTAAGTGTATATACATTGAAAAAGGTGAAACTAGATCAAATCTCAGAAAAAAAGAGCAGCTACCCATAGAACTTTCTTCTATTTCTTGGCGATGTTATCCAAGTCTGACACATCTTAGTATTTAGTATTGACAGTGGACTGCCAGCCATAGTTATGAGATATCCATTAGCACAGTCAGCTGTCTCAATGATATATCCAGGAGCCTGATTAGCAGAGAACAAGAATACTGGGAAGACAACTGGGCGTTGCCAGCGTTGCCCACCATCACCTTCTCAATAATCTTTCCCAACACACAGAGATAGGAGATAAAGTAGTTTGTGAGAACTTTCTTGTTGAGTAGTGATTTCTTGAACAAGGGCTGGACCACATACATTTAAGGATTTATAAAAGGTTTGTCCTTCCTCAGTATGGCATCAGATGTCCATCAGAAATGGATTCATGCATGCTTCACTAACTTTCACAGATCTAGAGAATCATCTTAGAAATGTGAATAAGTTCCATCTATTTAAATAGAATGTTAACTGTGGGACATAATGCTGCCATTTAAAGCTCCCTATTTTTAAGTAACTTAGATGCACAATTCTATGCAACTTTGGGCAAATGGTATTACTACATGGCAAATGACGCTGAATGCAACAATAACTTTCCTAGCTAAAAGTGATATTACTACATAAATCATATTCTATTCCCATTGACATAGTTGGCCGATCTAGCTTACATGTCATAATTAAAAATGTTATTCAGTCTTCTTCTGAGATGGAGTATGTCACTCTTACCCTAGATTAAAGGACTCCTACTTCCTGCACGTTTGAAGAGCAAAAACCAGAACTGAACCCAATATAATATGGCAGAGCAGTTTTAGTTGTGGCAGTTTTAAGCCAATAGGTAAGTCAAACAACTGGAAATCTTAAGTGATAGTAATATTCTTAAATAACAACAGGTACTGCTTAAGTGAATGCATAAGATTTTATTTAATAAATATGAAATTGAAACATAACTGTCCCATTTTTTCAATATAATTTTATTACTAGATTTCAGACAATAGTCACTTTTGATTAATATTTTCCCCCTCACATTTGCATTTTATTTATTTAATATACTTGTTCTTGGGCCAAGTTCAGTAACAATTCCATTGGGCTTCTGTGACATTGAAGCCACCAAAAAATCAATTGAGGTAGGCTTTTGCCCTCTATGCTTCAAAATTCTTACAAAGACTTTTATTCAATCTCTCTGCTTGAAAAGAAAGTAATGTAGGCTTCATGAAACTGAAGACACTGAATAAAATCCTTACTCCTTTATTCATTGGATTTTACTGACCATTAAATAAACATAGTTTTGATTAAATAATAAATTATATATTAAGGTAAATGATGCTGATAAGATTTTTTTTTTCCAAAGGGATATCTAATTAAATAAATTACAGCACAATACACTGTGTAGATGATCTTGAAGTCTGAAAATGGAAGTCTACAGTGGAATGACAACCCTGTATTGTTGCTATTATCTTATTCAGGTGTCATATGGATGATAAATTTTAACTGACCAGAGGCACAAAATTGAAAGAAAATGAAGTCCTGATATTACCTTTTGAATTAATAAATGCAGATTTGTATTTGTAGATCCTGGGTTTGTTCCACATAACATCCAATTATAAGTCTGGATCTGCTACAGTACAGATCCTGAATTCTTTCTTTTTGGCTAAACAGTCATGGTTGATGACCAGTCAAACTAAAATTTTCATGGCCTGCAGAGGTCTTCACGTTCCACAGTCTGACTACTGCATCAAAAGAGTTCAAGAACAGAACAGAATACCGGTGGCTTCCTGGGTGCCATCTTGGATTCCTTTTGAGCATGGAAAGGCTTCTCTGGACAAGGATTACTTCATTCCCTGTGCCAGCTGCAGTAGCACTCTGCCAGCTACTGCAGAAAGCACAGAAGTCTTGCTCTGCCAGAGAAAGGGATTGGAAGGTCTGGCACAGAGTGAACCACATCACATGCTTCTAGCCTTCTGCAGCAAAAGAGAAGACTCTTATCTGCTAAATTCATCATAGCCTAGAAATGAGATCCTGAGAGCCTTCTAAGAATTATGCCATGTCTAAAAGTATTACTGCACATCATTACTGAGTATATCAAGGAGAGGTGCATAGACTGGTGAAAGTTACAATCAATGCCCTCTTCCCCCAAAGTCGCTTCCAAGTTTTAGATAGAGTACAAGAGTTCAAGAAACGCTGTAAAACAGGTGAGCTTTCCACACATTCCCTAAGAACAATAGGCTGATCATGTAGTAGTTGGTTGATAAAGTTTTCCACTCCAGAGTTGTTAGGGCTGTACTTCCTTAGGCTATGTCTACACTACCGACACTATAGCTGCACAGCTAAGATGCTGCAGCTGTGTCTCTGTAGTGCCTGAGCGTAAACAGTTGCTACAATGACAGAAGCAGTTTTTCCATCGCAGTACTTAATCCACCACTCTGAGACGCGGTAGCTAGGTCTACAGAAGAATTCTTTCATTGACCAAGCTATTTTCTACACTGGGGCTTAGATCAGCTTAACGACATCTCTCAAAGAGGAGCGATGTTGCTAGATCAACCTAAGTTTGAGGTGTAGACTGGGCTTTAGGAAGTTGTCCATCAAAGTGACAGCGTAGGATAATGCTCTTCCCAGCTACGGCCTTAGGGACATCTCTCTCTCTCTTACCAGTACTTCGTTCTCCCAGTGACTGACTATCCTTCATGCTTTCCGAGGTAGTGCTGTTAATGCAAACTGTGTTGTAGCAGTCACTGAATGGCAAATTATCCCTTATCTGGGATTTAAGGGAGACTTGTCTCAACACAATAGTGTGTAGGCTGAAACATCTTTTAGTTCAGAAGAAATCAAACTGTCAAACACGAAGGAAAGAGCATAGCAATTCTACAGTGTGATTTGTCCGCAGTCCTGCCTGACTGACCAAGAAGGAGAAAAGAACCCAGCGTTTTGTTTTGTTTAGATCCAATCATGGAAAATAAATGATCAGATAAGTAGATTTATGATTTGTCTGTCTTGTTTCTTAGCACTGCAGTTTAGATACTGATAGTTAAATCATGATCAATCTGTTTGTTGAGACTTGTGCATGTGACATTTGGAATGAAAAAGCTATCTATTTACCCACCAGCATTGTCTGCTTCTACTGTCTTTAAGTAGAAGCCAAAATTTTCTATTATCAAAAATCACTTAACTGCATGATTTACTCAGGCTGATCTCACTAGCTTAAATCTCCCAGTAAAACATATCCCTAAGAGGAATGACTTGTTAAATTAGCTGAAATTGCACTTTTGAGAAACTGAAACAGGTGTGATTTGAATACATATTTTGCTTAGATTTTAGTATCTGGCAAAAGAATAAACTTTGATAATTGAAACGAAATGAGTGTTTTAAACTCCATTTTTTCTCTTTGTCTCTGGCTTTCTAGTTATCTGGATTAGACTACAATTTTTCAATGTATATTCATGCTTTTCCTTTAAAAAATGGAGTAACATTGGTCAAAACTGTTGTAGCATATGATCTTCTGTTAGGATGAGAGATTTGCAAAATAATTACAAAATGTTTTGCATGTCAGTAAGCTTGGCAGTCGTCTGATGCTAGTGAATGGTGCAGTTATTTTGTTTTACGTATCTTATTAAAATCCAGTGATCCAGAATAGACAATAACAATCAATATAATTAAATTACTAAGGTAAAAGTTTGTAAACATGTTAAAAGTTGTGTCTATCTTTGTAGTTCTTTGTGATATGTAGACTTACCAGCTATGACTGTATAATAAATACAAAGAAATTTAATATGAAAATTCAAAACATTTTCTTTCTTAAAATTTTTTTTCCCAGATGAACAAAGTAAGATTCTAAAAAAAAAAAAATCTATGCTGATCTTTGCAGTGTAGATGCAAATGAAAAGAAAATTACATGGATCAGGAAGCCTAATCTAAACTGCGGGTTTCTAATTAAGGTCCCAATACTGCAAAAGTACCTATGTGGGCATATCTTTATGCCTAATGGAAACCCTGGTTGAGAAAGTGGGGCTCCATACTGATAGATCTCTTTGCAAGAAATAGTATGGATACAAAAAAAGCACAGTATCTAATTTAGGGCCTGAGTCTGCTTTTTCTTAGGTCAACTCAAATTTTGCCACTGACTGCAGAGGGATCAAGGCTGGGCCCATAGGGCTCAGTACTGTCCATCCATGTAAAAATGGCACCCATCAGATGCTAAGGAGATGAGCACTGTTATAAAAGCCTAGAAAGTTAGGATTGGGGCATGTGGGCCTGATCCTATTCCCACTTAAGTCTGTGACAAAACTCCCATTGACTTCCGTGAGAGCAGAATCAGGCCCTCAATTAGATTATATAACTTTTTAACATCCACATTAGTTAAGTTTGCAAATTTCCTTTTTAACAAAATATCTATGCACATAGAAATCTTTTTAGTGTTTGAATGTTCATCCACCAGCTTGATTGAATTGTTTAAAAAAAAAAAATCATGGTATAGCCTGGATCCTGCAATGAGAACCATACAGCTGAAGGAGGTCCACCTGCAGAATCATCATTGCAAGGTCAGGGCTATGATGCTTATTTCATATTTTTCTCTATCTTCATTTGTACAGTATATCTGCTTTTTACAAATTTTGGAATACAAAGAGAGAAATCTGGTCTCATTACACCACATAATCCCATGAACAGTAGTAGAAATTTGGTTTTTGACTTCTAAAACAGGGTGAATACTTACATAAAATTTGTTTGTTTTGTTTCTTTAATATTTCATATGTTCTTGTTTAATACTATATTTCTGTCTTATCTGGCAACTTCAGCTGAGAGCACAAATAGTTCTAAAAATGGTAGTTGCAGGATTTTGATGGTGTGTTGCAAACATCAGCCATTTGAGGTACACTTATGGAAGAACGTGTTCTGATATTCACTTCCCTCCTTATCATTTCTAAGAGCTTTTCATACTTTAGTCTCCACAAATGCAATTGTTTTGGTGCAATAAGGGTTAGAAAAATCACTGATGCATACTAATATTCTTCTCAACTGGACAAGCAGTATCTTTACTTTAACACTTACTGGATCTAGAAGTCTACCACAAGGAAGAATTGGGGCTTTTTAGTTCAGTACTTCTGAAATCAAAAGATTATTTTGACTGCTAATATTTGCATGAATAGTCAGCATATTATTTATAGGAGTTGCAAACTATTCAAACTCAGATGTATATTATTGATTTTAGGTTCCAGTCTTGCAAAAGGATTCTGTACAGGTGGATCCTCACATGCATAGTGTCTCATTGACTTGGAAAGTAAAAGCAAAGTGTACATTATTATACATTTACTACATCAGTACATGTGCCATTCAGTGTATCAACATTTTGAAATAAGGAATATTGTGTTTAAAAAATCATTTAATTCATATCAGATCTAAAAATCAAAGCATAATTGTAGGTGATTTAAACTTAACATTGTCCATCTTTGAGTTTAAATGAATCCTTGGTGATTTGCAACTAATAAGACAAATGTTGATGGTTAAAAATGAGGATACTATTACTGGTATATTTGTCTCCAGTTGCTAACTGCTTGAAATGTGTGAAAAGTAAAGGTCAGATCAAGGTCAAGACTTTTATTTTCAAAGAATGGCCAACTCAGCAATATCCTATCTATGTAGTATTTTCTCATCCTGTTTTCTCTGTTAAATATAAACCTGAATATTTGTATTTTGTTATTAATGTATTTCATTAAATATATAGAATGTTTGGCATGGCCACATTAGTGTAAGAACTTCTGGAATTTCCTCACTTTTGCAGTGCTTTATATTTCAACTTTAACTCTGTGTTATTGCCAGAGGTATTTCATTTAATTGTTTAAAATCTAGAACAAATATATGTGTCCCATAAATCAAGTTTATGCAGCCCCTAGGAAGTCTGGAATCTGTGACCTAGCACATTTTCTTATTCTTAAAAACTCAGCTTTGATTAACTGTATGTGTGATGGACTCCAGCAATATGCCTTTGCTTTTGAAATGGTAAATAGTCTGGTGTAGTTGGGTCTAGAATGCTCCAAATATTAATCTTATGTGCTTTATGTTGGGAATATCCCTGAAACAAATGTGTAATGCACCCTAGCACTGTGACTTTGTCTCTCTCCGGTGGCTGGACCACAGAGGTTTCAGTGTTTGGGACTGGGTTCAAGCTAACAAACTTGCATGTTTTAATTCAGACAATAGAAGCTCATTGTTTTAAATCCAGAGGTCCTGGATACAATCCTCATAGATGACGTACCATCCAGTGGCATCACATTATAATTGCATATCAGAACCTTCTATCACCAAACATTAGGCATTATGCTTAAGTGCAGCAAAGGTACAAATGGGCCCAAATCTAATTTTTAAATAGAAAGTGGTTTCTAGGGGTTCCAGTGATCAGTGAAACCATGGAGCAGTCCAAAAACAGTCATGAAAAGAGAAACGGATGGTCAAGTGGACATCCATTTCCTCAGCATCTCATTTTGTAAAAGCCTTTTGCGTCTCTTCACATGACAATTGACCCAAACCAGACCCCCACCTTCAACATCAAAAATCCTCTGAGACATCAGAGTCTTCTTTTACAACTTTCCAATCCTGATCCCTATGCCTGTTGCCAAATCCTTCTTTCAGATTCACCCATTAGCTGCCAAAACATTCATCCAACTACAAAAACCCAGCTGCATCCTTCATAATAACTCTAGCATAGTCATCCCTGATGTACAGTACCAATATGTACCCAATGCAATAGTGGTATTACTTTGCACTTGCAATACATTGACTTTGTCCAATGACCTCAAAGCAATCTAGTATATGGTTAAGTATTATCATCTTCCTTTTACCGATGGAAAAACAGAGGCTGTGACTTGCCTTGCATCATGCTCTGAGCCAATGTTAGAATGCATAATAGATCCCAGATATCCTCAAAAAGAAAAGGAGTACTTGTGGCGCCTTAGAGACTAACAAATTTATTTGAGCATAAAATACATTTATTAATTACTTTAAAGTGCCACAAGTACTCCTTTTCTTTTTGCGGATACAGACTAACACAGCTGCTACTCTGGAAGCCAGATATCCTGACACCCAGTCCCCCACTAGAAAATGATGCTGCTGCAGCATTTCAGGTTTTAAGAGTTAGCTCAGTTGTTCTTGGTTTCATACCCTCTGAAACAACCAAAACATTTATGTGTGCAACATTTTTATTAGAAATGTCTGAACTGTAATTATTTATAAGGTTCCTATAGGAAGAAGAGTGAAGGGATTTTTGTGCCTTGCCATTTTAAATTAACCTCTTTTGAAACGGAATACCTGTAATGTTCATGTAATGAAATAAGTGGTCTAAAAAGTCAGAGTCCACTCTCTTGATGCAAGTTAGGTTTTTCTATGATCCACCTTATCACCAGGTGACCTCACTTCCTGAAAATCTAGCTTACAGGATGTTAGAGAGTCCTGACATAACTTGCAGGGCTAGTACAACAATATGTTGTGATGCTGTGTGGTGTCGTGAGATCGTGTCACAGTTACCAAAGTTAATGCCACTATCCATATTACATATATAATAAAGGTATGACTGAAAATAATTGTTTTGGAAATTATTTTTTTAGTGATTGTATCATCTATGGGGTTTTTTAATCATCAGGTTTTCTTTCAACATGATTTTAGATATACAAGACATAGATTACATTATCTTCAGTAACAGAAGTGCAAACACCTGGCAGATTATTTATAATTCTAATCAGTTTTTAAACTATTGGCCTTCATTACACAGCCCACAGAGTGCTTGTGGCCCACAACATGTATAATTGTAATCCACCATAAATTAGTAACATGGCCTCCATAATTTAGTGTTGCAGGAAGCTATTTATCCAAAAGAAAGTTGTTCTTATGAAAAGATGAGTTACTTCTAATATGTATACTAATTACTGAAAATTATTATGACAATTGGTTGTCTTCAGCCAGTCATAACAAAGAAATACTGTCATGTTGTCAGCCAATAAGCCTATTCCTTGGAGCTGATGCACTGGCAGTAACTAAGCTCTTGTTTTGAATAGGGTTTGATCTTCCATAAAGCTGTATTTTACCTTTCTGACTTTATTCTTGATCTGGATCTCAAATATTGCTTACAACAATGATGACAAACAAATTAATAACTCATATTTACAAACTTAAAAGGTTTGATAAAATTATATTAATCAGTAAATGAATGTATCACTAAGTAGTAAATGTTTCATTGTTATAAGCATATAAATTGTGAACTCGTACTTTCATCAGCCCCAAAAAGCTTTGGCTGCTTTAGAAATTGTGCAGGTTCCATGAGTTTCCCAGCAACAGAAGCTATTCCTCCATGGACGGTGGTAGTATTTATTTGGATACTGCTGCCTTTTGAGCTTGTGTGTCACCATTACTACAGATGCCACAAACTGAGTATTTCAGTGCATTTGCTTAAATCCAGATGTATTCTTTCATGGTTGACTAATGTCAGACGGGGATACTGTATTTACAGTATTATTCATTAAAATCTGCATTTTTAAATTTATGTGAAACTACCACAGAATTTTCTAGTTTGCTGTCCCAGACAATCAGCACTCTGAGACTTACAGTAGACGTCTCAGGGCCTTGATTTTAACTTCTTTACTGTTGATTGGAGATGTGAAAAAACTAGCTGTTAATCTGGCTCCTCGTTTCCATATTTGGACTGGGAAGACAAAACCTAGTACAGAAGGCCTCAGAGAGAATGAGTGGTATCTGATTTTGGTTTGGAATTTATTTTGGTCACATTCAAACTTGAAACATCTCAAAACAAATGCAGAGCTGTGGCACTGCTTTATTATGCTTGGGTACACTGGTGAACTGAGGGGAGATTTTTTCTAAGTAGGTCTTAAATTCTGAGGAAAGGAAGAAGTGAGCAGCAAAATAAGGACAGTGGACTTCAAAAAATCAGTTTAATGTATTCAAGGAACTGGTAGGAACTTCCCGGGAAGAAAAATCTAAGGGATAAAGGAGTTTAGGAGAGCTGAAAGTTTCTCAAGGAGACAGTATTAAATGGACAACTGCCAACTATTGCAGTGTGAAGATAGGAAGAATAGTAAGAGGCCAGTATGGCTCCATCAGGAGTTCTTGAATGACCTGAAAATCAAAAAGAAATCCTCCAGGAAATGTGGACAGAATGCTAAGGAGAATAGCACAAGCAAGTAGGAACAAAATCACAAAAGCTGAGTCAAAATGTGTGATACCTAGCAAGGAACATAAGAGGCAATGAGGTTCTTTGTCTTTCTCTTGTTATTAATTTAGTTAAAGTAAAGACTAGGTCCTCTACTTAGCGGGGAAGGGGAACTAATTATAGATTATGTCAAAAAGACTGAGGTGTTTAATACCTATTTTGTTTGTCTTCACTGAAAAAATTAATGGTGACTAGATATTCAACACAATTAATATTAACAAGGGGGTGGAGCATAAGTAATGGACAAATTAAAGAATATTTAGGTATGTTAGATGTGTTCAAGTTGGCAGGGTCTGATGAATGTCATCGAAGCGGTATGTGATAGTCTGTCCTTGTCTCCAGGGGTCCCACGTTTCCTGGTGGATTTCGCTAGCCTCAGAGGCTCACTGTGACCCTCCATGTAACCCTTCTCTCTCTAGAGACAAGGGTCACAATCTACTGAGCCATTTTCATCATAAGCCAGCGAGGGAGGTGAGGAGGAGCTATCCTCCCTTGCACAGTCTCTGTTGTCTCCCAGTCTCAGTGATTAATCGGGGGGGGGGGGAGAAGAGGGGAGCCCAGGCCCACCCTCGACTCTGGGCTCCAGCCCAGGGACCCTAATAGTATCAGTTATGGTAGCTGACATTTTAGAAACATGACATGTACAATTCCCCGGGCTACTTCTCCCACAGCAGTCCTCACTTCCTCAGGCTCCACTTCACCCTTACCTCAGGGCCTCCTTCCTTGTGCCTGATATGGTGTGTACTGCTCAGTCTCTCCAACAGCACAACTTCCTCCCACAGCTACTGACATGCACCCCCACCTGACTAACTGGGAGGCTTTTAACTAGTTTCAGCCAGCCCCTGATTGGCTTCAGGTGTCCCAATCAACTTAGCCTTCTCCCTGCCTTCTGGAAAGTTCTTAATTGGCCCCAGGTGTCTTAATTGACTTGGAGCAGTTGCCATTTAACTTATCCTGGTACCAGGGATTTGTTTAGCCTGGAGCTAATATATCGATCTCCCACTACTTTTCTGTAGCCATCTGGCCTTGCCCCATCACAGGTACTTAAAGAACTAGAAGATGAAGCAATCTTG
This sequence comes from Dermochelys coriacea, assembly GCF_009764565.3. Classification (NCBI taxonomy): domain Eukaryota; kingdom Metazoa; phylum Chordata; order Testudines; family Dermochelyidae; genus Dermochelys; species Dermochelys coriacea. The sequence continues at coordinate 77,177,669 of NC_050069.1, forward strand.
TAATGGTTAGCAATTAACTTCAAGAACTCTTGGAGGATGGGTGAGGTCCAGAGAACAGGAGGAGGGGAAACATAGTAGGTATCTGTAATGCAGTTCACTCACCAGTAATGTGCTTTCTTGTATCTAGATTGGGAAATATAGCTCTCACTGTGTCGGGTGTCCTATTGATGCTTGTTACTCACTCTGCAATAGCCTTTCTTCTGGTAACTTGGCACTCTAGCCAGATCACCATTTAGTCCACTCCTTCTGGGGTTGCAAAATCCAACAGAACCACTGTCCAAATGCAGTCTCCAGACTGTGTTTGGCCAACCAGGCCCACCCATTACACTAGATTCCAGTCTAGGGATGCTATAACAAGCAATCCAGGTCCTCAGTCTCCATCCCTATTGCTGTTTCCCTGGTTTCCTTCCTACTGAGCCTCCCTATTTTCTTCTTTCCTGCTTCTGGGTTTACCACTGAAGCATATTCTGCTCCCCATGGCTACTTCATCCCTCCTAGCCTTAAGTCAGACTCCTTACTCCAGGGAAGGATCCCAGTACTTATTCTCCCTCTGGACCTCCTCCTTGCTCCTGATGACTACCCTCCTTCCAGAGAGTGATTGCAGACTCCTTCTCCTGCAGCCCCCTTCTGCTCTCAGCTTCCTGGTTTTATAGTGCTGTCTTGGTCCTTCCCCAGCTGGTCTTCATTCTCACTTAACCCTGGCCCTCCTCTGCCAGGTGACCTAATTGGCCCCTCAGGCCCTCATTAACCCTACCAGGGATGGAAGGGACCTCCAGAAGTCAAGTCCAGCCCCCTGTGCTGTGGCACAACCAAGTACTGTTCTTTGAGTGATGGTCCCTATATGGATTCCAAATGTGTGTGCACATGCAGCCCATGCACCGGAGCTGGAACAATTCTGTAGCAGTGTCTGTTGACTTCCACATGTGTCATGAGTCATCCTCATGTCCACAGCCAAGTTTATAAAAGGCCGGGCAGGTTGACACTGATCCAGTTCCCTCTTACTGCCGCATGGCCAAAGTCAGAACCTCTGTTCCTTCACGTTCTTAGCCTAGCTAAGAGAGTTGCTTATCCATTCTGTCATTGTGTACATAGCTGTAGACAGAGATGACTCGAGCCAGCTGATAGCAGGGGGGCAGAGTGAGGGCAGACTGCTTCTGCAGTGTTACTGAGCGTGCTCAGTCTTTGTGAACATGCTCAGTAAAAGCCAGGCAAATTGGGGCACACGCCCCCTACACCCCAAATACATCACCTCTGGTTGTAGATAGTGTTTTTCTTGTTTATGTAGTGTATTAGTATTGTAGTTAGTTAAGTTTCCTTTTGGACTTGTTCCCCATTGGGGAGACCTCCCGGCCTGGGGCTTATGCCCCAGCAAGTCGGCTTCAAAAACTGTGCTTCATGCCCTCAGTCCTTCTCTGTGAGCAACGAGCACCAGCAATGCCTCTGCTGCCCTAGCGAAACACATGTCATCATCGGCTGTTCCATTTGCTGTTCTTTCCCATCCCAGATTCAGGAAGTCAGGGAACTTTGTTTCCATAAGTTCCTCGTGGAAGAGGCTATGCACTTAACTGTGCAGTCAGATCCAGGACCAGCAGATCTGCCGGAATGCTGTCCGTCCCTGCTGGTGAGCAGCCCTCTGTCTTCTTCCTGGGCACTGGATGCACTGGGTACTTCTGCAGCCTGACAAGCCCTGCTGTGGGCATAAGAAGCACAGTCATGGGCACAAGGGCAGATCTAAGTCTGGGACTGCCCCTAAACGCAGCGTTGCCTCCCCGAGCTGGGCCAGGTCGGGTGAGAAGTCGTACATCAACTCGCTGCTCCAGCTCTCAAGAAGTCCAAGTCAGAGCACAAGGAGAAACACCTACATGATCCTCCAGTGCCGCCACCACCCACAATCACTGCTCTGCTGCCGGCATCACTCTGCCCTCTGCTTGCACCACAAGCACCCTGTGGTCTACTGTGCATGGTTCTCTGTCGCCCAACTGCCTGGAATCACTGCTGCACACTGTAGAGCTGATGCTGCCATACCCAGGTTCTCCACTGCCTTCAAGTCCCCCGGACACCTTGGTCCTGCCTTCTCCAATGGATGAACCCATGCTGCTCCTCCCAGAAAGATGCACAGCTTCCATCTATCTTGGACCACCAGCAGCTTTGGCTCCTCCGCTGCTAGACCCATCCTCCATGTCTGAGGGCTTCTCCAAGCAGGATCCCTCCTTCTCGCTGGCCCAGTCTCGCAGCCCAGATCCCTGATGCAGACCACTCTATCCTCCGGCTTGTGACCCTGCTGCCAAGCCATTGTACTGGTACCCATGGGTCCACCACTCCCCAGAGACCCTTATGCTTGGCCATACTGGCCCCCCGGGACCTGTACTGGGACCACTGGGCACCATCAGTGACATCGTATTACCCACCCCCGGTCTACCTCATGCCTTTCTTGATGTCCGAAGAATGGGAGGAAGCGGTGGTACAGTCAGTACTGCTGGTTGCGCCAGTCCCCACCAGTGCCTCCTCATCACCAGATGAGGTGCTGATCCCACCCTCTCTCTCCTCTCCCGATGACCATAGGCAGTACCACGAGGTACTTTGGCAGGTGGCAGACTATCTTGGACTCCTGGTGGAGGAGGTTCAGGATATGCACCACCAGCTCCTGAACATCCTCCAGCATCAAGGGCCCTCTTGGACTGCCCTTCCCATCTATGAGGCCATCCTGCAGTCAGTGCAGATGGTCTGGCACACACCTGTCTCCTGTGCCACTACTCCAAAGTGCGTGATGTGCTACTTCGGTGCTAAAGGAACAGACTTCCTCCTTTCCCGCTCACCCCGATCTCCCTGGTAGTCCATGCAGTAATGGAATCTGCTCACCAACAACACCTCAGGTCCACCCCTCTGGACAGTACAGCAAAGAAAATGGGCAAGAAGGTTTACTTTTCTTCAGGACTTCAGTTTCGCATTGCCAACTACCAAGCACTGTTGGTCAAATACGACTTTCATATATTCTCTCTGTTTTCAGAGTTTAAAGATTTGCTGCTGCCAGACAAACAGCAACAGTTCCAGCACTGCTGGATGAGGGGAGACTCATGGCCAAGGTGAGCCTTTAAGCGGCCGTGGCTGTCGTTGACGCTGCCTCCCACTTCTTGGCAACCAGCATCATGCTGCGTCGGGATTCCTGGCTCCAATCATCTGGATTCCCTAAAGAGGTCCAGACGACTCTTTAGGACCTCTCCTTTAACATCCACAAGCTCTCCAATGGTAAGACAGATGGATCCCTCCATTCTCTCAAGGATTCTCACACCGCTCTAAGGTTCCTCAGCATTTACACCTCGGGTTTAGTCATCCTTCTGTCCCCATCCCCACACTCCCTATCTGCCCTACTTTCTGTGACTGCAGGAGCTGGTCCGGTGTCGCCAGTGTTCTGAGCGGCCACACTACTCTACCACTGCCACCTCTACTTCATTGACCCTGCCTACACAGCATTTTTGACTCCCAGGTTGAGACATGTGAACCTTCTCCTAACCCTTCCCAGGGCCTCCATGTCATCTTTGGGGGTTCTCTTGCCCTATTCACCCACAATTGGGGTAAGATCACTATGGACCATGTGGTACTGGCTGTTCTCCATCAGGGGTATCAAATTTGTCTCATTCCCCCCTCGTTCACCCCATGGTTGCCATGAAGATTCCTCCTACCAAGATCTTCTCCAATAGAAAGCAGACACCCTTCTCTGAAAGGGCACCGTAGACCCAGTTACCTTCCATTAGAGGGTCCATGGCTTCTATTCTCTGTGCTTCCTTATTCTAAAGATTGGGGAGGGGGTCCTCCACCCTATCTTGGACCTCCTGATGCTCAACAGATGTATAAAGAAATTCAAGTTCTGGATGGTGATGCTCCCCTTGATTATCCCTTCCCTTCCCCAGAGAGCCTGGTTCACGGCTATCGACGTGAAAAATTCCTATTTCCACATCAACTTTACCCAACCCATTGGCAGTTTCTCAATTTTATGGTTGGACACTCCCATTATCTGTTCTGTACCATCCCTTCAGTATTGCAACCGTTCCGAGTCTTGACAAAAGTCTTCACTGTTGTCGCAGCCCATCTGTGCCATCTCAGCCACTCAGTATTCCCTTACCTGGATGATTGGCTCCTCGTTGTGCCATGCTGTGGGCATCTCTTATCAGTCATCCTGGTCCTTTGCATCCTCCTCACCACTTTCGGAATTTGCATTAACAAGGAAAAGTCAGTCCTCATCCCTACCCACCAGATCATCTTTCTTTGTACACTCCTGGACTCCATCATGGCCCAAGCTTTCCTGCTGGTGGACCATTTTGCTGCCCTCACATCTTGCGCTGCATCCTGCACACCTTCATCCATCAATTGGCCTTGGCCACATGGTCACCTGTACCTCTGTGGCGCCCCATGTGTGCCTCCATATGCTCCGCCTTCAGACGTGGCTCCTGTCTATCTACAAGCCACAGACAGACGACTTAGACAAACCTGTCTAGCTTCCCAGTTGTTGACCTAGCCTCCCTCACATGGTGGAACAACCCACCCAAGGTCTTGGTCAGCACCCCCTTTATACCTCCCCTACCCCATGCCACTCTCACCATGGATGCCTGTTTCATCATCTGGGGCACCCACCTGAATGGTCAGGCAGCCCAGGGCCTCTGGACCCCAGGAGGCCAGGATGCATATAAACATCCTAGAATTGTGCACTGCTCATCTTGCCTATAGGGTATACCTCCCCGCATATGATCTCACCACATTCATCTGCTCTCCAACAACATGGCTGCAGTAGTCTATCTCAACAGGGAAGACGGTGCCAAGTCTCCCTCCCTCCATGCAGCGGCTGTCCACCTCTGGAACTAGTGCATCAAGGATGGTGTCACGCTCCAAGCTGCTTATATCCTGGGTGCTCACAGCTCCCTTGCAGACACGCTCAGCACGTATTTCTACATGAACCACAAGTGAGAACTGCATAACCCTACCCAAAAAGAAAAGGAGTACTTGTGGCACCTTAGAGACTAACAAATTTATTAGAGCATAAGCTTTCGTGAGCTACAGCTCACTTCATCGGATGCATTTGGTGGAAAAAACAGAGGAGAGATTTATATACACACACACAGAGAACATGAAACAATGGGTTTATCATACACACTGTAAGGAGAGTGATCACTTAAGATAAGCCATCACCAACAGCAGGGGGGGAAAGGAGGAAAACCTTTCATGGTGACAAGCAGGTAGGCTAATTCCAGCAGTTAACAAGAATATCAGAGGAACAGTGGGGGGTGGGGAGGGAGAAATACCATGGGGAAATAGTTTTACTTTGTGTAATGACTCATCCATTCCCAGTCTCTATTCAAGCCTAAGTTAATTGTATCCAGTTTGCAAATTAATTCCAATTCAGCAGTCTCTTGTTGGAGTCTGTTTCTGAAGCTTTTTTGTTGAAGTATAGCCACTCTTAGGTCTGTAATCGAGTGACCAGAGAGATTGAAGTGTTCTCCAACTGGTTTTTGAATGTTATAATTCTTGACGTCTGATTTGTGTCCATTCATTCTTTTACGTAGAGACTGTCCAGTTTGGCCAATGTACATGGCAGAGGGGCATTGCTGGCACATGATGGCATATATCACATTGGTAGATGCGCAGGTGAACGAGCCTCTGATAGTGTGGCTGATGTGATTAGGCCCTATGATGGTATCCCCTGAATAGATATGTGGACAGAGTTGGCAACGGGCTTTGTTGCAAGGATAGGTTCCTGGGTTAGTGGTTCCGTTGTGTGGTGTGTGGTTGCTGGTGAGTATTTGCTTCAGATTGGGGGGCTGTCTGTAAGCAAGGACTGGTCTGTCTCCCAAGATCTGAGAGAGTGATGGCTCGTCCTTCAGGATAGGTTGTAGATCCTTGATCCTTGATGATGCTTACAGACAGCCCCCATTGTTTCATGTTCTCTGTGTGTGTGTATATAAATCTCTCCTCTGTTTTTTCCACCAAATGCATCCGATGAAGTGAGCTGTAGCTCACGAAAGCTTATGCTCTAATAAATTTGTTAGTCTCTAAGGTGCCACAAGTACTCCTTTTCTTTTTGCGAATACAGACTAACACGGCTGCTACTCTGATAACCCTACCCTATACTCTGTTTTCTGCAGGTGGAGCAGCCCATGCTGGGACCTCTTTGTGACCAATGAGAGCCTCAAACTTCCCCATTATTGTTCCAGGTGGGTCTTGGGGATGGATTCATGGAGCAATGACTTTCTTCCCTGGGCTGGTGACCTATGCTATGTCTTTCTGCCCATTCCCCTGCTCCCACAAGTCCTGAGCAAGATTTTCTGGGGCCAAGCAACAGTCATACTGATACCTCCCTTTTGGCCTGGCCAATATTGGTTCACAGACCTCCTCTACCTCTTTGTTATGCCTCCACCCCAACTCTGCCTCTGCTCACACCCAGATCTCCTCACGCAGAAGCAGGAGTGACTCCGGTAGCCCAACTCGAGCCCACTCCACCTCACAACTTGATATTTGGATGGAGTTCGTGAGTATCCAGGGTATGCTCCACCCTGATGCCCAAGATCCTCACACACAGCAGGAGGCTGTCTACCAGAGCCTTCTATCAAGTGAAATGGAAACAGTTCACCACCTGGATTCACCGCCACCATTAAGTAATTTCATTATTGTTTACCCGCTGGACTCCGTATCCATCCCTATTTAACTCAAACTGTCAGGCCTCACCCACAACTCCGTTTAGATCCACCTGGCAGCACTCAGTACCTCCATCCCTCTGGTGGATGGTTTTTCTGTCTTCAGTCATCTGGCCACCATAGGTTTCCTCAAAGGTCTGCTCAATGCCTTTCCACCGGTGCTCAAGCCAACCCCTTCCTGGGACCTTAAAGTTACTCTCTCTGCCCTGACCAAGCCACCCTTCGAACACTTTGCTACATGCTCTCTCTCTCACCTCTCAATGAAGGTGATCTTCTTGGTCACACTCACATTGGTGCGACGGGTTAGCGAGTTGGCGGCCATGATAGCTGACCTCCCCACACACCATATTCCATAAGGACAAAGTCTTCTTATGCCTGCACCCCAAATTCATCCCTAACGTGATGTCTGCGTTCCACTTCAACCAATGCATCCACCTCCCAGTCTTCTATCCCAAGCCCCATGCCTCCCAGTCTTCTATCCCAAGCCCCGTGGCAGGACATTTGGTGAGCAGCCATATGGGGCTCCATCCACACCTTTATCTCTCATTAAGCAATCGCCCATGTCACTTCTCATGGGTCCTCACACCCACATCCATGCTGATCACTGTTTGTTAGTCACCCACATTTGGGATCCATAAAGGGACCATCACTTGAAGAAGAGAAGGTTATTTAGCTGTAACTGGAGGTTCTTGGAGATGTGTGGTCCCTATTTGGATTACAATACCTGACCTCCATCCCCTTTGTTGTGAACTATGCTGCTTAGTGGTAAGAAGGAACTGGAGTGGTGTTCACCCGCATGGCCTCTTATAACCTCGGCTGCGGCCATGAGGATGATGCACATGTGGATCAATAGATACTGCTACACAGTGGTTCCAGCTCTGGTGCACTTGTGCACCCACATTTGGAATCCAAATAAGGATCACAGCTATCAAAGAACTTCCAGTTACAGATAAGTAACCTCCTCAACCTAGACCATCCCAATAGCTATTTGTCCAACCTGTTTTTAAAAACCTCCAGTGATGGTAATTCCATAAATTCTCATGGAGGCCTATTCCACAGCTTAACTACCCTTATAGTTAGAAAGTTTTTCCTATTATCTAATCTAAATTCCTTCCTGTAGATTAAGACCATTACTACCCCTGCTACCTTCAGTAGACATGGAGAACAATTGGTCATGGCCCTCTTTATAACAACCCTTAGTATATTTGAAGACTGCTGTCTGGTCCGTCCGTCCATCCCTTCCCCCCCACATCATCTTTTCTAAAGACTAAAATTGCCCAGTTTCTTTAACTTTTCCTCAGAGGGAAATATATAAGGTTTTCTAAACCTTTTATCATTTTTGTTGCTCTCCTCTGGACTCTCTTTAGCTTGTCCACATCTTCCCTAAAGCATGGTGCCCAGAATTGGAGACAGTACTCCAATTGAGGCCTCACCAGTGTCAAGTAGAGGAGGACAATTGCCTCCCATGTCTTACCTACCAAACTCCTGTTAATACATCTCAGAATATTAGTCTTTGGGGCAGCTGCATCACACTGATGACTCGTATTCAATTTATATTATAACCACTATAACCCCCAGATCCTTTTCAGCAGTGCTACCACCTAATCAATTCCTCATTTTGTATTTTTGTATTTGATTTTTCCTTCCTAAGAGAAGTACTTTTACTTGTCTTTATTGAATTTCATCTTGTTGAATTCAGACCAATTCTCCCATTTGTCAAGGTCAATTTGAATTTTAATCCTGTCTTCCAAAGTGCTTTCACCCACTTCCAGGTTGGTGTCATCTGCGTATTTTATAAACATGCTCTCCACTCCATTGTTCAAGTAATTAATGAAAATATTGAATAGTATCAGATCCAGGACTGACCCCGTGGGTCCCCACTAGATGTAACCACCCAATCTGACAGCGAACCATTGAGAGCTACTCTTTGAGTATGGTCTTTCAACCAGTTGTGCCACCCATCTTACAGCTGTTTCATCTAGACCACATTTTCCTTTTGTCACTTTGAGATTTAGACTACTCCAATGCACTCTACCTGGGATTACCTTTTAAATTTATTCAGAAAGTGCAGCTGGTGCAGAATTCAGCAGCCCATCTCTTAAGCAGTGTTTCTTTCCATTAACATGTTAAACCTCTGCTTTATGACCTGTGCTAGCTTCCTGTTGACTTCTGGAGTGATATTAAGATTTTGGTTTTGACCTATAAGGCCAAAATGGCCTGGGATCTATCTAAGAGACAGCCTCCCTTTCCATGTAATATTGTCACAGTTGGGGTCAGTGGAGGCACTTGAGCTGAAACCCCTTCTGCATGAATTAGAGGAGGAAGCTTGCAGGGCAGTCTGTTAGGGCCCTGGACCTTTGGAACTCCATTTTTCCCCAGGGCCATAGTAGCTAGTTTGTCAGCCTTCACAGCACATTGCAAGGCCTGCCTTTTCTCCCCTGCCTGTGAGGTGATGGTGTTGTGTAGGTCTGGGTATAGGCAATGGGGATCGGAGATGGGGGCAAGTTGATTAATTTCAGTTGTATTTATGTTGTTGCTTTATATTTTAGTTGATGTGGGGAAAACCCACAGGTCTGCTTATTTTAGTGTATTTTTAAAAATTGGCAAGGGTTCGCAGAACACTGGGTGAGCATTCTTTAATTACATTTTGTCTAAATCTAAATAAATAAAATGAAAAAAGTGTTCCTGCCATTGCTTATGATTATATTTTTCACTGTGCTTAGTAAGAAAGCCACTTATATCATTTTTATTTTACAAACAGAATACTACTATAACTAATAGCAGACTGCAAGTATATTTTCAAAGCTTAAAAATTGCAATTACAATTTTTCAGATTTTTGATAAATACCAGTTTTAACTTTTAATCCTTGTTTTAATTGTCCAGTATTTTCAGCAATTGGCATTTAGCATAAATCTTACACAGGGCAAATATGTAAAATAAGACAAACCTTGTGAAAGCAAAATAAAATCACAAATGACATTTAGTAGGAAAACCATGAAAGGGAATTGTCTTTAATTAGTTCACAGTTGGAGATTTGTTCACACTGCTTATTTTAGTTAAGTCTGTCATCGGGGAGAAACAAGCTATTTAACTTTCAAGATCTTTGGAGGGGAGTTGGCCTTGAAGCCCTGGTCATGCATTCAGCTTAGAAATATTCTGAAAAAGATGTTTTCTTCTTCTACCATACTCTGTACCTAACTGTAAATACATAGTTTATAGATCCTGCCTTTCCATAGGTTTCAGAGTAGCAGCCGTGTTAGTCTGTATTCGCAAAAAGAAAAGGAGTACTTGTGGCACCTTAGAGACTAACAAATTTATTAGAGCATAAGCTTTCGTGAGCTACAGTGAGCTGTAGCTCACGAAAGCTTATGCTCTAATAAATTTGTTAGTCTCTAAGGTGCCACAAGTACTCCTTTTCTTTTTGCCTTTCCATAATGTTTAAAAATCTAAAGCAAGTTCAAAGACTTGCTAGACGGAGTATAGGGGACCAGTCACAAAATTGCACCTCTGGATCCAGCTACCAATGACAGCTTTAATGTCCATTGTCCCATATACCACAGGGGCAAAGAACAAATATTTTATAGTGTTGGAAAGCTGGATTCTCAGCTTAGCTTTACAATGATTTACACTGTTTTCTTCTTTCAGCAGGTTGAGATATCCATCCTTAAAAGCAACTCATTCTGATTACCAGCTTGCTTTTCACTCCATTTGAATTCCAATTTTATTTCAGTAGCATCTATCTTTAAAGAACAAAAGCTACAAAACAACTTTTAGGACTATACAAAAGAAGCTCAGAACCCTGGTTTCCCGTGGGCAGTAAGCACTGATGTTTTGTTCTAGTAATTCATGAAATATTGTAAAGGGTTAGAATGAGCTGATATACTGAACTGACTGTGTGTGGTTTATGTAGGCCTGCAGAATTCAATTTTTTGTTTTTTATCATTTTAATGGATAATATCGATGTTTAAGCATTTTTTTCAATTTAAATTTTCCACAGTTCTGCATAATTATGGGTGTTAAGCATTTTTTATTTTTAATGATTTAATTGTCATAGCAGGGAGTCAGATAATTATGTAATGACAGATGTTGAGATTCAAAAAGTTAAAGCTTTATAAGTGTTAAAACACATAGTGTCAACATCACATAAAAATATACAAAGTAAATATCCTTAAATCAAACTTTAATGAATTCTCAAGCAGTATTTTTTTTTTACTTTGCCTAGCCATAAATTTTGATTATCATTCATGGACATATTTTTCATTGGTTTATGTGTACAATGAAATCAATGTTTGCCAACCTTTACCAATAAAAATTGAATCCTTCCAACTTAGATATATTGAACCAGAATGCGCTGGTGGTTCCATCAGTTTCTGTAGAATTTAGCTTTCATTTTAAAAAACAAAAACTAAGTCTCTAGCCCTTTGGATCATGAAGAAAGCTTTCTGAATGTGGACTGGCAAAGTGCTCTCCTCTTGGGGATGGGTCTACAGAGGTGTGAACCGTTCCATTAATCTAAGTGGGCTGTTACCTCTGAAGGCTAAGGATGAAAATGAAGCAATGTCATTATTGTTCAAATAAAAAATGTATTAAGTCCAGAGGATTTGTTTACAAAATTAGTGTACATTAATTTCACTACTCGTCACTGTAACAGAAACTTGCATCTCTCATGTCTGATGTTCCACAAGGCTCAATCCTGTCTCTTTTTTTGTTCAATGTATTTTCAATATAAATGTTAGAATATTTTGAGAGATTGTGAGATGCTGCAATGCTCTCAGCATGCCAATAATACCTAGGTAGTTCTCAGCAAGCATGGAAAATACTGTTTCTCAGCTGTGCCTATGTATAAGAGAACTTGGAATCTGGATGAAAAATAGATGGCTCAATCTTACCCAAATTTAGATGATGTCAGTGAGAAAAGGAAATAATTAAGAGGAAATGGGTGGAGCTACAATCTAATTGTGGATTGAGGTCATCCTTGTATTTCTGGAAATCCCCTCACATGCATGGGTGCTACCACAAGCAAATAACAAAGTAGTGTGTAAACTCTGTTGTTAGTGTCATCCCTGCTGCTGGATATCCATGTAATAATAGTGGTAAGAAATGCATACTATTATCATTGGTTTTGGTTAGTCGGGAGACCGTGCCCTTTTCCCTTCAGATTTTGGTTTAGGCTTGGTCATCCATGAGTTGTTTCACTTTCAGCCAAGGCTACTGCATTGTGCTTTTTCTGTGAATGGCTATGAAGGTCACCTGGAAGCTAGAGCTGGTTAAACAAGATGCAGCCTGCTTTCTAGGCAAGGCTGATTGACAGGAGCATGTCACATGCATTTTCATGGGAGGGATAGCTCAGTGGTTTGAGCATTGACCTGCTAAACCCAGGGTTGTGAGTTCAATCCTCAAGGGAGCCATTTAGGGATCTGGGGATTGATCCTGCTTTGAGCAGGGGGTTGAACTAGATGACCTCCTGAGGTCCCTTCAGACCCTGATATTCTATGATTTGGAAGTGAATGTAGCAAATAGTAAATTATTAGTCGTCTTTAGTAAATCAGAATTATATATGTGCAGTTGGAGTAAAATGATTTAATTATCTCCAGCTGTTTTTTACTCTCAATTGTAGATCTTCACGTGTTGTAGCTGGCTGCCACAGGATTACTGACTGCCCAATTTGTTATAAGGCTAAAAAACCTGTTCTAGTTTTCCACACCCATTTGCCCAATGAAACCTTCACCAAATTTTAAAATGGAGACATATATGTTACACCTGCAAATAAATATGCATTTACCAGTTGTGAATATAGACCCAACATTTTTGCCTATTTTGCATTCCCTGCCCCTATCAAACATGAGACTGTCATGCTTAGGATATAAAGTTATTTGAATCCTTCCTTAATACAAATACTCTTCATTGAGATGTTTTACTGTACAGTGTTCTACAATGAGGTCTGTCTAGCCTATATTGAGCCAGGAATTCCTGAGTTATAATCCTGATATTGACAATGAATACATGGCATTGATCAAGTCACCTAACCTCTTTTTTTGTCTTATTTTCCAACCTGTAAAATGGGGTTAATACTCATGACCATTCCTCTGCTGTGTTTTGAGGTTTATTTAGATAATGGTTGTACACACTGAAAATGTGAAAGAATCAATAGTTGCCTCAATACCTTATCATTAACTCAAATAATTTAAGATGAGATCCATTTGAGCCATGCAATGGGGATGGTGTGGAGTAATTTTTATTTTAAAACTTAAGCTCAAGAAATATTTATAGTAAGCATAGAAGTTTATGTTGTACTTACCAGATGTCAGGTTGTAGATGTGGTGCTTGTAACAGTTTATCAAAAGGTGGTCAGATGTTGGCCACACCCTTTTTTATAGTAACCAGTTCTTTTTGTGACTGTTACCTTAATATGAATGAATGTAGAAAGAAAATATATATGAAAAGGAAAGTTTTAATACCAGTGTTGTACCTTGACAGCAGTGATAAAACTGGGAGGCTATGCCTCATTGTTTAGTGACAAAATTAATGAATATTATTATCCATCTCTCTCTCCACCTTTCCTTGCATCTACATTCTTTAGTAATATTTACTGACAATTAACACTTAGCATTCTATAAAGACATATAGTGATATCTTATAACAAATACGGGGATATTAATTTTAACATTTTCTGAAGTTTATCAGTTTAAAATTCTGAAACACATGAGTAGCTTTCTCTGAAAATACATATCCATTGCTACTGTGATATGATGTTGGATTAGAGCAACATAAATTGCTGATTCTACTAGTTTTGTAGATCAAATTGAAGTTCACAATCTCTGCATCTGTAGGAACTGCACCAGCATGAAAAATAGTTTCATAAGTGAGTAGCTTGGTAGTCTCTATAATGTATTTCCTACTTTGTGTGTACCATTGCTTTGTACTGCATAGAATGCTAGACACATTCAAAATTTTGACGGTCAGCCTTTAGAGTTACCCTAAAAAGGTTTCAGAGTAGCAGCTGTGTAAGTCTGTATCTGCAAAAAGAAAAGGAATACTTGTGGCATCCTAGATACTAACAAATTTATTTGACCATAAGCTTTCGTGAGCTAATGCTCACTTCATCGGATGCATTCAGTGGAAAATACAGTGGGGAGATTTATATACACAGAAAACATGAAACAATGGGTGTTACCATACACACTGTAATGAGAGTGATCACTTGAGGTGAGTTATTACCAGCAGGAGAGCGGGGGGCGAGGGGAACCTTTTTGTAGTGATGATCGAGGTGGGTCATTCCCAGCAGTTGACAAGAACATCTGAGGAATAGTGGGGAAGGGGGGAATAAACATGGGGAAATAGTTTTGTGTAATGACCCATCCACTCTCAGTCTTTATTCAAGCCTATGTTAATTGTATCCAGTTTGAAAATTAATTTCAATTCAGCAGTCTCTTGTTGGAGTCTGTTTTTGAAGTTTTTTTGTTGAGTTGCCACTTTTAGGTCTGTAATCGAGTGACCAAAGAGTTTGAAGTATTCTCCGACTGGTTTTTGAATGGTGGATAGAGATCTTGTAGGTGTTTTGCTCCAACCCCTCAGGCAGAGACAATGCGGTTGTATCGTAGAGCTTGGCTGTAGACAATGGATCATGTGATGTGGTCTGGATGAAAGCTGGTCAGGAACAGTATCCCCGATAATGTCATGGCAAACCTGGTGGCTGAACTTTGTGACTTTGTCCTCACCCATAACTATTTCACATTTGGAGACAATGTATACCTTCAAATCAGCAGCACTACTATGGGTACCCGCATGGCCCCACAGTATGCCAACATTTTTATGGCTGACTTAAAACAACACTTCCTCAGCTCTCGTCCCCTAATGCCCCTACTCTACTTGCGCTACATTGATGACATCTTCATCATCTGGACCCATGGAAAAGAAGCCCTTGAGGAATTCCACCATGATTTCAACAATTTCCATCCCACTATCAACCTCAGCCTGGACCAGTCCACACAAAAGATCCACTTCCTGGACACTACGGTGCTAGTAAGCGATGGTCACATAAACATTACCCTATACTGGAAACCTGCTGACCGCTATGCCTACCACATGCCTCCCGCTTTCATCCAGACTACACCACATGATCCATTGTCTAAGCCAAACTCTACGATACAACCACATTTGCTCCAACCCCTCAGACAGAGACAAACACCTACAAGATCTCTATCAAGCGTTCTTACAACTACAGTACCCACCTGCTGAAGTGAAGAAACAGATTGACAGAGCCAGAAGAGTACCCAGAAGTCACCTACTATAGGACAGGCCCAACAAAGAAAATAACAGAACACCACTAGCCATCACCTTCAGCCCCCAACTAAAACCTCTCCAATGCATCATCAAAGATCTACAACCTATCCTGAAGGACAACCCATCACTCTCACAGATCTTGGGAGACAGGCCAGTCCTTGCTTACAGACAGCCCCCCAACCTGAAGCAAATACTCACCAGCAACCACACACCACACAACAGAACTATTAACCCAGGAACCTATCCTTGCAACAAAGCCCGTTGCCAAATGTGTCCACATATCTATTCAGGGGACACCATCACAGGACCTAATCACATCAGCCACACTATCAGAGGCTCATTCACCTGCACATCTACCAATTTAATATATGCCATCATGTGCCAGCAGTGCCCCTCTGCCATGTACATTGGCCAAACTGGACCATCTCTACGTAAAAGAATAAATGGACACAAATCAGACATGAAGAATTATAACATTCAAAAACCAGTCGGAGAACACTTCAATCTCTTTGGTCACTCGATTACAGACCTAAACGCGGCAATTCTTCAACAAAAAAACTTCAAAAACAGACTCCAACGAGAGACTGCTGAATTGGAATTAATTTGCAAATTGGATATCATTAACTTAGGCTTGAATAAAGACTGGGAGTGGATGGATCATTACACAAAGTAAAACTATTTCCCCTTGTTTATACCTCCCCCACCGTTCCTCAGACGTTCTTGTCAACTGCTGGAAATGGCCCACCTTGATTATCACTTGAAAAGGTCTCCCCTCCCCCCCCACTGTCCTGCTGGTAATAGCTCACCTTAAGTGATCACTCTCATTACAGTGTGTATGGTAACACCCATTGTTTCATGTTCTCTGTGTATATAAATCTCTCCACTGTATTTTCCACTGAATGCATCCGATGGAGTGAGCTGTAGCTCACGAAAGCTTATGGTCAAATAAATTTGTTAGTCTCTAAGGTGCCACAAGTACTCCTTTTCTTTTTGCCCTAAAAAGGTTATAAGTCCTAATACTGCCACAGATAACAAAAATTCTCCTTTAGGCTAAGGAACCTTGTGGAGTGGGTGAGTTGGTTTGTTTGTGAGGCTGTTTTTTGGAGGAGAAAATTGTCCTGTGTTTTCTTCCTAGTAACAGCTATTCAAAGTCCAAAACGCTTAAAGTACACAGCATAACCTGACAACTGTGAAGTTCTGTATGGCTCATGGACATGTTAGTTGATGGTAATGATTAACATTTATATACATCATTTTGTTAGAAATGCATTGTTTCAGCATATATCTCTCTTTGCAAGTCTTCACTGGAGGGAGCCATATAATGACTTTATCTTCCTAGTAATTTTATCTAACTAATAACTTTTCTAGTTATTAATGATAATGACTAGGGTCCTGAGAGAAAACAATAGAAATAGGACCAGAAAAGGGAAATTTTTATTAAGATTCATCCAGAATTAAATGCATGGCATTCTACATAGTAACTAGATCGTTGCTGTTTGGCTGGCTAACATCAAGGGTAAAATGTATCATACCTTTGCAAAGCATGAGTAATCAGGTTTTGTATGCAGCACCATAGGGAATGAAGTACCTAGCACCCTTTTGTGCACTGTAAAGAATAATAAAAATTATAATAAAATTCATCCCAATACTCAGGCAGGTCCCAAAGCTACAGTCATTCAACCTATAAGCTGAAAGAGTAGTTGTTGCTGTTTCCTGTCCCCTAAATGCGATGTGAGCCACTGGATCTGCATACTTGTGGATCCTATGGCATCTCCCTTGACCTAATTTGATTCCATTCACCTGTTCCCAATTCTGTGCTGACCTGCTCAGAACTGGCATGGACCTCCCTTCCACAAGGCTTAAGCAATATAGACGATCATGACTCTGAGGGTACACTGTAATAAAAGACCTGTGACACAGCCATAGCTGACCCAAATCAGGTGACTCTGGCTTGTGGGGCCTGGGCTATGGGGCTGTAAAATTTCAATGTAGACGTTTGGGTTTGTGCTGGATCCCAGGCTCTGAGACCATCCGGGCTCCAGCCTGAGCCCAAACATCTACATTGCATTTTTATAGTCTTGCAGCCCAGTAAGCCTGAGTCAGCTGACTTTGACTAGCCACAAATCTTTTATTGCAGAAACTAGGGGTATCTCTTATTGCAGTGTACAGATGCCCTTAGTTTCTGTTCCCTTTTCTGATACTGATGCTGTGTGTAGCCCTAGGTAAATTACTTATGCATATTTAAATTTGAGTGATTGAAAATGGCATTATAATGGAAATGTTTGGGCAACTTTAGCTAATACTGAAGCAGAAAATAATTTATCTGGCATTCAGAGTTTTTCTTCCACTGAACAAGAGACAATCTGTGCAGCTTTTGAGAGATGGCACCACAGCCATTTGTTATATAACAGGTTTAGAGAAGCTCACTCTTGAGCACTCTGACAAGAAGCTGTTTGGGTCTTGTAATCACTTATCAGTCATTTTGAGAAACAAACAGTGCTCATCAAGACTGGATTTTTATGTACCTGTTGTTACTCTAGTCATCTGGAAATAGGTGATGCCTCGCATCTTTTTGTCACAAGTTAAAATTTTAAAATCAATTCCATTCTTTTCCAGGGAACTGGTTCCCTGACAGTAGTCATAGTGATGGATTTGAGTCAAGAGTTCCTGTAAGCCTTTCTTCCCATTACATCTAGCAAAAGTTCCTCATAAAATTTAGAGAGGACAAAGCTCATGTGATGCTAATAGCTCCAACTTGTGCTCACCACTTTGGCTTCTCAGAACTTCTAGCCCTGCCAGTTTTACTACCAGCTCATCCAAATATCTTGTTTCAAAGGTATGATCAAGTTCTCTATGCAGACCCAAAATTTTCGTCTTTCACAGCCTTGATTTATAGTGTGTTGCTTACCTCCAAAATATAGTGCTAGCAAGAAGTTCAGTGATTGTTTCTTGCCAGTCATAAGTCTTCCAAGAGGAAAACTTATGCTCTGAAATGTAAGAGATTTTCTTTACGGATATCGAATGAGGTCTTTCTTCAGTGATTAGCTCAGTTCTTTTCATCTTGCACCGTTTGTATCACTTAAGCACTCTTGACTTTAGTTGAGTTCTTTTAAAAGTGCCTTTGGCAACAAGATCTGCATGCCAGTTATTACTATGAGGACCTTTGGTATTTGCACATAGGACTGTATAAAAGATTTTAAAAAGGGACTATGGAATATCATTCCACTGATGTGGGAGTGTCACCTTTTTTGAATTTGAGTCTCTCACTTAGAAACTTATAGGAACCGCTTGTAAGCCACTAGGGGAATTTTTTTGTACCACCTATCCTTCAAGACTTCATTTTTAGTGGCTATAACAATTGCTGCAAGGGTTAGTGAAACACAAGCATTAATGGCTGATACTTTCTAAAGCATGTTCCATCAAGGTAAAGTGGTTTTAGAGTTTAAGAATGTGTTGAGTAAATTCTGGAGGTTAAAGGTATATTTAGTGAGCAATTTTGACAAATGAAGAGTGCAGTGATCCATTAGCAGCTAGAGAAATCACTAAAGACTCAAAATGAAAAATTATTTCAGAACTGATCCATTTTCAGTGCAAAAAGTTCAAAAATTACTCTTTATCAGTCTTTCTAATTAATTCTGTTGGATTATAGTGGTTGCTTATAGAGCAGATCCTGTCTCATTGGAAACCATTTTTGTATTAGCATTTCCAGTATTTTCCACCTCTGTATCTGTTTATCAAGCATTGGCAGCTGGTGCCAAGAAGAAAGGCTGCAATGTGTGCACCTCTCCTCCTCCCCTCTTCACAGTTAATCATATTTCAAAGTTAAAGTGAATGTAATGCTGGTGATTGAGGGAAATTGATGGAAGTGGGAAGAAAAAAGGAACTCTCCCTTCCCTATTTCAAAATGAAAAACTGAAATAGTTTGGAAGAAAGAGCAGTTACCTGTCTGTGACATTTACTGTTCTCTCCTAGTCTCAACTTCTTCCCCTTCAATATAATACTGAACAAATGAAGGATTTTAAATACTTGAATATCTTTTGGGTAACAAACACTGCTAAATATGCATCATGAAAGGAATGTAAAATACAGTTTTATAATACAAAAGATGGAGATTCCAGCTACAGGAGAACAAATACTGAATTTATTTTTTAGTAATAGGAGGAATTAATTGAGACAATAAGTATAGCAGGGAAACTTGGAACCAGTAACCCTGTGATACAGTGGTCACTTTCAACAAGAAAAGAAAAGCAACATTTTCCAACACATATCACACAGTTACTGTACAGTTGTCACAAATGGCTTTATCTGTGTACTGCAAAATCTCAGAAACACTATCAGAACTGCTGGGAAATGCTAACATTTAAATGATGACCACTGTATTTGAATTCAGAATAGCAAGAAACTAACTCTCAGACTGCAAAAAGAAAAGAAGGACTTGTGGCACCTTAGAGACTAACAAATTTATTTGAGCATAAGCTTTTGTGAGCTACAGCTCTGTAGCTCACGAAAGCTTATGCTCAAATAAATTTGTTAGTCTCTAAGGTGCCACAAGTCCTCCTTTTCTTTTTGCGGACACAGACTAACACGGCTGCTACTCTGAAATCTCTCAGAATACAGGAGAACAAGAATATTAAGATTTCAAGAAGGTACATTTTGAGGATTCTAAATATATTTAGCCAGTTCAGAAAGGAGGAAGTATACTCTGATGTATAAGATGGCTTTGGAAACCTAAAAGACATTAAGGAGGTAGAAAAACAGTTCTTCAAACTATAAGAAGAATACAAGGAACAAGAAGTCGGCAACATGACTTCAGGAGGGACTTTTCAAATCCTGTATTATAAAGAGAAAAGAGGGGAGGCCAACAAGAATGCTTAGTCATCTATTATCATGTTAAAAAAAAATCAAGATCAATTTTGCTAACCAAAGAGGTTCAGGGAAATAAGACTTTTTATTATAGATAGTTTTCAGTACACAAATTGTAAAAAATAATTTCCATTGTATCCTTTTAGTTTCGTATGCTTAACATTTTCAGAACCATTAACCATTGAGTCTGTGGTTTTCTATGGTATCACAAGGTCAATTTTCTTAGATAGTTTGATTAATATCCATAGACCTTTTTAGAGTTTGGTAAAGGTGAAAAAATAGTTCTCACATTTTAAAAAATTGTCACCATAATTTTTTATGCAAGGGAAAGGCTAATGTCTGAAAATCAAAACTTGATCTTTCATTAAAGGCCACCTCTACTAAACAATAATTTAATTCTTGTGCCGTAAGTTGTGTCTTGTATCTGGTTTCATTGTAATAATTTTTGAAATATTAAGCAAAGAAAATCTTTGATATGGGTTAAAAATATCTTGAGAATGTATTAGTTTGACTTACAAATGCACTGGGCACCTATAGCTCTTCACTGACTTCTAGCAGGGATAGGGGTATTCAGCACTTTTGAAAATCTCTCTCTGCCTTGGTTTATCCATTTATAAATTGAATAAATACCTATCTTAAGCCTTGATCCTGCAAATGCTTTTTATGCACATGCTTAACTTGAAGTGTGTGTTCATAGGTTTGCAGGACTTGGGCCTAAAAGATGTCTTGTAAGGTTTAAAAGTCTTTAAATGGTTTGAGCCTTTTGGATGAAAGTTCTCATTATGCAATTTATTACTTATTAATGTTAATAAATGGTATGGTAAATATTTAATCACAGAATTGTAATTATATTGCTCACAAGATACCTCTGCAAAAAACAACGCCCTTTATTTCTTTCTCTACAACCTGACTTTTTTGTTATTAATGCCAATGAACTGGAGATGAGTTATTTGAATCTTAAATTTGAATAAATTCCTTTAAAAACAAACAAAGAAGAACAAGTGGTCATTAATGCAAATAGTTTTTCTATTATGCACACATGTAATATACATACTGTGAACACAATTTGTCACTGTATAGGTAATGAGAGCAAAAATTATTTAAGAGCTATATATGAACTAACTAAAGTTAAGAAAATGCGAGAGAGGTCATAAAGTTTCATATCCAGCGCATAATTTATGGTAGCTTATTTCAGATGACAAACCAAGAAATGCAATTATTATTGATAATTGTCAAACTAGTTTATTATGCAATGGTATTTTTGCAGTATGGTATCCCCTTATGGAATAATTGATGAAAGTAAAGAAAACCAAATTCTTCACTATTTTATGGTGGATATATTATTATATAGAAATTTTCGTAATGGGACCTTATCCAAATTGTCGTCTTAACAGATGGGATCTTGTTGGGGTTCCACATATTTAGTTATTTAGGACTTTAGTAAACAGTGATTTTATCCTGTCTGTGATTGGAACAGATGTGATCTTATCAGGGTTCCACTTTTTTTCAGGGAAATAAAATTGCCATGATTTGCTGTACAGTGCTATAGTTTACTTTTTGTGCTTTCAGAGCCAGAGCCCTTTTTAGCCAGGATTTGCCCTTGGGTCCTAAAACATCATAATAGGGAGTTAATGTTTTATTCTCTATTAATCCCATTAAATCCTTTTAATATTAGAGCATGTGTTGCTTTATAGCATTAACTAGTGTCTTGCACTCAACAGTATTTTCACAGTTTATGACACTGCTTAGGGCATTAACAAACAGCTGTTTGAATTAAATGAGCAGTTAAGGACCCTGTTCATTAACTCAAAAGTTTCATGTATTTTTAATTCCTTAAATCTAATGGTATTATCACCCTCCAAGAAATCTATCTTTGATTATAATTTGCTGTGACCAGTATTGGTTTTGGGGGGCTGGGAAGTGGTTTTGAATAGAAGTCCTATCAGTGGTGAATACCTCCAGTGAATCTTAACTCTTATAACAGTTTTTATTCTTTTGGATTATAAAACTTTTAAAGTTGTTTGCAGCAGTTGTGATAAGATTTTCTCCAATTTTGTTTACTGATGACTTCATTTAGCTAATGTAAAGAGGCAATTGGAACAGAATTATTTGCATTTCAAATGGCGCTATCAGAGGTTTGTGACTGACTCACTTACAAAAAAAAGAGAAAATTGTGTTTGGACACTGATAGAGTGCCTAATGCAGTTCCATGTATAACCTATACTGGCTTTTCACATACTGTATAAGATCATAGTTCCATAAGTCTTTCAGACTTCACCTACTCAGAGAATAAATTATTTATCCTTACTTCTCAGTCTGGGTTTTCCATATGCTCTTGATCATCAAACTGCAATGCTGTAAAGGTATGTTTCCAGCTGAGACAAATCCATTAGTGAATAATTTCTTTATGGAAAAAAAACCCTCTTGATTATAAACTATTGCATATATTTTTCTTCAGGAAGTAATTTAATTTATGAAAATTACATTTGTAATTTATTTTAAAGCCAAAAATCCAGCATTGGTTCTGCAGTATTAGTATCCTATTGCTCATTAAACTTCCTTTTCTACACTTTAAGGCTTCAATCCTGCAAACTCAATGGGATTACTTGTATCCATAAAATTAAGCATATGTGTAAGTGCTTGTAGGATTGACGACTAAGGGTGTGAAACATTAAAACAATTGTCTTATCTGCCAGCCTCTGAAGCTTCTTTTATATTCTGAACTCCATAAGCACAGAAATCTACAATGATATTTCAACTGAAATTAAAATATCTCCTTTCATATCTGCAAATTATCTCACCATGCATTTATAGACTCATAGAAGATTAGGGTTGGAAGAGACCTTAGGAGGTTATCTAGTCCAACCCCCTGCTCAAAGCAGGACCAACCCCAACTAAATCACCCCATGTCAAGACGGGCCTTAAAAACCCCTAAGGATGGAGATTCCACCACCTCCCTAGGTAACCCATTCCAGTGCTTCACCACCCTCCTAGTGAAATAGCTTTTCCTAATATCCAATGCAACTTGATACCATGGCTCCTTTTTCTGTCATCTGCCACCTAGAACAGCCTAACTCCATCCTCTTTGGAAACCCCCTTCAGGTAATTGAAGGCTGCTATCAAATTTTATACTATTATATTTAGGCCAGAACATAGCAAATTTCTTAAGCAGATGCTTAACTTCAAGCACATGACAAGCCCCATTTACTTCAGTGGGTCTCTTTGTATGATTAAAATTAAACTTGTGTTTAAAGTGCTTTGATGATTGGGTTCTTAGTACTTATGTAGTGCCAGGTGTGTGCTAGAAACTTTACAGACTTAAATAAAATGGAAAGAGAGAAATCTCTTTCTGGTAAGAGACTTTCTGTACCCTGACCTCTTCACCAATCTAAGCTATTTAGATTGTGTCTCTTAAAAATATCAGAAGCAGTTCAGATATGTCCAGGAGGCTATTGTGTCTGGTTTATGCCCCTTTTATTCTCTCATCAGATTCTCTGCCTCTAGCATTTCAGAGCAGCAGTTCAGCATTTCTGCTTTATCTAGTGTAATCCCGATTTTGTAGCTCGTTTTGGTAAAATAGTGAGTAAAATCCACTGTTTCTTCACCCTCAAGTTTCAGGGACTTTGTTTTTCAAATAGGACCACATTCCTAAATTCCTTTCCTCTGTTTGTTCTCCCTTTCACTGTCATTGTGGGACAAACCAAACGGAGCAAGTTAAAGCCAGAATGCTCCATCTGTGAGAACACCCTCTCAGGAAACACAGAAAAGGAACTTTACCATGATTATTCTGCAGACCGGTGTCTCTCATAATTCTGTTACATCTGGACTGCTCCTTTCCACTCTATAGTTTCAAGAGGTAGTTCAAAGCTGTGAGACAGTGTATGCTGACCGCGCCTCCTTGTCCTGCTTGCCACCAGATTTTCTGGCTCTGCTGCACCAGGAGTTCGTTTTCTCCTTCTCTTTTGTCTTTATTTCTTCTAATCACTTTCAGATAGCAGCAGACTTTTTCTTTGCACCCTCTTACATGGGTCTGGGTTTGTGCAGTGCCTCCCATGCATTGCTTCCCTGCTGAGCAACTCTCCCCCTTTTCAGGCATGGCAGAGCAGCCACACAAAACAGAGCAAGTCCAAAACATGCTCAATGTGTGAGGGAGCTTTCCCAGGCTCAGCAGTGGGTGAATTATGCCCAGTCTTCTCCCAGGCAGGTGACCCTACCGCTACTAGAACCTCGGGCTCTGAGTCACACAGACATATTGGGTCCTCTACCCCTGCAAGTGGCCCATGACTCCACCACAGAAAAACCTGGCCAGGAGAGACAGAGCAGAACAGAAAGAGGCTCTAAGGAGGAAGAGGACTTCATCCTTACAATGAAGGGGTTAAGTCCTAGGGTGACAGGATCACAGTGGTACGCTACTGGTTCCCCCATCTCTCTCGCACCAAGTCTTGACATAGAGAAGAGTGCCTTGGGAAGAGAAGCAGGGCTCATGTCCAGCCCTCCTCCCTCCCAGTTTGAGTCAGGGAACTCTGATGATGAGACCCCATCCCCCATTCAGGGGAAGTAGGAACTTGAAGAGGAGGACTTGGCAGAACAAATTTCTATAAGGCTCTGGGCTCTGTGTAAGGCAAACTGGAGAAGACCGTGCTCTGGGCAGTAATGCCTACAAAGCACACCAAAAAGTCAAAAAAGGCCCGAGAGGAAAAGGGGAAGAAAAAATCCAGAAGGTATTCACCCTCTGGTTCAAACTCCTCCTCTTTTGATGAAGGAGGAGAGCTTTCAGACTCCAAATCTGAACAGGACTTGCAAAAAATTCAACAAAAAAAATTCTCCTCCTGGGAAATGGGTGTCCGTGTCCGGAAAGGTGGTGGTCACAATCCAGATCCAGCCTGAGTAGGCTTCTGATGATAAGCATGAAAGTAAAAACCTTCCATCAAAATCCTCCTCCAAGGCTGCAATTCCCCTACTCTCCTCCTTTGAGATTGTAACCAGGGAGGAATGGGAAAAACCTGACACAGGTAAATGTATTAACAAATGTGAACTTAGGTTCAACAAATTGCAATAGCCAAAGAAGGTTCTTACTGAAGTCCCATAAATTGATGCTGCAATAGCATCTTTGGCTAAGGACATGGTTATTCCTACAGAAGGAGAATTCTTTCCTAAGGACTTAACAGACAGGAAAGTGGAAGCTACACTCTAAAGGTATTTTGAAGCCTTCTTGGCCACCCTTAGAGTGTCCCTCATAGCCCCATTTTTGCTAGAGCAACTCTGTCCTGGCTGGAGGATTCTAGGGCCCTGAAGGACAGAGGCCATCCAGATGCTAGTTCCATACATAAGAAAATTACCCTAGCAACAGTATTCTTGGTTGATGCCTCCATGGATGCAATGAGGTTCTCAGCCAGGGCTGTGACATCCAGCTCAGTGGCCAGGAGGCACATATGGCTATTACCTTGGAAAGTAGGTGCTTACTCAAGGAAGTTCTGTGCTCATCTAAGTTTACAGGATCTCTCTTCTTTGGAGGAAAGCTACGTAAGATAGTGGCAGACATCAGATAGTGGTAGAAAATGGTGCAAAATCAAATCTGTTCTTCCCCTTTCTGCTGAGTGCTCTAAGAAGGGAGTGGTAGCACTCTTTCAGGTAAAGACACTACTTTCACCCATCCTCCTCACAGAAGTACCAGAGGAAGGATACCAGACCCACCAAGGGCAAGTATTGGAACCAAGGTTTGACCAGAAATCCCAGAGGTGGTCCCACATCCTGCAAGAGCCTAGCATGACAGTGAGTGAATGTATCTCCACCCAGAGTTGACTTTAGAAGGGAGAATTTTCCACTTTACAGAGAAATGGTCTATATCAACCAGACAAGTAAGTAAAAGAGAGAGAGAGAGAGTCAGCAATACTCCCTCGAGCTATGGGCTCCATCTCATCCCTTCTTCATCCAGTCTCCCATATCGACAACTCTGCCAAGTGCCAACTGGTCTGGAACAAGATCTCGCATCCCTTGGGCATAGGAGTGACAGAAAGAGTTCCCTTAGAAAAAAATGTTCTCAGGGTTCTATTCCATCTTCTTTATCATTCAGAAATGTACTAGGAGAGTCAGTCATCCTCAACCTCAAGAGGTTCAACAAATTAAGGGAGACAAAATTCCTTATGGAGAACCCAGCTTCCACAGTGTCATCCCTATCCCAAGGGTAATCCCTAACCTCAGTGGATCTGCAAGATGCATATCTCAATATTCCCATGTTGTCACAAGCTTCTGGGGTTTACTCATGGCACAGATCACTTCCAGTACCAAATACTTTCATTTGGTCTCTCAATGGCCCCCAGGGTCTTTATGAAGATGGTGATCACAGCCAGACTACTTATTTTTACCCCTTCCTGGATGATATCCTGATCAGATATCCTGGCGGCAGTAAACAACCATAGCTCAGTGTCATCAGCTACTGGGCCTCCTGGTGTCATGCACAGGGTTCACTCCATCTCATCGGGTATCTACAGGCCCTCCTCCTGAAATCATGGGATTACTCCCCAGAGCTCATTATAGATCAAGTGCTGGTTCCAAATCAGGTGTTCAATTTCCTAAGATAGTGGACAGTCCAGGGAATAAGAAAAGGAGTACTTGTGGCACCTTAGAGACTAACAAATTTATTTGAGCATAAGCTTTCGTGAGCTACAGCTCACTTCATCGAATGCATTCAGTCAGTCCAGGGAATATCTGCAAGGGCCTCCCCATGTGCTTTCCAGACCTACTGATTCTTACAACCAACGGAAGCCTGAAGGATTGGGGAGTACATCTAGAGCCCCAGGGAGAGGACCCACAGTATCAGTCTTGGAGTTGACAGCTGACAGACTAGCCTTATGGAGGTTCCAAAGCCAACTAAAGGGAAATCACATCCTGCTTTAGTTGGATAACACTACCACAGTAGCATACATAAACGACCTAGGAGGGACAAGGAGCTCAGTGCTACACGCAGAAGTGATAGAGATAATGAGATGCGTAGATTAGCCTCTTCCTTTTCTAAAAAGTAATTCATATAAAATGGGAGCTGAACCAGAACGTAGCTTGGCTCCACAGACACAAAATCAGTAACTCAGAATGGTGTCTGAAGCAGGGTGTTTTCAACTTGATCTTGCAGGGGTTCAGCTTTCCATCAGCTGACTTTTTTGCAAATCACAAAATCACAAAAAGTCCGAAATACTTCACCAGGGAAACAGATCCCAAGTCAATGGGAATGGATGCCCATTAATACAGATGGCCCTAAGGCCTGCTATATGCATTCCAATCCGTCCTGCTTCTAGGGAAAGAGATCCAGAAGATAAAGCAGGACCAAGTAAGGTCACCATGCTAACCCTGTAATGGCCATGGAGACCCTGGTTTTCCAGCTTGATAGAGCTGAAACTGGAACCACAATTACAGCTATTGGTGAAACCAGACATCCTGTTTGAGGGTTCTTTTCTCCACTGTCTCCAGGACCATCTACAACTGAAAACCTGACTATTGAGAGGGAAGCACTAGCAACACTCAATCTCTCTTTCAAGATCATCAAGACTTTCATCTCACCCAGGAGAGTCTTGATGCTAAAAGCCCACTGCTCCATCTGGGCCAAGTTCAACATCTGGTGCCAGGAGTACAGTGTTGACCCCAGAGATCCATGGAGTCCAGTTATTTTGGACTTCCTCCAAGATAGCATGGATAAAGGACTTTAGCCTACCACTATAGCATGCCAGGTATTAGCATATTATTCGCAGGATCCTTGGGCTCTCTGGCAGAGAACCCCTGTGTGTCCACATTCCTCAGAGCAGTCAGATTCTGCAGACTGGCAACCAGACCAATTTTTTCCCAAAATGGCACCTGCCACTGGTGTTAAAAGCCTTAACAGCTCATTCCTTTGAACCTCTGACTTCAATATTGGCATTCTATCTCTCCAAGCATCAAAACCTGTTTTTTTGGTTGCTGTTTCATCTGCTAGGTGAATGTCAAAGCTGGCAACCTTATCCATGCAGGAGCCTTACTGCGCGTTCTGTGATGACAAGGTGGTGCCGAGAATTCTGCAATTGTTTCTTTCAAGAGTGAACTTTTCTCTCCATAAAAAGGAGTACTTGTGGCACCTTAGAGACTAACAAATTTATTTGATCATAAGCTTTCATGAGCTACAGCTCACTTCATCAGATGCATTCAGTGGAAAATACAGTGGGGAGATTTATATACATAGAGAACATGAAACAATGGGTGTTACCATACACACTGTAACGAGAGTGATCACTTAAGGTGAGCTATTACCAGCAGGAGAGCGGGGGGTGGGGTGGGGGGGAGAGACCTTTTCAAGTGATAATCAAGGTGGGTCATTTCCAGCAAAGAATGTCTGAGGAATGGGGGGGGGATAAACATGGGGAAATAGTTTTACTTTGTGTAATGACCCATCCATTCCCAGTCTCTATTCAAGCCTAAGTTAATTGTATCCAGTTTGCAAATTAATTCCAATTCAGCAGTCTCTCATTGGAGTCTGTTTTTGAAGTTTTTTTGTTGAAGTATTGCCACTTTTAGGTCTGTAATCGAGTGACCAGAGAGATTGAAGTGTTCTCTGACTGGTTTTTGAATGTTATAATTCTTGACGTCTGATTTGTGTCCATTTATTCTTTTATGTAGAGACTGTCCAGTTTGACCAATGTACATGGCAGAGGGGCATTGCTGGCACATGATGGCATATGCCACTCAAAAGATTATCTTTCCCTCGTTCTGTCCAAGGCAGCAGCATCTGACAGAGAAGCAGTGGCACACCTCAGACATCAGAAGAACACTAAAGATTTACACTAAGCATACAGAATCCACTAGTAGGTCAGGCTCAGTGTTTGTCTCCTACCATACAAAGTGACCTGGAAGAAAACATAAAATCATCACTGATAAAGTTTTCAGATGACTCAAATATTGGGGGAGTGGTAAATAATGAAGAGGACAGGTCATTGATACAAAGTGATCTAGATCACTTGGTAAACTGGGCACACACACAAATATGTGTTTCAATACAGCTAAATGTATACATCTGGGAACAAAGAATGTAGGCCATACTTACAGGATGGGGAACTCTATTCCGAAAAGCAGTGACTGAAAAACATTTGGGGGATAATCAGCTGAATGGGAGTTCCCAGTGTGATGCTATGACCAAAAGAGCTGATTCAATCCTGGGATGCATAAACAAGGGAATCTTGAGTAGGCATAGGGAAGTTATTTTAACTCTGTGTTTGGTACTGGTGCAACCATTGCTAGAATACTGTGTCCAGTTCTGGAGCCCACAATTCAAGAAGGATGTTGATAAATTGGTGGGTGTTTAGAGAGGAGCAATGAGAATGATTAAAGGATTAGAAAACATGCCCATTTTGATAGACTCAAGGAGCTCAGTATATTTAGCTTAACAAAGAGAAGGTTAAGGGGTGACTTGATTACAGTCTCTAAGTACCTACATGGGGAACAAATATTTAATAATGAACTATTCCGTCTAGGAGAGAAAGATATAAAATAATCCAATGAAGCTAGACAAATTCATACTGAAAATAAGGTCAATTTTTAACAGTGAGAGTAATTAATAACTGGAATAGTTTACCAAAAGTCATGATAGATTCTCCATCACTGTCAATTTTTAAATCAAAATTGGCTTTTTTTCTATAAATTATGCTGTGGGAATTATTTTGGGGAAGTTCTATGGCCTGTTATATAGGAGGTCAGACTAGATGATCACAAAAGTGCATTCTGGCCTTAGAATCTATGAAGTATCAAGGACTCAGAGCTATCCATTGCTAGATGGACTACGCATAATAGATGTCTACAAGGTGTCAGGCATCCAAATTCATGAAAGAATCAAGGCACACTCCGCAAGATTTTAGCAACTTTGTTGTTTGAACAAGCAAGTGCTTCCACCGCTGAGGTATGCAGAACAACAGCTGCAGGGGCATTGGCTAACACCTTTATAAAACATTGTAAAGTGGACTTTCTGTCTTATGTAGAGGCCTTCTCGGGCAGGATGGTGGTGCAGGTGGTAACCCTGTAATAATAATGCCTTTTGAGCAACTTTTATGTGGGGATTCCTTTTCCATCTCATTCTATTTTATTTTCTCCTTATCCTTCCCTTCTTTTGTTTCACTGATAGCTACTTCCCAGACGTAACAGAATTGTATGAAATGCTGGGCTGCGGAATAGAAAATTCCTTCCCCAATAATTTCCTTTCTGCAATCAGCATCTCCCAAAATACTACACACTGTGGATGGATCATTAGCCAAAGGGTCATCTTTTTATTTGGATTATTACTATGCAGACAATTGCTTGCTGTACGTAGTTAATGAATTGGCATTTGATGTTGTTGTTACTAATATCTTTCTATGAGTTTCATACAGATTTGGAATGATTCGTCTGGTGGCAACCAAGAGAAGGAAGTATGGCCAACACATGCTGTGTTGCAGCTCTGAATTGTTTCTGAAAACTGCGGAGTAGAGGGGAACACCCCAGACATAACAGAATTGTGGGAGATGCTGCTAGCAGAAAGGAAATTATCAGATAGAAATTTTCCATTCCCAGCCTGTGAGATGTTGCTGTGCTGTGGAAAGGAGCTCAGAATCTAGATAGCTTCTTCGAGTTTTTGCATTCCCCATGCCAGCCAAGATTACTCTGGATTATTCTTAATGAGGTCTACAGATCCATGATATTGGATCTCTGCTTTATGTAGCTTTGGAGAGAGACCAGACCTGTCTATCAATGGCAGAGGAGGAGTGGCTCCACTTCCGATAAACCCATCTGATTTTTGTCCGCTTCTTCAGCTGCAAGAAGTCAGACCAGCTCCCCTCTTCTAGAGAAAAGAGAATGAGGAGCACTTGTGGCACCTTAGAAACTAACAAATTTATTTAGGCATAAGCTTTCTCTTCTAGGGAGCAGATTTAAAAACCAAACCAAACACTTCAGTTGGCTTCAGTCTTCAAACTCTCCAGGTCTGCCTTTATTCTCCCCATAGTTACTGGGACTTTCTGCCTCCTCCTTCCCCCATTCCCCTCTCACACGTGGAATGCAGCATGGCGGAAAAGGCTAAGAAGAAAGGGAAAAGGGAAAGCCAAACATTGTGTCTCCTGCACCTCCCTGCTGATTGAGTGCCTGCATGGAGATCTGTGCCTGTTCTGCAGAGACCAGGCCCCTCTCAGGTGCTCAGGCTAGGGCAGGGTTTCCTGCAGTCTTTCTCACCTGATCAGGAATAGTCCTGGAAATAGTGGTGGCACCTCAGCAGCAAAAATCCTCAGCAGCCAGGTTAGGGGCTTCAGGCCTAATCCAGATGCTGGCAACAATTATACCTCCCCCCATCCCATAAGAGTGGGATGGGCGTGAGCGTAGGTTTGAAGAATAATGTCAAAGGTATAAGGAAGCTTCCTGAACTCAGCAATGGGGCGCTACTGACAGGGTTCCAGAGCAGACAAAGCAAGGAGAACATGGTAAGGAGATGTTGGGCCCAATGCCTCCATTCATTCTACATCATGAACACCCATTCACCCTTGCAGCGAATCAGGACTACTCCCTGCCAGCAATATCAGCCCAGCACTTTCTCCCACTATAGCATGCAGGCCAAGGAATTCCTTTGAACTTCCAGGGTTGGAGCCTGGGGCCCCCAAGATGGGGTTAAACTATGTCCAGGACACCTGCAGGAATCTCACTTGAACAAAGTGTGGAACCTTGGGAAAGCCTCCTTCTGGACCCAGTGCATCACAAGCCTCCAGTCTGAAGCCTCTCTTCCTCAGGGTAAGAAAACTGCTTGCAAGAATGACCACAAGGTCCCCAACTCTCCAAGGCACTCTTGATTTCAGATTTCTCTCTCTCCATCTGAGGAGGATGAGGATCAATGGAAGCATAAGAAAAAGAGATCTGAAATTCTGATCCCCTTTTGTTACCCCAGCAAAAAGCACAAATAGCTCTGGATCTGTCCTCTTCATCCCAATCATCACACTGAAATGGCTAGAAGGAAGAGGTCCAGATGACAAAGAAAAAAGCACTAAAGGAAGAGTGAGCTGTTTCCTACAAGTGGCATAAATTACAATATTCTTCTTAGGAAGAAAGTCAGCCTTCTCACCAGGTCAGGAAAAAAGGAGGTTCAGGATATACTTTTCCTACTGATTCTTTCAGCTTTATGCTAAAAGAGGCAGTAACTATTCTATTTTCTTCCAGAGGAAATCCTTACAAAGGAGAAGGAGGAAAGCCAGTCTAAGAGGGAGAGTGAGACCAAATAACCTTGCCTCTCTGGTTCCAAGCTAGAATCTCATATTCCTATAAATCCTCTCTTAGAGAAAATTATCCAGGAGGAATGGGAGCTTCCAGGCAAGGCCAAAAGACTGAATAGCATGGATAGACAGTGCTGCAATGTCCACCCATCAAAATGAAATTTGGTTTCTCTTCCTAGGTTGATGCAGCTCTGTCCTCTCTAACCAAGCACATAACCATTCACATGGAGGAGGATCTATTTCCAAAGGACCTGACAGATAAAATGTAAGCGGGGGAATAGTCCCGTTATTGTGGGGAACTTTCCTGGCTTCTGCACTACCCCGGTGAAGTGGGCTAACGAAAGGATCTGAGTCCTCGCTCCAACTTCCTTTACCCAGTGGCCTCTCTGCCCTTGAGGACTCCCCTCCCACTCTCCTGTCTGGCAGAGTCCTCATAACCCCAACAAGGCTGGGCCCAAGATTCCTGGGGGGCTCGACCCTCTGTCCTGCTGTGGTCACCTAGGACAGGGGCTAAGGTGTCCCCACTCCAGGGTACTCTCTCTGCACTGGGCACTTCTCTGACCCACTGACCATTACATACAAGTTAAAGCAAATGCAAGTTATTTAATCAACAATTAATTTTAAAAAGAATAAGGAAAAATGGGAAAGGTTAAAGGAAACACATCAACCTGCTCTGTGGCAGGGAACATCACAAACAGCATCTCTGGAATGTCAGGGCAGTTCACAGTCTGTTCCTTGTAAGTCCCAGGCCTTCTTCCCAGGCCCTGGCTTTGCTGCTGGGATGCTGTGGGTTGGACGCTTGCTCTGGTAGTGGCCACATGCTCTCAGGCTCTAAGTGGTAGGACTCTTCTTCCCAGTGTCGCCCCCACCCTGTCGGGGTTATATCCAAGCCTGACCTGCAGAGCCTCTTGGCTGAGGCGTCTCCTTGTGCTGGGCCTGCTGCCCAGGGTCCCCCTCACTCTCCCCAACTGCTCACTGCGCCCAGCTCCAGACTGCTCCAGGCCCTGCTGCACCACTCTGTCTCTGCACTGCTGCTGCTGCTCTGCCTCCAGCTCTCTGGGCTGCTTCTTTGGCCCCTCTGCCTCTGGTTGCTGCAACTCTGCTCCCAGGACACGTCTGCTCCGCAGGCTGCTTCTGTGACTCTGCTCCCAGCACTG
The DNA here is from genome assembly GCF_009764565.3 of Dermochelys coriacea. NCBI lineage: Eukaryota > Metazoa > Chordata > Testudines > Dermochelyidae > Dermochelys > Dermochelys coriacea. Next base: position 77,210,895 of record NC_050069.1, read on the forward strand.
ACCTGCTTCGTGGGCTGCTTTTCTGGCCCCTCTGGCTCTGGTTGCTGCAGCTCTGCTCCCAGGGCAAGTCTGCTCTCTCTGGGCTGCTTTTCTGGTCCCTCTGGATCTGGCACAGCTCTGCTCCTCAGCTCAGCTTGGGCCCCTGCTTTCTCCTTAGCTTGGCCCCACTCTGTCTGACCCAGGCAAATCCAGCTCACACGGAGGACGGGGCCTCCTGACTCCCTGATTAGCCTGCTCGCCCTGTCATTCAGGCTGACCTGGAGCATTGGCCTCTCCCCATTGTTCCTGGGGACTATCAGTCTCAGGGTTCTGGTTTCCCATAGACCCTTCCCCTTTTAGTAATGGGAAGTAGCCAACCAAAACACACCCACTGAATGTTAGTAAGGGGGCAACAGTCCCCTTACAAAAGGATTGAATCAGCAACTTAAGCTACATCTACTTGTTTTGTCAAAGCTATATGGCCCTGGGCTGACAATCTGACAAAGTATCACTAAAATATGGAATAGTCTTTAGTCTGGGTCCATCTCGTTAGAAAAAAGTCCTTAGCTTATGCATCTATATCTGATGCCTCCCTGGATGATCTCCGATACTCAGCTAGGGCCATGGACTACAATGCGATAGCTGACACATGCAGCTCTGGGACTGGAACTCAGAGCTATAGGATAAACAGCTTTTAGTCACTTCAAGATGTTTAGGAGGGTAGCTGTTTGGTGAACCCATGGATAAATTGATAGTGGATTCACTGGAAAAATCAAGAAAGACCTTAGTCACCAATAGGCAATAGAAGAGAGATTTACAGACATTATTCCAAATCTGGGCAGTCCTTTTATGCTGGTCAGTATAGAAAGTCCTTGAGGAAAGGACCCAACAACACCAGAGAAAAATGGAAGAAATCTAGGGGAGCACATGGTGGCAAAGGTGAAATTTTTGATTTTGGTGCCTAAAAGCAAACCACATGACTTGCAGGCAGCCCAGTCTGGTAGGGAGCCACAGGTTGATGGTTATCTTCTTTAGTTTACAACTTTCTGGCCAGTAATTACTTTAGACAAGTAGATTTTGAAAACAATTCAGACAGGATATTCTTTATATCTTTTCAGATACACCGGGCACAGATTCATCCCATCTCCCTTGCCAAAGAATCTTCTGCAGAAGAGACAGGATATGCAAATAGCCATCTGAGCTCCCTAGCAAATGGAATTCATAGAAACTGTCCGTTCTTTACAGACAAAACAAGACCTTTACTCCGTATTGTCACTAGTCAAAAAGAAATCAGGAAGCTACCAACATGCATCAACAGACAAGTAGGAATTAAGTCTACAGTCCTTCAAAAGAATAGCTCACCTCCGAAGGATTTGGGCAAAGGAGAATCTGCCATCAATCCACTTCCTTCACATCCAAGGGAAAATGAATGTTGGCCAACTGGCTCAGCAGGCAAAAGTTACATAATTCAGAATGGGAACTATATTCGGATGTGTTCTACCTCTTGGTAAAGGAATTTGGTCTCCTTGCAATAGATCTGTTTGCCTTCTACCTGAATCAGAAAGTTCCAGTGTTCTTCTCTTGTCAGCAGAATCACAGAGTCAAGACAACAGATGCCCCTGTCTCAAGGGTGGCCAAAGGGACTCCTGTGTACCTTCTCTCATGTTCCTCCTCTTACCAAAATGCTACAGAAGATCAAGCAAGAAGCAGCACTGGTAATTTTGGTGGCCCCTTGGTTCTGCAACTTCCTTGACATGGCACAAAGACCTCTCAACTGCTTTCCATCCAGAAGGGATCTATTAATACATGAGCCAATCATGCGTCAGAATGAAGATTGTCTGAGCCTAACTGCCTGGGTCTTGAGCAAAGCCTCTTAAGCCAAAGAGGTTATTCAGAAGAGGATAGTATTCACACTTTTAGCTTCCAGAAAGAAATTTACCAGTTCATCTTATTCATGAGCCTGTTTGAGGTTTACTTGTTGGTGCTAGGACAAGAGTCTCACCCTACATCTGACTCCGTATGACTGATTCTCAAATTTCTTCATGATGGATGCAGGCCAGGCCTTGTGGTTCAGAAACTCAAAGGTCAACTGCTGCTTTGTCTAGCACTCTTAGCACAGCAGGCAAGAGACAAATTTCATCTTACCCAGGTGTCCAGAGTATTTTTTGAGAACAGCATCTCTTCTACATACTGATGAACTGCATAGAGTTCCTCCATGGAATCTTAACCTGCTTCTTAGTGCCATTTCAGGTCCTTTACAAGATGCATAAACAGGTCATTTTTGTTCTCTCCTCTGGACTCCTTTCAATTTGTTCACCCCTTTTCTAAATCGTGATGCCCAGAATTGGATACAATACTCCAGCTGGGGCCTCATCAGTACTGAGTAGAGCAGAACAACTATTTGTTGCATCTTACATACCACATTCCCGTTAATATACCCCAGAATCATATTAACCTTTTTGCCTTCCTTAAAGATAAAGTGGTACTCAGAATCAATCCTGGCTTCATACCAAAGATTAATTTCAGGCTGCATGGAGCACAGGAATTTGTCCTTCCATTTGTCTTCCCTGTTCTATAACACTCCAAAGAGAAACTGTAGCATACTTTGGGCATCTGCAGAGCTCTCAAAGTATATTTTCACTGCATAGTTGAGAAAAACAAAGCTTTTTTTGTTTTTATCATCTAGTGTTGAAGGGAACGAAGGGCTCAAAGCTTCCATTTCCAGGCGGCTAATATATTGTATCTCAGGGGCATACAAGTCAAGAAGTGTAACTCTGATTTCCAAAATAAGAGTTCACTCTCTTAGAGCTGTGGCAACTTCATGGTCAGAAAGATAATACATCTCATATGAAGAAATCTGTAAAGCAGCCACCTGGTCATCTGTTCAGACCTTCTCCAAATTCTACAAGCTGGACATTCAGTCATCTTCTGATGCTACCTTTTGTTGTAGCATTTGCATCTGTATATAACTGTATATAGTTCGCCTCTTAGTGGACACTGCTATAAAATTCCAATGTCATTATCTGTGGACCTCATTAGGAATAAGAATAGGATATAAAAGAGAATATTTGAGAAGAGCAGTTAACGTATAAATGTAGGCAAATCCCATTGATATTCATTTTCCTTTATCCTAAATGCTTGGACTTGAATGCGTCCAAATCCTCCATAGTTAGAGAGATCAGGTGTTGTATCAGGAAAAATCAGCTTCATATTGTTATGAGCTGGATGAAATCTTGTTATGGATTGAGTTAATACCTTGTTGAGATTGATGGGTGTGAACACACTCTTCACTTAACATAACTGGAAGGATAAATTAATCACAAACTTTGTCTACCTAAGACAAAAGAGTTATGTGAACCCATAGGAGTTTTGGACTGTGTAGGTGGAGGGGCTTTTGCTGAGTATTGTTCTTGGCAAGGGGATGTGTGTATGTGTGTGTGAGGGAAGGCAGAAGAATGAAATCAAAGAGTGACAGACAGCCTGAAGAAATCCAAGCAGAAGCTCATGGGAGTTGTGTGCCCCCCTATTGGGGAGATTAACCCCTGCCCTGCCTTTTCCACCCAAAGCCCCGCTCCCCCCTTCCCTTGAGGCCTTACTCCCACTCCGCCCTTCCACTATCACCCCCCACTCTTGCTGGCCAGAACAGCCCCAAACCCCATCTGCTGCCTGGAGCAGCCCTGAGACCTGGCTGGCCCGACAGAGTCTGGAGCAGCCTCGAGCCAGACTGCCAATACCCAGAGCAGCCCCAAACCCTGACTGGTCCGCCAGCACCTGGAGCTAGCCTGGAGGCTAGTCCTCTGCCCCGCCTCTTCTGCTCAAGGTTCCGCCCAACTCTGCCCCTTCCTTCAAGGCTCCACCCCCACTCCGCCCCTTTCACTCCCCTGCTCTCACTGGCTGGCTGGCCCGCTGGTGCCTGGAGCAGCTCCAAGGCTGGGCTAGCCCACCAACACCCAGAGCAATCCGGAGGAGCCCCAAGCCCCAGCCACCCAGTCTGGGCTGCCCGGAGGAGCTCTGAGGCCCACCCTGGGCCAGCCCCAGGGCTACAGGGGAGCATTAGAAGAGGTTTGGGGAGGCTTAGTCTCCCCCACCCCACCTCCATTACCCTCTGTCTATGCAAAAGCTTGTAAGTACGTGGTGGCCCAGGGAAGCAGCTAGAGAGAGAGCTTTTGTGTTTAGTGGTGGCTAAATAGGGTTGGGGATGTAAGCTAAGAAACTACTCCTTTTGCCTTTGGTTCCCCCTTTGTTTGCAGAAGCAGGACTTTGTATGTTCCTAGTAAACAAACAAGATCGTATAAAGAAAATCCCAGACTCTATCATCAATTTCTGCTCCCAACTGGAGCATTCCCAGGGCCCCAAACTTTGACTAACCATTCAGGTCGAAAAGGAGCAAAAAAAAAAAAGGAGCAACAATAAAAACTGATTCCAGGAGTGATGATAACTTAGTCAGTGCATACCCTGGTGGTCTCCTTGAGTATCAGCTACAATTACAACAGAGGAAATTTCTAAAGCTGGCCATCCATCAATTCTTTATAAGGCACTATAGGTTTGACCTTTACTTCTTTGCAGAAGCATCCTTCACCAAAGGTGCTCCAAATGGTACTCCCAAATTAGATTAATACTATTAATTTAAGGAAAGGGGGAACATTTTTGTTCTGTCTTCCTTATTTCTTCCTCACTAATTTTCCTTACTGCTTGCTACATCCCAAATGTTTAGAATGGGTGGAGATGTCAGAATCTGGGTTAAAAGATCTGTTACCTGACATTTTGCTTTGTCAAATTGACCTGTCCAACCACCCGTGTTCTTCAGGTATTTATATGATGAAATCACCAGGATCCATATATATAGATAACATAGTTAAATAAGATGTTGTTAAGATGTTACATTTAATCTCCTAATATAAATGTAGTATTTCCATACAGCAGGGAAGTACTAATCTGGCACAAGGGCAGAAGGGGGGCATTGTCTCAAGGACAAGTCTGAACTTCATCTGGTATTTGCAAGAAGAGAGGGTCTAAGTGCCTCAGAATGAGAGAACTTAGTTTTGGAAAGAAAATAATCAGGTAGCTTGTACAATTAGATATATATCTTAGGTCTTATGTTGCTGTACCTGAAGGTTTGATGACTATTTCTAGTAGAACTAACATAGCTTCTAGAGCATGCTTTTATAATGTCTTATTTTCAGAGATTTGTAAAGCTGTCACCTGGAGCTCTGCATGGCACTATTCTGTTGATTTGGCATCTCATGCTAATGCTTGTCTTGGGACAGCAGTTCTGTAGTCATTATTTAGCTAGAGCTCCTCAGCTCTCTTCTTGGGGGTGGGGTTGTATTGTATGCTAACCTCAAACTGGGGATATGCAGAGTCAGTTCTCAAAGGAAAAGAAGGTCTATTTAAAGCAATTCTCTTCAGAGCCACACTTCCTGTCCTCCTTCCCCATCTCTTTAGAGTCCTTCTGTGGATTCCCTTGATTAAAAGAAGGTGCAGATGGTTGGGACATTTAGTCCTTTGGTATAACCTCACTGTTTTCAGGCTGTTGACAGTTTGCAGATCAGTGAGGTGTTACTCACACCATCCCAAGAGGTGCTACTGGTCTTTTAGATAATTCTTTACTCTGTAGTGTTGGAGCCAGATCCCATAAATGTGGGTCTCTAGAGATAGTATACTTGAAGATCAAAAGTTACTGGTAAGTAATCTTTCTTTGCTGCTGCTACAGAGACCAAAAAGAACAAACCTTGATTTCCACATCCCAATTTGAATAACCAAAACTGGCAATAAAACATCTCAAGCCCTAAGCAATTTGCATCTAAACTAAGCCCATTTGTTAAGAAAAACATTAAGACAATAAATAAAGTGCCCCACAATGCTGTTTTAGAGTCAGTTACCTCAGAGTTGAACCTCACTTTAATTTTTATGTCAGAAAATGAAAATTAGTACAGCTGTAATAACAAAGACATTTATAAACAAAAAATCAATCTTAATTTAATCTTAAAATCAATCAAGCACAAAGAATGTCTGTGTAAATAAGCAAAAAAGGTGATGATTTACCATATTATTGCTCCTCTATGTTCATATTTTAGACTTGGTAGGTTACATTTAATGGATAGTAGAATGTTTAGTAAGAGTAGTACAAAGAAAAAGGAAGAAGAGAGAAATGGAGGAAGAATCAGAAGGATGAGAAAGTGGATAAGTAGTGATATGGATGTCTCAACAGAGGAAAATGATTTCTATCTGAAAAATATTCATGAGAATTAGATACTATATAGTAGACATGCTCTGATGTTATTAATTTTCATTATTACTAATTATTGAATTTCTTGTATGGAATCAGATGTGTATTTTAGTTAAAAAGTGTATTAGAATATTACCTGAATAAATATTCTATTGTTGTGCCTCTCCCCCAAAATATGTAGAAATGCAGGAAAGCATGTTCAAAAAATCTCACTGTTCCTTGCTCTTGCTACAGGACACACAATACTGGGCAGTAAGGTTCATCAGCTGCCATTATGCTGTCATTAGCCAGACATTTGTTATCAATGAAATGCTGCAGAACTATTGTTCCAAGGCTGTTGCTGTAAAACCGTAGTGCATTGTAGTTTGTTGGAGGTTAGTAGCACTTGTTAATTTGATCAAGGCTGAAGTTTACGGAGGATAAAGTAAACAATGCAAACTGCAGACACCATCAGTTTCCTATGGGCAGTGAAGTGTAGTTTGTTCCATTTACACTTCACAACAACATCTGATGGGCTTTGTCAGTGCTGCACAGAGTAATTAAACCTGAAATCAATAGCAGGCATTTGTCATGTTTACAGCCACTCTTTCTGCTGGGTTAAACTCATCAGTTTAGTGCCGTTCTGTTTTACTGCAGAGACACGCTCCATTATTTCTTCAGGTACAGTTGAGATATTCAGTTACATGCCCAATAGTTTGAATACGACAGTAAGATGAAAAGGGGCAGGCAAATGGACAGTTTTTATAATTTATTCACTGATTTCCTTAAACGGTGTTGGATTTCCATTTTCTTCCACCTACCCTTTTATGAAACCCTTTCTGCCCTAGGATAATACATTTCCATTGTCCAACAGCTGCAATGAAGGAAGCACTAAAATTGTATATAAGTTGACACAGAATATAACTTTACTCCAATCACAGGATACTGCAATGAGCTAGTACAAATAAAGTAATGTACTATTTTCATTATAATAGTGCAAAAATGTGGTCCAGATATCAGTTTTGTTTCTAGTTCTTTTTGGATAAAATGGGGTTTACTTCACTATTTTTTCTTCCACTTCATTCAGCTATTTCTTCCTATATTCGTCTCCACCCTTCATTTTTTATGTTCCCTTTGATATTCTTTCTTGTCTTTTCCTCAATTTTCTAAATTATGGGGTCAGAGCTGCTGAATTTTATAGCAAGAGAGTTTCAGTTCAGTGGTAATTTAGTTAGTCTTTGGACATGAAATTTGAGAAAGATACTTAAAGGAAACTGAAAAATTACATGCTAGCTACTTAGAGTGACAAGGTGGATACTAGCTACTTAAGACAGATTGACTTTTAATGTGAATTTTAGTAAACCATGTTAGAAATGGTCCTTGTCTAAAGGTCTGCTTAATATTACTGTGTAGATAACTTTGATTTTTTCACATATATCAAGAGACTCTGATGGTATGTTAATTGTAAGAGTGAAGTTTGACTGGTTGGTTATACTATCAAGATGTGCTTATTCTGTAGCAATATTCTCTATTTTCTTGTACTACTGATGGCCTACAGGCTTTAAAAATGTTTTTTTAAATGATCATATGAGTGATTTTCCAGAAGTCTCTCCTCTTGTATACATGCATGCATTAGATTCTAACACCTCGTGTTTGGGGTTGATAAAATTTACATGGCCCACTACTCAGAAAGCAGTGTGCTTGTCCTTCTAAAGACAACTTACAAATAATACTTTGGGTAATGAAATGAAATATTTCAATTAGAGTGATCTTTATTCTATAGCACTTTTCATCCCAAAATGATCCCAAAATATTTTACAAATTAACATACTGTACACAGGGGTTGCTTCATGCACCACTGAAATGCAGCCACTCTGGTGAAGAACAGCAACAGTTCAACACTGCATCGCATCTTGGGACAGGAAATTATGGATATCTCTCTATATGTAATTGCAGTGGGAAAGTAAGTATGCTAAATGTAATTACCTGAGTTGGATTTTGGCCAGGAGACTGAAGTTAACACATCTACTTGTATGAAGAGTTCCATGGGATTGCTAATGACCAATTTGGGCAGGACTTTGCCATTTACATATAATCTAAAAGGTAACTCCTTGTGGTGTACGCTATCCCCAACACCATTCTTGGGAATCGATCAGTACTGATGGAGAGAAAAGACCATTACCTGCTGGACCACCAATGCTAGTTTGTTCAGCATCTATATATTCATTAGAGCTCTCCTAAAGAATACTGACCAATCCTGCCCTTGTTTACCATGTGTGATCTGACTGCATAGCAACCCAAGATGAGGTGGCTGCAAGCCTCATGAGCTACATAACACAAGATAGTGAATAGTACCAGTACAAAATATGTATTTTTCATTTTAAAATAGAATCTTCTTTGTTCTCATATGTAGGTAAGGATGGTGAAATCTGTGTTTTTTAACAGAGAAAATGTATAATGAAGGACTTCTGTGAAAAGCTCATGATTTTTCTGCAGCATTACCACCTAGCCAGTTATTTCCCATTTTGTATTTGTGCATTAGATTTTTCCTTTCTAAGTAAAATGCTTTGCATTTATCTTTATTTAATTTCTTCTTATTGAATTAGTACTTACTGGTTTTAGACCAGTTCTCCAATTTATCAAGGTCTGTTTGAAGTCTAATCCTGCCCTCCAAAGTGCTTGCAATCCCTCCCAGATTGGTGATATCCTCAAATTTTATAAGCATACTCTCCACTCCCTTATCCAAGTAATTAATGAAAATATTGAATAGTAGCACACCAAGGACAGACCTCTGCAGGACTACACTAAACACACACACCCCCAGTCTAATCACAAAGCATGATAACTACTCTTTAAGTACGGTCTTTCAACCAGATGTGCACCAACTTTATAGTAATTTCATCTAGACTACATTTCCCTAGTTTGTTTATGAGAAAGTCATGTGGGACTGTGTCAAAAACTTTACTAAAATCAAGATAAATTATGTCTACTGCTTTTTCTCTATCCACTAAGCCAGTAACCCTGTCAAAAAAGGAAATTAGGTGAGGAGGGCATGATTTGTTCTTGACAAATCCATGCTGGCTATTCCTTATCACCTTAATATCCTCCAGATGCTTACAAATTGATTAATAATTTGTTCCAGTGTCTTTCCAGGTATCAGTTAGGCTGACTGATCTATAATTCCCCAGGTTCTCCTCGTTCCCGTTTTAAAAGATAGAGTGATTTGTAAACTTCACCCTAAAGGTGGTAAGATTCAACCTCATCCTGGTCTCTTTAAGCAGAGTGTTGCACAGCCAGTGGACTCCTACTAAGAACACACTTTTCCTGGTCACCAAGAGTTTCTTTCTGGGATCTCTGTGCATTAAAGCTATTTTGGGTCATGGCAAGTTAGATGGTCTCTGAGGTACCTGGGATCCAGCCCATTAAGGGCTTTGAATATTTGGACCAGAATCTTCAAGCAAATCCAAAATTGAATAAGGAACTAGTGCAGTATATTAAAACAGTGCTGTGTGGGCTCTTATATAGAATACAGGCCATTGCATATTGAATGACTGGAACTTTTATGTGGCATTTCCCACCATCCTCAGTTATAGGGCCAGACTCATAGTGCTGTAACATTTACTTTTAAAATTGCATGACAAATATATAGATATAGATTAGATTATCAAGTGTGGAAATAGAGATAATCAAAAAAATTAAAGCAATTAATATTTTTCATTTTGTTTGAAATTTCTGTTATATATTTAGGGTTTTTTCAATGACAATTTTCTGAACTAAATTTTCTTGAGAGTTTTTGAAATATTTTCTTTCCAAGGGGGATAAAACACATTGCCATTCATTTTCCCTTTGTAAAAATAGAGGGGGGAATAAGAAAAGTTTAAAAATAAAAAGTATTTCTTTTTCTTTCACTGAAACGAATTGAAATTTTTCAACAATTTTTTACTAAAATGAAATTTTCTGCCAAAAATGTTTGTTTTGGCCAAAAAATCATTTTCCATTGGAAAAAAACTCTTAACAGAAAATTTCTGGCCAATTCTGTAAGGAACCTTAAGAAGAGAACAACTGAATGCATTGCTTAGTCCTTTAGATGCTGTTGTTCACAGTAGATAGATTGTAGTTGTTCACAGTAGCCTGTAAATTTTAAGCTACTATTGTAAAATGAAAAAATAAACCAGAGCAAGGCCATGAAAAATTACCTTAATGTTTAATTTTAATCTTAATTATCAAACCAGCCTAATAGCCTACACGAAAGCAACAAAGTAAAGAGTTTTGGCAGTTTTCAGTCATTCATTTCTGGACTTCAGATTTCCATGAAAAACCTGAGAAGAATGAAATGTTATACTAGAGGTTACACTATACAATGAAATTTCTTTATAAAGTATAATTAAGAAAGCTAGAAACTTCATTTTTTTACTATGTGAATGGGCATTGCATTACTACAAAATGCAAATCTAAAAAAAAAATCTCAACTAAGAAGACCGCTGGATGTTAACCAAGTGCGTTATTACTATGTTGAAGTTCATTGATGCAAAATGGCTTGTCAGTGAACCAAAGTACATAATTTTGATTAGCCAACATTAAAACCAAAAAAATTGCTTCCAGAGCTTTTTCTTCAGAACTAAGTAACAATAATGTTTACCATCATCAAATGAATGTTGGTAGAGTTAGTTAGTTAGTTAGTTAATGTTTTTATTGTATATCACTTTGAAAAATGAAAAACACTAGGAGGATCCTAGAGTCTCATGCTTTTCAGATATGTCGCGAGAATGCCACAAAACATTCCAGTGAATGCCATTGTCTGGGTAGCTTGTAACAGCTGGGATAAAATTCCACCAAGCGAGTAGAGGTGGCCCAGAGGCAGACCCCCCCCCCTTATTACATGTGTTCATCGAGTCTGTTCTGATGTTGGACTCTCTAGCCATCAAACCCTTGAGGCCTCATAGGAACGGACCAAATTGTGAATGATTGCTACAGCCGACTGTTTGGCTAAGCGTTAAAGAAGACTAGGACCCCAATTCTACAAGCTGATCGCTGTTGCTACATAGCGCTCCACTGAAGACACACGAATTAATTTGCAAGAATAGAGCTAAGTGCTAAATATTGTTATGTTTTGTTACAGTGAAAGAAAATGTCATCCTGTAAACTATCATACTTTTCCAGGTATTTTAGATTATATCTGTTGTTATATTCTTTTTATAGAGCACAGTAAGTACATCAAAATGTGACATCAACCCTGGAATCTCTGTATTCAGACCACTCTACCACTCCAAATAACTATGCAAACTATGCAGTTTTTTTTCTAGGTATGTAGTACAATATTACTTTATGACGAACTTATAGATTCATAGATACTAAGGTCAGAAGGGACAGCAACTTTGTTGCTGCCTCCTGATCTCTTTCAACCTAGGATTTTTTACAGCATTTTTACAGTATAATTAGAATAACTTTTGATTATTGCATTGGAGTTTGAATTTCTGTGGGCCAACAAGGGGGTACATTATTTATTTGCATCTTCCACTCTTTGCAGCACTACCAATGCAAAGATATTATTCTTTGTAATTATAGAAAGAAAGGGTCTCTGTAGTGTTAAGTGACCTTTCTGTGAGTGATCAGCCTTTTCTCTTGGTGAAGTGGAAATGTACATTACTAAAAATGTGAGTAAATAGGAGGGCTTTATAAATCTCAAGACTGTTCAAATTGGAAGAAATAAATGGATATGTAACTATACTGTTGAGTTTTTCCCAAGAGAGTGCTAAAAGAAAAGCCATTGTCTCACTTAATCTGCTCTAAAGTATTGACAGATATGTGTAATCAAATTGTGATGATGTAGAAGAAAATTTAATGAGGCAATAATAGGCAAATAAGTTTGTGTTTAACAGTCTAAAACTAGAAAAGGAGTACTTGTGGCACCTTAGAGACTAACAAATTTATTAGAGCATAAGCTTTCGTGAGCTACAGCTCACTTCAAAGCAATAATGAAATTGTAAACTGATTTTTTTGTGTTTTAGACAAAGTATATAAATTGTAGGGATCAGAACCAAAAAAGTTCTCAGTCCTAAACAATTTCAGAAACTTTTTCACAAACTTCTGAACCTCAATCCAGCATAAAAATCTGCTGAATTTTACATCTAACCTCAAATGGAATCCCTTTGAACTCATACATTTGCTTTGTTCAAAGTAGATGATTTCTCTTTTACTGACTCAGTGGGACACTCCATGAGGACAAGGATCAGGCCTAGCAAACCTCAGTTCATAATGAGGGCTCTAGATTGTACATGACATTTTAACAGAATGGTTTGTATCATTTTTGTTTGGATATTTTTCTCCGTAAAATACAGAAGCATTGGATTAAAGAGGTCTGTTTCTCAAAAGTTTCTAGTGGTTTCTGTGGTTCTAAAGCATTTTACCACCATCTTCATGGATCTTTTGTCATGCTATCACTCTTTCCCCTTCTTTAAAGAATTTGCTTATTTTCTGTTCTGATGTTTGAATGACTAGATGTCTTCCTCATGCTGCCTTTTTTGTTTTGCAGACTATGCTCATTTACATTTTCTCCAACAGCAGTGTTATTTATTCTTTTGCCTATTTTTGCCTTTGCATTTTCACTTGCACTCTCAATCTGTACTTTTTAATACTTTTTTACTTTTTACTTTTTTTACATCCATTAATTTGTTCCTGTGATATCTTAAATTCTTTTTCAAGCACTTCCTTGTCAGTCAGAAGTGCATGGAGTCTTGATTCAGCTTTGTTGCAGCATTTTCCAGATTCTTCACTGTACTTTCTGATTGATTCTTCAGAGCATTATTCTTTGTCCATTTCTGTCATGCTAACATTTTTTCCAGTCCCCCCACTGAAATTCCCTGAGTCATGGGACTTTAATGGGGTCTTGACTAAATTAATGAAAACCCTTCCTGAGACATTTTAGAAAAGCAGAATTACAAGATAAATAATCATTCTGTGGTGAGGATGGGGGCATAAGTTGAGACAGTCTGGGGAAAAGTTTGTAGTGGAAGCACAATTCCAGGTGTCTGTGTGCACTGAATGATTGTAGAATCTACATCCTATGAATTTCCTTAGTAACTGGCATGCAATTAGCATAAAATTTGTGGCACCTGCCCATTACATTTCACATGTCACTGGTGGAGTTCAAGCTGGAGTTCTAGCCTGGGACAAGCTGCAGGTAGGACCTAGAAGAAAACAAAAAAATTAGTTTTAAGTTTAAATGTGATGAATGTCCCTTTTGCCCAGCCCTTTTTGCAATGAGACTGGTAAGTGAGGGGAGATTTGGGAAGGAGTGAAAGTGCATTTAACTTACAATTCTGCAGCAGTTTGAGTTTCCATACCAAACACAGGAAGAATTGGTTCCACCAGCAAACTCTCAATCTGTAAGGAGAGAAATATTTTCCAAAGTAAGTTTGTTTAAGTTCTGGAGAAGACAAACAATTTCTCTTTTTGGTCTTCTCTTGCTCTTTTAGAATAATTTTCCATGCCTGAGGCTTTTTTTTTTAATGGGCCTTATATACTTTGGCTGGTATGATCCTCAAATACAAGACAGTGGTGACAATTACAACATTGATGTTTATTCACCATTTGCAAGTTGTTAACTTTTCCACAGTTTTCCTAGTATTCTCTGAGTATATGACAGTAATATGAAGACTGCAGTAATGTTAATTACTTGCAAATACTGATTGTGAACATATTAATGGCAACCCATATATCCCTAAATCAAGGTGCCATCCTGGAAGCAAGCTGTGTCTCCCACACTCCTCATAACTTACTAAGGGAGGCAATCATCTCTATATCTTTGCTTTTATTATTTCCAGGTTTCTAACGTGTCCATAGTATTTGAATACTCTTAACAAATTATTACTGAGTTCAAGGATGATTTTTGAATGGGGTAGGAATTTCTGCCCTTTGGTCTACTTCAAAGACCTCTAATTTGAAGCACTCAACTCAGAGAAAAAACAAATGACCCCACCCTGGCCTTGTGAAAATAACTACCCAAAGAGATAAGTCTTCCACCGTGTTCTAAAGGTCACAAGACCCGAGCTCTGTCTAAACTTTGGCAGTCTGTTTTGTGGCTGCATGCCTTTTTCTGGGAAAGCTCTTCCCCCAGCCCCAATGCATAAACTAGGTTCCATCAACAAGTGTCCCTGCTGATGCCACCTTCTGTTCTAGGACCCCAAAATATGTTTACACAGCAAATAAAAAGCCGCTGCTAGCCCTGGCCAGCCAATTTGGACTCTCAGGGCTTGGGGTACGTGGCTGTTTCATTGCTGTGTAGACGTCCAGGCTTGGGTTGGCGCCCAAGCTCTGGGACCTCCCATGCCACAGGGTACTAGAGCTTGAGCCTGAGCCTGAGCCTGAGCCTGAGCCTGGAAGTCTACACAGCAATGAAACAGCCCCGCAGCCCAAGCCCCATGGGCGTGAGTTAGCTAATATGGGCCAGCCGTGAGTATGTAGTTGCTGTGTAGACATACCCAAAGAGGGAGAGAGAGAGAGAGTCTGAGAAAGCCAAACCACATGCTCTTTCAGGGCTTTTTAGATAAGCACCAGAATGTTGAACTGGACTTGGAACTGGATGGATTCTGTGGGTGCACTTTAAAATTTTGCTCTGATTTTAGAGGAATTACCAATTCCAGCATAATTCATACACTTAAAATAGGGAATACTGCTCAAACTTGTAACCTCTAAAACTAGAATAAATGTTGTTACACATTCTGTAACCACAGTCGGCCAGGAAATATTGGGGTGATATACTCTTGTCGACCTGCCCTGCTTAGAAGGTGAATTGCAACATATTGTAATAGCTGCATATTCCAGTTATTCAAAGTACTTTCCCCTGCTGACTAACGTCATCTTCTGTTTTACCAGATTGAGCCTGTTGGCTTGAGCAGCTTTTCATTCAGGTCTGTACTTTACACAGACATTGGTATATTGGGAGACTACACTATTTAGCAGTTGTTATTATAGGAATGTATGGTGATAAAAAATGTTAATTGATTTGTCTATTGAGAATTTAGCAATTACTATGCATCATCGGTAAAGATAGCATCCTGAATCTCCATTTTCTTAGAAAACCTTTATTGCTATGGAAACTAAAATTAAAACAGAATTGTTTGTTCTATATTTGAATAACATGAAACAAACTTATTTTTGATAGTCATTGTTCATAATTTAATAAGGAAAATGAGCTTTTTCATTGTTCATCATTTATATTCTATTTATGTAACATGATGGGATAACATATTAGTACTTCACTGTAAAATGATAAATGTACAAGTTATAGTTTTGTTACTTTGACATGGAAAATAAACTAGCTAGTAGATTTCCCAAATTTCAGAACACCATACTTTGAGTAAGTGCTTTAAAGAATTGTAAATAAATGAATAGTTGCACCCAGAATATACATAGGCCATATCAAATTATATCTATTTTTATGTAATTGTGTTTGATGTATTTTAGGGTTATTTATATAACTTATGTATCATTGTTAATATTTGCTTTATATATGTATTTCTGTTTACAGTGCATAATTTTTCATTGTGATTGGTTTGGCAGTCTGAACTGTATTGGATATGACACTTCCACATTCTTAGGTTCAGATCTCAGGAGTAAGAGAGGTTCAGATTCTGACTATGAAGCATAACAATTTAGAACCCTGGGGGAGCATCTCTAATCATGTGACCTGACAATTTAAGTAGAATGTCATAGTCTCCAAGTTCCAGTTCCTTTACTCCTGGAACAATTAAGGGACCTTCAGTATTCACAAGAGCTTTGTAATGGTTTTCCATTAGAAATAAATGTATAAATACATTTCCTAACCTCTAAATTTAAGTCAATAATTTTTGTTGGTCTTCATAGTTTTATATCAGACAATTTTCCATGTGTTTTACTCTTTAAGAAAAGGTCATACAATTGTTACAGTTCTTTCTACAGAATTTTATTCATCTTTTTGTAAAATATATAGTCTTTTAATGTTCGGTGTTTATTCTCTTTGTGGGGCTTGAGTCCACCCCCATTGGCTTAACATGGTAAAAATTGCACTTGGCTGTGTGCCAGTGAGGTGGTAGAATTCTATCAGCAACATCTTTCATCAGGTAAGGACAGCTTTCCTTTCTGGTAGTAGCTACAGAAGGTATGTGTTGAATCAAATGTATTTCCTGGACTCCGTGGGTGAACTACCCTGCACACGACCATCCTTTTCATTCCCATCGGAAAGAAGGATGTGTACTCTTTCCAACACCATAACGTACCCCCCCAGTGAGCTGTACCCTGGTTTGCAGTGGCAAAAACCAGCATGAGCAAGGAGATAATCTTTGCCATAATACATATTTTTTGTTTGTTTGTTTTCCTGGGATTGGGGAAGGCAAGGGGTGTTAAACTTCCTTAAGTTTGGACATAACAACCAGCACAGAATACTTGGATGGTAATTAAAATTCCAAAAACTATTTAATTTTTTCCTCACAGTCAATGTAATAATACACGGTAGAATTTATATTTTCAAAATTTGTACAATTTCTGTACTTGCATACACTGTAGAATTTGAGCTGAGTACATTGTGAAATTTCAGCATACTCTAACTTTTGTTCTCAGCCAGTCTTCATGAATTTACTAGTTTGTCTATTTTTTGTGACTAACAAAACATGGATCATTAGCTACCTCAATTTTTAAAGATGAAAATGACCCGGTGTTTCCTCATACCATTTGACCAAGTGTTTGGCCAGGCTGTGCTCTGGTTAAGGATAAAATTCAAGAAATGGAGACTTTTGACTGTTCAGACATTTTTATACAGTAGTGGTGGCCTAGTTTATCTTCTGTTATGAGAGCGTGTTTAAGTTTGATATATGCATTTCTTACTAATTTCTTAAGGAAAAATATAACATGACTTTGACTTTCATTGATTTATATAAAAAGGGAACAAAACATTTGAAAAACAAGAAGTTGCATTTCCCCTCATTTTATGGGTAAAGGATATTTTGAATGTCATTCAACTAAGGTAGTTGGTAGGATTTTGCACATTAATGTTAGAAATGTAACTGTAAATAAATAATTATGGAATATCAGACTTACAATTATAACTATAAATTGTAATTCTAAAGAAAATATTATTTTGCATGTTTTACTATAAAAACATTCCATCAGACATACTAACATTTTAATACTTTTCTTTTCCAAAATAAATAATATATCATTATATAATCTTAATATTCAAATTAGCAGAAATGGCTCAGAAAATAAATGCACTCTATTGAGAAACAGATAATTTGTCCTGTCCTGGTTCTCCTCCTGTGTCTTTAATCTCTCCTTCAGTATGTCCTTCAGAAGACTCACTTCATCCCATCTCAAACTTTTTGTGGGGTTCCACACGGGATCTGGTGTTCTTAAACCCCTTCTTTTCTCCTTCTACCTTATCTCTGGGCAATATCTGTAAACACAAATTCAACTACAATCTCTATGATGACAACTCACAGATCTACCTCTCTGCCCAAGACCTGGCTGCTGTCCAAACTAAAATTTTATCCTGTCTTTTTGGCACATCCTCTTGAATGTCTAGACATGAGCTCTACCTCAACATGGCTAAAATAGAATTCTTAATTCCCCCACACCGACAAAAAATCCCTCCTGGCCACCTCCTTGATCACTGTGGACAACACCACCATCCTTCCTATCACTCAGGCCTGTAACCTGGATGTCATCTTTGACTTGGACTTTTCTCTAGGTCCTCACATCCAAGCTATCTTTAAATCTTGCCGATTCTTTCTACATAACATCTACGATACGGCCTTTCCTATCCATCCACACAGCTAAAACTCCTATCCAGGTACTCCTCATCTTGTGTCTCAATTTCTGCAACCTCTGGCTTTGATAAATGCAATGCTTTACTCATATCTGTTCAGAATACTATCACAAAGATTATTGCTTTGAATATGCCACAGCTCTCTTTGCATCCATCCACTAGTTTCCCTTTCTCTGTCACATCCAACATAGGCTCTTTGTCTTCATTCTCCAGGCCCCTCATATCCTATGCCACTTTACCTATCTCTCATTAGCTATCAAGATGTTTACTCCTCCCTCTAATCAAACCACAATGTCAGTCTCCATTGTCCACTTGTTAGATTTTCAAACAAGCATCTTTGTGTTTTCTCCCATGCTGCTCCTCATGCTTAGGAGGAGCTCCCCATAAACATCTGCAAAGCTATCTCATTCTCCTTCTTCAAAGTGCTCTTTAAAACTCTCCTTTTCTCTGATGCCTACAAAAAAATCAACAGCAGTTAGGGCACTGGTGTGCTGAGATCCCTTATTGTCATTCCGACCAATATTTTATCCTTGTTTTCTTGTACTTATCTGTCTGTCTGTATTCATCTGCTGTCTCTTCTCTCATCCTTAGTTTGTAGGCTCTTTGGGGCAGAGACAGTCTTCTTATTCTATGTTTGTACAGTACCTTGCAAAATGGAGTTCTGGTTCATGACTAGGTTCTATGCTAATACAAACAAAAAAATAACAATAAATTGGAATATTCCATAATGACAGCAACTGCAAGGCTGGGGGGGATTTAATATAACCTTTCTTTGTTTATAAATATAACTGTACATTCTAATGTCATAATTTGTTTCAATTCTTAATATATTTGAAGTGTTTCATGACTACATCTTTCTGAAATTAAATAGTGTTTTTGTGAGCTCTTTCAGTAATAACAAGTATTGCCAAACATATTGTTTTTGTCTTTTATTATGTCTCTAGTTAAGTTTCAATTTTACACTTAAACCAGAGATTTGGCCTCATTATTATGTGTGAAAAATATAGCATAACCTCTGCAAAATTATAGCATTTATTCCTTGAGTATAGAATAAGTGTTTTTAGAATTTCCAATGAAATCCACTGATGGAAATTAAATTAATTTAACATTGGGTCCTTTAAAAAATTTAGTGTTATCAGACCTTTTTTTGGTCCATAATGCTGTCAGTAACAAAATTATATAGGCTCCTTGAACTTTCATAACTGAAAATGCCTTCTTAAATAGAGGATGAAGAAAAAATCTGATTCGCGGGAAGCCGGGGTGGGAGTGGGAGGTGGAGAAGCAGAGCGGGGCAGCGCCTTCAGGGGCGGAGGCGGAGTGGAGGTGAGGTAAGCTGGGGCTGGGTGTGGGGTGAGGAGCTGATGGTGGGTGCTCTGCACCCACCAAATTTTCCCCATGGGTACTCCAGCCTCGAGGAAAATTCAGAGAATACCATGAAGAACAGACCTTTTAAAGATGGTGCTAGATCCTAGCTTACTCCAGGTACTCAGCCACAAGCTGCCCTAGCGGTTTCTGTACTCTTTACAGTGGTGAGCTGGAGCTGGTTCGCACCGGTTCGCTAGAATCGGTTGTTAAATTTAGAAGCCCTTTTAGAACCGATTGTTCTGCGAGAGACAATCAGTTCTATAAGTGCTTCTAAATTTAACCGGCCAAAAGTGGCGTTTAAGCGCCGACTCCATGAGTGCTCCAGCCCTGGAGCACCCAAGGGGAAAATTTGGTGGGTGCTAGAGC
Organism: Dermochelys coriacea; assembly: GCF_009764565.3. Taxonomy (NCBI): domain Eukaryota; kingdom Metazoa; phylum Chordata; order Testudines; family Dermochelyidae; genus Dermochelys; species Dermochelys coriacea. The sequence goes on from NC_050069.1 coordinate 77,230,613, forward strand.
ACCCACCGGCAGCTCCCCGCTCCACCCCCAGCCCCAGCTCACCTCCGCTCTGCCTCCGCCTCCTCCCCTGAACGCACCACCCTGCTCTGCTTCTCCGCCCCCGCAGTCTTCCCACTAATCAGCTGTTCGCGTGGGAAGCTGGGGCGGGCTTAGAAGCAGGCGGCAACTTCGCACTCAGGCCTAGGGAGGCGGAGGTGAGCTGGGGTGGGGGAAGGGGGTGCGAGGAGGGCTGCCTGCACCGCATCAGGTAACCCGGGGGGCACGCAGGAGAACCGCTCCGCGCCCCAGCTCACCTCCGCCATCCTCGGCCTGAGCGGGAAGCCGCTGCCTGCTTCTCAGCCCTCCCCAGCTTCCCACCAAACAGCTGATTCACAGGAAGCTGGGGTGGGGGTGGGAGGTGGAGAAGCAGAGCGGGGCAGCATGTTCGGGGCGGAGGCAGAGCAGAGGTGAGGTGAGCTGGGGCCGCGTGTAGGGCAGGGAGCTGCTGGTGGGTGCTCCGCACGCACAAAATTTTCCCCGTGGGTGCTCCAGCCCCAGAGCATCCATGGAGTCAGCGCCTAAGGTTCCACTTTTGATGTGATCAGTAGGGGGAGCAGCCGCTCCCCCTGCTCCCCCCTCCAGCTATGCTCCCCCACCCTTAGGAGCCTGAGGAACCTGCCGGATGCTTTCTGGGAGCTGCCCCAGGTAAGCACCGCTAGGACTCCCCACCTCGCCCCCGGCAGGTCCCTCTGGCTCTTAGGGGTGGGGTGGGCACCCACTACAGTGGCCCACGATATCCTCCTGTCCAGTTCTGGGGGCAGTCAGGGGACAAGGGAGGGGAGTGGATGGGGCAGGGGTTCTGGGGTGGGGTGCGTCAAGGAACGTGGGAGGTTGGATGGGGCAGGAGTCCCGGGGGGCAGGGATGGGCAACGACCCCTTCGTGGGGTGAGAAGGGAAACAGTTCTTAAGATTGTTAAGATTAAGATTGGCAGCTCATCACTGATTTTTCACTGCATAGGGGTCCACCATCTTCTCTAAGGGCAGCTAGGCTTTGGTATTTTGGGGAAACAGTTGGAGGCAGTGGACTTTTGAAAGAGGGCATTTTAACTGAGGGCAGCTTGTGGCCTAAGGGCAGGTCTACACTACTGCAGAAGTCCATATAACTTATGTCACTCAGGGGTGTGAAAAAGTCCTCCCTCTCCAAGCGACATAAGTTTTGCGCTGTCCATACCAGTGCTATGTCGGTAGGAGACTCTCTTCCACCAATATAGCTTCTGCTTCTCGCTGAGGGGGAGTAATTATGCTGAAGGGAGAGCACTCTCTTGTCAACATCGCGCATCTGGTGAAGAAGTGCGGCTGTGCTGATAGTGCTGTAGCATAGATTTGTCCTCATTCGAATTGAGAACAATAGGAGATGGTAGCCACTTCAAAAGGTCAATTCTTCATGAAATTGCCTGTAATAGAACATTATTCGCTACCATCTGCTGAAGAAGAAACTTCCAGTTGTAAGGAATTGACAAAAAATTATCATTAATCCTATTTTTTTAAATTCCCTGTTGCACCAGATCTGCCGAACAGGGAAGGCAGAAAAGAGGGGGAAACTAGTTGTGTATGCATGTGTGTGAAGCAGAGACTAAGAGAATGTGGGTGGCAGAAGGGAGGAACTGGGATGTATGAGCATAGGGGAATGTGGCTGATGGAGGGGAGGGAGAAGGTGGGCATGATAGAGGGATGTGTGTATGGCAGGTTATGCAGGGGAAGTGCAGAAGGTAGAGGGAGTTTCATGGTGAATATGCATGCAGTTGAATGCATAGGGAAGGGGAGTTTAGTGTGTTTGTGCAATGGAAGATGGAGGCTAAGAGGAGGCTGATGGGGTACACGCTGGTTGCTTTGCACAGCTCTAGCAATGCAAAGTTACTTTAAATCCAGTTTAATTGCCCAGTATGCTCTGGCTATTTTGTGCTGCTCCAGAGTGGAGTAAAGTAGCCCGAGTATATTGATGAATCTGGCCACAGAACTTAAAATTAAAATAGTTACTTAAGAGTGATACTTCACATATTCAAAGCATTAGAAACATCACATGATAACGTTCACTTTCTTGTTCAGGGTTTATTTATTAAAATAACAAAAAAAAAAAAGAGAGAAAAACTAAGTTAAAATGGAGTTACGGTTGAGAGTGTACATCATTAATTTAAGGTTAAATACACTACAGGGATGATGTGATTATTGCATAATCGGGCATTATAACCCCAAGAAATTCAAAGTTAATGTTAAACTTAAAAGAAATCCAAATATGTTAAGTTATTGAACTACATATTAGAGTACCCCAAAAGCCTTAACTCTGCCCTGTAGAGGAGAAAAATTCAGATGTGCCTTTAAAAATCAGTTCAGTCTAATCTGGGACTAGAAATACTACAATACCTTAATCATAACTATATGGCTATTGCATAGTATCACTCAGCCTAGTGAACACTGAAAAGTAAAATCATTATAGGGAAGCGTTTATGACATTCTGTAGAAACTAAGGAAATGTACATTATCTTTTTTTGCAGAAAGAGAGTTTATGAAATAGCACAGAAAGTCAGTAGTTGCTATTTTAGCTATTTTTAACATTGTTTTGTAGGCAGAACATTTATTAATAATTTGAACCTATGACATAAATGTACTGTGTGAAATCCTGACTCCATTAAATTCAATGAGAGTTTGCCATTGACTTCACTGGGATCAGGATTTCATCCACTGTGTGTGTATTGTACAAATGTGCATAAATGATAAAAGTTAAGAAAAATGTTATAGTTATTTAAGCAGATATCTTTCAATAATTGTAATCAGTAACCTTTCTCTTTAGATTACTCTGGAGCAGATGATAAAAGAAAATTTGTGGTTAGCACAAGAGTATCAGATATTTCAGAAATATTATTTAAATGATAAAGAATACCTTCTGGATCTCTATGACGATAGGGTCAAGATGGAAGCTGCAGTTAGAGATCAGCAGCAGGTACAGTACTAATATAATACATTTGCTCATTAACTAGTGATCTGTTTTCTAAAATTTATTTATTTATTATGGCTACTTAATGAAATTGGATAATCATGCAATCCATGGTCTAAATTCTTGTGATTTCTGGCTGTTGTATGCTGTCTGTATTTTTCATTTGACTTGTATAGGACAGTTTTTGTAAGAAGATGCTGTAAGGATATGTAGGGTCTCACTCTAAATAATCCATTTTTGGTACCTTAATTGTATCTATACCTTAGTTCCAGTAATTTCATGTAATTCAGTATTGCAAAGACCATCTTCGTAGTACATCTTTTGTTAGCATTGTCTTTATATAGCATTGACATTTTGCTGACATCAACAGCCAAACTAAGGCTACAATTCAGGAAAACACACATAAGAATACTTCCCTATTCAGGAAATCACTTAAATACAAGCTTAACTTCAAGCACGTGCATAAATCCCATTCCAGTCAGTTAGTAACTGCTTCAATAAATACCCATGATTATGCCATGATGGCAGTTGTTTCATAGTTTAAGGTTGCAATTGAATTTCCATTATAAGTCTGATTTTGCACCAACCACCACCCTTTTTTAATATTGGCAAAAAGTCATATCTGCCTCAAAAGCGCTAGGTTCAATCTGAGGCCAAGAAAGAATTTTTCTACAGCATACAAACACACTTTGGTTTACCGCAATGTGTTTAAAAAAAATCAAACAAAAAAGACAGAGGTAGAACCTAGTTGGCTAAACTTCCCTGATGAGAGATAGTGCCCAGGACTAAATTTTAATCAACTAAAGTCTCATCTTAAAAGTTCTTAACTTTTGATTTGTAACATGCTGTGGAATATCAGGGTCAATGATATGTACCACATCAAAGAATGGTTGGAAACCTGTGTTTTCATTTTCTAAGGAAATAGCATCCATTCATTTTTTCTAGAGATACTTCAAAATGTAAACTAATCCCTGGGATGTCAGTTCAGTGGAAAAAAAGATATTTTTTTAATATTCTAATTGGATTTTAGTTGGGGTGTCTTTTTTTTGTTTTTTCTTCTTTCATATCTTGCATTTTTGAGAGTTAATATGCATTTAAATAACTGTTATGTGGCCACACCCTTAACTTTCCTAAGAATTTTTGGTGGAAAGACTCATAAACTCAATTCATTTGTGCAAGAATTTCGTCCCAGTATAGTAACCATATTAAAAAGCAGGTGAGATTAGTCCGCTTCCTCAAAGCATTCTTCTTTACAGGATACTCTAAAAGAATCCAAATTACCTGCTAGACTTCAGTGTTATAAAATTTTTTACAAGTGCCTACATTTTCATCATACAAACACATCAGCTGTGCATTTGTTCAACTATATGCATTCTGTCACCTATTCATCGCTCGTGTTGAAATTGAATGTGTTCCACTTGTTACTGACAATTGTCAGTAGGCAAGTAATCAGTGTATTCTTGTTGATCTCACAGCCTTCCATTTTTCAATCTGTAAACAGTTTTAAGAGTCAAAATGTAGGGCTAATCACTCTTTAAAGAAGGAGCTAGAGATTTATGATTTATGAAAATGATTAGCAATGAATCACATATATCCAGTGTGTGGCTTACAACTGCTACCTCAAGTAGGAATTTTAGGGAAGTCTAGAACTTGACAGTATGCCAGTGCCATTTAACAGAGCACATAAACCAAGAGTTGGAGTTCTATGTAGCATATTAACTTCCGAGAATTATAGTGGCTGCTAACTTTCCTTTTTGATAACTTTTAACTTTTCTAAAATGAATAACCTGTTCAACTATAAGGACAAAATAATCCCATCAGCACCAAAGGGAGAATTTTTTCACAAATGATGATAAATGGAGTAAAGATGTTGGTCACATATAGGTTCTATAAAAAGGAGACATGTTTTCTCAGTTTTTTACTGATAAGTGACTCACAACTGCAACAGAAAATCATTTCTGTAGGAGTGCCAGTGTAATGATTTTTCTAGCTGCTATACTATGCATATACATCACAATGACATGAACATTTGAGGGAAAAAAAGAATGTATTCATTTCCCTAAATCTACAGAGCTCTCTTTTCCTTCTATATCTTAGATATATAAGTGACAATCAAAATTAGCAGTCACTTTTTTAAAAATGTTGATTTAAAAGGTAAAGTAGCAATTTTTGCCTTGTTCTGATTCATTTCAACTGGATATGGCATTCACTTACTGCCTTAAACTGTTGAGAAATTGCTGTGTGCTTGTCATATAGTTGCTTCATTCAACCCCAAAAGTGTCTCAGTTTCAGTGATGAAGTACTTCCTTTATACCGTGTAGGTCTATATTATGGCTTTGCAAGTCTCTGGACTATGGGTTGGAGAAACATCTGTAGTGCTCCATCATTGGTGAATAGAGAGGATATTCCTGTAAAAATATACCTCCATGGGCATTGAGGAAGCCAGGGGTCACGCTTTGGAGAGGCAGTAGGTGGCACAATCTCCACACTACTGCTCACAGCCTCCCTAGATGGCTGGGTGTGGCTTAGCAGGAAGGAGAGAATCCTTTTTTTTTTTTTATGAGTTGCTACTACTAGTTGAAGCACATGCTGAATGCACTGTGTAGTTGCTTTTTAGTACTTTGCCTCCTGCTGTCTCCTTCTTCCCAACTCTGCCTCATTACTGTTTTGTTGTCAGTTCTCATAATTTTATTGCAAGGTTTTCAATATGTAGTGTTTTTCTTTAAGCCCCAGCTCTTGGGATCAAGTGCTGTAATTAGGTAAGAATCTCTGCTTCTATTTTTTAAAAAAAATTCTAATCCTCGTGGTTGCATAGAAAAGCTTGAAAATGTGATTCAAGAGAACCCTACATGGTTAAAAACCAGAGGAAAGATGTAAAGAACACAAAATTTATTATTTTTAAAATTTCCTAATCTTTAAGTCAATCTTATGATTTTGGGAGCCTGACTCTTGATTTTCAATGCTTGGTGTTGGCAGTACTTCTACTGCAAAGTACTAATGGGAGGAACCTTACCAAAATAATTGCCTCACAGCTTCTGATCCCCTGCATAATCTTCTAGTGAGAGAGTGAAGAACAGGAAAAAATCTTAGAAAGAGTGACAGGTTTCAGAGTAGCAGCCGTGTTAGTCTGTATTCGCAAAAAGAAAAGGAGTACTTGTGGCACCTTAGAGACTAACAAATTTATTTGAGCATAAGCTTTCGTGAGCAACAGCTCACTTCATCCAATGTAGCTCACGAAAGCTTATGCTCAAATAAATTTGTTAGTCTCTACGGTGCCACAAGTGCTCCTTTTCTTTTTAGAAAGAGTGAGTATAGGAGAAGGAGGCAGTGGTGTTGAGGGTGTGAGGAAGGAAGAGCATTCTGGGGCCAAGAGCTATGAATGAACACCTAGAGAGGCAGAGAGATGAGACCCAGGCAAAGGGGAAGGTATGGAGGAGCAGTGGAAGGTGAGAGACCGTAGGGTACAGGGATGGCTCTGGAGAAGAAGTTCAGGAACAACTGAGGAAGGGATAAATCAGCAGGTTATGGGTGAGGGAGCACAATGTGAGAGGAGAAGGGAGGAGAGGGAGAAATGCCAGAGGGGAAGAGAGAAAGAAAAACATGGAAGATTGGGATAGAAAGGCTCCAGATGGAAGATGAGAGAGGGGATTGTAGGTGGGGAAGAAGAAATGCAAAGGGATTTTCTCAAAAGGGCATAGGAGGATGCAAGCAGAGTCTGTAGGGGAAGAGAGTGATCTCAGAAATGGGAAAAATGTAGATGGCTGGCAAGGAAAGAGGGCAGAAGCTACAGGTCTTCGGAGAGATGTCATAGGGAATACTGTTTTGATGGGGGAGAAGGACACCAACTGGAAGGAAAAGAACCTGAATGAATAACTGATTTTTCCGTTTGGTGGCTGAACCACAAAATAAAACTAAAAAATTGTTTAGTTTCTAACCAAAATGGAATTTTTTTGGTTTTTCTCACCCAAATGAAAAAATGAAAAAGTTCATTTAGGTCAAATGCAGATTTGAATCAGCATTTCATTTAGAAAATGTTAATTTGAAATGAAATGTGGAAACTGTTTGTTTCAGAAATGGTGAAACAAAACATTTTGGACATTTCCAAAAAATAGTTGTTGTCTTGTTTTTTTCTCTTCCCCCCCCCCCCCCCGCCCCCTCCAAAAAACCCTATTCACTGCATTCAACCTAAATTTGCAAATAGTTTCAGTATCCCGAAAAATACATTTTTCAGCCAATTTACTGTAGAGGAGGCACATGCGGGAAAAGACATTCCCATGAGAAAGAAGGGAATGGGAAAGGGAGCGAGATGGGTTTCAGAAAAGCAGATATGAAGAATGGAAGGAGAGGGAAAAGAAAAGGGGTATCTCTATGGACAGATTTAGATGAAGGCTGGGCAAAAATAAATAGTAGATTAAATATAAATATAGTGAGACAGGCAGAGAAGGAAAAAGAAAATTGTTGATCAAATAAATAAAATAAAAAACAAGTGAGAGACTATAATGTTTATTTTTATTGTGTAAATTTCATAGAAAGCTTGATGCCAAAATGTAATCTAAAGTACACTATTTGTTTATCTATCTATCTCAGGGGAACTTGGTTCCTTAGGATTAGAAGGGTTTGTGAGACCCATTGTAATGCTGGATGGAGGGCCATCTTCTTGTGTATGCTGGAAGGCAATAATCTGTTTTGGTTTCATGTGTGTATACAATGTTGAACCTGGACTTGTGTGTGTGAGTGCGTGTGTATGTGCATGAACGCATGTGAGAAGAAAATGCAAGGATGTTTGAAAGCCTATGATCTTGGTGCACCTTATTACAAAAATTTGCAAATCATTCTCAAAGGTAATTAATCCTAGGGTATTATGAAACAATGAAGCACTGTATTAAGGATTTAACCCAGGATTTTCAAAAATAGGGACTTATAAATAAGCTCTTGAATACATATATTTCAAAAGTGCTGGCCAACCAGCACCTCCCATTGACCTTTATTTTTAAAAAAATCGTAAGTACTATTTGAAAGTTTTTGAAGTATATCCTCAGTTCAGTGGCAAAGGCATTAAAGAGTCTCTTAATGTTCACCAGTAATCTATCTCTCTCTGTTGTTGACATGTAAGGGCAATATGACTTAAATTAACTAGATTAGGTCTAAATTTAACCTTCTTTGACATAATTCATTTATCTGACCACTTCTCTAATGTTGAAAGACAGTACTGCTTTAGGGGTGGAGAGGGAGGTTGTTGGACAGCTGCTTTCAGACTTAAAAGTCATAATATTTAGTTTCATTTACAAAAGTAAAATGTATTTTTATTAATAAAGGTGCTTTGATGCACATATAATCACAAGTGAAATGCATTTACATTTATCCTGATATCTGAATTCTTCGGACACCATCAAAAATCGCTTAGTGCATGAACAATCTGTAACTTAAGCCCCAAGTACCAAGTCTAAGTGTTATTCAACGGATGGATTCGTTCAGTTGGCCCCTTTTACGTGTTCATCAGCTGCCCAGTAGCACTCCTGCTATGTCACATGTTCTGGCTTTATTATTTACATATGTCCCACTATTCCTTTATTCTCTTCTGGATAACTTTGGAGATAAGTAGTTGAACTCCGTGACAAAACTCAGCATTTGTTATAAATTCATTCCATTTAATACCCACTATTTTCCTGCGGCATTTGTTTTCAGAGGCATTTAGGCAACTGTCAGTTCCTTTGGTAGATTTCTAGCTTTCATATCTGTATATTCTTCTTCAAACAATGTCCCTGTGGGTGCTTCACTTTAGGTTTCTTGGTGCCCTGTGCTTGTAATCAGAGATTTGTGGTAGCAGTGCCCAGTTGGGCCGCACACGTGCCGTAGCCATCTCGCACCACCCCGAGCAGTTACATAGTGGTGTGCAGCCAACCATCCCCGAGTTCCAGGGCCGGCCCACAATATTTTGGCACCTGAGAAGGGGAACTCAAATGATGCTCCCATTTCCCTTCGCTTGGGCCAAAACTTTGAAAGGTCTCTATTCTGCCTTCTTCCTGTTCTGCTCCTTCATGGTACTGCTCTGCTACCTATCCCAATAAAGGAGAACTAGCAACTTAAAATGCCTTGTTCAAAAACTTTAAGTAACACTTAACTTTCAAACGCCTGAACAGCAAATGTAACTTTTCTTGTCTGCATAGTAAACACTGGCATTTTTATCTGTTTGAATAATCAAAGTGGTGCTTTCCGTGCCTTCTTGGTTGCAAAGATTTGAACTGCTTCCTGCTGAAGGTCCACAGTCTAGGCCAGCTCATGCTCTGTTGAGATGGTTGCAAGGCCGACCAGCCTCTCCTGTGTCATTGTGGAGCGCAGATGCGTTTTTATTAACTTCAGCTTGGAGAAGCTGCATTCTCCACTGGCAACTGTTACAGGAAGTGTTAGAAGTATGCATAGAGCAACAAAAGCATTTGGAAAGAGGGTGGTCATTTTATTTGTGCATATATATTCCAGAACAGCCTTTGGAGTTGATCCTGCTGAAATGTATCTTGAAAGGGCTTTCTGTTCATCACCTAAATCACTCGCATCAGTTTTGCGCATGTCATCATGTGTCAACACTGTCTCTAGTGCCCTGCATTGCTGGTGTAGGTCTTCTTTAGGTATAGTGAGGAGTTTTGGAATATCATATAACATCCCAAATATACTGCTGTGTTCCTTGAGCTGCATGAAACGTTCTTCTTGTACAATCTAGCACCCGGTTAAAGAATTCAATTTTGAATTGTTGTTTGGGGTCTCTTATGAGATTATCCCATGCCTCGTAATCAAAATGTTGTCTTCTTTGGTGACTCTTGTATTCTTGAATGGGTGGGAAAATAGCTTCAGAAGTTCCTCTGCCAACTTCTGTGCACTCTTCAGAACGTTTTGAAATCCCTCATCTGACCGGTAAGACTGTAGGTCTGACTTTGCTTTGTCCAATTGTGCCATTGATCCAGATATATCAAGGTCAACACCTTGAAGTCTCTTGCTTACAACATTTATTTCAAGCAGTATGTCATGTCACAACACTAAGCCACACAGAAATTTGAATTTTGTATGTTTCTGGTGATTCCATTTCCCTCTGCCACTGTTCTCCCATGAACAGTTCCTGTCATAGCATTATCCTGCATAATGGCAACTATGGCATCATCTATCTTCCCAATTTGGTGTATGATAGGCTTTATCGCCTCCACTCGACTTTCCCATCATATGGCACTCAGTGGTTTCAGTGTCAGAGAGGATGTTCCCAGATGTTGCTTCAAAATTTGCCATCAATGAGTTGATGCAGAGAAAAATACATAGATGCTTTGAATTACAGTAAAAAATTCAGCAGCCTCACTAGAAGCTGATGCTGCATCACTGATCATCAAGTTCAATGAATGAGAACTGCATGGGACAAAAAAAGCTTGAGGTTTAACTCTGGGATCCGTGTCTGCACTCCTCTGTTCTTTCCTCTCATATTGGCACCATTATCATAGCCTTGAACTCTCATGTCAGCTTTCACAATTCCCGTATCTTCCAGCTTTTCAAAAAGCACATTTGTCATACCAGCTCCTGTCGTATCATCAATGTCAATAAATTCTAGAAAATGCTCTCTGACAGTCACCATTGCAGGGATGTTTTCACTAGGTTCTGTTGTTGTTACAAAACGCAACATTAAAGTCATTTGTTCCGAATGGCTGATGTCAGATGTGCAGTCCAGAATAACACAGTAATATCTTTCTGACTTCAGATCTGCCACAATTTTCTGTTTGGCTTTTGTCGCCAGTAACTGTATGATCTCATTTTAAATTGTTTATCCAAGGTAGTGGTGTGTGTACATTTTTTGGGTGTTGACTCTTCTTAGATGCTCCTGGAGTACAGCATCAAACTCAGCCATTAGCTCCACAATTTTAAGAAAGTTTCCATTATTTGGCACATACAGCTGATCTGAAATGCCACGCAGTGCTAGGTTTTGGGTAGCAAGCATTCTCGCAATGGCAATGAGCTTTTTCAGAACATTTTGCCAGTAAAGAGACTCTGATGCAATCTTCTCTTGATACTGATCAGCTATGGTGGCTGTCATCTCAAGCTCTTTCCGCCTATGGAATGCTCTCTCTGGTGATTTGCTGCCTTCTCATGGCATGCCAGATTTCTAGCCAGATTCTTCCAGTCCTTTGTTCCTGTAGAACCCAGTGTGGCTGGAACATTAGACTGGAAGAGTTTGCAACAAAAACAGTATGTAGCATTCTGGGGTTTTGAGTACATAAGCCATGGCCTCTTCACTTCGTCACCATTGGGGATTTCACGCTAGTAATGTGTTAGATGGAAACTTCTGTTTTCATTGTCTCTGGGGAACATGACATTTTTCACTTGCTGTGGCCCACGCAGTACAAGGAAGTCCCTCAGGCTACTGCTCAAGTGGGTTCACAGTCGTGGATCATCTAGACTTAAGGAACTAAACTCAGTAGCAGCTGTTTCTTGCGCCTCCACCACGCTCTTCTCTGATCTACACTTTTCTTCAGGAATGTGCATGGTTACATCCATTTGAGCAGTAGCTGCCAGGTCACCTGCACTCTGACTAACTGGAAGATCAGGCATCTCCTCACCACTCACATCCTCACTGAGGGTGGAAGGCTCACATGAACATTTGTGTCTGTGTATCTCAGTAGAGCTCCTTCCTGCTTAGATAGAAAAACTTCCTTTGCTTTCTTTCTTTTTCTGAATACTGCCCCAGAGGGGCGTTTTCTTTTTTCACTCATAACTGCTGTTCTGTGCCAGCTATCGTGGCTCTCCACACTCAGTTGAACGGGACAAATAAGCAGGCTGGTAGCAGAGCCTGAGTGAGGGAAGATATCAGTGTCATAAGGGCCTAACTGGCTCCTACTACTTCAGTTGACTGCCTGTTCTCCTCAAGTGGGTTCAGGGAAGCAGCAGGAAACAGGAAGTTCCCTGAGAAGCTGATGTTAATCAGTCCAGGCTCCTTGGAGTGCTAGAGAGGTACATAAGAGGTTCCTCCTCCTCCTGTCTCTCCCTGCAGTTCCTGCTACTTTCTGTTATTCCCTCTCACCTTTTCTCCTGCCTGCCTGTTATGTCTCTTGTGCCCTCCTTCCTCCAGCACAGCACTCTACCATCTCTGTGCATCTAGAGCAGAGAGAATACATATGCAACAGCAGCAACACAATTTTCTACACTCTGGGTCCTAGTGGCTCCCCTCCACAGTCTGGCACCTGAGGTGGCCGCCTCAGTTCACCTTATGGTAAGGCCAGCCCTGCCCAGTTCCTTCTCTACCACCTTTGGCTTGAGTCAAAGTAATCAGCAGCGCCCTCTCTTACATCAGATAAGATTTATTGTAGTTAGTTCATAGTGATAGTGTTAGCTTAGTTGTAATTTGTTTTCCCTATGTATTGCCTCACTTTATTTTCTTAAATTTCTTAAATTAAAAACAAAATTTTTTCCTTTATCATTCCGATCTACCCCGCCTCTCCGGCAGGCGTACAGCCTTTGCCTCAACATGGTTTACCCCTTATTTTTCTCTGAGACCGTCTCTCTCAGGCATGCCCAGCTTACCGGGCTTTAAACACTGCCTGACTTGCAAACTATCCATACCTGTTTCTGATGTCCACGCTCAGTGTGTCCACTGCCTTGGCGAGACTCAAAAGTTACTCAAAAATGCCCATACTATAGAAAATTGACAGCTAGGACACGAAAAGCCAGGGTTCTTCAACTGAAGCTCCTCATGATGGAGAAATCGCTCAGACCAGCCTCTAACCCCGAGTCCAGGTCATCCCCTGGCCAACGGTCACAAATGGCAGCCTCTGACGGGGGCTCCGCTTCAACATTGGCTGCCAAGGAGCCTGCTTCTAGAAAGGCTACAAAAAAGCATTGTCATACATCCCAGCACCGATAATAGCCTAAACGAAAGTGATCTCCAACAGAAAAATCTGCCCCAGTACCGATAGCACTGAGAGTGTCGGACCGCAAGGCACTGGGAATGTCCAGCACCAAGAGTTCCCGAAGAGCTAAAGAACCAGTGTGGGCAGGCTCTAATGGAGGTTCACACAGCAAAGTGAAACCTTCCAGCTCAGTGCCCACGGAGCCGAAGATGATCTCAGCACCAAGCGGTACAATGGTGCCACCTGCTGTACCGATGCTGCGCAGCTCTAAATCCTCGACACCGGCAGCTTCAACTCAGGCTTCTGGGCTGTCCACCATGCTGTCCCCAGCACTGAGCCTCATGGTACAGCAGCAGTTCATGAGATACGCGGACCTGGTAATGGTTTCAACATCTGAATCTCCTCTACATGGCACTGAGGGTACCTCATCCAGATCGGTACATACCCAGCTGACTGGTCCCTGCAGATCACCCCCCCCCACCTCCATCTCCAGTGATGAGGAAGAAGAGGATGAGGATGATGCAGTGATATATACTCCTCATCATTCCTCATCAAAGCTAGGACCATTTCATCACCAACCACCTGCAGATATACGAGGATGGTATGGTCACCCATGGGCAGCGCCCTCCATACCATTTCCACCTAACTGTTCATACTGGGATCCATGGGCAATGTATAGGGCCCAAAACCGCAGGCCACCTCACCCACCTAGATCCAGAACAGCCCAGTCCCCTTCATCTACTGCCCTGGCACCCTCTGAAACACAAGAGGAAGACACTGAGGATCTTGAGGACACAGCTGACCATGACACTTTGGCGCCTACTCACCTCTCATCTTCGTTGCCAGATGAAATCATAATTCCTTCACCCCCTGCTACGGGGGATGATTTCAAACCCTTTGAGGATCTCTTCAAAGGCGTTACTGAATCCATAGACATTTCGTTGGCACCAGAAGCCCAAAATAAGCTCACGGATATATTTCAGGCATCCCTATCAGCAAAGATAGCCTTGCCGATAAATGATGCTATTATGGAGCCTGCAAAATCATCTGGCAGACTCCAGCTACTGCACCACCATCATGTAAGAGGTCTGACAAAAAATATTATGTGCCAGCAAAATGAACTGAATTTTTATTCACACACCCTGCACCAAACTCCTTAGTGGTGAAGGCGGTCAATCAAAGCGGGAAACAACACCAGTCCCAAACGACCCCAAATGGTAACAACTGGAAAAGGCTAGACCTTTTGGAGCAGAAAGCCTATTCCTCAGCTATGCTTCAGTTCTGCATAGCTAACTATTCGGTGCTACTGGCTAAATATACACAATCTATTCTCCAAAATGTCAACCTTTATTGAAAATTTGCCAGACAACAAAAAAGGAGTACAAAGCAAACATTTCTGAAGGGTCTCTTATTGTCAGGACAGCCCTCCAGGCTTTCCTTGACTCTGCAAATACAGCAGCATGACCCATTGCTACATACATTGTCATGCGCCGTGCATCCTGGCTCCATCTCTCTGGATTCCCAGGGAGGTCCAGGCAACGGTTGAGGACTTACCGTTTGAAGGACAAAAATTATTTGCAGACAAAACCGATGTCTCACTACACACCCTACAGGACTCAAGGGCGACCTTGAAAACCCTTGGCATTTACATGCCTACTAACAAAAAGAAACGGAGCAGGTTTTACAGTCAGAGATTCTGGTCTACACCATACTCCCAGCCACAAAGACAGTGCAACGAATGGCATAAACAAAAACAGAACAGACATCGGCAGAACCAAGATCAACCTTCGACGTCTCAACCATCCATCTCCAAACAATCATTTTGAAGGTGTGGTTGAGGGCACAAGACCTCCACAGTCTCTGATTCCGGAATCAGAAATGATCCCTCGCCCATTCGGAGACCGTCTGTCACCATACTATCCAGCCTGGAACACCATCACGACAGACAAATGGGTTTTAGAGATTATCAAGAAGGGATACACCATCCTCTTTATTTCTATCCCACGTACCCACCCCTTCCCCGTCCCTCGTCAGGGACCCCACTCACAAGCACCTGTTACAACAGGAAATAAACACCTCATACAATTAGATGCTGTGGTACCCAAACCATCACAGCACAGGGGGAGAGGTTTTTATTCCTTTTACTTTCTAACTCAGAAAAAGACTGATGGATTGAGACACATCCTGGATTTACAAAAACTCAACAAATTCGTAAGAACACAAAGTTTCAAAATGTTGATTCTAACCCCAATAATTCCGGCATTAGAGAAAGGAGATTGTCTCTCAGCCCTTGACCTCCAGGATGCTTATTATCATATTACCATTCATCTATCACACAGAAGATTCCTGAGATTCACCCTAGGGAAACAGAATTTCCAGTAAAGAATACTACCCTTCGGCTTTTCCATTGCCCCAAAAGATTTTTCCAAGATTCTTGCTGTCGTTGCAACTCACCTCCACAGACAAGGAGTGATGATATTTCCCTACTTAGACGACTGCCTGATAAGGGCACCAATGCAGCAAGAAGCAATAAATGCCACGCAGAGCATGATAACCCTGTTCACAGACATAGGGTTGCAAATAAACGTTCAGAAGTTCACACTGGTTCCCGTCCAAAAGTTGAAATTCATGGGAGCCTTCCTCGATTGTCTCACAGCAACTGCAATGTTACCCCAACAATGCTTCCTCACTCTAGTCAACCTCATTTCAGTGGTGATGGACAGCCCCACAAACATCTGCCAGAACACACTTACAACTCTTGGGACATATGTTGGCAACAACGGTTTTTGTAAAACATGCCAGATTCCACATAAGATGCTTGCAGACCTGGCTTCGAACAGTGTATATACCACACAGACACACTCTCAACAGATGCCTCACAATGCCACTCGCTAACATTATGGACACAATCACAGAACATCTTCTCAGGAGTCCCTTTCCAAAAAAAAGCTCCAACCATGACAATCACAACAGATGCTTCCCTAGTAGGCTAGGGGGCACATCTATGCAGCAATACTATCCAAGGTCACTGGTCTCCAGCAGAGTCCAACCTGCACATAAACTTCTTGGAGCTAAGGGCAGTCCAAAATCCATGTGAGCACTTTCTCCCTTTAATCAAGAACAATGCCATCAAGATCCTCATGGACAATATAGCATGCATGTTTTCTATAAACCGCCAAGGGGGAGCACGATCATACTCCCTATGTACAGAGGCAGTACACCTTTGGAACTGCTGCATCACCAACAACATAGAGATATTAGCATCCTATTTGCTGGGATGTCAGAATACAACAGTGGATCTACTAAGCAGGGATTTTGCACAAGCCCATGAGTGGGAGATGGATCCTGGAATTCTCAAATCCATATTCAAACTATGGGAATTCTCTACCATAGATCTATTTGCAACAACTCAGAACACCAAGTGCCCACAGTATTGCTCTCGGGCCAGATTGTGACACCACTCCCTAGGTGACACTCTCCTCATGAATGTGAGAGGCGCCACTGATGTATGCATTTCCCCTGACACCACTCCTAAGCTAAGTCATTCACAAGATCAGGCAGGACAAATCCAGGGTCATTCTCATTGCACCCACATGGCCCAGACAAACAGGGTTCCCATACCTGCACCAGATAGCAGTGAAACCACCTCAAACCCTTCCCTTAATGCCTCATCTTCTGTCACAAGATACGGGATGTATCCATCACCCCAACCTCGCAGTACTCCACATCAAGGCCTGGTTACTCCATGGCTGATGGGAGGTCGAGAAGGACTGTTCTAAGGAAGTGAAAGATATATTACTGAACAATCAGAGACTAAGCACAAGAAAGATATATATCCATAAGTGGAAACAATTCTGCACCTGTGCCAGGACAAACAGATCTTTCCACAGTTGGCCCCCTTACCGAGAATCCTCAACTATATACTGGGACTTAAAAGATCAGGGCTATTCCCCAAGCTCCATCAGAGTACACTTGGCTGCCATTACTTTCCTCCACAACAGGGAACCGCCAAGACACCTAAAGTGGAGCACCCACAGGGACAACCATCTCGAAGAACCTCAGTTACTGCACAAGGTGAATAACCCTCTCTTAAGGTGGAAATAATATTTGAGTTGAAGATTCATAGTTTGATCTTTAAACTATAGATTTTCAATGACTAAATCCTGTGTAAACTGGTGACTGCAGCTGCTGCCTTTGTGACATTATTTCCTTCTGGATATCCCCACTGGTTTGCCCATAGCTGCCAAGGTTTGTAAATTGACTCATCTCTTGCATTTCTTTGCCCTCTTAAGTTGGGAGTTTCTGGGGTCTCATGAATAACAAGAGAGGTGAGAGAATGCAGTCTTGTTTAACACCAGTGTCTATGTTAAACCATTTGCTTTAGGATGCATTTATTTTATCTGTGCAAGCTGCACCTTGATATAAAGCTTTGACAATGTAAATTATTTTTATTGGCATAATAACCTTTATTTAAAGATATTGTTATAATTGTGTTACAATTCAGTCACAGTATTCATCCTCATATTAATGTTTTGATATCATTGTGCAGACATTTAGCAGGAATTTTAGGAGGGTGTTTTGTTGCTTTCTGTTTCCTCTTCAGCTTTTTGAGTTACTGACACATTATTGCAGGAAAACATATGTAGGGTCAATTCATGCTGAATAGTTATTAGAAACCATGATAACAAAAGTCATTACATTGCAGTTCAGTTTTGAGAGTAAAATTTCTGCAACATTATCACAAATCCTCATGCATTAGTGCAATGATCCTTACTATAGTTTCATATTAGAATCAAAAGACTGCTGTAGCATGCTTGATACAAAAAGTCATACAAGTCAAGAAAACTTCTTTTGTGCATTTTCAGATAACATTTTTTCTCTCTCACAAAGGTACCTCACTCAGAATTCTTTGAGTCCTTTGCCTCTAATACTGCTCTCATCTGTAATATAAAAAAACAGTTTTCTTTAAATAACATCTGTCTTGATTTGAAAGACCAAAAGAACAATGTGGTAAATCTGATAACTCTGCCTGAGTTGTGTCTTATTTCTGCAGTTAATCTGTTCTAATTTTATTAACATTTCACTCATTGCCCTACTCCTTGCTGTTACCATATAAACAATAATTAGAATTTTTACCTGCATATGATATTTCTGCTTATCCATTTCACCTATCTGAAATTCTTAAATTGTCCCATGTCCTCACAAAAGCATAAATCAGGTTACAGCAAAATCTTTGGAACTATGGATGTTAGATTCAATTTTTGCCCTTCTCCAAAAGCATAGTCATTTCCATAGCAAATTGAAATAAAGGATGTTGAAGAGAGAGCCTTAAAGATATTAAACAAATAAGCTATTGAAAGTTCCTACTCCTAAATGCAAAAGCAGTCGAAACTGAGCAAGCAATGGCTAAAAAAGTTATTATAAGAGTAACATTAGTACTGTTACCTCTTTTTGACGCAAGCAGCTAGACAATTTTGGGGGTCTTGCAGGTGGTTTTGGTTAGGAGAAATTGATGATGGAATCAGGTATTTCTTCGATGCAATCCTGTTTATTTGCAAAATACGTACAAAGTCCTGTTTCCTTGAACACAGTGGGAATGACACGTTTTTGGTTTTTTTGCTTACAGTTCCAAGCCTCTTTCAGCCAGCACTTTACATAAAAGCTCTTTTGTACCTTCTTCTTAGAGTCACACTACCAGGGATTCTCTGGCTGTGCCTGAGGTTCCTTTGCTCCTCTCTCTCTCTCTCTCTCACTCGCACGCACACACAATCAAATCAATCTCCCACCCCTGCATTTATATATAGCCCACAGTGAATCCCTTCCATCTACGTAGTTTAGATTTCTGATCAACCTAACTGGTGTCTGTGTTTTGTGTGGTGGCTCCTATTGTTTCAGCTATCTATTCCATAAAGCAATTAAATTGCTTGTTATATTTATCCTGAATGAAGGGCAGCTGTCACAGCCACTAACTTCTATAAGGTTTCATCCTACCCCCAGCATAGCAGTACTAACAAATTTGTTAGTCATGGAAAAAACCCTAAAATATATCAGTAATATCAAGGAAGATCATGCCAGACTAGTGTATAAACAGAGCAATCATTTACAGAATAAAGTTCTAATATTTGCAATTTAGATTCACTTGTATAGCAGTTTCATACAGAGAGAAGATTTGAATGGTGGAGTTTGCTCAGGAAATCTCAATAAAATCTCAATATCCTAGGGACAAGTGATTGTCTATTGAATCAAAGATATCAATCCTACATAATGTCCTAGAGTAGGAGAACCAGAATGTGACTTTGCAATTCTTCTATTGAAGCTTTCCCTCTCACTGGCCAAGACATGGCCATGGCCTTAGTTGAATGAATCTTTATGTAGACATGAGAAAACATGTAGCCATTTCAGTTGTAGAACCCAAAGAATGGAGTTAGAATGTCACCTCAGTGATCGCTTTTGCAGGAATGTTTAAAAGTAGGAAAAAATAAAATGACTTACCATAGTAGGTATAGTTGTCTAAGATTTTTACCCATATAAATCTATGCTCATGAGATTAATGCACCCCTGAGATGCAAGCTTGATTATCCTAGAAAGCAGAGCCCATTGGAGCCATCCTCACCAGTTCCCCAAACCTCTTCCCTCATGCAGGATTCCAAAAACTAAAAAAGGGAATAATCCCAAGTTCCCAACTAGCACTGATGAGGAGCCCACTTGGGAGGCTTCTGAGGGCCGCAAGGCTTCCAGGTTCATGGATCCTGGAACAGCCCACCATGTGGACTTCCCCAAAGCCAGGGTTCTAGGGCTTCAAGGGACTGCAGCTCTGGAGCACAGCTCTGGCATGCAGACTGCTTCAGGTCAGAGTCAGAGAGTCCAGAACTTCCAGACTGCCAAGCCAGCTGGCCAAGTCCCAAAGTAGCTGACTTCACTGACTGCTGTGAGTCAGGCAAACTGAGAAGCAAGGTGGACTGGGATTTGGGCAGCTGTGTCAGCCCCAGCTCCCAGGCACCTCAGCAACTTGCCATGTGGACTGAAGGGAAGCTGGGAGTCTTGGAGCTTGGGAGTCAGTGTTTCCAGGTTCCCTCTCAGCCCAGCAGGTTGAGTGAAGGAGAGTCAGGAGTCTTAGAACTTAGAAGCCAGCACTTCCAGGGCTTTCCATCAGCCTGTCAGGTGGAGTACCAAGGACCCAGGACTTCGCGGCTCCCCTTCATCTCACCAGATAGGCTGCCACGAAGATGGGGATCCTGGAAGCTCTGTCAGTGAAACTGTCAGTTTCAGTCAGCAGCTGCCAGGAATCCCAGGGAGCACACTTTGTTTTGGAAACACCACATTTTGGTGTTTCTGAAACAAAGTATTTTGACATTTCAGTTCTGCAAACATTTTCAAGTTTTTGGCTTTTTGTCCCAATTCAGGAGCAAAAATTTTCACTGAACTGAAATTCAGTTTCCTAGTTAGTTCTAGTCCCAACCACTCTTAGGTAGACAAGTCTACTGTGACTGCACACAATTTTTAATATTGTGTTATCACTAAATCTAGCCACGCTTGACATTGATGTCAATGCAATTTGTGAAATAATTTAAGAAAAGTGGTATTTATTGACTCTTGATTGTATTCATATTTTCCACTCTGAAGTGTTACTTTTTATTGATGTGCTCTTTCATTTTCCTCCGATAATTTTCATTCTGTTTCAACCACTCTCCATAATTCTAATTTTTAAACTAGTCTATTCTGTGGTAACTATCATATGCAGTTTTGAAATTCAGATAAATTGCAGTAACTAAGTCATTCCTTGTCCACCAGAACAGTCATGTACTTTCAGATTCAAGCTAATTTCTCAAGGTTACTTCATCTTTAGTGGATAGATGCTGACAGTCAGTTCCTAAATGTTTTGTAATCTTACCATATATCATTACTTCTAGTATTATCCCTACAAATGAAGTCAGGCTTATACTAAAGGCTTGCAGTTTCCTGAATAACTCCATCTGTCTTGACATATTCCTGAAAGTTCATCTTGTATGTCCAGATGACTACAGAATCTGTAGAACCAAACATTTTAGGTTGATAGTTAAAGATAATAGAATTATGCACAGGAATTCTTAGTCATTACGTAGCACATTCCCTTGTGACATTTTTTATTAAATCAAAAAAAGGTTGCATTTGGAAACAACTTCTGTGAGTGTAGGCATTGTAATAATGTGTCACCTGTCTGATGTCAGGGACAGCAACCACCTCCATTTTCTCTTGCTGACTGGGTAGTTTAGCCATCCAGCTGAACCCAAACACTCTCCTCTTTCTAGGATAACAAAAATCAAAAACTAAGTTTAAACTAAACTTTCTCTGGGTTCAAGACTTCTCACTGGGACATATGTCTAACTTCCACCGTGGCGTGGCAGGGAAGTGCTTGGGAGCTATGTCCCATCTTCTGCTGGAAACTCCAGTGTTGGGCAATGGAAGGAAACAAAAACCTACTGTTTCCTCAGATCCAAGCTGCTTGTTTGCCCAAGGCCTCTTTCTTCACCTTGCTCATAAAAAATCTTCTACCTTTCCCGGGTTCTGAGACAACAGTACAAAGAAGGCAAAAAAGTCCCATAATATACCAATTATCCTCTCTGTGAAGGATCCTTCCTCTTGGTTGTGTGGCTTCTTCCACAGCCCTTTGGTGGGTAGACCACAAGTAGCACCTGCTTTCTCTCTCTCTTTCTCTTTTTCTATAAAGAGACTCTCACAGATCCTGCTTCCTTCAGATATCTCTTTGTTATTAGGACTGGGTGGTTTATTTATAACTCTGTCCCCTTTCCCAGCATTCTTTGCTGTAGCCTATGAATCTTGTGCTTCTTCTGGGAACTACAGTACCAGAATGTCTTTTTCCTCTGTTGCAGTCAGGAACATGACAGCTAAACTTTAAACTGCTGTCAAAGGACTAGCTTGCTCTGGTGACAGGCTTAGAAAACAGCTCATCCAGTACGCTGAAATAGGTATTTCCAGTTCCAAAGTAGCAAGGTCTAAAATTAAATCTATAAAATCTGCAGAGGATCTTTTTGTGATCAGGTTAAGCTAAAACTCATTCAGTAAATAAAAATTCAACACAGATTTCTGACTATGTAGTTTAATTTAGTAAAGTCATACCTTTCATTTTCCATTCCTCTTATTCTAGTCATCTAGATTTTAATTTCATTCAGATATAGAGGAGGAAAGGTCTAACTTTGGCATAGTAACCTGAAAGACAAAAGCACCTAGTTTGAAAAATACAAGAATTGACTCATTGTCCCTTGAACTGAGGTATCAATTAGTCTGCTCAATAGGTTGTTGACCTTGGTATTTTTTAAGGGCACATGGTTAAATGTTGCACACAAATCTGAAACTTGTCTTTGGGTTTGAATCTTGTCATTAAACTTATGTCTTTGGAGAACTGCTTCCTTGAGCAACCATTTTCTAGAAGAGTATTTGGGGACTGAGGTAGCTATTTAATAAAATCAAGGAAGAATTCCATATAATAGATTGCTATATTTTTATCCATGAATTCAGGACTAAAAATTAGGTTCTGAATGTATCCAAGATGTTTTGAAAATTTTGTTAGAAAAAATTTAACTAAGAAAATTAGTCAGCTATTTGGACAGAAATTAGCACAGTGAATTTGAGATTATTAAACATAATTTAATCGGCACAGGCTCATCTTAAGTAATGGATTTGCACAGGAGTCATTAAGGGCCTTCAGAACCTTCATTGCTAGTTCTGACGTGAAATGGCAAGAACCCAGCTTGATTCTCAGAATCCCAGCTGTGTTTAGTTATCAAAAACATGTTAATCTTTTTACCTGTAAATTCAGTACATTTGATACCAAAAGAACTAAATGATGATAGACGTGGAATTATCATGTAATTTTTCAGGGAAATACTTTTTAGCCTCAGTCAAGGAGTGTCCGTTTGTAGGGTGAGTCAGACTGTAGTTCTGTAAACTGAAGGAAGCCTCACTCATTATGAAGTTTTAAAAATAAAATTAAAAATACCCTGAAAAAAATCTTTCATTTGGTATATTGGTTCACATGTAGATGTTCAGAAGATATATTTCTTTGTCACCATACCATATAGGCTAAAGTTAAATTACTAATATTTTCTCCCAAGACAAATTCTTATGTATAGGTTTGCATGTGAGTCTGTCTTTCTGGAAACAGAAATATGTATGTAAAGTATCTACTAAATAATAGGCTTTTAGCAATTACATTCATTTTAGACATTGAATTCAAATGAAGCAAAATGTCCAACTTTGTTTACTAATTTCATTCTTATCTTTTCTTTCAATATCCTGTCTTGGTTCCCTAGTTACAACATAGATGCACCTAAAGTTTGCTAGAAACATTTGCCATTAGCATCTTCTTAAAAAAAAATTAAATTTGAGGATAATCCTACCTCCAGAGCTTATTCTGTTCCTGGCCATTGACTGTGACAGTGAAAGGCTCATCTGAAAGCACTGGAGCATCCCATCTAAAAGCATAAAACATATTACATTTCATGAAAAAGCTAATTCAGATTGTTTAATTCTGGTAATATTGCCTCTGTCACCTTCAAAATCAAAATGTTCTTTCCTGTTATTATAAAGAAAACAACCAAATTGCTAAAAAACCCATTTGAATACACAGCTGCCTTATGTTGCATACTAATTTGATTAAAAATGCTTGTGCCTCACCAGCATTTTTACAAAAAACACACTGGTGAATTTAATAAAGAAATATACAAATATTTTAGTAATTTCTGATGATAAAGTACACCATAATGTCCACAGTGCCCCTGGACTGAGCAAAAATCTTGTTGCAGTGTTAGAAGGCGCTAAACTAGATGTCTTGCTGTATTTGTTTGCTCAGTGCTTTGGGCACTGTTCCAACCTCATTGCAAATAA
Organism: Dermochelys coriacea; assembly: GCF_009764565.3. Lineage (NCBI taxonomy): Eukaryota > Metazoa > Chordata > Testudines > Dermochelyidae > Dermochelys > Dermochelys coriacea. Next base: position 77,254,343 of record NC_050069.1, read on the forward strand.
CTGCATTAGTCAAGTGCATCCAAATTATTACAACACAGCGTCCATCCCAGTTATTGCTGTTTAAGCACTTTCTCAGTCTCCACATCACTAGAAAACATTTATCTGAAGGGTGAGCTTTGCATAAATTCAGGTCCACTTTAATTTTCTTTAGTTCTGAAACTCTGACCTCTTTTACAAATTGCTTTGTGTACTTAGGCTTTCATAGAAAGAATCATACTTAATTGAAGGAGTATTTGTAGTATTGATTTTTTTGTTGTATTAATTTAGATTAAATGTATGGGCTAATAGCCAATCACTGTCCAACATTAAATAATGTTAAACAAGGTCCAGGGCTTGATATACAGATACCTCAGCCTGCTCAGCACCGTGGCAAACACACCGTTAAAAATCTTTTTAACCTTTTATTAAAGATACAGAAAAGCAAAAACAGTTAAGGCATATAATAATCAATATATAATGTAGTATTACATATAATATATCAGTAAAATTAATTTTTAATAATATGTCAAAAATAAATCAATACAATAAAGTCAAAGGTTTTCATTTTAATAAGATAAAAACAGTTCATTTCAATAATGTTGAAATGAAATGAGAAAGTCAAAATTATTCTTTTTTACTTTTCCCATTGAAAATTTCATCTAAATTAACACATTCCATCTAAACTTTTAAATTTAGACAAAACTGAATTTTTCCAATGGAAAACTGTTCTGTTAAAAAAAATATTGACCAATTCGAGCATTCAGACAAATGGGGGGAGTTAAGATTTCACATGCCAACTTAATGCTGAGATTTCCTGACATTTGTATTCTTAATCATGTACTTATAATGTTTTCCAAACATACCTTTTTGCAAGTTTTACTTGATTTTATAGTAAGTAGGGTAGATAGAACTCTTCTACTTCTAAGCTTATAGAGCTTGTGAGGTATTGAGAAATGTGTCTGAATGGCCTACACATCCTGACTCACTGGTAGCATACACTGCCTGAGTCCCAGTCAGTGGGCCTTCTGTTCAGTATGTGGTTTTCTTCTGCAATAGACCATTTGCCACCTACCTGAACACAAAGAGCCACTTATTGCTACAGCTCTGGTAAAAACAAAGGCTCCATATCTGGTGTGTTTCCCCTGGATTGGAGCACTGAGCTTTTGTACAGCTTTCCTCTAATCCTTCTCATTCCTCTAGTGATTCATAAGATTTGTTAGGGCAAGGAGAGGGTCATGCTATTTGCACCAGCTTGGGGCAGACAGCACTGCTAGACAGACCCACTAGAGCTCTGTCATGAATTGCCATATTAATTGCCACTCTTTCAAGATAATGAGCTCTTCAGTCTTGCAGACAAAGGTATAACAAGGTCTGTGAGGGCTGTTTTCTAAACAGATATTCTTAGGACATTGTTGTAGAAAAGCAAGACATTGACCCCCAAAGAAGCCAGGAAGCCTTTGTCACCTACTCCACCAAAAGGTTTTCTCTGGTATGTGGAAGATCCTGTAGCTACTTCTTCTGCATGGAGCCTACTTGTCTGAGTACGCAACCATGCATACCTCACAGCATTAATTTCAGAGAGAGCGCTAGTTCAAGCTTTTAGATGGGACACTATACCTTGCCTTAGATCTGCACGTGCTCATTAAGGACATTTTTGAAAGTGATGAATAGTGGCTGACATATAGTTCAGTGAAGTCCAGCTGCTGTTTTAAAGCCAGCTACTGAAGCATGCAGTCTGTGACAACTGGGCAGCCATCTTGAATGGATACTTTATTAAATTAACAATGGTGGATGGTGCATACAATTATTATTAAGGTAAATGCATTATACTATGTTGTTGTTTTGTTTTCTCATTTTTTCTGTGTGGGTTGCTACCCCAACAGAGACTTCAGTTCAAAAGCCAGAGATTTCATCAGTGTTGTGTCAAAAGATGTCTGGCTCTCATTCATGTATAATTTACCCTTATTACATGTAGGGTTGCCAACTTTCTAATCTCACAAAACTGAACTCCCTAGCCCCGCCCCTTCCCCAAGGCCCTGCCCCTGCTCGCTACATTCCCCCTCCCTGGGTGGCACCCTCACTTCCTTTCACTGCGTTGGGGGAGGGGGTTGGGATGCAGGAGGGGGTGAGGGCTCTAACGGGGATATGGGCTCTGGGGTGGGGCCAGAAATGAGGGGTTCAGGGTACAGTACAGAGCTCCAGGCTGGGGCAGGGAGTTGGGGTGTGGGATGGGGTGAGGGCTCCAGCTGGGGGTGCGGGCTCTGGGGGGGGCTGGGGATGAGGGGTTTGGGGTGCAGGAAGGGGCTCCAGGTTTGGGGGAGCTCAGGGCTGGGGCAGGGGTTTGGGGCTTGGGCTTGGGGCATGGGCTTACCTCAGGCGGCTCCTGGTCAGCGGCACAGTGAGGCTAAGGCAGGCTCCCTGCCTGTCCTGGCTCTGCGCTGCACCCCGGAAATGACCAGAATGTCTGGTTCCTAGGTGGGGGGGAGCCAGGAGGCTCCACAAGCTGCTCTCGCCCTCAGGCACCACCTCCCACAGCTTCCATTGGTCATGTTCCCAGCCATTGGAAGTGCAGAGCTGGTGCTCAGGGCGGGCAGCACGTGGAGCCCCATGGCCCCCCATGTAGGAGCTGGACCTGCTGGCCACTTTCTGGGTGCAGCACGGTGCCAGGACAGGTAGGGACTTGCCTACCTTAGACCCGCAACACCGCTGACGGGACTTTTAACCACCCAGACGGCAGTGCTGACCAGACCCGGCAGGATTCCTTTTCGACCAGGTGTTCCGGTCAAAAACTGGACACCTGGTCACCCTAATTACATGTGATATTTATATTGTTCTGTACTGACAGTGTATATTTTCTAACGAAGGTTTAAATCATCTGGGAACCAAGGTATAAATAGAGCTTCAGTAGCTAGTGCCAAATATAGATTGTCTGTGTTTCCATTTAGCTATGGATTTCTGACTTTATAATAGCTGAAGAAACTTGTTCAATCTTTTCTTTATCCTTCAAATTTTGAGAATAATTAATATAAACCATAGGAATTAATTCTAGATTTTATAACCAATATATAATAATAATCTAGAAAAAATGTGCATGATCTAATAAAAAATAAAGTTTAGAATTTGCCTCTCTCCCACAGGTCAGCTTGATACTCTGTTGGGCTTCTGGTGGTAGCTGTGGTGCTGTAACATAATTCTTAGCCACCACAAGGCTGGACTTAGTGTACCTAAAAAGCAGATGAGTTTAAAATCATTTAAATGCTGAATAACCTTATAACTGCAAGACTCATTGATGGCATTTCACTTTTCACAGAGATCTCCATAGGGCTGCTCCATTGCTTGTAGTTTTTTCAAAATGTTGTAATATGATTGCTCATTGATTTGCGCTATGAATGATACTCATATGCTCACAGTATGTTTTTTGTGTCTAGCTATAAAATAGTAGATTGATTGTAAAGTGATATTAATAGATTTTAAAACCTTAAGAGTTGCAGACTTGAGAAGTCTGAAGGGCTTACATTGTAGACTTCATTGAGATCTTCCTGCAGTTCTCTGGGGGAAACCCTTGGCTGATTGGCTATCTTTCCCAATTTTCCTGATCTCCTAGGGGAGGGCAGCCAACCAGAATTGTTTAATGTGTTAATAAACAGATTCCCCCCCTTCTTCTGCACTCCCAACATTAGTCACAGTGAAAAGATGTCATTTACAGTAAAATTTGTTGATGACGAGGATGGCTGTATCCAAGTAAAGGAACACTTTGTCTGTTTCCAGTCTGTGGACAACTACTGGAAAAGGCCTAACAGAACTGTTTATAAATGTTCTGAATGAGAATAAAATAAAGCTTCAGGACTGACATGGCCAAGGCTACAACAACGGCATGAACTTGAAGGGAAGAAACAGTGGCATCCGCGCAAGGATCCTTGCACTAATCCAAGAGCTTCATGCCTTGTGGCTGCCATTCCCTAAACCTCGTTGTGTCAGATGTGTCTGTGTCATCTTCTTTAAATTTAGTATCTCTTATTGGAGTAGTACAAAGGATATATGTTCAGTTTCAGCATCAACTAGCAGGTAAAAGATCCTCATGGACAATGTTACAAATCTGACTGTGAAGCCGCTAAGTGACTCTCACTGGGAGAGCCGCATTGACAGTGTCAGGCTGATGAGGTACGAAGTGACCTGAGGTTTACTATGCCCTGATGGAATTGGCACAGTCAAGTATAGTTGAAGCTGGAATCCAACACGGGGCGCAAAGCCTGGCAAACCAGATCAATGACTTCAAATTTCTGGTCTCAATTGTAGTTTGTCACTATATCCTGTTCCAAGTAAACGTTGTAAACAAGGTATTACAAACTCAGTCAATGGACATCAGGACCACTACTACTTTGATGAGAAGCTGCCTTGATTTCATTGTGGTCTACAGAAACAACAGATTTGAAGATGCCATCACTGCTGCCAGAGAAATAGTGGAAAACTTAGGAGTTGAGTCTGCCTTCAAGGAAACTTGTATTCATTGGAAGAAGAGATAGTTTGGTTACAAGGGCAGACATGAGATGATGGGACGCTCAGAAGAAAAATTCAAGACAAAGGTTTTTGGCTTGCTCATTGACACTGCTCAAATGTTCCTCAAAAAAAGCTTTGGATAAATGAAGCACCATCAAAAGACCTGGGGGGCGGGTTGTATGACCTTAGTAAGCTGCCAATGGACAGGAAAACACTTGAATAATTGTACGAACCTTCACCGGGCACTGACACATGGGGTATGTTCAGACGTCAGTAATAAAGACCTCTATCTCAAATTGGACAACATGTCACGTTTTGCAACATGGGAAGCACTCTCCACTCCGAGTTCTCCCAATTTATTCATGATGCAGAGCTGAAGGACATTCTTCCTAATGTGTGAATAGCTTTGAGGATTCTGCTCATGCTGCTGGTTACAGTCGTGAGTGGCAAGGCAGCTTTTCAAAGTTCAGGCTCATTAAAACATATCTTTGATCAATGATGGCCAATGAGAGACTGACATCATCTGCCATTTTATCGCTTGAAAATGCCATTGGCCAGTCTTTGGATCTCTCTGGCACTGTGCTTCAGTTCATGATGACAAAGGTGAGAAAACGACCTTTTGAACCAAAGGACTAAGGTTAAAATTCTAAGGCTGTCATCTGCTGTACCACTATTTAATACTGATCCACCCAATGTTGGTACACAGTTCAGTTTCTTGATGTTAGTACATTTCAGTTATTCTTAAAATTAAAAAGTTTCTATAAGCTTAGAGGAAATAATTTTTGTATTTGCTTATATGTGGCATGCATAAATACAGATTTACAAACTTAGAATACAAATGTATTGTCTTATACAACTGATGCACGATTTGCATGTATAATTTATCTCTAAGTCGTAAAATGGGCTACAAATGCGATAAAAATAAGGTATTCAAAAGTTTAACAAATGGAGTGGGGGCGCCAAAGATGCTCTTCGCCTGGGATGCTATTTGGTCTAGGGCCGGCCCTGGGTTGGGTACTTTTCAAATTTAAAGGCAAACTTTTTTCTCAAAACTGCTCTCTTTCTCTGTTGCTAGGGTGTGTCTAGATTTCTCTATGCTTATATTTTGGCTCACTGTCTGCAGTATATTCTTCCAGTGTTGTTACTGTGGAAAGACTTTTGCAAAAACATATCCTATATTTACAGTAAAGGTGGAAGATCACTTGGAATTCAAGACCCTGAGATTCTATACTCAGTGGCTGCTCACCTGACTGATCACAATCGTGTTTGTTCCTAATCATTGCAGTATATAAGATTTAGGAGTATTGTGCATTGAATACCTATTTTCTGTAAAATACTAAGGCACAACAAGGTGAGTAAACTATGAATTCTGACACAGAAAGAAGCCTCTAGTCTTGAGGATGACTGATTTAAAAATACCCACAAACACAGGTAAAAGTAAGCTGGTACGTCCCAGTACAGCGTACCGGTAAGAAAGTGCCGACCATACCAGCAGGGATGCTGATGAGAGGGGGCACAAAAGGGACAGCTACCCTGAGGCCTGGCGATTTAAAAGGGTCCCTGGCTCCCAGCAGCAGCCAAAGCCCCGGGGCTCCCTGCCGCCGCTACCCCGGAACTCTGGCTGTGATTTAAAAGGGCCCTGGGCTCCCAGCAGCAGCCCCAACCCCACGGCTCCCAGCCCCTGCTATCGCGCCAGCGGCCAAGAGCCCCGGGCCCTTTAAATCACTGCCAAGGCCCCAGAGCCATCCCCCCACAACCTTGCCCAGGACCCCAGCCACCCTGCGTAAGTCATTTAAGTTACTTTCACCCCTGCCCACAAAGGTCATAGAAGAGCCCAAAATTCTTCAAGTGTGCTCTGCATATTCCTACTCTTGGGATGTGCCAACCAGGTGCAGCTAGGACAGTAGAACCTTCTAGTAGAAGTGCACATTAGGAGTGCCTTGGCACTCCCCTTCCCCCCTGCAGCACTTGAGTGCATCCAGGGACATGGCCAGTGGGGCATTAGTGGGGCATCAGTTCCTTCCATCTGCCGCAGAGTTGGATGTGAACCCACTAATATTTGTTAGATGTATACTTGTTAAGTGCTTTAGATTAGTTGCTTGTTTGGTACCAAAGCTGATGCCAACTGCATCATAGTTAAAGCCTAAAATGTTAGGGTGAAAATCATTTGCCAGCACACTGTGGGATATGCAGCACATTTTCTTCTTAAGCTGGGAAAGAGAGACAAAAAAGGCTTCAGGCTTTTCTTTTATAAGTGACCTTGTCAGCTAAACCTTTGTGATCCAATAACTCTAAGGGATCTGATAATACAAGTAGGGGACTGGAGTTGGCTCAGACTATCTCCAGATCCAAGAAACCAACCGGAGACGAGGTCAGAGTTTCCGCTTTGGTGCCAGGCTCTAGTTCCAGATTGACTCAAATCTGGATGATCTTCAGATTCCACTCTAACTATGATGCAGTCAGCATTAGCTCTGGTGCCAAACAAGCATTCTAAGGATCTGCAGGATGTGCCAGGAATATCTGCCTCAGTTCTAAGGAAGAGAAAAGCTAAATCAAAATACATCTCCAGCATCTCTTCAGATCACTCTCAACTGTCGGATCTGAAGTCAAAAGACTTAAACCTCAAGACAACTCCAGGAGTATGGACCTGAAGTTGAGGCATTTGGACCTGTTTGGGGTAAATCAGCAATGTACAGTAGCAGTTACAGCACAAGTTCATTTGTATTTGCACCCTTCTCTGGGTCCAATAAGATCACACTTCTCACCAGACAAAAGACAGAGATGAGATGTTGAGAGAGATTGGTCTCCAAAGCCGTTACTTCCACTGCCTAAAACCCCTACTTCAATCCCAAAGGAAGACCTTTACTCCATCTTCTGTTTTTAGGATCCCTACATTAGCAGTCTCACCAGTTGTTTCAATATCTGATCTGGGATTGGATCCCCAACTGGATGTTGAGCCGGATCCTACGTTTATGATGAAGAGAAAATATGTTCCCATGCAGTCTTCCTTCCTGAAGTAATACTAGATATCCAGTGTATCCTTTGGGGGATTGTGACATTCCCCAGGGTGCAATCTGAATTGCTGGACTGCTGTGCCCCAGCCTGGGATGCTTTTTACACTGCTTTGCTGATGAACAGCAACCCTTCCAGGCTCTGCTAACTGACAGCCACCAGTATGTAAAGTCACTCACAGCTGAATACATGAATGCTATGCCCAGCCATCCATTAATTATGTACAGGGCAACACCTGCATATCTCAGTCCCAGCCTTGCACCCCAGAAATGTGTGTCTTATACTGCTCAGTAGCCCCTGAACAGTATAAGCTCATAGATAGTCCAGCATTACAAGACTAGGTAATGTTTATGCACCAGGCTTGTTGACCAAAATAGAGATTTCAAACACTTTGACCAAAACACACTGCTTTAGATAGAACAGTAAAACAAGTTTATTAACTAGAGAAAGATAGATTTTAAGTGATTACAAGTGATAAGACTTAAAAGTCAGAATCGGTTACAAAAGAAATAAAAGGATAAACATGCAAATTAATTCCTAAACTTTACCAGGGCTAATAGATTTAACAGTAAAAAAGGTTTTTTTTTCTCACCAAAAGCATATAGCAGTTTGTACTGGCTGGAAAACTTCCAGGCCAGGCCCACTCCCCCAGTTAAATGAAGTTTCTTTCTTTTGTCTTTCAAGCAATCTCCCTGCCATAAGTAAAGACAGAGGGGGAGAGGTGAGGTGGAGGTCTCTGTCTCCCATTCTTATATCCCACTCTGCTCTTTGAGAATTATCCCCCCATCCCCCGGGTACAAACAGTCTCCCGTGCATGTGAGGTTTGAAGTGTTTCTGGAAGGAAATGTAAATTTCTTGTTTTCACCTCACCGTTGCTGAAGAATGGCTGCTTAAGTAAGTGGTAGCCTACTTGACTCTGTTGATACCTGTCTGGGATTGCTAATGTGTCTTTGTTTGTGGGTGTTACTCAGACTTACAGCATATCTCAGTAACAATCATACAGTAGAAACGTATTACTTTACATATAATGTTGTGACACATATCTCAACAGGATAATAATCATCAGATTGAGTTTTCAAATGATACCCCACAAGAAACATTTTGTAAAAAATACATTATAACATTATAAAAGTGGTGAACATGAGGTACAGGGTATCACAGGGATATGATGCCAGGTTGTGTCCCTGACCATCTTGGCTAATCACCACTGATGAAACTATGAACTCACCTAATTCTTTTGAATCCAGTTATACTTTTGTCTTCACAACATCCTCTGGCAACAAGTTCCTGAGGTTGACTGTGTGCATTGTGTGAAGAAGTGCTTCTTTCTGTTTGTTTTAAATATGCTGCCTCGTAATTTAATTGGGTGACCCCTAGTTCTTGTATTATATGAAGGGGTAAATAAATGCCAATGTCATCCAGTGTCTCTAAACCTCCAACTGGACAACAGGGGATGGATCACTCAAAATTACCCTGTTCTGTTCATTCCCTCTGAAATATCTGGCATTGGTCACTGTCAGAGACTGGAGACTGGCTTAATGGATCATTGGTCTGACCAAATATGTCCATTCTTAATCCTTGAGTTTTTGAGGGAAAGGACCTTTCTACTAGAGGAGAGGTTTTTGAAAATAATCACTACCATAACTACACTGATGTTACACCCCTTTCAAAGGGCAATATACTTTTTAAAGTTATTAGGCCTCATGGCAACTACAACATATATGACTTCATAGAATCATAGAAGATTAGGGTAGAAAGAGACCTCAGGAGGTCATCCAGTCCAACCTCCTGCTCAAAGCAGGACCAACCCCAACTAAATCATCCCAGCCAAGGCTTTGTCAAGCCAGGCCTTAAAAACCTCTAAGGATGGAGATTCCACCACCTCCCTAGGTAACCCATTCCAGTGCTTCACCAAACTCCTAGTGAAATAGTTCTTCATAATATCCAACCTAGATCTCCCCCACTGCAACTTGAGACCATTGCTCCTTGTTCTGTCATCTGCCACCACTGAGAACAGTCTGGCTCCATCCTCTTTCGAATCCCCATTCAAGTAGTTGAAGGCTGCTATCAAATCCCTCCTCACTCTTCTTTTCTGCAGACTAAATCAACCCAGGTCCCTCAGCTTCTCCTCAGAAGTCATGTGCTCCAGCCCCCTAATCATTTTCATTGCCTTCCGTGGACTCTCTCCAATTTGTCCATATCCTTTCTGTTGCAAAACTAGATGCAATACTCCAGATGTGGCCTCACCAGGGCCGAATAGAGGGGAATAATCACTTTCCTCGATCTGCTGGCAATGCTTCTACTAATGCAGCCCAATATGCCATTAGCCTTCTTGGCAACAAGGGCACATTGTTGCCTCATAACTAGCTTCTCGTCCACTGTAATCCCCAGGTCCTTTTCTGCAGAACTGGCTCAGGCTCAGGATGAAGCTTCTTCAACTTTGACTTTTAAAGAATTTTCAGGCCCAGTATGGACAGTATGCTAAAAATACCCTCACAACCAAAAGAAATGTGGCGGCTTTGGCCATGAAGTGTCCTCAGAGGCGCATCATTTGATCCATCTCCTCTTACATTAATGGTGACCACAGATGCATCCAAGATAGGCTGGGGAGCTCATCTCCACTCCCTCCTGGTTTGGGGCCTTTGAAGCTTCAGGAAATCTCGGTTACACATAAATGTGTTGGACCAGCAAATGATCCATTTGGTTCTCAAATCCAGAATATGGTAATATGGACAACATGTCTGCAATATATTATATAAACAAACAAGGAGGAGCTTGGTCATTCCAGCTATGTTGCAAGATACTAAAGCTTTGGGACTGGTGCATTCCACTCAACATTTATCCAGTTGCTTTACATGTGGTGGGACAACATGATGACATTGTGAATCATTTCAGCAGAGATTCTTCACAGATGCATGAGTGGTCTCTAAAGGATTTGGTAATTCAGAACATCTGTAGGCATTGAGGGGGTTCTGGACATACATCTATTTTCCACCAGTCTCAATATGCAATGTCCCCAATTTCCTCAAGAGCAGGTTCAGACAGTCAGTTGTTGACATGCATTCTTCTTATATTGAGGAATGGGTCTCAGGTATGCATTTCCCCTGTTCCTACTAATCCCCAAAGTCCTAAAGAAAATAAAACAAGATTTGGCCAGGGTGATTTTAATTGCTCCAGTGTGGTCAAGATAACAATAGTACAGTGAACTATTCCTCTTATCGATTGACAGATACAACATGCTCCTGTTGTCAATGGACTTGCTATCTCATCAGGAGGGAAAGGTTCTCCACCCAGGTCTCTAATCATTACATCTAGCAGCTTGGTCATTAGGACTTTGACAAATTTAGAAAGCCATGTTCCATAGATGTGCAACAAATTCTTAATAATGCTCAAAAGCCATCTACCAGTAGAAATTATGATTGTAAGTGGAAAAGATTTATTACATAGGCAACTGATAAGAATGTTGACCAGTTTCAGCCCCTATATAACTGGGTAAGAGAATATGTGTTATGCTTAAAGACAATGGGTGTATCTGTTTCCTCTGTTAAAGTTCACCTGGCAGCAATTCACTTTTAATTTTTTAGGTAGGCCTCCCTATTCTACAGTCATTCTCTCTCTCTCTCTCTCTCTCTTCCTCTCCTCCTTTCCCCAATAGCAGTTCATATCCAGACTGGGGCCCATAGGGTTAACAGTGACTATTCAATGGGTCTAACGATCAGACCTTCCCTTCCTTGCATTTCCTTGCCACTCGCTAAACAGATTAGTGAGAAGAGGCTAGGATTATTTTGTTTGCTCCCTTATAGGCATCACAGGCTCTGGTTCTCTCAGCTACGTGTGATAACTCTGTGCCTTACTTGGAAGCCACCCCACACAGAAAATCTTTTGATGCAAACTTCAGTGAAGTTATCAAATCCAGTCAAATTACAACAGACAGTTTTGAAATTAAGAGGATGAACATCCAGCAGTTTGGATACTCAGATCAATTTAGGTATGTTCTTCATTCCAGCAAAGACTCCACCTCCACAGTCTGCTACTATATCTGGAAAATCTTCTGTTTCTAGACGGTTCAGCGCTATTTGAATTTATAATCTGCACTTCCCAAAACTGGTCCAAGTTTTTTGTTTCTTCCTTCAACAAAGATTATTGCTTGAATACTTTTCAAATCCAAATAGCTGCTTGGATGCTCAAAGGATATCTTTTGGTAAAAGTAGCGTGGCATCTGATCCTCACAATTCCTGAAGGCTGTGGCTAGCTGTTGTGCCATCTGGAAACATAATCTGTGTCTGCAATATTTAATGAAACAGACTTTTGAATCACTGGTTACATCATTTCAATCTGGATTGTTTTTTTAATTGCATCACCTCTACCAGAATAGTCAGTGTTAATTTGATTGTGTATCAAAAAGCCTTTTCTTCAACTTTTTTTCACACGATGTAGTATATTTCAGAATTCATATCTAAAATAGTTTCTCCTTGCCATTTTAATCAACACATCATTCTCTTAAACATACTTATCCTCAATTGTTCAGAAGGGTTTCTCTGTGTCCCCACAGATCCATCAAAGTCTTCCTGGACTGGACTCTCTTAGGCTGGCAAGAACCAAGATCTCAAGGCATCTAACACAACCAGTTCAGATCAGCTAATTTAAAAGTCTATATGAAGGCTGGAAAGGCACCACCTTCAAGTCTCAGATCACATTCATCAAGTTCTATCTGTATATCTTGGCAGAAAGAAGTAGATCACCTTTTGAAGAGAACTACAGATGCTGGCTGGCATCCTTTTCATTCTGCCATCATTCCTTGATTTTCTCATTTCATTCTGCTTTTCCCCATATCACTTCTTCTAGGTGGATTGCTTGCTACTTCCCACCTCAGTCTCTACACTGTAGCTCACGAAAGCTTATGCTCTAATAAATTTGTTAGTCTCTAAGGTGCCACAAGTACTCTTTTTCTTTTCACACTTTTTCTGTGTCTGACAATAGATTGTTTGAATTTACCACAAATGTGATCTCCCAGCAGAGGAGTCCTCTAGAATTTTTCTGGGGTTCATACATAGTTTCCATATGCTTATACTTTTCTAAGGTTTAAAGTATTGGAAGTATTTCAACTTGGGACTATGATACACTTCTAGAACTTATAAAGAGGGGCAGTTTGACCAACAACATTCTGAGAATTTCAGTCTTTGTGGTCATGGTTAATCAATCACTTAGCTTCCAGAATAAAGGATTACTTTCCTATGAGAAGATCTATTTGTGGTAAATTCAAATAACCTATTTCCTTGCTCTTCTAGACTCAGGGGAAATGTGTGATATTTTAATATACTTCAGAGATTAATATGGCCATTTGGGTCTCGAGAGTGCTCACATCACAGGTATGAACTTGGCCTGGACAGGTAAAGAGAATTTTTAGCAACTGTACTTGCAATATAAGTTCCTGCAGAATCGGCCTGTAACAATGTTGTTAAAGGTCTCATTAGTAAACATGCTAATATAGTGTGTTAATTTATTTAATATATTTTATTTATTATAAGTATACTTTATTATTCAGGTACATTACAAATATACTATCTTTTCATAGGGAATATACAATAATTTAGAGGCTAAGATTTATTACAGATATAAAGCTAATTTCATTCTTAATGTAACTCCAGTAACTTTAGTGAGCTTTACACCCTTGAACAATCATACATTAAAAATATATTGTAAGCAAAGAACAGTTAGTGACAGGTAGTACTAGAGACACACTCCAAAAGTTACATTGTATTGTCTAGGAAGATGACTGCTTGGTAACAGAATATTACCCTCTTAATATGAGTAAAAGCCTCTAGAAATGAGCTGAAAAAGATTGAGGTTTCTGAAGATTATTTTGGATAAAATGGTTCTTTCCTTTTCTTCATGGGCATTTCCTCATCTGTTAAAGACGTCTTTATTTTGCTGAAACTTGCCCACCCTGCCTTTCACCTCCTACTGCATTCCCCTTCAAAAGAGTTGTCTCTGCTCAGCTGCTGACCCAGGTAAATATATTTGTTGACCTCCTAAATTTCTTTCCTATTTACAGTGATGATTCCTTGTGCACAGTGCTTATTCTACATCCACTTTGTCTTCAACATGTTCACTTCCAACCCAATATAATGCAAAAGTGTTTGCAGTTGCTGCGATTTGTTCTCCAGTTCTGCTGTGTCCTTTGCCAGTGTTACACAGTCATCAGTGAAGAGAAAATGCGTTAACTGTTCTCCATCAATTCTGATTCCTTTTTCCCAGTTCAATTTCTCGAACAGCAACTCCAGTACTGCTGCAAACAGCTTTGCTGAGATTGTGTTGCCTTGTCTGACTCCTCTGAGTATAGTAATAATGCAGGGGACTTAGAATAATGTTATCTCTGTCGAGCAATTGCAGTTAATGTCTTCCAGCAGGTCGATGTATCTCAGGTTGATTCCGATTTCATTGAGCACGTTGAGTACAGGGTGAATCTCTACCAAGTCAACAAATGCAATACACAATGGTACTTTGTATTCCTTGCATTTTTCGATGAGCTGCTGAACTGAGTGGATGTGATCAATTGTCGAATACCCTGAGCGGAAACCAGCTTGTTCTCTGCTTTCTTGCATTTCAAGATCCTTCTTAATCCAATGGAGTATGATGTGGGTGAAGACTTTATACACTTGTGAGAGGAGTGTGATCAGATGGTAGTTGCTCAGTTCTTCTGGATCGCCTTTCTTCATCAATATTATTGTTTTTTATTTCTTCCATGCATCTGGAACACACTTGCTATTGATGTCAATGGCGAATTGTTGCACCAACGCTTTGAAGAAAGTATCTTCCCCTACTTTGAGATATTCCACGCAAACATCGTTCACTCCCGGACTCTTTCCTCTCTTTGTTATAAACTGCATATTCATAACTGCCCATGAAGAAAAGGAAAGAACTGTTTAACTCCACTGTTTTGCCAGCAATGATATACAGAGCAGAAAGCTGTCAATAATGAAAGCTGAGGAAGAACAATTCACCGTCACCCAGACAGCAATGGAAAGGCAAATGTGTAAGATATCACTCCATGATCCTATACTTGAACGAGGAGACCAGAAGGCATACAGAGATGACGGATGTAGTGCAGGTGTTGTATGACGCAAAGTGAAGATGGGCGGGTCATGTAGTCTGCAGGCAAGACAATAGGTGGACAGCCCACATCAGTGACTGGATCCCCCAGAGACCACAAGCGATTGCTGGGCAGACGGAAAATGTGCTGGGCCAATCCCATGATAAAACTCTTTGGCCAGAAATGGAAAGAATGTGATTGCAACAAAATAGAATAGTGTGACGTTGACTTTCATTTGTGGAGGGACGGACGAGGGCAAGCCGGACAAAAGTGACAAAGGTATATTGTGGATAAAATAAATATTAAGACATTCTAAATATGTATTTTGATCAAGCCCACTTTTATTTAAAATACAGGCATTTCTAATATCTACTTTCTGTTGTTCAGAAAGGTATAACTTTCTTGCAGTAATTAACACTTTAAAAAAAGCTTCACACCAGCCCTTTAATCCTAACATATTAAAGTTTAAACACTGAACAAAATATAAAGAATTCAGCAGTGATACTATTTTGCTAAAATAATAAATATAATTTAAAATAATATATTTAATTTAAATATGTATTAAAGTGCTGCTATCATTTTTTGTGTAATAAAAAAGATTAAATGCATCTATGCTAATGTATTATTGGTATGTGAGGAACAAGAAAAAATAAATCACACACATTTTCCCACTTAATTATTGTGCTAGAAATTCATTGTCATATCATTGACCTATTTGGTCATGGCCAAGTTAATCATGTCTGAACCTTTCCCAGTGGGAAATAAACTTGTTCACCTCCTGTCTTGCAAGAATATCAACTAAAACTCAGTCATATATGCCCATGCATTTCACTGCAGCCCACCATAACCATCATCTCCAGCAGTGAAACTGCAGTTTGCAGGATGCCCGTGAGAATCTGTGTCAGAAACCCATCACTTCTTGTGTGCCTTCATTCAATTCCATTCAGTCATTTACCAGATTAAATTATACCAAACTGTTTGCAAAAGCCTTCCCAAAACTTTTTTTTGTTTGCAAAGAACTGTTTTGTCATACTGAAATAGAGTTTATGTGCAGTAACAGCCTAATAAGCCAGCAACTTTAGTCGCTTATTAAAGACAAGCATGTGTCTTTGTTTCATGTTGCTAATGATGTGGAACCATAGAGGCCCGAGTATATTTCGCCTGGACGGTGTGGGAGCGAATGCTGAGAGCTCATTACTTGGCTCCCCATTGGAATCCTGCAGGCTTCTGCTCATTGAGGAGACTGTGGGGGCTTTGACAGAATTATTATACTGAATATTTTTAGACTCATTAACTATATCACCAAAGCAAAACATCTCTTCCTTAGATGCAAATGGCTGCAGCTACTGTGGCTTTGCTTTAGTTATTGCAGAAAAAAGGATGAAGCTTGAAAACGAATTAAGGAAAAGACTTTCATGCCTGAATGTTTGAATTTGTAATTTATACTGAGAATGTGTAAGCCTTTTTTACCACATTTAAGCCACTCTTTTCTAAGTGCCATTTTCAAAAATGCATATATTCAGTTTCGTGTAGTAAGCAGTGCTCAAAGTCTTTTAAATTTAGAATGTGCTGCTGAAATACACAGTAAAATATGAGGTTTCAGAATTCCATTTTCATATCCAAGAGTTAAAAAATTCAAAATTAAGAAGACAATGTTAAAGTAATCTGAGATGGCTGAGTAATCCTACAAAAGTAGAGAATTTCTGAACTAAGTCTACAAATTTTGACTTTCCTTTAACCCAAGTATTGAACATATGTACTGTGCAGTATGAAAGATCACACACTTCTAAGAGTCATACAATTCCTATGCACAACAGAGTGATTTAAAGATTAGGAATGAAACAAAATTTTTAGCCTTACTCTGAATTTCCTTGCTATTATGAGTTTATTATGAGTTTGGTCTTTATAGTTACTTTATTGTAGCTTCTTGTGGTTTAATTGAGACTTAAGGTGTACTTGAAGAAAAATATCTTAAAATTAATTCTTCAGAGCAAAGGACAGAAATTTGCATTTATGGCTCCATTTGTTGGAAAAGGTAAGTTGGTTGTGAATTGTACAGTATTTCATCTTTTATAAAACTATATTTTGATCCCTTGATGGAGACATTTTCTATATGTTGTTTACAAGCTTATTTTCTGTACATTATATGCTTGAGTAATTGTAGGAGAAGTGTATGGACATTTAAGAAAACTACAGATTAGTATTTTTCCTATAATGATGTGCATGATTTTATTGAGGTTTTATTGTTCAAAATTATTATAGATATAAAACCAGCTATTTTGATGCTAAGGAAGAAACACATTGTTTTTATTTGTGGTTCATTTCGTGCACTAGTGTTCTTTGACAATGGTGACAGTGTCTTTATACATCAAGAAGTTCTATTTTCTATGACTGCCAGGGATTCTGGGGGGAATACTTCATATCTGAAACATGTTTACCTTTGGGATTTCACCATTAGAATAACAATTCTGATCAGTAGCCCATTATAAAATGGCTCTTCTAAAGATATGAAAAGGAGTAGCTAAAAACCTGACAAATAATTAAAGCTATATTGAACTGAAGTTTATTTTTGTGTACCTAAGAACTGTGTGTTCTACCTCAGTGAAGCAATAATGTAATTCCTAACAAATATATGAACTGTTAGCTGTTTGCAAGTTATGTGTTTCAGGTATCGGAAGCATCAGCTTGGGTAGACTGTGTTGAGGCAATTCTCTTGCCCTTGAATCCAAGCAATTCCTATGCTTACCAGTTTGTGGCAGAATACTATTTAACAAAACATTGACCAGAGCTTTCAAACTTGAGTGCCTAATGTTAAGCACCTAAATAAAAATGTATTGATTTTAGTTGCAGATGGCCAGCACCTGTGGAAATCAGACCACTCATTTAGAGTCTTAAATGTGGATTCAAGGGGCCAAACTTTTGGCAGCTAAATCTGAAAGTCATGGATGTGTTATGCATTAAGTCATGGATTCTTCCTTTAGTAGATGACCAGATTTCAAAACTGAATGTAAACATTCCACCAGGCAAATCCTCACTGACCAGTGCTCAGTGTGGGTTTCAGATGTTTTGTAGTATAAATAGCCTGAAGCCAAGCCACCTGTCTAGCTTCATAGATGATCCACAGAAATAAAACAGAATAGAGCCTTAAGCGTGGAAATGTGACTGTTTAATTTCCTACATACAATATCATAATCAGATAAGATGATCTAATATTTCTATAAACAGATGTTCTGTATCAGTTACCAATTTACAGTCTTATGTTTTATCCATATTTTAAAACATAAGTAAAATTACACCATATTTTTCCCTAGGTTTTTAAATACTCATAAATCTGCACCTTTGTAGTCTCATTAAAATTTTATACTTAGAAAGATGGATGTGGATGTGCCATCCATTCCATATAAAGAACTTGATTGAGAATTTTAAAGTAGCATGCTTATGTACTCAAAAGTCATGGAAATGCCACATGGGGGTTACCTGGTTGCAGACCCAACTTTAACTCTTCCCCCTTTCTGTCAGGCTGAGTGTTCTAGGTGGTCAGGCCTGGTAGTTGGAGTAGTGGTCAAGAACAGGTACCAAGGGTTGAAACCGGATGTAGAGTCAGAACTGGGACGAGAGCAACTTTGAGACTGGAGACAGTGGACAGACTATGGGTCAGAACTGGGGTCAGAATCCAGAGACCAGCCAAATTAGAATCAAAGTCAGAACCCAGATGCAGGCTGAAGGTAGGAGTCAAGCTGGAATCGGTCCAAGGCTCTGGGGTCAGGAGGCAGATGGAGGGTTGGAATGGGTCAGGAACAGGACTGCAGCGAGGTCAGAATAGGACATGAACAAGGCTGAAGCAGGTTGGAACAAGGCTTAGTCAAGACTGGGCGGGAACAGGATCGAGGGTAGGCTGGAAGCTTAGGGAGTCTGTAACCCCACGAGGCAGCTAAGTGATGCTGATGCACAGATTAACTTGTGGCTCTGGTGGTGAGAGTGAAATAACTTTGCCTGGCAGTTATCTGACCTTAGCCCGGATGGGGATAGGCAGTTGCAAGATGCTTGAGGGATGAGGCACTGCAGGCTCTCTTGGAGGGGGAGAGTCATTGTAGCTGAGTGAGCTGCCCTGATCCAGACTCAGGAGTTGTGTTTATAATTCAGTGAGATTTGGGTGTATGCATAGTACATCCTACCAGAACCTGGAATGTTACCAACATTTCACCTTATAACTCAGCCAAGGCAAAGTAGACTTTCACTGGGATACAAAAAAGCACCTCTGAATCCTGAAAGCTATTTTGCTGTCAAATTTAAATTTTCTACCTCTGCTCACTTCACTACCATAGCTATTCAAAAGGATATCCCAAACTTTTATAATGGGAAAAGTTAGTTTTTGTCACTCCTATTGTTCTCAAAGTCATGGGAACCATATTTGCCCAGACTTGCAAAAAATATACCTTGAAACCTGGAAGATTTTCACCCAATAGTTACAAGTTTTATTAAATACTGATCAACAGAAAATGTGTTGAGGATAGACATCAGACAACTTTATAGCTGTAATGGCAGCTACCTCAATAATATCCGCAGTTCTGGGATGGTCCTGCTGTTTTGGATTGCTGTGCCAGCATAAAGCATCCATAAACCTGGCAAATTCAGCCCTTGCATGATCTCCCTTGTGTAGAGGTTTTCTTGGGTAGTATATTGCCACCATAGCGGCTTCTACACCAGCTTTTCTTCGTGGATGCCAGCATACGGGGTGTAGCTTTCGTTCTTATAAACCCCAGCAATCCTCAGCTGCTTTCATCACCTTTTAGAGCTATTGAATTGGGAGCTATTGGGAATGGTTACAGTAGCTTTTACATTGCTCCAACTTGTAACTGGACTGGCCCAGAACAAAGTAGCTCCAGGACTGGAGGAGCAAACCATCTGTTTCAATGCATTGTGATAATAAAGTCCATTATCCTCCATGATTTTCTGCTGTTTGTTCTGCCTGGGGCTGAGAGTGGGGGCCCGGAGCTCTCACTGTCAAAATTGCAGTGGAGGCCTAATATTGCAGAATCCGCAAAATCACTAGGGTAAGTAGTAGTATTGTAATTTTTTGGTTGAGAATTTCCTTGAGTGTTTTCTAATTTTAAAAAATGTTATACGTGAACACTAAACAAGAATCCCAAAGAGAATTCTACCATATATTAGTTCTAATGATTTAAATATATGAAATGTCAATCTTAAAACTTAATTACATTTTAAACTTTTAGGGTCAGATTCATTGACTTTGAGTGAGTCCTTTACAACACTCTAGAATATTATAAAGCAGTCAGTGTATTGGCCAAATAAGATTGACTTATAGTTGCTTTTTGTCACTAGAGCACCATACAGCAACCAGAGTGCTGGTGAATCTAGTTCTCAGCCCTAGTCTACACTAGGCATTGAGGTCAAATTTAGCAGCGTTAAATTGATGCAACCCTGCACCCGTCCACATGACGAAGCCCTTATTTTCGACTTAAAGGGCTCTTAAAATCGATTTCCTTACTCCACCCCCGACAAGGGGATTAGCACTGAAATCGGTTTTGCTGGGTCGAATTTGGGGTACTGTGGACGCAATTAGATGGTATTGGCCTCCGGGATCTATCCCAGAGTGCTCCATTGTGACCGCTCTGGACAACACTCTCAACTCAGATGCACTGACCAGGTAGACAGGAAAAGGTCCACAAACTTTTGAATTTCAATTTCCTGTTTGGCCAGTGTGGCAAGCTGCAGGTGACCATGCAGAGCTCATCAGCAGAGGTGACCATGCAAGCTCATCAGCAGAGGTGACCATGATGGAGTCCCAGAATCGCAAAAGAGCTCCAGCATGGACTGAACAGGAGGTATGGTATCTGATCGCTGTATGGGTAGAGGAATCCGTGCTATCAGAACTATGTTCCAATAGACGAAATGCCAAAACATTTGTGAAAATCTCCCAGGGCATGAAGGACAGAGGCCATAACAGGGACCCGAAGCAGTGCTGCATGAAACTTAAGGCAAGCCTTAAGAAAACCAGAGAGGCGAACGGCCGCTCCAGGTCAGAGCCCCAAACATGCCGCTTCTATGATGAGCTGCATGCCATTTTAGAAGGTTCAGTCACCACTACCCCAGCCGTGTTGTTTGACTCCTTCAATGGAGATGGAGGCAACATGGAAGCAGGTTTTGGGGATGAGGAAGACGGTGATAATAAGGTTGTAGATAGCTTACAGCAAACAAGCGGAGAAACCGGTTTTCCCGACAGCCAGGAACTGTTTCTCACCCTGGACCTGGAGCCAGTACCCCCCGAACTCACCCAAGGCTGCCTCCCAGACCCGCCAGGTGGAGAAGGGACCTCTGGTGAGTGTACCTTTTAAAATACTATACAAGGTTTAAAAGCCAGCATGTTGAATGATTAATTTGCCCTGGCATTCGTGGCTCTCCTGGATATAATCCCAAAGCCTTTGCAAAAGGTTTCTGGGGAGGGCAGCCTTATTCCATCCACAATGGTAGGACACTTTACCACTCCAAGCCAGTAGCACGTACTCGGGAATCATTGTAGAACAAAGCATTGCAGTGTATGTTTGCTGGCGTTCAGACAACATCCGTTCTTTCTCTCTCTGTGTTATCTTCAGGAGAGTGATATCATTCATGGTCACCTGATTGAAATAGGGTGCTTTTCTTAAGGGGACATTCAGAGGTGCCCGTTCCTGCTGGGCTGTTTGCCTCTGGCTGAACAGAAATGTTCCCCACTGTTAGCCACATGGTGGGGGGAGGCAAAGTGCGACCTTGTAACGAAAGCACATGTGCTATGTATGTAATGTTAATAGCAAGGTTTACCATGAAAGAGTGTACCCATTGTTCTATAAAATGTGTCTTTTTAAATACCACTGTCCCTTTTTTTTCTCCACCAGCTGCATGTGTTTCAAGGATCACAGGATCTTCTCCTTCCCAGAGGCTAGCAAAGATTAGAAGGCAAAAAAACCACACTCATGATGAAATGTTCTCTGAGCTCATGCTGTCCTCCCACAGTGACAGAGCACAGACAGATGCATGGAGGCAGACAATGTCAGAGTGCAGGAAAGCACAAATGACCGGGAGGAGAGGTGGCGGGCTGAAGAGAGGGCTGAAGCTGAAAGGTGGTGGCAGCGTGATGAGAGGAGGCAGGATTCAAAGCTGAGGCTGCTGGAGGATCAAACTAATATGCTCCAGCGTATGGTTGAGCTGCAGGAAAGGCAGCAGGAGCACAGACCGCCACTACAGCCCCTGTGTAACCAACCGCCCTCCTCCCCAACTCTGCCCTTCCATAGCCTCCTCACCCAGACGCCCAAGAATGCAGTGTGGGGGCCTCCGGCCACTCCACCCCAGAGGATTGCCCAAGTAACAGAAGGCTGGCATTCAATAAGTTTTAAACTTTTAAAGTGCTGTGTGGCCTTGTCCTTCCCTCCTCCACCACCCCTCCTGGGCTACTTTGGTAATTATCCCCCTATTTGTGTGATGAATTAATAAAGAATGCATGAATGTGAAGCAACAATGACTTTATTGCCGCTTCAAGCAGTGATCGAAGGGAGGTGGGGAGGGTGGTTAGCTTACAGGGAAGTACAGTGAATCAAGGGACGGGGGATTTCATCAAGGAGAAACAAACAGAACTTTCACACCGTAGCCTGGCCAGTCATGAAACTGGTTTTCAAAGCTTTTCTGATGCGCATCGCACCCTCCTGTGTTCTTCTAACTGCCCTGGTGTCTGGCTGTATGTAACCAGCAGCCAGGCGATTTGCCTCAACCTCCCTACCCACCATAAACATCTCCCCCTTACTCTCATAGATATTGTGGAGCGCACAGCAAGCAGTAATAACAGTAGGAATATTGGTTTCGCTGAGGTCTAACCAAGTCAGTAAACTGCACCAGCGTGCTTTTAAACATCCAAATGCACATTCTGCACTTGCTCAGCCTGTAGTTGAACAGCTCCTGACTACTCTCCAGGCTGCCTATGTATGGCTTCATGAGCCATGGCAATAAGGGGTTGGCTGGGTCCTCAAGGATAACTATAGGCATTTCAACATCTCCAATTTTTATTTTCTGGTCTGGGAAGAAAGTCCCTTCCTGCAGCTTTTGAAACAGACCAGAGTTCCTGAAGGTCCGAGCGTCATGTACCTTTCCCGGCCATCCCACGTTAATGTTGGTGAAACGTCCCTTGTGATCCACCAGTGCTTGCAGCACTATTGAAAAGTACCCCTTGCGGTTTATGTACTCGCCGGCTTGGTGCTCCGGTGCCAAGATAGGGATATGGGTTCCGTCTATGGCCCCACCACAGTTAGGGAATCCCATTGCAGCAAAGCCATCCACTATGACCTGCACATTTCCCAGGGTCACTACCCTTGATATCAGCAGATCTTTGATTGTGTTGGCTACTTGCATCACAGCAGCCCCCACAGTAGATTTGCCCACTCCAAATTGATTCCCAACTGACCGGTAGCTGTCTGGCGTTGCAAGCTTCCACAGGGCTATTGCCACTCGCTTCTCAACTGTGAGGGCTGCTCTCATCTTGGTATTCTTGCGCCTCAGGACAGGGGAAAGCAAGTCACAAAGTTCCATGAAAGTGCCCTTACGCATGCGAAAGTTTCACAGCCGCTGGCAATCATCCCAGACCTGCAACTCTATGCGGTCCCACCAGTCTGTGCTTGTTTCCCAGGCCCAGAATCGGCGTTCCATGTCATGAGCCTGCCCCATTAGCACCATGATGCCCACATTGCCAGGGCACGTGCTTTGAGAGAAGTCTGTGTCCATGTCTTCATCACTCTCGTAACCGCGCTGACGTCGCCTACTCGCCCGGTTTCGCTTTGCCAGGTTCTGGTGCTGCATATGCTGCTGGATAATGCATGTGGTGTTTAATGTGCTCCTAATTGCCAAAGTGATCTGAGCGGGCTCCATGCTTGCTGTGGTATGGCGTCTGCACAGAAAAAAGGTGCAGAACGATTGTCTGCTGTTGCCCTGATGGAGGGAGGGGAACTGACCACGTGGCTTATAGGATTGGCTTACAGGGAATTAAAATCAACAAAGGGGGTGGCTTTGTGAGAAACTGAATGGCCACCTCAAGGATAGAACTCAAAACTGGGTTTAGCCGGCCGTTGATTTCACAGAGGGAGGGAGGGAGGAGAAAATTAATACAAAACAAATCTGGTCTATTTCTTGTTTTGAGCCATTTCTTCTATCTTTATATATCTTGCTGGCAGCAGACTGTGCAGTACGACCGCTAGCCATCGTCACCTCCTGGGTGCTCAGCAGAAGACGGTGCACTATGACTGCTGGCCATCATCTTCTGCTGGCTGCAGATTAAAAGACAGTGCACTGCCAGTAGGACTGAATCGCCATGAGATGAAACTTAAAAGGGAAATTACCTGGATGAGCCACTCCCATGTTTGCCCAGGCACCCCGACCTCATCGAGGTCTGTTAAAAGAGCACCCTGGACTAAGTCGACGACGGCTACCAGTCATACTGCATTGTCTGCTGCCAAAAGGCAATAAACTGCTGCTGTGTAGCAATGCAGTACTGCGTCTGCCAGCACCCAGGAGACATACGGTGATGGTTAGCTGAGCGGGCTCCATGCTTGTCGTGGTATGGCGTCTGCACAGGTAACTCAAGAAAAAAGGCGCAAAACGATTGTCTGCCCTTTTATGGAGGGAGGCAGGGAACGGGGGCCTGATAATATGTACCCAGAACCACCCACGACTATGTTTTAGCCCCCTCTGGGATTTCTACCCAGAATTCAAATGGGCGGTGGAGACTGTGGGAACTGTGGGATAGCTACCCACAGTGCAAAGCTCCGGAAGTCGACGGTTGCCTCGGTACTGTGGACACAGTCCGTCGACTACATGCACTTAGAGCATTTGTGTGGGGACACACACACTCGACTGTATAAAAACGCTTTCTACAAAACTGACTTCTATAAATTTGACCTAATTTCGTAGTGTAGACATACCCTAAATTTGTAATTGACTTATTAGTTTAGCTATACAGGCTACAGAGGGTTTTTTTGTTTGTTGGGGGGTTTTTTTGTTTTGTTTTTTTGTTGTTGCTGTTGGTTTTTTTTTAACTACCTAGGCAAATTCACCAAGTAAACTTCCAGGATAGGAAACTGGAATTTGAGTATTGTAGTGGAAAGGATATATTTAAAAAAAAATTAATTATGTATGAAGCTATAATGTCACATCCTCACTGACTTCCCCTGATCTCCTCCTGCTGTAGTTCCTTATACTGCCCATTTCAGTTGCACTTACATCACCAGAAAGCAGAACTGTGGGGAGCCAAGGGAAGTAGCCTTATGTGAGGGAGACATGGGATGAGTTGGGGCAAGCAGAGATATGTCTGAGCCTAGGGAGGGATGGGCAGTGTTTGGGGGAGGGGGCTGCATTAGGGAGACTGGAGCTATGCAAAACAGGGATCTGAGAATTCCAATAGTTCTGAGCTATAAAGACTTCTTTGCTTCAGCCCCTGGTAGTGTTTTCTCAGTGCACTGCCTATGCTGTCATGGGGTACCTTCCTGACAGTATGGCTTTATTCCCATTTTAAACAATGAGAGATGACAGCCATTGCATGAAATTCTCTTTAGAAAAACATTATTCCTTAGCTGTTGTTGAAAAAGCAACTTTAGTTGTGAAGCAGAAAAAGTTTTGAATAGTCTGTGCTATTCTGTTGTTCAATCCATTTGGTCAGTCATGTTGCTGTTAGAATATTTTATTTAGAGAGAGAGAATGTGAAACAATGAATTCACACTAGGATGGCTCTTTTGGGTAATGTTGATCGCTAATGTGGCTCCTGAACCACTGAGGTCTGAGTATCACTGATTTAAACAAAAATGGGAAATACGTTTATAATTGCTGTATCTTACCAGTAAAGAGGCATCTTACACCTACTGGCAAGGTGGTTTAATAGTTTTAGATGTGTATAAAAGGCAATGTTACAGACCCTGTCATTGCAAAAACATGGACCCAAATATTTGCATCTCTTATAAATGCTACTTTCAGAGAAGAAGAACTTGAGGCAAGTAATTTTCTCTTCCAAAAAGAAGGAAGTGACTAATATATGGTACCTTCCTCATTTGTCTGCAAATAAATTCTTTAACTTTTAAAATAGATTTTAAGTTATGAGAAGAATATGATATATTGTTGGGAGAAGCTTTTATAAGAAGAGACTATTCCAGAGGCTTTATTTCCTTGCTACATAAAGCACTGGTTTGTAATTTAGCATGAGATATTATAAATAATGATCTACAATAAGAATCTGACAGATGGCTGCTGATCTCTGATGCTAACTGGTGAGGAGGAGATATGAAAGGAAGATTGAAGGAATTCAAAGACACCAAGAATAAGGTTATAGGAAAAGTCTAGAAGAGCCAACTGCAGAAAAAGTAGAGTGTGTCTAGAGAATATCTGGAGGAACAGAGCAGCCAAGGAAGATGAAGAAAGGAGAATCCAAGAATGGACAAAATAGCCTTATCTATACAATAGAATAGCATTTTTGCAACTTCTATTGTGTGATCAAATCAGTCTATTCT
Organism: Dermochelys coriacea; assembly: GCF_009764565.3. Lineage (NCBI taxonomy): Eukaryota > Metazoa > Chordata > Testudines > Dermochelyidae > Dermochelys > Dermochelys coriacea. Next base: position 77,280,458 of record NC_050069.1, read on the forward strand.
GCAGCAATGTAGTATGTTCACATTAGTTATCTTGTTTTGGATACATACAGTCACTGCATCCACTCATAGCACTCCATGCCAGTTTTTTTTAGAGAATCTGGATCTTTGAATCTATTTTCCAATCCATGGCACAGTTTCCTGGAACAACTGCATGATATATATGGTATGCAGTTTCTGTTTGTATGTGTTAACAATTTTGTTTTGCTTCCCTGGGTACTTTGACTATTCTAGCCTAGAGAAAACACTATGCATGTGTTGTGAGGGGCACAGGCTGCACCTTGACATTCATATTGTGGACGTTGTGGCAGACTACCTTCTAAAATTGGTGTCAGATCAACTCTATGCCTCTATTCCTGGAGAGTGTTTGGCCAAGTACTACCTCCTGTGGGTAGCACAGCTCAAGATGGTAACACATTTGTGTTTTTATTACTCATTCTTTATTGATTTAATACATTACAGAAAGAAAAACAAAATATTTATTCTGTTTTGTTTTTGTGGTTATTTTGCTGACCTTATTTTTATTTTTATGTATTTATTTATTTATTTTTGGGTTTTCTTTAGGATGCTAAGAAGTGGGGGCTTCAAGTCTTGTTCTACAGAAAGGAGATCCAGCTGAGTCCCAGACAGTTCTCCTCTCCTTTCTCATTTAGTGGAGCCCCATTGGAAGTACAGATTATAAGAGACAGGAAGGAAACATGGAAAGGCATTAGGAGATGTGACACAAAGGCCCATTTGTGGTTCTCCACTATGGTCATGTTTACCATAAGTTAAGTCGACATTATGTAAGTCGCCAACAAGCCTCTGATTTAAGCAAGTCGATCTTGCATGTCCACACTATGCTCATTGTATTGGCGGAGTGCATCCTCACTAGCAGGGCTTGTATCGATGCATGGAGCACTGCACTGTGAGAGCTATCCCACAGTGCATGTAGCCGAGTGGAATTTTGGGTTGGGCTTGCAGTGCCTTATGGGACCAAAACATTTGCACGGGTGGTTCTGGGAATATGGCGTTAGCCTCCTATAATGCACTAACTTCCTTCCCTCCCTCCCTCTCTGAAATTAACAGCAAACAAACGAAGCCCTTTTTGTGCTTTTTTTGTAAGCCTGGGTTATGTGTACAGACGCCATAGTACGATAAGCATGTATACTGTTGTTGTGAGCGTTACAAACATCTCATGCCTTATCCTGTAGTATTTACACAGCCGATACAGGAGCCACCATGCAGAACAATTTGATGCCATGCAAGCAGCCCTGCTGGAAGACATAGAGCAGAGCAATTTGCAGTTTCTGGCAACAGTCACAGTTGAGCGCTGCTTCTGGGCCCGGGAAACAAGCACTGACTGGTGGAACTGCATCGTTATGCAGCCATGGGATGATGAACAGTGGTTGCAGAACTTTCAGATGCATAAGGCCACTTTCCAGGAACTATGTGAAGAGCTTTCCCCAGCCCTGAAGCGCAGCAATACTAAAATAAGAGCTGCTCTGACAGTGGAGAAGTGAGTGATGATAGCTTTGTGGAAGCTTGCAACGCCAACTGCTACTTGTCAGTTGGGAATCAGTTCGGAGTATGTAAACCTACTGTGGGATCTGTTGTGATCCAAATTTGCAGGGCCATCAACTTATGCTAAGAAGTGTAATGACTCTGGGCAATGTGCCGGACATAGTGGATGGTTTTACCATGATGGGGTTCCCTAACTGTGGTGGGGCTATAGACGGAATGCATATCCCTGTCTTGGCATCAAGCCACCTTGTCAGAGAGTACATAAACCAAAAGGGGTACTTCTTAATGGTGATGCAAGCGGTGGATCACTGGTGGATCACAGGGGCCTTTTCACTGACATCAGTGTGGGATGGTCAGAAAGGTGCATGATGCACGCATCTTTAGGAATTTTGGTTTGTTCAGAAAGCTGAAAGCAGGGACATTCTTTCCAGACTGAAAAATAATAATTGGTGATGTTGAAATGCCAATCATTATCCTGGGAGACCCAAGCTACCCCTTGCTCCCATGGCTCATGAAGCCGTACACAGGCAGCCTGGACAGCAATAAGGACTGGTTCAACCATAGGCTGAGCAAGTGCAGAATGGTGGTGGAATGTACCTTTGGATGTTTACAAGGTCGCTGGCATTGTTTGTTTACTAGGTTAGACCTCAGTGAAAGCAATATCCCCATTGTTATTGCTATTTGCTGTGTGTCCACATGTCTGTGAAACAAAGGGAGAAAAGTTTTCGGCAGGGTGGGGAGTTGAGGCAGATCACCTTTCAGCCAATTTTGAACAGCCAGATACCAGGGCAATAAGAAGAGCACATTGAGAGGCTCTGCGTCTCAGTGAGGCTTTGAAAACAAGTTTCAGCAATGAGCCAGAGTAATGCGACACTTATCTGTGTTGTTCCTTACCAAACTGTCCCCATCGCTACATTTTCTCCCACTAACCACCATGTGTTGAATGAATAAAGAGCCTTTTCTCCTCAATCTGTTAAATTTTATTATGCACACAAACACACAGTGACAGCAAAGAAAAGTAAGATAACCTGGGGCAAAGGGGCTATAACACTGTGTGGGGAGAAACTAGGACAGCTTGCTTACAGATGCACTGCAATAACAATCAAAGGTGTGGGAATGGGCTCTGTGACATTACACCCCATATTCTTCATAGAAATATGGTTATTATATGAATATGGTATAACTAAGATATACTTTATGCAAGATGGATCTTGTAAGATATCATTGGAAAGGTTATGATTTACTGAATGCGTTTATCCAATTTGTATGCGTGTATCATTTTTGTATCTGAAGCTGGGAATATTGACCATGTCTCTGTATTTCAAATGTACTATATTAGATGAGGCCAAACAATGCTAGTGGCGTATTGAAGAAATGCACACAAGCATATGGATAACCCCAGGAACTGCATGTAATAGAAACCTCTCAGAAATAGTTCTACACAATAGAAACTGGTTGACCCAAGTCAGATAGCTCTATACAATGGGAACTGTTTGACCTAGGGCACAGCAAAAAAGCTTTCCAGCAAGTGTGGGGAAGATATAAAAGAGGGACAATCACAACAGGAGGGGACCTCACTCTTCCAACAACAACACACCTGAAATCACCTGAGGAACAAAGACTGAATTGTGGGAAGTGATGGTCCCAGGCTGGAAGGATTTTTAGCCTGTGTAAGAAAACCTGGAAAAGCCAAGGCAACTTGTGCCTTCAGAATCTGCCAGCCTGTTTATCACTCAGGGTGAGAATTTGCTAATTTGTATCCTACCTATCTAGTGTATTAAGCTCAGTTTGTGGTTTTTGTTTATTCACTATTGCTTTGTTTTCTTTGCTATCCCTTTAACCACTTAAAATATACCTTTTATAGTTAATAAACTTATTTTGTGTATTGTTAAACCCAGTTTATTGTAATTTCTAACTCGGGGGCAAGAAATCATGCACATCTCTCTTCACATTGAGGAAGAGGGCATATTTTTATGAGCTTGTGCTGTGCAGATTTTTCTATACAGTGCAAGACAATATTATTTTGGGTTTATCTCCTAAAAGGAGTGTGCACATGAGTGCTCGGGGAATCCTCTCACACAGCTGACTTCAGTCTGTGTTTGCAGTGGGGTGTGACCCTAACTGTGTGTGTGTGCTGCAAGAGGCTGGAGAGCCTAATTCAGCAAAGTGGGGAGAGGGAACCCAGACTGGTCGAGCAGGAGAGGCTCAATGAAATCCCAGTACATCAGATTGCATCCCAGAAGGGGGGTCCAACCTGTCACAGGTGCCTTCTGGTCCTTGTATCCTCCCCTGATGTTGAGTGCAAGGGATACTGAACTTCCCCCCTCTCCCCCACACCTCATAGGACATTTGTGGGAGGAGGATGTGTAATTTGGTGATGATGGCAGCAGGTTCAGCATAGGCTGCAGAGGGACTCTAGCATCCAGATGCCTTTCTTGAACCTCAACCAGACACCTGAACATGTCTGATTACGCCTTCATCTCTTCCTGCGTGGCATGCTCTTGCTCCCTGTATGCTCTCCTGTTCTCCCTGTCCATGTGCAGGTTGTCAGACAGTGTAATCCTCCATGCTCTGAGATCTGTCTTATCACTCTCGGAAGTGTGCATTAACTCATTGAACATGTCCTCCTGAGTCTTCTTTTTCAGCCTTCTAATCTGGAAAAGTCTCTGTCCCTGTGTGGATGAAGCGCTGATGGACGAGGTTTCAGCTGCAAAGAATACAAAGCATAAGGGTAGCATGGACACTGCATACATTGTTTCTGTGACAAGATTAATTCTTTTATAAAGAAAAACACCCCTCAGTGCACTTCACTGCAAGCCACAATGTAATCACAACCTCTGGCTACTGCAAGAGTCGATTTGCTGATCCAGCCATGATGGATAAGACCACAAATGTGGGCAACAGGTCTTTTGCTGCAGCTTTTTTGAAGACATCCTTGGGATCACGGGTTGGAACTTCAGAAAAGCCCCCTTTCCCCTTACAACCTGGATGGTACTTGAGGACAGGCACCAGGATAAAGCCCCACAAACAGTTTGTTTCTTACAAAAGCGGCACTGGGTTGTGGGGGAAAGGAGACAAATAGGAAGCCACCCATCCCCCTTTTTTTAAAATGCTGGTTGCAATACATAGTGATCCCTTCCAACCACAACCATGGCACACTTGGGAAAGTGTGCTTGTGTGCCCCGGATTTCACCCAACAGGGGCGGATTACTTGTTGAATTGTTTGTGGTTTACCCAGCATATTAAACTTCCCCCATTTTCCCTAGGTGACCATACGCGATATCACTCTCCTGAGAGTAACAGAGGCGGCAAGGAAACAGATGCTGCAAGTGTCTGGGTACAGACCTGATCCTTGTGCTGCAATGATACCAGCAGAGTTAATATTGGGCGTGTCCTACCGTGGTGGACGAAATAAGGCAGCCCTTCAGAGAAGCCCTTCTGCAAAGGATTGCAAAGTACCTCCATGAAAGCTTCCTAGAGATCTCCATGGAGGGTTCCTGGGCCATCCCCATGCACATAAACAGTCTTCTTCAGCGAGCACCCTCTGTGTAGCTGGAGTGACCACCAATACCCACCACACCTACTTTTTTGTTCACATTTAACATAAAAAATAATAATATATAACCCCTAAAATTTGATTGGAAATGTGTACTTACCGGAGGTGCCTTCCCTGGCATCACGCTCCACTGCCAACTGGTCCTGTGAAAGAATGGGCTCCAGGGTTAAAAACAGTTCTTGGCTGTCTGGAAGAATGCATCCTCTGCTTGCCTGCCTCACATTCTCCTCCTCCCTGTCAACAATGTCCTCCTCATTGCTCGAGGTCATGCGGGGCTCCTGGGAGGTATCCACAGAGCATTTTGGGGTAGTGATGGGATCACCACCGAGAATCGCATGCAGCTCCTCATAAAAGCGGCATGTTTGTGGGGCAGAACCAGAACGACTGTTTGCCTCCCTTGTCTTCTGGTATGCTTTCTGAAGCTCCTTTATTTTTATGCAGCACTGCTGTGTGTCCATGGTGTAGCCCTTCTCCCCCATACCCTGCGCCATCTTGGCATAGTTGTCAGCGTTTCTGCTGCTGGGTCGAAGCTCTGCCTGCATAGACTCTTCTCCCCACACAGCAATAAGATCCACCATCTCCTATGTACTCCATGCTGGAGGGCGTTTGCAGCCTTGAGTCTCCATGATCCGCTGTGCTGATGAGCTCTCCATGCCGATCAAACAGGAAATGAAAATTCAGAAGTTCCCGTGGCTTTAAGAGCGGAGCGTCTGTTTCCTGTGTACCTAGCTGTGGAGTTGAAAGAGCGGTGACAATGGAGCACTGTGGGACACCTCCTGGAGGCCAATTCATTCAAATTACACAATGCGGTTTCTACTTATCCCCATGTTGATACATGGATGTCGAATCAAGCGCTACGCCTCTCACAGAGGTGGAGTACAGAAGTCAACTTTACAGGGCACTTAGGTTGGCAGAAGGGACTCAGTAGTGTAGACACATACATTATTAAATTGACCAAACATGATTTATGTCGACCTTTGTAGTGTAGATTTGAACTATGTGTCAGCAACTCTTGTCAGGTCTGATATACTCACTACACCTCTCACACTGGTGTCATAATATGTATTTAAAACATGTAACGTAATACATTGATTGAAATCTAATAACACACTGGTCATTAATGTTACAAACATTTCACAGTAACTCTGTAGGTAAAATTATGGATATTTTCTGCTATTAAATCCTGAAAACTGGAAACAGGCAAAGGTGAAAAAACAGGTTTCTTCTGTATAAAGGGGAAAGAAAATATGGCCCCGTTCAGGAAAGAGGGCTCTGAACTGCTGTCTCCAGATCAGCCAGTGGATAACCCTGCTGCAGCTTTGTAAGGAGGGAGATGTGACCTTAAGAGCATCCCAGTGGCAAAGGACAAAGGGCATCCTGGTATCAGATAATGAGTTTCAGCTGGCCTGACCAATTCAGTGTACCCCTACTCACTGTGGTTATAAACATGTGTATCTAAAAGATGTCATGTAATATGTCATTGGAAAACTAATAACTCACTGGTTATTAATATTCTTGTGTGATGTGTGTACATGGTGTGTATTAAGAGTTATGGATATATGATGGAATTATGACTAAAATATGTTTAATCCCAACATGTCAAAGGGATTTGGTAAACAGGTCTGCCCTAAACAAAGGAATCTGTATTTGCTTCTCTGACCAGCCCAGTCATCACGCAGAGATAATGAAGGTCCATTTATGTATTAGGTAAACAAAGCTATCAATCTAACAAGCGGGGGAAGAGACAGCATGGGGTCAACACCCAACAAAAGAAGAGAAGCTTGGTCTGGGTTTTACTTTTCAAAGAATACCTTGAAAAGATGTATTGTTCTATAAAGACGGGGGCTGAGCCTCAAGTGATAAGCAGTTGAATCAACTGATTGTATACAATATTATTGTATTATAAAAGTATATTGAGTGAGGTCTTTTATGAAAGACTGTGACACACTGGTGATTAATGTCACTATGAAATATGTATATTTAGACTATATGATGAATTATGAATACTCAGTGATATTATGCTTTCCAGTCTTTGACCAAACAAAGGGAAAAACAGGCTTTTCACAGGCAGGAGGGAAAGCAACTGTCTGTCTTCAATTATATTAAGCAAGATGTGACCAGAAACAATGAAACTTCCATTTACACAGAAATCAGCAAAAGGATGGGAAGCCCACAGGATAGGAAGAACAGAATTGAGGTCATGATGCCTCTTGAAACAAGATCATTGAACTTTGGAGAATATAAACAAAGACAGAAGCCATCTTTGGCATCCTTAACTAGACAGACAAAAGGGGCCAGAGCTCTTGCAAGCTGAAAAAGATGGATCCTTCAATCAAAATGATGGTTGGAGTCTCTGGGAACCTAAGAAACTTGCTTAGGAAGACAAAGAAGCCAGCATCTTGTACTTCTGTGGAAGTCCTGACTGAGGGAAAGTCAGCCATGGCTGGGAAGAAGGAAGACTGGTGAGAGATATCATTTTGAACAAAGCCTGTACCTTACTAGATTGTTTTAGACTTTTCGATGCGTGTTTTCACTTTTATTTGCTTATAATCGTTTCTAACTTTATTCCTTCTTACTTGACATCACTTAGCTTATGTCCTATTATTAATAAATTTGTTTAATTTTTACTATAAACCAGCTCAGTGCTGTGGTTAAAGGGAAGGGTGTATTTATCCCAGTTAAATTAATAATTATCATGTGCTTTTGTCTCTTTAAAGGAGTAACAAACCTTAATCCCTTTCTGAGCTGTCCAGGAGACGGCTAGACACTTCAGGGCACATTGTTACCTTGCTTTTTGTAACCAAGGCTGTTGAAAGCCAGAGTGGGGCTGTAGACAGGCTGCTGGGGTCAGAGCTGCTGAACCAGGGCTGTCTAGCACACGGATACTCAGGATGTGACCTGCATGTTTGTAAGCAGGCTAGAAGTGTCCCAGGCTGGGAGCTACACTAGCAAAGCATTGTAAGCCACCCAGGGTTGCAAGGCAAGTGGTGACACAACATCTTACGGTCTCGATTGCACCTTAGAAGTTGACAGGAGGTAGGTAGAATGCTGAGATATACTTGGGAACAGGGATTGCCTTGAATTTGTGTCTTTTGTGACTAAGGTCCCTTTTCTTTTTACACCTTTTTTAAAAATCAGATGTTTGAGGGATGTAGTTGGTGCCACTATGCTATTATAATGCCAACCCTGATTCCAAAAGGTAAGAGCATTCATGTATCACTGCATTCTGTGTAGAATACATACATGTGACTGTAGTGTGTGTATCTTTACTAATCTTTCTCCATTGTGTTTTTATTTTTCAGGTGCTGTTAGTACCAAAATAAAAATAATAATAGTTGTTGTAACTGCCTAGATTAGTCTCATTAAATGTAAATATTATTGTCTTTAAGGATCTGTTAGGTTCTTGTTCAAGTTTTGGACTAGAGGCAAATTGATTTAAAAATGAAAACCCTCAGTCTTCTCAGCCTAGTGTTGCTCAAAATTATGAGGTACTTTACCCAGGTCAACTCCCACTGACTTCTATGAAAGTTTCGACTTTGTAAGAACTGAGTAAAGAGTGAACAAGGTGTTGGGCCCATATCCTGCTTTCTGACTGTAATAGTGCTCCACTGCTAACTGGATTTCTGACTCTCGCATTACTCAAGTCATAGGTCTGGATTGCTTCTTCCTGGGAAATACCTGAGGGAGGAGATCTGAAAAAGGGAACTTCATTGAGGATCTCCTTTTAAAATTTCATCCAAATTGTTCCATCAGGCTTGGTCCTAACCCACCATCTCAGATCACCTGGATCCATAAGAGGCCAGTGCTGTTCTTGTGGAAACTCTATGCTTCTGCATACATTTCAGACCTCATATAGGGGATGGAGAAAACAATTAGAGAGACATCAAGGGCTATCAACTTTGAATGTGCCCAGAAGTTGATGGATGGGAAGGAGACTGGTGCCTGGTGATTCCCTAGTGAAGTGCAGGGGCAGAAGATGGGACAAAGTCTGTTTTAAAAGAGGAATGCTCATTAAGCAAGAGAGGCCATTCTTTTGCTATATGCAGAAAATGAGGCCAAGCAGGCAGGAATTGCTCTCTGACCTAAGGACTTGGTTCAGTACTCACAGCCAGGGTGTAGTCAGATCGAGGGGGATTGAGTTGAAGACTGTTTGTTGTTTTCCTAAAATCTGTAACTCAGATGGTGTTTAAGAGTAAAAGTCTTTGTGGTTAGGAAATTCCTTTGCTAAACCCATGTTTCCTTGCATTAGTACCATGTTGTTCCTGAAGGACTTAACTAGAAACTCCCACACCCAAGTGGACTCTGGGAAGAATACCCATCTGCTGAAGAAACAGACTGACAGAGCCAGAAGAGTACCCAGAAGTTACCTACTACAGGATAGGCCCAACAAAATAATAACAGAACGCTACTAGCCATCACCTTCAGCCCCCAACTAAAACCTCTCCAACGCATCATCAAGGATCTACAGCCTATCCTGAAGCACGACCCATCACTCTCACAGATCTTGGGAGATAGGCCAGTCCTTGCTTACAGACAGCCACCCAACCTGAAGCAAATACTCGCCAGCAACCACACAACAGAACCACTAACCCAGGAACCTATCCTTGCAACAAAGTCCGTTGCCAACTGTGTCCACATATCTATTCAGGGGACACCATTATAGAGCCTAATCACATCAGCCACGCTATCAGAGACTCATTCACCTGCACATCTACCAATGTGATATGTGCCAGCAATGCCCCTCTGCCATGTACATTGGCCAAACTGGACCATCTCTATGTAAAAGAATAAATGGACACAAATCAGACGTCAAGAATTATAACGTTCAAAAAACAGTCAGAGAATACTTCAGTCTCTTTGGTCACTCAATTACAGACTTAAAAGTGGCAATTCTTCAACAAAAAACTTCAAAAACAGACTCCAATGAGAGACTGCTGAATTGGAATTAATTTGCAAATTGGATACAATTAACTTAGGCTTCAATAAAGACTGGGAGTGGATGGGTCATTACACAAAGTAAAACTATTTTCCCATGTTTATACCCCCCCACACACCATTCCTCAGATGTTCTTGTCAACTGCTGGAAATGGTCCACCTTGACTATCACTACAAAAGTTTTTTCCCCCCTGCTCTCCTGCTGGTAATAGCTCACTTTACCTGATCACTCTCGTTACAGTGTGTATGGTAACACCCATTGTTTCATGTTCTCTGTGTAAATAAATCTCCCCACTGTATTTTCCTCTGCATGCATCCGATGAAGTGAGCTGTAGCTCATGAAAGCTTATGGTCAAATAAATTTGTTAGTCTCTAAGGTGCCACAAGTACTCCTTTTCTTTTTGCGGATACAAACTAACACAGCTGCTACTCTGAAATCTGGGGAGAATGTGTCTGAGAAACTGGAGGCTTGGAAAGGCTGGGGTGCTAGTGCCCAGGTCTAAGCAATTGCACTGCAGGGTCCCACTGCCCAAGAAGGGTGTCAAATCTGGGGGAGTGCATTGGAGAGACTAGGAACTAGCTACCCAGATCCAGAGAGCTTAGAGGCACATGGGATTCAGTGGTTGGATCACATCACAACAGACTAGAGCAGGACAGGGCCAGGTTGTGACACCTGTGTATTTCATTAATGAAGCTGTAACAGGACTTGTGGACCTACATAATTGACGTATTGTATTTTGTCAGTTGGCAAAATATGGTTTACCATTTTGAATTTCATATTACTGAATGTTGCTTTAAAATAACCAGTAGTTGTATGAATCAGAAGCAGCAACATAACACAAAGATGATAATGTGCATCATCATCATCATTCTCTGTATTGATTAGTAGAGCTGGGCAGGAAATATTTTTCATGTGCCATGAAAGTTTGAGATTTCAAATCTTTGTCCTATTCCAAAATGGGAACATCTCCAAAATTTTCATAAATGTATAAGCTGAAAAAACATTTTGGATTGGATCAACAGAAACATTTCATTTTGATAATTTCAAAATGTTTAGATGTTGAACTTTTTTCTTTTTTAATATTGTTAGTAAAAATTAACTAAAATTTTGAAACAAGTTGTTTTGAATTAAAAAAATGAAACATTTCATTTTGAAATTGTCAAAACAGGCCATTTTTACAATTTTGAAACTTAAAAAAATTAATTAGGGAAAATTCTGACAAATCTTTCTCTTGAAAAGTTTCTGTTTTGATGAATCAACATTTTCTACAAAAAAAAAATTTTGATGGAAAATTCCCAGCCAGCCCTGTTAATAAAGTTCACAGTTTTAACCAAAATAAAGTTCTACATAAACGAATGTTTGTGAATTCTGAAAATAATGATTTTACCTAACTAAATTTCTGACAGGATTATTAGAAAAAAAAATCCCTCCCGTTTCTTAATAGAAATGCCCATGGATTTTTGTAATGCACAAGGGAAACAGTACATTTATATTGATTTGGTGATCCTGCCTTTCAACTGATGAACAGAGCAAGTAGTGGTTGCTGCGCTTTTTATTATTTGTGTGTATGACAGAAGTGTTTGGAGGCCCCAAATCAGATAGGGCCCCATTATGTTAGGCACTGTACAAACATATAGTAAGATACAGTTCCTGCCCCAAACAGCTTACAATCTAACTAGACAGAAGGTGGAAAACAGTGAGAGAGAAGTGAAGTGACTTATCCAAACTCATTTAGCAGGTTAGTGGCAGAACTAGAACCCAGGTCTCCTGGTTCCCAGACCAGAATGGACCACACTGTCTCTTGGCTATCACAGGATTGTTTCACTTTCCACAAAGATGTGTTAAAAATGCAAAAACTTTAGTAGCAATTGGGTGGACAGAGTTATTAATACATTTTAACACAGTGTTTGTCCAGCCAAATTCTCCATCTCGTTGATATATACAATTTTGCTTCGTTTCAAACAGGTTTTTATTTGACAAATATTACACACCACTAAAATGAGGTACTATAATATATTAAATTATTGAACACATTTTTGTTTCTGTTGTACTGTGAGATTTTTAGCACAGCTTGTTTTAATAAAATGTGTTTTGCATGTACTTGTCTCTAAAAATTAAAATATACTGAATACATGATTACCTTGTCAATACAGACTGACTAGCTAGCCATAACAAAATAATTTGGTGGATTTTCTTAAGATGGTTTATTAAACATTAATGACTGCTACCAAATGTAATCCTTATTTTTCTTCTATAATAATGTCAGGGCTAAGAGTTACATAATCTTGAGTTCTGAGTAAAATGTTTGAGAAAATGTTTTGGAGTTGTCAGGTTGTTCCCTATCGCAGTTGCTCTTTCAAAAACTTTTTTTTAAAAAGCAAATATAGATAAAGTTCTCTGATTAGTGCATGGTCAGTAGTCCTCTCACGAGTTGAACTTGATATGCAACACATCCATTCTGCAGGGCTGACAACCAGCCGCTGTCATGCTTCTTTAAGCACTGTCCCCAAGCTCACTGGTCAGACTTGTCTCTGCAGACTCCCTGGTCTGGTAGTTTCTGAGTTTTGGGCCAAAAAAATTACATTTTTGGGGACCATTATAATTATTTGGGATATCTGGCAGTACAGAAGACTCCTTTTATGTGGCACAACTGATTTTTGGCTCAATGGTAATATTTCTTGTATTTAGATACTCCTTATACAGGGAGTATCTGCCACTACAAATAGGTGTAGCCTCAGAACATGTCAGTCAAGGTATTGTAACACCTTAACCCAAATATTAGTGGTTAGACGATATTCAGGAATTTGTGGGTTGTTTCCGATGGAGGAGAAATTGATACTAGAGTCAACTATTTCCATGTTGGAATCTTGTTTATTTAGAAAGAATATACACAAAGTCCTGTTCCTCTGAACACAGTGAGGTCAAAAAACAGGAAGCAATTTTCCTGCCCATAGTTTAAAGCCTGTCTTCCCGACAGCATTCTGCTCCAAAAGTTCTCTCTCTTTGTCTAAGGGCCATACTACAAGAGCTTCGTTTGCTGTCTCCTAGTTTTCTTCTGTTCAGAAACCCTCTGCTTTCTGACTACTTGTTACACATGGATATACACACACAGATGGACTTAGTTAGTCTGCAGCCCCTGCATTTGCATTCAGTGTAGTCTTTGGATAATGGCTTCCACTGTTTCAGCTATTACTAACCAAAAGGGTATTTAACTGTTGCCTCATTTAGTCTGAATATCACACCCATCAAATTCAACCAGGTTTGTATCTGCCCAAAGATCGAAGACATGCTTGCTGGGAGCCTGGGGAGCTGATGTGCTCCCCAACCTGTGCAAAGCCTGTAATGTCAGAGCAGATGGGCAACAAGTTTCATTTGACCCCTCTTCCTCTCATGGACATCTGAGCACAGCAACTTCTTCGACATCCACTGACTTCTCAGAGCTAACTCCTAGCATATTAAGATGCAGGAAAGGAGACAGGCATTTTTCAGCATACTTGCTCTTCAGTTTCTGCACATACTTCACCCCAAATAGAGTCTTTACCAATAATCAAATTCAGATTCCCCAGACAATTGTGTCACCTGCTTGTCCACTCAGAGAAGTCTAAAATATCCTTTCCTTTCAAGCATTTATCATCTCATACCCTTCAGGAGAACATTGAGCATTAGTATCAGAAAACACAGTCTGATGCAGACTCAAGCACAAGGGATTTCCATTGCACTTTTCCAGACAGTAAATTGATTTATAAATCCAAAATGCCATCTGCTTATCAATACAGGTAACAGTGGATATAACTCCCTTGCCCTCTGCTCTGTCACTCCCCATTAAATTCAGAGTCCAGTTCAAAGTTTCTATCCTGATATAAAAACCCCTCCATGGGGTTGTTCTGTAACTATCTGAGAAATGGATTGCCTTTCCCTTGGTGACCATTACCTCCCATAACATCTGCATTCCACAATGAATCTATCAATAAATAGAGGAGGCTCATAAATGCCGAAGACAGTTTTCAGAGGACCTGGATCTATATAATGGAACTCACTCCTGCAAGAGACGAAAAATGACTACAGCCCTCACCACTTTCAGAACTAAAGGCAAAATTCCTATCCCCACTTCCAATCACACACACACAAAAGTAGGCAAAGCAACAATTTCCCCTCCAGACTGAGAAGATAGAGATTATTTCTATTTTTATATACTTGAGAGGCTCTCAGATACTTCAGTGATGGAGCCATATGAGTACCTAGATAGAGGGAAATGATACAGGGCTTGGCTACAGTTCTTTAAGGATAAAAGTTTTAGCCCTTGAAACTCAACTCTGAACCTGCTATAAAGACATGCAGGCAGTTATTCCTCACGTCTCTTGTATCCTCAAGACTGTCAAATGTCTCAGACCAGCTATCAGGTTTCCAGTATGTAAAAGGATTTTTACTTTAGTCTCTCATGTTCACATATTTGGAAGTTTGCTTTTATTTTCCTATTGTCTCTTCTGGCTATTTCCTCTACGATTATTGTCAACAAACCAGGAACACTTTCTTGTAAGGATCCATTTCTTGAGGAGTTCAAGGTCCACATAGGTTTGTGCTTCAGAACAGATCCAAATTCAGAGCTAAAGTGTATTCACTTCTGCTTTAAAACATCATACCTAAAGAAAATATTATCTGCATGAGGACAGAGCTCCAAATTCTATTTGAAAAAAACAGCCCTAAAACTCATATGCTCGGTGGTTGGCCCAAGATTACTGAAAAAAGGGTCTAAAGGTATCCAAAGCCCCCCTGTGGGATTTTCAGAAGTGCCTTAAGTGTGTTAGGCACAGAATTGCACCTCTTCTGAGAATCGCACCTCAATTTTTATATTAGTTGAAGCAGCTGTCAGAGAATTATACATTACATTTAAAAAACTACGTGCTTCTGAAAGCCTACTCACTCCACTAGGTCCCAAGCAATGTCAAGGGCAAAGAAGAAATGAGCCTTCTGTGAAGAAAGCTGTAAAACTGCTATCTGAGCTGCTCTTATTCATTTACCAAGATTATAAAGTTCATATGGTGGCCTCTTTGGATTCTTTCTTTAGGTACAGAATCTTGCACACATCCTCCTTGTTTCCATTCTCTGTCTCTCTCTAGGTCATTGTCTTCATGATGATTCTTTAAATTCTCCTCCTCTTCTCTCCTTCCCATCTTTACTTTCTACCTCTTGCTCTTTGCACTGTGGTCTAGCTGCTTCTTTTACTAATGCATAAATGCAATTATAAGTAGCTACACTACTTCCAAAAAAAATAATTTTTCTGTCATTCCCCAAAAAATTCAACTACAATCTCCAAATTCATTTTCCATGAACAGATATATGAGCAATACTTTATTCCTGAAAATATTTGCAGAAAGTATACAAAAGGGATGTGAATGTGGTAAATCAAAGTTCAGTTTATTTTCCAAAATGTTCACAAATAATCCCCCCCCCCACACACACACCTTAATCCCAGCTGTAGAAATCAGACTACACCAAAGCTAATGAACAAACCTGAAAATTGTGGATGGTTTAGGAAAGGCTGCTGTCAGCTATATTGTACAACTGCCCAATAGACAGAATTCTTGGGTAGATTGTAGAATGATTTTACATGGATAAAATGTGAGTAAGACAAAGAGAAATTAAGATGTCTATAATAAAAATAGACTATTTAGAAATCACTTCAACTGTTGGTATTTTATTTCTTCAAAGGGCTAATTCTACAAGAAGCATTTGTTTAATCTTAAAAAAGATCAAATAACTAACAATACCATTAAACAGTGGTACTAGTAAAAAGAAAAAAGTCCTTAATTCATACTACTGTTGCTTTTCCTTAGTTTCTCCCAATAGTAGTTAAAACTAAAGTGCCAATCTTAACTTCAGTTTTTCTCTTCATGGCATTTTGTTTTTTGTATGGGTTAACGACAGAGTGTAAGACTGAATTTTAATTTTCAAGGCTTTTGTTAGTTTATTTTTCAACCATTCTGGAAATACAGTTTTCCTTTTTATTATTATTTAACATTGCTAATCTGCTCATCAAAGCTTTCACAACTGGAATATGGTCAAAAAGCAAGTGCATCTTGTCCTGTATACTTGCACATCAGCTGGAGATTTGGGTTTTCATGAGGCTTTTACTCATTTTTAAAGTATATTCAGGCTGTTGACAAAAGAGCTTTATTTAAATGAGCTATGTAATCTTTAACAGCAGTCTGTGGAACAGATTTGACAATAAAGAAATATCTCATTACCTAGGAGCTTTGTATATTATACAGGTATAACTTTGGTAGTTGAGTAGTATAAAAAGATAAATATTAACTGGATTTTGCTCATAAATCTGCCATTCTTACAGTGCCAAAATCTGTAGAGTTGTTGTAATTGTCATTGTTTGAGTTGTAACAATGAATGGAACTGATAAGGTTTATGTCATTTACATAGAATGCAGCATTCACATCGCATTATTGAATTAACATGAGACACATATTGGGTCTTCTGATATAAGATTAATATAATTTGAAAATAGAGAAAGTGTAGATTTAGGAATGGAACATTATTCCCTGTTTGAAATGTGATGGTGATCTGCTTAGATCAGAAGATTTTAGTAGGTGACTAATACTAGCAATGACTACTAATTAATAGTAGCAATGAAACTCCTGGTATTTGTTCTGTTTTTGTTTTGATTATATTTTTTCATAGCTTGATGCCTGATGTTAACAGATTCTATTGTATAATTACAAAACAATGTTATGAGAACCCAGTAAGTCAATTTGGCTGTCAGTTGCAGCATTATCAGTCCAGAGTAGTGCCAAATGAATAGAGTTAACAAATCTGACATCAGGAATCATAACATTCAAAAACCAGTAGGAGAACACTTCAACCTCTCTGGCAACTCAGTAAAAGATTTAAGGGTGGCAGTTTTGCAACAGAAAAGCTTCAAAAACAGACTCAAATGAGAAACTGCTGATCTTAGAATTAATATGCAAACTAGATACCATTAATTTGGGTTTGAATAGAGACTGGGAGTGGCTGGGTCATTACACATATTGAATCTATTTCCCTAAGTAAGTATCCGCACACCTTCTTGTCAACTGTCTAAATGGGCCATCTTGATTATCACTACAGAAGTTTTTTTCTCCTGCTGATAATAGCTCATCTTAACTAATTAGCCTCTTACAGTTTGTATGGCAACTTCCAATTTATCTGTATGTGTGTGTGTATATATATCTCCTCTTATTATATGTTCCATTCTATGCATCCGATGAAGTGGGCTGTAGCCCACGAAAGCTTATGCTATAATAAATTTGTTAGTCTCTAAGGTGCCACGAGTATTCCTGTTCTTTTTGCAGATTCATGACAGGCTTTCTGCTTTCATTTCCAGTGCTCAGCCCCACCCTGGCCCGCAGCAACTGGAAGAAGCCATTACAGGGAAAGTCTGGCTTCATCCCTATATCCCTGAGCTGGAGTATGCTCAATTGATCTGTGGGAATGATGCATGTACAGTTCGGTTACTTGTATGAGCTGTTGGGATGGAGCATGCTCAGGTGCTCTTTGGGGTCATCGGCAAGAAACTCAAATGTGCTTAATGAGGATGGATTTTTTGGAGACTTTAGCTTCTGAAATCATAGCTATCTCTACTGAGCATTTTAAAAGACTTATAAATTGGCACAATTTGGGCAGATTTTCACAGGGATCACAAGAAATACAGCCCTGATAAAGGGCATCCACTATCATGTTTCAACCTCTGCTTCAAAGCATACGGACGGTAGAACTTTTCTAAGAAAAGGTCATCAGAATTTTTTTGCCATGGAAAAAAACAACACTTTATTGTGTTGACCCCTGACCTGCTCTTGGAGGGTAGATGTTTTTGGTTAAAATATAATCTATTTCCTAAGCATGTGTATAGAAATAATAATGAAATTTATTGAAGCTGAAACAGCAAGTAGAAGAACCAAAATATGTGTATTAAAATAGGCTTGGCTATGTCTTAAGCATTAAGTGTTAAGTGCTTAGAATGAGGCCAAATATAAATTGGTAGTTGGTATAAGCTGGCAATAGTAGTATGTGCTTGACCAAAGGTTATAAAATTTAGCAATATGTCTCTTGTGATAGTTTAGCAATGCATTATGTGATAAATAGGTAAACCACAGACAAACATCTTAGGGTATTTTGTATAATTCCAATTTGGAGAAATGAAAATTTTAAGCACAGAGGGCCTGATTGTCCCTTCTCTTACACTGGTGTAAATCAGGAACTGTACTGAAATCAGTGGAGTTTCATTGATGCAAAATAGGTATAAATGAGAGGAGAATCAGGCCTATGATCACAGCTCTATGTAATGCCAGTACTTAGTTTTTGGCCAGAAGTGGTAACTGAAGCAACCTAAGAAGAATGTTATCCATCACTGAAAATGCACTTCTGGCTTTGGAGACCTCTCTGTGTTCCAGACTGTTTTTTTGCAGGTTCTGCATTCAGTAGGCATAATGAGCCTTTAACCAGATGAATCTCTCTTAGAGGTCTATGTACTATGCTATATCTGCCCAACAGTGAGGCTTTGGTCTAGCCCCAGGCAGCTAGGATACCATAATAAAAGCTGGTCTGCTATCAGCCCTGGGTAACAAAATTGACAAGGACTGCTCCCTGTGTATCTTTTGGTGCTATGGGTTTGCATAAAGTATTGGCTCTTTTATCCATGCTTTTGGTCCAAAATTTGACCTACCTAAAAATTGTTATAATCTGGTGAGGTATGTGCCTCGGAATCTTGGTTCCTCCAATGAGAAATTACAGATAAAGATATTAGGTCTGGTGGTCACACAGATGTAAATCAGCAAGGAATTAAATGCAGTGGAGTGAAATTAAGTGGAAATTAAATTAAGTGGAGTGAAAACGAGTCTAGGCAAGAACAGAATCAGACCTCGTGTTTTTGTGGGACGCTCTTCTTTGCTGGGTCAGCAGCAGCAGCTAATTAACAACCCCCTTTTTTCCCCAGAGCTGTGCTGATATTATTGATGATACTGATATATAAACAAAGAATTAAATAAACAGAGCCATATGCTCCCCTCTGCTGTGAGTCACAGAGGGGAACGACAACAAAAACAGGGTAAAACAGGGCAGTAAAGCTCCCAAACTGCAGAATTGGGAGGGCAGCTCCTCCACAGCATACTTCCCTCTCCCCAGGAGCTTATAGAAGTGCATCCACAGCAAAGCAATATGGTTAACGCTTCCTGGTTTATGGGGCAAGGGGAGGGAGGAGCCATTCACTGCAGTATTCTCCCCTCCCAGGAAAGTAGAAATCTGTGGAAGTTTAATGTTCCTCCTTGCAGCATTAACTTCTACTCTGTGCCTGCACCAGCCCCCACTATTCCCCTGAGAGGGGTTATTTTGCAGCCAACTGAGCCAATGTTACAGCCTCAGGAGAGTAACATTGCATGGCAGGTACTTCAGGGGGGTTAGAGATTCGTTTCCCATGAATCCCCATGGTTTGGAGGCTGTGCTGCTTGTCCCTTTCGAAGCCCACTCTGCTTCAACCCTGTGCCATTAAGGGAGCATTTGTCAGAAAAGAGGTGAATATCATGCAGTGTCTGGATTCTCTATCTGTTCCTACAGGTTTTATCACAAGAAAGGACATTCTTGTTTCTAACTATTTTAAATTCAGTTTATTTAGGAATGCATAGAAACAAATCATATTTGTCAGATTCACAGGGATACATTTGTAAATTTATTTTCAGATTTCTCAAGGGTTATTACAAGCCATGAAACCTAGCAATTACTTTATTGTTGTCTTTTTACCTTTGAGATCCATAGCTGTGATAAGATAAAAGTTAAAGGCTACCCGTTTGTTGCATGACCCAGCAGAGGATTTAAGGGAAGGTTATGGGCCTCCTTCAAGGGCATAAGAGTATGTGTTTAATGCAATCAGACTGTGACTGCAAATGTAGACATACCTCAGATATCTTTGATGGAGCTAGCTCAAGTAACAATAGTAGTGAAGCCACCGCAGCACAGGCTAGCCACCCAAATAAGTAGACAGGGAAGCCAGGGGTACTTAGAGGAAGACAGGGGTGGGTATAGGAGTGACAGGCCCATGTGCTTGCTTAGCCTAACTGCAATTTGCAAGTTTTCTGTCATTTCTTTAAAACAGGCATTATAAGGCAGCAATTTTCCATATGCACATTGTACTGAATTTTTTGTGATAGATGGCACTCAAAAGTTTTGAAGGTTTCATTTGGCTTGGATAAGGCAAAAATTTGAATGCAAACAAACCTTCTGACATCTTTCTGTCTGGCCCATTTCACAATCTTGAACCAAATCCTTCTGCCCTCACCTAGCCATCCTTCCTGGACCTTCATTTTCCTCTCCCCAAGAATCCATTCTGTAACTACATTCCTTCTCGCAGGTATCAGAACATTGAAAATATTTCATAGTGGCTTGCCTTCCATCTGACACTTTCTCTGTTGGGCTGAAGCAGACTGTTTTATTAAAATGTCATGGTTTTTTTCATAGATTCATAGATATTAAGGTTAGAAGGGACCATTATGATAATCTAGTCTGACCTCCTGCACAATGCAGGCCACAGAATCTCACCCACCCACTCCTGTGAAAAATCTCTCGCCTATGTCTGAGCTGTTGAAGTCCTCAAATCGTGGTTTAAAGACTACAAGGAGCGGAGAATCCTCCAGCAAGTGACCCGTGCCCCATGCTACAGAGGAAGGCGAAAAACCTCCAGGGCCTCTTCCAATCTGCCCTGGAGAAAAATTTCTTCCCGACCCCAAATATGGCAAACAGCTGAACCCTGAGCATATGGGCAAGATTCACCAGCCAGATCCCAGCAAAGAATTCTCTGTAGTAACTCAGATCCCACCCCATCTAACATCCCATCACAGGCCGTTGGGCCTATTTACTATGAGTATTTAAACATCGATTAATTGCCAAAATCATGAGTTGTTTCTTCCTTACCTGCCTCCCCGCTGAAGCCCCAGAAAAGCCTCAGATCTTCTGAGATATGAAAGCAACAGTTGGAATACCAGAGATTTAATGTCCATAGAGACCTCAATATAGATTCAGAAAAAAGTATTTAGCATGTTAGGGATCAGAGAGAGAGCACATTTGGTTTCAGCTTTTGGCTTTTATTAGGGCTGATTTTTATATTTTTCCAATTTATTTACCCAGTTTTTTATTCTATGTCATTGTAATGCATATACACTATTCAGATAGCCAAATTCAAATAAATAAATTATAAATTCTGACATAAAAATATATGTTTTAATATTTTATGTCCTGAATTACTAAAATGCTGAGTACTCATAGCTTCCATAAGCCAATGGGAGTTGTGGAAGTTCAGCATTTCTGAAAATTAGGCCATTTAATTTTGAAAATGCTTATTAATTACTCTGTAGGCCATATTAGTTCCTTTGGCATCACTATAATCTATGTCCTTCTGAAAAAGTGGATTTTTTTCATGCTACTCTATGCTGGCTCCTAAGACCAGTTATAGCTTATCATGTAAAGGCTTCTTTATTACTGGTCTCATTATTGACCTGTAGCATTGACCTTAATGAATTGTAGCATTTCCAAAGGAATGCTAGAATCCATATTGTAAATGTGGTTGACAAGCATACTCATAAAGGCCATGTGTTAACAATAGCTATGAAATTGTTATTGAAATAATGAGCATGCTTGAACACAAAATCATGTTTCTAAACAAATTAATTTAGTTGTCTTTAATTTGTGTTTTTCCAGATCAGCCAAAAGCACTAGTCCAGATTATGGACAAATGCTGGTAGAATTTCAATTTAAGAAATAAAACAACTTTCAATTATAAGAGCACACAGCTACTTTCAACTACATTTTGTACTGGTAGCTTTTCAATTTTGATTAAAAGATTTTGCTTCTAGACTGAGACCTGCTATGCCAAGTTTTTCTGTTTGTGTTATAAACACTTGAAAATTATGGAAATACAGACACAATCTTAACCATGGGCTGTGAGAATGATGCTGCTATAGTAACTGATAAATTGTAAAAATACACTGTTTACATTTCCAGTTTGAATCATTTCAATTAGACCCCCTTCAAATCAGTACAGTTCTATGATCTGTAGTATCTTTTTCATATAAAGTCTTATTAAAAAATAGTGTCACTTTTCAACAGCTGCATTTGCTGTAATTTAGTGCAGTTAGATGCTTTCATGTCACATGGTTATAGCGAGGTAGATTAATAGGGAGTTCTATCTGGAAATTTCTTTCCTGTTATTGTTCTCCCTCAGCAGTTGATGGCTAAGTTAATTCTCTTTAGTTTTGTCATGCTCTAAAGCACACATTGCCAAGCTATGATAAGCTTTACAAGGGGAAAAAAGCCAATGTTGTCCATCAAAGTCTTAAACTTGCATTTTAAACTTTGCCCTGACCTGATGTGCCATTCAAAAAGCTTCAAAAGATTATTTTTTTAAGAAAGGTTCGATATGTCCCGAGGCTATCGGTTTTGAGTTAAACTGGGTGAAGTAGAAATATTTTACTCATCAGCTTTGCAGTCACAGAGTTTGCCTCAGCTAGAACAAAACTGCTGAGGCATTTAGAGAAAATTAACCCCCCATCCTGGCAGCCAGATGTGACTG
Source organism: Dermochelys coriacea (assembly GCF_009764565.3). Lineage (NCBI taxonomy): Eukaryota > Metazoa > Chordata > Testudines > Dermochelyidae > Dermochelys > Dermochelys coriacea. Next base: position 77,303,051 of record NC_050069.1, read on the forward strand.
GTTTCTGATGAATGCACATGAGTGGGCTGAAAAATCAAGAGACTGTGAAATTCCTGTCAGGTCTGTACAGTGCAGAATGGGCTATTGACTGCTTTCTATATTTCCCTCCATCATTCTTCTTGAACACTGCCATTAATTTCCTCTCCTGCTCTGACTTTTTCCCCCCTTCTTCCTCCCTTTAGCTCTCTGTGCTGCAAAGCAGGATGCACAAAGCATTGGTGGAGTACTTCAAACAGCGCGGCCTCTATAGCCAGGCTGGGCTGGCGAAGTTCCAGGCAGCCTCTCATGAGAATGCTCAGAAAATATTAGCTGTGCAGGTAGGTGATTGCAGAGAAGTAGGAAAGATCATTCTGATCGAGATTGAAAAGCAAATGATGGGTAGTGTGATGAAGCATTAAAACCATATCCCATCAGAGTTTTATAAATTTTTAACCTCTTTAATAAACTGGAATTGCATGAAGGATGAATTCAGTAAGTTAGCACATATACCATGCATAGTTTAAAAAAAGAGAAAGATTAGAGTTCTTTCTCACAAACCTTTGAAAAGATTATTATAAATACATTGGATATAAACATTTGAAAAATATAGAGGCATTAGTACTGCTGCTCAGCTGTTTTAGAAAATGTTATTGTGTACTGTTTTGCAGATCTTACTGCCATGGTAAACAACACTGTCATTTTCATTTTATTCATATATAATTTATTAAGTATGAAACTGCTATTTAGCTGAAGTACCACACCTTCATTATTAGGTTATGTGATAACTTCACCTTTCTCCACTAATAAACAACAGGCTGGGGGGAGGGGAAGGGGTAAGGGCGGAAAGGAGGGCACAGAGTTTAACAGTGGTTTCCTCACTGGGATATAATATTTAATATTTTATGGGTTTTATTTTTCCAGGTATATGTTTACATTTATTGGAGAAAATTACTTTTATGTAATATAGTTTAAATGTTCTGTTCTTTTTATCTCATGCAGTGGTATGTTGTTAATATTTTTGTAAAGCCACTCTTTTCAGTCTTTTAATGGCCATAACCAGCAGGCATTTGAGAAATGTTTGTAAAAGACTTGAGTGAAAAAAGTCTTCAGTCTCGTTTTTTGCAAAATAAATACAAAAATTATGTAGCTGCTAGATCTTTAATGCATCTTTATTCTTTTACATTTTAATTTCTATTTTCTGCTATAGAGTTTTGCTGTAGAGTCCTTAGGTTGCCATATTTGTATTAAACTTTAATATTATGCAATTCCACTTCACAACTATTATTAGCATTGTTTAAGGAAAAAACTAGCTTGAACAAAACTTTTAGAACTACTTTAAATTGCATCATCACTGTGATCCAGTCTCAAAACCTTGATTGAGGATTTTTTTAAACCCATGGCTTTTGTTATATACATCCAAATGTGTTTCATGGTTGTTGAAGATTCAGAAAATCCAAATCATATTAATGGAAAAAAAGAAAAGGAAAAACTAATTGAAAAATAAAAATAGAATGAGATTTTCCACTCTTCTAGTGATTTGAAATGCTCTGTTAATTTTTATGGAGTATTTAAAGTATTCTCTTTTTTTGGTCAAATATTATACTAGAATTGTGTGCTTATTAAGACAAATAAGCAGTGAATTATACATAAAATTTTACATTTAAAATTTGAAAAACTGGAAATGCTTCCTTTTGAATCTCACAACAGCATAGCTATGATGATGAGTCTTGATCTCTTTTGTATTCAACTTCCCTAACTGTGATGAAGGAAAGAGGTGATTAATATGCAGCCTAGAGCTCATGAATAATAACAACAGTTACGTAGAAGCCACAGGTGCCAGGTGGTTTCCTCACATATGAATCTTTAAGTTAGTCTAGTCTAATGTTATGTAGCATTTTAATGGCAGTGCTATGAACATAACCTGTGATTGAAGTCTTATATCAATAACTAGTCTATATTGTAATGAATGAGCTGTCTGGAAAATCCTTTGTTCTTGCATAAAATAAATGATTTCTATCATTCACATTGAGACTAAATTGTCTATAAATTCAGTTATCCTGAACAATTGAAATAGCTAGACATGGGCCTATACCCATCCTTCAGACACAAACCTCATCAACATTTGGGGAAGTTCAGGTCCAAATTTTGCAGCTCAGAACTATTTTTAAAAACAACATTTTAGTTAGTGTTTCAGAAACACTGGAACAGTGTATTTTCTATGTTCTGATGACACCCATTCTGATATGGATTCTGTTATTCAAATACCCCTTCTATGTTCGTTACACATTTTTACCTGAAATGACTTTATGGTAGGGCTTGCCTACCTTGTGGGTTAATGCATTCTGTGGATGTGTGATTTCTAAAGCAGACTAACATGCTGCACATTGACTGGTCCATGTAGACCCTGCTGGTGCGCTTTAACATAGTGCTATTTGAAACACTACTACGTTAAGGCATACTTGGGAGCCTTCAGTGCACACTGGTCTACACAGGCCAATTAATGGGAAACAATTGGTGTTCTTTTGAAATCACACCCCCGGAGAGCGCATTACCACATTATGTGCAGACAAGCCCATAGGAAACATAGAAAATTATAATGGAAAACCTAGTTCAGTTAGGCCATAGAAAACAGTTCTGAGGTATTTAAAAGCATTATTTCCTGTCAGCAAAATGTCATTGTATTTTGGAATTCTCAGCACATGGATTGTTGCATTTCTTTGTGAACTGATGCCTTCAATTTAGCATTGTGAGTGCCAGATTGTCTCTATCCATTTAGCAAGTAGCTATATAAGCTCTTATGCTGGTGTCTATCACCGTAGTATCTCAGTGCTTCCTAAGATTAAAAAATTACAATTTAATGATACCTCTCTCCTCTTTCCCACCAGCAAGAGACAGGCTTGGTTTGTTATTTTTGTTGTTTAATATTTATATTGTGGTAGTGCCTACAGGCTGGGGCCCCATTGTGCTAGGCACTGTGCAAACAAAAAAAACAGTTTACTGCCCAAAAGACTTTACATTCTAATAACTTACATTGGATACAGTAAACAGATAGGATGTAGCACAAGATAATAGTGACAGTCATGAACAGTGAAATAGGTAGCAGTTACAGCACACAAGGTGCCTCACCATTCTCAAGTGTTACGTAGGCACCAGAGCTTAGGTGGGTTGTAAGGAGAGATTTAAAGGAGGATAATGTAGTGGCCTTGCAGATTTTTACAGAGAGCTCTTTCCTCACACACCTGGTGACATATGAGAATGCATGGTGGTGCTTGCTGGAAAATTTGACAAATGGACAATCAAGGGCAGTGTCGTTAGCAGATTCGAGTTGGGAATTGACATCTTGTAAGTATACATGAGATCACAGGTACAGCGGGGATAGGCCATGGAGTGCCTTAAAAGTGAAAATAAGTTTGTATTTGATGTTGTGGTGAAGAAGGGGGGTCAGTGGAGCAATGCAAAGAAAAGCGTGACATGATCAAAAACCAAGAAGATTTTTTGCTGTAGTGTTTTGAATGGATTTTAAGTCGGGCAAGATGAGATTTGTCAAAACTAGAGAGAGGGATGTTGCAGTAGTCAAGACACATGATAATGAGGGTCTGGAGGAGAATTTTAGCTGTTTGGCTGGAGAATAAAGGCCAGATCTTGCATGAGTTTTACAGACAGAAGCAACAAGATTTAAACACTGCTTGAATGGAAGGGTCTAAAGAGAGGGACAAGTTGAAGATAATTCCCATGTTTCAGGCCTGCATGGCAGAGACAATGGTGGTGTTGTCCACAGTGACTTTGAAAAGAGGGAGAGGAGAGGATTTGAGGGGAAAGATAAAGAGCTCTATTTTGCTCAGATTAAGCTTGAGTGGATGGCTGGATGTCAGTGATGAGATGTCAGAAAGACAGACTGAAAATTTAGTTTGGACAGAATGAGACAGGTAAGAGGTGGAGTGGTAGATCTGGAGCGGTAGATCATATCATGATTGTTGAAGTCACATATGTGAATAAGATAACCCAGAGACACTGTAGAGGGAGAAGAGCAGGGGCCCAATATAGAGCCCTGAAAGACGGAGCACTGAAGAGGAAGATCTTCCAAATGACACAGTGAAGGAGCACTTAAAGAGGTAGGAGGAGAACCAGGAGAGTACTGAGTCACAAAAGCCAAAGGCGGACAAGATTTCAAGACGAAGAGTGTGGTTGACAGTGTCCCAAAAGAGCTGAGAAGTCAAGTAAGATAAGAATGGAGTGTTTTGTGTATTTGTTCATGTGCTTATGTCTGAGAAAATAAACATATGAGATTGGGTTGCTACTGTAGGAAATCTTGGGTAAAGAGAGAGGCTTTACTCTTAATTCTGATTGCTGCAAAATTGGTGATCAGTCTTATTTCATTTGGCAGTGTTCCATAATTCGCATTGTGGACAGGAAACTGCAGAACCCACCAAAGCGACCAGAGTCAAAGGCCATCTTTATGATTCCATCCCCACAGATTACCTGCTGACCTTCCCCGGCCCTCATGGCACCATACTTCGTGCCCAGAACAGAGGGATCCCACATAATGGAAAAGAAAAGTGCCTAAATTAATGATGAACGGAAAAAATAGGTTTTCATAATTTGTCTCACTTAAAATGTATAAGCCAAGAGGCCAAGTCCTAAAATGATTTACCAAGTGTAGAGCTTACTCTTGGGAATAATCACACCGAAATCAATGGGACTGTTTATAGTAATAAGCAGTATGTCTGGTTAGAAGCATAATTGGTGAAGCACAGGCTGCTTGCTGTCTCTGGAGCATTTAGTTCAAGCTGCCCATAAATCCCCATTCTACCTGAGCACCTAGGGCCAGCTGGGCCAGCCTTAAAAGTGGTTGCTTTTTAAGTGGCGGAGTTTCATCGCAGACTTAAATTATGCGTGGACAGATAGGGTCAAGTTCTCTGCTTTGCCAAGATTATGCTCGATAAAGCAGAGAGGGGGAGTCACCAGGGAGCCAGCTACCACTCCCTGCTTCTCTGCAAAGCCCTAACATAGATTGCAGCGATGTGAGAGCTCCACCAACATGCAATAGCTGGCAGCAGAATCAAGGCACTGTCCAACCAGTTGAGCATAACCAGAATACATTGCAGTCCATGTAAACATCCTCCTTGCCTCAGGAGCTGTGAAGAAGATGGTGTACCTGGAAGATCACTGAGCTGGTTCTATACTTGCTGGGCACTCCCCAAGAGTTAGGAGGATATGTCCAATGCCTGTTCCCTTTTTGTCACCTCAGCAGCATAAAAAGAGCAAAGTGGAGCAGAAAATCTGCACCATAACTTGGAATCAGTTTGTACAATTTATCAAACACATTGGATCTTTTCACGGCAGACTTTGTATAGTTATTATTTGTTATTAACTTGAGCGTGGCAGGTATGAGAGATTAGAAAGTATGCGCTAAATAGAGAAAAGATAAGAGTCTAAGAGTAAAAAAGGCAACAACACTAGTGGCATCCAAAGCACCAAAAATTATGTGAGTGTCCCCCATGAAGCCAGAATTTCTGGGAGCACAACCTGATCAGGTATAAACACTTATATTTCTTTTTCCACTGGTTATTGGTTACATATTTTCTCTAACATGCTTCTAGAACCGGGAATAAAATGCACATTCAGAAAAGCTTTTGACTTTTATGCTTTTTACTAAACTAAATGTATAAGATCATGGAGGAAATCTACTTTTGTCCCTATATTATATATGGGTGCTGTAACCCATTCTTTTTTTCTAAAAGTAAAATATATATGCTACTTTACTTTGTATAACCCCTTTTATTTCAGCCCTCAAAACTTTTTAAAATGTAGATTCCAATGCTAGCATTACCCATGTAGTCACTTTGTGTTTTCATGTTTAAATTCTGCCTTTGAAATAGAAGGGATCCATTAAGTGCTCATACTCACAGTGATTATACTTGCAGTGGAAAACACAATTTAAAAATGTCAAATTTCAGTTGTGATGTTTAAAAAAAGGATTAAGGATTTCACTTTTATAATATAAGAATAAACATGCCTGAATGCAGATTTACAATGGAATACATTGCTGATGCATAAGTCATTGGCTCAAATAATTTATGCTGGCAATTTGGCCTCTTTACTTGTATTTTTGGAGAGAAGAGTATGGGAAACTTACTTCTTGGGCAAGGTTATCATGTCTTCTTACAATCTTCCCTCTTCCCACCTCTCTCATGTTCAAAATCTCCCTTGGTACTCTCTGAGAGCACCCAATGGCCGAATTTGACAGATCAGAATTCAAGGGTGATCTAATTTAAACAGTGTTTTCCTTAAATTCTGGGAGCTTTCAGATGTCTTTAATGTCTCTGAGGGAAGAATTTGTGTGGAACTAAGAGAAAGTTCCATGTGTGAGGTCATACACTAAACTGACTTTTGATCCAAACATAATTGCATGAGAGTTAAAGCCCATATTATACAGTAGGAAAGGAATAATGGCTGTTATTGGAGCTTACGCCAGTTTTTCTGAAAATCAAAGCTGTAGGGGGGTTCTTCCTTGTCCAAGTTTGAGACAGCTTGGTTCAGTGAGATGCAGGAAAATACACTGCTGTTATGTGTGCTGTCCTTGTTCTATAGATCACCAGAGGATTTCAGTTTCCAGGACACCTTGCACAAGCACTAAATACATTTTTCAACCAGTTACAGAATACGGAATATATATTAAGAAAAGAATTCAGATTAAAAAGGTTAGGTGCACACTCACACACAAGTGTACAAGGTATTTTTTTATTTCAAAAGGTATTTGCTGTACAACTGAAATTTTGTCTAGTAAGTTGTACAGTACTGTTGTGGAGTTTTGATTATTTGGTTCTTCAGTAGCTTGGGTATCCATCTACTTTAATCATGACAGTTATGAATGTTTTATGGCAATCTGGTGAATTATCTGAAATGGCAAGTGTTGGCTGAACTTTTGAAGCTGCGTAGTGATGAGTGTATCTATATTTTAATCCTGTAACTATAACTCAATCCTGACCTTCGAAGGTTTAGACCATCCTTTTTAGATGAGGTTGTTGGGTTTTTTTCCAGCTATAGTCCCATTGCTAAGATTGTCTTTATAGCTAAATACTGGGAAAGACAGTATCATTAGTGTCATTGTTGAGACTTTATATTGTTTGACAAATGATTTCCTCTGATACTCAGACCACAGGACTGCCATTGAAAGAGTATGTAAAGATTGTGAGCCTGGCTCTCCACTGCCTTGCCCCTTGCATAGTCATTCGCAGTTGTGCAAAGTGGCTATAAAAGTCTACCATCAGTTCTCGGATTTTGGAGAATTCTGATTTGATAGTATTTTACATTCACTTTGCTCAGCTTAAATGACTACATAAGGTGCAAGGCAGAAAAGGATCAGTCCCCTTTTGTTTCAGTTTGACTCCAATGTTCTTGAACTATTATGGCTTTTTCCAGTTGCACTAAACTTTATGAATTATCCTGGGGTCTTTTTAAAATCGCTTGGGCAGGATTATCAGATGATGTACTTCAACATAGCCCAGTCACTTCAGTGGAATTATACTATTTTACACCGGAGGACATCTATCCTATTATGCTATTTGTGCCATATCCTCATCTGGGCCATTTGGCAGAGGTTAGCAAAGGAAAGAAATCCTCCCTTCCAAGATTGCAGAGTGTCAGGAAAGTTACTGCAGTCATCCTTGTGGTTCCTACATCCTGTAATGAGGAAATAGTCAGTGCATCTGCTTAGTCCGGTATGATCCTGGCATCCTGTTCAACTGTCCTCATACCCAAATGCAGTTCCTCTTAGGACAGGGCCATCTATAATCATAGAATCATAGAATCATAGAATATCAGGGTTGGAAGGGACCCCAGAAGGTCATCTAGTCCAACCCCCTGCTCAAAGCAGGACCAAGTCCCAGTTAAATCATCCCAGCTAGGGCTTTGTCAAGCCTGACCTTAAAAACCTCTAAGGAAGGAGATTCTACCACCTCCCTAGGTAACGCATTCCAGTGTTTCACCACCCTCTTAGTGAAAAAGTTTTTCCTAATATCCAATCTAAACCTCCCCCATTGCAACTTGAGACCATTACTCCTCGTTCTGTCATCTGCTACCATTGAGAACAGTCTAGAGCCATCCTCTTTGAAACCCCCTTTCAGGTAGTTGAAAGCAGCTATCAAATCCCCCCTCATTCTTCTCTTCTGCAGACTAAACAATCCCAGCTCCCTCAGCCTCTCCTCATAAGTCATGTGCTCTAGACCCCTAATCATTTTCGTTGCCCTTCGTTGTACTCTTTCCAATTTATCCACATCCTTCCTGTAGTGTGGGGCCCAAAACTGGACACAGTACTCCAGATGAGGCCTCACCAGTGTCGAATAGAGGGGAACGATCACGTCCCTCGATCTGCTCGCTATGCCCCTACTTATACATCCCAAAATGCCATTGGCCTTCTTGGCAACAAGGGCACACTGCTGACTCATATCCAGCTTCTCGTCCACTGTCACCCCTAGGTCCTTTTCCGCAGAACTGCTGCCGAGCCATTCGGTCCCTAGTCTGTAGCGGTGCATTGGATTCTTCCATCCTAAGTGCAGGACCCTGCACTTATCCTTATTGAACCTCATTAGATTTCTTTTGGCCCAATCCTCCAATTTGTCTAGGTCCTTCTGTATCCTATCCCTCCCCTCCAGCGTATCTACCACTCCTCCCAGTTTAGTATCATCCGCAAATTTGCTGAGAGTGCAATCCACACCATCCTCCAGATCATTTATGAAGATATTGAACAAAACGGGCCCCAGGACCGACCCCTGGGGCACTCCACTTGACACCGGCTGCCAACTAGACATGGAGCCATTGATCACTACCCGTTGAGCCCGACAATCTAGCCAGCTTTCTACCCACCTTATAGTGCATTCATCCAGCCCATACTTCCTTAACTTGCTGACAAGAATGCTGTGGGAGACCGTGTCAAAAGCTTTGCTAAAGTCAAGAAACAATACATCCACTGCTTTCCCTTCATCCACAGAACCAGTAATCTCATCATAAAAGGCGATTAGATTAGTCAGGCATGACCTTCCCTTGGTGAATCCATGCTGACTGTTCCTGATCACTTTCCTCTCCTCTAAGTGCTTCAGGATTGATTCTTTGAGGACCTGCTCCATGATTTTTCCAGGGACTGAGGTGAGGCTGACCGGCCTGTAGTTCCCAGGATCCTCCTTCTTCCCTTTTTTAAAGATGGGCACTACATTAGCCTTTTTCCAGTCATCCGGGACTTCCCCCGTTCGCCACGAGTTTTCAAAGATAATGGCCAAGGGCTCTGCAATCACAGCCGCCAATTCCCTCAGCACTCTCGGATGCAATTCGTCCGGCCCCATGGACTTGTGCACGTCCAGCTTTTCTAAATAGTCCCTAACCACCTCTATCTCTACAGAGGGCTGGCCATCTCTTCCCCATTTTGTGTTGCCCAGCACAGCAGTCTGGGAGCTGACCTTGTTAGTGAAAACAGAGGCAAAAAAAGCATTGAGTACATTAGCTTTTTCCACATCCTCTGTCACTAGCTTGCCTCCCTCATTCAGTAAGGGGCCCACACTTTCCTTGGCTTTCTTCTTGTTGCCAACATACCTGAAGAAACCCTTCTTGTTACTCTTGACATCTCTTGCTAGCTGCAGCTCCAGGTGCGATTTGGCCCTCCTGATATCTTTCCTACATGCCCGAGCAATATTTTTATACTCTTCCCTGGTCATATGTCCAAGCTTCCACTTCTTGTAAGCTTCTTTTTTATGTTTAAGATCCGCTAGGATTTCACCATTAAGCCAAGCTGGTCGCCTGCCATATTTACTATTCTTTCGACTCATCGGGATGGTTTGTCCCTGTAACCTCAACAGGGATTCCTTGAAATACAGCCAGCTCTCCTGGACTCCCTTCCCTTTCATGTTAGTCCCCCAGGGGATCCTGGCCATCTGTTCCCTGAGGGAGTCAAAGTCTGCTTTCCTGAAGTCCAGGGTCCGTATCCTGCTGCTTACCTTTCTTCCCTGCGTCAGGATCCTGAACTCAACCAACTCATGGTCACTGCCTCCCAGATTCCCATCCACTTTTGCTTCCCCCACTAATTCTACCCGGTTTGTGAGCAGCAGGTCAAGAAAAGCGCTCCCCCTAGTTGGCTCCCCTAGCACTTGCACCAGGAAATTGTCCCCTACGCTTTCCAAAAACTTCCTGGATTGTCTATGCAATCATGGACACTGGTGGCAGGGTCTGCCCTCCTATCTTTTGAAAACAATTCATTCATGGTTTGCTTCTTATTTGTCAGATGGTAGTTTGTTAAGGCCATCTTTTGTTCTCTAACTTATTAACACAGGTGTGTTATGATGTCCCTCAGGGTTGATGATCTTCAAATCTTTATGCTCGCTCTTTTATTTTTCTCTGTTATGGGTTGCATTATCACCATTTATGCTGATTACACTCAGTTGCAGTTTTTTGCCTGCTGATTTCACTTTAGCAGTCTTGCTGTTTCTGTCTTGTCTTGGAGACATATGGAGTTAGATGACAGATAACTTTTCTTAAGGGGACATTGCTACACACTTTTTAATTAGTTTTAAACTTTTTCATATTTACTTGTGATTATTTGTAGTAAACATTTAGAAGATTGAAGATAAATTTCACTGAGTACCAATTCTCCCATTATTCATTTGTAAACATTTTTTGTATGTTTAAAGTGGAATTGGGACAAGTAAGATGGGTGGTTTTGTTTCTGCTCATATGGGCTAGTGGCTTTTGACTTGAACAGTTTGTCAGATAAGGCAAAATAATGCCTTGCACCCCACCCGAATGGCCATGCTTCTGCCGTTAAGATCCAAATTCTATTTGTCTCCATTGGCTCAAGATGGTCAATCACTTCTAGAGCTCACTGAACATAATTAGAACTTTCCGTTGCTCCCTGTAATGCTTGTCTTGTACTTTTTATTTAGGGGTATTTTCATTTCACCTACCAAGAGGGCCACACTTACTTGGACTTCCAGTTAATATGTTCTTCTAATTCAACATGGGGATCAGTAGTAAGAGTCTAAGACTTTTCCCCTTAAATGCTTATGTAATCTGGATCAGAATCCCTGGCTTTTTTCACAATCTGATCTCAAACTTGGTCCTTTAAATCAGCATACTGTTGAGTTTTGTGACTAGGTAGATCCAAATGATGACCATATCAAGTTCTCCCCAGGAATTGTGGATTCACTCCTTTCATGTTGGTGACACAGTGGCAAGAGCAGCTGACCCTGGCATGGGTTCTCATAGATACTCATGTTTGATGATCTCTATGATGGAGGGGACTTCTGTGGGGAGAAAGGAGAGGCTAGTCTCAAAAAACACTTTTGATTTCCTTGACTCTCTAGTCCATTCCTTCACTTCTCGTGGCATAGGGCAAAATTCTGATGTCCATACTCAGACAAATCTCCCATTAAAATATATGAGGTGACGTGCATATAGACTTATGTATAGCACTTGGTGTAAATGAGTTGCATTTAGGTTTTGATGCCTATAGTGCCCCACCCTCATCAAGCAAAGTATCACTTACTCTAAAGCGCCGATGCCAGTCTTGATGCCTCTGAGTAATTGTGCATGGCCTCCAGTGGCCCTGCTACTAATACTGTCTGCCTGGGTAACCAACCCAGTATATCCTAAAAGGCAACAATAGAAATATTGCAGGACCTGCTAACTTCTTATAAAGAGAGTTGCTTCAGGTGCCCAATCCAAGTGTTCAACCTCCTCCTTTACAGATGGTAGAATTCTAGGTCCCTCTTTCCACAAGCAGCATAAGCCTCACTTTTTTTTGTAAAGGTTCCAAAACATCTAGCCAGCCAGTCATTCTCAGCTTGGGAGGCTCTTCTTATTGAAGGTTAGACTAGGAGCCTTCTACTCTGGTTATCTCAGACACATAAATAATCAATATTATTCAGCAATCCACATTCTTTCCCAGAATACCTCACAAATTGGCCCACAAGAGAATGCATTCAAGCTCAACAGTATCCAAGAGTGATGATGCCAGCAATCCAATACCTCTCTGTAAAAAATAGCATCTAGCCTGTGCCATGGTAATAAAAAGGGGAAGCCCTTTTTATTATAAGTACTCCTTAGTAACCAAAAAGAGAGAAGAGTTGAGATCCATCCTGTCTCTTAGAGTCCTGGCTTAAGCACCAAAGATACTGCCCATGCAAAAATGCTAAAAACTTTTTCATTGTAGGGAAGTATCATAATAACTGTCAGACTAACCAAGTTGAGGTTTGACAAGTACCACACAACAGTGCTCAATTCAAAAAATACTTTTTCCACTCAAAGTTTAAATGAACAGTAAGCAATGCTGCATGACCTTTACCTCCATTAGAAAACTAAGCCCACTGCTCAACAAATAATTAATAATAATAATTTCCTCTGTATAGTGCTGGAGTTGAGAGTTGCTGGTGCAGGATATCAAGGACAGTTTCAGATTAGTAAGAATATTTATCAGGGCTGTGCATACATGGTAACAAATAAAGAAGGTCAGTTTGCTTCAGACTGAATCAGACCAAGCATTGGTCCTTTGTGTGGGATATTTTCAAACTTGTTTTGCATGACACTTTACGCTTTCACAAAGTGGCACAACAGGATCAGGAAATATCAATAATATAGCAACTGGCTCATACTTATACTCATACTTATATTTGCCATAAGAATAATTGGTTCATTTCCCCAAGCTATATCCAGGGCACATCCGTGCGCCATAGAAAAACAGCAAAGAAACCCACCACACATAGAATGCCAGTAATGAATAGGATTTGGGGGAGCACAAACAATTATTTTATATACAAAAATAATTTAATTTTGTGAATGTAAACATCACATATGATTGATATATTGGTAAATGGATTTGTTAAACATTGTGATTAATTTGGCATGCATAAAATTATTTGTCATTTAATAATATATTAAATACACATAAAAACTATGTTAAAAGAACTTTATTAGGAAATGCCATAATTCAAGCTGTTCATGCAACCTTCAACTATCCTCCTTGTGTATATGCATTATGATACAGTCTTTAATTACATGGTCATATTTTATTGCATAGGACCCCTGCCTCATTCAGTGTACAGAATGGACACTGTTCACTTAATGAGCAGCTATTAAATATTTTTTTTACCCCTTGTTCAATATGTGGACCCAAGCCTTATTTACTGCAAATTGTTCAAACCTGCTCCAAAGACCATTATTATTTCCTTCATGGGCTTTTCTATGGTTCTCATCATTACATTATCCATATGCTTCAGAAATATTAATTTATATTCACAAAACCCTTGTGATGCGATGGGCAATTTTTATTCCCATGTTACAGATGGGGAGCTGAGGAACAGAGAGATTATAGTCTAAAGTATCTACTAATTTTGGGTGCCCATTTTGAGAACACTAGGACCTGATTTTTCAAAATTTTTAGCATTAAATAGCACTTTATCTGTTCAAAGCACAGCTCCTATTGACTTCAGTTGCAGTTGTGAGTGCTCAGTACTGCTGGAAATCAGATCCCAGTTGGGCACCCAGAAAATGAGGAACACACAGTTAGTGACCACTTGTGAAAAGTTTGGTTTAAATGACTTGCCTAGCATCACATAGGAACTCCGAGGCGTAAGGAGGGATAGAATCCAATTCTCCAGGCCAATATTCAACTGCTTTAACTATGAGACCATCCTTTCTCTTCCTGCAGTTCCCTGCCTCATTTACTTCACAACTTCCAACTTCTGCAACAAATGAAGCAGGGGTCCTGCAGACAAGTCTCCTTCACTTCATAACTTAGAGCAAGTCCATTCTGTGCACTGAATGAAGCAGGGATCCTGTGAAAAAGTAGCAAAGAGTCCTGTGGCACCTTATAGACTAACAGATGTATTGGAGCATAAGCTTTCGTGGGTGAATACCCATTTTGTCGGATGCATGTAGTGGAAAAGCTTATGCTCCAATACATCTGTTAGTCTATAAGGTGCCACAGGACTCTTTGCCACTTTTACAGATCCAGACTAACACGGCTACCCCTCTGATATGTGAAAAATTAGTGATCATGTAATTAAAGATGGTATCATAAAGCATGTGCACAGGAGATAGAACTGCGAGTCCTGGCTCAAGCAGCTGGCAACTTTGGAGCCATTAGCTGAGCTGGAAGCCAGGTGCCTCAAAGTCTTGAGAGCCCCCTGGCTCCAGGGGAGGCATCTGGGAAGCCCTGAGAGTCCTGGCTTCCAGGTTCCCGGCTGCCCAACTGTGAGACTGGGAGCCTTGGGAAACCAGATCTAGCCAGGGATGCTGAAGAGCCAGGCAGGTTAGCTGGCAGGAAACTAGGCAGGCAAGTTTAGAAACCTGTCTGCCAGGGAGGATTCCATTGGAATCTTACCTATGTTCCAGCAGAAAGTCATTCAAATTGACACGTTTCTGCAAAACGTTTTGCTTCCGAGTCAACTAATTGTCATTTTCTTATGGAAAAATACTCCATCAGAAAATTTATGTCCAATTCTTCTTATTATTCATTCTCTCCTCCAGTGCTGCTGCCCCTGTGCTTCATAGTTGTTCAGTTATTTTAACAGACTTACTGGTACATGGAACAACAGAGGGGAAAACATACAATTACAAATAAAATTCCTTAAAATAACTTGGTATATCCTATGAAATTTGTAAATTTTTTGCAGGGATGCATCATAGTTTCCCACCACGGCCATTATTTTTTTCACCCATAATCATTCCCCAGCATGGAGCAAAATAGCTAAATACTGGGAAATTCATCATTTTGGCACTATTTTCTTTGGAAAAATAACAGGAAATGTAAGTTTAGATATTTCTGTGAATTCTCCAGTTATGTTAACATACACTCATATAGCCATAAAGCGGTTAATGGCCTCCCAAATAAGGCTCTGGAATAGCTCTAGCTGATGCAAAATGTTGCATTTAGGATACTTTTGTCCTCTAATGATTATGCGTACATATCTGGATGTGTATATTTAGAGAGAGGAGCTGAGAATGCAATATTCAAATTCAAATGAGGTTTTAGCTAGGATATGGGGTTCAAGTGTGAGGCTGAATCAGAAGTAGTGTTTGGATTGGATGTGATGGTATTGCAATCTCATGAGCTGCTCTTGTGAGATTTGGGCACAAAGTGGAGAAGTTGTACAAGATCATTTGAATCACAAGATTTCTATAATCTTGAATAGGTGGAATATGGAGAGTTTTCATATTTATTGGTTTAGTTAAAGAAATCAGTGGTAATTTTGCATGAGCAAGGAATTCAACAATGAGCCAAAGAAAAAGGTGATTATTTAGCTACTATACATCAGAAAAAGAATCAAAGGATATTTTCTAGATTTGCCTTCACTGCAATAGATGCCTCCATTTTATAATTGAGAAAATTAGAAATGTGGTGTTTCAGGAGGACATGGTTAGAGGTGGAATATTATGAAGTCATTGCTGTATAATCAAATACTAACTGTGATGTTACAAGTTAAAAGTAGGAATTTAAAATCAATTTAGCTCATGCAGTGAGTAATGAATTAGGGAGATATGATTATGAAATTTTATACTGATGATTTAACCTTGCAGCAGCACCTTGGGCTATCTGGGGTTGAATTACCTCCTTCTACCCATTTGTAGCATACATCATGCTGTATCACAGGTTTAAAGATGAAGTGTTATATGCTGAAAGCTTCTTTTTGGCAGCTCCTCTGTTTTTGTCATTATCCAAATTAATTATGGATCTCCAGTAAACATGTTGATATATCATAGATTATAAACTCATCTATTGAACTCTTAACCATGGTTGAAAAGCAGATTATCTCATTTAAAGACAGTGGTTTAAAAATTTAGACATTTAATTTAATTATCTTTTGCCAGAAGTATATAAAGAAATCAGAACCCTAGGGTGAATAACATTATAGTTTTATAAGAAAACTTACAATAGCATTTTTGCCTCAAACTCAATAATTTTAGTTATAATCACTAACTATGTTTTTGTTTTACAAAACTAGTATGATTTGGAAAAAGAATAAAATTGCTTTTAAAGTACAAAAATAATTATGAACCACTTGAAACGTAATGTCTATGTTTTATTTCTCATCAGAATTCATTAGTGTGTAACATCAATAATTTAGCCCATCATTTGCCAACACTGACTTGGCTCAGTAGTTCAATCATGTAACCCTGTAAACTCGCTTTCCATTAAAATGAATGTTGCTGACAAAGGATAACTAAAGAGATACTTCATTTATTAACTAGAGAGATACTTCATTTATCAACATTTTTTAAATTAGGAGTTTGGGACCACAGATGCTTAGCTGGATAAATTATTCAATGGAATTTTTACATTAGGCCTAAAGACTTCTGTAGAATTAAATACAATGTTATCTGAAATTATAGCTGTCTTTCATTTATGTAACATGTAATTCATAGTATTCTATTCCAGAAGCCAACAGAGCCACCTGCAGAGAATCAAATGACCTACCAGAATGAAAACTTGACTGTCTTACTCAGAATTATAACATGTAATAGTTACCCTGTATCCTGATTGACTCAACCAAGCATTTCCCATAGAAAACTAATAACTTCTTACTACAAACATTCTAATCTCCTAAAGTCACAAAATATCAATTTGAGACATTAGATATGTTTAAACTATTTTATGGTGAGTCATTTTCCCAAATTATTCATTATCTTCCCCAAATACAGCCTTTAAGACATTCAGATTTTACATCTATTGTCTTGGTCCCTTGCCTTTTCAGTATTTGAACCTCAATCAGCCACCTGTCCTATTTTAACAGGACACCAGTTGCATTTTCTAAACTTCTGACCTACATCTTGCTGATAGACTGACACATCACAACTTGGACATAAGCATTTATTGTGTTTTTGAAATATATAAACTTCTACCGCACCTTGGGACAAAATTAGAAATCAGTCAAAGTTCCTGCTTTATTATGTCCTCTCTGACTAGGTCTGTCTGAGAAGATAAGACTCTCTGGGAAATCTGAGCCTTTTTGGAGAAGAAACCAATGTACTATTCAGGACTAACACAAAACAACTGCCATCTGGCTTCCCCCTTTGGTACTGTACACTCCTGATGCTCCTAGTCATGTGCAGGAACCAGAAATCAGGGCTTAAGCAGCCAGGAAACAAGACTTTTACTTAATGGTTTCAATATAAACTACTATATTACCACACTTCCACTTTAAATTCTTCCCCTTCTATGTGGAGGATTACTTCTGTCTGACAAGATAGGTACTGTCTCCCCAAAGGAGCTTCCTTATCTCTCCCTTTCCTTGGGCTTTGCTTTGATAGCATTCTCAGGCCAAGAACCAGACTCTTTCTGGGCCCTGTTATAAGTAAATTGTCTAATAACCTTGTAGCATTAGTACATTCTGCTCCCTCTGGCAGGCTTAGGAGTGAAGGACCAAGATCAGACCTCTTCTTTACATCTTTCACCAAAAGTGATGTTTTTCAAAAATGAGTGGGACATTTTTGCTAAGTCAGAGCATTATGGGAGTTGAGTGTAAATGTGCAGGTCTGAAGAGAAAGATTATGATTGAGATTGGAAAGAAACTAAATGCTGTTGCATAATTAAGAAGACTAAGGGGATTTGTGAGAGGAAAATGCCAGTGTAAAGTATTGTTGTTTCTCTTTTTATCTTGTGGTTTGTGGGGATTATCCCTCAGCAAACTACTCAGACCTCATGAAGAACTTTGACAATCAGTACAGAAACTATTCTTCTTCAATATAAGCTTGTATATATCTTTTCTTGTTCTTTGGAATTGAACTCAGTTGCATAAATATGGAACCTGTAGCTCCAATTTTGACTCTGTGTCAGTTGTTAGCACTTTTATCTTAAATGGGCCAAAAAGCTGAGGGTTGAAGTCTTCCACTAGGATATTTATTTCTTGCATCTTAAAATTCCATTTACTACTAAGCAATTCCGTACATTGTCTCCTAAAAATAAAATTAGTTTTTCTTTCAGTCTCCCCTCAAAATTTTGATAGGCCACTACAGCTTCACTGTTTTGCTTTGACGTCACAGCTACCATAGAACTTCATGGTGATTGCCCATAATGGCACCAATGAAGCCCATTTTACTACTATTTGGCACAGATTTTCAAAGCTCCTCTTTATCATGTTGTATCAGAATATTAAAACAATAAAGAGAAACTTTAAAACCCTGCCAACTAGTGAAAAGATTATTTATTTTGTGATAGTGTAACACCGACAGACCCCGGTCGTCGGCAGATGGGATCAAACCTAAGACCTCTGAAGTTTAGTGCATGAACCTGTACTGCATGAGCTAAAAGCCATATTCCCCTTAGCTAAAGTAATAGAGCAAACTTATTAATCTCTCTGTCTAAGTGGTGTCAGTGCCAATAGGTAGGACAGAACACCACACCCAGAAGGTTTGTGGGTTACATACTTCCCCGAGCTGAGGAAGCACAACCCAAGCTTCAGAGACTTCCCAGTTGATATCCCGAATGAGCCCCCACTTGTAACGCCAACAGACCTCAGTCATCGGTGAGCAGGATCAAACCTGGGACCTCTGGAGCTTAGTGCATGAGCCTCTACTGCATGAGCTAAAAGCTGTTAGCTAAGGTGGTAGAGCAAACGCATTAATCTCTCCCTCTAAGTGCCACTAGATGGAACGGAACACCACACCCTGGAGGTATGTGGGTTACAATAGCATCTCACACCAACCATCAGGAAGCAGGAGTGCTATGTGTTTAATTGCCAAAGTAGAGGCCTGATCCTGATCCTATTGAAATCACTGGTAGAACTACCATTGACTTCACTGGATGCAAGATTAGGCCCCAGGACTGCTCCTCGGGACAATCAGAGAGACAGAAAAACCTGATCCAATAAACTCTCACGTTCTTTCTTTGGTCTGGAGCCAGGTAGCATAGTTTTTCCAATACGCTTTTGTTGAGAACATAGGAATTGCCATAGTGTATCAGAGAATGTGATTCACCTAGTCCAGTATCCTGTCGCTGACAGTGCCAGCATCAAATGTTTTAGGAGACGGTGCAAGAAATCCTTCAATAGGCAGGTGTGAAATAATCTGCCCTCCCTCCCATGAAAGCCCATTCCTAATCCCTAATAGTTAAAGGTTGTCTTAACCTCTTAAGTATAAAATTTTATATGCCTTCTAACGTATTTGTTAGCATTAATTATTATAATTCTGGATATTCATATTATCCATATAAATGTCCAATCCTTTTTTCAATCTTACTAAATTCTTGGCCTCAATGACATCCTGGGGCACTGAGTTGCTCAATCTAATAACACATTGTGTAACAAAGATGATTGCCAACAGAAAAGGTCAGATGATACTCTGTCTTGTCTGAGGTTGTAATATTTAATTTATCAGAAATTAATAATAATTAACAAAGCTATAAACTGCGCATTCTAGGCTCTGAGAGGTCAAAATATTTCTCCAAATTTATTTTTTTCTAGTCAATCTCATTTTAAACCTGATTCTAGCTCTTTACCTGCAGGCCACATAACCATGTGGGGGCATGTACGCTATCCCAATGGAAGTTCCTGGGGTAGAAGTGGACCACAGTGTCAC
Source organism: Dermochelys coriacea (assembly GCF_009764565.3). Lineage (NCBI taxonomy): Eukaryota > Metazoa > Chordata > Testudines > Dermochelyidae > Dermochelys > Dermochelys coriacea. Next base: position 77,322,587 of record NC_050069.1, read on the forward strand.
ATTGGGAGTATTCTAGAGTGCAGAGAGAGCAAAGCCTTTGAACTGGTATAGTATACATTTCACCCTCTGTGGGGCCTACTCCTCTGATGTGGGAAGAGTGGGGCTAGATCACTGCTACGGCTAACATCATTTGCCATTCATGACCATCTAACCCTCGTTCTTCTCCCTACTCCCCTTAGTCCAATTGTTTACAAAGGTAATCGAAGATAGGTCTGTTCTCTTTCAAAAAGTTGAGGATTGAGTTGGTTCATTTGAATAAAAAAATAGTTGTCAAAAAATAGATTAGCCCTTGAGATTAGTAAAATATTTCAGAGGAAAATGTTCACAAATCCCCCCTGTGGAGAGATGATGCAGGCTACTGTTTTTACTAAATTAGAAGAAGAGGTAGAAGTGGACCACAGTGTCACATTGGGAGTATTCTAGAGTGCAGAGAGAGCAAAGCCTTTGAACTGGTATAGTATACATTTCACCCTCTGTGGGGCCTACTCCTCTGATGTGGGAAGAGTGGGGCTAGATCACTGATACGGCTAACATCATTTGCCATTCATGACCATCTAACCCTCGTTCTTCTCCCTACTCCCCTTAGTCCAATTGTTTACAAAGGTAATCGAAGATAGGTCTGTTCTCTTTCAAAAAGTTGAGGATTGAGTTGGTTCATTTGAATAAAAAAATAGTTGTCAAAAAATAGATTAGCCCTTGAGATTAGTAAAATATTTCAGAGGAAAATGTTCACAAATCCCCACTGTGGAGAGATGATGCAGGCTACTGTTTTTACTAAATTGTCACTGGCATTGCCGTACCTTTTTCTCCACTTTCATGTATCGCAAAGGTGAACTGCAATGTTTTGCCTCTGGAATCAAACAATCGCTCTCTCAGATAGAAGACGTGGTTCTTGTATATAACACATTGGAACTGTGCATTATCTCACATTAGCTGTTGACAGTATAGAGTTCTGTGGCTCAGTCTGTGACAGTGCAGATAGCTTTCTCACCCTGCTAAGTATGATGCTGACCAATCTCACTAAAGATTTTCCCACTCTTTTGGGCTCCATTCTCTGTCTTCCCAGCTTGATATCTGCCTCACCCACATCAACATGCAGAAAATTTACCATATCTGGCTGCCATTTGTCTCTTAACCATAGAAGGTTAAAAAAATAGAATACACCTTAATGGTGTCTCTTACAATAGCACTTTCCCATGGAGGTGCTAATCAATTTTTACTGTTGTCATTGAGAAAAAACTTCCACTACCTTAAAAAAAAAAAAAAAAAAAGTCAGCATCTGAAACTGAAGTGATTTCTGGCGCTCACTCAGCTTCCATTAGTTGAGAAAGAAGCTCACCTGTATGTGTGGGCAAAGGCCCTCTTTAAAGCAACAGCTGTGGTGTTTCTGGGGCTATGAAATCAATCTATCAAGCTCATGCAAAGGAGAAAGTCTCTCCTTGAGGCAGACCCAGACATGCAGGAAGAGAGATTTCAAGACTTCCATCATGTAAGGGATCTCAGCGGACCCCCCTTTGTTCTCTGTTAGACCCTCACCCAAGAAGTGCTTGAGTGGATTAAAGAGTCTTTTCTAGCTGTTAAATTTTATCAGGAGTCTAACCTGTCATCTCAGGGTTACCAAAAAGGCTTTCAGTGGCTCCCTAGAATTTGACTTTCATGCTGCTTCCATTGTTTCTAGAGATCTATTTGTGTCAAATGCAAATATTTTCCCTTTCAAGTTTTAACAATTGTAGAGTCAGCTACAGAGGAAGAGAGGTGTCCTCTCATTTGGAATCTGAGCCATGAGCTCATCCCATTAGGAAGGTCTGTTAAGGTTTGGAGTATGTGTTTTGCAGAATTCCGTTCTCAGTCCAAGAAGTCATATAGACCACCTGCACTTCTCATGGCACCAGGCAGGGTTTATTGCTAAATGTACTCTGGGACTTAAATATGCACTTAGTAGACTTAGGGTTTAGCTATTTGCTGACTATTGAAGTCACAACAAGGAAAAGTTTTCTCTTTCTCCTCAAAAAAAATTGTTTTTAAAATAGCTTATCCACGGTTTCTTAGGGAGTGAATAGCCTGAACAATATTGCCCAGGACTCTCTCATGTTTTGTGTTTACATCCTCAGCTTCTCTCTAAACACGAAACGTGAATTTGGCCATGGTAGAGGATATCTCATTCCGTTTCCTCTTTCCTTCAGAGGGAATACATTTTGGGGGAAACACCTTGTATTTGACCCTCTCTGACTTGTCAGACAGTGAGTTTATCTCCCCGTGCCAGCTTCCCAGATGTCACCTGGTATTCCCTGTGCTCTTTCACTAGGCACAATCAGCTCAATGTATAAGCATCTGTGAAGACAGCCACTGACCACATGGTGGTTAGAGCATAATGTAAATGAGGGGATGCTGGTTAAGAGATTAGAAGTTCACCTTTCCCTTTCTTACCTCTTCATCCGCTCTAAGTCCTCTTTTCTAGTTCACTCTCAAGTCTCTCCTTAGAGTGTTTACACATAAGTGTTGAGAGCAGGAGAGAATGGAGGGACCCAGGCATAGACATGATGAGGATAAAAGGTGGGTTGGAATATTGTGTTGGAGACAAGCAACGGGAACATGGAGAGATGGAAATGGATAGCACTAAGGATCAGAAGGAGGAAAACAGGGAGTGTAGACTGGCATGATAGAAAGGTACAAAAACAATTGGTGGTATTAAAACAGGTAAATTTGAACGCATAGCAGTAGACCAGTGGTTCCCAAACTTGTTCCGCCGCTTGTGCAGGGAAAGCCCCTGGCGAGCCAGGCCGGTTTCTCTACCTGCTACGTCCGCAGGTTTGGCCAATCGCGGCTCCCAGTGGCCGTGGTTTGCTGCTCCAGGCCAATGGGAGCTGCTGGAAGCAGTGGCCAGTACGTCCCTCGGCCTGCGCCACTTCCAACAGCTCCCTTTGGCCTGGAGCAGCAAACTGCGGCCACTGGGAGCCGCAATCGGCCAACCTGCAGACGCGGCAGGTAAACAAACCGGCCCGGCCCGCCAGGGGCTTTCTCTGCACAAGCGGCAGAACAAGTTTGGGAGCCATTGCAGTAGAGAATCAGTAGGATGTAGTTAGAGCAAATTGATATCCTGGAGTGCCAGTTGATGGAGTAACGGTGAGCTAGTGTTTCCCAGATAGCTTGTTACTGATTCTGGTGGAGATGGTGGGGTTGGAGAAGAAATACAGGCCTTCATTTCTCTCACCACCTCTATGGTTGGCTATTGTGGCTGCCTTTGCATTTTCCATTATGGTCTTTATATTCTGTATGTATGAATTCCTATTCATATATTATTTCTGTATGTTTTTTCTAGTTATTTTGTAGATTCATTATGATTTTTGTATATATTTCAGTTATTATTTTGTATGCAGTATAGTTGAAAAGTGTGTTAGGCAATATTGGCACATTAAAGTTTGCAGCTGTGTAAGGAATTGTTATTGTTATTTTGAGAAATCATTTTCCAAGTGACTTTAAAAATGTACCACTAAAGAGAACTGATTTGTATAAAATTTGAATCCTGACTGGGTGTTTATCACATACTTAGCTTCAAGGGAAAGAAATCCTCCATAAACAATACATTGGAAAATTCTGAGTTTGAATATTGATAGGACTAAAACCTTTTGCAAATCTCTAACACTGTAGCCTTTGGGGATAAGTCTGAGGGGCAATCACTCTCTAAGTAATGTTTGGCCAAATGGATAGTATAGTATAATGTGTCACAATGTTTTACCAGGCAAATTCAGCAAGAATTACTGCTTCGTGCCTTTGTCAGTTACTGATAGAAGATATCTGTCAAGCATCCACTTCAAACTCTAGCTATATTTTCTAAAATCCCTCTATTTTAAGAAGCTTTGGCTAGGGAATGTTCCATTTTGGTTAGCTTTTCTTCAATCTTTCCTCCAGCAAACAAGTACTTGCAAGCTTCCAAGAGTGGAAATAGTACAGAAGAGACGTCCATTAGTGAGAGAACCAAGTTACTCAACTTTTAACAAAAGTTCTCTAATTTTTTTTTTTGGACATATCTGTATTTTCTTCCTTTTTTTGTTCTTGAAATATGTTACATGGAGTGGTTCAGGAATTGAGAGCTGGGAAGGATTGTTACATTCATATAAGACTCAGAGCCTGATTTTCCTAGTTTACATCAGCTTAACTCCATTGACTTCAGCAGAGTTGCATCTGATTTACATCTCTGTGAAAGCAGAATCGTGCTTTCTGTGTTAGCGCTGAATCACAGAATGACGCATATTCTCAGTCTTTATTTCTAATACTAGAGTGCTCCTACAATTGAATGCCACGTCAGAGTGAGAAGGCAAATTAAAGATGAGCAACTTTCTTTTGTTTTGTTTTTAAAGTAAAAATATTTTTTAATTTCTAAACAGAAATAAGGAAAACTATTGAACTGACACACTAAAAGAAGATGTAAATGTCTCAGAAACTGCATTTATATGGCACATTTTTAAAACACTATAAAATGGAGCATGTTACCAAGTAAGCTGAACTTTCTGAGCAAGGGGAAAGGACGTTTTCCCTTAACCCCATATGTCAAAAACACATATGCTAAAGTTGAGAAATGGTGCCTGGAATAAAAGAATACATTTCCTCAATAGCAAATATGCTAAGAGCCAAATCCTTATCCCATTAGGTCTGATTCTTAAATTTGTTTTACATGAATAACTCCATTGACTTAAATTATCCATGATTTTATACTGTGTGAAATCAGAATCACATCCTTTGCCTTTAGATTCATAGATACTAAGGTCAGAAGGGACCATTCTGATCATCTAGTTCGACCTCCTGCACAGCACAGGCCACAGAATCTCACTCACCCACTCCTATGAAAAACCTCACCTATGTCTGAGCTATTGAAGTCCTTAAATCATGGTTTAAAGACTTCAAGGAGCAAAGAAGCCTCCCTCAAGTCAACCATGACTTCTGTGGGGACAGAAGCATATGGCCCCAAGTCTCTATCAGGCAGTGCACAGGATCCTAAATCTGTACCTTTGGGGCCCTGCCTGGGCCCCAAATAGACAAATCAATATGTTTTTGTCACTTATCTAGCAAGGAAAATTGTATTTTAAAACAATATATTCTAAGTGTTTTATTAAATTATTTTGAAATCAAGTGAGTGTGGTTAATAAACTATCACTTGATAATTAGTTTCCCCACTTACAAGTGTGAGATATTAAATGTCATTCTTAGCAACATTTACATATATGTTAATTCTAGCTCCATATCCATATTAACAGCAATACAGCTCATACACATAAAAGCCATTGACGCTACAGACAACATTTTTCAAAGGAGATATTATTCTTTCAGAGTAGCAGCCGTGTTAGTCTGTATCCACAAAAAGAAAAGGAGTACTTGTGGCACATAGAGACTAACACATTTATTTGCACATAAGCATGCATCCAATGAAATGAGCTGTAGTTCACGAAAGCTTATGCTCAAATAAATGTCTTAGTCTCTAAGGTGCCACAAGTCCTTCTTTTCATATTATGTTCTATTACACACAGTCATATATCCTATAATATGCGTACATGTTCTAATAATAATCAGTGTGTATTTTTCGGCCCTACATGTCTAGAGACCTCTAATCACCTTAACAACACTATACAAAAAATACGTACAAATTAAAGCTTTGATTTTGCATCCCTTTCTCATTTTGAGTAGTGCTTATTCACTCATGCCCCCCATTCAGCAGTCCATCCCTATTCAACAAAACACTTAAGCACATGCCTAATTTTAAATATGTGCTTATGTGCTTTATTAAACAGGCATGGGACATAAGCTTGTATTTAAATGCTGTAGTGAGCTGGGGCCTCAAAGTGTACCATTGAAGTCAGTGGTGAATAACTTAATGCAAATAAGGTTCCTTACATTACATGTTAACCATATAAGGCAACATATTTTAATAATTTGAAAACAAGATTAATATAAACACAACAACCCTTTCCCCCAACATCCACAAAGCATAAAACATGAAACTGTCCATGAACAAATTAACAACAAAAAGAGTATAGTATAAAATTGTCTTTTAAATTTAGCTTTTAGCAAGGCTCTTAGTCTTTCAATGTCAGTTTCTACATCTGTAAGACATGGGATGGCAATATTTACCTTCTTTAGGCTGTTGTGAGGATTAATTATATAATTTAGCATACAAAGAACAGTGTATTTATAGGTATTATTGCTGTGGTTGTTTTTTATGTTATTATTTATTAAAAGTCTATGTACTCTAAACATATTTTACCAGAAGTTAGCGAATTATAGAGAAAAATTTCACCCCTTTTTCTGTTTGTAGATTGTTCATAAACTGACTTAGATTTTTTACGAATTTGTTCTTGATTTAAAATTAATCCACATGCATTTCATGCAAACAAAGTTAGTTGATGGGTTGTTCGCATTGCACCTGTCGTCACATGATATTGTTTCTGTTCCCAATTTGGATGAGGTTGGCTGTAATAAAGAACTGGAAGATGTGATTCTCTCGGTAGAGGATGGCAGCGGTTTGTGGAGAGAGGAGTTAGATGGAATTTACAACAGAAGGATTAAGAAATTCACAATATCGTTGTCACAAACAAACTAGTAATTATGCTATGGATGAGCATGCCCACCCCTAGCTGAGAAGGTAGCAGTTGTCCATACTATAAACTCTGTGCCAATGCTCTGGCTGTGGTCCTAGAATGCAGTCCAACGTATTTCAAGCAGTGTCCCATCAACAACTATATTTTGTTAGTACATTAATGGCATTAGTTGAACGTACTGGTCTCCAGTTTTCTGTCCTCGCCATTGACAATCGCCATTGACGTGCACTAACTGTGGAGTGACTTTTCATGCATGATCCTAGTTAGAAAGATGGTGTAAAAACTCTGTAATAACCTACGTGTCTTGCCTCTGGCTAGTGGTTTTGGAAATATGTCATCAAGTCTGTTCTTCTGTTGTGTTAATTAAGCTTTGTTATGTTACTAAGTGCCTCTTTTGGCCAATGAATTAGAGGTGGAAGTGAAGGAAGTCTGGATCTGATTTAAAAAAAAATGTATAGATGTTTAGGCCTCAAGCAGATGCTAGGGTACAAGCCTAACATGGGCATCACAAGCATAACTGTCATCTCAATCTAGCATTTCTGCTAGTGGCAGACGACAGCTATCTGCTGCACAGAAATATCAGTCTCTTGTTCATACTAAGGGAAAAGCAATCTGTCAAGGACAGGGGGACCCCTTTTGAGTACAGAGGATGTAGTACAGGATGTTGTCCTATCACAGGGCAATAAAATGAGATTAAAGTATACGGAGAGGGAGTATTAATCTGTGGATGATGCATGTTATAGTTTTCCCCCTTTTAAAAGAGAAGAAAACTTAATGCTGGCAAAGTACAAATTATTTCTTCAGGAAAGAGATAGTTGCAGGATTAGCATGAGGTATATGGTGAAGAAGAGAAGAACATGAAGAAGGATAACAAGGAGAGAGTCTTCCAGGACTCTTGATAAATATTTAGTGCATAATGTGCTCCATGCAGAAAACCTGCTAGTGATTGTCTTATTTGCACAGAAGGACATAGCACCTTTTTTCTGAAGGTCATTTTATGAGAGTTATTGGTCACAAGTGGGGAAGGAGTGAGCAACACAGAGACTACCAGCCTCAGTATTCAGGAATAGGTAATTGGCAGACGGAGTATAAAATTTTCTAAAGCTCCGTGTTGACACAGGGGCCTAAATCCCATTTTCAAAAGTGTCCAAGTGCCATTGACTTTCAATAGACTTTCCCTGGAACTGATGCTCCGGTGTCTTAGTTGCTTTTGAAAATAGGACTTAGGCCCTTTCCAAAAATGTAAATAGAACACAGAAGACAGCCTCGCACTCTTCCTAGTCAACATATTAGAACTGTTTGTCTTTCTCTTTTTCAAATGTCTATTTTATTGTTATTGTATTTGATTACCTAAAAGTCATGCTCATCTGTCTTTATATGCCTCTGAGATCAGCAAGCGGATGTGTGAAAGTAGGCCCACTTACTAAATTATTTACATATTCTTTATTTATTTTTTTAAATAGTATCACATGTGTTTGGTAGTGGAAGATCGCTAAGTGTTCACTTGGACACCTGCAGTGCTCTCTGGACCAGGGCAGCCTATTTGCCGAGTGTAACAGACCCTGTTACAGTAGTGCTACTGCTAAACAGTAATAGCTCAAGAAGAAAGAGAAGGTTGTGTGTCAGTCTGTCCATATGATGAGGAGGAGGATGTCAATACTGTTTCTGCTGATGCTGTCAGGGAATTCTTTAAAGTAATGTTTAGGCCTTACTTTATATAACAGTACTTTCCTTCAACAGTAACATGTTTGTGTGATGCTGCTTCTCTGGTACAAACTTTCTACATGTGAACAAGAGGCTTCTGCAGTTGGCAGAGAGTTCTGATGTTCCATTTATATGCTGTAAGTTTGAATTCCATGAACAAAAACTCTTTTAAAAGGAGATTAAGGTTTGTTAAGTGTGACTTTCCCCAGTGCAAATGCTAAAATGCATGGAAATGGGATGCTTCTTATCCATACCCTAATGCCCATGCAACCAGTTTTCATTGCCAGTGACAGACTCCAACAAGGAACTTCCTTCTGCCTCCAGCTGACAAGGAAACTGGTCCACAGGCTCTGAGTAGCTAGCAGGTTCCAACCTGCCACCCAGAGACCTGGTAACTATTGTCAGAATAGTAACTGAACTCAGACAGAGGACCCCAGTCCGGGGAGCTAATTGACAGAACACTGGTGGCCCTAATTGGTCCACAGCCCCTATGTAAACGCAGCACAGGAACAGGACACTGTCCATGCAATTTGGATCCACCTTGCTCTGGACTGTGTGCCTTGTGCTTCCTGCACCTGCTCCCACTCCCCAGACTTTCCTGCCTGGGGAGTTATTGTTACTGACTGGTTATTGTTTCATGATTTTGCTCTCAAGTTTGTCTCTTACTTCTGATCTCCTGGTAACCTGACCCTGCCTGCCTCCTGATACTTGACTCTCAATTTGCCCTCTGGCCCATTCAAACTCTGACCTCCAGGTATCTGACCTGGCCTGATTCCCAACTCCTGCTTCAAACACTAGGTCAGATCGCCCACATCCCAGTGATGACAGCAATATGCAACATGTAACACATGAGTTTCCTCACAATAAAACACAATCTTAATTTTAACCACAGAAATATCAATTACAGCAGTCAGTCCACAAAGGTGATAAGTGGGTCCTACTTTCAGTCCTGTCTAGTCTTATCCTTAGGGTGGCCAACGGAGAACCAGAATCTTTCCTGCCCCATCTCTTCCCTCCTAAGGCCCCACCCCTGCTCCATCTCTTCCCCCTAAAGCCCCGCCCCTGCTCCACCTCTTCCCTCAAGGCCCTCCCCCTGCTTCTCTTCCTCTTCCCGTCACCACCTTCCCCCTCCAGCTGAGCAGGGCTCTTGGGGTGGAGGGATGACTGAGGCAGGATGTGGGGGGAGTTGCACTGGGGAGTGGAGGAAAGTGGTTGGGGCAGGACAGGGGAGGAAGAGCTGCTCTCCAGGGTGGGAGGTGACTGTGACAGGATGGGGGAGGAAGAGTCGTGCTCTAGGGCTGAGGGGTGACTGGGGCAGGACGAGGGAGGGAGAGCCGTGCTCCGGTGGTGGAGGGGTGACTGGGGCAGGACGAGGGAGGGAGAGCCATGCTCTGGTGGTGGAGGGGTGACGGGGCAGGATGGGGGAGGGAAAGCCATGCTCCAGAGGTTGAGGGGTGACTGGGACAGGATGGGGGGCAGCACCCAGGGGTAGGGCACAAAGGGGGATGAGAAGGCGGTCTGGGTGATGAGCCCGGCCACCAGCCCTGCTCCTCAAATGCCACACGTTTCAGGATCCCTTCTCCTGGGCACCGGCCGCTGGTACCTCTCTCTGCTTGAGCTGGCCAGCTCCTGAGTGCTCCTCCAGCTCCAGCAGCAGCTGCTCTTCCCAGTTCCCACCCTCCCAGCAACAGAGCGGAACCCGATTGCGGATGGTTACTCAGCATAACCGAACTTTTGGTGTCTGGTCAGTAATACTGACAGGACACTGTCTGGTCCCCTTTTCGACCGGACTTTCCAGTTGAAAACCAGACACCTGGCAATCCTACTCATCCTTCTCCCCTCCTCCTCCCTTACACTGATCTCCTCCTCCTCCATCTCCCTGTCACCTTCCTCCATTTTCCCCTCTCTGTGTTGGCATGCTAAAATGGCCACTACACAAATTACCTCTGCTTCCATGCAAAATAAATTTTGTTTTGTCATAAAACAAATTCCCATTACAATTCTGTTTTTTATTTTCCAGAAAGATTTGTAAGAATAAAACTTGGCTTGCATAAATAGCCATGACAAAGCAAATACAAAGAATGCCAATATGTCAAATGGTAATTCAGGTTCTGATTTGCAAACCTGTTCATGAATCATTGTCCCACTTTTTATCCAGCTCTCAATTTTACTGTAGGGACCCTAGAAAAAAGTATGGGACAAATCCTCTGGTATCAGTGCTTTCTGCTGCACTTCCTTCAGGTTCTGCTCAAAAAACTGGGGTATCTGATCATTCCAGTGTAAGGGAAGTTATAGGGGCATAAAGCTGCCTTGGGAGACTCGGCTGGAACTACAGATGCCCTTTCAATCTCTTGGAGCCATAAGCAGGCCTCAGGGCATGATCTATATGATATTGGTCTGTTGAAGAAATAAAAGGCAATGTCTAAAACAAAATTATGCGAATGAGTTTATTTAACTTCATGGATTATCCTGCTAACATATTTCTAGGACTAAAATAGCAGTAGATCTGTCGAGTTAGATACAAAAATAAAAACATTTCACTTCAAGGATGAATACAACACAGACACTGTGGGTGTTGTCCTCTATAAACAGCATTAAAATTTCTAAGAGGCAGTGTGCCCACCTAGTTAAAAGTAGTAATGAGTTTTTTCCTCCTCTAAATTCCAATGAATGTTTCCCCTTCCCAATACATAACATGATATATAAAGGGCTAAGTAACATAATTTTCTTTCTTTAAAACCATTCAGCTATGCAATCTTGAGTTCTTTAGACCTTCAGCAGGTACAATTAGTATATGTTTGCAAAGGTCAAACCTTTTACTTAGCGTTCTCTCCAAAGCATTAATAGCTGCATTACCCCATTAATAAACTGCAGGCAACATATCTTAGAAGACTGTTTGAAAATCCATTTAAACTATTCAGTTTATGAATAAAAAGCATTTCATTGTTTTTAAGCTACTGAAATACATGTTTAAACACAAAACAGAAAATTATCATCTTCCCATAGGAGGGTGTTGGTAACAACATGTATGCTTTCAGTACAAACTGTGCGGATTCTTATCTTTTAAACTTAATGATATGTGGTTGCATCTTCATGACCCTTTCCCTAGGTAATGCCCCCTGCACTGGGAGTGTAAGAGGACTGGTGTCAGAGCCATTATAATGGTTTGCTGCTGCTCAGTGATTCCCCTGTGGTTAGATCTTCGAGCTGTACAACTGCTTTGCACTGAAACACAAAGCAGATGGAGCAGAGTCCTGGATCTGGCCCAGTGACTTTAATTTTTATAACATTTTATTCATAAAATTGTTTCCTACTCTGGGGAAATAAAGTGATTCAGATAAACCAGTAGTTCTCAAACTTTTGTACGGGTGACCCCTTTCACACAGCAAGCCTCTGAGTGTGATTCCCCTTATAAATTAAAAACACTTTTAAATATATTTAACACCATTATAAATGCTGGAGGCAAAGCGGGGTTTAGGGTGGAGGCTGACAGTTCGCAATCCCCCCATGTAATAACCTCATGACCAACCCCCAGTTTGAGAACCCCTGAGATAAACCATCCTGGTTTGCCTAGTTCCTGTCTAGTTGCACAAGGACAGAAGGAGTGTAAATAGCCTCTCCCTCCTTGCTTCCCTGCTCAGGTATGGGCTCAGCTGCAGTGCTTGTGTTCTCATGAGTACAAGGACTGCTCCTGGCTAGCCATACTAAAGTAGAACCAGCCACACTAAAGAAGGGAAGATGATTCAGGGCTATGACCCAGCCTCTTCTCCCAGCAGTGGCCAGCAAGTGAGCTGAGAACAGAGTATGTTGCTTTCATTAAAAGGGTGTAAAACATGGACTATCCTGCCCAAGTTCATTGGGAGGTATTGTATCTGCTGGAGGACACAAATAGCTGTAAAGACACAATAGAATCCTTGAAGTTTAATTCCATTCCAAAATGTGTCTGCATTGTGGGATTCCATGTTTGTGTCTCATTGATTCCACATCAAGTTTGCTCAATTTACAAATAAACAGATGTTTCTTTCTAACTGTTACTCCTGCGCACCCAGCTTCGGATTAGACTGTCAGCTGGATTCATTCCTTCTTATGCAACATCGCCAGGAATACCAGGCCAAATTATGTCCCAGTTACAGGTGTGCAACCTGCAATATCATTACTTTTACTGATGATGTATGAGAAGGAGAGAACCCATCCTGACTCTCTGTCCACTGGTTGTTTGCAGGACTGGCAGTTTTAATGTATTATTTGTAAACTAAACAAATTTGATATGGAATCAGTGAGACACAAGACCCTCGTGAGGTGTCACAGTAGCCTACTGCCTCTGTCAGTTCCTTTTTTGCTGCTGCTGATAGAGAGGCTCCCTTTTGCTGCAGTGCTGAGCTACAGCTTATACTTTGGCTTTCCAGGCTATCTTTCAGCATCCTGCTTGCCTTATTGAGAAATTTCCTCAGGTTCTGCTAAAAGATTATATTCTTCTGATGCCTTTTGATCAGTCAGGCTCATTTGGATTGTTCACCAGAATTCAACTTTCTTTTGTTTTTATTTTCTAATAAAATTGACTTTGCTGAATAATTAATTCCTACACAGCCTGACATAAAATATCTTGTTTCAGATTTTAAACATTAAGTATCCAAAAATACAAAAAAACAAATAGATAGCAGCTGAGAGATGCCCTATAAGGCAATATAAAGATACCTCAGAAGCCAATTTGCCTGCCCTGCTGCTAAAGTATAGGGGAATTAGGTAGATTCCAACAGTTTCTTGAAAGCCTTCTTTTTAATTGGAAAGGTAGCCACTTCTAGGAAGCTCCCAAAATAACCCAGTAAGGGAGTAGCTACCAAAGACTCCTGTGAAGAGCCAGGAGGGAGAAAGAGCAGACAAGTATGCATGGTCTGTAGAGCTCTGGGCACTTTACCAGAAGATATTAATGGTGGTGGGAGAGGGACCTTGTCCTCATGTCCTCAGAGAACAAGAATTACAGATAGGTAAATTTGTTTTCTTATTTAAATGTAAGCAGGGTCTGAATGAATGCAAGCTACATTCAGCTAGTGGGGAGGGGGAGAGAGCCTGGGTATAGTTATTTAAATACAGTTTGCTCCTCTTTGCTTAGATTTGCTTAGATATTCAGCAGATAGAGTGGTGTTTTGCTCATTGTAATTAACTGGGCTGATGTTGGGTAACAAAGCACGTTTCCTGAATGCAGTGGTGGTGTGTAATTTTCCCAGGTGGGGGTTCGAGCTGGTTCTGTGTTGTACAGATGGAAAGGAACCCCTAGATATTGAAGGTTGCCCTGGTTGCTGCTGGCTCCACCTGGAAGAAGGGTTACGTTTTTGAGGGCTCGTCTGGGATCCTGGGTCACTATCCCTTGCAAGCACATCTTGAGTGATTCACCAAGTTGTGAAATAATTGTGTTTATATTTTGATGAAATCATTGTTTGTATAATGGCTAATATGTCAAGTTTTTGGGCCCTGGCTCAGCAGCCTCTAGATCGGGGGCTGCAGTCTCACCCGATGATCGGGCAAAAGCACTGGGGCAAACATTGGAAAAGGTTGTGTTGTCCCATGCTACGTCAAGCTCTTATCGTAAGTTAAGGTTATTTGCTGGGGGTCCCATCCCAATACCTGGGGAAGAGGAGTTTGAACCCTGGTTAGAACATACCACTGAAATGCTGCAGGAGTGGGCTGTATCAGATGCTGAGAAGCAAAGATGTCTAGCAGAGAGCCTCAGGGGCCCAGCATTAGATGTGAATCGCATCCTGAATCTCACTAACCCTGGGGTCAGTGTGAAGGACTGTCTAGAGGCCCTCGAGCACACCTTTGGGAGCGCAGAGAGCTCTGAGGACAGTTATTGTAAGTTCCTTAATTCCCAACAGCAAAGGGGCAAGAAGTTTTCAGCTTGTGTATAGAGGCTGGAGAGGCTGCTTCAGGGAGCTGTCAAGAGGGGAGCAGTGACTGCTGAGCAGATGGATCAGACCAGACTGGCTCAAATTGTAAGAGGAACTCAATATCAGCACCCCATTCTACTTCCTCTCCGGTTAAGAGAACAACAGGAACATCCCCCGAGTTACTCCCAGCTGATAAAAGAGGTCAGAGAGGAGGAAGAAAGGCAGGCTGCCAGTGAGTTTTGGGAAGCCCATCCGTCTGAGCCAGCCAGCATAGCACCCCTGCGGAGACCGAGTGCACTGATGGTGAGCACCAGAGAGGAACTTGCCCAACAAGTGCAGACTCTAACAGAACATATAGATGAGCAGCAAAAGACCATTGACCAGAGTAAGACTTCCAAGCGTAAAGAGCCTCTGGCTGTGGCGATGGAGAAGTCAGCATTTAGAGCTACCATCCCACCTGAGCAAAGGGCGAAAGGGCAATTCTTCTGTGGTCAGGATGGACACAATGCTGCCAAGTGTTGTAATGAAGAAAATCCTTCCTTAGTGTATGGAAAGCTGAGGATCAGTTAGGAGGGAGCAAGGAACTGTTGAAGGGTCAGGCCAGGGGCCACCCAGGCCCGTAGCCACCCAGGCCCAGAGGATTTGAATGCTTCCCTGGAAAAGACTGTCCAGCTGGGATCTCCTCAGGACTGAAAGGGCCTCGAGCAGAGGTGAGGATTGAAGGTCAGAATGTAAAGCAGTGCTTGACACTGGATCTCAAGTGACTATTATATTTCAAAAAAAGAAAAGGAGGACTTGTGGCACCTTAGAGACTAACAAATTTATTTGAGCATAAGCTTTCGTGAGCTACAGCTCACTTCATCGGATGCATTTCAGTCATTCTACCAACAGATGCTTAGGCACCTGCCTATACAGCCGCTGACCAGCCTTGGTCTGTGTGGCTTCCGCATGGATGAACACCCCTACCAAGGGTATGTCATAGTGTACCTGGAATTTCCAGAGGAGGTTGCTGGGGTAAGAGAAGAGCTAGACACAGCTGCCTTAATATGCCACGACCCTAAAGGAATCTGTGATGTGTATGTGCTGACAGGGACCAACTCCAGTCTTTTCAAGGTACTCATGGATTACTGCAGACGATGGACTGGGGACCAATACCTGAACACCCTGATGATCTATATGCTTTGAGCTGAAGCCTATAGGAAAATTGAGAGCACTAAAAAGGAGATGTCTGAGCTATCGATGGGGGTATTGAGGTACGCTGGAATGACCCCCTTAGTGGTGCCTGCAAGGATGGAGCAAGAAGTGCTTATCATGAGTATGTGGCTGAAAGGCAGTAAAGGGGCATTAGCAATGGTAGAGCAGCCGGCTGAAGGAGAGCTCCCTGAAGGAGTGCTGGTCCCCTGTGGAGTCATAACCCTACCTGCTGAAGCCTAGGAAAAGGTGATTATACAGATTACTAATGAAACAAGCCATGATGTTGTTGTGAAACAAAGGCAGAAGATATTGAGACCTCTTTGAGTCTGAAACCATTGTAAGACCGCAGTGTGAAACTCAAATTCCAGCAATAGATCCTGCAGTTTGACTTTGGAGATTCACCATTGTCCAAGGAGTGGAAGGATCGCCTGAGGAAGAAACTTTGTGAAATAAACAGGGTATTCTCACTGCATGAGTGGGACGTGGGGTGTGCAAAAGGGGTAGAGCACAACATCAGACTACATGTTAGGGGCTTATTCCTTCACCCACTTACTTCCCTGGTCCTTCTCGCATGAACAGAGAGCAACAATACCCGAAGTCCAAAGGTGCAAACAATTCGATGTTTATTGGGGTGAACTTCCAGCAAGCATGATTCCAGTTTCCTTCCTTAGTGTCCCCCTTGCCAGCTCTGACACCACAGAGCCTTACCTATGTCCCTGTTCCCATTCCCCACGCTTACCAAAACATGATTCCAATTTCCCCACCCCCATTTCCTGTTCTCATTCCCCCCCTGCTTACTTCCTGGTTGACTGCAGACTATATAGTAAAACTTGAGTTCTGCTTAGCTATACCTTAACCAATCATTTTACTGAAATTTAACTAACCAATCCTAACATATTGTAACATGATTATTTAACCAATTATATCCCACCACTTTAATTAGTTTACACCCAACAAACTTAATTATACAGCAGACAGAAACAATCACAGAACCAGACAGAGATTATACAGACAAACAATAGGGAAATGGGGACTACAATGATAGAACAACACAGAAATGAGGATTTCACATCCCATCTATTGATAAGTGAGTCCTTAGTGAACAGAAAACTATCAACTAAATTTTCTTTTACATCCTCTAGGCTCTTCCCTTTCTCTGGAGGTGATAGATCAGATCACCGGGTAGAATTAGTGGGGGAAGCAAAAGTGGATGGGAATCTGGGAGGCAGTGACCATGAGTTGGTTGAGTTCAGGATCCTGACGCAGGGAAGAAAGGTAAGCAGCAGGATACGGACCCTGGACTTCAGGAAAGCAGACTTTGACTCCCTCAGGGAACAGATGGCCAGGATCCCCTGGGGGACTAACATGAAAGGGAAGGGAGTCCAGGAGAGCTGGCTGTATTTCAAGGAATCCCTGTTGAGGTTACAGGGACAAACCATCCCGATGAGTCGAAAGAATAGTAAATATGGCAGGCGACCAGCTTGGCTTAATGGTGAAATCTTAGCGGATCTTAAACATAAAAAAGAAGCTTACAAGAAGTGGAAGGTTGGACATATGACCAGGGAAGAGTATAAAAATATTGCTCGGGCATGTAGGAAAGATATCAGGAGGGCCAAATCGCACCTGGAGCTGCAGCTAGCAAGAGATGTCAAGAGTAACAAGAAGGGTTTCTTCAGGTATGTTGGCAACAAGAAGAAAGCCAAGGAAAGTGTGGGCCCCTTACTGAATGAGGGAGGCAAGCTAGTGACAGAGGATGTGGAAAAAGCTAATGTACTCAATGCTTTTTTTGCCTCTGTTTTCACTAACAAGGTCAGCTCCCAGACTGCTGTGCTGGGCATCACAAAATGGGGAAGAGATGGCCAGCCCTCTGTAGAGATAGAGGTGGTTAGGGACTATTTAGAAAAGCTGGACGTGCACAAGTCCATGGGGCCGGACGAATTGCATCCGAGAGTGCTGAGGGAATTGGTGGCTGTGATTGCAGAGCCCTTGGCCATTATCTTTGAAAAATCGTGGCGAACGGGGGAAGTCCCGGATGACTGGAAAAAGGCTAATGTAGTGCCCATCTTTAAAAAAGGGAAGAAGGAGGATCCTGGGAACTACAGGCCGGTCAGCCTCACCTCAGTCCCTGGAAAAATCATGGAGCAGGTCCTCAAAGAATCAATCCTGAAGCACTTAGAGGAGAGGAAAGTGATCAGGAACAGTCAGCATGGATTCACCAAGGGAAGGTCATGCCTGACTAATCTAATCGCCTTTTATGATGAGATTACTGGTTCTGTGGATGAAGGGAAAGCAGTGGATGTATTGTTTCTTGACTTTAGCAAAGCTTTTGACACGGTCTCCCACAGCATTCTTGTCAGCAAGTTAAGGAAGTATAGGCCGGATGAATGCACTATAAGGTGGGTAGAAAGCTGGCTAGATTGTCGGGCTCAACGGGTAGTGATCAATGGCTCCATGTCTAGTTGGCAGCCGGTGTCAAGTGGAGTGCCCCAGGGGTCGGTCCTGGGGCCCGTTTTGTTCAATATCTTCATAAATGATCTGGAGGATGGTGTGGATTGCACTCTCAGCAAATTTGCGGATGATACTAAACTGGGAGGAGTGGTAGATACGCTGGAGGGGAGGGATAGGATACAGAAGGACCTAGACAAATTGGAAGATTGGGCCAAAAGAAATCTAATGAGGTTCAATAAGGATAAGTGCAGGGTCCTGCACTTAGGATGGAAGAATCCAATGCACCGCTACAGACTAGGGACCGAATGGCTCGGCAGCAGTTCTGCGGAAAAGGACCTAGGGGTGACAGTGGACGAGAAGCTGGATATGAGTCAGCAGTGTGCCCTTGTTGCCAAGAAGGCCAATGGCATTTTGGGATGTATAAGTAGGGGCATAGCGAGCAGATCGAGGGACGTGATCGTTCCCCTCTATTCGACACTGGTGAGGCCTCATCTGGAGTACTGTGTCCAGTTTTGGGCCCCACACTACAAGAAGGATGTGGATAAATTGGAAAGAGTACAGCGAAGGGCAACAAAAATGATTAGGGGTCTAGAGCACATGACTTACGAGGAGAGGCTGAGGGAGCTGGGATTGTTTAGTCTGCAGAAGAGAAGAATGAGGGGGGATTTGATAGCTGCTTTCAACTACCTGAAAGGGGGTTTCAAAGAGGATGGCTCTAGACTGTTCTCAATGGTAGCAGATGACAGAACGAGGAGTAATGGTCTCAAGTTGCAATGGGGGAGGTTTAGATTGGATATTAGGAAAAACTTTTTCACTAAGAGGGTGGTGAAACACTGGAATGCGTTACCTAGGGAGGTGGTAGAATCTCCTTCCTTAGAGGTTTTTAAGGTCAGGCTTGACAAAGCCCTGGCTAGGATGATTTAACTGGGACTTGGTCCTGCTTTGAGCAGGGGGTTGGACTAGATGACCTTCTGGGGTCCCTTCCAACCCTGATATTCTATGATTCTATGATTCTATGATCACCTTTCTAACAGCCCCAGATTGCCTTATTTCAGTGTGACTAGTTTGGAATGTGAGGAGGTGACCGGTCGCTTCCCAGCTTATTGCTGCCTCTGCTGCTTAGCCAGAGATCTTAGCCTAAGAACAGGGCCTCAGACTGTCACAGTAAGAGAAGGCCCTTACACTGGCGGACAGTGATTTTGATTCTTTCTTTTATACCTCTATAACTAGCTAAGTGATAAGAATACACCTAAATTCTTAGAGTATAGGCCTTTACAGACAGGCCTGAATATCTATATCCTAACAGGTTTCAGAGTAGCAGCCGTGTTAGTCTGTATCCACAAAAAGAAAAGGAATACTTGTGGCACCTTAGAGACTAACAAATTTATTTGAGCATAAGCTTTTGTGAGCTACAGCTCACTTCATTAGATGCATTCAGTGGAAAATGCAGTGGGGAGATTTATATACATAGAGAACATGAAACAATGTCCTAACACTACATGACTCTTGATTCTTCAGGGAGAGATCTAGGAAGATTGCTCTCCGAGATGGAAGATGTGCGACATCTTCAGGAGCTGATTGCAAATGTCATCATTACCGAGTCCCTTAGCCCATATGCCTCACCCATTGTGGTGGTCCATAAAAAGAATGGAAACATCTGAATGTATATCGACTACCACACCCTAAACAGCCATACTGTGGTTGGCCAGTATACCATGCCTCAGGTACAAGATGCCTTAGACTGTTTGCTGGGAAGACAGTGATTCTCAGTATTGGATCTTTGAAGTGGATATGAACAGATCCCTCTGGGAGTAGAAGATAAGGAGAAGACAGCCTTCATCTGTCCATTAGGGTTTTATCAATTTGAATGCATGCCTCAAGGTATTTCTGGGGCACTTGCCACATTTCAAAGTCTTATGGAGAAAGTTGTGGGAGACATGAACTTACTGCAAGTCTTGGTTTAATTGGATGACCTGACTGTATTTGGAAGGACCTGGGAGGAGCATGAAGAAAGACTTCTTAAAGTGCTTGATAGGTTGGAGGCCTATGGACTGAAACTTTCCATTGATAAATGCCAGTTCTTTAGAACATCAGTGAAGTACATGAGTCACATCATGTCCCAAGAGGGCATGAGTATTGATCCAGATAAAATAGTAGTAATCACTACATGGCCACACCCAAGTAATTACAGAGAGCTTAAGACCTTTCTTGGATTTAGTGGTTACTGTTGTAGATTTGTGAAGAATTATGCTACCATTGTAAGGCCTCTGAATGATCTTACCCATCCAGCAAAAGCAAGTGTAAGACCAAGAGTATGGGGAGGTCCCTAAAGCTTCCTGAGCAGAGACACTATGTCCCCTTAGAGCCCTTTGGACCACGATGGGACGAGAACTTTGGAAGGGCTTTTCGAGAAATCATTAACTCCCTAACTTATGCTCCAGTCCTAGTCTTTGCTGTCCCAAGCAAGCCATTTATACTACATACAGATGCCAGTTAGGAGGGTTTAGGTGTGTTCCTATAACAGGAAGTTGAAGGCAAATGTAAACCTGTGGCCTTTGCCCACCGATAGTGAAACTCAGTACCCCATCCACAAACTGGATGGTTTTCTTTGCCTTGAAATGGCAACAAACAGCGTTCGCAGCCATCAGAAATTGCTGTGATTCCTATGGATGGAGTGAGAGCTATTTGCAATGGAAGTTCTCAAGAGTCAAGGGCCCGTGAGAGTCTTCATGGTTGCATTGCAGAAACTCTGGACTTGCCTCCTGAAAGTGTGCCATCTGCCTCTGTGAATTATATTGTGTTGGACCAGTCTCTGTTGTCCATGCTCAATGCTGCTGATTGTCAAAAAGTCCAACTGCAAGATACTGACACTCATGACACACAACTTGCAAAAAGAGAGGGGCGAAATGCTGTTGCAATTATTCCATCAATCCTCGAGGGTAGACTATTATTGAGGGAATGGCAAACTAAAACTGATGCAGGGAGTGCTGCACCGGATCACAGCAGATCCTTTACAAAATCAGCAAACACAACTAGTACTACCAAAAGAGTACAGAGCCCTGGCCATGAGGGCCCTGCCTGATGATTTTGGACATTTGGGAATGGAGAGAACCCAGGAACTTATTCATAGTAGGTTCTAATGGACCTGGATGGCTGAGGACATATGCAAGAAATGTGAGACATGCGCTCGGTGTGTTCAAAGGAAAACTCTGCCCCCTAGAGCAGCATACCTGAAGAATATCACAAGCAGCAAACCTTTGGAGCTGGTTACATACATTGATTTTTTGTCTTTAGAAATGACGGGAAGAATGTTGAGAACATCTTAGTAGTAACTGACCATTTTACATGGTATGCACAGGCATATCCGACACATGACCAGAGGGCCACCACCATTGCTCGAGTATTCTGGGAGAAATATTTTTCAGTGTATGGATACCCGTATTGGTACACTCTGACCAGGGACAGGACTTTGAGAGTCACATCCTGAAGGAGGTGCTAAGGATGGCAGGAATTAAGAAGTCCAGAATAACACCTTACCACCCTCAAGGTGACCCTCAGCCAGAGCGATTCAATCTGACTCTGTTGGATTTGCTGGGGACTTTACGTCCAGAACAGAAAGCAACCTGGAGCCAGCATGTTGCATTTTTGGCACATGCCTACAATGCCACGAAGAACGAGTCATCCCATATCTCTTGATGTTTGGGCGAGAGCCAAGATTACCCATAGATCTGTGCTTCATGGTATCAGAGGATGGAGAAAGACATGAAACACATCTGCAGAATGTTTCCCGACAAAGAGAAAAACTGCAGGATGCTTATCACTTGACTACAGCTGCTGCCCACAAGAACTCAGATAGTAACAAGCACCAGTATGATGTTAGAGTGCATTCACAGGAACTCCAGCCAGGAGACAGAGTTCTGCTATGAAATGTGGGTGTTGCTGGCAAACATAAGATTGCTGACAGATGGAAGGCAATATCTTATCTGGTAGTGGAAAAGCTGGGAGATCTGCCGGCATACAAGATTAAACATGAGACAGGGCCAGGGCAAATAAAGACGGTGCATAGAAACCTCCCAGTACCTGTGGGGGAATTGGTAGGTGCCCCTTATGGGATGGATCATAACATGGGATATGAGTGGAAAAGGGGAGCTGACCAAATCCACTACCCAACACATGCAGTGGGCCCTGTGGGGCTAATCCACCTTACCTAGCACATCTGAGAGCAAGTCTGAGGAGGGGGACACTACCATGGAGTATCCTAGAATGGAGACCAGATTCCAGCCTCCATCAGCTGAACCCAGTGAGAGCTCCACCTCTTCAGCTCTAAACCCCAGGGCAGAAGTATATAGGCCTGTTGCTGGCAACTCCCCAGCAATGATGAGACCAGCCTGGGACAATGAGCTTACCTCACTAACGTTCCTGGAAGAAAAACAAGCCTGTGATGATACACCTAGGTTGTTGGACGAGGGAACATACAAGTGGCAGGTATCCCTGGTGCCTTGGACATTCCAGTATCTGAGCAAGATATACAGGGGCCTGTACCAGTAGAGGGCATACCCTCAAGAGAACCCTCATCATCCCTATCCTCAGAAGAAGTCCCCACTCCCCCTGCAATGCCCACTCTCAATAGGTGCGACAGGGTTATAAAGTCAGTAAACAGGTTAATTTATGATGCACCTGGAGTGGTTAGTGAGGAAGTGATACACTTAGCTCACAGGCTTGTGGCAGCCATAGTGGATTTCCTCAGACCCTTTGTGGAGAACTCATGCAGTTGTTATGTTTCAGAGTAGCAGCCGTGTTAGTCTGTATTCGCAAAAAGAAAAGGAGAACTTGTGGCACCTTAGAGACTAACAAATTTATTTGAGCATAAGCTTTTGTGAGCTACAGCTCACTTCATCGGATGCATTTGGTGGAAAATACAGTGGGGAGATATATACACACACACACACAGAGAACATGAAACAATGGGTTTTATCATACACACTGTAAGGAGAGTGATCACTTAAGATGAGCCATCACCAGCAGCAGGGGGGGAAAGGAGGAAAACCTTTCATGGTGACAAGCAAGGTAGGCAGTTGGTATAATCTGGATCGTGATTTGCCAAGACGACAAATTCTCGGCTGAGGGGGAAATGTAAGCAGGGTCTGAATGAATGCTTCCCTGACAGCTAGTTGGGAGGGGAGAGACTCTGGGTGTGGTTATGTGAATACAGTTTCCTCCTGCTTTGCTTAGATTTGCTTAGATATTCAGCGGATGCAGTGGTGTTTTGCTCATTGTAATCATCTTGGCTGGTGTTGGGTCACAAATCGCATCAGTACTGAATGCATGGGTAGTGAAATGCTGTTATCAATGTTGTGATTGTTGTGGGAATGCAGGGAAGCAGAACTATGCTTAACCTGTTCACATGGGTGGCGGGGGTTACACTTAGTGGAGAGGACCTCATTGAGCCAGGGGCTCCACTACCAAAGCCCTGTGAAAGTAAGAGGGGTGGGGAGAGGAGCCCTGGACAGGAGGCTGCACCCCCCCGCCCCCCGGGGTTTTCTTTAGACTGGCTTAACCTGTTCTTCCCCACTGTTCACATAATAGAGGTAAATATTTTGTTGTTTTAATTGTTCAATCAGAGCTGAAACCAGTTGTGGTAGGACTGTGTTTCTGCCCTGCCTGCTAAGAACTAAAATCACTGAGAGCTGAAGTCACTTGAGATGGGGCAGTGTTTCTGCCCAGCCTGCAAAAGAGCTGAAAATCAGTGAGAGACTGATGTGCAGAGGTCACAGCAGAGAGGCAGAAGGTGACTCACAGTCAACTGGCGAATGAATGATTGGCAGGGTGGCATGATGAGCAGCCAGCAGGGTGGCTGCATAGAGGTGTGACGAGCGGCCAGCAGGGTGGTGGCAGAGAGGTATGGTGAGTGGCCAGCAGGGTGGTGGAGAGGCGTGATAAGCGGCCAGCAGGTGGCGGAGAGGCGTGATGAACGGTCAGCAGGGAGGCAGTGGAGAGGCATGATGAGCAGCCAGCAGGGTGGTGGTGGAGAGGCATGATGAGCAGCCAGCAGGGTGGTGGCGGAGAGGCGTGACGAGCAGCCAGCAGGGTGGCTGGTGGAAGAGTGCAACAAGAGCGGTGAGCAGGTGGCCGTTGAGTGGCCAGTGGAGCGAGTAAGATGCCTCTTTACCCCACACCCAGGGTGGGAGGTGAACTCTGCAGAACTCTGGGTCTGCACTGACCAAGGACAGCAACTGTGAGTGGGGTGCAAAGAAGGGTAGGACATGTGAAAGGTGCTTTTGGTTTGCTGGACTTAAGACCCTGAGGGGAAAAGGATACTGTCCAGCCTACTTGGGTGTGGGCTTTTACTCATGGTTTATGTTTATGAACCCTGTTCGCAGTGTTTCCCCAGATTAACTCAGAGTTACTTCCCTCCTTTTATTAAAAGTTTCTTTTCTACACTCAAACTCTGTGCTTGCTAGTGGGGAAGTATTGCCTCTTAGAGGCACCCAGGGGGTGGTGTGTAATTTTCCCAGCTTACTGGGTAGGGGCTCAAGCCAGTTCTGTGTTGTATCGATGGAAAGGAACCCCTAGATATTGAATCTGGCCATGGTTTGCCCTGGCTTCACCTGGCAGAAGGGTTACGTTCAGTTTCATAATAGTGCTAACACACTCCATGCAGTGCCTGGATAGTAGGGGGCGTTGAAGACACTTGGCTTTTAGTGTTGGATCTTACTATAGCATCTGAGACGTAATCATCACTCAGAAAGGCCCTGTCTGTCATGTCTGTTGTTTAAGGGACTAATCAGACATGACATAAAGCCTCAAACCGTAGTGTTATAGAAGCAGCAGAAAATTTTTTCTTTTCTTTTCTTTTCTTTTCTTTTCTTTTCTTTTCTTCACAATATAGTAGGATTAAGGTTTTTTTAACCTGATCATAGCTGTTGATATAATTAATTATAATTAATTAATAGCCACTATAATAGCTGTGGATAAGTCAAGGCATCTTGATACTATCTTCGCTATATGTGGTGGGAGTGTTGACGGTATCTGCGCAATAAAGCTGGGGGCAATGATATTAGAAAGTATTAAGAAAATCATATTAACTCATTGTTATAATAGCTCTTCATGCAGTAGTCAAAATTAGGGTCCCAATCCTGCAAAATGCTGCACAGTAGCAGCTCCTTGTACTCTCGGATGTAAGAGCCCAGCAGTCTGTAGGATCCAGACTTTAGGATACTAAAATTGACTTCAGTTGATCATAAACTCCTGTCAACATTGATTAATGTGAGAAAATTGCCCATTAAATATGATGGAAAGGGGTTTTTGTTTCAAATGTTTCTTGTCTATGCAGCTAGTTTGACTGATTTAAAGAAGTTTATTTAGGGCTAAATCTTTCTTTGAAGGTGTATGTGTGCTGTGCTACCCACAACAGCAGATGAACTTATTGTTTTTATTGTTAGTAACTTTTCCACATGTTTGATTTCATAATAATGCTTTGTTTTCTAAATTAATGAGTATTTATTGATTTTGTTTGCTTTTCTATTCTAAACAGGGGGAGTTGTCAAAAACAATCCAGCACATCACTGCCTTCTTGCATTCCTTGACAGATGGCTCATCTACTAAAGACGACAATGCAAACAACCAATGTCTCTTGGATGCTGAAGTAAAAGACAAGAAAAGTCACACAGTTCAGATAACAGTGTAATTGGACATTCACCTGTTTGCCATTTCACACTTCCATGGACGAAAAACTCACTCACCTCCCAGCATGCCTTGCCGTTCTCTTACTTACAGCAAATCCATAACAATGAAACAGGTGACTTTCATGCTGCTGTCAGGAACGATCTAATTTCAGCTCTGGGTGACTGATTGCAATTGGCTTTGCCTCATCTGATAATTAATCTATGTCACCATTAATTGGAAGAGAGAATAATTACTGGCAGTGTTGACAGTGACTGTACGCTTCCCCAGATTTCCCCATCGTGTTGGCCCAAATAAAGGCTTTGCGATGCAGTACTTAAAGTTTATGTAAACTGTAACAATACCTATGCCCATGTGACACTTTCAGACACTCTGTCTAATGTACTTTTATTTTTGTGTTTACCAATCTTTTTTAGCTCACTGAAAGCTGTCTCCCTCAATCACTCCTCAATGTTCTATCTTAATTTTGTGGAAGTTTAAAGTTTTCAATGAGCTGGAGATGAATGATTAATGAATAAATTTAAATGCTTCATTTTGTCTATGGATCATTAGTCAAGTCCTTTGTGGTAAGGACCTGAGAAAGGAGTGGAAATTATTGAGACATTAGCCTGAAGCAAGCTTGAGGTAAATATTATGCAAAAAAAAAAAAAGTATAGTGAGTGAACAACTTTTTGCCTGGCAAAGAACCTCCAGAAAATTTGAGCCCCTATTTTGGTCCAGTTTATTGTAGTACCAATCAAACTGTAGAGTCTATAGACGGAAAACATATTTTGTTAAAATAATAGTTTGCAGCAAATTACTTAGCGAGAGGTTCATATTTTGCTTTTGCCTATGCAGTAACACAGAAAGAGTACCTTTTAGAGTCAGCAGCAAACCTGGAATAAGCAAATATTTCACGTAGTAGAAGATAACTGTTGTGCTAATCAGAGGTAGAGCGAGAGAAAGCTATCATTCATAATATCTAGGTTATGATGAATACATTTTAAAATATTTAACTACTTTTGAAAAGATGCTTGGACCACAAAGCATGCTTAGAAAGAAGTGAACAAAGGCCCTCTTGCATTTATTTGGCCATCAGTAACAATTTTCAGAGATAATTTTGTTTCAATATGTTGTGTGCTTCCCCTTTTGAAACCCACTGTATCATCTTATTTAACATTACCAACTGTTTAATTTTACCTCTGCTAAGCTCTCACACTATTTTTGTCAAGGAAATGATTGTGCTGCCACAAATGCAAGATTATGATATCACTTTTTGACTTAAAAAATAAAAGCAATCTTTAAAGGCAACCAGCTCTTCACAAGCTATCAGTAACCAAAAGAAGTCTATGAAAGGTTAAGGGTATCTATCTATCAGACTACAAAGAATGAAAACCACCCAATATATGTGACAGATGGGGAGCAAAGCTATGGAGTTACCATTATCCTACTGCTTTAGTACATGGCGCATACCGTATCTTCTCTTTCAAAATAATGCTTTAAAAACATGAAATATCAGTAGTAGGTATCTATGGACTCAACCCCACAGGCTCTTGTGCATAGTTCCATCAACTTCCCATGGATTTATGTGGCACTATGCACAGGAATAAGCATGTGCTCAGAAGTGTTTGCAGGATGCAGCCCATAGTTATCTAAAATTAAAATGATATATTTCAATATGCAAATATTTTAGAGAAGATACTGTTTGTGTTGTGTTAAGATTTCTAGTCTTAAATATGTACTAAAAAAAATAACAGTGATGGGAATTCAATAGCTGTGCTCCACATCTGTCTACCAAATCATGGAAATCACTTCAGTAACATACCATATGACAGAGGAAAACTGAAAAGAGCAAATATGCACCGAAGCCTGCAGGTGTGAGAATAATGCGTCTAGCCCCATCTGTCATTATGTGTTATGTGTTTGGGAGGGAGGGAGCAGGGATTTTTCATAATACAGCTACATATGTACATGGATATATGATGTTTAAAATAAAACAGATTTTGCCATAGTATAAAACATTGAAGCCATAGCTTCAGCATATTTTAGTTCTCAAGCAAACAGTCCAAAATCAGTAACAAATAACTTAGAGGAAAACACCATCTCATTTTTACTGTGTCTGGTTTTCCCCGCAGTACTGTTGCTTTGAAATGTAAGCTATTCAAAGCAAATTCTCTATGAATTCTTGTCATAGTTTCTTTCCGAGTTCATTTCATGTACATTTCCTGTGCTTTATTGAAAGATTTAGGGTAAACTGGAATAGGCAGTAAATCAGATTAATAGGCAAGTATTAATACATCACAAAGTGTGCACTTACCATGTATTTTAGGTATAAACTTGCCAAGAGTTAATTTAGGCTGGAAGTAGGAAGAAGGTTTCTAACTGTTAAGTGAGGTTCTGGAACAGCTGACCAATAGGAATAGTGGGGCCCTACATTTCAATGGTTTTATTATTCTATTAATGAGATTATAGATTCTATTTTATTATTCTATTAATGAGATTCAAGAGCACGGGAGTGGACTCGATGACTCAGGAGATCCCTCCCTGTCATTTGTTCTTTTGGTTTTATGGATTGGCCAGCAGGACACCTCAGGAGACACTGGACCAAAAACTGGGTTTGTCCACCTGAGAAATGAGGGTATTTAGCACAAAGAATGAATAAATAATTAAGGGCCGGATCCAATGCCCATTGAAGTTAGTGGAAAGACCTCCATTGACTTTAATAGTCATTGGATTAAATGCACTTCTAGAACTTTGTTTTTAGCCAGTATGTGATGTTTTTGGTTCCATTTCAGTAACAATCCACTAATGAATCATAACTACTAATAAATTGTACTGAACCTTCAGTGGCCAGTGACATTTGTCCCTGCCTGATGCATTTTTTAAATACATTTTGCTCTTGTTATTTAAAAAATATTCAGGTCAGAATTTTAAAATTCTAAATGTTAGAATATTTGTGTTTCCTGTACTCGCCAGTGACACCAACCAAGTATTTTTCTATACTGTATATATTATATTAGGGACCTTTCATATTCTGACACACATGGAACCTAAATTCAGCAGCAAGGCTTCTTGATTTCTGAGATTTTGTGACAAACAGAAATTCCTCAGATATGAAATGTGTGCAGAAGAAAATGCTTATTCAATTAAATATAAAAATGAGTAACACTGGGTAGTGATACGTTTCATTCAATAAAAACCACCGTTTGTTTGGGGTGTTAAGGTTCTGTTGTTGTGGGAGTTACCAGCTGGAAAGTTGGGACTTCAGTCACGGCAGATAGATCAGAAGCTGGAAGTTAGTGTTGGGGGTCAGGATGATCTTTTGTGACTACTCTGGCTCCACCTCTTTTCCTTCATGCTTTACCATTGCTGGCAAAGGCTTTCACAACTCCCTTGTGGCAGAGTGCAGGAATGATGCTATGATCAGTGTTCTGCTTGCTCTGCAGGAATCCAGGCATCATGCTGATCAGTAAGTTTTATCTGTTTTGTCTGTCTTACATTACCAAGCAGAGCAGGGGAAAAGATTTTTGTAAGCTCCATATCTGGGCCAAATTCCTAGGAATTTTTGTATCCATGTAAATTGTGAAAGGCAAAAAGACCTCTTCTGCATGTGTTATACTCATGAGTACACGAGTATACTCATGTACAAAAATCTTCTGGCTCCTGGTTGTGACATAACCTCTGTGAAATATGAAATTAAGCAACTCAGCATTACCACTATAACAGTGATCATAAACTGAATGTTAAAGGAAAACTGTCCTCATTGTGAGAATGAGACTGTCGGCCTAAGCAGTTCTTGGCAGTAGTCAAGAGGAAAGGAGGGATGAAGTAAGCATGGGGGGGAGGGCCGCTGCGGGTGTGGAGCAGTAACTTATGTAAGGCATAGATCCAAGATTCCAAACTTATGGTTTATGATGTTACCAGAAGCCATCAATGGAATTACAGCTCCATAATTCACACTTACATGTTTATTCTCTGTATAACACACAGTACTGACTGGACTTGAGGTTTATGATGGCAAACTATTGACAGGGGACTGAAGAAATGACCAATAGTGAATCTCAGTTTCACTACTGAAGAGCATTACTGCCTGTTGAAGGTCACTTTTTCAATTCAAGGTTAATGGTGTCTGCTCTAAAGTAAAATTTCAGGTCTGCATTTAGTTTACTAAACACTAAACAAAATGGATACACAAGAAATTTCTATGGGGAGATTTTCAAAGGCACAAAGGGTGCCTAATTTCCTTAGGCTTTTATGAAAATTCCAGTCTAAATGCTTCTATGTACACCAAGTTTCAGAGTAGCAGCCGTGTTAGTCTGTATTTGCAAAAAGAAAAGGAGTACTTGTGGCACCTTAGAGACTAACAAATTTATTAGAGCATAAGCTTTCGTGAGCTACAGCTCACTTCATCGGATGCATTTGGTGGAAAAAACAGAGGAGAGATTTATATACACACACACAGAGAACATGAAACAATGGGTTTATCATACACACTGTAAGGAGAGTGATCACTTAAGATAAGTCATCACCAACAGCAGGGGGGGGAAGGAGGAAAACCTTTCATGGTGACAAGCAGGTAGGCTAATTCCAGCAGTTAACAAGAATATCAGAGGAACAGTGGGGGGTGGGGTGGGAGGGAGAAATACCATGGGGAAATAGTTTTACAAGAACAAATCCGCACAGACACACCCCTGGAGCCCCGACCTGGGGTATTCTATCTGCTACCCAAGATCCATAAACCTGGAAATCCTGGACGCCCCATCATCTCAGGCATTGGCACCCTGACAGCAGGATTGTCTGGCTATGTAGACTCCCTCCTCAGGCCCTTCGTTACCAGCACTCCCAGCTATCTTCGAGACACCACCGATTTCCTGAGGAAACTACAGTCCATTGGTGATCTTCCTAAAAACACCATCCTAGCCACTATGGATGTAGAAGCCCTCTACACCAACATTCCACACAAAGATGGACTACAAGCCGTCAGGAACAGTATCCCCGATACTGTCACGGCTAACCTGGTGGCAGAACTTTGTGACTTTGTCCTGACCCATAACTATTTCACATTTGGTGACAATGTATACCTTCAAATCAGCGGCACTGCGATGGGTACCCGCATGGCCCCACAGTATGCCAACATTTTTATGGCTGACTTAGAACAACGCTTCCTCAGCTCTCGTCCCCTAATGCCCCTACTCTACTTGCGCTACATTGATGACATCTTCATCATCTGGACCCATGGAAAAGAAGCTCTTGAGGAATTCCACCATGATTTCAACAATTTCCATCCCACCATCAACCTCAGCCTGGACCAGTCCACACAAGAGATCCACTTCCTGGACACTACAGTGCTAATAAGCGATGGTCACATAAACACCACCCTATATCGGAAACCTACTGACCGCTATTCCTACCTACATGCCTCTAGCTTTCATCCAGATCATACCACTCGATCCATTGTCTACAGCCAAGCGCTACGATATAACCGCATTTGCTCCAACCCCTCAGACAGAGACAAACACCTACAAGATCTCTATCATGCATTCCTACAACTACAATACCCACCTGCTGAAGTGAAGAAACAGATTGACAGAGCCAGAAGAGTACCCAGAAGTCACCTACTACAGGACAGGCCCAACAAAGAAAACAACAGAACGCCACTAGCCATCACCTTCAGCCCCCAACTAAAACCTCTCCAACGCATCATCAAGGATCTACAACCTATCCTGAAGGACGAGCCATCGCTCTCTCAGATCTTGGGAGACAGACCAGTCCTTGCTTACAGACAGCCCCCCAATCTGAAGCAAATACTCACCAGCAACCACACACCACACAACAGAACCACTAACCCAGGAACCTATCCTTGCAACAAAGCCCGTTGCCAACTCTGTCCACACATCTATTCAGGGGATACCATCATAGGGCCTAATCACATCAGCCACACTATCAGAGGCTCGTTCACCTGCGCATCTACCAATGTGATATATGCCATCATGTGCCAGCAATGCCCCTCTGCCATGTACATTGGCCAAACTGGACAGTCTCTACGTAAACGAATGAATGGACACAAATCAGACGTCAAGAATTATAACATTCAAAAACCAGTTGGAGAACACTTCAATCTCTCTGGTCACTCGATCACAGACCTAAGAGTGGCTATACTTCAACAAAAAAGCTTCAAAAACAGACTCCAAGGAGAGACTGCTGAATTGGAATTAATTTGCAAACTGGATACAATTAACTTAGGCTTGAATAGAGACTGGGAATGGATGAGTCATTACACAAAGTAAAACTATTTCCCCATGGTATTTCTCCCTCCCACCCCACCCCCCACTGTTCCTCTGATATTCTTGTTAACTGCTGGAATTAGCCTACCTGCTTGTCACCATGAAAGGTTTTCCTCCTTCCCCCCCCTGCTGTTGGTGATGACTTATCTTAAGTGATCACTCTCCTTACAGTGTGTATGATAAACCCATTGTTTCATGTTCTCTGTGTGTGTGTGTGTATATAAATCTCTCCTCTGTTTTTTCCACCAAATGCATCCGATGAAGTGAGCTGTAGCTCACGAAAGCTTATGCTCTAATAAATTTGTTAGTCTCTAAGGTGCCACAAGTACTCCTTTTCTATGTACACCAAGGGCACTTTAAATAGTAAATGATGGAGGGAACTGTCATATTTGCAGATGCCATTTTCCTGCCTTGAATTTAAAGTCTCAATGTTCCCATCATTACAAATGACATGGGTACCATAAAAGCCTGACCCAACTCTCATTAATTTAAATGGAACTGGATCAGATCCGAAGTGAACTTTTGAGGCTAAAGTAGGCTCAAATGCCCCAACAATTACGTGGGTGAAACTAGACAATCCCTACACTCTCAAATTAGCTCTCACAGAAAAATGATAAGACAAAAACTCTCTATCACCCATGGGTGAACCCTTTTCACAGAGCGATCACTCCATATCAGATCTCCCTGTCCTTGTGCTCACAGGAAATCTGCACAACTTCAAAAGCTAAGCCTGGAAATTTAAATTTATCATGCTGATAGAGACCAAAATTCATGGCAGTGACACTTGTTTTATGGCTCATTCCCACAATCAGTAACCTACTAACCCTTCTTTGTCCTATGATGGCAGAGGTGTTAATTGCCCATTTCACTTTAACTGGTCTCCTGCAACATGCTTAACTTTATGTTTAATAATCTGTCCCACCTTGTATTTAGCTGTGACACTCTGATTACTTATTCCAGACCTGAAGAAGAACTCTGTTCAGCTCAAAAGCTTGTGTCTTCCACCAACAGAAGTCGATCCATTAAAAGATATTACCTCACTCACTTTGTCTCATAGATAAATTAGTCAACTATCATTTATGACATGGAAGTGTTGTTTACATACCAGTGTGATGCTCTGCCATTGGGGATGGCTGTTGGGAAACCATGGTTCCAGTGTAGCCTTTTGCAAATGTGGATGTCTGTGCAGGTGCCAGATTAATTTGACCTACTATATTTTGGGCTATCTTTTAATTTGGGATATTTTTTCAGTTTTTGGTTTATACAATATTACTGCATTTGGTTGTGGGAAGAGGGGTCTGCAATGTTAGCAGAGTGTAACTGTAGACAAATTGTCCAGAGAAGCAGGACCGGCTCTAGGCACCAGCAAAGCAAGAACGTGCTTGAAGCGGCACAATTCCAGGGGTGGCATTCTGGCCACCCTTTATTTTTTTGCTTGGGCAGTTGTGCTCTTGGAGCATGGGGCAGCAAAAAACCTAGAGCCAACCCTGTAGAGAAGTCCTATCAAAATGGCTGACTGCATGTCTCATTATTATTCCTTCGAAGAATTCAGTTTGCAAGGTCATGTTAAGGCTCATTCAGTCAATGACATATTGTTGAAGGTAACTGGATTCAGATCAGTTCTCATCCAAGGGATTTTCAAAGCAACAACTGTTCTCTACCTAAGTTTACAAAACGATATTGTCTAGGCTCAGTGTTGCATACTAAATCCAGTCTTGGCCTGCTGGTGTTTCATCCTGGAATCAGGTTCCAGGAATAACCCAACCCTTCTGTTCCCTAATTTAAATTTTTATAGGATGACTCTCTTTTGGATTTTTTATGGTAAGAGGTATTGTATCCCACTTTTTCTTGAAAAGATATTTCCCCATTGTTGCCTATAACAATAGAAAATTGCTTTATGTAATACCACTGTCACTGGGGAGTTTTTCTAATATGCTAAAATACAGTATACACATAGTGATATAGAACAGACACAGAAATAATTTTATATGCATCATGCACATACATTTATCAAATATAACAAATTAATACTTTCTTAGCTTCACATGTTTCATATATGTATATTTCAGTTGTGGTCGAAATTGAACAGGGGAAGGAATAAGATAATGGGAAGGAAAGAAGAACTAATTAAATATTATTAATGTCATTCTATAAGAAACTTGATCTATTAATTTGTGGAAACCTTATTTAAATTGGTAAATATTTTCCATGTTTTAATAAAATTATGGATAACTCTGTTTTTCAGTTCATCTGTTTTGTTGAAGCTTCCATTGAATTACATTGCCTTTTCAGTTAAATAAAATCTTTAGAGCTTCTTTTAAAATGTCTACCAATTTTAAAGGTATAATTAATAGGCGATGCACTTAGTTTTAGGATTCCTGTTGTGGGCAATAGAGGCATATTTCATTCTCACATATAGTTGATTATGTTACATACTTTTTCTATTGTGTTCCATTCATACAACTGATGTCTGAATGTAGCAACATAAGCCCCCAGGCTTCCCCAGGATCTGCTAGGATGGACCCTTAATGCCCTCATGAAAGCCCATTAAAGTGGCTCAGGAACCTCATTTTAGCCAAAACCTGGAGGACTCCTGTCATAACCATACAGCTAAGGGTAGCCTAGAATTTCTCCTTACCTGTAAGGGGTTAAGAAGCTCAAATAACCTGGTTGGCACCTGACCAAAAGGACCAATGGGAAAAGAAGATGCTTTCAAATCTGGGGGGGAAAGCTTTGTTTTGGTGTGTTCTCTTGGGAAGCAGAGAAGCATCAGGTCAGAAAACTCCTTCTCCTATAAACCATCCTAAAAGTGTCTCATATTACAAATTTCAGAGTAGCAGCCGTGTTAGTCTGTATTCGCAAAAAGAAAAGGAGTACTTGTGCCACCTTAGAGACTAACAAATTTATTAGAGCATAAGCTTTTGTGAGCTACAGCTCACTTCATCGGATGCATTTGGTGGAAAAAACAGAGGAGAGATTTATATACACACACACAGAGAACATGAAACAATGGGTTTATCATACACACTGTAAGGAGAGTGATCACTTAAGATAAGCCATTACCAGCAGCGGGGGGGGGGAAGGAGAAAAACCTTTCATGGTGACAAGCAAGGTAGGCTAATTCTTGTTATTCTTGATATTCTTGTTAACTGCTGGAATTAGCCTACCTTGCTTGTCACCATGAAAGGTTTTCCTCCTTTCCCCCTCCCCCCCCCCCGCTGCTGGTGATGGCTTATCTTAAGTGATCACTTTCCTTACAGTGTGTATGATAAACCCATTGTTTCATGTTCTCTGTGTGTGTGTGTGTATATAAATCTCTCCTCTGTTTTTTCCACCAAATGCATCCGATGAAGTGAGCTGTAGCTCACGAAAGCTTATGCTCTAATAAATTTGTTAGTCTCTAAGGTGCCACAAGTACTCCTTTTCATATTACAAATTGTAAGTAAAAGCCAGGCAAGGCATGTTAGATTATCTTTTGTTCTGTTTGTGAATTTTTCCTTTCCTGGAGGGAGGTTTATTCCTGTTTTTTTTAACTTTGAAACTAAGGCTAGAGGAAGTTCTGTTGTGTTTTTGAATCTTTTGTTACCCTGTAAAGTTATTTTCCATCCTGATTTTACAGAGGTGATTTTTACTTTTTTTTTTAAATAAAATCCTTCTTTTAAGAACCTGACTGATTTCTCTATTGTCCTAAGACCCAGGGGTTTGGGTCTGTGATCATTTTGTAACCAATTGGTTAGGATATTATTCTCAAGCCTCCCCAGGAAAGGGGATGTAAGGGTTTGGGGAGATATTTTGGGGGAATAGGAACTCCAAGTGGTCCTTTCCCTGATTCTTTGTTAAATCACTTGGTGGTGGCAGCATACTGTCCAAGGGCAAAGAGTTTGTGCCTCGGGGAAGTTTTAACCTAAGCTGCTAGAAATAAATTTAGGGGTTCTTTCATGTGGGTCCCCACATCTGTACCCTAGAGTTCAGAGTGGGGAGGGAACCCTGACAGCTCCCAAGCCCTTACCTACAATGTCCTGTAAGGTTCAATCCTCTCACCCTCTTTATTCAGTATCTATATGAAGCCACTGAGAGATTAGGTGGGTCAACAACAGCTGAGGTGCTAACAGTGTGGAGACAACCAATTTTTATATTTCCTTTTACAAGAAATGTAAACAGCACCATCTTTCCTGTCTCAACAGTTTGCAGAAATCAGCATCTGAATGCAGATTAGAGGGGTAAAGCAGAAAGGACACAAGACTAGGTAGGCAAAGAGGGAAGTTCTTTGAAGAATTTGTCTCCAGCATTCTTCACTATTGAGGGCATATGCTCTCAGATTTGATCCACAGCTCTGGGTCCTCACAAATAAACATGGTGCCAAAACATGCGCACTTCTATCGGTGACTGGCCAAAATTTTTTACCCTATCCTATACCACACACACGACCTTGGTGATCCAAGCATTTGTGACATCCAGGACTGATTACTGCAACTAATATCTAGGAAGGGACATCATTCTCCAGGGCTGACTTTGCAGCACTTTCCACAAGCCTTAAAAGTCGCTTAAAATTGTCTTTAAAATAGTACAGAAACAAAAAACCATATGTGACTCAGTCTGTATGGACAAATATTTTAGCTGTTCACTGTTAGAAAATTGTAGTTGGGTCTGCAAATAGTTCACATTAGATATAAGATGACAATAATTCACTCACCCAGTTTTGAAAAGCATCTTTTAGTGTTGTATTAAGGTAAAATAATCTCTTTCCCTTTCATCTTGAAAAAAAATTCTAAATCTCTCATACTCCATGAAGTATTTAATATCTGAGAATCAGTCAATATTCTGTTTCTATAATATGCTATATTGTACCGTGTTTTCAGACTGTAAACTCTTTGGGACAGTGAATCAATTTGTTTGCTATAGTTATTGTCCATTGCAAAGTACATGAAGAGCACTGTGTAAATGAAATATCATAAACATCTTAGGCCAAATTCAGGCCCTAGCATAGTAATAAGCCACTAGAATGACTATTACTGTTAAAAAAATTTAAATGGAATTTTTAAAACAAAAACCTAAAAACCAGTTTTGCAGTGATTTTATGCACCGTACCTTTTCAGTATGAAAAGTAGTTCCTTTAGGTAGCTAATAGAAAATAGCAGGAAAAAGAAAAGTGCTGCTCTGGGCGTGGTAGTTCCCCTCACCTACCCATTCCTTGCTTTAAAACATTGGTGGACTCTTTCCATATAAAATGAGGAGAAAGTTTTTTTTTTTTTTTCTGGAAAGGAAGCGATGTGTGACAATTGTGTCCTGTAGGGAGTTGATACATGGCTCTAACCTCACCAAAAAGGTCAATGAGAATACAGCTTTGGAAACTGAATGGTTATGCAGGACATCAACATGAGAAACTCCATGCCTTTTGGGAGCAGCTCACTTCCTTACATGTGTAAAAAATGCTGTTTGGCTTGGAAAATTTAGCTCACATATCAGAATAGGTCAATTTAAAAAAAAAACTTGTTTTGAGATTTCTTTTTTAAAATGAGTTATAGATATTATGCCCATTTTGTCATATAAACATGGTAGTCTGGGGTTTTATTTATTTTTTTAAAGAAAAATTAAAATACTAACGTGGGTTGTAACAGATTCTTTAATTTTGTTTTGTATTCTAAATTATGCTTATTCACCCATACATTCCCTCTCAGAGTATTCATTTAGAAAGAAGGTTTTGTAATAGTCACATTTAATTTATCAGGGTGCAATAATTTGTGTTTCCCAATCATCTTGCAGACTTTGGTTCATTATACTATTGTTTCACATGAGTAAGTTAGCAAAGTTTGGATTGATTGACTTTAATTAACTAAAACTGGTTCCAGGCTGTGCATCTATTGTCATGGTAGCTAGCCACAAAGCCCTAAACTGTTCAGTAGTGGCAATGTAACGTAATATCGATATGAAAACTCTAGCAAATGTTTAATATTGGGTTCGTCACTAAATTAACAAAAATAACACAAGTAGTAGAGAAGGGAGAAATGGCTGTTAGGACAACTGTTTTGCCTATGATTTTGGGGAATCACATCCTTTCAAAGCTTTGAGTGCCCTAATCTCTTCACTTATTGGCATAGTATTGACAAAAAAATTGGAAAGAACTGCAAAGTGAATAAAGAACATGCACATGGTTTTGATAGATGCAAAGGCCCAAGCCTTCTTGTTTTTAAGAAACCTCAAGGCAAAGCTAAGACAACCAGAGAAAATGTATGTGGAAATTTGTTTTTGTACATTTTAATGAAAGGGATCTTGCTGGTTACACTGGTAATCAGTGCAAGGTTTGAATCTGTTTTCTAGGCATCACTGTGCTCTAATCCTTAGAAAAATTATTCCTGTAAAGCATGTAAAGTATGACACACTGGGGAAACAGCTGAGCCTAAAGCCTGTGTCAGCCGGAAAAAATATCACTCTTCCTGGCTTGCTCAACAAAAACCCGAAGACCAGTGAATTGTAATGGGTGCGGCAGGTGCTCAGCACCTCTGAAAATCATGAGGTTGCAGTCTTGGAACCCTTAAAGCCTTATACAGCAGGCTATGTACTATAAGTGAGCCATCATCTAGAATATTAGACTTGGTATATAATTACATCCAAAACCTACATTAAAAGACCATTAACATGGGAAAAGTGAAGCACACAACAGTTAGGAAATGCCAGAATTAAGGTTGCCTGTGCAGCATGCTGACAGCAGGGGAATGTTGAGACTCAGTTCCATCCAGGTTCTGGAGGGGATTGTACTCTAGGGGTCGAAGATCTTTGTGTCTCTAATCCCAGCAAGTCTGATACATTCTGCCCCTGTACAAATCTCCTTGTCCAGTCAGTCCCAATTTCACCCTCCCCCACACACAGATCTCCTTATCTGAGCTCAGTTTTCACACACCACCACCACCATACCACTGGCTTCCATTCCATCTCCTCCCCCCCATTGCCTCCCCAATCACTTCCCAGGCCCCTGGCTCAGCTTTTCTCTATCAACCAGTCCCCACCAACACCCAGTCCCCTTACCCAGCTGTTCTCAGTCACCCAGTCCCTCCCCACAGTCTCCACACAACCTCCCACAGATTCCAGTCTCCACACAACTCCCCAGGGTCCTTGTCACAATGTATTCCCCTTGAAGCTCCCCACCCTCCAAGGTCCGGTTCTTGTTCCCTCTGCATTTGAGTCAGGTTGATTCCTCTTCCACCCTGCCAGGGTGCCAAGATGGCCGGCACTGAGATCACAGGAGAGACAGGCTCCCTGCTCTTAATTCTGGTGTCCAGCACCACAGCAGCCTGTGGCAGCCAGGAACAATTGCAAGGGAAGTCCTGCTCAGCCTTGAAGCCCTGGCCTGCACTCTGGGGCGGGGAAGGCACATGAGTAGGAACTGTGAGGGCATGGAGCATGCTCACTGTAGATGGAATCATTAAAGAATTTAGTTGCCAAACTCTAACAAGTCTCTTCTGAGAATACACAAACTGGGGTTTTTTTTCAGAGGCTTATAACTTGGCCACATTTGGATGAATTTTCACAGCGCTAGCAAAAGGCACATCTCTGATGCCCTCCTTCCTTTTCCACCCCACCAAACATCAAGACCTTGCTCCATAGCATAAAGATGCTAGAGGTTCTTCTTCAAGTGCTTTCACAGGTCCATTCCATTGCAGGAGAATGAGCACCCAGTGAACAATTGTTAGAGAGCTTTTTCCCTTAGCAGTACCCTTCTGGGCAGCTCAAGTGCTCTCTGCTGCCATGTGCCACTGAATGCAAGTATAAAGGAGCTGCCCCCCAAACCTTGCCCCCCAAAATTTCTTTTTACTGCCCATGACAGTTGGTGAAGCAATTACAGCCTTGCAACTGCAAGGCCTTTCCTCATTCCTTGTAAAATATACCCATTTTTACTTAGCATAGTCTCATAGTTAGTCTCTAATGTAATGGTTTGTCAGGTATAAATTTCAGTTCTTAGGCAGACCAGTTGAGTTTTCGGTACTGGTAACAGTGCTGGAACTATGCCTCAATCTCTGGGGTTTAAATCAGGTTGCTCATGCAGCAAATCAATGCCAGTGTGTGACCTATACCCCAGCTGCCTTAAGCTCCTGGGAGAGTCCAATGGGGTGGCAAATGTCACATCTGTAAAGAATTTAAGTCTTGCATAAAAAAGGACAAAGTGGCCAGGCTTACATGTATTCTTATTGAGGCAGCATTCTGTCCTCCCACAGACCTGTCTAGTGGGAGAACAGGGACACCAGGCATCAATGCCCAAAGGAAAGGACTCAAAGAAGATGGACCTTTTGGGATGAAAACTTTATTCTACAGTGGGTCTGCAAATCAACAGGCACTCCTTGGTTGCTATGACTTCTCCTTGTGGGATAACATATGACCAGATAACTGGAGGCAGGAATTCACTACAATGGTGGAGGAGGGCAAGCTAGTGGCCAGAACAACTCCTCAGGCCAGCTGTAAGCAGCTGATTCAGTGACTTGAGCCATGGCACCTTCAGTAACTGTGAGAATATGTTAGCCATTGCAGTCATCCAGCCTCCCTCCAGAGGTCCAGAAGACCAGCCAAGATTTCCCATTTGTAGGGCCTGCTCTTTTTTTCTGACAAGAGAGATGACAGGCTCCATAGCCTAAAGGATTCTAGAGTGATGCTGAAGTTGATTGGAATCTATATGCCTGCAATAAAAAGGAAGCAGTTCTGGCTGCAGCAGATATCTGGGTTTCGTGCCTGGGTCAAAGAACTCTCAAGAAAAAGGGGCAGAAATTACAGAAGGTGACCACAAGCACCCTCCTCTTCTGCAGCCCCAGGTTCCTCCCATCCAGCAGCTTTGTCCAAACAAGCGTTTTGATGCATTGGTGGAGGATGGATGATGAGTCCCCAGAGGGCCGTCTGCTCCTACCCAGATATTTGCCAATCACTTATTCCACTTGCAAAGTGCTTGGACCCACATCACCTCATATCAGTGCGTCTTACGAACAGTAGATTTGGGATACACCCTCCTGTTTGTTTCTGTTCCCCCTTTCTACCCTACATCCCATACATCTCTGCTATTTTCTTATTCTGAAAGCAAAAGGCGGTCTCAGATCTATCCTAGATTTAAGAGTATTAAACAAATTCCCAAGAAAAATAAAATTCTGCATGGTTCCCCTAGCTTCCATTATTCCTTCCCTGGTGCAAGGGGACTGTTATGTTGCCCTAAAGTTAAAAGATGCTTACTTCCCCATGGAAAGCCACAAGACTCACAGGAAATTTCTCACATCTATGATAAATGGAATCCAGCACCAATTTACAGTGCTTCCATTCAGCCTATCGGCAGCTCCCCGCATTTTCACAAAATGGTTACTAATCTTCCTGTAACTGCTGTCCGAGTTGTGTTTCACACGTCCGTTCGATGGCCTGGCCTCCTTCCCCTTTCTACCTTCTGATCTCTGGTAAGAAGGAACTGAGTGGAGGCGGGGTGGCTCCACCCTTTATGCCTGTACACAGTGGCCTGTGGCAGCAGGGGCCACTCGAGCCACCCCAACGGGTACCGCTGAGGAAAAAAATCTCTGACAACTATGTAGTGGGTGCATACGCCCTTACAGTGGAACGGCCACATGCAGCACCTCTCGCAGAACAACCGTTACAGAAAGTTTTAACTGTTTTTTCTCAGCCAAATGGCTGTAAGAATTTTTTTAATGTGGGAAAATGACACATTCTCCTGTCACCTAATTCTCAGAAACTGCTGAATCATTTTAGCTGAAATTTTCCCAAAAATTCAGCCTGAGACAGATACTTGGCATAAAAAAAATCAGCCCCCAATAATTACAATTTGGCAAAGTTATAAGTAACTGAAAACAGGGCTTATAATGGGAAGTGTTGGGCAACTTTAACTATAGGTATCACCCTGATCTGAGAACATACCAGAGGACACCAACACAGCTGCCACTCATTTCCTTCTGACAGCCACAGGAAGTCAGCAAGGATGGTAAGAGATGTCTCTAACTATCCCCATCAGTCACTTTTGGGAAAATATTCTATACCTTTACTATTTTAACTAGCATTAGTTTAGCATTAGGCAAGTTTTATCACGTGTTTGACTCTGTTGGACGTTTATCTTCCATTAGGCTCCATTGAGCTTCATCAGCTTCATTGTCAGTGTCCTTGCCATATCACGATGATGGTGATAAAAATAAAATATACTAAGAATTTTGGGGAGAAGTCCTGGACCCATTGAAGTCAATGGGATTTTGCCATTAGAATCATAGAATCATAGAATATCAGGGTTGGAAGGGACCCCAGAAGGTCATCTAGTCCAACCCCCTGCTCAAAGCAGGACCAAGTCCCAGTTAAATCATCCCAGCCAGGGCTTTGTCAAGCCTGACCTTAAAAACCTCTAAGGAAGGAGATTCTACCACCTCCCTAGGTAACGCATTCCAGTGTTTCACCACCCTCTTAGTGAAAAAGTTTTTCCTAATATCCAATCTAAACCTCCCCCATTGCAACTTGAGACCATTACTCCTCGTTCTGTCATCTGCTACCATTGAGAACAGTCTAGAGCCATCCTCTTTGAAACCCCCTTTCAGGTAGTTGAAAGCAGCTATCAAATCCCCCCTCATTCTTCTCTTCTGCAGACTAAACAATCCCAGCTCCCTCAGCCTCTCCTCATAAGTCATGTGCTCTAGACCCCTAATCATTTTCGTTGCCCTTCGTTGTACTCTTTCCAATTTATCCACATCCTTCCTGTAGTGTGGGGCCCAAAACTGGACACAGTACTCCAGATGAGGCCTCACCAGTGTCGAATAGAGGGGAACGATCACGTCCCTCGATCTGCTCGCTATGCCCCTACTTATACATCCCGAAATGCCATTGGCCTTCTTGGCAACAAGGGCACACTGCTGACTCATATCCAGCTTCTCGTCCACTGTCACCCCTAGGTCCTTTTCC
This sequence comes from Dermochelys coriacea, assembly GCF_009764565.3. Classification (NCBI taxonomy): domain Eukaryota; kingdom Metazoa; phylum Chordata; order Testudines; family Dermochelyidae; genus Dermochelys; species Dermochelys coriacea. The sequence continues at coordinate 77,365,271 of NC_050069.1, forward strand.
GCAGAACTGCTGCCGAGCCATTCGGTCCCTAGTCTGTAGCGGTGCATTGGATTCTTCCATCCTAAGTGCAGGACCCTGCACTTATCCTTATTGAACCTCATTAGATTTCTTTTGGCCCAATCCTCCAATTTGTCTAGGTCCTTCTGTATACTATCCCTCCCCTCCAGCGTATCTACCACTCCTCCCAGTTTAGTATCATCCGCAAATTTGCTGAGAGTGCAATCCACACCATCCTCCAGATCATTTATGAAGATATTGAACAAAACGGGCCCCAGGACCGACCCCTGGGGCACTCCACTTGACACCGGCTGCCAACTAGACATGGAGCCATTGATCACTACCCGTTGAGCCCGACAATCTAGCCAGCTTTCTACCCACCTTATAGTGCATTCATCCAGCCCATACTTCCTTAACTTGCTGACAAGAATGCTGTGGGAGACCGTGTCAAAAGCTTTGCTAAAGTCAAGAAACAATACATCCACTGCTTTCCCTTCATCCACAGAACCAGTAATCTCATCATAAAAGGCGATTAGATTAGTCAGGCATGACCTTCCCTTGGTGAATCCATGCTGACTGTTCCTGATCACTTTCCTCTCCTCTAAGTGCTTCAGGATTGATTCTTTGAGGACCTGCTCCATGATTTTTCCAGGGACTGAGGTGAGGCTGACCGGCCTGTAGTTCCCAGGATCCTCCTTCTTCCCTTTTTTAAAGATGGGCACTACATTAGCCTTTTTCCAGTCATCCGGGACTTCCCCCGTTCGCCACGAGTTTTCAAAGATAATGGCCAAGGGCTCTGCAATCACAGCCGCCAATTCCTTCAGCACTCTCGGATGCAATTCGTCCGGCCCCATGGACTTGTGCACGTCCAGCTTTTCTAAATAGTCCCTAACCACCTCTATCTCTACAGAGGGCTGGCCATCTCTTCCCCATTTTGTGTTGCCCAGCACAGCAGTCTGGGAGCTGACCTTGTTAGTGAAAACAGAAGCAAAAAAAGCATTGAGTACATTAGCTTTTTCCACATCCTCTGTCACTAGCTTGCCTCCCTCATTCAGTAAGGGGCCCACACTTTCCTTGGCTTTCTTCTTGTTGCCAACATACCTGAAGAAACCCTAGTTTAGTTTCATTGTGGTCAGGATTTCGCCCTACGTCTTCAAAACTTTAGCATATTTCAAAGAAGAATTATATAATCCACAGAATGGACTTCTCCTGGGACATAACAGTTTGGGACTGCTCTGTAATTTAGCTTCTCTTCTGAAAGCAATTTTTTCCTGTTCTTTTAATAGGGGTGGGAGTTTGGGTCTTTTTAACTTTAAGTAATTCATAATTTGACATATTTGTTTATGCTATCACCTAACCAATTCCTGAATTTCTCTTGAATAAGGATTTCAGGACTTGGACCTTTGTGATATAATCAACAGAATCCTTTTATCATGAATTGGTATTAGCATAAGTGAAGTCTGCAGTTTTTTTAAGCTTGTGCTGCTAGTGACACTCTGATTCTAAAAACTCTTTGAGGTTTCATCCTGGGCTAGGGGATTGCATGTGGGTCTTGAAGTCTAGAACTCCAGGGGGTTCTATTATACTCTTGAGTTTTTTGCACACATCTCCCTTTGACTTCAGTACAATTTAAATGCATGCAGTTAATGGAATTGGATCCCTGAGTTCTAGTGCCCACTCTGTTGATGACTCGCTTTGCAACTTTGGACAAGTCAGTTAAGACCAGGTTGTGAAACTTTTACTCTTTTTGAATAGTACCTTCCACTACAAATAGTTCCACTGATATCAACGGAGCTACTTGTGAAATTAGCTACTACTCTTTGGGAGTAAAGGTATCACAACCTGGCCTTACCTTCAATTTCCCCTTTTGTATTAAATTGCATGTAAATTACATGACCATTTCAAAGGAGGGTTGTGGAGCTTAATTAGGTAGTGTTTGCAAAACGCATTGTACTGTAAGTGTAAAGGGGTGAGTAGTATGTTATTACTATGTGTACATTATAAGTTACCTCCATGTAATTTTTTTAGGCTGTGCTCCATTTGTCCTAGATTTTAAAAAGTCTTTCCTTTGTAATAATTTGAAAACTCATCTTTAAGAATGCAGTACCCATTCTTTTGTTAAAAGTGATAGTAAAAACAAACAATAGACTCTTCCCAGGCTATGTAAGTTCCCTGCAGCCTGAGCCCACATTTGGCATCCACTGCAGACTGATGGATCCTTATTTTGTAGCAATGCTCTGATATGAATACATTACTGAATGACTTGTCGGGGTCTACATCCCCAAACACAAATGTCGTTCTTTTTTTTCCAATCTGAAGACATCAGCATGTTCCTTTTTAACCCTAAAGTACATTATACCTTTAAAAATTGGCATTAACTGATGGTTTATTTTTTCATCAGCTGTAATCAGTTTTGAATTTTGTTTTTTTTTATTCCAAGTATGGTTCTCATGGTGTAGTAAATGACATTAGGCTTTTGTAAATTCTTGCAGAATATAACAGATCATTGGTTTTATAACACAGTCACTGCTTTTGCATTCTGATGAGATTATTAGTAGCAGCCTAGAATCCAACATCCCTGCATACTGTTAGTTAAAAAAAAATAAAAGTTTACTAAATGGTCTCTTGTCAACTGTATCTGAAAATCATTATAGTTTCTCTGTTTTCCCCTACATGGAGGGGTTCTTCAGTAAGTTGGTGGCTTATATCCATATGAGGTTACAAAATTATTATAGTAACACTGTTGGTATCTCAATCACATTTTCTCTGTAAACCCTGTTCTTTAGGTGTTTATAAACCACTTACAAAAATGTTCAGAGGGCCAAACATGATATGTGGGATCTGAGCCTAGAAATAATATTTTTCCTTCCCATTTTGGCTAAAATTACATTGGATCTTTTTATGATGACCAAACAAACATAGATTAACCAGTTTTCTGGTCTTTTTGCACTTTTCAACCCATAACTCTAAAGCAATTTCATTTGGGTTATAATGATTTATTCAGGTCTTTAATCTGCAGTGTAGACCTGAACCATTGAGTGTTTTCAGGCCAAATTTCTTCTTTCCAGTCTGCATTGCATATTTCTGTTACATATGCCATATGTGGAACACCCATTAAAATCAATGGGGGGTTCCATGTATGTGCCATGAGTGCAGAATGTGCATGAGAGTGCCCTACTGTATTTAAGAGCCTCAGGGCAGATCAGAGAGAAAAATTTTTGTCCTCATTTCTGTTACAGGGGCTAGGATGTTGAAATTAAAACCTGGTTACTACACATGTGGCAGTTACTCTGCTTTCCATACTGTTATTAACATATATCCATTTTACCGTCATGACAGTCCATACTACAGATTGATACAATACCAAATAAAGTTACACTGTGAACCAAAATGGCTCTAGAGAAGCCATTACATCTGATATAGTCAATATTATACATTTTTAAAAATGTATTAATGCATATTTAACTGAGAGATCTGATTTGCTCCAGCAGTTCTGGTCTATCAGAAACATAATATGCATGCATCCATTTTCCATTTTTACCTGAGAGACAGAAGACTAGATAAATGATAAACATTTTCTTCTTTACACCCTTCCATGAGTGTGTTTGCTTTTTAAATAATAAAGTGAGAGCAAAATCTAATTAAATATCTTATCTGTTTTCCCCTGATCATAGCATTAATTTTTGTCACCACTAAAACAGTGCTGGCTTTGTCTTTGAACCTGGATTTTCTTGATTTTACTTCACAAACTTATGTAAATGTAGTTTTTTTAATGTGACCATTTAAAATTATAGGGCAAATACTCCACTGGTGTAAACTGACTTCACTGAAGTGAGACTGCTGTACACCAGCTGCGGCTGCGGCTCCTCCACAAAGCTACTCTCTATTGAGTGATGAGTAATGTGTTCTAACGTGCTGCAGAGCGACAGGAGAGGCTGAACTGTTATGTAAGCACAAATTTTACATGGAATTATGTGAGGGGAGAAATTAATAAATGAATTCAACTTTATTAAAATAGATACTTTCCCTTCTACTTCACTACGGTAAATAGACCAGAAGAGTGCTGTAATCATTTCTGAAAACAAATGTCACCCAATAAGAAAAAGTAATGGCTGATATGTTCTTTTGACTGCATATTTAAAAATATTTTAGTGAAATCTGCTTTCCTTCCTCAATTTTTTTAAATGACATTTAATGAATGAAACCAATAGGGTTCTATAAAAGTTACCCTAAAAATCAATACAAATGGAATACACTATTATACTCTTTCTGTAGAGGTTGTAAACCTTCCCACTGAATTGTATAGAAAGGACTTGCTTAAAAAATGTATTGATAGATGACCATTTTCAGGTCTATACTATAGCATTTTATGTGTGGTCTTCCTTTTCCATTGCTTGATATCCTCTTAGGAGTCTGGAAAGTTAAGAGCACAGTCACACTTAAAAACCTTCCAATTTTACCTCAGATAACTTCTCCTTAATACTTGCAGCATTTGCTGTTGAAGGAGGGTTTACTGGCCTTACGGACTAGTTCAGGAAGAGTATTGTAAATATAAGGGACAGTGTCAACCTGAGCTGAAATCCCAGCCCCACTGAAGTCAATGAGAGTTTTGCCATTTGATTTCAATAGAGCTAGGATTTCATCTCTGCAGATAATTGCAGGAGAAGCCAACGAATTGGTGGGTGAGGATGACATCATTGGCAGATTTCAGAATAGCAGCCGTGTTAGTCTGTATTCGCAAAAAGAAAAGGAGTACTTGTGGCACCTTAGAGACTAACAAATTTATTAGAGCATAAGCTTTCGTGAGCTACAGCTCACTTCATCAGCATCACTGCATCCGATGAAGTGAGCTGTAGCTCACGAAAGCTTATGCTCTAATAAATTTGTTAGTCTCTAAGGTGCCACAAGTACTGCTTTTATCATTGGCAGAGTAGATGAATGGGGGGGGGGGAACGGCATGAGAAGAGCAGACAAGTAGAAAACAGTAGCATTTTGAAGGGTCTTAAGGTAAGGATAAGGACAAAAGCTTGAACTCAATGCAGTGAAAGAGGGAGAACTAATGGATGGATTCGGCAAGATTTGGGCACAACCTGGATATTTGAGACAAGAGAGAGAGGTGGAAGTCAGAGACAGCTTCTAGGATGGACTTGGGTGACAGGGAAGGACAACTAGTGTTTTCAAGAGTAATAAAGAATGTGAGTAAAGGAGGGTGTTTCAGAAAATGGATCAAGGTGAAATCTAGACCCCCATTGAAGTCAGTGGGAGTTTTGTCAATGATTTCAGTGGGGCCTGGGTTTCATCCCAGGTGTTTAGGTTTGTCCATGTTAAATTTAACCTCTTGTCAAGAAATCCAGGACTAGAAGTTGGGGAGTTCTAGAAATGGGGTTCATTTACAGGCCAGCATGTGTTCCCTATGTCTGCTAGGTAATATGGATCTCCATAACCTGTATTTATATGAACAGTGATTGGGGGTTTTGTCATTTACTATTATGGATTGCAGTTTCTGAAAAATTTATCCTAAACGCTGAAGTGAAGAAACAGATTGACAGAGCCAGAAGAGTACCCAGAAGTCACCTACTACAGGACAGGCCCAACAAAGAAAACAACAGAACGCCACTAGCCATCACCTTCAGCCCCCAACTAAAACCTCTCCAACGCATCATCAAGGATCTACAACCTATCCTGAAGGACGACCCATCACTCTCACAGATCTTGGGAGACAGACCAGTCCTTGCTTACAGACAGCCCCCCAATCTGAAGCAAATACTCACCAGTAACCACACACCACACAACAGAACCACTAACCCAGGAACCTATCCTTGCAACAAAGCCCGTTGCCAACTCTGTCCACATATCTATTCAGGGGATACCATCATAGGGCCTAATCACATCAGCCACACTATCAGAGGCTCGTTCACCTGCGCATCTACCAATGTGATATATGCCATCATGTGCCAGCAATGCCCCTCTGCCATGTACATTGGCCAAACTGGACAGTCTCTACGTAAAAGAATGAATGGACATAAATCAGAAGTCAAGAATTATAACATTCAAAAACCAGTTGGAGAACACTTCAATCTCTCTGGTCACTAGATCACAGACCTAAGAGTGGCTATACTTCAACAAAAAAGCTTCAAAAACAGACTCCAACGAGAGACTGCTGAATTGGAATTAATTTGCAAACTGGATACAATTAACTTAGGCTTGAATAGAGACTGGGAATGGATGAGTCATTACACAAAGTAAAACTATTTCCCCCTGGTATTTCTCCCTCCCACCCCACCCCCCACTGTTCCTCTGATATTCTTGTTAACTGCTGGAATTAGCCTACCTTGCTTGTCACCATGAAAGGTTTTCCTCCTTTCCCCCCCCTGCTGCTGGTGATGGCTTATCTTAAGTGATCACTCTCCTTACAGTGTGTATGATAAACCCATTGTTTCATGTTCTCTGTGTGTGTGTGTGTATATAAATCTCTCCTCTGTTTTTTCCACCAAATGCATCCGATGAAGTGAGCTGTAGCTCACGAAAGCTTATGCTCTAATAAATTTGTTAGTCTCTAAGGTGCCACCGGTACTCCTTTTCTTTTTGCGAATACAGACTAACACGGCTGCTACTCTGAAATTTACCAGATTAGAGATTCTGATTTTGATTACTACTTTTAGATATTTGTTCATTTTTGGCTAGTCTGCTGCCTTTCTACTTCTTAGAAAATTCAGTTTTTAAAGATTTTCTGTTAGCTGTGCCTTTATCATTTGGGGCTGAAACTGGTGGCTTCATTAGGTCTTGATGGTGACAAAATTCACCTCAGAGCAATGACAGAGGCATAAATTATCTAGTTCTTGCCAGTCAGTAGTTTCTTTGGAGAGCATACATACAGAAACACATGCATATGCACACAAAATACTTCCAGTGCTTCTGCTATGCATGACTCAGAGAAAGAGGATGATATCAAACAGAGTGAATATAAAAAGTGAATGGCAGCATAAGAAAGAAGTAAACTACACTTAAAAATGGATAAAGAACCATTACAATTTTCCATTTGTGCCAATGTTTGTTTTTTTAAAAACTGTTTATAAAATAGGATTAGGATTTATCAGCTGCTTTCAGGTTAGACTGGAAAATAGAAATACTACAGTTTTGATGTGGGTCAAGTTCTGAGACTCAAATTACTTGACAGTTTGACTTTTAATAAAACCTTTGGAAGTTGTTGTTCCATTGGATTACTGGATTACCACCTTTGCAAAAGAGATCAAAATAGCCACTAAAATGGAACATGAAGGCTTTCTTCTGGGTATTTGCAAACCTGGTAATTATGTACTTAGCTTCTTGATTAATGTATACAAACCAGGGTTTCATATGTGCATATCATATGTGGGCACAAATCAGGGAACCGTTGGCCTATTATGTCTATATCAGAATTAGTAATTAGCATTTTATATGTCAACCTAACACCCAAAACGGAGGTTAAACTGGTAGTTTACCTCAATCCATATGGTAAAGTCCTTTTCTCAGACCCATACACTTACTGAAATGGCAAAACATCTGGGGTTCAAAGCAAATGTTGTCCCTTATATAATCCCGTGCTACAAATTAGGGTTTGCACACGATGGGCTTCACAACTTTAGGGAGGAAACAATGAGAAAAGAAATCACTAGTGTGGAGGAAAATGAGTCATTAGTTTGGCAGGGAAAGGGGGCATTTTTGTCAAAACTCATCCCTAGTACAAATCCTCCTGTCCTAAATCTAATTGAAATGAAGAATGTAAAAGATACACTATCTATAACCTCTGTTCAGAATATGATCTTATCCTGCCAAGAAGCCTATCCAGGCAGACCCTTGACTTCAATGTGGCTCTGTGTGGGAACAGGGTTCTGCCCATGTGGTTCTCCTTGCAGGATCAGGGTAAGAGACAATAGAAGGATGGATGGACACATCCAGATGTATAGCCAGACTGACAATTGCTAATGAAGAGGCCACCCAACCAGAAACTAAGTAGCACTCTTGTTCTATGTATAAAAAATGTGAAGTGGGAATGTGCACATCCACTATCACATACTGGCATATAGAGGTGCTATGGAAACTTTCTGCAATAAGAGGAGAGAGAGAGAGATTCAGTTTAGTTATTATTGTTTATGCATTTGTTAAGCGCCGACAGTGTGCTCTGCACTGTTCAAGACCAAAACAGTGACTGTCCCTGCCCCAAAGAATTTCCATTGCAAGATCCAAAATGTTACTTTAAATCAATGCACAATGTTATGTGGTATGGGAGAATGTTTGAAAAATCAAGAACCTTATCTCCTGTTCTCACATGAGAAGAGTGTAAAAATTATCAAAGAAGAAAAGTATGAAATCATGAGAAATTATTTCTGTCAAATGGATATAAGATGCTAATTGGTGATGTACTTAATCCCAAAGATGCTTGACATTCAAAGAGTGAGTGATGTATAGCAAAGCATTTGTATAGGCCATCTGGAGATATACACCATATTCTGCACTTGATGAGAAAGTGGCATTAAACTGAAACTTCTGGTTCCAAAATCTAAATATGCATCACTCTAGGCATTGATGTTTATAGATTGACAGAAAGTTTACAGATAAACAGAAATTTGACAAAACTCTGGACAGAGGGAGAGAAGTTTATCCCTGAGAAAAATGCTTCATGCATCTATCATTCCAATATTATTAATAGTTTTAAGAATTTTCAGACATTAAACTAAAAAAAAATGCTTCAATAAATATTTGTTTACAGTTTTTGCTTCTGTGGTAGCTTCATAAGAGATCCATCTCATTTTTGTGACAGTTCCATGGAGACAGCTTTACATCAACAAACTACAGGATCAGTATAGAAATCATACCGTGCAGGACACAATCTGAAAGTTCAGCAGTTATCATTTGAATTCTTTTTACATTGACAAGACTTTAATAAGAGATCAAAGGTTTTGTAACCAGACTATTGGTGCCTCTTCAACTTCTGACATGATTCTCAAGATTTTCAAGGTTCTTTTTTACATGTAAATTAGACAGTGGGTGAATTCATAGATTTTAAAACCAGATGTGACCCTAGTGATCATCTAGTCTGACTTTCTGTATAACACAGGCTATGGGACTTCCCTGAATTAGGTCCTGTTTGAACTACAGCATATTTTTTAGAAAAATATACAATTGTGATTTTAAAATTTCCTTATATGAATTTATTTCTACAACTTACTTTTGCTGAGGTCTCTGTCCCTGAACTATTGCATTTATACTCTCTCATTTAGAATGTTCAGCTGTATAATGAATGGGAGAGACCATATAGAAAATATTATTGAACTTGTATAAGTTGATGATACTCCCTCCTCAGGAATACTGTATCACTGTTCAGGTCACTGTGGGTCAGTGGTGCCAGTTAGAGGGTCAGTTGGGCCATAGTCCTACCACGTTTAAGCAGTGGGGCTGTACTATATCAGTATGGCTGCTGCTGAAGCAGTCCGGAGCATCGCTCCAGCTGCGCGGTCACAACGATGCTTAAATTTGACCTGGCCACCCCTGCAGACAGATGTGGGGGGAGGAGCGGCTGGGCTAAATTTCAGTGAGTGGTTTTGCAACCTGGCTCACGGGCAGTCTGTTTCTGTACAGCAGAGCACAGGGGAGTCCTCCAAGAACTCGACTCCTGGTGGCACCAGCCCATACACTGTGTGGGTCAGAGAGAGAGGGAAGACTCCTTGGCAGGGGGAGACCCAGGTTCCCTACAGGATGAAGGGGAATGAGCAAGAACTGGAATGGAGTCCCTGCCAGGGATTGGCCTGGAACGTCCCTCCCCTCCAAGAAATATTTGAATTGGCACCTCTGCTCTGGGTCAGATGCCTCAGCAAGTTAAGGCTGCTTTGCAAGGCCCCAGTAGCACAAAGTCCCCTTAAAAACAATCTAGTCACATGACGATTCCCCCTACCAATCACCTCTTCCCTTTACCCTGCCTCAATGGGTAACTATGAAAGAAATGACAGGATAGGAGATCACAGCATATAGGATGGGAAAATGAAATTGAATCTGACTGAATGAGTCTCAAACTACCGGTTCCCTCGGCTCCTGTGACTGTAAATAAAGAAGTCCTTCTCTGCTGTAGCTGTCGCCAGTGAAACTATTTTGCATAATGTGCCAATTTATTAACCCAAACGTAAACATAAAATAATGGAACTAACATGACATTTGCCAAGTATGTCTTTGATCACTCTGAGATGTTTCACCCCATCTACCACCCTTTGTCTGTCTTGCCTAATTATATTGCAAGCTTTCTGGGTAGGGATCATCTCTTACAATATATATTTGTACAATGCCTCACATAATGGGTTTAGCTGGGGCCTCTAGACAATTCTATGATACAAATATAAATAATGAACTCATATTGTCTCCACTCAGTCCCAGAGGCATATATCTACTATTTCAATGAGTTCTCAACTAACTTAAGAAAAATTGTGCAAACCCTTAGTAGACTTTCCAACACTGCAGAAGCAATCAAGATAGAAGAGGTAAAGCCTTTCCTAAATGGGTATGGTCCAGTCCTATAGGACAAAGTGCTCAAGGCACAATGGCATCAGGCAGGGGGAATAGGGTGTCCATGCCACCATATGCTAAATGGATTGATGCTCATGAAAACCTCTGGAGAATATCTAGGATCACGACTGTCTGATTTTCCATGCCTCCTTGAAAGAGGACAAACTAACAGCAGATCTAAAACATGCAACATTCAATCCCATGCTAAAAGAAAACAAATTTTAAAAAAAACCTGCTTAACACTAGTGATCATGCAAAGTACCCTCCTGGTTGGAACTTCTCTTCTCAAATAAATTTGTTAGTCTCTAAGGTGCCGTAAGTCCTCCTTTTCTTTTTGAGAAAGCAAGGACAGGGAAAAGTTCAGCATCATCTGTCTACCTCCAATAATTGTGATCTGTTCAGTCTAAGGTCATATCAGGACACTGCATGAAGATGACAAGTAAAATGGAATTCATCCCCACTTGCTCTGCTGATCTTTCCTTAGTCTTTGACATCTTTCCTCATGAGGCCTGTCTCACTTGCCTGAGGGGCGCAGCAGATGCAGACAGTCACTTAAATCTGGCTCCACTCATTCCCTATGGACAAATCCCAGTGAGTAATAATAAGTAGCTACTTCTCTTCCCCAGGAGCCGTCACTGGAAAGGTCCTGCAGGTATTGATCCTATCTCCTGTTATTCAGCAATTATGTGAGGCCATTAGGGGAGTTGATAGCTTTATGTCTATACAGTTGACATCAAACTCCACGCTTCTTTGGAATCAATGTCTAGTGGTGGACTCCCTGAATGAATGGAGGAACCTGGATGAAGAGGTTCCTCCGTTGATACAGATGAATTCAGGTAAGATCAAAATTATGTTGTTCGGTAGGGCAAAACATTTTGAGGAACTGGCTAAAAAGGTGATGTTATCCGACATTGAGCCACAAGCATCACTAGTGGTCAAAGTCTATATACAACTACTTATTGCTCTTAAATATCCAGGTAGCAGCAGGAGTGAGAAATGTCTTCTATCACTTTCAATTGTCTTGTCCCATGCAAACACAGTGACAATGATTCATGCATTTCCAAAATTGCTTATGGCAACACACTGAACCTGAGACCGAACCTAACGGCCACTTAAAGTAGAAACTTGTGGAACATGCACTCTCACATTCTAACCAGTGCCTACCCTCACACCTGTGCTATGCTAGCTGCCAATTAAATCCTGGGTCTTCATCTCTGCAAAGCTTCTGTATGGTTTAGGACCCAATTATCTCAAGTGACCTGCTACCCACATGGTTAAGCTGATGGTCACTTCAGTTTATGAGACTCAGGTTTGAATCTGCAGAACATGGAGGTCAAGCATTCTTAGTGTAAGGTCTGGTATTATGGGACTCACTTTCACAGGAACTCAGGCTGATTTGAAATCTCATCACCCTTTGTGTGCACTGCAAGATACACATGTTCAAGATGACATTTCCCCTGAAACATTTGTCACAGGTAGAGCCAACCATTGTACCTAATCACTGTAAGAAATCAGTTTAAAGGGAGTGTGGAGGAGAGCACTTCTTTCTAGAGGTATAGGATGTATATTTACTCTGGTAGGATGCTCACATGCTATGGTAGCAGACACCTATTAATAATAATAACTAATAATAGTTTGGATTAGATATAAAAGCTAAAATTTGATGATTTATACTCAGTAAAAATCCCAGTGGATTTACAGAATTATGATACTTGATGTGTTAACTATGATGTCCTAGCCAAATTCCTTGTTGGGTAATTGCATTTTTCCTACCTACCCCCCTGCTCCTGCTGTTTCATTTGTATATACTACTCTTCATCATTTTATGACTAAGGACTAGAAGTCCTCTGATTTCAGCCTTGGACTTAGCTCCGCATACGTCTATTACCTCAGACCAGAAGCACCCACAATGTGAACTAATTATAAATGTATATTCTGAAGCTCAAAAAGTGATGTTTGTGATGATGCAGCAAAACCACAACTGTATTGGGAATATGTTGACATACCATATTGTTATAACTAACAGTACTTTGAACTTAATTCATTAAACATTTGAATTCTTAAAGCATTTTGTATAAAGTATGGCAAATTGCTGGCACTACTTTGATGGGTCTCGCGCTCTCTCTTCTTGGGGAGGGTTCAGGGCAACGTTTCTCACCCCTGAACTGGGGTATTAACTGCCCCACTAGTGTCCTAGAAGAGGGGAGTGGAGAGGGAGGGACCCGGGCCCGCCCTCTACTCCGGGTTCCAGCCCAGGGGCCCTAAGGATAGCGGTAAACCACTTGAACTAGCAGTTCCTTCCCCTGGACTACTTCGCTCTCCAGCCCTTCAGCTTGTGGGGCTTCCTGCCCTCCCTCTGCACAAACCAGGCATCCCTTTACCTAGGGTCTTTGTCTTCTTAGCCCACCTCAGCACTTCTCCAAACTCTCCTCTGCTTCCCTCCAAACTGCTCTCTGCTCCAACACCAATCCACTCTGCTTCAACTCCTCCAAACTGCTCTCTACTCTAGCACCAAACCATTCTGTTTCAACTCCTTTCCCTGTCTGATTGAAGCAGGAGGGTTTTATCAGGTGACTGGCTTCAGGTGCCTTAATTAATCTATAGCAAACTTTCTTCCCTCTACAGGGAATAAGGCTTCCTTCTAACACTCTCCTGCTGCCCTCTGGCCATGCTGTATCACCTATCTCCCCTCCCCGCACCCCGCCCCGCTCAACAGGGGTTGAGCTACTTGGGACGAGAGGCAGTGCTGTCGTGATAGGTCATCAGTGTTGCCGTGTTGGCTTCCAGCCCTATGCTGTACCTGGAAATATAAGGGCTGCAGGGATAGGAACCACCTAGTCACTCGTGTTCTTCTCCTTGTTTCTGTGCATCCACTGGAGTGGGGCCTGGTCTGTCACGAGGGTAAACTGCCGCCCCAGTAGGTAGTAGCGGACAGTCTCCATAGCCCATTTTACCGCCAGACATTCCTTTTCAATGATGGTGTACTTTTGTTCCCTGGGGAGGAGTTTCTGGCTGAGGTACAAGATCAGGTGTTCCTCCTCCCCTACCATCTGCGAAAGGACAGCTCCTATTCCTACCTCCGAGGCATCTGTTTGTATGATGAATTCCTTCTCGAAGTCTGGGGCTATGAGTACTGGATGGCAGCAAAGGGTTGTCCTTAAATCTGCAAATGCTCCTTCTGCCACCTCAGTCCACTTTACTATCTCGGGGCTTCAAGCCTTTATCAAATCTGTCAATGGTCCTGCTCTTGTGGCAAAATGAGGGATGAATCTCCAATAGTATCCTACTATCCCTAGAAATGCTATGACCTGCTTTTTGTGGACTGGTCGAGGCCAACCTTGTATTGCCTCCACTTTGTTACATTGCGGTTTCACCAAACCTCTCCCTACTACCATACCTGAGGTATCTGGCCTCAGCTAGAACTATCACACATTTGAGGGTTGGCAGTGAGGCCAGCCTTCCGCAGGGCGTCTAGCACCGCTTCTACTTTTCTGAGGTGTGTTTCCCAGTCAGGGCTATGGATGACTGTCGTCTAGATAGGCGGCGGCATACCTGGCATGGGGTCACAGCAATTTGTCCATAAGTTGTTGGTATGTTGCAGGGGCCCCAGGGAGTCCGAAAGGGAGGACAGTGTATTGGAACAGGCCATCGGGTGTAAAGAAGGCAGTCTTTTCCTTGGCATTCTCGGCCAGGGGAATTTGCCAATATCCTTTGGTCAGGTATCGGACCTTGCCTAACTGATCAACTAGCTTGTCAATGTGTGGCATCGAATTGGGATACTTCATTCAACTTCTGGAAGTCATGGCACCCTGAGGTTTTGCAATCAGGCTTGGGGACTAGGATGATAGGGCTGGACCACTGGCTGTGGGATTCTTCAATAACCCCAAGTTCCACCATCTTCTTCACTTCCGTCCTAATTTCTTCCCTTTTAGCTTCCAGTATTAGGTATGGTCTTATCATCACCCTTATACCGGGACTGGTGACAATATGATGTTGCACCAGTGTCGTACTGCCCGGCTGTGTACAGAACATGTCCTGGTTCCATTGGATCATATCAGTGACCTCTGTTTGTTTTCTGGAGTTAACTCAGAAGATATCTTCACCTGCCCCTGTGCATCGTCTGTCTGGGGTGGAGCTCCCCGAATGACCAGGCACGTCTCTTGGTCATGCCAGGGCTTCAGTAAGTTGATGTGGTAGATTTGCTCTGGCTTTCGGCGGTCTGGTTGTGTGACCTTATAGTCCACCTCCCCAATGGCTTCCACTATCTCATATGGTCCATGCCAGCTTGCTAGGAGTTTGCTTTCTGCTGTCGGTACTAGCACCATTACCCGTTCCCCCGACTGAAATCTCCGTACTTTCGCCCGACGGTTGTAATATGTCCGCTGGGCCTCTTGTTTTTTTTCCAAATGTTCTCATTCTATAGGGGTTACTTGAGTTATTCGCTCTCTCATCTGTGTCATGTGCTCAATGACATTCTTTCCTGGGTTGGATTGTTCTTCCCAATCTTCCTTGGCAATATCTAATATTCCACATGGGTGGCGTCTGTATAGTAGTTCAAAGGGAGAGAAACCAGTGGATGCCTGGGGGACTTCCCATATAGCAAACATTAGATATGGTAGAAGGCTATCCGAGTCTTTTCCGTCCTGTGCTACCACCTTCCAGATCATACTTTTAAAGGTACAGTTAAACCGCTCGACCAGTCCATCTGTTTGTGGATGGTAGACGGAGGTCTGTATGGCCTGGCTGTGGAGTAGGGTACATAAGTCTTTCATTCATTTTGATATGAACGGGGTTTCTTGGTCTGTCAGGATCTCCTTAGGGATGCCCACTCTGGCAAAAACCTGGAGTAGTTCTTTTGCTATTGCCTTGGATGTGGGGTTTCTTAAAGGAACGGCTTCTGGATACCACGTGGCATAGTCAAGGATGACTAGTACGTTTCGGTGGCCCCATGCCAATCTTTCCAGTGGGCCCACTATGTCCTTTGCTATCCTCTCAAAAGGGACTTCAATAATAGGCAAAGGTACTAATGGGGCCCGCAAGAGAGGTCTGGGGCTATGCAACTGGCATTCAGGGCAGGAGGGACAATAGCGCTAGACCTCTGCATGTATTCCTGGCCAATAAAACCTTCTTAGGACTCTCTCCAGTGTCTTGTCTACTCCTAGATGTCCCTCAAATATATAACTGTGAGCTAACTCTAGTACTGCCTTTGTGCGTTTCTGTGGGACTAAGACTTGCTCTACTTCTTCCCCTCGTATTTGCGCTATCCTATACAACAGATAGTGTTTGAGCACATATGCCCTTGGACCTTTGGTCTTTCCTTCCACGGGTACACCATTTACCTCCACTACCTCCTCCCTCACATTCGCATATAGGGGGTCATTGGCTTGCTCCTGCCTGAAATTCTCACATGCGGTACCAATCTAACCTAATTCCAGGGGGCCTGTTTCTACTCTGCCCCCTGGGTTGCCCCTACTTGGACTAGGAACTGCCTCAGAGTCCTCACTGGCCTGAATTATCTCCTGGCCTCCTGAACCTACCAAGAAGGGAGGTTTTCTGGTTCTCTGCTAGAATCATGGTCCCTAATCTTTTATCTGCCCTCCTTTCCCACCTAGACTTTCGGGGTTTTCTGTGGGATGAGAATAACTCTGGGGCAAATTCGGCAAACATTGGGTGAGGCTATCTGTAGGTGCTTCCGTCTCAGCCCAGGGGTTGCTACTGTCCCCTGGCTCTATTGTGGGGAGTAAGCTCTCAAACCCGGGGAAGTCCCTATCAATTAAGACCGGGTAGGGGAGCCTAGGGACCACCCCTGCAGTCACCCTGGTAGTGTTTCCCTAGATCTCAATCCATACCAGGATTTTGGGGTAGAAATTTATGGTGCCATGAACGCACATTACCCCTGTGGTTTTGGCCCGGGTTAGTTGGTCTTGCCCCACCAACTTCCCCGAGACCAGTGTGACAGCACTCCCAGAATCTACTAATGCTAGGCTTTCAATTCCATTCATTTTTACTGATCTTGTATACCCATGCGAGATCATTGCGACCCCTACCAGGCCGATAAGGCCACATTGCTCCCTGTGATCCCCCAGATTACATTGCATAGGCTTTTCTCTGTTGGGGCATTGGGCTGCTATATGCCCCAATTCTCCACACTCGTAACATCACCCCCTTATTCCAGTTGCCGCCTCTGCCTGGGGCTATTTGGCCAGCCTCCCCAGCCCTCTTTTCCCAAACCCCCAGGTCCCTTCTTGGCCTCGGGCCATTCCTCGATGTCTTTCCTTCCAGTTATGGTTCTCCTGGAGTTCTCGACAGTCCAGGGCCTTGGGTTTGGGATTGGCTTCCTGGTTTGCTGTGTCTCACCCCCTGGGGTCTGGAACAGTTTGCAGGCTCCCAGCTGTCTTTCCACGAGGGAGAACAACTCATCATAGGTGGAGGGGTCATTCTGGCCAACCCAAGTCTGGAGGCCTGGTGGTAGCCCCCTCATATACCGGTCCAGTACCAGGAACTCCATCATCTTCTCAGAGCTGAGGGCGGAGCCATTTCTGGGTCAGGTCAAACAATTGTGATTGGGGTGTCTTGTCCCCCATATACTGCCACTCATGAAACCTCTGGGCTCTCAACGCCTTCGTTACTCCAGATCTAGCCAGGATCTCTGCCTTCAGTTGGGGGTAATCCTCCACAGTCTTTGCAGCCATATCGTAGACGACCTTCTGGGCCCCTCCACACAGGAACAGGGCGAGGATACCAGACCACTGATCTTGGGGCCAGGCCTCCCGCAGGTCTGCTCTTTCAAAAGCCAGGAGGTATGCCTCCACATCATCCTCCCGTGTCATTTTCTGTAGGCAGTGGCTGGGCCGTATGGTCTGGGTCCCATAGCAGTTTCAGTTCAGCTCCATAAGGGCCTTCATCTGGTTCATCAGCTCTTGCAGCAGGGCTCGGTCCTGGGCAGCCTGACTCATCAACAGACAATTAGTCTCCTGTTGTATCTGAGTCGCCTCCTGTTGGGCAGTTGTTTGGACCCAGGTAGCCTCCTGCTGGGCTGCGGTGGCTTGTATTAGGGCCTTGACCACGTTGTACATCTTAGGGTTGGGAGGGTTTTGGCTAGCCCTTCTTTAAGTCATAGATCCTACTCCTGACACCACATGTGGCAAATTGCTGGCACTACTTTGATGGGTCTCACACTTTCTCTTCTTGGGGAGGGTTCAGGACACCGTTTCTCTCCCCTGAACTGGAGTATTAATTGCCCCACTAGTGTTCTAGAAGAGGGGAGTGGAGAGGGAGGGACCCGGGCTCGCCCTCTACACCAAGTCCCAGCCCAGGGGCCCTAAGGATAGCGGTAAACCGCTTGAACTAGCAGTTCCTTCCCCTGGACTACTTCACTCTCCAGCCCTTCAGCTCGTGGGGCTTCCTGCCCTCCCTCTGCACAAACCAGGCATCCCTTTACCTAGGGTCTTGGTCTTCTTAGCCCACCGCAGCACTTCTCCAAACTCTCCTCTGCTTCCCTCCAAACTGCTCTCTGCTCCAACACCAATCCACTCTGCTTCAACTCCTCTAAACTGCTCTCTACTCTAGCACCAAACCATTCTGTATCAACTCCTTTCCCTGTCTGATTGAAGAAGGGGGGTTTTATCAGGTGACTGACTTCAGGTGCTCTAATTGGCTTCAGTTGCTTTAATTAATCTCTAGCAAACTTTCTTCCCTCTACAGGGAATAACGCTTCCTTCTAACACTCTCCTGCTGCCCTCTGGCCATGCTGTATCACAAAAGATAGAAATATCTGAGAATACTGCATGAAATAAATAAAGATGACCTTTAAACTTTTTTAAATTAAATAATTATTATTGACCAATTAGATTTAAGACACCACCTCTATCAGACAGTGAAATCCTATTAGAGCTTTTAATGTCCATTTTGGGGGGAAAGAGTTTGGAATATATGTGTGATAGTGTCTTTCAGGGGGAAGGATTATCTTAATTTGACAGAGAGAATTTAATTACAGAATAAAAATTTGCACTTAGTGAATTGTTGTTTTTTTAAGTGATGATGAATTTTGTACGAACCTTGGGTGCTTAACTCTGGTGGAATTTAATCAATTAAGAACCATGAAGCAGACAATTCTCAGTAAAATGCCTATGAGGCTAGCTGAGATGTATGTACACTGCTCCCAATGAAGGGCTGAAAGAGTTAAACTCATTGGAGAGAGAGTTAAATCCCTGAGAAGTGGGGGCATGTCTTTATATTGACAACCCTCAGGCAGCTGAATCCTGGCAGCCTCACTGAGCATTCAGTTGACTCATCAAAAACAAAACATAAAAAACCCCATCCCTGGATGGGAAAGATTTGAATAAGGTCAGTCTACAGTCATCCTAAAATGAAGCTTGTGGTAGACAAGTCTGCCAACATCACTAGAATCTGCTCCTTTTGGTTGAAATATGAACTGAACTTATGGAGAGCATAACCAAATGGAGAGCAGCACTGCTGTTACAGTAGCAGGAAGGCCCTGCCAAGCCTATCCTAAAAGTCCAATTATATGTTTGAAAGGAAAGAATATTATGATAAACCTACTAAGCAGGGAACTATGAGTCCAATCAGCCCCTTCCCACTGGCCAGATAGGAGGAAGGAACCTGGCCCAGGAAGTTACATGCACTTTTGGGAAGCAGCAGCAGCGTCGCTAGCCAGGAGTTGGAGAGAAACCAGATGCAGAGAGTGATCCCCAGGAACTGTACACAGAGCTATGTGTGGAATAAAAATAAAGCTGGGTGCAGGTCTGCATGGGACTTGCATGGAAAAAGTAGAGGCTGGACAGGGAACCATTGTGGGGTGCCTCAATGACAGACACTAACTGAGCCTGGCCTCAAAAACTGAAAGCTCCTGTTTGCTTGAATAGAGACTGGACTGGAGAGGGCAACTGAGGCACTAGCTCTGAGGACCCTGACTCTTGCTTGAACTGCCTCAGGGACACAAACAGGTACCACTATTGCTCACTTTGAGGTGTAACCTTTGTACCTAGGGTATCTGCAACTTTTCCCTTTCCTGACAGCACTAGTAAAATACCCTTTCTCTTAGCCAGGCATCTGAGTGATTATTGGGACCCACCACGGTTATTGGGGCCTTCAACGCCTAGCTGCTGAAGCATCTGCAGTGCTTGCCTCCAAGTCGTGGTACACCTGGCACACCACTGGCAACTTAGTGTTAGGGGTGCTCTGGCCCACAGCAACTAGAATAATTACAATATAGTTACAAAGTTGTTTCATCCACATCTCAAGGGCAGTGTTAAAGATCATCAATTGGACATGCTGCTCTTCTACCACTGCCTCATGCTTCCTTGTGACCAGATCCCAGAAAGCCAAGTACATCATGTGATGCAAAGTGCACATTTTGTTAATAAATTCCTGGATTGTGCTATCACCACAAGCAGAGCAAGAAAAGTGTGTTTGTACCAGTGCTGAGAATGACAGAACCTGTGACCAGCTTGGGCCTTTTGTCTCTCAGCAGCTCAGAATGGGGCAGCATTCTGCAGAACAGTCACTCAGCATCTCTTCTCCTACCAAACAAACTGTCATCAAAGAAGCTAGGAAACTGTCTATGTCAAGATCAGGCAGAAATTGTTGTTACCCTCCTTGTGTGGTGCTCCTGGTGGCAGTATGACAGAAAGAAGATCTCTGCTTAGTGGACCCTGCGCTGAACACTTGTCTTTCCTGGCAATTAATCTGAAACTCTTCCTATGTTATACATCTGCACATCTAATTAACATGTTGCAAGATAAAGCTAAAAGGAGATTGAATGAACACTGGATCACTCTTTCTCTCCCCCTTTTGCCTTCTCTTGCTCCTAAAAAGCTATTGGAGTTTCCTCTCCTGTGCCCCAAAAGTGTTTTGCTGTTGGCAGGAAAATACATCTGTGCCAAATATACATATCTGTCCTCATTGTTGATCCACCTGTAGAATGTGCCACCTAATCTTTGCTTTTGCTGTCATAGCGAGCACAGCAGCAAGTACTCTAGTTAAAGAGCCATACGGATTTCACTCATGGCCTTTTCCAATGTTCCCTTGGGCTGCAATCCGTCCTTTTTAGTCTCAGTCCAAATGAATTGTCTTGGAAAGTTTCAACAAAAGCCATTTACTCTTTTTTAAGACATAAATGGGGAAATACCCTCTGGTATTCCATAGGGGCTGCAACTACATGCAGTCTATCATATTTGGGTACTTGAACTGTTTAATGAACACCCTAGGTTTTCAGATAATTGGCAGAATATTATGTGCCTGCCCCTAGGCGTATACAGTAAGAGGCTATTTTGATATCAGTCCAGCTTTGGTTAAAATGGTATTTAATTAAAAGAACAACGTGTTAGTAATACAGTAGATACCACATTAATTTCAAACAGTGTAATTACTAAACATGTACTAATTAAAATAATTATAAATTATACTCATAATTACTGCTTAAGAAATTGCTTTGGCCTTAAAATAGTAATTATATGGCAGCTATATATTTTGTTTTATTACAAACAGAGTATATGTATGCTACAGTGGTGTCATTATTTACCAACAGTGATCCCATTATAGTGTGTGAGACACAATATTTCCCTCTACTGTGGTTGCCATTTAACTCTTTACAAGAATTAACATTGCCATGATACTCAGTGTTCCTTATACTGTGCGTCAGTCTGTAGGATACTTCACTGTATGTCCAAAACACCCCAGCTTTTCCCAGAAATACTAAGTGAAGGGAGTACTGTGAACAGTATCATTGTCTACTGGCAAAGGCAAAACTGTGAAGGTGTTAATGGAACCCACTGAACTCTGAAGAATAAGTAACAACAATGGTATCAAAGATAATGTGGGGTAATAATGATGCCCCTATGGAAAAATCCTAAATGGTTTAAAGGCGAATTATATCTTTTCCATGGAATTTTTACACCATCCTATGGAATTTTACAGGTGTGGAGTATAAATCTCTATTCAGTTCAATGGATTGATTTTTAAATTATATAATTTCTTATTGAATTCCATAGGTTGCATAGAGTAATTTCTATAAAACCCTGTTGGTTTCACCCTTATTCCGTTTTGTAAGTTCCACTGTTTGTAATGAGTCAACATGGTCTAGAAGAGGGAGTGCTGAGAGCCAGAAACTTTAAATACATTTCCAGGAGACCTGTTCAGTACCAGGGTGTCCTGTCCAAATGCTGAGTTAGATAATTACATTGTGTTTACTTAAATTCCCCCTGCTATTTCAGTTGGATACAGTATTCTTCTTTATTTGTTGCCATAAACTCTTCTGTATTGTTGCTGTGCAGTGTTAAACAGTTTCTTCCCCCCCCCCCCACGTGGCTGCATTTCAGTGGTGAGTGAAGTGATCTCTGTTTATGTTTGCAAAGTGCTTTGGAATCCTTCTACATAAAAGGTGCTGTATAAATGTAATTTATATTTTATTAGGAGCATCATCACTAGCAGGGGAAGCTCTAAATATATTTCACCCTCATTATGGTCTGTCAAATTAACTTAATGATAAATATTTAAGATTTTTATAAACCGGTACAGAGATGCTAATATTTTTTTCAAAATCACATTCAATGGAATTAATCCCTGTGCAGAGAGACCACACAAGACCCCACTTATGTACCACTCAAGTCCTGCATCAGGTCTCTGCAGAGAGATCTAACTGTCTGAGCAGCATGCAGAGTGCCCCATGTGCTCTTCAACCCAGTGCAGTCTAGAGTGGAGGCTGGCATGGGTGGCGGTGAGAGAAGGAAATCGGTGTGTTGAAGACAAATGAGATCCAGTGATCCTAACATGCAGTGTCAGTGTCACAGAGGACCTCAAGTTGCTATTCTAGCCCAAGGGTTGGAGTAGCAGATGTGAAGGTCTGTGATGCAGCCCCATTGTCTGTCTTCAGGTTGAAGAGGCAAGTTTCATTAATCTGCCTATCTACTCTATTCATCTTCTCAGCACTTGTGTCAATGGAAGGGAGGGAATGTGGTCCAGCAGAGAATCGGGAGATCTAAGATCTGTCCCCAGATCTGCCACTGGCTTCCTGTGTGACCTTGAACAAGTCACTGAACCTCTCTGTGTATCAGTAGCCCTTTCTGTAACATGTCAGTAGTCTTTACCCTCCCCTTTGTCAGGCACTTTGAGATCTGCTGATGAGGGCAATTAAAAAAAAAGATACACAATGCTAATCCACATCACAGATGTATTGTGTTTATTGCTCAGTGTGCATGAATTCAGGGTTGAGGTTGGAGTTGGAATTGTTTATGGAGCTGTAGCTTGTGATTTCCTTTTGTAACTGCTTTGTTTGGTGCTGTGCTGCATAATTCCTTTGTATTGCACATAACAACCTTAACTTAAAATTATCCAAGTTTTTCTGTGGGGAATTTCCTAGTTTTTAATGAAAGTATAGAGACAGGCCCCGATTCTAGGTTCCTCTCTACTTACATACAGCGGCCATATAGCTGTATGGAATTTCCCTGGCACAAAGAGACTCCTCAGGTGGTGAAGAGACAACAGAACAATGCCCCACTCCCGCTAACCTCCAACAGAGGGGTGTGTTAGATGCGTGGCCAGAGGGTTTCCGTGCTCTAACTTTTCTTGCATTCCACAACAGCCCCTTGGGAGCCACTGAAGACATAAACAATTTGGAGCAGCCCTCAGACTGCTCTAGCTTAAGCCAGGGCAAAGATCAATCTGTGATTGGCCTCAGAATCAAGGGATATGCAAAGCTGCTATACTGCCACCTTGTCCCCCTCCCCCTGACCTGTAGCAAGCTCAGCTTGGTAAGGTTCAGAAGCGGGGCCACAATCTTTAAATGTTTACAAATGGACTTGGTGCAAGAGAAGGGATGGATGGACGAAAGGCATGGAGCTGTTGGACAGGAGACCAGAAGGGTCACAGCATGAGTGTGGCCAAGGGGACATGGAGAGGGATGAGGGAAGAGCATGAGGAGTTGACATGATCTCCATTTATATGCACAATATATTATGCAGCAGGATAGAGGGAGGGTTTTGGAGATAGAAGGAGACACCAAGAGACTCAGAATAGTGGTTAGCCTCATCGGGGTATTGAGCCTCAAAGAGGACAAGAGGTCTTGTTGGCAAGACAGACTAGGGAAAAGACAAGCTTCTGGCAAAGTGCGAGGAAGTGGTGGCTGGTTGCCTTCCAATATGCTGCCACCTCTGGCTCAGCCCAGCAGCCGCAGTACTGTCTGGAGCCAGCTGTAAGTCACTTAGATGTTACTTATACTGTATTTAAAATGTTTTGCAAGAACATGACAGCAATGTACTTTCCTCCACCTTTCTTCACATCCCCCACTAAAGGAAACTTCTCCTTGACAAGAGCAATAAAACAAATCTGGAACACATAGGCCAGGCCTCTATGGCAATAGAAGGTGCCACATTAGAAAATGTTTTTAAAAAGCAAAGGACAGGACCATTTAGGAAACATTACATCCTTTAAACTGCTTTTCTAAACTTCCTAGAAAAATTCTACTCTGGGATGGGATGGGTCATGTTAGATTTCTGGGGGATTTGTTTATCTGAGGCTGTGGGCCAGTTAGAGGGAAGCTGAACGTCAGGGTCATAGCAAGAATCTAACTGGAGCCTTAAGTATGAATGGACTAGCACTCTCCACAGTACCCAGGAAATGGGATAACATGGCACACTAACAACTTCAAAGATGGATGTGACCCAACACCTCCCTTTTAATCCAATCACTTTTCAGTCCATAGCTGGAATTTACACATTTTATTGAGTATGGAATCAGAAGGCATCAATTTGCTTCAGCCTCATAAAAATAAAATAAAAGAGTGCTACATAAGAGAAACTGCTATGTCAGACACACTTCAGCTAGTCCCAGCTATCCTCTCCCCCTACCTCTATCCTCTCATCATAAACATCACCATTCAGTCTGTCTTTCACCTCCCTCAACTACTAAAATGGGAAACAAAAACACAACCAAGAAGCTGTTAATACAATAGCTTGGAACGTGTAAAATAGTGTGTGCCTGTTCTGAAATGAAATATTCACTGGCAATAACTAGCAGAAAAAAACGACCATCATTCAAAACAGGTGTGTGTGTATGTGAGCGAGATTAAGACAGGGCTGTATGTTTAAAATGTAGCAGGAGTATTGTGTCAGACTGTGATTGCTGTGGTAATTACCCATTTTAACGCATATTAGTGTAAACAGCTGTGCAAAATCCATATAAATGGTGGAACATAAGTAATATGCTTCAATTAAAAAATATTACAAGGTTGTTTTTTGAAGGTGGCTAAATTTATTTTGCTTGTTTTAAGTGAATCTGTCCCTTATGAATTGTGCATCTTCTGCTGTGGAGTAGAGAGGGTGCAGAGCTAATCCTTTGCATATCAATTAAATTATGTACATATTACAACTATTTTGTTTTGGTGCACTCAGTGGTTTGCTGTTGGACAGTACATTGTGTGTGTTCCTTTTGGTCCTGAGAATTACAGACCTTCTTCAATACCTATGCTGTTTATTGTATTTTAGGCATGGCCACCCATCAAAGAGAAAACACCTATCAAAATGAGAATCAATTGAGTTTGTGATCATTATATTGCTTCTTTTATTACCTTAAGAAGCACCTGTTGTAAAATATATTAATAACTGGAGTTACAATGTTCAGGACAAAATTCTGGCCTTGGAAGAGTATGTGAAGCTCCCATTGACTTGAAGCCATTCAGAACCCTGCATGTACATATCAGGGTTTTGTTTTGCCCTTAGTCTTTTTTTTTTAAAGGGACAAAAACTGGAAAAGCATTTAGTCAGAAACAAAAAATTGAATCCCTGCAGCTTTTGCGCATAACTCTCATTGTAGTCTATAGGATCTTGTCCATGCTACTACCAATGACAGTACTTGCCCAAAATTTGGAACTACGATTATCATCATCACTCAAATTTGGGGGTTTGCAAGCTTTTACAGGAATTGTCAGGTCATCTAGTCCAGGTATCCGCCAGGTGAGAATAGTTCCTTTAAGTATATGCCCCGATACATCAAGCTACATGCCAACTTTATGATGTGATAAAGTTTGTCTCTGAGATATCTTACTGATTGTTCTTTAGATTGAAGAAAATAAATAAAATTGCTAATTAAATAGTCACTGTCCTATGCGTATCTTATCTAACCTGGTAATTCAGAAATGTCCCCATTTCCCCACCCCCACCTGTTCACAGACAGCATTTCAAGAACTCTGTCCAAGAATATCACTGTATGGGAAAAAAAAGAACATCATTTCAAAATTATTAAAATCTCAGTGGGAATTCATGATTAATTTTAAGGCCTGGCAGATTAAAATACATTATTATGTACACTCTAGTGCATCCTTTCAGATATTTTCAGAATCTGATTTTGCTCTCTTGATACACACCAATGATTCTACATGTATCTAGTAGATTGCAAGGAATAGATTAGCATTAAAGAGGCAGTATTGTGTTGTTAGGCTGTTATGTGTAACTTGTGCTCATACATTAAGAAAAATGTACCTGGCATTCCCTTAGACATGACCAGACCCCTTAAAAAAGAGAGAATTATTAATAGTTGGCTGTAATGCATTTGTAGCAGCAGTTTTGAAATTCTGACCTTTAGTACATTAGCTGGCTGTTCTTATCCAGTTCCCAGGCAGAGTAAGATTCACGATAGCCTGCTTAAGGAAATGGAAATAATGGGCTTATTAATAGGACTGGTTAAACTTTCAATTCTGAAAAGAATGTCAAATTTGCTTTTACCATGGTATTGAGACCTGGTATTGAGATGTAAATTGTAAAACTCTGGATAAAAACTGCAAAATTCACTGTTTTCAGTACCAGGAAGAAAAATGAACCCGTTTTATTGGGGACAGATTGACCAAATTCATCCTTGGTTTTAAGCAGTTAAGAATCCTGGGTTCTGTTCCCAGTTGTGCTATTGACTCACTGGGCCATACACTCCACTGCTTTATAGCTTAATGATATACCAAATCAGAGTGGTAGTCCTCCTACACTCCCCTTCTACCATTTTGTGCAACAGGTGTAAGTGACAACACAAGGTGCAAAGCATATGAACATAAAAGTGGCCATACTGAGTCAGACAAAGGGTCCATCTAGCCTAGTATCCTGTCTGCCAACAGTGGCCAATGCCAGGTGCCCCAGAGAGAATGAACAGAATAGGTAATCATCAAATGATCCATCCCCTGTCCCCCATTCCCAGCTTCTGGCAAAAAAAGGTTAGGGACACTATCCCTGCCTATTGTGGTTAATAGCATTGATGGACCTATCCTCCAGGAATTTATCTAGTTCTTTTTTGAATCCCATTATAGTCTTGGCCTTCACAAAATCCTCTGGCAGAGTTCCACAGGTTGACTGTGCATTTTGTGAAAATATACTTCATTTTCTTTGTTTTAAACCTGCTGCCTATTAAGGCAATGGAGAAGCAGGGCATGCCACTGAGTGATCTTGAATAAATCACATGCAGTTAAACTTTCAAAAGTGGCTTCATTTTTCAGAGGTGTTAAACACTCACAACTGCAGCTAAGGATAACTGGAGCTGCAGGTGCTTAGCATCTCTGAAATTCATGCTCTAAATGTCAATTTAGGAACTCAAAATTAGTGTCTGTTTTTTAAAATTTGGCACTAGTGTGCATCAGTTTATCTGTGCATCACTTTATCTACCTGTAAGATTGGGATAACAATAAAGGAAACTAATATTTGATAGCATGAGATTTTACATAATTTTAAGTGCTTTGAGATCCTCAGGAGATGAGTGCTATGTGAATGTTGTTACTGGGCCTGCTTCCACAAGCTGCCGAGCACCTTCTGCAGAGTGTGCAGCATCTTCAGTTCTCATCGAGGTCAGTCATGTTGAGGGCCCAATCACAGCATTCACTGTGCAGGAATCGGCCCATTTCTACTAGGGATTGTCTACACTATGAAATTAGGTCAAATTTATAGAAGTCGGTTTTGTAGAAAGCGTTTTTATACAGTCGATTGTGTGTGTCCCCACACAAATGCTCTAAGTGCATGTAGTCAGCGGGGTGTGTCCACAGTAAGGAGGCAATTATTGACTTCCGGAACATTGCACTGTGGGTAGCTATCCCACAGTTCCCACAGTCTCCACCGCCCATTTGAATTCTGGGTAGAAATCCCAGTGCCTGAGGGGGCTAAAACATTGTCGCGGGTGGTTCTGGGTACATATCGTCAGAACCCCCTTCCGTTCCTCCCTCCATGAAAGCAATGGCAGACAATCATTTCGCGCCTTTTTTCTTGAGTTACCCGTGCAGACGCCATACCATGGCAAGCATGGAGCCCGCTCGGCTAACTGTCACTGTATGTCTCCTGGGTGCTGGCGGACACAGTACTGCATTGCTACACAGCAGCAGTTTATTGCCTTTTGGCAGCAGACAGTGCAGTATGACTGGTAGCCGTCTTCGAAGTAGTACAGGGTGCTCTTTTAACCGACCTCGATGAGGTCGGGGTGCCTGGGCAAACATGGGAGTGACTCAGCCAGGTCATTTCCCTTTTAAGTTTCATCTCACGGTGATTCAGTCCTACTGGCAGTGCACTGTCTTTTAATCTGCAGCCAGCAGAAGATGATGGCCAGCAGTCATAGTGCACCGTCTTCTGCCAAGCATCCAGGAGATGACGATGGCTAGCGGTCATACTGCACAGTCTGCTGCCAACAAGATGTATAAAGATAGATGAAGTGGATCAAAACAAGAAATAGACCAGATTTGTTTTGTATTCATTTTCTCCTCCCTCCCTCTGTGAAATCAACGGCTTGCTAAACCCAATTTTGAGTTCTGTCCTTGAGGTTTTGAGGTCTATCCTTGAGGGGGCCATTCAGTTTCTCACAAAGCCACCCCCTTTGTTGATTTTAATTCCCTGTAAGCCAACCCTGTAACCCATGTCGTCAGTCGCCCGTCCCTCTGCCAGAGCAATGGCAAACAATCATTTCACCCCCTTTTCCCTGGATTGCCCAAGAAGGACTAGACGCCATAGCACAGCAAGCATTGAGCCTGTTCAGCTCACCGCAGCAGTTATGACCATTGTAAATACCTTGCGCATTATCGTGCAGTGCATGCAGAACCAGAACCTGAAAAACCAGGCAAGGAGGCAACGGCAGCGTGGTGATGAGGACATGAACGCACTTTTCTCTAAAACCGCGTTCCCCGGCAATTTAGAGATCATGGTGTAAATGGGGCAGGCTCATGCCATGGAACGCCGATTCTGGGCCCAGGAAACAAGCACAGAGTGGTGGGACCGCATAGTGTTGCAAGTCTGGGATGATTCCCAGTGGCTCTGAAACTTTCGCAATAATGAGGGCACTTTCATGGAACTTTGTGACTTGCTTTCCCCTGCCCTGAAGCGCAAGAATACCAAGATGAGAGCAGCCCTAACAGTTCACAAGTGAGTGGCAATAGCCCTATGGAAGCGTGCAACGCCAGACAGCTACCGGTCAGTCGGTAATCAATTTGGAATGGGCAAATCTACTGTGGGGGCTGCTGTGATGCAAGTAGCCAATGCAATCATTGAGCTACTGCTATCAAAGGTAGTGACTCTGGGAAATGTGCAGGTCATACTAGATGGCTTTGCTGCAATGGGATTCCCTAACTGTGGTGGGGCTATAGACGGAACGCATATCCCTATCTTGGGACCTGACCACCAGGGCAGCCAGTACATAAACCTCAAGGGGTACTTTTCAATGGTGCTGCAAGCACTGGTGGATCACAAGGGACGTTTCACCAACATCAACATGGGATGGCTGGGAAAGTTTCATGACCGCTCGCGTCTTCAGGAGCTCTGGTCTGTTTAAACGGCTGCAGGAAGGAATTTACTTCCCAGACAGAAAATAACTGTTGGGGATGTTGAAATGCCTATAGTTATCCTTGGGGACCCAGCCTACCCTTAATGCCATGGCTCATGAAGCCGTACACAGGTGCCCTGGACAGCAGTCAGGAGCTGTTCAACTATAGGCTGAGCAAGTGCAGAATGGTAGTAGAGGGTGCATTTTGACGTTTAAAGGGTCGCTGGCACAGTTTACTGACTCACTCAGACCTCAGCAAAACCAATATTCCCATTGTTATTGCTGCTTGTTGTGTGCTCCACAATCTCTATGAGAGTAAAGGGGAGACTTTTATGGCGGGGTGGGAGGTTGATGCAAATCACCTGGCAGCTGAATACGTTCAGCCAGACACCAGGGCAGTTAGGAGGGCACAGCAGGAAGCGGTGCACATCAGAGAAGCTTTGAAAACCAGTTTCATGACTGGCCAGGGTACTGTGTGACACTTCTGTTTGTTTCTTCTTGATGAAAACCCGCCCCCTTGGTTGACTCTAATTCCCTGTAAGCCACCCACCCTCCCGCTTTCAATCACAGCTTGCTTGCAAAGGAAATAAAGTCACTATCATTTAAAAAACATGTATTCTATATTAATTGATTATAAAAATAGGGAGATAACTCACAAGGTAGCCCAAGTGGGGTGTGGGAGGAGGGTAGGAGGGAAGGATCCCAACATAATGCACCGGCATTTAGATAGTAAATAGAAGGAATAATTTAGAAAATGTTCTCTATTGCCTGCCTTGCATCTTATGTAATTATTTATACCTATGCAAAGAGGGTATAAATAGCTATCAAATCAAATGCAAGGCAGTGAAGAATTATGCCTTAGAAGCTTACAGAAGAAGATACAGAAAAGGTTAAAAGTGTGATATGATAACAGTAAAACCTTAGGAAACTGACAAATTCCGAAAGAGGCCTTCAACTAGAAAAAAATTGAGGCTCTTGTCCTTCTGCATTAATTTTCTTCATACAGCAATAAAAAAATAGTGGTAGCCTTAAGGCTAACTTCTAGGACCTTATCCAAATGCAATGACAGTTTTTAGCCATGAAATAAAAACTAAACATCCTTATCACTTCTTCTCAGGACTTGAGTGCTACAACCTCAAATCAATTCAAACTCTGCTGCCAAAATCATCTTTCTCAATTGTTAACTTAATTGTGTCATCCAGAGGCCATCTACGGGAGCTTGCCCAGCACTGACTTGCTCCTGTGTTCGACTAGGCCTCTTGACTCACCATGTCCACCCTGCTCTCTTGAGATATAGGGCTGCTCCTAAAGCTTTCTCTGCTAGCAGGCTGTTATGGGCTGATGTGAGAGAAGAGGTAAGATGGTGACAGGGAAAGCAGTGACAAACATGGTGTGGAGTTCTTTGCCAGGAAGAAGATGTCATCACTTCCCATGGGAAGAAAGTACTGCGAAATGATGGATGGAAGGCTTTGGGTAGGCTGTTGATTGCTAAATGCATTGCTGAAAATGATAGACCGAGGCATCCTCTAGGAGAGCGTGCAGCTGTGTTATTGCAGCCTCTGCTAATTACAGCCCATATAGTGCTCTGGTGCTCATGGACTGAAGATCAGCAGTGACTGCAGGTCAGGCTGGCTGTAGACTAGTTGCTGGGAGGCAAATGAGCACTGGAAGACTATGAGGCTCCAATTCTTCCCACAAGCATCCTATAATACGAAGCTTACAGGTTTCACAAGCTTTAGATAGCATGATTCACTTCAAGTTCACTGTGAGATACTATACAACAGCATATGACTGACCTAGGTAAAATGGGTTAGTAGTCTTCATCCGTTTCTGTTCATAGGATATCCACAGCACAAAACTAAGCATTAACTGATATTTTTCCTAGCGGAGAGACCAAGCAGTAAATGGTTATGGAGGGGGAAATACACTTTCTCCTCCAGATAAGACACATCAAAAGGGCCATATGGGGAAGATTAGATAGTTGCTGCTTTTGCTCTAACTCTTCTCTAGATAGAATGTTGTCACTCAAACACTGTTCACCAGCACTGAATTCCCTGTCAATAGTTTTTGAAAGAAGTACACCTGCTGGCTGACTCATAGAATAAACACAGTATAAGTGCTTGCATACAGATTCATGGATAAATCTGTCCTTATTTTGGATTGGCCAACACTTCTGCTGTTGTATTTCTTGACTGTACTAGAAGATGATATTAAATGCCATGAGCTTATTGACCAACAACACAGTGACTCATTAGAGAGGAACTTTCCACTGGTACTAATCAAATCTGGCTATGAAATGCTGAAGGGTGCCTCTAAAGGCAGGCAAGGAAATATTATTTATTTACACTATTAGTAGACCTCTGCTCTTATACAGTACCTCCTGTTTGAAGATCTCAATGATTAACCAACAATAAGTAAGCTTCAAAACACCATTGTGGTAGATAAATATTATATCTATTGACCAACAAAACCAGAACTGATTCAGTACCATATCCAGCCTTGAAACTAAACTGCCTGCCAATAAATTCTACGGACATTGGATGTTGGTGAAGTTGTCTTAACCCAATTTTCTCGACCACATTTTTGTCCCATTTCAAATGGGATGTTAGTAATTGGCTAAACTAGATGCTTTGAGCAATGACTTCTTTGAAGAGACCTAAGAAGTGTATCTTTGAAGGAAGCTGACACCTTGCGCTCTCAAAGAGAGGCATCATCAACTCTCCAAGAGTAGACCCAATGCAACATATTACCCACTGGTCTTCACCAACCATTCCAACTCATTGGTTGTACCTGGCATTTCCCTAGAAACTCCATGTCCTCCCCTGGCTGAAACTCAAACAGAGAAGGGGTTGTATGTGGCCCCTCCAGAGGTTGCTTTGCTAATAGGGAGGCAGATAGCACAGAGCCAGATGAGCTATATTATCACCAAAGCAATGTGGCAGTCCTTCCAAGTAAGAGAAACCCAACTTTGTCTCTGAGTAGAGTCATCCTGTGTGACAGGGTCGGGCCAGATGGCTACAGGAGAGTGATAGAAGGCAGATATATTAGCCCCAGGTTAAGTTGGTCCCTTTTCCCTGGGTAAGGTAACAGGGACGGTTCCAGAACAATCAGGAACTTTCTGGAAACAATTAAGACAGACAGGCTGATTAGAACACCTGCAGCAAATCAAGAAGCTGCTAGAATCAATTAAGGCAGGCTAATCAGGGCACCTGGGTTTAAAAAGGAGTTCACTTCAGTTTGTGGTGCATGTGTGAGGAGCTGGGAGCAAGAGGCACGAGGAGCTGAGAGTGAGAATGCGGACTGTTGGAGGACTGAGGAGTACAAGCATTATCAGACACCAGGAGGAAGGTCCTATGGTGAGGATAAAGAAGGTGTTGGGAGGAGGCCATGGGGAAATAGCCCAGGGAGCTGTAGGTGTCGCACAGCTGTTCCAGGAGGCACTCTAGACAGCTGCATTCCACAGGGCCCTGGGCTGGAACCCGGAGTAGAGGGCGGGCCCAGGTTCCCCCCAAACCTCCCAACTCCTGGTCAGACACAGGAGGAGCTGACCTGGACTGTGGGTTCACGAAAACAGCCAAACTGAGGGCTGCCGTGAAGCTCCAAGGCAAGCAAATCCACCAATAAGTGCAAGACCCACCAAGATAGAGGAGGAACTTTTTCACACCTGGTTCAAACAAATGATCCACTACTCAGAATACTTCCACTGCTGGAGACTCTGCAGAGGCTGTTCTAGAGGCAAATAATCCTTACTTTGCCTCCAACCCAACCACTTCAGGATACATTTAACTGATAAAGAGACAGAAAAAGCAAGCAGCTCATGTGATCCACAGGAAAGCTGGACCGGGAAAAATTATCCCCAGTACATTAATGCCCGTCATAAGTCTAGTGGATGTTCTAAATGGATGGCATTAATTAGTACTGGAAAAGACTGTCACATTTTATATGAAGCCTTTATATGAAGCCTCTAAAAGGTGTGAGCTCTTTTTTAAAAATGCAATGTATATTCTTTTTACTAGTAGGGATTTTTAATCAGATGAATGAACTTGTATGTACTAGTTAACTTTGCTGGAGTTTAGTCGTTGTATTTAAAGCAGATTTTATCCTAGAATGATATTCATTTGATAGGATCCCTGGTCTGTAAACCATTGGTTATCTTGGTCTCTCCTGATAAGAAAAAAAAAAGTGCTGAGAGTTTCCAGTTGGTGAGCACATTTGGGCAGAATCTTTCACACGTCACAAATTGCAGATGGGAGGCAGTGATCTCGAACATGCAGTCACATTGCGTGACCGTCTGACACCTTCCATTTAGAAAAATAATACTTTCCTCACAGCATACGCTCCCTGCTGCAACCAGCACCAAAAATTATGGCTGGGAGAGCTGTTCCTCTTAGACTAGGGTCTTAAATATTTCTTAGGCTGCTTTTAAAAGATTCATACTGCAGCAGCACCTAGATCACATCCTGCTAACCCAGGGAAAATACTGAAATCTAACCAAGACAGTGTTAATCACAGAATAGCTGAAAAAAACAAAAAGGGTGGGAAAAGACAGCAGGAAAATTGTACATTCACACTTGTGAGGTGAACAATGTAAGATTCTTGTTCTATGTGTAATTCAAACATTCATGTTAAACTCAGTGGAGTCATTTCATTTTGATATCAGTTTCACAATTTCATCTTGCAATTCCACAAAGGTTTAGTTACAAACCCCTGGTTTGTATATAATTCCCTATGACAATGTTATGTACTAATACACATTCACTTAAGGTAGTTATGACTATTTCAGTATGTCTTTTATAGAATCATAGAATATCAGGGTTGGAAGGGACCTCAGGAGATCATCTAGTCCAACCCCCTGCTCAAAGCAGGACCAATCCCCAATTTTTGCCCCAAATCCCTAAATGGCCCCCTCAAGGATTGAACTCACAACCCTGGGTTTAGCAAGCCAATGCTCAAACCACTGAGCTATCCCTCCTCCTGCTCTATATTTAACTGTCGCTATTAATAAAAAGTTCTCTAATGCTTACGGACAAAACCATGTGAATTGATGACCAATGTCTTACACCAGCCTATCATATCCCATTTGTTACTATCTCCCAGTGAATGCCAAGCCAAATTTCTAATACCAAATGTATTACAGATTCATAGATTCTAAAGCCAGAAGGGATCATTATGATCATGTAGTCTGACTTCCTTTATAACAGGCCATAGAAATTGCCCAAAATAATTCCTAGAGCAGATCTGTTAAAAAAATGTCCAGACTTGATTTAAAGATTGTCAGTGATGAAGGATCCACTATGACCTTTGGGTAAATTGTCCCAGTGTTTAATTACTCTCACCATTAAAAATTTAGACCTTATTTCCAGTCTGAATTTGTCTAGCTTCAACTTCTAGCCACTGGATCATGTCATACCTTTCTCTGCTAGACTGAAGAGCCCATTATTAAATATTTGTGCCCATGGAGATACTTATGAGGCTGGAGTCAAGTCACCCCTTAACCTTCTCTTTGCTGAGCTAAATAGATTGAGCTCTTTGAGTCTATCACTGTAAGGCCCGTTTTCCAATCCCTTTAATCATTCTTGTCTCTCTTCCCTGAAACCTCTCCAGTTTATCAACATCCTTCTTGATTGTGGGTGCCAGAACTGGACACAGCATTCCAGCAGCAGTCACACCAGTGCCCAATACAGAGGTAAAATAACTTCTCTACTCCTATATGAGATCCTCCTGTTTATGCATCCCAGGATGCATTAGTTCTTTTGGCCACTGGAAGCTCTTGTTCAACTGATTATCCACCATGACCTCAAATCTTTTTCAGAATCCTGTAAGTACAGCCTACGTTCTTTGTTCCTAGATGCATTCATTTACATTACATAATAATACACATATTATTTATTTGTACCCACTTTACCAACTGATCCAAATTGCTCTGAATCAGTGACCGTCCTCTTCATTATTTGCCACTCCCCCAGTTTTTGTGTCATCTGCAAACTTTATCAGTATGATTTTATGTTTCCTTCCAAGTCATGGATAAAACTATCAAATGAACAAGAACCAAACCCTGTGGGACCCCAGTGGAAACAGACTTGCTCAATGACTTATGTCATGTTTATGAGACAGTAGCTTTGAACCCATCTTTAAAACAAGGTATATTGTTAGTAATAGGGCTGAAACAAGAGTGAGCTTCTGCTGCCCTGTGTGACCTTACCAAGGGTAGCTACCTGAAAGGTTGGGACATGTTTTTACAGTTATCTGCATATCAGCAGCCAATTCAGCCAACCACTTAATTTCAACAGAGGGCCTTTCTTGCAGTGTCACGAAGACACTATTTTGTGGCTGCAATGGTCTGGGGGCTTTACCGAAAATGGCAGGTGCAATATACCAGGGCTGAAAACACAGCTTCCATTTGAAGCTGAATATGTTCTGCTGTTTAAAGTCAGAGGAAAGTGATACAGGTTTGATAGCACTTTTAGTTTAGTTTGTTAAGCATCTACAGGCTATTGCAAAGGACACAAGATAAAACACAACTTGCAGCCAGTTCTTCCAGGCCGTAGGATTAGCTGACTTTTTATTTTTGGTGAATGTCATGCTGGTGAAATGTGCTGTGCAGTACAGCATGAGCAATGGCAATGCAAGCTTCTCCACATTGCCTTGCAAGTGTCTCAGACCCCAGATCTGGAAAGAGTGAGAACAGGTTAGGTCCCATGACCATCCTCCTAGTCTCACAGAGGAGATGTTCCAACAGCTTGGTAATTTTATTGCATTCTGGACATTCATCTACTGGATCTGTACCACCAGTTCATGTTATATGTGCTCCACAAGCAGTAGCAACGTTTAGTTACTGTCCTGCCCCAATCTTGGTCTGAATTTGAATCTGGGCTGAAAGGTTTTTATTTTCTTTCATAGCCTCTGTACTAGCCTTTCAGTCTCTAAAGACTGGCTGTCTTGATTTATTTGTGAGTGGAACTTAGCTCTGCAGTCAGGGAGTTCTCCATCTCACATTTTCCAACCCTTGACTTCTTTGCAAGCCTCATTTACACCTCTTCCTAGAAGATGTCATAGTGAGGTCTTACATGCTTTATGTATGTCATGCTGGGGAATGAGTGATACCAAACCTGGAACTCTTCATGCTCTTTCACAACCTGTAAACAGCACTACAGAGCCCACGAGTGAACTTGCCTTGCTCAGGACTTACGTGCATTACCTACTTGTTCTGTAGCTTATAGTTTTTACACTTTTCTAAGCAGAAGTTCAGCCTTAGTAGTAGTATGGCCTGGAGCACAGACACACCTTTGGCATTAATTTGGTTTCATAGCATCCTGTAATTTGTTGAAAATGTCCCTGGACTGAATGTCATTTTACAGTAATCACACGGAAGGAGTTACCAGCAACAGCAGCTGTGAATCACAGATTATATTGTATTGTTTTAGCTTCTATGTTTGCTTTAAATTTATGTTGAATCTAATCTGCTTTAAATTATGGTAATTAAAGTTATGGAGCCAGATTTTGCCCTCATTTACAGCCCTTCTCTCCATCAGGTCAGCCTCTGAAGGAGCTACACTACAATTTTCTGGGTCTCTCTGCATTTGCTCCATAGAAGACACAGAGAGGACACAGGGGGAGATAAAATAGCTTGTAGCTGTATGACTTCTGTCCAATATTTCCACCTGGAAATCTGAGTGTAGCCAAAGGTTAGTGCAGTAGAGAGCGGCAACTCTCCTGTTCCACCCAGCCCCTCGGTCAGACCTTCATCAAGCCTCTTCCATACAGAAAAAATAAGGTGGAGTGTCCCTATGGGTCTGGGTGGAGTGATGCAAGGAGGAATGGCGATGAAGAAGCAGAACACCGCTCCTTTGCTTTGGCAATAGTGTGGTCTGTGTCTAGATCTCCAGGAGACGTTCAAGGCCAAAGTGAGGAAATCCATTGTCCCAGTTTATTATAATGAGTTCCTTTTTCTTTTCTTTTTTTAAATGTCTGGAGACATTTATGTGTAAGCTCTTAATCTTTGAAAACAGGATTTTGTAAGAGAAAGAGAGATACAACCTAATGCATAGAGGGATCAAAGACACTTCTTTAGTGCTGCTTAAATATACAGTTATTTGTCCACCATTCTCTTTTTAACAGCACTTAACGTATTTGAGAACCCTGTTTTCAGGCCTCCCCTCAGTCTTCTTTTCTCAAGACTAAACATTTCCAGGGTTTTTTTTAATCTTTCCTCATATGTCAGGTTTTCTAAACCTTTTATCATTTTTGTTTTTCTCCTCTGGACACTCTCCAATTTGTTCACATCTTTCTTCAGGTGTGGTTCCCAAAACTGGACACAGTATTCTTACTGAGGTCTCACCAATGCCAAGTAGAGTGGGACAATTACCTCGTTACATATGACACTCTGATTAATACAACCCAGAATTATATTAGCCTTTTTTCAGCTGAATCACCTTGCTGACTGTTATTCAATTTGTGATTCATTATAACCCCAGAACTTTTTCTGCAATACTACTTCCTAGCTAGTTAGTCCCCATTTTGTAGTCGTGCATTTCATTTTTCCTTCTTAAGTACATTTGTTAGGTACTTTGTACATGTGTTGTTCTAGCCCTATCGGTCCCAGGATATTTGAGAGAGACAAAGTGGGTGAGGTAATATCTTTTATTGGACCAACTTCTCTTGGTGAGAGAGACAAACTTTTGAGCTTACACAGAGCTCTTTTTAAAGTCTGGGAAACATTCTCTCTGGGAAACACTGTAGCATTTTAGTGAAGACACTACTATCCCAATGGAGGAGCTTCTCCCACCAGCATAGTTAATACACCTTCTCTAGAGGTGGTATCTATATCAACGGGAGAAGCTCTTCCACTGACGTAGCGCTGGTTACATGGAGGGTTAGGTCAGTATACCTATGTTGCTCATGGGTGTTGATTTTTCACACCCCTGAGTGACATAGTAATACTGATATAGGTCTGTGGTGTAGACCTGGCCAGAGTGTTTCCTTTGAGGATGAGGACGGACGAGTCACATATAGAGTGATCACTTTGTGAAAAGTGTTCAACGACAGGTGAGAGGGTGTTTTTGTCTTTTATCATTTTCTTGTGAAAGTTTTCCAGAAATCATCAGTGGAAGTTGCATCAAGAGTCACAGTTTTGTCACTCACTCAAATTCTTAACACTATCTGTGTGACTGCAAGAGCTCCTAGTAACCATAGGAAGATTTTGGCAGGATGGGAGGTCTCACTGACATCAGAGGAAAATACTTAATACACCTCACCACACGAAATAGAATTACTGCTCTATCTCCTTCTTCTTCTCTATTATTTACTGAGTATGAATAGTGGGCATGTTGATGTGCAGACACAAAGCAAGACACAATCACAGTGCATGGAGCTAAATCAGACACAGGCAATGGAAGTCAGGTTAACATTATTCATATATTTAAGGTCCAAACTTCAAGCAATGAATTTATAATACAGTTATAGCACACAATAGAGCTGAGCGGGAAATGGTTTTCCCATCCTGTGAAAACTTTTGAGATATTGAAACATGTTCCCATCCAAAATTGAGATTAAAAAGTCAATTTCAAAAAATTTTCATGAATTAAAAATCTGAAAAATAAGTCCATTTCAATAAATCAAAATGTTTTGTTTTGATCGTTTCATTTCAATTTTGACCTTTTTTAAAAAAAACACCTTTCTTTTGTCAACTTTTTCTCAGATTTCAAAACAAAAAATCGTTTCAACTCAAAAACCCTCCAAATATTTTGGTTTTAAAAATTATAAGGACTAGCATGAGAGTGACACCTCGAACTGGCGCTCACGCCCCCAGCTCAAAGTGTAGACAAACCCTAAAAGGAAAAAGAACAAGAGATGAGCACAGATGTGATATCAACAGCATCATTTTGCTTTCTGCTATACACCTTCATCATTCTTTGGGGAATCCATCTCCGTTAGCCTAGTCTGAGTAGATTGCACTAACTCCTGCTGTGAACAGTGTTACAAAGACAATAGAGGTGATCAAAAGGAGCAGTAGTCTGGTCAAAGTGAATTGGACTGCTGCCACAGTGGAAACCTGGGGCTAGCCACAAATTTCAGCTCCAGACTTTGAATGCTCGATCTACTAGGCTTGCTTTCCGAAACAAACTATTTTATACTCAGGAAATTAGATCACTACATTATGTGATGTCAATGTCAATATCAAAAATATTCAACAAACCCAACCAGCTAGTGGTTCACAATATTACATGAATCTCAAGGGCAAAAATAGAAACTGATGTTTTATTAGGCACCCGCCATTGACTCCTGACAACCTAAAAAGTGACAGCTGACAATTTTCTTCCTTATTGGTTAGTTTACAGGTGCATAGTGCATATGTATTGGTGTGCGAGCGGGGGGGCAGGATGTTCTCTTCTATATATACATTTCCTATTTTAGGGCTTTGCTTTAGTTTTCAGATGCCCTTGGTACTGAGTAAAACAGCAGTCCCCACTTCCTGGAGCCTGAGGGTATTTAAACTCGTCTCCCTTCTTGCTTGATGGTCACTGATTGTTCTTCTCATTTTCCCTGCAGGCAGGACCTTTTGTGTTTCATCAGGTTGTAAGGTGAGACAAAGCTATAACCCAGATTCCAGTCTCTTGGGTGCCAGGGCTCAGCTGCAAACACTAACGTTGCTTTGGGTTTCACTGTTTCTGCCCTTTCTACTGCTTTTGTAAATTCTATTCCCACTGCAACACATAAAGAACAATAATGTGCACTCTGGAGTACCATCTCTCACCTCTGTCCTCATCCATGAGGAAAGTCTCTTTTACAAGTAATTTGCTTATATGTCTCCCACTGCACAATTCATTCTTTAATTACATTTTTCTTTTTCTATGATTCTATCTGTAAGAGCCTACATAAAAACAGGAAATGCTAATCAGAGCTGCCGTTAATTCCCATAACAACAAAAGTAAGGGTCAAATGAAGAGGAAAAAATTGCAGTCATGTTGTTTAGTTGCTGTGTCTTACTTCAAGGCTGGCCTTAAGAGGTTCAGTGTTCTTATAGGTTGAGTATACGAATAACAGTCAGTCTCTGTGAATTACATACACTTATCCTGATGAAATCACATTTTGAGGGCCAGCATTTGCTAAAGAGAATCTGTTCAGAATCTGCCATACAATCCCAGAAATCCTAAAGCTCAGTCTTGAATGCTGCAGGATACACCCTGACTGTAACTTATCTTTCTTAGAATTCTTTAGAATTCCATAGGGGTTTGTACTGAAATAACAATGATACCATTCCTCAGGTTTCTTAGCCTCAGTACAGTGATATTTCATAAGACTAAATTGAGCAAAGGTCTCAGAGCGTCTCTGCCCGTGCTCTTCTGCAGCATTAAGTGGACTTGGATTGCTCAAGAGTAAACAGTTGGAATTACATATAGTTAGTATTGCTCATTCGACCTGGTGCAGGGAGGAATTGTTTAGCATCTGCAGAGCTCAGATGGGGTGACGGACAGTAATGGAATGGCTACTATGGTCAGCTTCTTGCTTACACTTGGGCTGTCTGTGCTCAAGAAACCAAGGACAATTAAATTACCACAATGCAATGTATGACACTGGAAGAGTCCCCATCTTTACAATAGTGGCCAAACTTTCCATCATTTACTCAACAAAAGTAAAGGGGAGAGAACAACGCCACTACTATGCTTTTTTTTAAAAAAAAATCTTGTACCTTTCATCTCAAAGGACCCTAC
This sequence comes from Dermochelys coriacea, assembly GCF_009764565.3. NCBI lineage: Eukaryota > Metazoa > Chordata > Testudines > Dermochelyidae > Dermochelys > Dermochelys coriacea. The sequence continues at coordinate 77,406,301 of NC_050069.1, forward strand.
GGTACTTTACAATCTGTACATCAGAATCACCTCATCCGCCACAAAAATGCATCTATTTCTGTTATAGAGCACTGTAGCTGTGCAACAACACACTGCTACACCACATAGAAGTTTAGGAGAGGAAATGCTGAGCATCTTATCCAATACCCCAAGCCTAGTAAATATCTGCTATCCAAACCCCTTTTGTTTCATAATAGCCAAAGAGAGGCTTGGGAGTGTAGGCTTCTGGGGCAGGCTGAAATTTAAAAAGAGTATTTAAAGTTTCCTATACTTTTATACAGAGGACTCAAAAATATTTTTGAAAACATTTATACTGTAATTTAGGTCATCATCACATTAGTGAAACATTAAAAGGGATCCAGCTCACTGGACTGAATCAGTTTGAAAGGGTGGAATTCAACCCTGTGTATGTTTGAATAACCTGTACAATGCCACACTTTCTTTTACCTTTCCTCCTTTGAGCTGCCTATGTCTCTGGGCTAAAAGAAAATTGTAGCCATATTAGTGAACCCAGGAGCAAAAAAATACAGTGCAAGAACTTGTCACCAGGATTAAAAAGTGAAATGAATTTTTTTAAAAGTTGCCAATTCCATTTGGCTTTGCTGAACCTAGTGCTGGAAACATTTATAGTGTTAGAAAATTATATAATTTGTGACACTGGCAGTGCTAGCAGTCAATAGAATACAAACCTGTTTCTAGCCTGCTTTAATAATGATTTAACATCCATGAAAATAATCAATATTTAGGGCTAAAGTTTTAGCTGGGTCTCTGGCCCCAGCTTGTGTATACATGAAACTATGCACACTAGTACATACCCCTGAAAATACCTGTGCATGCACTTTAAATATTCTAACTGCTTGCTTGTCCACATATGTTAGACATTACATCCATAACAGCTATTTGTCCCTAGGGGAATTTGTGTTTGACCCTGCAAATAAGAGGCCCTGTATTCCCTTACCAATTCCCTGATTATCCAGTCCACCATGCCCTGGTATTTATACCTGGTAAATCAAAATATAGATTTGGTTATATCTTTTTATTTTTGCATATATTTGTATAAACACCTAATTTTAGCGATGTTGTTATAGAAAAACAAACAAACCCATAATATCTTAAAATTGGATTTCAGGTCTTTGTCACCTGGTGGGATTTTGACATTAAAATGATTTAACCAATCAGTGTACGACTGTTTTTTTTAATTGTGTAATCCAGTTTTATTGGTTAAAAATGTCAAAAGCTCAGTTTTCTTCCAGCTTTAAAACTGACACATTTCATGGCTATGACAGCAAAATACCAGCCTTTCAAAAGTATCATTTTTGCAGATTGATATTGGTGCTTTAGCTATGTCGCAGTATTAATCATAGAATCATAGGACTGGAAGGGACCTTGAGAGGTCATCTAGTCCAGTCCTCTGCACTCATGGCAGGACTAAGTATTATCTAGACCATTCCTGACAGGTGTTTATCTAACCTGCCCTTAAAAATCTCCAATGATGAAGATTCCACAACCTCTCTAGGCAATTTATTCCAGTGCTTATCAATCCTAACAGTTAGGAAGTTTTTCCTGATGTACAACCTAAACTTCCCTTGCTGCAATTTAAGCCCATTGCTTCTTGTCCTATCCTCAGTGGTTAAGAAGAAAAAATTTTCTTTCTCCTCCTTGTAACAACCTTTTAGGTACCCAGTCTTCTAAACGAGGCTCTCTAATCATATTGAGGGGTTCTGGAAACATCAGACACAAGTGTGGAAATTAAGTAATTTCTCCTCAAAATCCTAGGCCAAGATTTTCAAAAGTAACTAGTAATTTTGGGTACCTCATATTTTTTATGCCTATCTTGAGACACCTTAAAGGGGCCTGATTTTCAGAGGGTGAATGCTCAGCACTTTCAATAACTGAGGCACTCAGAATCACAACTAACTTATGAAAATCTTGGTTCTGATGTGGAATTATATCCACATATTACACTATTTAATATTCTTTAAGGGTTTGTGACACTGAGAATGATTCTGTTTTACTGTCCAAAATACTCATGTTAGTATTGATAGTAAGGCACATCAATACTAATATGTTTATATGAAATCATTGTGGTGTATGTTGTTTTTATGGGCATTCCACACAGGATATACTGTTGTTATGTACTGGGTATATACTGGATATATCCTAACGGCCAAATCCTTGCTCAGTTTTCACTTAGGCTTTTTAGCTTGGAGAGCTTGTGTGTGGATAAGTGTTAGCTGAGAGAAGGTTCAGAGATGAGAGTGATTGTGAGCTGTGAGGAAGTTTGGGAGGAGGAGGGATTCTCCACCTGAAACGTAGGTCTGAGATGAGGATGTGTTTCTTAGCAAGTGGGGGTTGTTGGTAAAGGAAACTGAGAGGGCCTGGGGAGATTCCAAGCCAGGAGGTGAGGATGGGTTGCGCTGGATCAAGTACAGGGGGAAATTGAGTCAGACTGTGAAGGAGATTGTGGGTGAATTGATTAGATGTGTCTGAGGATGATGCTATGGTGCTATGGTAAAAACTAGATTAGATGGAGAGAGGCTGAGACTAGGAGAGAACAGCAGGAGGGTCAGGGAAGGATAAACACTGTTTTTCCCACTTTGTCATTTACTGTAAAGTGTCCTGGATTTCCATGTTAGGAAGGGAGGTGACAGTGCCTTTTTTTCTTCCCTCTTATTCAACAACTTTCATTACTCCTCAGAAAAGCACCCTGTCCATTTGCCTATTGTACAGAACCTTCAAAAGTACAAATCTCCACCCTAATCTCAGTACTCTGTTCTCAGAGTTGGATAAGAAGGTTTCTTACCCACCCAACCCATGTATCTTGTTTCCTCAAAGCACTGGAGAAACTGCAGCAAGTGAAAAATCTTCAGGTGCCCAATCCAGGTCATCAGTCTGTTACTACAGGCCTTCAGGTCTATATCTGTGTATTTCTTGACCTGTAAGGTATCTTCCTAGTGGTTATTGCATCAGCTCAAGGCTTTGAAGCTGAGAGTTTAGTCAATAAAGCTCCAGTATTGTGTATTTCTCGAGGATGAAGTGACAACATTGAAAGAATTCATGACCAAGAATTCAGTTTTTCACAGATCCCAAAATATTGCCCAAAGCCCAAGCACCAGAAGGGAAAAAAAAATGATCACACCAAAGACTTAAGGCAGGGCAATCAATATATACTTGCAAAGAATGGAACAGGTTTGAAAATGTAAAGCTCTCCTTGTGAACTAGTGCAGGTGGGGTCAGCAAGCCTATACGGTAATCACCTTGACCTGCATATGTAACTATATCAATGAAGTATACAAAGCAAAGGACTGCTTTGACTGAAGTGAGGAGAGCAGTTCTCTAAATCAGCTGTGATTCTGCTGTCAGAAAAAGTACACGCTTTGGCAGCAGAGATATGTAAGTTGGCTACTCAGTCTAACTCACTTTATGAAGTAGTAGAAGCTTGATCTCCAGATGTCCACTGATGTGGATTTTGGCAAATGTGTCCTCTCTATCTATGATACTGCTGTAGCTCACACTGACTGTATTGTTATAGGTTTTTTTACTTCAAAATCTCTTACTCCTTTCTTTCGACCCTCTTTATTTTTCCTACAGCAGATCTCTTCCCAGTGATAAAGAAGCAGAGCACATGCCCCAGTAGAGGGAGAAAAAAATGTTGACTTAGTCATTTTCTCTTGTCTGAGAATAAGCATATTTACTCACACAAACTTCCTGGTTCTGATAGAATAGGAGACTGGCATCAATATCAATGTTTGTTTGTTTGTTAAGTCACAGAATCCAGTTGTCCAAGGGCTATGTCTAAGTATCAGAAATATATTAACCCAGCTGAATGACAATCGAGGGTTAACTCACCACTCATAAACTGTTCTGATAATGTTCCATGTTTTCAGGCGGTTTAATCATCAGTATTTTTGGAAGACTGTTAGAGAATAGATGGACTGGGGTCCTGACCTCCACAGCTCACCGAGATCCACCTAGTGCCTCTATGCACCCGCAGTGGGGACCTGACCCACTTGTAAAGAATCAGCAGCCATGCCCCTTCTTTGAGAAGAGCAATTGAACGAGAAGATAAGATTTGTCTCTTTGCTTCTTCCTTGTATAGAATATTTGGCTCCATGTTTCAAATTAAGGATTTTGGAGGGCGATGCTCTGGTTTAGTCACAAACAAAAGGTTCTTTTGGACCCATATTTGTCTGCTGTTTGTCCATATTTGTATAGAATTGGAATAACAGGAGTCTGTGAATCAACAGAGGTACACTGTCAAAAAAAAGCTAGTACAAAGTCATTGTTTGGAATATGTGTTGCTAGTAAGTCCTGGCTAGCATAATTCTTCAGTTTCATAAGCATCAAATTCACATCAGATTTAAGGGTGAAAAAAGTAAGCAACGCCTCATTGTGTGTGTGTGTGTGTGTGTGTGTGTGTAGGGTGGGAGATAATGGGCCAGATCATCAGCTGGTGTATATCAGCATGGCTTCATTGACTTTAATAGAAGCATGCCATTTTACCCCAGCTGACAATCTGACATGTTTTGCAAGTTCTGGTATTTCAGTTAAAATTTAACTATAAAAGTATAAAAGTTCAAATTCTGATCTATTACACTGGTATACATTGGGAGTAACTTTACTGAAGTCTGTGGAGTCATGCTGGATTTATGTTAATCTCAGAGCAGTATTTAGCTGAAAGACAATATTTTAGCCAACATTACATTTATTTTCTTTCTTTGATTTTTATTTTAAATATCAAGTACTCTTAGAAATTCTTGACTAAATATTTTTCCTCCATTCTCATTGCCACATTCTGTGCCACTAGTTCATTTGCTATAACACCCCCCCTTACAAAAGGTTGCCTCCCTTCTGCTCTATCTATCATGGCTGGTGGCAAGAAGAGAGAGCAAAAAATCACACAGCTGGTAGTACAGTGAACCCAAAAACATACAAAGATGTACCAGAGGGAATAGTCATCAACATAAAGTGAACAAGCACCCAGACTATTGATTACATGCTGCTCACAGAACACTAGGCATTTCTGCCAACTTCTTTCCACTCATACCCTGAACTGCAGACAGCATGTTGTACTTTGCATCATCAGTTTTGATGAATAATGCACTGATAAACACTGCAGCCAATATTCTGGAGTAGCTGAGAAGCCAGATGTCATCTGGACCTCCAATAGTTTTAACCCTGCGTCTCTGACAGACACTGAAATAAACACTAGACATGCAATGCAGAACAGGTGATGCCTAAAATGCAAGGTTACGTATAAAATTACATTTTACTGGAAAACATATGGAAATGAATGGGTGTCGTAATTCTTTCACAAATAACTTCAAGTGATGCTGAGGCATTAAGAAAATACAGTGGCATTAGCTGTTTACTGGAAATATTTGCTGGGTACATTTTATTCCATGGAGTACTAGGAAAAATTCTGAAACAAAAGAAACATTTCACCAGCTATAAGAGTCCAATCTTGTAAGTAACTGGGCATCCTCATTTCCAGTTAAGTGAATGGAAGATAGGTGTTCAGCATCTCAGAATCAGGAGGCTACTCCATTTGGAAGACTAAGCAAGTTCTTCTTGTATCAACATTTTTATTGGTTGTTATCATGGCAAATCTGCCTGTTACCTTGGCTATATCAAAGGTCATTTCTTTTCACTACCACAATGCATGGTAATGTTTTTACAAGGCCTTGAACATAGGATTTATATATTTTAAATCCAAAAATTAACACTAAGGATAAAAGGCCCGATCTGCAAGCTACCTGTGTGTGTGTGCTTCCCAGGCCCACCTGTCGAAGCAGTCTGAGTTCAGGGGATATCAAGGACTGTGATTGGACGGGTTTCGAAATGAGTATGGGAGGCGTACATCTTATATGCCCAGTTCTACCCTCTTATCCATAGACACAGCTCCCTCTGAAATCTCTCAAGAGTGCAAAATAGCATCAGCACTAGGTGTAGAGACTAAATCTCTGGGATCCAGTAGTCACAGAATTCAGAGCATCAACACACTGTAACATTCCTACCACTCATCGCCCAATAATACAAGCACTCAATGTGCATCAGACATTAGTGAATAGTACTTTGAACCCAGACAAGGAGTGCAGTGCTAATTAATTTATTAACTGCAATTAAGGGCCCATGTTTGCCCTCCAATACGTGGGTTAAACTGTCTCTGAGAGTTGCCTCTCTGTGTATGAGTTTGGAATTTGCACTTGTTACTCACTATTTAGTTTAAACACCTTAGTTGAAATTCCATATGTGTCTAAATCTTTTAGGCTGCTTTGAAAATCTACCCTGGATACTATGGTGACTGATGCTTTTGCAATTGCTTGTACAGAGTGCTGTACTCTTCCTAATGTGTGATTCACAAGAACCTTTTGGATTTTTCCAGTGGGAAACGGGTGGTTAAACTGCCACAAACCACTTGTGTGGATACTTTTAATTCTGTAACTTCTGGCTCCCTGAAAGATGTAATCACCATAGCTGCAGCTGCTGATGCACATTTTAAGACAAGGGGCAAAGATATGTTTTGGATCTTCAGATAAAGGCCAAATATTCTCAACCCTTGCTCTGAAGAAGGGATTCTCAACTGGCACACAAGAACAGGTGTCAGAAGCTTGTGACCATTTGGTCTTTCCCAAATTGCTAAAGAAGAGGCAAGTCCCAGTTGGGTCCTGGTATGGAAAATGCTGAGAGTTGATGCTCTCGAACACTAAAATCTTGACAGGAATTTTTTTTAAATGAATGTGAAAAAAAACTCCAACCATACCCAGAGTTACAATACAAGGAGGAGAATCTAACTCAAAGTTTTGTTTAAAGAAAAACTGCTTAGGTTAAAAATGACACACTGGCTTCTTAAAGCCTGTTTGTGCCTAATAAATTGGAGACATTGTTCAAGATCAGTTACGCTGTGTGAAAATATGACCCTGTAATGCTCCCAGAGTCAGTAAGACCCCTGGTGTCTTCCTCAGTAAGTGCAAGTTGTGTGATTTAAAGCAACCCAAGTTGCAACTTTAATCTTCCCACCTAATTTTCTAAGAAAACTGTGTAGAAAAGAGACCTCATGTGACTTTTATATTTGGAACAGCTTCCCTCTCTTTGCCCACCTAATTTTTTTTCTCCATTTTCTTTTAGACTTGAGTAACCATTCATTGTATACTTGGCAAGTGGCCTAAAATGAGCACTAACTCTAATCCTAACTGGGGGGGAAAACATCAGATAATGTGAGCCTCATAATGCTATTTTTTTCATTTAACTTACCAAAAATCTGAGAGAGACAGAGCATGAATAAGGACATTTTTACATGGTATAAAACAATCACAAAGAAACTGAGCTGACCCATGATATGGTTAAAACAAAATAGTTGATCGGGAAATGCTTATATAGGTAAGGAGTAAGCTGTAAACAGACAGAGGCAGTGACTATAGTGGAATTTCAATTAGCCTGACACTGAAGGGTATAGCAGTAGTGAAGTCATTAAGGATGGATGCATGTTTCTAAGTGTGGTGTATAGAACTGCTTCTTCAGTTTGAGGAGTAATCAACAAGACCAGGGGCTATTCTGGACTTAGTCCAAGGAAATGAAACTAGGTGAAATGAATAACAAGGAAGCTAATAAGCCCTTAGGGCTAAGTTATCATAATATCCCCAGATTGGAAACACTTCTGGGAATATTTGTGAATGGTTCTAGACGCACATCAATATTGCCAGTGGAATGAGTTGAAGAAAGTTGATTGGTATCAACTGTTTGTGGACAATAATGATAAAGTATGAGGTAGTTAAGAAATGGAGAGCCTGACATTGTTGTTCATTTTGTTTTAATCAAAGTCAAAATGATAACAGCAATAAGCCAATGAGGTCCCAAAAAGATGTAATAAAGGTATCGGAAGGCTTCCCTTATTTGAAAGGCCAGGCATCCTTGAAAAATGGGAAGGTTTGGCAGATTTAAAATGAATGAAAACAACATCATGAAAATATCAACAATGAATAATATTCATTAAATATTTCAATCAAGACTGAAGCCAAGTTCCTGAAGTATACGCATCCAATGTAAATGGTGAAAGGAAAAAAAAGAAAGGAAGATGATAATGAATCAGAGAACACTCTTTCCTGTCTGTGTCTACAAATGAAGGGACCAATCCTTGAACCATTGTTCTTTCACATGAGTAGAGGAAGTATTTAGAATGTTTAGAAAGGGCTTGATAAGAGTATGTGAGACTCAGTGGTAGACTATGGCCATTTCTGTTCATTGTAGCAATCTGGAATTCCCCTACGTGAGAAACATGTCTTGCAGAATATAAACTATTCAGACTTTTAATTGCAAGTGTCATTTCTGGGCTGACTGTGCAAGGCATCTTTCTCCAAAATGACACAGTTTGTGATACCAGAAAGACACTTGGGAGCCCAATTTCCATTCTGCTTTACTACTGGTTTGACAGCCAGAAGAACCGTAGGGCTAAATCCTAACCTGGTCAGTGAAAGGAAAGAGACCAAATTACTGCCAAATGAATCCTTTGCAAAGGATTAGACTTCTGTCAGTGAAGGCAAGACATCTTATGGTGGGCAAGAAGAATGTGCTGAGGAGAATATTTTGCTGCTTTTTTGAGAAGCAGTGTGCCCCTGGTTAGAGCTTGCTGTTGACTGCAGCACATGCTCTCGCCAAACGGGGGAAGGGCTAAGCACGCCTGACTAACCAGCAGCTCATGCCCCCTTAGGAATGTGTTGTCTTGCTGGCAGTCTCTGCTAATGCCCTGAACTATATGAGAAAGCTTCTGTCTTGCTGTTTGTGTAGGAGAAAGAGGTTCCCCATCCCTCCTTACCTACCCACAACCCTGCCTCTCTGAGCACTATCCTGGGGCAGCTTGTGGCAGAATTTAATTTTGAGCAATGAAGCTTGGCCCAAACTTCCCCAAGTTCAGAGGTGTTTAAATTTGGGGATCCAGTTCAGCCCATTATAGAAATAGGCCTGAGTTGCATATTTCAGATTCAAACTGCCCCACGGGGAGTTTGTACCAAATTCCAGTTTGAGCCTACCGCTACCATTTATGTAAAATTCCTGTACTAGTGGCTCGCAGACAACATAACAGAAGACTAGAAATTATCCATTTTAATTAAAAACCTTTCTTTACAACTACAGTTACCAGTTTATAAATGTTGATTCTTGCCATGCACTTTCAGAATGCCACCAAGCTGATGAAAATGGCTAGCGTGATCTTTGTAAATATAGCAGACTCTGTAACTAAAGAACACATGCCTGAAATGCTGAAATGGCGTCGAGATGGACACCGAAGAAGGTTAGTTTACATTTTCACAATTTAATGGACTTTGGAAGAGATCTCTAATGGGTAAGTAATATTTTAAAGACCTTGTCTGGATTACCACTTGGATAGCCCAGGCACTGCACACTGCATTAATGCAAAGGAATAGATTCAAAATACTCAGGGCCGGATTCTGATGTCACTTGCACTGGTGTGAATTGGGAGTAACACTGAAGTCAACTGAGTTACACCAGTATAAACCTGGTGAAGGTGAGAAAAGACTCAGACGGCTAACCTATCGATCCTCAGGAGCATCATTAGCTAGAGTATATGATTCTGAGGAGATGGGTGCAAAGCTGTTATTCTTCTAACTGTGTGCTGTGAAAATGAATCTGGGCCAAAATTAGGTCTACTACTGCCCTCAGCAAGGAGGCCCAAGAACCTTTTCAGCTAGTCTAGGCTCTGGAAGGCAGCACATATCCTGAGGAGGAGTAATCTTCTTCTCATGTGGCCATGTATCAGCCACCCAGTCTCTCCTCAGGGCAGAATCCATGACTCCAGCTAGCCTGGCCACTTTACATATGGCAGTCAAGCCCCGTAAGATGACCTCAGGGGAGGCATAGAGCTCATCAAGCTGAAAATCCACCTCTGACCCTGAAGAGTGTAAATGGGAGAAGACAACCCCCCACTCCCTCAGCAGCCACAGCAATCCGGTAAAGGTACATGTTGTCTGAGGGGGAAAGGATGCTGTGTCTTTCCCCTGTGAGTCACCTGTGCAGCTGTAACTGCAGCCCCAGTCCTGGAGTAACCCCTGCGGTCCAGGCTGGATTATGGGGAGAGGGCTGCTTCTGGGGGAACAGGAGCGTATTGCATGATTTCTCTGTCCCCTGTGCAAATCTGTACCTCCCAGCTACAGGGTGGGTAAAGATTCTCTCCTCCACACCAGGCTGATTATCCTTAGGACTGCTGCATAACTGATTTACATGGCCTGCTGAAGCTTAGAGGCACCCTACTGGCCTTTACTGTAAACTGGCCTGAGGAGATGGCTCACACTCTGTTCACAAAATCACGAACTCTGTGGAAATTTCAGCCCTGCATTAAAGATCCAAATTTCCATGAAGATTAACCTGTAAACAGCTCTTTAAAAGGGGGACTGGGGAGAGAGCAAGGTCACGCATACCTGTGCAGCATGATTTGTCTATTATGCAGGGTAGCAGGAAAGAGAATGTAAAGAAGAGAGCATAAGTGCAACCACAGCAACAGTGCCTAAGCCACATACCCCTACAGAATTTCAGAACTGCAGGGGCATAAATATCTGTTCCCAAGGAAAATGCTTTGTTTTGTTTTTAAGTGAAATCTGGTGAAAATGGGATTGATGGTAAGCCAAAAAGCTCTGGCAAGCTGAAATCAGGGTGTCCACCCTCTTTTCCAACCATCACATTATGTGAGAAACAAAGAGAAAAAGCAAAACTAAATTAAGGTACATTTTTAAAAAATCATACAGTATAGCATGGCTTCCTAGAGGAGGGAGCCACAGCCTTTGTGACTGCAGAGCCCACCACATATTTGCACTGGTAACAAGCTCAGAGGAGGAGATTTAAAAGGAGACTTTGTATTGTTCATGGAGTCTCTCAAGCATACTGAGGGTGGAATTCCATCTGTTCACTTCAGTTCGGTTCAATGAACTAGTTCACTTTTAATGGTTCACTAGGCTGTGACACTTAGTAGAAATTATGCTAAATGTTTTTTTTTAAAACCTTTACATTATCATTTAAGAAGCTGCATGACAAGATCACTTGAAAGCGAACCCTTTGATCTCTGCCTCCTGAGTTTCTTTCATCTGATAGTGGAGAGCTATGTAGCATATGCCATTAAGGATGGAGACTGTGCTGATGTGTTGCATGTTCATTTTGCATGCTACCTTAATTTGATTCTATATAATTTTCCAGACACTCACAAAAAATGCACAAAACATGCAGGTCATTGCACTGAGAGTCTGCAGTCACCTTGGTCATTCCTGTGTAGCTCCTAACACATCCTGAGAGTTTTAGCTGCAATATGTCTCTTGCACCAGCTCATATAGGAAGTACCCTGTTCTACTGACCAGGTGGAATTGCTTGAATGACTTTTCAACCAGTGTAAATCATTAAGTCTTTGCTATGATGCAGAAGGGTGATGGGGGGAAGGGAGCGCTCCATATCTGATACCTGCTCAGTGGACTCTTAAAGAAAGTCTGTTTATTTTCCATAAACATTTGGGAAAAAAACAACTAGTGAGCAAAAATTTGAGTTTGTTTGAAAAAATATTAATGGTAAATCAGAGTATATTTTGATTCAGTCATGGATTTAATTAACATTTGTGACAGATCTTGGGGTTTTTTTCTCCCTACCTTTTCCAGCATGTATGTTCAGTACTGATTCCTGGGCCTCCCTTTCTTTGGGTAAACCCATCTTCACTGTGGGATGTCTACATTGTCTTGCAGGGACCGGCTTGGATGTCTTTATTCTCACAGGGGAGACCTGTAGGGATCAGCAGAAAATCTTCACCTCCTTACATGTGGGAAAGAAAACAGACAAATGGGCACAGACTCTCCAATGGGTCTACAAAACCTGCCAGTATCTTCACTGTGCTCAAGAGGACAGAGTACAGCCTTTCCAAGGAGCCAGCTAGTATCTCCACTGCATTGCAAAGGTGGGGTACCCTGAACACAGCCAGTCTGACCAAATTAATTCAGACCTTGAGCTATAAAATTTGGTTCTGGATTTTAATTTCTCCAGCATTTGGATCCAGTATTTACTGTCAGCCTATTATTGTGCTAGGGGCCAGCCACAACATTCATACTCAGATCTGATTTTCCCTATAACTGTGAGCTGTTTGGATCTAGGGTTTTGGTTCAGAGCCATCTTTATATAAATGTGTCTTGTGAGAAATAAAAACCTCAATCACAGGTGCTGTCACTGAGATAATTGCCATGATGTTGTCCTAATTATGATAAAAGAAAAGGAGTACTTGTGGCACCTTAGAGACTAACAAATTTATTAGAGCATAAGCTTTCGTGAGCTACAGCTCACTTCATCGGATGCATTCCACCAATGCATCCGATGAAGTGAGCTTTAGCTCACGAAAGCTTATGCTCTAATAAATTTGTTAGTCTCTAAGGTGCCACAAGTACTCCTTTTCTTTTTGCAAATACAGACTAACACGGCTGCTACTCTTATATCTGATTATGATAGCATCACTTTCGTTTGCCTAGAGGAGAAAAAATATAGGGTACAGCGTGAAATGACTGATGATGTTGCAGTGCATTTTACAAGCACTACTTTAGCCATCAGGAACAAGAACTCTTGAATAAAGTTTAAGAAAATAACTGAAAGATGTTCTTACTACAGTTTTAGATCCTCATCTGAAAGACATGATGCCCACTCTTCTCTTTGAAGCATAATACCTGCTGGTGCTCCCCCGGGGTGTAGGTGGGGGATTCTACATTGCCCCCTACAGGTGCCAATGCTGCAAAACCACTATTTGGCCATGAGTATTTATCTGCCAAAACAAAAAATAACTATAAAAAAACTAAATAAACAAAAAAATCAGCTAAATGCTGAACACTATAAATGAGCTCCCATTGTGCCCTGAGGCTTACCAGACTCAAATTCTTGACAGTACTATAAGAGGGGTATTTTGTGTGTGGACTTTGACTGGTATCAAACTGGCTCAGTTATTGCTAGGACATTTACTCAGAGATTTCTGTTCTGCAGTAGAGCTGCTAATTCCCCTTGAGCACTATTACTGTTGCTGCTTTTTATGCCTCTCTCCATGATACTACTCAATGCAAGTTACAATTAACTCAAAGGAAGTAGGAAGAAATGGATTCTGTCTATACAGAATGAGATGGGTGCAGAGTGGGAAAAAATGCTGATTTTGCCTAATCTGCCCTTGATTATTTCTTTTGTCCTTCAAACAGTTGGACTTTGATTATTTTTACACCTTGTCTTGTTACAGAGGGCCACTACAAGGCCTATGGGCCATTTAAACCCCACTTAAGCCCTCATATAGGGCTATTTTGGCTTTTTTGAGAGGTTAAGTGGGACTTAAATGTACAGAGATTTTGTGTTGGCCCTCTGTACAGGGTTGAGTTATACCCATGGAATCACTGCAGGTTCAGTCCTTTTGTTTGTGATAATTGTGTCAAAGAGGAAAACATTTCCCTTCTGCTGAACAATTAGAAGAATAACTTTGCTGTTTAACATTAAAGGCCAAAATGTCAAACCCAGGGGCAACCAGTACTCCCACAGAATCCCACATTTCTGCATGCAAATTTTGTCCATACAAACTGGCAAGTTGTTATTTGCTGATTTAGGGGTGCAAATGCAGGTCCAGGGAAGAGGGCCCATAATTTTTAAAGGTGTACTCACCAGCCCACACCAAAAAATTGGTCCCTAATCACTTTGCTTACATTTTTTGCAGTAGAATACTGCATTACAAAACAAAATAAAAAATATCACACAGCATGTGGTTTTGGTAGAAATATTATTTTCCTGATAATAACTAGTATAATCTAAATGCTGATAAAGTACTTGGTACTGTACAAGACAAAATAGTCCCTAGACTGAGACGCTAACAATCTAAGCACTGCAAGCATTTATGCCTGTAAGTAACTTTACACATCTTAGTAGTCCCACTGAGTTCAAAAGTACTACTCAAATGTGTAAGTTACTCACATGGGCCTTAATAAATAGGAGCTCACAATTTAAACAGTTCATATTTGTGAACTATTCAATAAGTGCATTTTTGACCCAAGAGACCATTGCAATTTAAAGACCTATTTTGATCTGCATTCTAATTTTGAAAACTCATTATTATTTACATGATAAACTTAAATGGCACATTTGGATTTGTCATCATGTAGATCCATATTTAAGCAATGTGAAAAAGAGGATTTTAACTCAATAAATCATATTAGCTTAGAAGCAGCTATTTCTGTTGATCAAATCAATTTTGTTGCTGCTCAATGCACATCAAGCCCATGTAAAATAATTTGGTCATTTTTAATTTCTTTGTATTTTGCCTATAATACTCTAAGCTGTGTTGCATTCTCAAAGGAGGTGGCATTATTACTCAATGTAACAGCACTTAGATCTTGGCTACAATATAATGAGTGATGTGCTGCCACACTTTTAACAAGAGGCTCCCACAAAAATTTTCTGCCTCACTCAGAGGTACACATGATGTTACCTGGACAAAATTCTCTCCTCCTTTTTCTCCACACTACAAAAATGTATCTATTCCATACTTTTTCCCCCCCAAAACCCATCAATTTCACACTCTTCCCCCAACCCACCTGTGATCCACCTCTCTGATCCATTGTGCTTCCTCTTCCCCAGTAACTCATTGGGGCTCCCAGGTGTCTGGCTGATGGGTCTTGTCCACATATTCAGGGTCTAACTGATTGCCACATTTGGGGTTGGGAAGGATTCCCCTCAGATCAGACTGGCGAAGACCCTGGGGATTTTTTTCCTTCCTCTGCAGCATGGGGCATGGGTCACTTGCAGGTTTAAACTAGTGTAAATGGTGGATTCTTTGTAACTTGAAGGCTTTAAATCATGATTTGAGGACTTCAGTAATTCAGCTCAAAGTCAGTCAGTCTATTACAGGAGTGAGGGGTGAGATTCTGTGGCCTGCAATATGCAGAGGTTAGACTAGCTGATCACGATGGTCCCTTCTGGCCTTAAAATGTATGAGTCTAGAAACTGACTTCCCTTCCAGGCAGCTGTTCTTCAAAGCTACAGGAGCATTGGCATGCAAGTGTCTTGTGACTTTTGCAATAAGCAGTAGTGGCAGGCTAGTCATCCTGAAGACTCTGGCTGTGTGATGGTCAGGTGGAGAGTGAGAACAGGTCACCTTGGATTCATGAGTTTGGCAGTTTTCACTTGAGTGCTGAAGCTCTCTCCAACTGATGTCAAAAGTGGGGCCTGGGTATCCTCAGGATCATGCTAGGGATCTCTTCTGAGTGGCACATGGGGGACAGGCTTTTCTTTCTGCAGACTGGGGCTGAACAAACAAATTCTGGTGGAAGTACAGATGAGCTACTATGGCTACAGGATTCCCAATGACTGCAGCAACAACTTGGCCCCATTTCTTCCCCAGCTGCTCCTTGTATACTGCTGGAGTGGAGGGATTTGGGGAAGACTTGAGAGGACTATTAAGATTCCAGAGTGTCTTTACTCCACTCACCTAAGCAGTGCCTCACCAGCTGCAGTGCTGTTTGTACCCATGCTAGGGCAACGTGCAGTGTATGTATGCTACACACCACAAGTGCAGACATAGCCTATGAGGTGTCTCCCTGCCATGCATACCTGGAGGTAGTAGCAGGAGAGGCAAGAAGAGAGTTCCCGTCGAGCAGCTTGCACAGTTGCATCAATAACATGCATTCAGAGGGGGGCTGAACATTTTAAGAACTAGGGTTGGCCTCAGAACTTTGGGGTGATGTAGCAGGGTGGTCATCTCTCTCTGGCCCTAAAAGGGTTAAAGCAGCCCTGGAGAGGGCTATGGCTGGAAAAAAGGGGAGTGAGTAGCTGACCACAGCTGTGGCCAGCTTAATTAAGGCCCAGCTGGCCCTTATAAGAGGGCAGTGGGCCAGAAGCTAAAGAGGTTGGTCTCTCTTTCCCTCTCCCCACCCCTTTAGAGGGAGAAGGGCCTGCTGCTGGGGAGTATACCAAAGGTGAAGCAGGGCTGGGGAAGGCCAGAGGAGCTGGGAGGCTCCAGACTGGAAAAGCCCCAGGCTGCAGGCCTGGCAGATGGCCTAAGATAGGTCCTGAGGTTGCAGGGGCCAGCCCACAGGTAGGCAGAGGCAACAGGTCCAAACCCCCCTTGCCTGTGATGATTGGCTTATATACTGCAGTCTGCCCCATTGAACGGCTAGATGGTGACTGGGTAGTAGCCATATAATGAGGTTGGGTGGGGGTTCCTGGGCAGGGGAGACCCAGAGACTGGGGGGTAGTGCCAGGGGGCACACCCTGGGTAAAAGAGGCACCGGGGTCTGGGAGGGACCTGGGGGGCCAGCGGCAAACAGGATACCAGCCTGCGGAGGGTGTTCTGGAGGCTGGAAGAGCTAATTCCCTGAGAGATCAGCAGGACGTGCTGCAGGGGTGAGTCCCACACTGGGACAGGTGAGTTATAAAACAGTTTTTTGCTGTCTCCCTCCCAAGTGTAACCAATTTCTGTCTGTTCTGATTATTGCACCATTATGCACCGGGCATAAGGCTTTAAGTAAAGATTAGTGAGCTGATTTTTAGGATAGCCCAGAAACTTAGCTGGCTCATACCTAAAATATGTGTGTGAGAGCGATTTAGTGTCCACAGCCTCTTGCTGTAGAAGTGGAGTGCAGCAGCATATTCCTTCCACTCTCTGCAATTGGTTTGCATCTTAAAGGCTAACTTTGCAAAGGAAAGAGCTAGAGGCTTCCTTTATTATTAAAACTGAGACTATCCTTTACAGAGCCCTACAGTTGGCTCTGTTAACAGGGGGCTTGTGTGAGCCTCCACAAATCCCCCCACTGAGGACAGTATACAGTTGAATTCTGGTCACACCTGTGACAACATGTATCTGTTTTATTACTCTTTCTTGGTGACTTATTCAGCAATTTTAAACAAGGAAATAAGGGAGGGGGGAATAACATTATGAGGATAAACACAAGATGAATTAAATTGCTGAATAAGGGTAGTCTACATGCCCCTACCAGATATTCCGTATTCCTATAATTCCTTTATCTTTGTTTGTTTGAACCACTTCACATAGTTCAATAAACCAAACAAATGCAAAATTACAAGAAGATATTTGGAGAGAATGTCAAGGCACAATAAGCCATCACCATGTCTTCTGGCATTGTGATTTTTGGTCTAAGTTTAGAAATCTGTTGTAGGAATTGTTCCCAGGTCATATCCCACCGGCCCTGATTACCTTGATATTGGGGAAATGTCCTGGGGGACTTGTATTGACTAGAATTGTTTGCAACAGTAGCCAATAACTGCAATTCTTCAGTATTACAAAAGCAATCTCCCTTCCCAGGAATATGATTTACAAAAATAAAAGAACTGACAAAGACAAGAAGAATGACATTAAACTAGGGGCACGTCTTCATTACGGAGCTAAATCGGCGCTGCTGCAATCAATGCAGTGGCATCGATTTAGCGAGTCTGGTGAAGACGTGCTAAATCGATGGGAGAGCATTCTCCCATCAATTTCTGTTCTCTACATCCCTGAGAAGAGTAAGGTAGACACCGTGAGAAGTGGATCTAGCTACATTGACTTCAGGTACATTATTCATGTAGCTGAAGTAGGATAATTTAGATTGATTTACCCTGGTAGACCTGGTCTAAGACTCGTATCCAAACTAAGGATCCGGTCTTGCAAACTTTTTCTCGCATAGGTAGTCCCATTGAAGTCAAATGGGAATACTTGCAGGAGTAAGAGTTGTAAAATCACACAACTTAAATTAAAATTAAATCACTGCACTGAATTTGGCCCAAGTTCAGTACTACTTTCACAAGAAAATCTCCCATTGAAGTCAATAAATTTTTTTTAACAAGGAATATTGAATTGTGCCCATTACCTTTGTTATGGATATCTACCATATTGTGTATTCCATATTCTACTGAAACCTTCTCTTTCTTGGTTGTGAACAAACATTTTACGTTTTCAGTTATCACTATTCCATTTAATGAAAACTTAGGTCCTGATCTAGCAAACCTTACTCATAGGAATAATTGCTGCTCACATGATTTCAATTGAATTACTTTCTTGAGTAAGAATAAGCTGTTTGAATGAGGGTTTTCAGGACCAGATCCTTCATAGCTTAAACGTATTCTCATTGACATCCATTTCTGAAAATGATGTTGAGGAATAAACCTTACTTTAAAGCTTTAATGCAATTAATATTTTTGTAACAATTGATATAATTCTGTTTTCCGTGATAACTTATTGTAGTTGACTATAATGTAAAGCTCCCTGCAAGCTGCCTTCAAAAATTGTCTATTAGGCACATTGAGAGAAGCTGCATTAATTCACATAAAGCATCTCTCACAATTCGTATGAAAATATGAGGGGAAAAAAGATACATTAATTGTCTTAATTTTAAGACCTAACTAATTTGGCTACAAGATACTGTGCTCAAAAAAATTTAAAATTCCTACCAGTTATCATGAAAGAAACAAACTGATTCATTTCAATGCCTTTGCATCAGTAAGAGTCAGATACAGTAGTCAGTCTAATAAGTGATTAATAGCTAAAGTGAGCTGCTGGCACTCTATTTCCTATCTCCTGCTTGGTCTCCTCTTTAACACTCGGGTAACTGTCAAAAATGGACCTAGCTATTATAGATGACATGGGGTAAATGCCTTCATGTTGTCCTCCAAAGGTTAAGGTTTACCAACCTCAGTTTGAAGCCACAATCTCCAATAACCATTAATCCACTAAACTCCAGTACGAGTGAACATATTTATGGCTGCAGTCACTAAAGGGTGAAATAAAGATTAGTTTTTAGTTAGGAACGCAAAGCTTTTTAGATCAATACAGACCCACTGCTGAAATCAATCTAAAGTTTGGAATTTCTAAGTAAAGACTTACTGGGCTTCCTTGTACAGTTAATTTTCCAAAGGGGGAATAGTCTCAGCAGTGCTACATAGTAATCAAATTGAGTAAACACTAGTCAGTTCTTAAACTGACCTCGGCTATGCACATAGCAAATGAGTGTACAGCAATAAAAACACCCCATAATGTTTTTAGTAAATTTGCCAATAAACAGGTAAAGCCAAAATGAACATATAGACTAACATGATAAAATATTAGTAGCTACATTTGCCTATTTGAAAACATAAATAATCAATAGACATTAATAATGAAGTTGTTCGTGCGTTTCCTTATTACTGTGCATATTAAGTGTTTCAATTATTTCTACTTAGTTTAATAGATAAATGTATATGCACATTTTATGCATGGCTGTGAAAAGAATATGGGTTTGCTCTTCAAAACAAAAGCTACTGTTTAGATGAAAGAACAAGTGAACTGGAAATACACAGCTTGTTATACCCCTCTGCTATTCATGTTTGATGCATGTATACAATTTATTATGCAATTTCTTGAGATTTGACAAAGTAATTGTCTGGCAAACCATAGCTTTAATGTTTTTTTTTCTGCTTCATACCAAAGGTCTGAAGATATTGTAGGAAAATGACTTAATAGATCAGGGTCTATAAATGCTGTTAATGCATATATATGTGTGTGTGTGTGTATGTATATATGTGCAGTGGTGATCCAAGTTATTTTCTGAGTTACCGCACAATATGTTGTGAGATTCCATGTGGTAAATTCATTTTAGTCCATGGAGCTACTGCATGAAATCTTATGATATGTTGAACTGTAACTTCCAACTTGGGTCCCTGCTATATCTTTAGTCTATAACTGTCACTAGGAGATCTGCGAGTAGACTTCGGGCAGTATAGAGCCCTACGTGTTATAGCAGCACCTCTTAAGTTAAAAACATGCCAGCATTTCCATTATTAATTTCATTTTCAAGGGTTTGTCACTCAGCAGTTAAAATCCATTCAGGTCTGAAACCAAATTCTGAAACCAGCTGCAATATATACATTTGCTTTTAATCATATTCATTGTAAATCCTTGTAGCTGTTCTTAAGATAAAGGAGGTCAGAAAGCCTTACGTTTTATCATTTAAGCACTTTTACAGGCTCCTATAACTAAAATATGTCTAATTTAGAAAATGAAATTCCCTAGCAAAGGGCTGTTCTTCATTCTTCTTATCTCTCCATTATACTGTCAGTAAAATATGATTGGCTAGATTCATAGCTGCTGGGAGTGGGCACAACTCCATGTAAGTCAATAGGGTTGTAACCTGGACACCATCAGTGAAATTAGCTGTTGTCTCTGTTAGCCATATGTGGCTGAAGTTACAAGTCAATTCATTTTGTCCAGCGTCAGTTCTCAACCCTAAGGCATTTGGAAGTTTTACTTATTGTTATAGGTAACTAAACACATGCCATCAGGGAAGATCTTGTGGATCAAGAATATTGTCTCATAGGTGGTGTGGGTCAGAATATCTGCACTAAGTGCACCTGAGTGGTTCTGGCAGCCAAATCAAAAATGAGATGACACTCTGATACTATTAGCAAGAGCCCTGACAGCATGTATCATTTTATTATACATCTATGCTTTTTTAGAATTTACATGCTAAAATATTACATTTTTGTTTGCTTTTGTTCTCATTTTTAGTTGAATTCACTGCTTATGAATGATGCCAGATTGCTGGCAATGCTGAAGACTAAAGTGTATCCAGTGGTATAACACAAGCAGAGCTCTCCACTCTCCACTGAATCCTGTGAGGAACCATTGGAAAGATCTGACAGGACACCTTCTAAAGATGAGAGAGTAGTAGAATCCCCATGCCAAATCAGACCTTGGGCTCTCTATTTATATTCCAGCGGGATGTCAATTAATGCCAAATGTGATAGTTTTCTCTGTTACGTGAACTAGAAACTGGACTTAGACAACCAATTCATCTCACATAGGCCCCTGTCAGCTATCAGGCTGTAATTGCTTTTAGTCTCTACTGACTTGGGCCAGATTTGAACCAGCCACCTAGCTTGAAAGGCTCTGTATCCACCATCAATCACATAAACCATCCGATCCCCCCCGCAATTTTGTTTCTCTATCTAATTTTTTTTTAAGACAGAACATTCTACCTAAAGTGGAATGCTCCACCAGGACCAAAAAAGCTAATTTCCTTGTTAATCCCCCACATTTCTGAGTGGCACAAAAACCTTAACAAACAAGTGACTTATTTTCCTCCTCCCACTCATGTTCTCACCTCATTCAGTGCGCCACTGACTAAGACTGTCTTCATTGACAAAAAGGTGCATTTTTGAAGTGAAATAGCTAACTCGAGTTACCAATCTCACTGTAAAATCCTAGTGGAGACAAGGTCCAGGTAGTTTTTACCTCACTATAGCTAGTCAAGGAGAACTCCCAGGTGAGGTTATAGTGTTGACCTCAACGAGCTTTGGCAGTAAAGACCTAGCCTAACAGAGCTTCAAGACTGCTGGGAAAGTAATGATATATAATCTCAGTCAACAGAGCTCCTCCCTCTGCCAGTGGAATGAGGTTGTGGTATTTAAACACTGCCCTGTAGAAAGGTCAGTTTAGTCAGATTAGTATACTGACCATGTAATTATATGAGAAATTATGGATAGAGTATAAGGCTTTGGACAACTTCTTAAGAGACTGTCTGCCACATACCACTAAAGAATCCCTTCCCCAGTTTTATAATGAGCCCAGTGCAAGTTTTAATCAGTCCTGGGTATATGTACATACAGGTTCCAGTTCAGGAAAGTAGCCTTATTCAGGAAAGCACTTAAGAATGTGCTTAAAGTGAGGCATGTACTTAAATGTTTTTCAGAATAGAGACTTAAGCACAGTCATGTTTCCCTGAAATTGCAGACGCAATCACTAAAACTTATATTATGTACTTGAGCGTATGAGCTCCCAGTCATCTGGTACACAACATGTAAAGGAGCAATGGTTAGAGGGTTTTAGTTATAGCATGGCTCTGTACAAAAGGACTTGCTTAACCTACCTTGCCTTTTGACTGTAATTTCCCCAAGCTTAGCTGATTCCTTTAACAGTTCTGAATTCTGCCCCTAAAACTATGACAACTTTTAGATGCAATAAATTGTTTTTCAAAACCTATTGGTTTTCTAAAAGCTTTATTCACTTAAAACACTTTATTTGCTCCATCTTGATTGCAGATCAGTGTAATCTCACATGAGTGACTAATTTTTGTCTGACTTGCTCTAAAGGCTAGTGGGAGGGAAATCTGTGGTTGACTTTTGTGCAATTCACTGCTTTTAAGTTCAGAACTAGTCCTTCTGGTGCACCCACAGCTCCCCTAGACTTCAATTCGAGCTCTGGAGACACAGAAATACAAGACTGAGTACTTGATGATATCATGATTCTTTGTAATATGTTATCAATATATTTTTGCTCTGTATATATTCAGTTATAGAAACAATACTTTGCTACTTAAATATGTATTTATAATGTTCAGCACCTTTTCCTGAAGGATCTCAAAGCACTTGACAAACATTAATTAACTAAGCCTTATAATACCCCTGTAAAATGCTGTAGAGTATTATTATCCCTTTTAAACATGAGTAAACTGAGCACAGAGCTGCTAAATGATTCACCTTTGGTCAGTCAATGAGTCCGTGTCAAGAATAGAATCCAGATATCTGAACTGCCAGTTCCCTGCTCTAACCACTGAACAACACTTCTTCCTTCCATACATTTTTTAGGTGCCGTTATTTGAAAGTGGATTAATAAGGTTTGCCTGTGTATAGACCTATAAAAATGTCTCTACACGTAGGCAGGTGAGGAGTGTCATACCAGATATATTTTCACAATCACAATTTAACTCTCGTGTAAAAATGCACAAAGTGGTGTATTATATAAAGTTATCTAAAATATGTGGTAATATTACCAAGAATGCATCTTCCATGTTGTTGTGCTAGGCGCTGTCCAAACATACAATATGACTACTCTATCCCTGTCCTGATAATTGAAAGGTCTGTTTATTTAAGATTGGAGGAAGCGAATTTTAGTTTCCTATAATGAGATCACATCTACATGGGGTTGATACTTCTGAGCGCTACCAACTAGTCGTGTCTGTCCTGCCATTTTCAAAGCAATAGTGCCAGAGATGCAAGTTGCTGATAGTGCTCAGCAGCCTGGATCAATTGCACAAAGGCAAGTTCTGTACATAGAACAATGAAGTAAGCTAAAATTCGGTTACCACCACCAGCTTTTACAACCCACAGACAGGTGTTTCAGATTGATACTCGCCTTTGTTCTTTATTAAAATCCTGTGCAAAGAGCCCTACTGATTTCTGACCTGTATGATGGTGTCAATCAGGGCATGAGTCTACTACAGCAACAAAATATGTAAAAATTTTAAACTGAGCACAAACTCATAGAGGTATGATTCGGTTTACACACATACATGTTACAGGGAATTTTAAAAACCAAACTCCTTAAATGAATTTGTATTGAAAATATTTACCCTGGTCAGTTATTGAGTTTATTGTTAATTGGGAGTTTAAAGACAGGGCCCTATTTTGTCATGTTAATGCTCATGAAGATCTCCTTCTTCTCATACAGTTGGTAGAAACTGGTGGTGGTGATGCAGGGTTCAGCTGCCTCTGCAGCACGATCTTCCCTTTCACAAGACTGTCAGAGAATCCTCCATGGGTTCAGGAACCCACGTGTGAGGAATGAGGTGAAATGGAGGAACAGAGATTGGTGGACAACATGTATTAACCTCCCTTCAGCAGTCAGCAGCAAATCTGCTGAAAAATAACAGCCTGAGGCAGAGCCCTCCATTCTGTGCAACTCCCATGCAGCATCGTGGCACTCCCCAGTTGTTGGCAAGAGGGCTCAAGAGCTCGTGTGGAAGCTCAGAGCCTGCATGTAGATGAACATGTAAATTCTTCATTTCAGTAAATTCTCTGAAATCTGTGATGTTCTCAGGAGATCTGTAAGTTCTGGATGGCCACTCCCCTGCTCATTCCAGTGGGTAAGGAGAACTCCCCCTTTTTGGAACACGTCGGCAGTTTAGCTTGTTCAAAGTTTAGGAGAAACCCCACAAGAATCAGTTTCCTCCCTCTGCCACCTTCTGCAGGATTTTCCATGGGAGGAGGCAGTCTTGCCCAAAGAGACAAACAATAACTTTTATATTTCATAGACATGAGGGGTAAAACTTTAAAAACACCTACACCATTTAGGAACCTAAATCCACCTGGACTTTTGAAAATTTTACCCAATTTGGTTTAACTCAGTTTTGTCTCTTGCAAAGACTTTGATTGCTGAAGGTATGATCCTGGCAGACCAGGTGCCAGTTCATGCCAAGGCCCCTGGCTTCACTGAACACTGACAAATGCATAGCTGGAAACCAGTCTGGCTTTTCTGTGGGCTAGTATAGTTAAAAATAGATATTTGTGTTATAGGAATATGTTCAACGTTTAGATTTTATGGACTGCTAGTAGGATGCTTCATGTATTAATCCTACTTACAATAGCTGCATCACATGGTATAAAGTTATATTGCATGTTTGCATTGTAAACCTTTAATTGTGTAACTCACCAAACAGGAAAAGAAGCATTAATTCAGGGAAAGTGCTTGTCCTGCATACAAGATGGTCCACTGAAGGCAAATAAGGTATTGTACAGCATCAAAAGACAGACCTTGTTAACTGCTAACTGTTAACTCACACTCTCTAGGAAGGGGAAGCCTGCACATGAATTCATCCCATCAGTTTGGATTCTGAGGTGAAGGGAATAAAAATCCTTGACAAGGAGAAAACTGGGGCAAAGATTCCCCATAAGCAAGAGATCCCCATGCCATATATCCTAAAGGATATACAGAGCTGCTTGTATTACCTTTTTAAATCTGATGCAACTCATTTGTATGTATGTTTCCTGTTTTAACCTTGCAAAAAACCTCTAATTTCTTTTTCCTACTTAACCAATCTTTAGTTAGTTTTATTACAGGGCTGGCTACAGGCATTTTCTTTGGTTTGAAATCTGAGCACAAATGGCCTCAGGTAAGTGACCGGTCCTTTGGGACTGGAATTAACATGAATATTGTTGTAACTTTTGGTGTAAAGGGACCATCTGTCACATAGTCCACCTTGCCTGGGTAGCAAGATAGTCCCCTTGGGCATTCCAGTCTATCTGTGACTCCATACTGTTATAGTGGTTTACGAGTTCACATTTTTTACTGGGTTGGTGAAATCTAATTACAGAATATCCACACAGTTTGTGAACCACTTCAGACAGCATGAGAGAAGGGTACACATTTATAATGTATAAGTGGCCAAAGCTCATTTATGGAAATAAGATTAAGCTTCATTTTGACATTGGTTTGGGTAGCAAAGTGAAAAACAAAACAACAAACCATGGCGTTTTCCACTGAGCAAAGCATTTCAATGTGTTAGTGATAGAAATCTGAAAGATGTTGGCTGGATCAGTCAAAACCTTCAGACATCTTTTTGCAACGTATGACGTGTAAGAGTATGTGACGCATCATTTAATGAAGAACTATACAAAACCCTACTGGGATTATTTACAGCCATTACAGCAGTAATACAGTAAAGTTTAACAGCACAAAGATGATATAAATTGCTCTTCCCATCTACCACAATTTAGTGACACTTCACATCCTTGATAACTGTAGCTGCTATTGAAGTGGAGGAGTCTTAAGAATCATACTTCTTTTCAAGGGTGTTAAGAGCCCGAATCTGGGACACTGTGTAAGGAAAAGACACTAAAGGAAGGACACAAAGAAAATGGTGTTAGAGGAAGCATAAAATAATGTGAACCCACATACCATTTTCTATAATGCTAACTATTTCATTATTTATTTCTACTGTAACTCTCTTACATTAATGTGAATAAGGGAAGGCAGCACTGTACGGAGGAGGAAGGAGATCCTCGCTCTAAAAGGAGGGAGCTTTTTGATAAGAAAAAACTGAAAAGATATGGCACAGTCTATTTTTCTTTTGGGTCACCAAAACAGCAAATTAAAGAGAACTGTCCTGGAAGTTATAGTCTGGCTTCTTTCAGTTCCAGCATTTCAAGATGAGACTTTCGAAATCGTGCGCAATCTGACTTCCAGATTGGTATCTTTTTGCAAGTTAAGGAGAAAGACAATAAGGGCTGCCTTTCAAGGAAACACCCCTAGCATTTCTTTTAATGATAAGAGTCCTGTTATTAGCTGGAAAGAGTGGTGCTTATGGATGTCACACCACCTAAAACTTTCTAAAAGTTCTCTTCAGTCTCCTTTCATGTACATTTCATTCAAGGACATAATTTCCTGTGCCCCCTCTCCCCCCCCCCCCCAAATTGGAGACTTGACAACAGAAGGACAGAGCTATAACTGTGCGGGTGCAGTATATCATGAGATAAAGTGTGAAGAACAGGTCCTCCGCCAAAATGCCCCTTGGTGTAAGCAAAAATGCCTAAAGGAGAATTCCCTCCGATTGTTAATTCTAGAAAGGAGTCAAAAAAACATGAGCTGTGCACGTTCCTAAGGCATCAGATCTGGCAGAAAGTTGAAAGGTTATGTTTGTGAAATAGCAGCTGCTTTCCTGCCATTTGATTCAGCTTTCTGCATTGCAAAGTCTCCAAACCGAAAGACAAATCTGACAATATGCTAATCTTCCAATAAAAAAATGTGACTTCTGAACCCTTATCTGTTGAAGAGCTGACAGTGAAGTTCAGAGACGGTTGTCTAACCACACAAAATGATAGAGAAAATATACCTTCAAACAAGATCATAAATCTTGAATAGTGCAGGGGAACAAATGTAAAGGGAACGATTTACCACTAATACCATTTACTAGCCTCACTTTCCTCATCTCCTGTCTACCTCAACCCCAGCCCCATCACACATGCAAGGACGGAGGATGTAACCTGTCAAACCAATAACATAAATGCAACGTTGGGGGAGAGAGAAAGTGAGTATATTGTGTATTAAGATCAGACGTTATTTCCTTCCCATCCAGGGGGAAGGCAGAATACAAATATAGTGCAACCTGAATACAACGGTATATACACAGACACACACACACAAAAGTTTGCATATTGCACAGGGCGCTTGAAGATCATAAATCTATGCATGAGAAAGATGTAGTGGAAATTTTGGGGGGGGATTAGAGTTTATTTTTGTCATCTCTGTGAGACAGCTACTCATTCATCCAGATCACAGCTAAGAAAAAAGCTGGTCACAGAAATTAGCAGTTTCAGCTCAGCAGCAAAGTCGCCAGCCTGTGAAGGCAGAGAGAAATTGACTAATTAGCAATGCGCACTAAAACTTGACGGTTCTTTATAGAGAGAGAGGGAGGGAGGCAGAGAGGCGGAGGGGGGGGGCTAGCTTTTTCCCCTTCTTTCTTCCAAAGATGTTTGAAATCGCAGTCATTTACGCTCGACAATTTTTACAATAGCCTTGAGCCATAATTTTGCGAGTCTCTCCAGCATCCATCCCCCTGTATGGTCTCTCTCCACTGGCCATGCACGACCGTTTCTCTCCCCAACCGTGGATTTCCTATTACTCTCGTTACGACTCACTGAGCCCCAGGCCCAAGGATAATGATGTGTTGTTTCTTGGTAGCATAATTTGTCACACGTACATTTTTTCTTCTTCTTCTCTTGCAGAAAGCTCTGCGCTCTCTCTTTCTCTCTCTCTCTCTCTCCTTCTCCCTCTCCTACATTTTCTTGCTGTTGCTAATTCACGGTGATCAAATGATGTACGACAAAATAAATTGTAAAGAGTGACTGTTCCGAGTTGGGAACCAGAAGGTTGGTTTTTTTTTTTTTTTTTTTGGAAGGAGCGATCCAACCTTTAAAAAGGAAGGACAATTGATTTTTTTTGGGGGGGGGGGGGAAGCTTAAGTGAACCTTTACTTTGGCCGCTGGTGGTGGAGCAGGTAAGTTTCTGGCCTTGTGTCTAGCCGTCTGTGTGTATTTTCTTGTGTCTTCTGGTTTGTTTGTTGGTGGGGAGGAGCGGGGTGTATTTGTGTGTGTGTGTGCTGGAGGGGGAGGGGGGGGAGTTGTGTAACGAACGCCTTTGGAGGATAAACTCCCATTGCAAGAAATGGGCAAACGAGGAAGAAAGAAGGGGAGGGAAGAGGAGGAGGAGGAGTGTGTGTGGTTGGGGGGCGGGCGGGGGAGAATTGACCGGGTCCACTTAAAGGGAGAGGCTCGTGGAGATTTCTTAAACCCCTGCCGGAAAGGCAAAGGGGGGGGGGGGAGGTTCAGCCGGAGCGGGGCAGGGAAAGTGGCTCGGGCGACCTCTACCCCCCGCCCCCCCCTCCCGCCAAGGAACTAGGGAAAATATAAGGAAAGCCGCTTTCCGAGCGAGCGGCCGCGCAGCAATGGAAGGAGCCGGGCCCGGGAGGGTCCCGCCGAGGAGCGGGAAGAGCGGTGGCGGGCTCGGCTCTCTCGGAGGCGGCATGTGGCCAGCCCCGGTCCCCGTCTCTCCAGCCCGCGAAGGTGCCTCCCGGCGCAGCGGGGTGTCTCCGGGAGTGGCGGGGCAGATGCCAGCGGCTCCCCCTCCCCCCCCCCGCCGGGGGGCTCCCCCCCTCCCCCAACTTGAACTTCGCGGAGTTAAAAAGCGGCGGCGCCTCCCGCCCAGAGGCGAAGACACCGGAGGGCAGGACAAGCCCAGGCTCCCGCCCCCGCCAATCCGCCGCCTGCCCAGCGCCCGGCTGCCAACTCGCGCCAAGCCGCGCGAGGGGAGCGCGGGGCAGCGCCGGCCCCCGGGCCACAGAGAGGCGCGCGCGCGGGCTGCCGCGGGGCGAAGCGGAGCCCGGCGCTATAGAGCCGCGAGCAGCGGGAGGGAGGGAGGGAGGGAGAGCAACAGGCTGGGCGGGGGACCCGCGGGGGCCGCCGAGGCTGTATTGCCGCGCTGGGCTGACGCGGGGGGAGGGTTTGTTTTGTTTTGTTTTTTTGTTTTTCTCAGCCAGCCCGTGGCTAGTGTCTCGGGGCATCGCAGAGTTTTCACATTTGAAAACAGGCCCCAGCTCCTCGCTCCTCCCCTGGAAACGAGCACGATTTGCAAACTTGGAGGAGGGGGGGTCCCCAAGCCGCGCGCCTCCCTGCCCCTCTGATTCCCTCTGCTCCCTCGTTACACAAGCCCTGTGCATGGAGGACAAAGCCCCCGCGCTAGGCACCGGCCCCAGCAGCTTGTGCAGGCTCCAGCCCCCAGATGCACCCGGCGCCAGCTTGCTGCAGCTGTGCATGGCTTTAGGGCCGTGGCTCTGGGGAGGGGGCGGCTGAGTGGAGAGGCTCTTGCGTTGCAAGCATGCACATCTAGCAATGATGAGGGTTCCAGGCCTGCTGTAAAGCTCTGTGTTTTTTGTTGTCCCCTTCCCTTCCCCTGCCTCCTTTGCCCAGCTTGGAGGAGGGTGTAAAGGCAGGTGCGTTGAGGCTGCTCGCCATGTCCAGATCCGGGGACAGGACCTCCACCTTCGACCCCAGCCACAGCGACAACCTGCTGCATGGCCTCAACCTGCTGTGGAGGAAGCAGCTCTTCTGCGACGTGACCCTGACGGCCCAGGGCCAGCAGTTCCACTGCCACAAGGCCGTGCTGGCCTCCTGCTCCCAGTACTTCCGATCCCTCTTCTCCAGCAGCGGCGGTGGCGGCCACCCTCAATCCCTGGCGCTGGGGCCGGGCGCTCAGGACGGGCTGGGCCTGGGGGCACCCCCCAAGGAGCAGCAGCAGGAGGAGCCGGGCACCCCTTCTTCCTCGCCCGAGGACAAGCTGCTGGCCAGTCCCAGAGCCATCAACAACCTGGTGTTGCAAGGCTGCTCGTCCATCGGGCTGCGCCTGGTGCTGGAGTACCTGTACACGGCCAACGTGACCCTGTCCCTGGACACGGTGGAGGAGGTGCTGTCGGTCAGCAAGATCCTGCACATCCCGCAGGTCACCAAGCTGTGCGTGCAGTTCCTCAACGACCAGATCTCGGTGCAGAACTACAAGCAGGTGTGCAAGATCGCCGCCCTGCACGGCCTGGAGGAGACCAAGAAGCTGGCCAACAAGTACCTGGTGGAGGACGTGCTGCT
Organism: Dermochelys coriacea; assembly: GCF_009764565.3. Taxonomy (NCBI): domain Eukaryota; kingdom Metazoa; phylum Chordata; order Testudines; family Dermochelyidae; genus Dermochelys; species Dermochelys coriacea. Next base: position 77,436,232 of record NC_050069.1, read on the forward strand.
GCTCAACTTCGAGGAGATGCGCGCCCTGCTCGACTCGCTGCCTCCTCCTGTGGAATCGGAGCTGGCGCTCTTCCAAATGTCCGTGCTCTGGCTGGAGCACGACCGGGAGACCCGCATGCAATACGCCCCGGACCTCATGAAGCGCCTCCGCTTCGCCCTCATTCCGGCCCCGGAGCTGGTGGAGCGGGTCCAGTCCGTGGATTTCATGCGCACCGATCCCGTCTGCCAGAAGCTGCTGCTGGACGCCATGAACTACCACCTGATGCCCTTCAGGCAGCACTGCAGGCAGAGCCTGGCCAGCAGGTAAGGGGGAGCTGAATGGAGGACAGTGGCTGGCAGGTGGGAGGGGGTGATTCAGCCACAAACTTAGTGGTTTTCAGTAAATGCCTGGAGGGGTAAAAGTTGAGTTCGACCTGAAAAGATCCAACAAAGGAAGAGAGGTGGGGTGAGGGGCATGCAGCGGGGAGGAGGGAGCCCCCTCCTGCACATCCACACACTGAGCTGGGGGCGGGGGCAGACACAGCCACAGGTATCGGATGTAAAACCTACAATCGCATTACAGAAATGCCAAGCGTGTTACACCCTAAAGGAACAAAAACGTGGGTAGTGTTGTTGACCCATTAGTTATGATCTGTGCGGTCAGTTTGATATGGAGTGATTGTGCTGTGCAGCTAACGTTTCTAGAAGGTTTTGCTATAGCCCTAGCTAGCTGTACCTCTTTGTAATATTTTAACCTACCTTCGACTCCGGAAAAGGACTTTTGATTAATGAAGTATCGCATCTCTTCCGTGTCATCTTGTTTAGTACAAACCAGACAAAGATGGAAATGAACGATTGCGGTGCTACCCTTTTCCCCCAGCCCTGCCAAACAAACTTTGTTTTGTTCCCTCCCCTTTTCTCAGTGATCAGAGAAGTTGCTGATGCCAAAGTTGATGCTGATCTGTCTAATATCTGAGAGCAAAATGCTTCTGTCTTTTAAAATCTCTCCATTCATTTATGAAGCTAGGACACGTCTGACGGGAAACTGACTAGGGTAAAGAGAGGGAGGGGTAATTTCCCACTGCATACCACTGTCTGTGCTGGGTGGTTGGAAATACAGCAAAGTATGCTGTTTTCCAGACACTACAACACCCTATAGTTTGGTATTTACAAAACTATTTTTAGAGGTGTGTATTGCAAACAGGATTATGATTTAGTAGCTGCCTCTTAAAATATAATGTGGGAAGAAGACTCTATGGGCAAACAGCCATGGTTTACTAGCATCAGTTTTAAATCCTATCACGAGTTCCTTGGGCTGTTTGCATTAGGAGTTAGTATCTTGTCAGCTTCCCATCTTTCTATTGTGGTAATCTCCACAACTCCATAAAATATCATGCCTAATCCATAGCCTTAAAGTGCAAACGTTAGATTTGACCATGCATTTGATTCATGACTTGAGAACTTCTTGTAATTATTATAGGCCATTTCCCTCCAATTCTATCTCTTTAAAGAAGGGGATGCATCTTCAATACAATACATTTTAAACTATAATACATATATTTAAATCCCATTAATTGATTTTTGTAAGAAGAATTGCTGTCATACTTGTTCTGATATTATTGATGTTCAGATAAATTCCATATTATGCATCAAAACTTGTGACTTCATAATGTTTATATCTATGACATCTTAGCTATTGTCGTGCTAATGAGGTAATTAATCGTGATGTAAAAGACTGACAATGTGAGGTTAGTGTCAGTAGGTGAAAGCATTCCATATAGTTTAATGAGTAGTTAGTAAATGGAAACTAAATTAAAAGGATATTTGAGGGATTTAATTTTTCTTCTCTTACAATAGGTGTATACTTCATTTTGTTCAAAAAATGGAATGATATAAAGCAAATATGGTGACACAGTATTACAAAAAATCAAAGCATGTTTAGAAGATTTTGCTCTGCATTTTAACTATTATGAATATTAAGTGGGCTATTATTAATACCTGGTATTCATAGGATAGAGTGGTATAATATTAAGATTTTAAATGACATGATATTTTACTATTAATGCAGACTATTTTTTGAAAATCTAATTTTAGTATGTACCTAAATGGTTTAGCTTTAGAAATACTATAAGTGCCTTCTTTTATTATCTCTGTTTGTCTGTTTTAGGGTTTTTTTGCACCCATCACCAAAGTATCTAAATGATTCCTATTGCTAGATACTGGAATAAAAAAAGAATACAAACATTTGCAGCAAAAAGTATTTCTGGTAAATATCCTTAGATTTCAACGCTCAGAACAGTTGACTTTCAAAATGCAAAATCCACTACCTGTTTCAGTCTAGATTCCGCACACCACCCTGGGGCATGCTGGGGCTCATGTCCTTGTGGATTGCTGAGATACCAGGCTGTTTGGTTCAGTGAAGATACCTTCCAGCTTCACTGGTCCATATCATTTGAAGGATATGTAGTGGTATTCTGACCACTGACTGCTTACAAGTGTCATGGATGCTGTAAGAATCAGATATTCCTGCTGCTGGAAGCGGTCTTTTACTTTAAGCAGGAAAGTACATAAAGGATTGTACTTAGCAGACTTAAATTGGCTCCTAAATGGCAGTTGTTTAATTGGCTAAGAGAGACTATGAAAATCATTTTTTTTTTATTTGGAATAGGTCTGGGTATTGTTGATAATATTCCAGACATCCTTTTATTAACTTTAAAAGGTGAATAACACAAAGTCACATTCTCAACTTTAACATATGTTTAGAAACAGTATTGTAACTAGCTTCCGTTTTAGTTTTGAGAATCACAAGTGGTATGTCTAAAACATTTTAAATCTAATTTTACAAACATACATACAATCTTTCATGAAATGTTAAAATATTAAAGTACCAAAACAAACTAGTATACAGAATGCATTTTGTGTATTTTCATATTTGGGACTGGATTGCGGAGTACAGAATTGATAATGCACAGTCAAGATCCATTGTTGTGTCTTGATGATCTTAAGGTCACCTCATTGTTCCATCAGATTGTACTGATTCACACATGCCTTTAAAAATCCAGATCCCTCTCTCTTAGCTATACTGACTGAAGTTCTGACAAGAGTGAAAACTTATCTACTTACTTTACTGACTAAATATGACTCAGAATACATACAAAGCACTGGTCTATTGAATAAGAAGTACTATTTTACCTAGTGAAATGAACGAAATAAACAAGGACAAACTTATACACCTATCCAGATAAGCTTTTGCTGCCTGCTATATATAGTTTTGCTAAAACTATGATATCTGATAGGCTTAACATTCAGTAAACATGTTATTTTTAAGAAAAAAGATATGGCAACATTTTCTGGAATTATGAATTTGAAAAATAATATCTAAAAATTACTGAACAGTAAAATAAATGGATGAATAAAATATTTGTAGGATTGTTAAAGTTCACTATGGTTTCCTGGGAGCAATAATAATCTTAATAGATTAGAACCTCAAAAAAAATGATAAAAGATTATTCAAAAACGATTCATGGGTCTTTAAGAGATAAGTTACTCCCTATGTACACTAAAGTTTTTAATTACTGAGAAGTAAACAGCACAGTGACATAGACATCTGCTTGGTAAGCATAGAAGAAATCGGGAAGATCCCACACACACTAAACATTCACCTGATAACTTTCTTCCTTACTTAAAACAACACCTTTTGTCTCTAATGTACTACTTGAAAATTATAGCACACAACTACTTTGGGATTTGACCTAGTCACATTTCTTAAATTCTCACCAAGTAGAAAGAGTAAATATCAGAAAGCTTAACATATGGTTGTTTTGCTTTCAAAAGTAACTACATAAAAATTGTACCATCTTACTTAATAGAGCTGTCCCTTGAAGGTATTCTGAGTCATATCGATTTACTTTACTGCCTAAAATAAGTTTTCACTCTTTTTGGGAAAGGGAACTGGGTTTTATTCTAGCTCATGCAGAAGGAACAGAATTATTTACTGAGTTTCAAATGCAAAATCTGTATTGTTGCAGATGCATGAATTAGAAAGAGTCCTGTTTGACTTTCATGTTGGATTTTCAGGAGTCTCATTTAGTAAAAGAAAACAGATTTCCACCTGTGAACTAAGCAGATTCTTTCTGGAAGCCACAGAGACAATAAAGATGGAACCTCCCATAATGACTTTTTTCCAAAGTTGCCTTTCAGACTACAACTAAACTGTAATTTTAAAGAAAGTTGAAGAGTAATATTCCCATTAAACACTGTGGTATGCTAGAGGCTTGATCCTGCAAGGTGCTGAATAATCAGACTGTGATTCAGCAGAGCACTTAAGCACATGCTTAATTTTATTCTGATATCCCTTTTACTGATTTTGCGCTGGTCACTTCTCTGACTTCTTTGCTCCTATATAGGCCCTGGTTCAGGCAGGTACTTAAGGGGAAAAAATAGTGGGTGCTCTGCACCCACCGGCAGCCAAGGCTTGAGGCAGCCAGTCAGGGCCCGGCTGGGCCAGTATAAGAAGGGCTCCTAGGGAGGAGCTGGGTCAGTCTCACTCCAGCCTTGGAGTGGGTAGTACCTAGCTGCCTGAGAGCACAGGGTACCTGGAGCAGAGCAGAGCAGGGGAAGGGCAGGCGGAGCTCTGGCCTGGTGAGTCCCCAGGCTGAGGTCTTGCTGAAGGCCAAAGGAGATACTGGGGCTGCAGGGAGACAGCTGGGCCAAGAAGGGCAGCAAGTCCAACCCCCTTGCTGGTGATGAGTGGCCATTACAGACTTCAGTCTGTCTCAGAGGAAGTGGGCTAGATGATGACTGGCAGAAGCCACTGAGGCAAGGTGGATATAGGAGTTTGGAGTTCCTCTGGGAGGGAAGACCCAGAGTATGGGGGTATTGGTGTAGGCAGCACCCCAAGGAAAGGGGCACTCGAGTCTGGGATGGACACAGGGCCTGAGGCAGGAGAGACACTGGCCAGAAGGAGGTGCTCTGAGTACTGGAATTGAGTTAATTCCTGGTCAACCAGCAGGAGACACCACGGCGGTGAGTGCTCTATGGGCTACAAGCCCGCTCACAAACTTTGGGGATTCCTAGGAGATCCACCTGAGCCATTCAATGAGACCTTCTCCCCACAGTGGCCCACTCCTTCAGAACAGTGCTGTAACTGCAGTTGCCTCAGAAATTCACTTAAAGGAGGCGCCCCATCAGTGAGGGGGTTTTATGGAACAAGCAGAGGCAGGCTGTATGATCTTTTACATATTAGTACTATGGAGCCAGAGGGAGGAGGATATGCATGTCTCCCAGCTGTACTGGTGTTCTGAGTGGGATCCTCCCCCCAAATCCATTCTTCTGCTGTGCTTTCCCCAACATGCATCTGATCCCATGGAGGGTAGAGGTAAGGGTGGCTGAAGGAGGATAGCCTCATGCACGTGTTTCCTTCTGCACATGGATCTTGAAGACAGAGAAGTTCCTCAAAGGAGGAAGGAGAACTCTGAAATTCTGAATCTGTAATTACTGGCTATTGTAAATGAAAGGTCTGCCTCAGTAGAATCATTCAACTCCATATTCAAGAGTGATAACCAACCTGGATATTTGCGAGGAAAAGCTGAAGAGAGAAAATAAAATCAACATATAATGTTTTTTTCCCCAAGAAAGAGATCTGAGTTCTGTTAAACACATACTGAGGGAAAATCCCAGTAAAAATAAGATCACTATTTGATAGTTCAGGTAAGTCTTAGAAAATGCACTGAAGTCCCTGTCTATCCCAAAAAGTGAATGCAGCTTCATCCCTGACAAAGGTCTTGCACAGCAAGATATCTTCCCAAAAGAAGAAACATATGGGAAGTTAGTGGGGCCCCTTAGGAGAAATTTTGGGCTGGAGTCCACTGTAGAGCTGGTTGGGAATTTTTCAGCAAAATGTTTTTTCTCTGGAAAATGCTAATTTGTTGAAAACAAAACTTTTTGCAGGAGTGGGTTAGTTTCAATTAATTTCTTCACTCATAAATCCACTCCACTTAAGGCAACTTCACTTAAAATCAAAATTTATCAAAACAAAATGTTTTGATATTCTCTAAACAAAGATTTCAAAAAGATCAAAATGAAATGTTTCAATTGACCTGAACCGATTTTTTTATTTTTTATTTTTTTATTTATTTTTTGTATTATTATTTATGGTTCACTAAAAAATTTTGAGTTTGACTTTTTGTCCATATTCAGGGTGGGAACAATCTTGAAATCTGATTGGTAAGCCATTTCCCATCTAGCTGTACTCACCACTGGCTTTGCCCATCCAGCTCCTTCTTATATCCACCACTGGCTTTGCCCATCCAGCTCCTGTAACAAAATAAAATATATACAAGTTTCAAAGGACAGGAAGTTAAAATCTATCATCCAAAATACTTCTTGGCATCATTTTTCATAGCTGAGATAATCACTGGCTCCTGAAACTTCCCTTAAGGACCATGGCACCCAGTATTGTTGCTAGTAGATATCTCTTGCTGTGTCCTTGGAAGGCAGACAGCCAACTTTGAAGAAATATTATCACCTGCCAAGTTTGAAAGAAGCAGACTGTTCAGGGAGAAGCTGGGAAAAGTAGAATCTGATGCAGCAGACAAAAAATATAAATAAATAAAAATGTCTTTCCTTCAGAAACCTGAGAGGAAAAGAAGATAACTAACCTTAAAGGAACAGACAGTTCTTTTAAAGCTCCTGTGGAACTCAGGGAGAAATTTTAGAAAGAGCTCAGGATACAAGAGAAACAAGTTTAGGATCAGAGACAATGGAGGAGACAAATCAAGCCAAGATCACTTCTACTCAAATAACAGCAGCAATTTTCATTTCCTAAGCCCAGCTTCCTATGAAAAGGAACCATAGATAGCAAGAAAGAATAAATTGAGGTAGAGTACCCCTACAGCCACATACTGTTACGAATCAGGCTGTAGTCAGTCTTACTTAATGGTCAGGGCAGGAGACTGGCCTAGGGGAGCAGAGGTGACCAAGTCTAGTGGCAAGAGCCCAAATCAGAAGCCAAGATACCAAGTCCAGGTAGTGAACCATTGTCAAGAGCTAGGAATCAGTAGTCAAGCATCAGAACCAGATTATTAGCTGGAGTAGGGGGCAGGAGCAGAAATCTGGACCTCTGAGCCAGGGGGAGAAAACCAGGGGTGGATCTAGGAACAACAGAGCAAGAGGCAGGAGCAGGGAAGGAGCTGAGAGTAGGGAACAGAACCAGAAAAATAGCTGCAGCCATGGAACACTGTTAAGCAGCCAAGGACCCTCCCTTGCTGCAGGGTTTAAGGATGTGTCTGAAGGCAATGAGCTGGGTCTGGGTTCAGCTGTGGGAACCCTGACACATACTTCCAACATTGTAATCGAGCAAAGGCCCCTATCATCAGGAAACTTAATAACATTCATAGATCTTTTAAAGGTCTACATGCCAATAAGACTGGCACGGAAGATTTCTGTTATTCACTTACCAAGCTAAACACTGTGAGTATAAGTTCCTTCCACTGAGATCAGATTGAGTGCCTCAGGGGTTCATTGGGTTGTTAGTAGACACAGTTGCAAAGCTCAGGTCTCAGTGAATTTACAGATACCTATGCTTGGATGACTTTCTAGTGTGGATATAATCATAGGAATATAGGAGCAAGTATAGGAAGCGACTAACTCTGCAGCGACAGAAATACAGAAACATGGATTCATAATAAATTTCCACAAAAAGAAGCTGGTTTCAACACAGTCATTGATACAAGATGAGAGATGCCTTTGACAGAGGAAAGGTTCAAGAAGTTAAGTTTGGCTGGCTATTCACAGTGGAACACGGGGAAAGAAAGCATATATTAGTGCCTGTCTCAAGCTACAAGGAACAGTGGTTTCAGGTACTGATATAACAACCTTGGCAAGATTCCATATGCGATAACTACAAAGATTCTTTATGAAGAGCTGGTACCAATCTCTAGTCAACATGAATAATAAGCTAGTAATGCAAGGAGACAATGATGAAAAGGTCATTATTGGATGTTCCTCCGAGACAAACAGTAATAATGGAGGCCAACCTTCAAGGATCGTAGCCCATACTTAGTTCATATAACAACACAGGGGATCTAACCGCCAAATGAGAAGATATTCAATCTGAATGTCCTGGAACTAAGAACAGAGAAGCCTGCTATCTTAACTTTTCAGAATCAACTCAGAAACCATCACAAGTTAGTAACAACATGAAACCAAGCAGTGATTGCATTAGTAAAAGTCTGAAAGGTACTCAGAACTCCAGGTCACCTCAGGAATCATCACTCTCAATAGAGTGGATGGAAATTCCATATTGACAATCATATAGGAAATGTACATAAAAGGAAACAAACATTTTAAAAAAGCATACTGGTTAGCAGGCAACCTCATCAACAGTGCTTTAATCATGAAATCTTCAATTATATTTCTTATTGATACAGTCAACCTCACATTAGACTTCTGCTTCCAAGGTCAATCACAAGACAAAGATTTTTTTTTCTAGGAATGAGTATCTTATCTCTTATTTATTTATGAAGTACTTATCCAGTGCTCTGTGTGCTGGACAAAAATTAAAACATTTCAAGAGATCAAGAGGATCATAAACAGACATCAGTCCCCACACAGTTCACTCCCCCAGCTTGTTATTCTTAACTTCCCCCAACCTCTACCCAACGTCATACACCATTTCCTGTCCCAGATCCCCAACCCCTCAAATAGTCTGCAGGTCAATCCCCAATCAACCCTTCCTCTCCCAAGGAAATGAATGGGGAAAAAAGTTATTTTCTGGAGTCATCAAATGCAGGCTTAGACAGATGTAGCTATTAATTCTACTACAATATATATGGTACATTGTCTCTGGGTACTCTGCTAATCAGGCCTATACAGAGAATAAAATCAGAAAGTATATCTACCATCTTCATGGCATCAAACTGAATGAGAAGACTCTGTTTCTCAGACTCAGTGATGACATCAGTGGGACCACCATTCAGTTTCTCATAGATGCCTCCTCCTAAGGAAAGGAATATGTTGGAAAAAAAAGTTGTTCTAACCAAATCATTTCTAGGATATTGTTGTTTTGGGAACCTATAGAGCACACTCCAGGATTTGACTAAAATTCATATATTGATATTGAGACAAGAACTGTGACCCTAAGAAAAAAATATTCCCCACATCCCAGACTTCCTACAGAAGGGCATGCCCTTAGGGTACACTTTGAGTAATCTAAAAGTTTAGACCCTTGCTCTGCCCGTTGAAGAAGAGCTCTGTGTAGCTCCAAAGCTTGTCTATCTTACCAACAGAAGTTGGTCCAATAAAAGATATTACCTCGCACACCTTGTCTCTCAGATATGTTAGGGTCAGATAAAAGATCCCAGATACGTATACATCTCCAGTTAGTGTCTGAATCTAATAAAGCCTATCAAAAAAATTGGTTTCAGAGTAGCAGCCGTGTTAGTCTGTATTCGCAAAAAGAAAAGGAGTACTTGTTGCACCTTAGAGACTAACAAATTTATTAGAGCATAAGCTTTCGTGAGCTACAGCTCACTTCATCGGATGCATCGAAAGCTTATGCTCTAATAAATTTGTTAGTCTCTAAGGTGCCACAAGTACTCCTTTTCTTTTTATCAAAAAAATTGTGTCCAAACCAAAACTTAAATTTGGTGTTCCAAACCGTCAGTAAGCCCATATTTGAACCTCTGTATCCTGGTATCTTCTGTCTGTTAAATGAATGTTTCTAGTCATGGTTACCTGTGAAATGAGAGGGTCAGCACTGGGTACGTTAGCCTTAGAAGACCTTATATTGCATTCCCACAGCATTAAGGTAGTTCTTAAAACATCCCCGCCACTTATGTCCAATGTCAATTCACCAGCCACAAGAGACTGTCTTCCCAAATTTCAGTCCTAAACCAGAGCATGAAAAAGGAAAGCTGTAATGGTGTAAACGGTGTAAATGTGCTGTGAAAAGAGCTCTCAAAATGCCCATAAAGAGTAAAAAAGAGATTGATAAAGCCTCTGAACTTATTTTGTCTTTCCATCTAAACTGCAGAAGACAAAAAGCATCAAAGTAAACAATCTTCAGATGGCTCACATCTTGCATTAAAAGAGGTTGTATAGAACTTGGCAAGGTGGTTCTTTAGGGATTTATAGCAAATTCTGCAAGACCAATACCCTCATCCAAGAGGATGGCCACAACAGCAGAAGAAATTTGCAGTGCAGCAATCTGATTCTCTGTTTGGATTGTTGTTAGGCACTATGAACTGGACACTGTTCCATTCAGATGCATCTTTTTGGAAAAAAGTTTTCCAAGAACTGTCATGGACACTGTGGGCCAACCTAAACACTAGTGTGACTTCATTTAAACTAAGGAACTAATAACACCAGGGCTGAATGAGGCTGTATTTTTAACTTTTAGGTCAAATCTGAGCCTTAAAATAATTCTTTGTTTATACTGGTAACTAACTCAGCTCATTCTGCCAGTATCATTTTCTTAGGACTCTTACTACTTATTATTTTGAACAGTGCTAGGTTGGCCTATATAGGCCCCATTCAGAAAAGTACATAATTGACTTCAATGGGATTTAAACATGTGCATAAAGGTGATCGTGGCTTACTGAACACATTTTTTAGCTACTAATTTCTGTTCTTTGATTAACATAACCACCAATCTGGATCCCCCTAAACTGCATTTTTCTTCATTACTTTTAATAGCATATACAATATGTGTAAAGAGTTAAGATTGATATTTCTGGATTTTATTCCAATGTATTTTTAAACATTAATTAATATGAAGTTTTCATATTCAGTTTGGAATCTTTCAGACCTGGAATAGGTGGGGTTTTCCTTCCTTCCCCAACAGAGAGAATTCTGAACTGCTATCAGTAGCTACAAAGATGAGGAATGCCCAGCAGGGGGTGGTTAATCAGAAAAAATTAAATCAGCAAGGAAGATATTTTCCTTGGTATTGTTTTACTTTTACATGTGGATGGCAGGATTGCATAATTGCTTTGGATGGGCACTTGATGTCAGGACTTCTGAGTTCTCTACCTTTCTCTACCACTGCATAACCATGAGCAAGTCACTTAGACTATATCTATTTTACACACCACTGGCAGGGCAGCATGTAGGATATGTGAAACCTCATGCTGTTTTGAAAAGCAAGAAGCGTCCACAATGCAGTGGATAGCTACACGTGTCAGTGAAATACTCAGGCAGCAGGGAAAGGCTTCAGTAGGTTCCTGCTGGCAAAATCTTTCACTGCAGCAAGGAAACGGTCTGGCAGGAAGGAGGCACTGGGGAAACCCCCCCTGCCAAAGCTTTTCACTGCTGCCAGAGTCTTTACCTGCATCAAGGAAAGGCTCAGTAGCAGAGAGCTGCCTGGGCCTTTTTCCCTGCCTTCCTCCTGCCTCAGTCTTTCCCTACTGGTGAAGTCTGTTCCTGCTGAGGGGAAAGGTTCTAGCAGCAAGGAGGCAGCAGGACACTACAGTGCTAAAAATTACAGTGTAGATGGGAAGGTATGGCTTAGTTGAGCCATGCAGGGTATGTACTCATGTGCATATCCACACCCATCAGGCGTGTCTTCATTGTACTCGCCTAAGCCGTGTGTCACCGGCTCCACTGCAGTTATACCTGTGCTAGGGTGGCTACTGAACATGCCGCCAAAAGAAGAATGCTGTGTAGGCATGCCTTTCGGCTAAAATTTTCAACCTGTGAACGTAAAGTTAGCTTAGACTACTAAATCAGTGGCCAGGTTTTCAGAGATGCTGAGCACTTACAGCTTCCTTTGACATCAGTAGGAGTTACGGGAATTCAGCATCTTTGAAAATCAGTCCACTCATACAGGTGTTTAAAGATACAGATTTTTGTGTCTAACTTGAGACATCCAAGTTTTAAAATTTTGGCCTTAAAATATTTTTGCTAGATTTTACACATCCTGAAATAGGTAAAATAAATTCCACATGGCTTGGGGTTCTCTGAGTCTTAATTAAGGTTTATTAAGTGTTTTGAGTTTTTCATATAGAAGCAGATATCTCTGTGAAAATAATAATAATAATAATAATAATAATAATTAACAGGAGTATGTGTCTGCATCGGGTAGAATAGATCCTGTGGTGCCTGTGTATCAAAAAAACATTTACAGGAAAAGTTACTTAGAGTAGCATATATCAACTTTTAATACTACATAAGCATGCTTGCTACGGTCAACAACTTTTCAACCACCCCAAGTTGGGATCTTCTAGTATTAACTAAGTATCAGTGAATATAAATAGCCATATTAGTGTGAATGTGAACCACATCCTATTAGTATGTCATGTGACATACAATACTATGAAATATAGAATATAAAAAGAAAGTTTCAGTTGCAATCTGAAATGTTTCAGATGATAATTGCATATTATCAAAATAACAAATCAATAGCAATGTAATAGAGAAAATATCTCTCTTAGGGTTCTGCTAGCAATCACATGAGCTTTAGACTCTGCTTTTATCTTACTGTTTTTATTTAATTACATTAATGTTTGAAAATAGGTTACTGCCTATGAACAGTGAGATTTTTCACATATATCATGTTTTAATATGTGCATATAAGTTAACATTCTGCTGTAGTACTATTACTATATGTAATATCAAACATGGATAAAGTATGATCCAGTAAATAAAAATACATATTTCAAAACCTAGAATAGATGCATTTACTCCAAAGATCAGAAAAGCACCTTTGGATCTAGTCTACCAAGCCAATAAAGCTTTCTTTATAAAGAAATATAGACACTTGTATTTACCCAATACATTGGAATATTTCTGAACATAAATCAATTAAATAGTGCATGTTTTAGATAAAAAACATAGTAATTATCTGAAAGATCCAGATGCTTTTCCTCAAAAAGATCCTGGCTACTGAATTCATACGAACTTTTATAAAACTATTCTTATTTACCTCATTGACTAAAACATTTTACAAAAACATTTCTTTTATAGATGTGTCACTCCCTCTTCAGGATACTGTAAATATACAAATTGGGTTTTGTTTAAATAAAATTGAGGGTGGATTGCATGGTGCCAAAGTCTTGAAATTCAAAGTTAAGTCTGACATTTCATTTTGCACCTTAGCCATTAAACCTTATTTATTCATTGGTTTTTCACCATGCTGTGAGGAGAAAGGAGTTTATTAGATGAAAGCTGAAAACTGAAATATGTTCCTTTATCAACTAGATCTTACAAGAGCATTGTAAGTAGATCAATCAAGTAGAATTGATTGTGATATAACTATAACATATAACACAAGAGGGATGTAATAAACAATTTATTCTCTATCATTAGAGATGATCATGCATAACTAACTTATGTCTCCAGTTTTCTGTGCCACTAGTTCCATGTGCAGTCACAAAAAAAAAGAGTTTAGCATTCTCTTATGTTGCATATTTTCTGTCTACCATACTTTCATTAAACGTCTTTATTTGGAAGAACTGAACATCTCAGGGAATTGGTAATGCATATGGAAGCTTTGACAGCTAAGTCATAGTTTGAATCTGGTCCATTCTGGCAATGACTGTGAGCCAACTTGTGATCTCACTTACATATGGAGTCTAGCAGACTGGTAACAACCATCGTTTGACAATAAATAGAAGTTTTGGCGCATAGGCCAAGACTGAATTGTCAGGAAGACGGAATGACTTCCTCCAAATCAGGGTTCAAGCACATTGGTAAGACAGTGGAGAATCTTGCTCTGTCATGGTCCATGCTGTATAAATTCTGTACATAAAATGAGGGTTTCCATTTCCTGTGCTGTCAATTTGGCAACTTACAAAAGCCTTAGCTTTATTTATTCTGAAATTAATTTATCTGTTATAGTATCCCCATCTGTCTTTCTGATGTTGTCGTATTTCCCAAATATCTAGAACTATAATTGTACTCTGTGTAGCAACATATCACAGTACCATCCGAAAGGTTTGATTTGTAAGCTTAAAGTAGATGGAATCTCCCATTGTACATTCTCTCTCTGATTAAGATCAGGTGGGATAGCACATATCTAAAGGCAACAAATATTGAAAGAAAATCAAAACTTGCTAGAGTTTATTGTGCACAATTTTTAAATGGGATGCAGTATGAACATAAATGTAAATTAGTCTCTCAGACAATCACAGTCTTGCCAAATAATAATGTAAACTGTATTTTAAAAAAATAGTCAATGGACATCAGTGATAAGGCTCCCTCTACTGGAGTGTATTACTGATAATGGGGTTTCTATGCAGAGAGTTCACCCTATTGTTGTGAGTACAAAATTTAGTGATAATGGAGCTTGATTAATGGAGTTCTCTGGCTTTTCTTGCAAGGAATGTTCATTAAAAATATCTAAATTAGTGCCAATAACACTATTCTGCTCAACAAAGCAGTGGTGTATAGCAAGGGTGTATTATGGCAAACATGCTGTCCCTTATGGACAATAAATAGTATGGATGTGTTTTAAAATACTATATCACCATCATATATAGAATGAATTGTTATATCAGGGTTCTTTATTTATCATTTTCAGGCTTAGGGTGACTGATAGTCACTAAATATATACTTGAATTTCTATTAAAGCATCAGGACTCATCTGGGGGTCTAGGACTTCCTTCCCCTCTTCACATACAATTGTGCTAAATCCATTAACATTGCAAAGAAATGTACGTTCATCAGGTTTAGTGGTGGAGACCAGGGTGCATATAACCGCTTTTACTGCATATGAGACATTGCAGTCCTATTCTTAAGAACTGCCAAGCAGATTGGGAATCACGGTCATGGTTAATAGCAGCGAATTGCCAGTTCTTGATGGGTGGGTAGTCACTCCTTTCAGTGGTTGCCCCCTGGGGGAGAAGGTAGAAAAACAGAGAGCGGGAATTAGAGTGACTTTGCACAGTCGAGCAGATTCATGCCGCTGGATCAGTAGCAAGCATTGGCAGGGCTCCACTCTGGGGAGGCTCACAACAACATCACCGTCTCATTTTTACCAATTGGTGTTGCTATAGCCAGTGGTGCACAGGGGGAGAGCAAAGAAAATGGGGGGATGGAGGGGAGGGAATGGGAAAGCAGGAGTCTGGGCTAAATTAAACAAACAAAAAAGTACTTGTAAGTTAGCGTTTAACCCATAACCATTTGCCTGGTGCTACTAATTGTCCTAAACTGTAGTACTGGAAGTTGAGTGTGTGATTAAAGAGTTGGCTCACAAACTCTCTGCATAACCTTAATTTTTTCAAGGTTCTTTGAGTGTAGAATGGCTTATAATAATGATTTTGACTAATACGATTTTTGACATGCAACTTTAATGCTTAACCTTAGTACAACTCCAGAGCATTTCATGTGTATTCAGCTGTAAAGAGTGATGATTTAAAGGGATAATATAAGAAAAAGGTCGTTCTAGAATGAACCTCTAACAAATTGCATAAAGGAAGCTGCTTATTCCATGAGTAGAGGGATATGCAGCTTTTCTGATCATTTTTCTGCTTGGTTCAAAAAATTGTTGAGACATGATTGGGGAAAGAAATGCAAAAAATGAAATAGAAAACTGCAAGCAGTGAACATTCTTTTGATGGCTGTGATTTTGTTGCCACTAAAAATACTTTACAATAATGTAGTTATTCATCTTTTCTCTTGTTTTGGGTGAAGAATTCGCTCCAATAAGAAAATGCTGTTATTGGTCGGAGGATTGCCTCCCGGACCTGACCGGCTACCCAGCAATTTGGTTCAGTATTATGATGATGAAAAGAAGACATGGAAGATACTGACAAGTAAGTGGTTTATTTTTTGTAGAGTTGTCATGATGAATCTAAAACCATGGTTAATTAAATAAGACATTTTATTGATTTGTTTCCCTTCAGAGATTTGTTTATGTATCACAAGAGGTTTCACAATGGAGCAATAAATTGAGATTGCAGAAGATGCTAATTTTGTAATGGAATAGGCCTAAATTAAAACTGGCTTAAAATCATTCCAGTAAGTTTTTAAAGTAAACTTGCAAAGCTTTCATACCGCGACACATAGAAGCTCGTATTTTTAAAAAATAATGTGAAGTTGGAGGCAATTTCTCAGATTCAGATCTCTGGCCTTTTAGAACACATTTTCTTTTGTGTTTTGCAATTTTGTTTCCCTCTTCAGAATTTATGTCTTGTCCATAGTCATTAAAGGTAGTTTCCCCCATTGTCCTCTACATCCATTGCTTACAGCGTATTAGCGGTATGTATCAGCTACAGTAAATAGTGCTTAGAGGTTTTATGTACAGAATTTTTCACCCCACAAGTGTTTTGCCTTGAGCATTGAAATTTGGAATGTATTGTTATATTGGTTACAATTCCCAAACTAACTTGGTCATGGAATCAAATCAGTTTCTTGAATGCAGCAGGCTGTGTGTATATTAGCCCCCTTGTGGTTAGACTGGCTACAGCGGTCAATAAAACTAAATTTTAACCAAGGCAGTATAGATAAAATAATAAATGAACATAAATCAAAGCCATACTTCTTAAACTGGACAGCTAGTAAAACGTGGATTTCCTAATTGATATCCAGTTTTCACAGTGAAACATCTTTTACAAAATTCTGTACTTTTCTACAAAATCTTTTAATAGGATGAAGCCAAAATAGTATTTTGTTCATAAGACAAAGCAAAAGTAAAGATAGATGAGATGCAGTGCTTGAAATAATGCTTCTTCAAGATGGTTTACACACTGAAACTAAACTGGCATAATCTACGAACTACAACAAGAAGACTCCCTAGGTACCAATACTCTGAATTAGTAGTAGATGATGTTGTGTAAGAAAAGCAATATTAAAGAGAAGATATGATCTATAGTCTAGAAAAGTCTACATTTATCACTCCGTTCTGGTAGACATGTCAGTAATGACATTTCAACCATCAAAACTATGATGATACTGCCTTTTATCATGACAGGTTACTTTTAAGAAAAATCTGTAGTATAATAATAGTCAGTACAAACAATGTGTTTGTAAGACAGAAATAATCTATTTTTCTGATGTTGTTTTGTAAAATACAATACCTCACAGTGAGACACAAGTGAACTAGAGTTCTCTGTAGAGTAGGAGATTCCTGACTCAAGTTCTTGGCCTTCAACTGAATGGCTGATATTATTTCATTGTATATTCATTGCTAGGACCTGGTCAGTATCCTGAATATACTTGCAAATATACTTTGATAGGAATCAGAGTAGCAGCCGTGTTAGTCTGTATCCACAAAAAGAAAAGGAGTACTTGTGGCACCTTAGAGACTAACACATTTATTTGAGCATAAGCTTTCGTGAGCGACAGCTCACTTCATCGGATGGACTGAATGCATCCAATGAAGTGAGCTGTAGCTCACGAAAGCTTATGCTCAAATAAATTTGTTAGTCTCTAAGGTGCCACAAATACTCCTTTTCTTTTTATAGGAATGAAATTTGACAGCTGATTATTTAAATGGATACTATCCATTAGTTTAGGGGGAAAATTGAACCATACTAACATTATATGTATGTTCCGGTAAAGAACATTGTTCAGATTCTAAATTAATTGGCCCCAGTTCACACACAATGTAATTGAAATGACTGAATTTGAGTTACTCCATGGATGAATTTGGACTAGTATCTATTTTTTTAAAAATAATCATTCTGAACTTCAAGAAGTTTTTAAGAGTATTTTTGTGCAGTTTACCAAAATAAAGCATATTCTTTCCATTGCCCTCTAGCAAGCAGTTATCTGAGGGCTTGTCTACATGGAGTAGCAGTGTGCACTCACGTGATCCACAATAACTGGTCTGTGTAGACCCTGCTGGTGTGAATTCAAAGTTCCCTAGTGCATGCTAGGCTAGTACTTTTTGAAATCTAGTTTGGTGAGAGCAACCAGACTGTAAAACAAAACTGGATTTACACAGAGTGATTTGATTAGCAACACAGAGTGATCAGATTAGCAGAGTGATTGGATTACTACTGATGAGTTGTAACTCAGCTGTTGCATCCCCACTGCATTGCTAGCTCAAGCATCAGCCCCCCCTCCCCCACATCCCCCAGCAACTGATCTACCTTGAGCTTTAAAGCACTACTTAACTTGAGATAGAGATTTGTGTATGTGGACAGGTGTCCAATTAGGGGTAACACTCAAGTTATAACTCAAACTAACTGTGCTGTGAAGACATACCTTCTGTCATATTGGGAACACACACAAAAATCAATATTTGCACAGTGGAAACGTTCAAATGCAACAGGGACATCTTCTTAGAACATATTACAGATACCCCCTATTAATGAAAGGTAACAATTTAAAACCCTTTTGAAAGGTTGAAATAGCCATTAAGCTGTTTAAAATTCTATAACCCACCACCACCACCATTACCTAGTTCACCACAAAGCAACACAGGAACCAAGGGAAACAAGGAAATGCGAGTAGAATTTTTTTCCAGATCTCTCCATTAAAACATAAACTAACACTACAGAACAGTGGTACATAAACTTGAAGAGGAGGAGAGGAATATCGTAAGTGAATGGATTTGGAGAGAATCAGAAAGTAATCACAGCACAACACCCTGTCATTGCATTGCAGTCATGGTGTTGCATCAGCATGTGTAGTGGTGTTTAGTTATCACAATACAGTGCCAACCTATATTTGTTGCAGAAGTAGCATGAGCCAAATATTGCAGTGCAGTTCCAATACACTGTGCCATCTTTATTTTCTGTTGTAATATCTCTTTTATTCGTAACCCATAATCTGGGTTCTTAAAAATGGAATATTTCTCTGGCTCTCTCTCCCACCCCGTCCTAGTGCATAGTGTCTAGAAAAAAAGAATAGTTTTCCTATTTTTACCCCAATTCCTGACTGCTAGGGAGGGAGGAGAGGGTCCTCTTCTGTTTCTGTCTTACCAGCAGGACCAGTTCAGACAATGCTGCCCATCCCAGAGCCACAGGGCACCCCCAAGTCAAGACACCATCAATTGAAGTGAAAAATGTACTGCTCATTCTGCAGTGAACCATAGGGTGGAGTATGAGCTGCATCATGCTGACAGAGTGCTGTGATAAGCCCCATGGAGATTCAGGATTTCTACCTCTTTATCTCAACAATGGCTGAGATACAATGGATGTTCTTCCTTAACAGAAAACCTCCATCAGCGATTTTCCTAACATCCCTCATCCACTCACCAGAGGCCAAATTCCATGCTCATTTACACCAGTGTAAATCTTAAGAAATGCCACTGACTTCTGTAGAGTCACTTTGGATTTACACTGCTATAAATATGCACAGAATCTGGACCCTGGTTTGTCCATATTACTTATTCTCCCCTCCTCTCCCTTCATTCCTACCTGGGGCAGGTGAGGGTGGGAAGAGAAGATAGCAAATGAAATCCTGCAACTGGGAGACTATATCAAATGACTCAGGAAGAAGCTGCAGATATTCTTGAACTGGGCCTGTTAACCTGTTAGAGAGAGGTGGTTACCCTCACCCCTCAGAAACTGAGTAGCTTTTGCACCAGTCCATTTGCTCAGTGCTCCACGAGATGCCTTATGTGAGATACAAGTAGAGCAAGAATATCACCCATTGGAAACCACAGATGCACAAAACCCATGATACTCAGGGATATGAAAAGAGTTGCAGGTTGAGTACCACAGGTGTTGAGCATGAGAGCTTTGCAAAATAAAAAGTTTGCTTTGTTCACGCTAGATGACTAGATCTGTTGGCAAGGATTCTGCCCTCTTCTCTGTTCCTGGCTTCGCAAAGCAATTAATGCATCAGGACTAATGGGAGTAATTCTGAAGGTATCAGGAAAATAACTTACTTTTTTCGTAGGACCAGAAAAGGAGGGGAGACATGCACCCATTTCCCATTTTAATGTCATCCTTTATAAGCAAGAATGTTATGATTCATGGGCTCATTAGATTTTTTACAGTCCAGTATAATTGTGTATTTTCCTCCTTTCCCTGCTAGTACTCCTCTCAGAGAGGCTGTTTCTTAGGCTAGGAACAAAGGAGAGAGAGGGAAGTGTGGCGTTTTAAAATAATATATTGGCATCTAATTTTACCTTCAATGGGCTCAATTCTAATTTGAGATAAATAGATGCACAATGCTATATATCTTGAAATATTTGTTATTGCACATTCGTGTCCAAGCACAGTAAAAGATTTTACAAGCTACACGATAATGTGTAGTGAACACATTTAATACAGTAAACTATTCTTTGCTGAGTCACCCAGATTCTCTCACGTGTGCGCACATGCACACACACACGCTTTAAAGTAATTGGGTGTTATCTGTGTCTTATAGCAGCAATAGGCTACTACTGTTACCAGTAGCACTAGTTAATCTTGAACTGACAGGTGTTCGGTGGCCCCAATTAGCAGCAGAAGCATTGCCCTGCTGCTGGTGCTTCATCACTTAATACCCTCTCATTACTCCTTTAAACTGAGTAAACTACCTGGTGGGCACTGAAGATGATTCTTTCAGTATCACATCCCCATGCCTGCTGCTGCTGCTGCTGCTTATATTTTAATTATCAACCATAAAACCTGCCAGGAATCCCCTTGTTTAAGCCTAGCACCTTACTTTTTCTTTGTAACTGTAACATTTAAGATTGATTGAATTTTTAAAAATACCCAATGTTTCATTTGTTACAATTATTACAGTTTAATTTTAAGTTTCAAAAGCCAGAACCCATAAAGATTTTTTTTGTGTTCAGACTTGCGTAGTACTTCCAAAAAACCCTACTGCTAAGGCAATGATGTATTACTTTCACTTTCATTATATGTTTTTAATCAGAGCGTGACTTCACACTAGACAAAGCGATGCTTTATGCATGGTCTCACTTGTTTTTGCTAAAATCTTTTGACATGATTAATTTTTCTTTAATGCTTTTGTCTTGTTGTAATGGTAAGGATGATGGGTGTAAACCAGGGCAAAAATACTTGCTTTTCTATTGTAATACCTCTTAGCATTTAAAAAAAATCTTAGATGAAAGAAAAAAAAGATCAGAAGACTCTAGTCCAACTGGAATTAAATTTCTTGCTACCTGAACATAGACTATAAGAGATTAAAAAATGATGCAGTCATTGTTTTATTTTTATTTTTGTTATTTCTTGAATAGCAATATATTCATCTGCATGATGAAAAGTGATGAGAAGATGGTATCTTACAGATTTCTGGATATACAGTGAATCCTCCCTTTCAATGCAGGATTTTCTTCTTTAAAACATGAATGGATACAATATTAGGAAATGTTTCTGAAAGCTTAGAGGGCATATTCCATTCGGTATTAAACTGCAGCAGGGCTTTCTTTCACATCAGTACTTCTTTCTTCAATAACATGCTAACTGGAACTTTCATAGGAACAATCATACGGTTAAAACCACAAAGGGGATTTGATAAGCACTGAAAGTAGTGGCAAATACATCTGTGGGCAATAAAACATTTGCGCTCAATAAGTGTATCAGTTTGGGTTTTAAAACAATTTAATAATGAACATCCTTTGTCCAACCAAAGAGTAGTAACGTAGGTGAATGTAAGAAAGGGTGACAGTGAAGCATTCAGAAAGACATTGGATTGGAGAGTTTTATTTCTCTCTCTTTTGCAAAAGGACCAGTCCTTTCTTTCTTATTACCTCATCCTTATTTTAATTACCCTTCTGTTTTCTGCCCTACCATTTGATAGACTTACTTGTTTAGGGTTGCAACGTTTGGACCATTATACACAGAGAAGTGATGGACTGGGGACTTTTGAATATCCTGCTCTGTCCTGACTGAACCCATTCTTCCTTATTCCAACAGCCAATGATGGTTATTGTAGAGGGTATTGTATATTTGTTCTCCTCTGTGTCTATGACTCACTGATAATGATATACAACTAATCGCTTAGTTCATTCTGTGTACTCATATAAAAGTAGCCTTTCTTCTCCATCTTTCACCAGATCAGTTCCACTCTGCTGTTTTCAGTTCCACTCCAGGTTATGTCATCAGTGAGGTAACCTATGCTTCAAGTAATATAGTATGTGTTTTTACCATATTTTGATCTAGCAGGCTCTCCTTGGCCATTTGCCTCCACAGTCCAGCCCCTTTTTGCATCTGCCACTCTGGCTCATTCAGAATATAATTTAAATATGTCTCCTTTACTATAAACCTCCTTGGATGTTAAATAATAGTACTTTGCAATTATAAAGTCACTTTTAGTCCATGTCAGTAGTTCTAAAAGCACTTTTTAAAGCTGCACAAGCATTATTATTTCTCTATTTTTCAAAGAGGGAAACTGAGGCAAAGGGCAGTTAAATGACTTGCCCAAGTTCACACAGCAAAAGTCAGCATTAGAGAACCCAGGTCGCCTCACTCCCCAACCTATGCCATGTCCATTGGACAGTGCTGCTTTCCCTTCCCTTCTATGTTCCATGGCAGCTCACAGATATTTTGTTGCACCAACTTTTCCCACTCATGACAGTTTTTTTTCCTTCTTGGACTCACTAAGCATGGGATTCTCCAACCTTCTACTCTTTTGGAATGGATTTGAAGTGTTGATTCCCAGGGTAAGCCTTCTATTTGAGGGGTCACTAAAAGAGTTTCTTGGCCCTTGACATATTTGTAAACATTTGGCCACCTTTTCTTATGCATTCCTGAAAACTCCTCTTTTGTTTTTTCTTGCCCATGTTGATCACTTTTATAACATCAGTTGTGGCACTTGTCTCTCCATTTAAGATTCTTGGGAGACATTTTTAATTGTCGAAATGCCATTTGTGCCTTTAACCCCTCCCCTCCCCCCCGTAAATAAAGGAGTTCATCCACTATAGAGGTTTTGCTTTTTAAAAAATAAGGTTAGAGCAGTTTTGAGGACTTCTTTCTGCCAGAGGCTCCCCCCCACACACTTGATTTATAATTGAAAAAAACAATAAAAGGTGGTGGGGAGCAGGGATGAACTAAACCTCTTGACATGTCCTCAAGTTTGTATTTATCATTTACATGCATAAATCATACACATGTGTACATCAAAAATTTAGCTTGCTGAGCAATTCTTGGCAGCCCTGATAAATTTCAAATACCTTACTCCATTCATTCCGTAGTCTCAGACACCAGGGCTTCTGCTTCAGTGCTGTGTCGAGGTTGGTTGCAGCACTGCATTGAAAAGCTTGAGCAAGCATTGGCACATTACGAAGGCAGAAGCCTTGACACTCCCTGCTCGATGGTTTTAATAAATGTTTTGGAGATCTATAGACGTAGTGACCATCCCCCCCAAAACACACACACGCTGTCTCTCCTCAATAAATAAATGCAATAATTACATTAAATGCCACTGTTTTAGTATAAATTCCTTCTGTTTGTTCCATCCATATATTTAGCTCATTTTTAAAAGGTTCAAAACAGCAGAGCACAAACATGAAAGAAGAGACACAAATACTTAGAAAAGCTCATATGAAGGGAGTCTGAACTTGGGAGTCTTATTTGATGTGACCAAGCAAATTTCCAACAGGTGAGAGGTTTAGTGACAATATAGCTGTGAGAAGCATGAAGACAGTAAGGAGTAATTTTTGTGTGTGATAGGTTAGCCACAGAACTCTCATTCTGAGCATGATGCATAGGAATTCAACCATGCAACTCCCATTAATGATGCATGCCTGCATATCTAAGAACAATATGGAGCTCTGAGAATGAGTGAGTGAAAATACAGCAAGTTGTCAAAATTCATGCTCTATTTGTATATTAAATATTTTTCTCTCCTGCAGTACCATTTGAAATAATTTCCGAGAAATGTCAGCACTCTCCCTTGAGCCTAGGTATTTGTCTTTTCGATTATACTATTCTTAGCTACTGCTTTTACACTGATGGTATTCAACTGTTCTTATCTTGAACAGATAGTGCCTGGCTTGACCAAGTAACCTTGTGGCTTCATTTCATCTTCTGTCAGCTAAAAGCCTCAAAGACAAAAATGCTTCTCTTAGGCAAGCAAAGCATCCTCCAATAACTCAGTTCCTTCTGTTTATCTTCTTGACTCAGACCTTCTGTTTGTCTCCCCTATTCATAATCTTGGCACTGTCCTTGACTCTGGACTTTCCATCTCTTCCCGTATTCCATGTGTCATCGTATCTTGCTGTCACCACCTCTACAACATTGCCTATATATACCATTGCCGCAACTCCATCTCTATCCATGGTTTCATCTCCTCTTGATTACTATATCCCCCTTCTCTATGGCCTTCTGAACTCCTAGCCCTCCAAACTCCAGCATGTATGGAATGCTGCTGCTTTCCTTCTCAGATGTACAAAGAAGTGTGAACCACCTCCATACACAGAAATTCCCTTGCCATCTCATCATTTCAAGATATAATTCAAAATGACTATCCTTGGGTCAGATGCACTACCTACGCTCAGCCATGAATTGTCAAGCCCTGAGTGGTGGAAAGTCAATCTGGAGCAAAGCTAAGGACACAATCTGCTTGCAATCTTTCCTTAATTGGTAGAGAGGAGGAACTCAGAGATGATTGGCGCAGCCCAGAAAGCGAGGAGATCCAGCTGGTAGGTAGATGGGTCTTAGAAAATCAGGAGGTATGCTTATTTAGCATGTTTCTATGGTAGGCTCTGTTGGCAGGCTTCTATGGAGCCTTGTTCAAAATTTAAAGCTGCTGACTCCTGGAGGTACTGCTATCTGCCTGGAAGTAAATCAAGACCCTTGTTGTAAAATCCTTCTTGGACTATCTCCAGCCTCACAGACCTGATATGCTTCCAACTCCATTTACTCATCTAGCACTGGGTTCTCTTTAACAGTCTGGATGCTGTTTGTGGGAGAATCTTCTCTGCAGTTCCAGCTATCTGGAACAGCCTTCTTGCAAAATTGTGTTGTATTGAATGAATAGTATCCTCACTGCAAACATGGTTTTTGGTTTCTTGCATGACTTCAGGTAAAATTAATGTGTTTATTCTTATCTAGTTGCACTGGAATTCACATAGCATTAATGGGAGTGAGGCATGTATTGAGATGAAAATGAACTCTAGTGTGTTTCTAGTTGTTTGCTTCAAAAAGTATTCCTTTTGTTTCTGTATCTATTGTGATATTTTTGATTTTGTACAAATGGGTTACAGACAGGATGGTGAAGTTCCTATAGCTGAGCAAAAATATTCTCATCACAAGAAACTCTCACCAAAATAATTCCATTTTTTCAAGCCAGTGAAACACTATTCAGACTTTTTTCAACATTTTTTTCAGAAAACAAAAGACAGCTTCCTTTTGAAGGGTGGGAAACTGTCATTTTAATACACAACATTTGCAAAGTGGATTTTGATAACTTGTCTTAGCTTTTTTAGTTTCACAGGTAGCATTAATGGTGAAAGGTGAAAATATTAAATTCCCAGCCATTGTTGTCTTCTTCGTTGGTCCTGTTCCTTGTTTGACTCTGCTGGGTTATCATATGTGGAATGTAGCTCTCTTCTTTTTCTTGTTCAGGATCCTTTTTATTAAGATTCATATTTTTATTTTGTTGATTTCTATTTAGGTCAGGTCTGAAATGTTATCAAATATAAAAGGCCCTATTTTTGATTATCATTTTGTTTTAAAATTTTCAGGGAACATATTGGTGTTTATTACAAACATTAAAAAAACAGGTGAAAATCAGTGCCAGAAATTAATTTCACAGTTTTCTGGGTAAATAAATATTGAGAGACCAGAGGACAGAAAAAAAGCCACAAATAAGGGAAAGTAAAAGCAATTTAATGCTGTGGTTTATTTCATGAACTGTACATTAACATTATGTACATGCATTGGCGTGTGTGTGTATTCAACTACATTGTCTTACTTAAACAGACAGCCTCACATTTGCACTTAGATTAATTTATTAACATAAACCCATCTGTCTATTAATATATTGGATTTTCTTAACATAATCAGTATTTTCATGTATTTGAGTGGTCCAAAATTCAGGTGAAAATCAGTATAAAATGCATAATAAACCCCAGCATTTTTTTGTAAAAAATCAGTAAAAACTGAAAACAAAAGCCTTAAAAATACATGTGTGAGGGTTTATTTCTATAAGAAGAATGATGTCATAAGCATAAATGTTATATCAATTATTACTTTTTTATATGAATACCAGCGTAAATATCTGCATAAATTAGTTAACATGTTTTTCTCAGGGCAGCTTTATTTTTGTGTACTCATCATTCTTTTTCTGACTCCACTCCCATTTGGGATTGTGCACCTGTGGGGTGTGTAACTGAGAGGTGTCCACTCTCCCTGAGGAAAAAAGTGTTAATGAACTGAATTATAATATATTAACCTTAAAAAGGCATTTTGCCCTAGTGCACAGAAACCCTGCATAACTGAAACATATAATTTTAAACAAGCCAGGCCCTAAGAATGCCACAATGGATGTGATGTTGACAGGAGCTCATAATTCATGCATATGAATTACATCTGAATATCAGGAAAATCACTCTGATACTGAGCTCTATTAGATTGTAGAATCGTTTCCCTTGGGAAATAATGGAAGTCCCATGACTTTAGTTGTTTAAAACCAGCCAGACCACTAGAAAAGGTCCAGCTGTTGGCCTAATCACAGTCTTTTTTCTTTTTTTCTTTTTTTCCCATTGCTTTGGAAATGTGCCAGCCTGACTGCATAGGAGACTGAAGTCCTCATTTCATTCACAGAACAGAAATAGCAAAGGTGGTTGTAGTGCAAGCTTCCTACACTGTCCCTGTAATGCGACTCACCTTCTTTGTGAATAGGCCCAGGTCTACAATAGAAGCGCTTTGTCAATGTAAAGCCCCCCAATGTGGATGCAACTTATATGGGCAAAGCTGTGCTTTTGCCAGTATAGTTTATTCCAGTTCCTCCCAAGTCATACATGCTGTGCTGGCCAAAGTGTCCACTGAAGTCATTTGGGAGTCTTTTCATTGACTTCAGCAGCCTTTGGGTTAGGCATGGGGAGTGAATAGGCAGACCATGGGACAAATCCGGACTGCCAGATGCTTTTGAATGAACTACAAAATCTTTTTATTTACATATTCTTATCATTATTGTTATTGTGGTGTGAAAAATGTTTCTTTGGAGTCTGGACCTTGACCAAGAAATTTGGACCTTGAAAAAAAAATTGATTACCCCGGCTAGGCCATCAGTCCTTGGGGTTTGTCTGAGTCTGTCAACAAGAATGCCAATTAAGGATAATTGTGGTATTTGTGGGGAGGGGGCAGAGGAGCTGAGAGGGTTATGTGAACTCTTGACCACTAGGAATTAGCCTGAGAATACCAACATGTTTCACTTAGCCCACCAAATAGCCATAAACTACTAATGACTTTCTGTGTGGCTTCAGCTTTCAGTAGCCATTTATCTATGAATGCAGTGTTCTAAAATTTCCCTTTTTATAACAAATAAAGTATTTAATTCACATACTTTGGCTTTCATTAAAAAAGTAAACGTGAGATGGGTAAGGGTTAAGCACTATTAAGCAAATCACATTTATAGTATTGTAAGGTAAAAAAGTGAATATTTTAAGTGAAAATATTGAGGTGGCTGAAGCTTCCAATGGCTTCTCACCTACACCTAAACCTTTATTTTGAATGTTCAAATGGTTTTTCTTCAAAAAAGTAAACTGGAAGAATTGCAAATGCCCTGATTTGGGTCAAGCAAGAAAGGAGGATGTTGGAAGAGCACTGTTTCTGGATCAGCAGGTTCAGAGGATCATGTCCAGGAATAGTTTGTTAAAATATATTCAGATGATATTATTTAAAATGTGCTTTTCATTTCCCATTGAAATAACATGAAAGGCATTTTACATGACTTCAGACCTTTGCCAGATCCAAAAAGATTGGCTTTCTGGTTGAATAGCTACGGACTATTGGAAAAAATATCCAAAGGCCATGGAACCATTTTCTGTCCTCAGTCATACCCATGCAGCCTCACTGAAGTCAATGGCATTGTGTGCATGTAACTGATGGCAGAATTTGACTCATGAGCTTGTCCTATGGTTGAGGTAAAATTGAAAGGAAATCGTTATTACTAAAACATAAAACCATATATAACCAAAAGCAGAAAAATGTTTGTGCATGATGGCCCCAGTTGTGCCACAGTCTATGGCTATTTAAACTTAGCTTAAGTACTTCGCTAAATAGTGGTCTATAATTGTTTGTATGCCATTGTGCATTTAGATAGGACAGAGTTTATCTGCATTACCCCCAGATGACTGAAATTGTTTTTTAAAAACCAACAACATGGTAGCCAATACTACAGCACTGTCTCCCAGCTATATTACCCCAATGTATGCACAAGCTCATTTAAACTTCATTTTATTCAGTAGAATTATAGTTGTTGGAATAAATAGTGCTGTTACTGGCACCCATCAATTTTTGCCTAAGCAGAGAACTACACCCCTTTGCAAAAAGCCCATACAAGGCCCTATGTAGCACTTAAGCCTTTAGTGTTTTGTGGGCGTTTTGCGGGGGGGAATTTCATCAATTGAGAACAGATAGAACAGTGGCTCTCAGCCTTTCCAGACTACTATACCCCTTTCTGAAGTCTGATTTGTCTTGCATACCCCCAGTTTCACCTCACTTAAAAACTACTTGCTTACAAAATCAAACATAAAAATCAAAAATGTCACAGCACACTATTACTGAAAAATGGCTTACTTACTCATTTTTACCATATAATTATAAATCAATTGGAATATAAATATTGTACTAACATTTCAGTGTATAGTATATAGAGCAGTATAAACAACTTATTGTCTGTATGAAATTTTTGTTTGTACCGATTTCACTAGTACTTTTTATGTCTTGTAAAACTAGGGAAATATCTAGATGAGTTGATGTTCCCCCTGGAAGATCTCTGCTTATCCCCAGATTGAAAACCTCTAGTTGAAAACCACCGTAATAGAAGCAGCAGCAATCATTCTCCCCTCTGTTCACAGAATGTTTTTAGCCAAGCCACAGAACTCCCAAGAATGAACATTTAAATGTTCTGAAATTAGATTTTTCTTAACTCAAAGATTTGTAATGGCAATAAAGCCCTTCCTTAATGTCCCCTTGTCTGGGGGAATTGTTTGGCTTCACCCCAGCTGCTTCATTTCAACAGCCAGGCCTTCGCTCACAGAAAAAGGACCACTATGGTAGGCTTTCTTCCTATAATACAGCCTGCTTGAAATGGTTGCAGCTGTTTAAGAGCTCTCACTTGAGATTTTTAATATAGGAAACACAGTGATAATCTATAATATCATATGGAAAAGTCCTGCAGAATTACATAGGCATAAAATCAATAATGTTCTATAGAACTTTGAATAGTTCTTTAAAAAAACTACAGAATTGATTAGATAATGCTAATCTTTCCATAGATTTTTAATCATCCTATAGAATTTAATAGAAAACAATTTTCTCTAGAAAAATCCTCGTCTTCTAGTAATTTCTATAGAAATTTTCCCTAAGGGTTGGTCACTTAATCATATAGCACTGAAGGTATTTGCTTGTGTTTGTCATGCAAAGTCATCAGTCACCCTTTGTCATATATAGAATGTTTTAGCCATATAAAAGACTGGATAGCATGGAAGGGGGAGGATCATTGCAGCGTTCCCCAATCATTACATAGGAGTTGTGAAGTGCAGTTCCTATGGATCAGTGGGATGCTGGAGCTGTCCCTATAGACACTCTATGCCATCAGTGGCTCTGATTCCAGTTCCTGTGGATCTGATGGCAGGGAGAACATGATCTTTCTGATTAAGGCCAAAGTACCTGTATTGTGTAAGCAAAGCTGTAATACCACACCAACACAGTAAAGGTATAAATATGACTCAGAATTACACAGGGCTCTTTGGACATGACACATTTCAGTTATAATAAACTTGTGTCTGGTTTTTGAATGTCTAAGGGAGATATGAAAAACTGAAAGAAGTGAAAGTTACCCCTTTCTTTGAAAGGCAACAACTAGAATTAATTCTGAGTAGGCAGGAAATGCTGATCCAGAATATGAGTGTCACGGTAGAAAATATTAGTGAACGAATACTGCACTAGAGCAAGACTCTCAGTTACTTCAGTCAGAGTAAAACAAAGCCCTTAGTGGGTAAGAGAGGGAAAGCGTTTGACCCTATGCAACTTAGCAGTGATTTATGATGATTCATGGGAGTTTCACCAGGGATAAATAGCTGGAGGCCTGGAAAGAGCCACTTTGACTAACAGTTTTGGAAGTTGTTTTGAAAAGCCTTTGGAACCGGGACTGTCTCTTTCTATGTGTTTGTACAGCACCTAGCATAGCTGAGTCCCGGTCTTGATCAGAGCCATTGTAATAAAAGACAGTTACTGTTTGCGAGTACATAGTTTAAACCCAGAAAGGCTGTATTTTTCATTAGTTGGAAAGGCTGATGTGCTGAAAATAGACTTCATTTACTGATAAGCACTGAAAGGATGGGCGGCGGGTATAATAGACCAGGGAAGGCTAAGCTGCCACTGACTCGCAACCGGACACCTGGGCTGTGGTGGCCCCGCTTCTTCCCCTCCCAGTTCCGCCCTTTCCCCAAGATCCCCACCACCTGCTGCTGCTGCCTGCTTAGTAAGTCTTCCTCCTCTCCTTCTCTCCAGAGGTTCCAGCCGCTCGCAGTGTCCCTCCTCTCTCCACTTCCCTGTGGGGGCAGGGGACGGAGGAGTGACATGGCGAGCCAGCAGCAAGCGGTGGGGGGGTGAAGAGGCAAGCAGCGTGGGTCTTGCTGCGGGTGGAGGGATGAGGAGGTGAGCAGCGGGCAGGTGTGGGAGTGAGAAGGCAAGCGGCAGGCAGGCGCGGGGGTGAGGAGGTGAGTGGTGGGTGGGCAGGGGGGTGAGGAGGTGAGTGGCGGCTGGCAGGAGTCTCACTGCAGGCAAGGGAGGTCGGGCGGGGGGTGAGGAGGTGAGCAGCGGACAGGCATGGGAGTGAGAAGCCGAGCAACTGGCAGGCGTGGGGGTGAGGAGGGGAGTGGTGGGTGGGTCAGGGGGAAAGGAGGCAAGTGGTAGGCTGGTGGGGGTCTTGCTGGAGGCAGGGGAGGTCTGGCAGAGAGTGAGGAGGCAAGCCGTGGGCAAATGCCTGGGTGAGGAGGTGAGCAGCAGGAGGGCAGGGGGGTGAGGAGGTGGGTGGGGGTCTCAAAGCCGGTGGGGGAGTGAAGAGGGACCCAGTGAGCCAGCGGCAGGCAAGGGGGTCTTGCGGCGGGGGGCATATCTGTCGGGGGAGTGAGGAGGGACGCAGAAAATGGCAGGAAGGGGCGTCTCGTGGCGCAGGGACCTGAGGAGGGATGAGGCAGGGGAGTCTTGCCATGGGTGGGGGCGATGAGGAGGGACTTGGCAGCAGGGGGTTGCTGAGTGTGACGGGAGCCGAGCGGAGGCAGGGCAAGGGTGGAGTCTGGGCGGGACAAAGGGTGGAGGAGGCGGGACAGGGAGCTAGCTTCCCTCAGGGGAAGCTTCACCCGCCGCCCATGACTGAAAGGGTTAATGGAACTATATTCAGTTTAATGAGACACAGTTACCCCTGGTGTCACTGCATTGAAATCAATCTGCAAAGGGCAACTTCAGTCTATTAGAAACCTGAATGGTTCCTATTCAACACTACTTTACATTAGTGGCATTCTTGAAGTCCTGAAGCTGATGATCCAGCACTTTGCCTGCCTCTCCATATACCATGGACATTCATATCAATCTTCTGGAAGTCTTGGGACTGTTTTTGTGTAGTACAGATGAACCAAATTTTGTAACAAAGAAGTCTCTTCAGCTTCTTCGCAGTTCATTTCGGGTATTAGACTCCACTATCGGAAACCTACTGACCGCTATTCCTACCTACATGCCTCTAGCTTTCATCCAGATCATACCACTCGATCCATTGTCTACAGCCAAGCGCTACGATATAACCGCATTTGCTCCAACCCCTCAGACAGAGACAAACACCTACAAGATCTCTATCATGTATTCCTACAACTACAATACCCACCTGCTGAAGTGAAGAAACAGATTGACAGAGCCAGAAGAGTACCCAGAAGTCACCTACTACAGGACAGGCCCAACAAAGAAAACAACAGAACGCCACTAGCCATCACCTTCAGCCCCCAACTAAAACCTCTCCAACGCATCATCAAGGATCTACAACCTATCCTGAAGGACGACCCATCACTCTCACAGATCTTGGGAGACAGACCAGTCCTTGCTTACAGACAGCCCCCCAAGCAAATACTCACCAGCAACCACACACCACACAACAGAACCACTAACCTAGGAACCTATCCTTGCAACAAAGCCCGTTGCCAACTCTGTCCACATATCTATTCAGGGGATACCATCATAGGGCCTAATCACATCAGCCACACTATCAGAGGCTCGTTCACCTGCGCATCTACCAATGTGATATATGCCATCATGTGCCAGCAATGCCCCTCTGCCATGTACATTGGCCAAACTGGACAGTCTCTACGTAAAAGAATGAATGGACACAAATCAGACGTCAAGAATTATAACATTCAAAAACCAGTTGGAGAACACTTCAATCTCTCTGGTCACTCGATCACAGACCTAAGAGTGGCTATACTTCAACAAAAAAGCTTCAGAAACAGACTCCAACGAGAGACTGCTGAATTGGAATTAATTTGCAAACTGGATACAATTAACTTAGGCTTGAATAGAGACTGGGAATGGATGAGTCATTACACAAAGTAAAACTATTTCCCCATGGTATTTCTCCCCCCCCCCCCCGCCCCCACTGTTCCTCTGATATTCTTGTTAACTGCTGGAATTAGCCTACCTTGCTTGTCACCATGAAAGGTTTTCCTCCTTTCTCCCCCCCCCCCCGCCCCCCCCTGCTGCTGGTGATGGCTTATCTTAAGTGATCACTCTCCTTACAGTGTGTATGATAAACCCATTGTTTCATGTTCTGTGTGTGTGTGTGTGTGTGTGTGTGTGTGTGTGTATATATAAATCTCTCCTCTGCTTTTTCCACCAAATGCATCCGATGAAGTGAGCTGTAGCTCACGAAAGCTTATGCTCTAATAAATTTGTTAGTCTCTAAGGTGCCACAAGTACTCCTTTTCTCACTGCACCAGGGACTCCTACTGAGTTAATAATCAAAGATAGCAGATACTAATTTACTTCCAGAAAACTTTTTCAAACCTCCCTCTAAATGTACCATCTCCCTGTTATGAAGTAGCCATTAGCGATGAGAAGGAAGTTCAGTTTGATAGGCTGAAGTTAGTGCATTGAAGTAAGTCCGGTGATAGCATATTAAGTTAGATTGTATGCAGCCCTGCATTCTCTCTCAGAAAGTGCCTTTCTAAATTACTTCCCCTTTATCTACATGGAAGCTCCCTGTCTCTGTCTATCTCTCAAGAGCCCTCGGTAAGCATAAAGAAAAGGAGTACTTGTGGCACCTTAGAGACTAACAAATTTATTAGAGCATAAGCTTTCGTGAGCTACAGCTCACTTCATCGGATGCATTTGGTGGAAAAAACAGAGGAGAGATTTATATACACACACACATCTCCTCTGTTTTTTCCACCAAATGCATCCGATGAATTGAGCTGTAGCTCACGAAAGCTTATGCTCTAATAAATTTGTTAGTCTCTAAGGTGCCACAAGTACTCCTTTTCTTTTTGCGAATACAGACTAACACGGCTGCTACTCTGAAACCTCGGTAAGCATGAAAGCTTGTCTCTCTCACCAACAGAAGTAGGTTCAATAAAATATATTACTTCACCTGCCTTGTTTCTCTCTCACTCACACACACACAAGCCAGCACCGGAAGGCATGGGAGAGGCGTGCTTTCCCTGCTAGCCAGCATAAAGAGAGAGAATCTGACTTCATTGTCTCACTTGAAAATGACAAAGGAAATGTCCAGTATTGAAAACATGCTCATGCCTTGTGACTTTGTTCTAACTTTCATCAGATTGGTTTGTTTTGACTATTTCTGCCCAATATCATTTCTTTGTTATTTTCAGTGAGACTTGACCTTAGTCCTTCTGTTGTAGGGAAAACTCCCTTACTAACTCCCTTTCTCTGGCCTTGGAAAGAGAGAATGAGAGTGTGTTTATGCAAGTGAAAGGGACACAGTTCCGAGTGGTACTCTCCCTTTGTTTTTACTTTGTAAGCATTTTGGTACAGAACTATCCCTCACTGCCCAGCTGCATAGGGCCCTGCTCCTTATGGGGTGCCTCTGGGCTCTACTGCAATTTAACTTACTATACAGGTAACTCCCATTGGCATTAATGAGATTTACTCTTATGAGAATAACACCCCAGGATTGTGTGAGAGATTTAATTAGAGTAAGATTGTGCCTCACTAGCTGGCATCACATGACACTGTCATGGGGAGAGCAGCCTCTTCAGTGGAAAATGGGCATATAGGGGCAGAGAATGGCCTCAACTCTACCCTTCCAACATGCTGGCCATCACAGCTGAGCCAGTGCAGCAGAAGGAGTAATCAGTTACTGTGGTAGACCAGCAGCAGATTGCTTTTCCTCTGGAGGAAAGGGGAAGCCAGGGAGGGAATTGTGCCTCTGAGTCATAGTTCCATCCCCGGTCTGCTCCAAGTCCTGGGGCAACTTAGCTACAAGCTTCCCCTTGCCATGGGTCTGGGAGTAAACTCACAATTTAGCCCTTAGTTAGTCCCTGATTTTGATTGCTGTTGTGATTTTATCTCACCTCACACACCATTTGACGTTTTACTAAAAGCTCCTCCCACTCCTGCGCTCAAGTAATTACTTTCATTTGTAAAAAATAAGTTTCTAGCCCTCCTTGAGAGAAAAGCTTGTTGAAATTGTCATCCACGTGTACACCCGAAGGCTAATACAAGAACATCAGGCTACTTTTTTTTTTAATCTATTTTTTTTAAGCAAATCAGATGATCTTTTGGGGTCTGAACGCTTGAGGTTGGCAGTAGTGCACTGAGTGAATTATTAGGCCCTTAATTTAGGAGATGAAAACTGCTTACAAATGGTTAGTATACATATTTATGAAAATTATATCTATTTTCAGCGTACATATATGATGTGAATGAATATGTTTTTGAAACGTGGAAGTGATACTGACCTCAACAATTGTTCTAAACAGATTTTTGTGATCAGTTACATATTCTAGCAATTGTGGGGAATGTTTTAACACTAAAAACTACTTCTAAATGTCAGGAAACGTATTAAATCAGAAGCACAGAAGAGATATTATTTGAAATTGACTCCAGGTCTCTCATATTGTGCAGCTACCTGTCCAGACCAGGTATCTAAGGGTGTAGCTACAAGGAGTTTGTTCTTTTAATGAAGCATTTCTCTCCTAGAAAGAACAGAACAGACTGCAGTTGTTAGGCTATGCACAGCAAATGCAAAATACTCAGTGTATCTGTGTTGCACATGCAAAGAACAGTCGTATGAGGAGTGATCTAACCTTGTGGTTTGACTTTGCAAATATCTCAGGTTACTGCATTTTTGGCATTTGCAGAATTTGTTTGAATTTTGAGATTTTATTTACCTGTAATTTAAACTTAAATTGTTTTTAAGGGCAATTTATTTTTTTTTAATATTTTTCTTCTAGCAGTATGCAGAGCTGTGCTATGTGTTAGAATAAATCTGTGCTGACCAAGTACCCTGGATTAGATATCTGTGTACTGTGTTTATTTTTTTCATTTGCAAGACTGTAAGTTCTTCAGGGAGGGACAGTTTGTATTTTGTGTTTTGTAAGGCACTGAGAAAATTGTCTGTGCTTTATACATAATAAAGAAAATAATTTTCTCTACCTCTGTGCAGCTTTTATCACATTCTCCATGATTTTCTCTATTCCATTTTTTACCCTCTTTTCACTAGATTTTTTTCTCTTTCCCTTTCTGCCCTTTTTTCATTCTTTTCTAACTACAATTCAAACTCAGTAACAAGGAAGCTTACATTAAGTTTTCAAATACAGGCGGTTTGGGAGTGTTTGTTATTAGCCAATCCTATTTTGTTCATTCCTAGATCAGACTCCATTATTATGGTTTGGTCCTCCCTGACACAGCTGATGATGGTGGTGCAGTATTTCACTGGAATGTCTGACAGTGTTGCTGTAGCTGTGCTAGGACTACAACACAGATACTAGGTTTCAGAGTAGCAGCCGTGTTAGTCTGTATTCGCAAAAAGAAAAGGAGTACTTGTGGCACCTTAGAGACTAACAAATTTATTAGAGCATAAGCTTTCGTGAGCTACAGCTCACTTCATCGAATGCATCCGATGAAGTGAGCTGTAGCTCACGAAAGCTTATGCTCTAATAAATTTGTTAGTCTCTAAGGTGCCACAAGTACTCCTTTTCTTTTTGCGAACACAGATACTAGTGTGTGCATGTGTACATACAAGGGGTAGGGCCATTTCTGACAGGCTGTGGAACCAGGGTGGCAGGAGACCCTGTGCTGGGAGAGGAGTTGTGTGCGTGCTTAGTCCACTCCTTACTCCTCCTTTGCACACCACATTAGGCATCAGCATAAGTGGAGCATCCATCTCTGTCTCATGGACAGGGATGCTGCTCAGGGAGGATAGGTGGAAACAAAGCCAGGAGCTGGCTGCCTGAGCTGCTTGAGCAGCTGTTTAAAACTGTTCCTGGTGTTTCCACACAGCAGCAGCAGGGCGCACCTGAAATTCCCACCCTATGTTGTTCCCCTTTGCCACCCAGCATGATACCGGTTGGCAGGGGGAAGCCTTGGTCTCAGGCAGAGAGAGAGAAAGGCCCAGGCTGTATCTGCGCTGAGTGCTCCCTTTCTGGCACCTGCAGAACCTCTAAATCTACCTCTTCGTGAGACAGAAAAGGTAGGAGGACAGTGCTTTCTCCCCACTACCAGCCAAGAGGAAAGGAAGCAGCCCTGCTCTCAAAAAGGGGACCAGAGGAAAAGATCCCTTGCTGCTGCTCTCTCCTTCCCTGCCTTGGCCAATTGAGAGAGGAAGAGAATCCCCCAGTGTCTGCAGAGAGAGCAATCTGGACTAGTGGATGTGGGCCTCAGGTAAGATATGTGTGTAATAGGGAGGCTGGGTGAGACCATGTTTTAGGTGAGGGTGCAAAATTGTTTTATATATCTATATATATCTTTCTATATATACTTTCTATCTATATATCTATCTATCTATATCTTTCTATATATTTGTAGCACTAGAGCAGATGGGTCTAGGCCCACCGGTAACTACGAGCCTGCACCCTCAATTAAGGGGGAAGAATCACTAAGCCCAGGCTACAATTGATTTCTGGGGCAAACAAATGAAAAAAAGGAGCAGGAGTGAGGTCAAAGGTAAAAAAAAAATCAGGGAACCAGAAGGGCACACTGAGCAGAGAAACCCCGACAGCACGCATGCTCCTCAAAGGTGTTTAGGCAGTCAGTGGGTACTGCACAAAAGAACTTTGCCTGGAAACATGACTGAACAAGGGAACGGAAATAAACCCACAGTTGTAGAGCACCCCCCCCGATCCAGCTTCCTCCTCCTGGAATGATGGATGGCCATCTTGGCCAGCACCAGGAAGAGGCTGACAAGGAGGACCTGAGGCTTTGTGGGGCCACAGATGGGGTGTACATAAATGAGGAGGTGTAGGAAGAAGTGCAGCCAGAACCTCAGTAAGAGGTTTTGGAGGATCTGGAAGAGGGGTTACAATGTGACGCACTCTACATAGATATAAGGCAGCTTCTCCTTCTCACTGCAAAAGGAACAGGTGTAAGGGGAGTTTGTGAGCCACACCAGATATATTCCCATGCTCATGGCTCCAGGGAGGAGTGGCCAGCTAATATTCCTGGTGGGCTGTGGAGCCAGAGTGGAATACAGGGTGGCCCATCAGGGTTACTCGCCTTCCTGGGGTGGCAACAGGTTCTGCCACTTAGTGTCAGGGTGGGACACAAAGGCAAGGAAATGGATGGTATGAACCACGATCATGTACAGATGTTCTCTGGGCCTGGTTTGGAGGCAGATCAGCTGGATATTGTGCAGCCAGCTCAACTGGCATGTTAGGAGCAGCTGGGGAGAAGCGGGAGGCAAGGCTGCCCTCATCTCCTAGAGCACACAACAGGGCAGAGCACTGTGGCATCCGCCCAGTATCTCTGATCATAGCCCAGGAGATCTCTGAGTCTGGTAATACCAGCCAGGATCAACCTCCGGAGCAATAAGGGGGACACCACCACCTTCACATGTAGGGGGTTCTGCAAGGAGGTTCATGTAGTCAACGGCTGCTACGGACCTGGTCACTGAAACTACCTTCCAGGTGCTGAAGAGGTCCTGATAAAAGAACAGCAGCTCAGAGGGGTTTGGGGAAGACCTCTTGGGTGAAGATAAAAGAGCTGCTGATTGTATTGTAGGCAGTGGAGGAAGGCATGTGCTAGCATGCTACATGCCAGATTATCTGCACTGTAAAAGAGTCTCTGCAGAGCAGAAGGTGGAAGGCATGGACCAGTCATTGTCTCGCCTCCCTCGGGGATGGTTCAGGACAACCTCAGAGACCAAGTGCAATCCTGGCCAGAAAAATTCCAGGATCTTCTGGAGGCTGTCCAGGGTCCCCGGGACGGGCTCAGGGTGTTGAATAGTGCCAGAGCATGGACAGGACCAGCTGGTTGACACCAGTGCCCTCTCCGAAAGGGAAAGTACCGGAGCAGCCCCATCCACTTCCGCAACCAGTTAGACACCCTGGCCTCTAGATTGATGTAATTCTCCAGCAGGGAGAGATCAATGGCAGAAAGGTACATGCCCAGATAAAGCAGGTGGAAGGGAGCCTGCTTGCCAACTGACCTCACATCAGGTGAAAGCTCTTGACCCAGTTGACCACAGTGGAGGAGGCCATCAAATAGAGGGCTTGGCAAGCCTCCACCTGCACCAGGTCTCTCAGGTCCTGGGCCACAAGGAACATGTCATCAGTGTACACCAACAGGACCATCCACAAGTCCGGTTCCTGAAGCATCAACCCTCCTCTTGTGGAGGAGACAAAGGAAGGGCTCGATAGTGATGATATAGGGCTGTCCAGACAATGGGCAGTCTTGACGAACCCCTTGACTGAAAGTGACAGGTTTGGTCAAGACCCAGTTGAGCTTGAGCACTCCATAGAGGTGTGCAGCACCTGGAGAAACCCTGAAGCCAAAAGCCCACAGGGTGCCCATGAAATACCTGTAATCCATCCTGTCAAACACATTCTCCTGCTGCAGGGACAGGAGGCTGAATGACAGACCCTCCCTAAATGCTAGATGGACCAGATAGAGGTTATCGAAGGTGGTCCGGCCCTGGATGGTGTGGTCTGGTCGGGATGGATCATGTCCACCAGCACAGGCTGCAGTGAGATAGCTTTTGCTATGACTTTGTTGTCCAAGGGCAAAATGGGGCACCAATTCTTTAGGTCACAGAGTTCCCTGTTTTTAGGCAGCAGTGCAAGCATTGCCAACCTGAGTGACAGGGGAAGAACCCTGGTCCCCCTGGACTCGGCCCACAGTGGCACGGTCTGGGCTAAGGACAATGCACAGTCGAACTCTATGATCAGCCCTTTGATGCCATGAGATTTGTTGGTGGGCATCAGACAGAGGGCTTCCAAGAACTCAGCCAGAGTGAGGGGTTGCTCTACCCTTTCCTGGTCACCCTCGCTGACTGTAGTGAGTTCATCCCACAGGACCC
Organism: Dermochelys coriacea; assembly: GCF_009764565.3. Classification (NCBI taxonomy): domain Eukaryota; kingdom Metazoa; phylum Chordata; order Testudines; family Dermochelyidae; genus Dermochelys; species Dermochelys coriacea. The sequence goes on from NC_050069.1 coordinate 77,475,742, forward strand.
CACAGGAATCATTGTCAGTCGGATCCAGGCCCTGTCCCTTCCCTGCAGCTCCACCAGATCTATGAGAGGAGTGCTGTCCTCCACAAGGAGACAGGTAATACATGTTTGGCACTCCTATTTTTCTCTGGGTTCGAAGAATGAGGGACCGCAATCCATCTCCCAAAGTAGCTGGATGTGGGATCGAACGAAGGTTCCCTGGGCCTAATGGTGATAGAGAGCCCAGAGCATGTTCCGCTTCTCCTGACACTCTGCAGAGGAATGGATCCCCAGGGCAAGATGCCAGTCACCTTTCCAGCTCCAAAATCTCCTGCTCCAAGTGGGCTAAAATTGCATCCTTCCTCCGGCTGTTACCCTGGGCCTGAAGTGGTGGGAAAAGGGAAGAGGTTTCAGAATGGAGAAGTCAGCAGTAGTAAATCCCTTGTATACTTCTGAAAGCCTGGGCATGCATCCAAGACTCTATTGCCTTAGCCATGATGGCTTTCTTCAGGAAAAGAGGAAGAAGACAGCTGTAATATGTCTGACCTTATTCCATCCAGCAGGTTCACTGAGTAAAGAACAGTAGCGCTGAGTAAAGAACAGTATTTCCTTTGAAAAGAAATGGGTATTTTAGAATGATTTTTTCTGGAAGTTTCTGTTTCATGGTTCCCTCAGATCTCCCTACCCATCCTGATTCCCATAATGACGAACTACTCTCCTTGACAAAGACAGGCACATTGGTTTTTATCCAGGTTCCTTAACATTATTATAACATTATTATATATTTTGCCATGAATTGGTGAGGAAGGGAACTGTGCCTGATATATTTCACTGGGACTGAAGTGTGGAGTAGAAAAGTAGATGTGTGTGGACTGCCAGAGGAATCACTGACTGATTCTTGTGCAGTTTGAGTTTGGGGAACTGAGACCGGATAAGACAAAGCAGGTATAACTGATACTGTGCCAAATCCTGAGCATTGCTGAGCACTTGCAACTCCCGCTGCAGTCAGTGGGCAGTTTCTCAAAGGAAATTATAGGGGCTTTGGCTTTGCACCTCTCAGGATTTGTGCCTAGTGCTTTTGTTTTTTGTGCACTACGTTTGATTTCTCTCCTTTCAAACTGAACATGAGGAACAAACAGAAGTGAACTGCTTGGGAAGAAACTGGCTATGTCTTTTTTATGTTGCATTTCACCTCTTTGTTTTTGGTTGGCTGCAAAAGGAAAAGCTTAAGTATAATTTAAATGATTTTCTGAGAGGGGGGTGGGAGGGAGCTGAGAACAATGTGCACCATCTAGTGGCTAAGTGTGGAACTGCAATTTATGAAGACTGGTAAGAAAGGAATGCGACAACAGTCTACTGCAACTATTGCAATTAACTTGACAGACTTTGGAGTTCCTACAGCATTTATGTGGATGATCAAGAAACGCCAAAATAAATGCAGTATGTGACCACAAACATAGATATGGAGATCACTAGTTATCTATCAAAATTAAAGACTTATTAAATTAATTCCGTTATTAGTAAAACTCATTCTGTTGTTATGTATAAATGCATTGTAATGAGCACTGCAGTTAAGGTTGTAAATACACTTCCACTCTCAACTCGTACTTTCAGTCACTGACAGTATGGGCTGCATAAATTTGTGGCCTTTTTTGTGAAATTTTCCAGATTTGTTTTATTCACTTTACATGCCCTGAAATTTGAAGTTTTCATTAAATTTCTCAAAAATGTTAATTGACTTTGAAAACATGTCAAATCATTTCAGTGTTGCATGTTGCTATAATGAAAACAGATTTGCTCAGATGTAGGTATGCTTTGGTATCAACAGTTTGCTAAAACAGGACTCAGTTTTGAACTTGAATTCACAATGAATTGTGAAAGTGTGCATATTTTGCATATGTTGAATTTCTTTGAAAGAGTTCACACAACTATACCCATAACTGTCTCAGAGGACAAAGTTGTTTTTCATTTTGTGGGACGAAATTTGTTGAGTAGTTTTTCAGTTACAGTAAATAAGCATAAAATATAACTGCTTTAAATTTTGGTAAGTAACTTTTTGTACACTTTGATAAATCAAACCAATAACATTATAAACTTCATTTTGGGCATAATTGTGATTTTCAAGAAGAAATGTTCAATAAGACAATTTGGGGAGAAAACAGTTACATGTGTTAAAGTACTAGCTGTTGAAGTTACCAGTTTGTGCTTAAATGTAACAGATAACTGTAATTTACTAATTTGGGGGAGATACTGCGCATCCTCAACAGTTGCGTGAACCACCATGGACATTGATTTCCATAAATTTAGCTCTTTATTCTGCTTGTGAGTTATCTATGAACAGACATTTATGTTTATGAATGTGTTCATTATTTGAAATTATTCATGAATGATTTTATATAGACTATGTCAGCCTGTGTATTGCTGAGAAACTGTTTGCTGCCACTCTTTCTTCAAGTAATAACTATCTAGTTTGATACTTATGCTGTGTGATTGCTCACTTAAGAAACATGGCATTGTTTGTTTCCTGACTGGATGAGTCCCAAACCCACAAAGAGTTTTCAAGATGGTAGTGCTAAACTTCTGGCATGAATGCTCATGTGAATACATATTTGCCTCAGTGTTTGTGACACTTTCTCATACCATTATTCATAGAAAGCAAGTAAAAGGGGATGCAAACATTGTCAAAACAGATTTGTGGTTTTTGTTCAAACAAATGTCCTCAAATTACCCCTTGTGTAGATCCACTCAGTAAGTAATTCAGGCAGGTTTTGCGTAAGTCATCTATTGTGCTGAACATGTCACATTTCTCTCCCCAAAGACTGAGGAAGTGCCTATGGGATAGTCCATTTCCCTGCCCAGTGAGCCCATTTCTAGAATGGATACTAAGAGAACTGCCACCTGTCCCACTTCCTCCGTCTGGAGTTTCCTTTTGGGAAACTTAATTTTGCATTCCCTAGCTTATGTGTGAGTAAGGCCAGGTCTACACTATGTCGGTATAATTGCATCGATCAGGGGTGTAAAAAATCCACACCCCTGAGTGATGTAGTTGTACCAACCGTAACCCACCTCGTAGGTAGTGCTATGTTCACAAGAGAGCGACTCCCGACCTTCTCTTGCAGAGATGAATTAACTACATCTCAATGAGAGAGCTCTCTCTCATCAGCATAGGAGCATCTTCACTTAATCATAGAATCTCAGGATTGGAAGGGACCTCAGGAGGTCATCTAGTCCAACTCCCTGCTCAAAGCAGGGCCAATCGCCAATTTTTGCCCCAGATCCCTAAATGGCCCCCTCAAGGATTGAACTCACAACCCTGGGTTTAGCAGGCGAATGCTCAAACCACTGAGTTATCCCTCCCCCCATATCCCTAAGCGCTATAGCAGCACGGTTGTATCAGTGCAGCTGTGCCATGCAGCATTTTTAGTGTAGACCTGCCCTAAAGTCTCACTCTGAACATTGAATTCCATAAGAGTTTGCACTGTAGCTAGCACATTTTCAAAATTCGCTTTTATTGTCCATTTTGTGTGGGAACAAACTGTTGGGCCAGATTCACTCAGCCTGGCTCAGAGAGATGCCATGTACACAAGCCCTGGTAGCTGTTATTTGCAGTGCTACCACTCCTCTAAGGAATTCCAGGAGAGGAAGTTTCAAGCTCTGTGTAAGGTGCTGTGTTGTGCCTTGTCTACAGACCCACTGCCACATCCAGAGTCTCTTTCCAGGCACAGTTTTATTTTCCAAACATAGGGAAAACATAAAATTAGTTCCTTAGCTCACCCAGTGCTACAGCTCCAAGGAGATTTTCCCCTTTGCCTTTGTCAGTCCCTCCTGCTTCAGGGACTACTGCAGGATTCTTCTTGGCTATTCTAACCGGCCATCACCTCCCAAGGCTCTTGAAGGCACTTTTTCCCCTCAGGTTCCCACTGCCTTGATCTTTAAATATTTATGGTAAATAGGCCCAATGGCCTGTGATGGGATGTTAGATGGGGTGGGATCTGAGTTACTACAGAGAATTCTTTCCTGGGTATCTGGCTGGTGAATCTTGCCCATATGTTCAGGGTTCAGCTGATCGCCATATTTGGAGTCGGGAAGGAATTTTCCTCCAGGACAGATTGGAAGAGGCCCTGGAAGTTTTTCGCCTTCCTCTGTAGCATGGGGCAGGGGTCACTTGCTGGAGGATTCTCTGCTCCTTGAAGTCTTTAAACCATGATTTGAGGACTTCAATAGCTCAGACATAGGTGAGAGGTTTATTGCAGAAGTGGGTGGGTGAACTTCTGTGGCCTGCATTGTGCAGGAGGTCAGACTAGATTATCATAATGGTCCCTTCTGACTTTGATATCTATGAATCTATGTCTCCCCTCCCAGCCTCTCCCAGGCAACTTACTGCCCCTACTGCTCCTGGCCCCCTTCCTTACTGATAGCCTGGCTTTTTATAGGGAACATCTGTCCTCTCCTCAGATGTGCCAGATTAATGAATAGGGCTGGCTGTCCCCAGGCCTGTGGTCTTTAACGGGGCAGACCATCCTGTTACATGCCATGGTATCTGTAGGAGCCCCACCTGTAAAGGCTGCAGTAGGGATGTGATAGATCAGTGAATCACCTGGAAGTCCTGGCCACAGCATCTTCTCAGCCAGCACCACTCCCTTTGGGGCCTGTGTTGACTGCATTTGGGTTGCCCTCAAGAGAAACTTGTTGCTATCTTGTGCCACTGAAATTTGCCTTGATGGACTTTCCACTGTCAGGGACCCTCAGCAACTCAAACAATATTTAGGCAATATAGGCACATCAGTGTAACTGTGCCAGAAAATGCACGTTCATGGGCCCACTCAGTGTTCTTGATCACACTGGGAGTTTTGGACACTCAGAAATTGCATCAGGCTTCTTTCCATGGTGTACCTTTACTGGGGGAGAAAGTAAGCCATCACTGGGTTTCTTCCTCTCCCCTCTGCTGTGTTTCTGCTGCTGGTGGAGTAGAGCCATGCTGGAAGATTCCTTTTATTAAAAATACTACAGTATTCAGCGATAATAGTCCAAAACGTCATAGCAACACAATTATAAAAGTTGTATTTTGGAACATAACTGAAGAATACTGTAATATATCTTTATAAGGACCGCTCTCAAAATATGCTTTCACTATGTGATGGAGTTCTGGCGCCTGCCATCCCCATGAAGATCCTGCTTAATGCAAAAGTCCCATTTTTGGCCTCTTCTAGAAAGATTTCAGTGCTGATGGGAGAAATAGCAGCATTGGGTTCCTCTGGAGAAAACTTGTTACTAGGAGCCAGGAGGTAAGTAGTGACCAGGGTTTGAAGCTACAGGATTGAGAGTTAATCAGACCAAGCCTTGCGAGAAACGGGGACTCAATGAAAGAAAACTTTAGTTTAGCCTTTTGTGGAAACTTTTAATCACTGAGGCTGAGATAGAATCTGATAGGGATCTGAGATTGCTGGGAAGCCACAAGGTAGAGTTTGTGGTTGGTTTGGGTCGGAAAGGTGTGCTTCAGGGAACAGTATGGTGACCTTTGAAGTCAGTGAATCTTATTCTTAGGCAGAGATGGAGCCAAGAACAGACACAGAAAAGAGATCTACTGAGAGCAAGCAATTGGGCATTAATTGCTTGTCATGGGTGTGGGGGTCTGCTTTTGATTCAGTGCCACTAGAAGAGAGAACGTTTGTTCTCAAACAGCTATCTTGGAGGATCCAGCCGCCTCTCATGGGATGGCACAGTATTTCTTTCTGGAGCTTTGGTGGTTTTGCTGTGGCTTCATCTTGTCAGGGACCATTCATCATTTCTTCCATGATGAGATTTTATTGTGCAAAATGTCGCGCATGAGTGTTTCATCATAAGACTATTAGTTGTGACGAGATGTCATCCCTAGTAATATATGTTGGGCTCTAATTTAGAGATCATAAATCCAGGCCTGAGTGTGTATACAGTACATGCTGTTGGGGACAAAACATCACTGATGTAATATTGCATAGTTCACTTTTGTGAACAAAATGTTATTGCCTGATAAACTGTCGGCCTCTAGATGGTGTGGACTCAGTAAAGAGTTTTTGGCAGTGATGGCAGGTGGCATGTGTAAGTAGAGAAAAACAACACAAGAGAAACTATTCCTGGGTCCCAAAAGAGTCACTATTAACATTTCCATAATAATGTACATTAAATCTCACTACTGTACTTCATAACAATAAGATTGGCACATTTCTGTACCTTCGCATCTCAGAAAATGTAGTGGCAGTTTGGCTGCACTGAACAAAATCTTTTTAAGAAGTGCAAAGAGAAGTCCACGGGTGTTTTCCGAGCAGTATATGACTACAATAATGTCAGCATGTAGATGCACAGGAGCCAGTAAGTACGAGAATGTAAACTCAGCATCCTCCTGCTATATCTGGGCACTGCAGATGTAAGTCCAGGTGGATAACTTAATTTTGTTATTTATGTTGGGCCAAAAAGTATGCTAGGACCTTTACAAATATATGGGCAAAACAGCCAGCACAAGGCTTATCACCACTTAAGTTTCCACTAACGCTTTCTGCACAGGGGTAAATTTCACCCAGGTAAAAAGACAGGTCTCTGCCCTGAAGAGCTCACATTCAAAGCACTTTAAAGTACTTGATTTCAGTGAGAGCTATAGGTGCTTGATAACTTTGAAAATCAAATCATCTGTTTAGGTGCTTAAATTGGATTTAGGTGTTTATTTTAGGCATTCACTCTTGAAAAATTTAATCAGTGGAGATTTTTTTAAACTGAAAACCATGCTGGACAAATCTTGCTAGTATTATTCCAAAAAGAGAAACAAAATAATTAACTGTTAGTAACTTACTTTTAAATGCTGACTATTGTTTATATTTTCATTAAAATAGAGTATGTTACCAAATAGAAAACATAATATATCATATATTATTATATAATATAATATGCATTGGGTGACTCCTATGACTTTTATTTGCCCAGATGCCTCCTACTTGATACTCTGTTTAGATTGAATTGAGGGGACGTGTTGAGAGGTGAAGTTATGTTGGTTACTTCCAACCTCAATTGAATGAAGACCTCTACCCCAATGTAGATTTAATAGCGTGTGTCCATCTTGTGTGTGAGTGTTATAATAGAGGTAAGACAGAGCTGGTGATAATGTAGAGGCCACCAAGTAGCAGAGACACTGCTGAGTCATTAGCTGAGCTGATAGAGTTAGTCTCTGCTGTGTTGCTAGAGTCTCTGAGACTTACCGTAGTAGATGACTTCAACATCTATGGGAATAGGACTTGTCTTGATCAATTTAGGACCCGGTGCAATTAGTATTGGACTGTCCTAAGTGGTTTCTGGCTCAGCTCATCCACACTCTATATTGGAGCTGCTCTAATACTGGAAAAACAGAGTTCACAAATATTTGCTCAAATTTGAAATAGCTGATCAGTTCAACCACACCTACATGAGAACAAAGGTCTTTGTTATTCACTGTTTGCCATTCATTATTCTCCTGGTTGAAGTTTCATTCATCTTCTGATGATCAGAAAATACAAGTGGGTGAAATCCTTGCTCCATTGAAGTCAATGGTAAAATTCTCATTGACTTCAGACTTCATTGGGGCTAGAATTTCACACCAGGTGCTTTACATGATCAGTCATGCACCACAAATAATAAATAGTTAACCTTCAAAGTGAACAGTTCACCAAAAACTCCTAGGTTGGCATTTATTTGTATAAACTCTTTGTTGAATAAAAACAAATAGCAAATACATTAGTAAAAACCATCTTTATATAAATGATTTGTGAACACAAGAAAAGGTTAACCATATCTGGACATTTATTCGCAACAAATAATTCAACCAGCTGAACTCTGGATCTTGTTTTGGGGGTAGGTTTGTAGGTCAGGGGGATGAATATTATATCTTTGTGATGAGATAACCACAGCCCCCTGCGTTTTTGAGTTTGCAGGTACCTGACCTGTTGGACTAAAGGACCTACTTTATTGGTCTGCTTCTCCAAGGCTGATGGAACTATCTGGATTCAGGTTACTCAGGAAATGAAAATTATCCAGCCCAGAGACCACAATATTGACATCCCGAAAAGGCATTATCCTCTCCTTTTGTCCTCTCTCATTGACTTAGTGACCATTAAAACACTCTCTTGCCCTACTTCATCTTCACAGGTCATGATGGTATACTGAGAACCTACAACAGATGACAAGCATGACTGGGGCATATAGAGTTTTGAAATGCTATGCTGTGGCTGGGCTGTAGGTGAAGAAAGGTTTCTTTACCTCCCACACAGACCCTGCAAAATCCCAGTCAGATAAACTATTCTAGGCAGTGAAAGATCTACTTATCTAATTTGTTTATATCAAAGACCAGAGTCGGGTATAGTTTTTGAGATGATTTTTGGTAGATAAGATTGCTCAGATTCAGGCTGTGTTGTCTGAGCTCTTGGTAGCTGAGGAGGGGTAAAAGCGAGGGAGGCATGTGCATGTGCGTCTCTGTCACAGCTCTCCTTCTTTGGTGGAAGAAGGAAGAAAGATCCCCATTGTAGTCCCCCATGACGTGGGGCGTGCCACACCTGTTCGTTCCACATGCTCATTGGTTGGTGCTGAAATGAGGACACGCCAGCCAGGGGAATCTGGAGTGGGAGGAGCAAGAGGAGTTTTTGTATGGCTGAGGAGTTTCTGGGGCCCATCAGAGATTCTTCCTAGGATGACAGAGAGAGTTGGCTGAGACTTAATCTGACAAAACTGAATTGTGGGAGCAGTGCAAAGCCTGGCCTGCTGTGTACCAGGGGAGTATGCCCGCTGTGACACAGGTTCGGAGACTGGGTGTGCAATAGGATCCCCACTGCTTCTGGATAGACATGTAGCAGTATTGGCCAAGAAGTGCTTTTTTTTCTATTAGTCCTTGGCTATAAGGTTGTAGCCTTTGTTTTTGGATGTAGGCGTCACTACAGTTATCTATGCCTTTTGTCATCTCAAATATGGCCTTCTCTAATGAGTTCTGCAGGGGACACATTACTACATGTGTATATTCCTGGAATGTCTTCTACATGGGAGTATAGAGGAAGAGCATCCTGGAGCATCAGCTCAAGCAGAATGCAGCAGATCATTTGTTTAGTGGGTGTTTCACAGGCAGCTCATTCCGCAAGTATCTCCACTGATTTCCGGGTCATTTTCTGTTATAATTCAAGGTATTGGTTTTGACCTAAAAAGCTCTAGAAAGTTTGGGTCAACTTTTAACTACCTGAGAAGTTGCCATTCACCCTTCAGGCCAGCTGAGCCTCCTGGGTTCCACTTTTGGTCCAATGGAGCCTGAGTTGATAGATCTTAGGGTCCAAGAGCTTTGAAGAGAGGGAGGATTGGAAGAGGTGATGTCTGCTTATTTTATCTAATCTGTATCTGTCTGTCTGTATAGGGTATTTCTAAGGCATTTATCACCTTGGTATTCCTCAAATAACCAGGGCCCTTCTTCTTTTTTTACTTAGTGGTCTTTTCCCCTTTCTTTTAACTCTACTAGTTCATTTAATAAAGTTGAAAATTCTTGCACAGGGCTTTATAAACATGTGTTATTAGATTTTAAATCTGTTTTGAAAGTGCCTCTATCCTACTCCTTCCTAGTAAAGTGACCTTTTTAAATGGAGGGAAGTGGGTTTAGATGACAGTCATGATAAATGCGGTCATGTTCACTCAATAAAATAAGGCCCAGTGCATTTGAGGATAAATCAGTGAAATGTACAGCCCCACCTGTCTGTCTCCATCATTCATTTCCACTGTCACTTTCACAGTGGCTGATGGATCACAGTTGCTGTAAAATTAGACAGCCTTTAATCTCATTTCATCCTGATTAGCTTCTCTTTACCCTTTCCCTCTAACTCACTGACTGACACGCTAAAAACTCACACTGGGCTGTGTTTGAGCATGGCATACAAACTTCTCTTCAAATACCTTTTTCATGGGGCAGGCAGGTGTTCACCTGAGTTGAAATCTAAAAATGAGAGTCTGAGATTCATGTTGTTAAAATAAATCAGCAGGCAAAGGGACAGATAGAAAATTAATGAGAGTGTTGGTCTGTACGGCCAGACCATGTGGTGGGCCAAATTCTGCCCCAGTTACACCCTTGTAACGTGAATGACATCAATAGATTCCACCAATGCTATTGGAGCCTGAATTTATTTTTTGGTTTGTCCCACCCATACGTTTTGATTATACAGTATGAAAAGTTAGGCTATGTGCAAAACCAAGACACCTGTTTTTAAAAAGTTACATTTTAGAACTAGAGGGTTTTTTCTCTTTTAAAGGGCATTTTTAGAGCTATAAAATCTGTGCATTCTCATAATTTTCATTCATAACTCATTCAGAATTATGAAGGACACTGAAAATGCTTAGGTGTTAAAAATGTAGCTTTGGGGATATTGCAATTTCAGGGCAAGAAGGTCCTCTCAGATACTAACTGATATTCTGCCTCCTTCAGAGCTTGCAGAGCACAATATCAAAGTGGAGATTCATATAGCGCTGAGCACAAAATGTTGCCTATAATGTTACAGGAAACTAAGCAAAGCTAGTGTAGACTCATGTCATAGTCACCTCTTCTCTTAAGGCCCAATTCTGCAACCCTTACTTAGGTATACTTCCCATTAACTTTATTAGGCATTCTACCTGAGCAACAAGTAAAGGTTTGGGCCATTAAAGTCCAGTCGTGCACCAATTAGGTCAGAGAGAATTTTGGCATTTAGTTCAGTGGGAGCAGGATTAAGCCCTTAGTTTTCAAGGTTTAGTTGTCTTCATAAGCATGCGACTCTTGGATACATGATCATTTATGTGTATGGCAGTGGCTGAAAAACTTAAAATATAATTTCTTCCTCTATTGACCCTCTCTGTACCAACGTGAGGGAGTAAACAAAGTAATGCAAACACAATGGGGAACAAATATTTGTGTGTGATGTATCGTGTGCATTTTGTTTTTTGGTAAATGCAAGATCTTTCAGGAATTGACTAAAGGAGAACAAAAGAGAGCTTGGATATGGGTACAAGTCATTGGCTTGATCCTAATTTTACAAAATAACAGAGTAGCCGTGTAGTATTAGTTGGTGGCTCTGATTGCTGGGGCTGGAGAGTCCCTATTGGCACGTAGAGAAAGAAACACTATTGTCCTATGGAATACCATCTCATCTTGCAACCCAAGCTACATTAAAAATGGCTAAGGTCCAGTTTATAAGATAAGGTTTACAAAATGGGGAAAGTGACTGAGATTTAAAGAATGGGAAAAATATTTTGCATTTGGGAGAAACACTGTGCATTGACTAATAAGATATCAAAACCTCTGGTGTTTAAATTTGTTCAGCATGCTAGCAACCTGTATATAGTAAAAAGCCCTATAGAGTGTCTAGTCCCAGTTACTTCATGGTTGTATAAAATTTACCAGTAGCAAATAACCTTCATTAATGCATTTCCACTAAACTAGGCTGCGTAATTTAAGAATTGCTTCACTTATATGGCTTGTAAGAGCACAGACTATGAAAATAATATTTGACCTTTACTAAAAACTAAAAATGCACCTTGCTTATTCATCATTGCCTTGCAAAAACTTCAGTAAGAAGCTTAAATGAGCCCACTTGATCTTTAAGAAAATGTGTCCTAAATAACAAAACTATGCATATTTCTTATTATTATTATTTGCATATGCTATACTGCACAACTGCATTCTGAGAAAAATAAAAGATAATAAAACAAATGAAATGAGAGATATATCACCCAAAATAATCCAAGTGTGAGATAGGCTGCTTTTTTTTTTTTTTTTGCATTGGCAAAAGACCACAAAGTAAGAGCTGGCCCTGAGTCATATTGATTTCCCACTGCAGTGGTTTCCTAAGTGCTCTGTTGATCCGTGTCAAGCAATAAGTTCCCTGCCTGTACATGCACATCACCTCCCCATTTGTCCTCACCTAGATTTAAGGTGCCCATATGATGAGCTGAACAAGGACATCATTTTTCCTACTGGTGTCACTGGGCCAAAACTACTGCATGTGGTATGATAACTAATACCATGTTAGTTTACATTTACCTTATGATATTACTATAGTGCTGTATAGCACAGATCAGTACATATTATGGTATATAAGCAGTCTGTTTTTGTACCTTAGCTTTTGCTGTGGAAAATGTAAAGGAAAAGAAAAATAGAGTCTGATGGTTTTAGCCAATGTGATGGTTTTAGCCAATCCTAGAAACGCTTCTAAAAAAAGGATATTGCAAACCTAATACCACAGTTTTGATCTTTGTTAATGAAGGGCTTCCTGATTAGATGAATAGAAAATGTGTGGTTGTGCTGCTAATGACATTGTACAGGAAATTAAGCATATACATTTGGAGAAAGCATTAAATCAGCAGGACCTTAATTTAAAAACTTAAAACTGTATGGAAATGCAGCATGTTCATTGCTGTGTAATAGAAAGCTACTGAACACACTGACTCTTGCTGAGCATTGCTAACAGAACAAAGCTGGGATGAGGCTTTTTTAATGTGTCCTAGCATTTTCTGTCTTATTTTCGGAGAAATATCAGACATCTTTATCCATTTTCGTGTGTCTCTTATTTTTAGACTGCCCATAGATGTCAATCAGACAGGTGTGGGTGGTCTTAGTAACCATAATTCATGTAACATGGTTATTCTTCAGTAATTTGCAGGATACGCTTATGTGAAATTATTGCTAATCGATTTGATTTTGGCTGCTGCTAATTCACTGCACATACATATTTAGAGCTATGCACTACCTACATATCCAGTTCCAGATTTTGTAGAGTCATGTTTTGTACCTTTGCTAAAGTATATATTTTTAAATAACCAGAGTGCTAAGATAGAGATTGATAAAGAATACTTTGTTTTATTTGCAGTTATGCCATATAATAGTGCCCATCACTGTGTTGTGGAAGTAGAAAACTTCTTGTTTGTTTTGGGAGGAGAAGACCAGTGGAACCCGAATGGTATGTACATAACATTAAAAGAGCGCATGCACAGATTCTAATCTATCACATCAAGTGATGCAGTAGGCAGTGAATGATTCTGATCGAGTTATTGAACTGGTTAAGATCACTTATGTCCCAGCAGTGACATAATAAATATCTGGAGCTTTAGTTTCTCCACCATTCCTCAGGTCCCATCCCTTGGGAAATGCCACAGGCATCAGAACAGACTCTTTCAAGTAAAGGCACCAGGCAGCAGCTGTTAAAAATTTTAACCCTCGTTTCCAGTTTCCTTCCAGTCATAATACAGTAATGCTGTTGCAGTAAATGAATGCTCTCTTTCCAATGTCTAACCAGACACTTGCAGCTAAAGTTGTTAATGTGTTAATTATCTAGAGTCTCAAGACTCTTAAACTGGTCCTTTTTCTAGTCTCATACAAGAGCTTTCCATATAGATTATCTGCTGCTACCTTCTTTTGATTTGATTACTTCATAAATTTACTGCAAAGAGAAATTAAACAATTTAACAGGCTTCTGAGCAAAGCAAAAGGAGAACACTGTGCTTTGCAAAATTCACAAAATTGTCAAGACATTGTTAGAAAGCTTGCACATGAAGAATGAGTTGTAGTTGTAGCAGTCTGTGTAACAGAGATAATTATGACTGAGAAACCATAAAACAGCTTGCAGGTACACATTTTTACTTTAAAATACCAGAAAATCCAGCTGAAATTACATATACTGCATATATTTTATTGTGAATGCCCCATTTCAGCATCTGCACTAAACCAAATTAGAAAATTGTTACATCTGTTCACTTCCTAAAATCTGAGACAAACAATCCAGTCCACTCTATAAGCATATTTCTGGCGCAGTTAAAAACATCACTAAATGTCTTGAGAGAAAAGCCCTTCATCTCTGTTGTTGAATCTCCTGTATTCTAAGCAGCAGCTTGTACATGTTGTTTCATTATGATTATTATTAGTATTGGGTAGTTCCCAGGCTCCCCAGCTGTTGTTTGGTGCTCCATTGTGATAGGCGGTGTACATACACATAGTAAGAAACAGACCCAACACCAAAGTTTTTACAGTTAAGTAGTCAAGACAGACTAAAAGTTTGAGAAAGAAGTATAAGTATTCACATTTTACAGATGGGGAAACTGGGATTAAGTGCTTTGAGCAAGGTCCTACAGGAAGTCTGTGGCAGTGGCAGGAATTGAACCCAGCTTTTCTGACCAGACGGTACACCAGTCCATCCTTCTTAATATCTTAAGTGCAAAGGCATCTAAATCAACTATTAGAGTCTGAAGTTCATTCTGTGAGCTGAAGATACTCCCGCTAGGGGTAAAACAACTTCCATGTAAGAAATTGGCTCACAGGATCAAGTTTTTCAAACTCTGTAAATACCAGATAAACACAATGTGTGAACAGAATGGATCTGGGACAGGAGCACTACTGATATTGATGATCATTGTACACATATACCACAATAAAGATGGATCTGATACATTACAAAAAATTGGACATGAATATCATCCACTATTCATTGTCCACTTATTCCTGGACTTCTTCTATACTCTATTTAGACTAAATTAAGCATGTCATCACAACACACACTAGGCCCAATATCATTTACATTAAGGCCCTTTTATACAACTCTGGCAGTTTAAAGGGGGGTGGGGGCTAAAATGGGTGTGAATGTAACTGACCTGTCAGAGCAGTGTAAATGGTGTGTAGTATAAATAATAATTCATTGTTCGTTTCTTCGTTGATGTGAATCAAAATTGGGCCTTTATTGCTGCTTCTATGTTCATTGGATGGAGGTTCTCATTGGGATAGGAGAAACTAGGGGTAAGGAGGCATACAACTTAGAACCTCTAGAGAGAGCATCTGGACCCTCCAGGACATATTTTGGACTCTTTATCCACCCTGGCAGCCTGAGAGCCATTGTGTCGTTTGCTGCCTCCTTTCATGGCTATGCAGTACCAGCCACGAAAGGGACTCTGTGGGGGTGAATGCTGCCAAGAGCAGCACTGGATATCTGTGGGATCTGTAAGGGACTACATTGCAGAATGCAGCTACTCCCTGGCAACGCTCCTAGCACTGCCTCGCAGAGCCCTGACTCTGCAGAATTGAGGCAGAAGGTTTTCTTGCAGGATATGGGGGAGAGGGAACAAGTTACAGCTCCCATTCACCTTGCACAGATTTGCCTAATCTGACCCCCCCGTGCTCACTTCACTGGACAGGAACAGCAGCCCCTTTATTTTTAAATGACATTCAAAGTTTCTACATAGTGAGAAGTACTTTCTAACGTGCACTTCCAGGCTGATGTGCAAGCAAACTGGTGCATGCAATTTTCTTTCAAACTGAATTCCAAGAATAAATTGGAGGATCCACATTAAAGCCTGTTGTGCTGGGCAGTTTGGAAACTCCTTTGCTAGCACCAATGCATAATGTGTTATGAAGTGTAGGACCACAAAATCAGAGGCATGTAGAATAACAACAGTTAAAAAGCTGTTATACCGCCAAGGAGTTCTGAGGGCACAATAAACTGTGAGATCTTTGGTGTGTAGTATCAATAGCAGCATTAGAACCATCCCAGAATTCAAGCTTGTATTCAATACTTGCCCATGAACTGTTCTGTAAATCTATTTTTTATAATATAAATATATATAAACAGATTTTTAAAAAGACCTGGAATTAACATGACGTGTGCCTGCCTTCTACCAACCCAATTGCTTTTCTTATATGTTGTATCTGTTGCCCCCAATCTTCATCTCTTCATTGTTTTTACAGATTGTAATCTCTTTGAGGCAGGAACCATGGGTGAAATCCTGGCCTCACTGAAGTCAATGTCCGAACTCCCATTGCCTTCAACAGGGCAGCATCTCACTCCTTCTTTTCAGATATATTTGTGTAGTACCCAGCAAAATGGGGCCTCAATCCTTATTTAGGGATATGCTGTATCTGGCAGAAAATATTGCACTTTTCAGCAGTCACTTACCACATCCCATTCTGCAAGCAACAGGCTCACACAGAGTACAGAGGATAAATTTACTCCAGAAGTAGAAGACAACATGTTCCTTTCTCTAAATCCTTGTAGAACGCGTTCTTAAATTACAGATAAAAACTGTGGCTGGATCATTGTTCTTATCTATGAGTTTGATGTTTACAAATGCATCCTGAGGTTTATGTACAAAACAAGAGGCAAGGGGGACCAATCCTTTAGATGCTCTGACAATGTCAAATATTCACCTTGCAGAATACGCTCTGATCATTTATTTAACTGTGACGTATACGGTTGGGTTATCCTGCTGTCTTTTGGAGCCTCTAATTCAATTTTTTAGTCACACATACATAAACAAAGGTTTCTTTTTCAGAGACCCTCATGTGCTGAAGTCTCAGGTGTTACACAGAAATTGCAATACACTCTTTTGCTTCAGTCTTCTTGCTTTGATGTCAATCTGTATGTAAAATAAGGTGCAGTCTTAATATCATGAAGGCATGCATACGGTTCTGGGGTTTGACAGCAGGAATAAGCTAGTTAACTATCTTATGTTGCTCATGTTTCCCATTTTAGCTAACACACTTGGAATAAGACTCTAAGAGTATATTCTCCCCCCAGTGCACACGTATAACTCCTGCTAACTTACACCGAAGGTGAATAGTAGAATAAAAATAAAATAGTGAAGCAGTCGCACAACATGTGTTAATGGTCTGTGTAGCTCCTGGTTATTTAAACAATCTTTCTCACCCTGCTCCAAATAAAAATGAAGTGGGGAGGACATGTTATTCCTGTGATTTTTCAAACTGCCACAAAGTACTCTAGTCATAAAAATGCCATGAAGAAGCCCCATCTTGAGCAATAATTTTCTGGTGTGTCATGAGAAATTTATTCATGGTGGATTTGAAAATACCAGGACTTCTGTTTTTAAATACAAATTTCCAAGTTCTTATGACAGAAAGAAATAATCTTCTTTATGTTTTTATTTATACCATTGATATTTGCTAATTCAAATACTGTAGTGCCCCATTTATTGAATAACAACATATGCTGAGTTCATACATTGTTATAAAAAGGGGACTCTTTATAAAAATTGCCAACATGTGAAATATATTTGCTATAGTAAATGGTAATGTTGAGTACATGAAATAAACAGTTGAGTGTCAAAATAATCTATCTTTACAGGGAAACACAGTACAAACTTTGTCAGCCGATACGATCCCAGGTTTAACAGCTGGATACAACTTCCACCCATGCAAGAGAGGTAAAAACCTGCTACACATTTTTCACTATTTCTTTTGTTGTCCTAAGAGGAGCTGAGGATTGGCTTAGTTCTGGAAAAAGGGAATGCTGTAGAATTAGTAAAGATGTTGAAGACAAAATCTCAGTGTACTGTTGTTTCTCTTTATGCTTCCAATTTTTTTTTTGAAGCATTCCAAATTCAAAAATCGAGGGGCCAAATCCTGTAGTGCTAACTCCTGCAAAATTCCCATTAACTTCATGGGGGAGAGTTGCCTAAGTAAGGACTGCAGGATTGCGTCCTTTTCTGAAGTTTCCAAAATGTGCTGCAGAGTTTGTCTTTTTCATTTTCTTAATGTTTGGTTGTCACCTCCGAGGCATGTTGCATGAGCCGAACGTCACAGAGAGTGTGCAGTAGGCACAGGACAGTTACAGTAGTGTCAGTTATAGACAACAGAAACATTGAGACCCCAATCCTCCTCTGTGAGGATATATTTTTTTGTCACTGCAGCAGTGCAAAGATATTCTAAACTGGACTTAGCTGGCCAGAGGAGCTCCACTCTGTGATATTGTTCTGCCAGCAGGAGTTGCTGGCAGACTGCACAAATTATAGCAGCATTTGTGCTACTCTTCTTTTGTACTGGAGAGTGGCCTGGCACCAGAACAGCACCAGGATCAGAGGAATGTAAAGGTTTCTTAAACCTACCTCTGCACCATACCCCTGCATCCTATCCTTAGGGGGAAAAACCTCAGTGGAATGTTGTAGGTTTGAAAATAAATATCTGAAAGCCAGGAAATCTAAATTTATACTTACGTTTTATTTAAAAAATTCAAAAGAGTATCCTCCAGTTCACCAAAATCTCTCCTCTTACAGTTTGTACAAAGACCTGACCAGCTACCATCCCACCTTCCTAAGAGAATTCCCTAATTCCAGGTGCTGGAAATGTTACACCTCTGTTTACTCTTAACTATCTGCTACAGTCAGGCTCCCTGCCTCTATGGACACCTTAAACTCTGCTAGGCAGTGTATACCATCACTATGGACATTAAGCTGGCCACAGGTGAAATGTCAAACAATACAGGTTTTAAGAGAGTTCCAGCTGTAAGGGCTTCTAACCAATTTGCTAATAGTGACACTTAGAGCTGTGTGAATGATGGATTGTTTGGTTGCTGGCAATTCAAATAAAAACTGTTTTTAATGTCGTTTTTTTGGGTCCACCTGAAATAAAATTCTTTTAAAACTTTTCAGCAAAATGAAAATTCAGGTGGTCAGAATCATTTCAGATCAAACAAAACATTTTGCACTCATGTCCAGCAATTTGTATGTTTTTAATTTTTTAAAAAATAAAATAAAAGGAAATTTCAAAATGAAAAGTCATCTCTAATTGAAAAACCAAAAAATTTTGTTTTGAAAAGGTTGAAATGAAACATTTCAGTATTTTTTGAAATTTTGTTTGTTTTTTTTCAATCAAAACAATCAAGTGAAATCAACCTGAATCTGCATTTTCTGACGAAAAAGTTTTGGTCAAAAAATTTCACCCCACTCGTGGGTACCATACTTGTCATAGCCAAATACACTGTAGTTTGTCAGGATGTAAGGACAAAATCTGGACTTTTCTGGAGTACCTTAACACTGCATTGCCATGCTTACAAATATCTGGGATTCTTTTTTCTGCCTTTAAGATTATTAGAACAGCCATGTTCTATTAAGGGCTTTCCTCTTAAGCTATTTTTACACATACTATATTTTCAACTTTAACTCTACTTTAATAAGGGTTTGGTTTCTGGAAATTGTATGAGATTTGATACAAACAAACTAACAATTATGTGATGGGGTCTATAAACACTTTAGGGGATCAGCAAGGATACTTTTTTTGACAGAAACACCTCATACACTGGGGCTAACGCCATAATAGCCATATAAGAAGTGCTTGGGTGTATGTAGATCAGTCAGTGAACTTAGAAATTGGCTACTATTCTTAGGGAATTTGAAGTAAGTCTGATCTAAATCCTCACTAGATCTTATATATATTCCACCTTTTCATGTTCTGTGTATGTATATATTTGTTCTTACTATATGTTCCATTCTATGCATCTGACGAAGTGGGCTGTAGCTCACGAAAGCTTATGCTCAAATAAATTTGTTAGTCTCTAAGGTGCCACAAGTACTCCTATTCTTTTTGCGCATACAGACTAACACGGCTGCTACTCTGAAACCTAACATACTATAGATGCTTTTAGGGCCTGATACAGCATCCATGGAAGTCATTTGGAAAACTGCCATTTGCTTCAATGGGCATTGGATCAAAGCCCCTGGTGAAAGTCAGCTTTAGTTTCTGGTGGGTTTCTACCAAGAACTAGAAATCCTCTGAAGACTTGTGACTGCTCAGCATTTCCCCATTACTCTGTCTGGTGATAAATCACTGTTCAAAATGGTTAGTAACTTAAAATATTACAAAATGTTGTTGTAATGTTCTAATCATAATAGTCCCTTTTGCTGGGGGGCTTTAGAGTGAGACAATTAACCTTCACCCCTTCCACTCAGAATACATAATTCAGGCAGTGGTTAGTTATCTCTGGATAGAGCATCTAAGGATGGGGAATTTGCTGAAAAATTTTATTAGGAATTTCTTAAAATGTCTAATGTTACTTCCTAGCCTGTAATGACTTCCTCAGAGGTGTTACAGCATTTTGCATCAAGGTGTAACATGACAGTTTTTAGGAGACAGTATATCTAATTACAGAACTGCAAAGCAATCCCAGCTCCATTCCTTACTCATGCAAAATGCCTGGTAAAATCAACAGACAGACTAGGTGGGTGAGGTAATACTTTTTATTGGACCAACTTCTGCTGGTGAGAGAGCTTTTGAGCTTACACAGTGCTCTTCTTCAAAGTCAATAAGCTTTTTTTCCCAAATAAGGAGTGCAGGATTAAGCCCTATGTCCGTTGGCACAATGCAGGCACCATTGACAATACAGTCTGTTTAGTGGATCCTTTTTACTCATTATGGTCCATAAAGTCAAGACCTATGAAGGGATTTTAGTCTGAGACTAATCAACCAGATTAACTATAATGGTTCCTTTAAAATGCCTGTCAGGTAAATGTGGGTCTTGTGCACATACAGTAAATTCTTAAATTAAAAATCTGTGTAAAATCTGTGACGGATGAACTTTTATCTCAGATGCTGAAATCCATATTAGACTGATTTTATTTTTGAGTTATAAAAAAATATTCAAACATTTAATTCCCGTTATGGACTCAGTGCCACAGCAGCATGTTTTGCTTTTTCTTTAAAGCCAATTATTTTGTGCTGTTTGCTTGAGTTAATACTTAATATTTACTGGTGTATAACACTTTATTAGAATATTAAATAACTTGTTAGATATTACATTAAGTAAAAATTGATCAGTCCTGCCTTCTTACTCCATCCAGTAACGGTAGATGGACCAATATTCTGATCCAAGCACAATGGGATATTTTTTGAAGAGCATTGCATTTAAACTAATAAGTCCATTAAAAGGAAATATCATTATAGCATCATATTGCCCAACCTATGGAATTCACTGCTGCTAAATGTCAGACTCAAATGATGTTTCTAGATCTGAAGAGAAACCATCGGGTAGTTTCAGTCCAGAATTACAGGTTACAAAACTTAGTATCATTCAAAACATTTCCATGATATTTGGAATTTGGTATTCTTTTCAGTTAAAAGTTTTTATTTAAAGTTTCCTCTGCATTGTTTGTAACCTAAAAAATACAGCATTGTACCAGTGCTTGAGAAACAGAAAGTGAAGCTGTCTGGAAACTGCCAGCCTTGTTTTACTGTCCAGAGCCAAGTGAAATGAGAAAGTAAACAATATTTTGGAGACAAATAAAGTAATTTAAAACTAATTTTAATTTTTGGATTTATTAGTAAGTAAACTAAATGTAAGAAAAAAAACTTTTCCTCCAAAAATAATCTGATAGTATTCTTTTAAAAGATCCAGACTTTCTTATGACCACTAATAACATTAGTAGCTATTCAACCTAAGATTGGTTATCAAATTTAATGTTTCAGGGCATAAATTCATTGCCTGTGAGGATCAGGAAGGAATTTTGTCCTCCTTTCCCATGTACAGCATTGTAAAATGTAGTTAAGTTCATTATGGGATCTTTTTCACTGTCTATTGAAGCTTCAAGTATTGGCTACTGCTGGAGGCAAAATGCAGGACCAATACCCTGATCCACAAAAACAGTCCAGTATAATTTTTCTTACTAGAGTGGACAGTCTCTTCCCAGTTTTGCTGGGGGGAAATTCCTAAGGCTGAGACTTTTCATACTATATTGTAGTCTGGAGCACATTTTACAGCAATTAAAAGACTTTTAACTATGCACTGCTTTTACACAATGCTCTTATAAAGTATTTCATGAAGAAAAAAGATAAGGGAAACTTGAAATCCTTGCTGTTGGAGTTTCTGCATATGTGTATATATATATATATATATATATATATATATATACACACACACACATTTAATCAGAAGACTGAAGCATGCGTTTTCATTTTTGCTCCTAACAGTGACACTCTGTGGATGAAACTAGGAGTACACATACAGGACAATATTAAGATTTATCTATTTTTTGTTAAAATAGTAAGATCTGCCACTTGTAACTAGTGCTGTATATTGAGACTGAACAAAAGTTAAAGAGACTGCCAATTATGTAGATGTTTATATTATTGATGTCAAATTGTAATGGCTAAGCACCTTGTATATTGCTGACACTATGTAAATAACTAATTCAAATACGCACTTTTGCACAAAGAAAGTTGTTCATTAAAATATATTTTACATTTTATTGGACAATCACATGCCTCCTACATCTAGTAAATATTGTGCAGGCCTCCAAAGCTATCATATAGAAGGAGGATGTAAAATATTTTTGGCAACAAAAACATATAATTTATAAGTTGCCACATACTAAAATGGCTGTGATTATTAACAAAATATTAAATATATATCAAAAGGCAACATGGCATAATACATTTCCATAAACTCCAAAACTGGCAACAAACCCTCAATAACCCACCCCCCCACCATACAGTCCAACCATACTCACAAAAAAGTGTCTTAGCTGAATGTAGCTATGTAGGAAAATAATAGGGGATGTAGATTTTATTAAAATGTCCTGTAAATAGCCAGTACTAAGAAAAGACGGAAGAGTCAAGTTTATAAATGTTTAGTTAACCTCTCTGAGAATAAATTGATAGGGTACAAAATGTGTGTGATGTGCTACCTGATAATGCAGAGAATACATGGCAGCAACTTCTAGCTAACCACTGACTGATGGATGAAATGGTCATAATTTATTTTAACAGCTCTTGCTGAGGCCAGGAGCTACGTCCAGAGCTATTCCTCAGCCATCTTCTGCCATGTTCTCTTTTGGTATTAGCTGTGAGCCTTGTTCCCTCTGATAGCATTGCCATTCCTGTAGTATTTAGGTCTTGCACGTAAGGGTTCGATCCTGTATGTATGTTTGAGGTTGCCCATTTACCCACAAGATAAAAATAAAAGGCAGCACAGAAAGTTTAGAATAACCCAATTCCTCATAAGCAAGAGCACTGCTTCCTGGGCACCAAATCTCTCCTGCCTCATAGTAAGTATAAGGTCATGGTTGGAAGCAGCTAGACTGCATCAGACTTGGTCATTCTACTCCCTTGACCGACTCTGCAAGGGAGTGGCAACACACATGATTTGACATTTCAGTTCAGTATGGAGTATTATGCCTACTGTTTAGCCTTACTACCACCCCCACATAGCCTCAGCTCATCTTGTGCTCACTGCTTTGCTCCTTGCAAAGACTTGCAGGATCGAGGCCTAAGTAAAACTTGACAATCTGTGTGATGCCTTAGGGAACTTTATTTTGTGATTCAGAAGACTGGCTGCGTAATAGACAAAGGCTCCCCTTTTCAAACTTGGTTGCTTAGATATCAATTTAGGTGTCTTATATTAGCTACGCAAATTTGAAAAACTTGTCCAGTTGCTTTCTATAGGTGCTACACTCGCAAGTTATGAATTGGATATAGTATGTCAATTATACTGAGTAATTAGAACTGTAGTACTTGTAGTGTCTAAAACGCCAGTGTCAGTCTGGGGCATTCCCTTGGGAATGTTGCAAAAATAAGGATTGGAGGATTGGGCCCCTAAGTCTTGTCAGTCTAAACTATGTGCTAGTCCTAATGTACAGCTATTCAACACTGCTGTTTTCTTCCTCATACTGATGCTTTTTACAACTAAAGGGCCTGATGGTGCCATTCTTACTCTGGGAAATCTCCCATTAACATCAGGGGAGTCTTCCATAAGTAAGGATTGGCCCAAACTAGGAAAGTCTCAAAACACCCCCAATACTCTATTTTTATTCCTGTGGTAAACACTTAACATTAATTTCGAAGGACCCAGGAAAGCAAACTGTAGGAGAAGTTCTGTCAGCACACAGCCCTGACCAGAAACAATAATTAGCTTCCTGTGTACCTGAGTTGTATGTGAAACCACACAGATAGCTAAAACTTTGTTCAGAGTTAGTTAGTTGGACCTTTGTGAGTTAAAGGGCAGAAATGTAATACCGTGCCTAGCTTAAGGAAAGTAGTTCTATTTGCAGTACTGCAGAAAGAAGAAAAAAATGATAATTGAAGAAAAATTTTGATGATGTGGTTCTCTTAGTAAATTGGGAACAATGACCCTTGAAGGACCATAAAGAAAGTGAATGTCAAGATAATTTATTATTGTTACATTATCTACCTCATTTTTCACTTTGTCTTACTAAGTTGTTATATCCTTACAAAGAACCAAATGCCCCAAACATTAATAAGCACCTTTTTATCCTTCCGTGGTGTTAAAAGCAACAAACAGCTTTGGAGAAAAAGGTATTCCTCGCCAAATGTATGTGTGTTAATTGTTTTGACACGAAAAACAAAGTATTAATTTGATGCAGAGCACATATTTCATAGCAAACCAGATCCAATCTTTAAACGGCCCTAAACGTTTGAAACCTACAGACACTCCTTTTTGCAGTAGAACTTGAAGTAGCAGCTAATTTAGTTCAAGGAGTAGAACGAAAGAATTGTCTTAGTAACTAATTGGTTTATTATTTTTATTTATTTATTTATTTATTTACTCTAGGAGAGCCAGTTTCTATGCATGTCGGCTTGAAAAGAACTTGTATGTGATTGGTGGAAGAAATGAAACTGGCTACTTGTCCAGCGTGGAATGCTATAATTTAGAGACAAATGAATGGCGTTATGTATCTTCTTTACCACAACCTTTAGCAGCGCATGCAGGAGCAGTGCACAATGGCAAGATATATATTTCAGGCAAGTCTTTTTCCAATTACCGCTACATACAAAACTTCACAGGCAAATTCCTGTTGCAAGGCAACATCTTTATTTACATTTAATTAATGAAGGTATGTTTCCTTTGTAGGGGGTGTTCATAATGGAGAATATGTCCCCTGGCTGTACTGCTATGACCCTGTAATGGACGTCTGGGCCCGAAAACAAGACATGAACACCAAGCGAGCTATCCACACTTTGGCTGTAATGAATGATCGACTGTATGCGATTGGAGGAAACCATTTGAAAGGTCACCTTTTTATAGCAAAACAACATTTCAATGTCCTGTCTCTGGACAGAGGGTATTTCTGTTAGCTAGTCATTGTTAAACTAAGTTTAAAAACCCTGAAACACAATTTAACGGGATGCTTGAGCCAGCAGTTTTAAAAACATCTTATGCAAATTATTTCAAAATTATAACAGTACATTAAATATATGAGTAATGAACGCTTTGGATAATAAAAAAACCAGGACCTTCCATTACTCAAAAGCATGGACAATTTGTCATTACCATGAATTCAGTGAAACAGACTATTCTTTGACCCAAATGTAACAGCAATATGTTCCTAATCATTTTCTAAGATGTGAAGTAAGAGTTTTATTCAGAGCTGCACAGAGAAACAAACCCCTGGTTTAATGAAAAACCATCCATTAAATATTAGGACTAGAGACTTAAAATCCGTTTTTAATATTAAATGTAGCCTGTGAATTTTAATTCTTTATTAATTCTATTTAAAGGTCTCTTGTTTTCATGTTTTAAAAGCTTTTCTTTAATGACTAGTGTATAGGCATCCAGTGTTCTTTTTTCAATACATACATGCCACTCCCAATAATGTTAAAAGGATGCTGTCTAATCTAAACAATTTAAAAAATGAGTTTAAAGAAGTTTCATGCACCTCTCCTGCCCCTGTGTCTCCCTGACAATGTCTGTCATTTTATAATAAATTTGTTTGTTTTGTCTCCCCTGTTGCAGCATGAAAGAGCCACACAGACAAAAGGGGAAACTAACTGACAATGCAGGAGAAGCAGTGAAAATGACTATGGGTAAAATTTTCAAAAGTGCCTAAATGACTTAGGAGCCTAAGTCCCAATCAGACACTTGGGGTATGTCTGCATTACAAGTGAAGGTATGATTGTAGCATGCGTAGCTTTAATCAAGCTAATATGGGAAAAATAGGGCTATGTGTACACTATGAGCAAGGGATAGGATTCCCCTGCTTGTTTACACATATTCAAGTTATCTGTCATTGAAATAGTGTGAGTATAAAATAGCTATATAGCCACAATAGCACAGGCTGCAGAAGCATAGCTGAGTCATGCCAACTACATACCCACCGGTTTTAGCATGTGTATACGAGCAGGGGAATTGCACCACTAGGTTGTAGTGTAAATGTAACATAACAGTGTAGACATACAAAATTTCACAGGCAAATTGCTGTTGCAAGGCGATATCTTCGTTTACATTTCATTAATGAAGGTATATTTCCTTTGTAAGGGGAGTTCATGATTGAGAATATGTCCCCTGGCTGTACTGCTATGACCCTGTTATGGACAACCGTGTTATGATGACGCAAGCTTCGGCATGGGCTAGCAACAAGAGTACAATCCCTGTAGGGAGCTTGGGTACATACTCTGGTTGCTAGCCTGTGCTAAGGCCCATGCCACTCCATCTACACTGTTATTGTTACCTGTACTAGCTAGATTAATGTCAACAAGGGTATGACTACCTATGATACAATCATATCTTTGTTCGTAAACATAGCCTCATGCACTTTGGAAAATTTTCCCCTGTATTCATAGTTGGCTGAAGCACCTTAGCTGGTACATATAGGGACATAGGGAAGCATAAAGTCCCCTCAGTAAATAGCATTGTGGCAGATAGTGCCTCTATGCCAAGTGCAGAACTGGTTTAGCCAGTTCTGTGCAGCCTACAGGAGCATTCCAAGATGGGACAGGCCAAAAGAAAGAAGGAGTAGAAGCTATCTGTATACTGCACGCCTGAAAAGGCCACTTTAAGGTGCCAAGTTTGAAAATATTAGTCTTTGAGTTCTTTGAAATGTTGGTCTTTGAAACAGTTCTACACTAAAAAGTGAGGTTGACCCAGCTACGTTGCTCAGGGATGTTGAAAATCCACACCCCTGAGAGACGTAGTTAAGCCAATCTAACCCCTGGTGTAGACAGCGCTAGGTTGATGGAAGAAGTCTTCTGTCAATCTAGCTACTGCCTCTCAGGGAGGTGGATTAACTACAGTGATGGGAGCACCCGTGCTGTCGCTGTCATGTCTACACAAGCGCTGAAGCTGCACATCTGTAGTAGTTTAAATGTCATCTTAGTCTTATTCCCACAGAGCTCCATCATTCTTTTTTCTATTGGAATAACAAAATTAAGAGGTATGTAAAAACTGGAAATGTTCCCCACTTCATTTCTTCTTCTAGGCTCTATTTTGTCCTTCCCTGCAACAGAGGAAAGCAATAAGTAAAGGGACTTGTTTACTGCAACTTATTTGCTGCAACACTATGTACATTTAACTAAAGAGAGTGCATTTCCATATTTTTCATATTGCTCCCAGAAGTGCTTCTGCGTTGGACTCTTAATGTTTTATAGAGGATCAGATCCTCAGTTTAATAAATAGAAGGGTATCACTCCATTAGACTAGCACAGATATATACCAGCTGAGAATTTGGCCTTAAGATCGAGCCTACTCAATGTGGAGGTTTTTAAACAAAGTGCTTTGTTTTCCTTGACTCATATGTTCCATAGAGTAGCAAAATGTTGATTAAAGTATATTTGAACATGTGCTGATTAAAATTAAATGGAACTGTAATACACACTTTAGTAAGGTCTCTTTACTCAGGAAGTTGTGACCACAGTTCTGATCTCCCTGGTGGCATCTCCCAATTTCATCGGACAAATGAAATGGAACGTGTTAAAGAATTGTATTTTCTGCTGTATCATATTTTTGCTGTACCATATTTCAGCCATGGCTGAGTTGCTCTCTGTTGTGGGATATTTGCCATCTTTGCTCCCAAAATGCAGGCTGTTGTTTTGAGAAAGAATTCTTTGGAAAACATTTCTTCTTATTTGCCCTGTGATGAGGAGCTCAAAGAAGAACTGTAAGTGAAGGAATGGGAGAGTGGATTGTAGTGTGGATTCTTCAACAAGTACTGCATTGACTTGGGATAGTAAAGCACTCTTTTATGAAGCTGGATCTCTACTAGTGTTAGGGTCTTTATCTCATCATAACTAATTGTGGATATACTACAATTTTTAGGGGTGAGGATCTTTGACAGATTCTGCGCACACTGGGTTGGCCTCATTATGGTCCCTTGAAAATTCTGCTGTGATACAAAATCATTTCATCACCCCTGTTCATTCCTGACATAAACTAATAATTTTGCAAGCATCATTGTTATGGGCTACCCATATCACCAAATGCCCTTTCACAGAAAGTCTTAAATTCTCCTTCTCTTTTCTGTTTTCTGTTCCCTTTGATGAGAAAGAAGATAGAAATATAAAACAAATCATATTGCTGTAATTTTATTGCAATGTTCCTAAGAACAAAATTGTTTGGGCTCTCTTGAGATTTAAGGTATTTGATAAGAGGAAATGTTGTCTAAAGGATAGAGCATGTATTGGGAGCATGGACTCCTGTTTTCTATTTCTAGCTGATCAACTCAATACCTGTGTGAACTTGGCAAATCATTTAATGTCTATGGGCCTCAATTTACCTATCTGTAAAGCGACAGTAATACAATTTACCTCAGAGGGGCATTATGAGAATTATAGAATCATAATAGACTCCACAATCTAGACTGTAAGATGGTGCCAATTCTAAACCACATTTTGACCCCTTCTAAAAAATTCAGACTTGATCTCTGAAAGAAGAGAAGTTATTGTTGCCAATCTAACAAGCTGTTATCAAAAAAGAGTGGATTTACACTTTAAAAAAATTATTCTAACTTCTTTTGTCCACTCATAACTCAAAATAGCTTAACGTGAAGTTCTCCGAATTGTGTGATGCATTGTTCCCTAATGAAAGCTGGAGCACAGATCTAGTTTTGCCTTTTGTGAGTACCTAATTCTTTGTTTACATATATATTGTCTGTAGGCTTCCACATACAGATCTTAATTCTCCCATTCTGCTTGTATCTTTGTGCTACCATTCCAATTTGATGGAGTTTTACAATATCTTTGCATCTACTTTGTACAATTGTAAATGATTCCACAAGGTACAAAGCAGTAGAGAATCAATCTCAGAGAACCTAGATGCCTCAGATCTCCTTGACAATCTGGATACAGACCTGCAATTGGCACAATTACAACAGTGGTGGTGGCATTGGTAGCTGTTCTTCTCTTGACAAGAGTGGTATCATAAGGCTTCTCTTATGTGGCTTCTTCATTCTTTCCTTGCTGAGCATTCCCTGATGGTGACTTCAAGCAATTACTCATCAACTTTAAGGGAGCTCATATGTGGTGTTCCACAGGGCTCCATCTTGTCTCCCTCCCTGTTTCCATTCTTGTGTACATGGGGCCAGTAGGAGGGTTAGTGAGGAGGCATGGGCTGCAGTATGTTCATTTTGTTGATGATACCCATCTCTCCTTCGCTATCTTGTCTGATCCAGCCAGTGCTATTGCATGCTTTACTCAATGTCTGGGTGAGATTGGGGCATGGATGAGGTCTAGCTGGCTGAGATCAATGCCGATAATAATGAGGTGATACTGGTTTGGTTGTAGGAAGGAACGAGAGAGAGAGAGAGAGCGCGCGTTACATCTACCTCTTGCTTGGAAGACTTGTTCCCACCTTTTCACAATCTGGGGACGTCGTTGCATCCCAGCTGCTGTTTAATGATTTTATAGCAGCAGTGACCAGGAAGGCTTTTTTTCCATCTCAGTCAGGAGAGGGTGACCATTCTTTTTGTGGATGTGGTCTGTGTCACCATAATCCATGTCTTTGTCCCTTCATGACTGCTACAATGCACTAATGAGGCTACACCTTAAATCAGCAGGAAACTGAAGCTTATTCAGAATATGGCAGCCTGCTTATTAAGCAGAAAATCATTCTGGAAGCATATGACACCAGTGCTTCTGCATTGCCTATCTGCAGTTTCTGGGTGAGGTTTGAGATGTTGATTATGAATGATAGAATCCTAAATGGCTTGGAACCTGTCTACTTTAGGGATAGCTTCTCACCATGCATTATTGCTGCAGAAGAAGTCAGCATTGGTGCTCAAACTGGAACCCCATCTGTATAAAATCGTAGCTACTAGCAAGACATTCTACTTGAGGAAATCTAAACTTTAAAACTTATTCCCCATCCTGTGTTTGTCCAGAATAGCTTGGATCTGTTGATCTTCAGGGAACATTGCCCCCACTTCTGGGGTAGGATAATTGGTTGGTGAGGAATATTGCTTGGGGTCTGCTTTCATCATTTCTTAAGTTGGGGTCTGCTTTCATCATTTCTTAGTTATTTTCTAGTTTGGGATGAAGAGAAGCCTCTGGTTTGGTTATGTTTGTTATGCAGTTGTATTTTTAATTCATGACAGAGGCCCAGGAGTCCTTGGGTTAGGTGCTTTTTAAAGAGTTAGTATAAATTGAAATAGTTAAAGAAATAAACATTAGAGGAGTTTGCTTACATATCTGTATATTGGGTAAGATTTTTCATCATTCTTTTCTGAAATGACTTTTTCTAAACTTACTAGTGTTAGGAAGAAATAGAAAATTTTTATTTTTATTTTTTTTAATAATAGAGAAATTTCCTCATTAAAAAGATTCATTGAGAAAGTGCTACGGTTCTATCTAAATATTTATTAATTTAAAACAAAGTTGTTGTAAATAAAATATTTTTAAAAAGCAAAAACTCCAAACATCTGAAGTCAGGAAATTCTAAGTTAAGGTTTAAAAACAAACAATTGAAAATTAAGAAATTTTAGTTTTTCAAAAACCTAATCATTGGAAAGTCTCAAAATACTCAGAACATTTTCCATCACTAGCTTTATCTTTCTGTCCCTTTACCCTCACTTCTCCTCCAGTTATAGGTGGAAGACCCTCACTAGTGGCCATATGGAATAAATGCCAGTTTTCCCTGAATAACTTAGATTGTTGCATTATGATAGCATCTGCAGGTATCCTGCTGGCCTGTATCAAGTATAGGTATATTTTAGGCCTTTATTGTAAGGGTAGGCTATTTGGGAGTCTTTCATCATATGATCAGGGTGGATGTGGAAAAAGCTGACCTCTGGTTTTGGTGGTATGGGGCTTCTGAACTATATAAGTAAGGTTTCAGAGTAGCAGCCGTGTTAGTCTGTATTCGCAAAAAGAAAAGGAGTACTTGTGGCACCTTAGAGACTAACAAATTTATTAGAGCATAAGCTTTCGTGAGCTACAGCTCTGTAGCTCACGAAAGCTTATGCTCTAATAAATTTGTTAGTCTCTAAGGTGCCACAAGTACTCCTTTTCTTTTTATAAGTAAGGTTAATAGTGTAAAATTGGGTTCCATCTATAGTTGTTGTGTGTTGCCTATTTGTGGAGGGTAATGTAAGACAATGTGGTCGCTGGCCTGTGGGAGATCTCTGTGATGGGGAGCGGATAGTTTTGCAGCTCATAGGCCAGTACGGTATCTTTATTCCTGGATAGTAGGTGATTGTGGAAATTAAATGCAGGATAGTGGTTGGGGAGTTAAGGTTGGTATTGGAACTGTTACTGTGTATTTTCAAAAAAAAAAGAAAATGAGTACTTGTGGCACCTTAGAGACTAACAAATTTGTTTGAGCATAAGCTTTCGTGAGCTAAAGTTCACTTCATCGGATGCTTTCGGTGGAAAATACAGGCTGTACTTTCCACCGAATGCATCCGATGAAGTGAGCTGTAGCTCAGGAAAGCTTATGCTCAAATAAATTTGTTAATCTCTAAGGTGCCACAAGTACTCCTTTGCTTTTTTGCAAATACAAACTAACATGGCTGCTACTCTGAAACCTGTGCATTTTCACACTTTTTAAAAATAGGTATGGGCCCAAACCAAAACACTGCATACAAATTCACCGCAGAATTTCAGATCCAGACTTTGCACCTCAGGCATGTATCTCCTGACTTTCATATTTTTTAGAAAATTCCTATTACTATTACCATTCAACAGATACCTATTAGAGGTGGCTGCAGTTGTTCTTTATAAATAAATGTGCCTTTTAAAAAGGATCTAGAAACTTAAAGATGCCTGCTTTAAGTTATTTTCTAAATATTTTATTCAGGTTTCTCCCATCTTGATGTCATGCTTGTGGAATGCTATGATCCAAAAGGTGACCAGTGGAATATTCTTCAGACTCCTATTTTGGAAGGTCGCAGTGGCCCTGGATGCGCAGTTCTTGATGACAGTATTTACCTTGTCGGAGGCTACAGCTGGAGTATGGTGTGTACCTGTTTTATGAAAATGGCTCCTCAGGCAATTTTTAGTTACTGTCTGAAAAAAGTTGTGCCTATTCTTTTTTTCCTTCTAAAAAATGCTGAAAATATAAATCAAGGGCTGTCAAAATCTTGGATGCATTGAAAATGTTCTTAAGGCTGATTTACAGCTTGGTTAGTAAAGCTGGCATTACTTATTGATTTTTCTGATGGAAATAATCTTATTTCATTTCCAATTTTATTTTATTATGAAAATATAGATTAAGGGCTGAGTCTCAGATTTTTAAAGCTGTATAGGTGTTGCTCCACTTAGCGTTGCACTGCCAAACTGACTTAGGAGCCTACGTCTCATTTACAGAAGTGATTTAGGCAATTAGGACATTAACTAATAGTGGGATTTAAATGACTAAGTGCATAACTCACTTTTGAAAATGGGACTTACGCTCTTAAATCAATTAGGCGTTGCAACGCTGAGAGCAGCAATGCTTAAATAGCTTTAAAACTCTGGGCCTTAGCCTGCAAACGCAGTTGCTTAAGTTACATCCATAAAATACACACATACATTTAAAACAAGAAGTTTCACTGACCCCTGGGGATTGGGCATGCAAAACAGGTGCTGTGAAATATTGTAGTCTAAAGGATTTAGCACACAGTCGGGTTTCAAAAGGTCTGGGGTTATAATCCCAGCTCTTCCGCTGGCTCCCTGCATGGCCTGGCGCAAGTCACTTCACATTCTAAGTTCCCCAAAGGGGACTATTAGTATTTACCTACCTGTTTTATTCTGTTGTTGTGTGGTTTAATTGATGTCATACAGTGTTTTGAAATCAGGATTGATGTCAGTGGTACAGTACCATAAAGTACTACATAAAATTAAGTGTTATTGATTGAACATTCTGTGTAAAGTGCCTATTTGCAAGTGTGTATCTGCCTGCACAATTGCCTTTTGGCACCCATGTACATTTTTATAGGTTACAATACATGCAATTGTTTTGAAAATGTAGCCCTACATGTACATTTTGACTTTATTAAACAAGCATAATTTTAATGTATGTTTGAGATCTTGCTTCCCTTACTTACATGAATAGTCCCATTGACTTGGACTGAAATATTTTTACAAACACATTGAGCCTGGTTCTCCTCAAACTTACACTAGCTGTACAGCACTGTAGCTCTGTTGACCTCTGATTTACTGCCAGGTAAGAGGAAGATCAGCCCCTCTATAGCTGACTTTAGAAAAAATGAAGCAAAGCTTTGGTAATGTTATTTGCATGATCTACATGAGTATATGCACTAATGAAGTTGGGGAAGAGGACATGGATGGGTTTAAGACAGCTTCAGGGTTTTTTTAATCTGAGCATTAGTCACTTGTAGGGAACTTTTAGCATTTTTTCATTATTTCAATTTCATTTTAACATAAGATATTTTAGAATAAATTATTTTAATTTGTACAAGGTGCAGTGGTACAAAAGAAGGGTGTAGTTTGGAAAAATTGAGTAGTGGTTTTGTGTCCCTCAATACTTGTATAACTCACCAAAGACACTTTTAGGGGAACAACGAGGAGTTGTTTTTGAGGACTAACATGGCTACCCCTCTGATACTTTAGAGGAACTTGATTTTGAGAGGGTGAGTGTTCAGCACTTTATGACAATTGAACCTCTTTAATGTGTCTCAAGTTTGGCATCCAAAAATCACTCGTTACTTTTGAAAATCTTGGCCTTTTATCTTTACATCAAATTTGCCATTTGACTTTTACTCTCACAATGTTCCAGTAAGATTTTGTTCTATTCTAGGGAGCCTACAAATCTTCTACTATTTGCTACAGTCCTGAGAAAGGAACCTGGACAGAACTAGAAGGAGATGTAGCTGAGCCACTTGCAGGTCCTGCATGTTCAACTGTCATACTGCCAGCCTGTGTACCGTACAACAAATAATGTTCCAGAAGCACTGAAATGAACAATATTACATTCTGGAAAGTAATGACGGGTGACGTAAATATTTTAATAGATCAGAATTCCTGGCAAAACAAAACTACCGTAATTGACCCCTTATTTCAGATTTATGCTTTAAAAGCAAACTCGGAACAAAAAGTCTCATCTCAGATAGATGCCGGTGTCTTGTGAAGCAAGTAGCTAGAACACACCGAACATTACATGCTGACAGACTGCCATTTCAGACTGATTTTAACTTTTTTCCCCGCTACAGAAATATTCTTCACATGGATTTTAACTTTTAAAAATGAAGGCTAAATGTCCAAATACAGCCTGAAAAGACAAGATCAGTTTTGGGCATTGTATTCTACCTGCATGTGATCTATGTGAAGTCATGAGGATGTTGTGTTCATGAATGCTTCAAAACTCAGCTACCGAAAAGCTCACTCTGCATTGCAGAACTGTCTCCTCCTCTGTAATCCTAACCTACAGCTACTTCATATGCTCTGCAAGCAACACAGCATCAAAAGATCATAAAAGGTAAAGAAATGTCATTCCATTTTTGCACAACTTGGCTTCTCATACACTCTGCCTTCAAAGTCCCCATTATGTAAGTGTAGTGAAGAGCAGACTACAATGAAAGTGATGCTTTACAGAACACTTCTTGCAATAGTGGTTTTAAGGATTAGGAACAAATTCTGCTCTTAGTTACACTGGTATAAATGCATAGGCACTCCACTAAAACCAATGGAATGAATGTTTTTATAGCTAGTGTGACTGAAATCTTGGCCTAAACCTCAAATTCTGGGTTTACAAAGTAAGTTTTTCTCAAAGCAGTTAAAAGACAACACAGTCCATTAATACAGTAAACAAACAAGAATTCTTCTTCATTTTCACTAACATTAGAAGTAAACACACTTCCTATTTGCTTTCAAAGACAAGAACACTGAATGTAAGCATAATGGTACCTCTTTGGATTTTTAAATTAGTATGCATAGAATTGCAGGGACTCTGGTAACTGGCTAAAATCCTCGTCTCTGATTTACCTTCAGATTTCATAATTTGAAGGGTTTTCCCTGTTGATCCAGAAAAATACAGGGCTGGATTTTTCACTGCCTTATACCTTGTTTAGTTGTTTACATCTGGTAAAGTGAGTGCAAAATGCTACCAGATCAGAACAGTCACATGTTACACCCACTTTACACAGTGGTACTTGATTACATAGGGTGCAAGGCAGTGGCAAATCAGGCCCTATGTGTTTTTATGCTTATGTCTTCCTTTTGCAGCAGTAATTGACTTACAAATACTATGCCTGGTTCTCCAATTCCTCTTGGCTTGCATAAGGATTTTGACCTATATACAATGCATATAAAATACTTCTTCTTCGAGTGCTTGCTCATGGTGTGTGTGCTCACCACATGCATCAGTGCCAGAAGTTTTTCCCTCAGTGGTATCTGTTGGGGACCAGCTCTGGCACCCTCTAGAGTGGCATGTATATACACCGTATAAGGGACACCACCGGCCCTCTCAGTTCCTTCTTACCGCCAGTGAGGGTGCTGGAACATCTCCTTTCTTCGGCAAGCACTCTTACCCAGTGTTCTTCCTATTGTTTAGTGTGTAAATAGTTCTTAGATAAGTAGTTATTTTGTTCTCTTAATAGTACTGTAGTTAAGTTAGATAGTCCCCTAAGGGACTTAGCTCAGGGATGGGGCATGCCTCAGTCCCTGGGCTTAAAGCCTTGTGATCGCTGCAAAAACCCTATGCCAATCAGCAACTGTCATCAAAGCTGCTTGAAATGTCTGGGGGAAACCCATATTAGCGATAAGTGTCACATTTGCGAGAGTGTCAAGCGAAGAACTAAAAAGGAGCAGGATATAAGACTGAGAGCGCTCCTCATGGAGTCGTCCCTTGCGCCAAACTCCAAGCCGCTGAGATCAGACTCCGCTCCGAGCAAACAGTCATCAGTGCGAAATGTGCCACCGGCACCAGTGTCCCAGTGCCGGTCCCAATCCCCAGTACCTATTAAAATGCAAAGGAAGCACACCTGGACAGGGCGTTCCCCGACATCCCATACTGAAAAGGAAAAGTCTGAAGAAAATCATAGGCCCGTAAGGGACAGCATGTCTCTGGAGCCCAGCCAGGCACCTACATTGCTGGCTAGGCAACCCAGCCCTCCTAGGGACCCACCAGCCATCCCAGGTAGTGGCAGAGGTTCCCGGCACCTGGAGGTTCCATCCATGCCGGAATCCTTCCAGGCTGCAAAAGACATCATGTCTTTGCTGGTGCCACCTATGCCCCGTCAAGACTTAGTTGTCTCTAGAGCAGGGGTTCCCAAACTTGGTTCGCAGCTTGTTCAGAGTAAGCCCCTGGCAGGCCAGGAGACGCTTTGTTTACCTGACCATCCTCCAGTACGGGCGTTCGCAGTTCCCAGTGTCTGCGATTTGCCGTTCCCGGCCAATGGAAGCGGCACAGGCCGGGCCACCATTTTCCGCAGCTCCCATTGGCTGGGAACGGCGAATCGCGGTCACTGGGAGTTGTGAGCGGCCCTACCTGCGGACGGTCAGGTTAACAAAGTGTCTCGTGGCCTGCCAGGGGCTTACCGTGAACAAGCTGCGCACCAAGTTTGGGAACCCCTGATCTAGAGTGAAGCTGGCACTGGGGTCTGTGCAACGGTCTCCATATGTGCAGCATTTCTCCCTAGCACCGTGGCGGTCGACACTGAAGCAGGGATCCCCCGGAAGGCACTTCCAACCTGCCCATATGGACCGGAGTTCCTAGCAATGGTCGCTGGACTCTCAGCACTGGTGCCCTAAAATGTGGCATCGCTTGCCTTATGGTTGATGCAGATCCGTAGCATGCCACCAGTACCTGGAATCCTGGCACCGGTCGCTGGAGCATGGGCATCACTCCTCAGGGCAACGAAGTCCACCAGGACCATGATGCCAATTGCCGGGACCATAAGACTGATCCCTAGCACCGAGACACAGATCGCTGGACTCACAGCACCAATCTCTGTGGTCCCAGCACTCTAGACGTCGATTGCTGTTGTACAGTCGCCAATCTGCCAAGCTCCACCGTCAGTCCCCGGACAGATGGCGCCAGGACCCGGAACCCCAATACCTGTCCCCCCCAGCCACAGTCACCAGGATAGCAGGCATGGAGGGGTCATGGATGCAGCATCGGCACTACATTGTTCCCCGTGGCAGAAACTTTCCTCCTCAGGCTCAGGGGCTGAGGAGATTGCGGGTCCCTCAGTCCAGCCACACACAACCAGATCTCAGAGGGCTCCTCCTGGGCCACCAGCCAGTGCATGGTCCCAGGGCCAATGGCCAGCCCCATGGTGCTTTTGGAACCCATGCGGGGTCCTGCAGGCATCAGAAACTCAGATGCAGCGCTCAGTATCAGGGGCGTCAGAGAGGATGTTGGGAACAGTCTCCCGCCCTCCCCCGGAATCAGAAAAGGGATCTGATCAAGGGGCCCAGAAGCACCCTCCAGTCTCAGTGGAGACCACACATGCAAGGGACACTGAGGCAGCCCCTCTCCCACCCTCGCCTCCTCGTCATCCTCACGTGACAAGGCAGTGGCGGGACTGTCCAAGACAGTGCCACAGGATGATGCCAAGGCACACCAGGAGCTGCTGAAGAGGGTGGCGGCAAACTTGGGATTGGAAGCAGAGGAGTTGGCAGAACGCTCTGACACTTTATTCAACATTCTGGCCGCAGTAGCCCCATCTAGAGTGGTGCTTCTGGTACATGAAGGGGTAGTAAGGCTGGTAAAAGCCTTACAGCAGACCCGGTCTTCTCTCCTGCCCATTTCCAAGCAGGCAGAGAGGAAGTATTATGTTCCAGAGGGTTTGAATACCCTTTAGCAGGGACATAATACTAATATTCCCACCTAGGCCCAAACTCTTTACTGGTCTCTGCAGCCAACGAAGAGGAACAGGCAGGGGCAACCCAGCCCAATTCCCAAAAATAAGGATGGCAAGAGGCTGGACTTATTTGGCAGAAAAAATTATTCATCTGCCAACCTCCAATTATGATGGCAAACCACCAGGCCTTACTCGGGAGGTATGATTTCAATGTGTGGCAGTCTGTGGCCAAGTTTGCAGACTCATTGCCGGAAGACACCTGTCAAGAGTTCCTGACCATTTTGGATGAAGGGAGAAAGTGGAAAGGTCCTCCCTTCAGGCTGCCTCCGATACAGTGGACTCAGCTGCCAGGTACATCACAATGGCCATGTCAATGAGACGAGCATCATGTTCGATGTCTTCCGGGCTATCGATGAAGGCTCAGCGATCAATCCACAACCTCCCCTGTGATGGCCTAGCCCTGTTCGCAGAACAAAGAGACACGAGATTACATGGACTCTAGGGCTACTCTACATTCCCTAGGTCTCTATACACCGACCCCTGCTAGAAAGAGGTTCAGACCACTGCAACCTCAAAGACCAAGCGGTCGGGCCTGACTGGAGCCCTACCATAGGAAGGGCAAGGGCTATAAGTGCAGTCAAGGCCAACAACTAGCCCCTTCTTCCCACTCGGGCTTCTCCCACTACCCGCCTGGTAACAAGCAGGCATTTTGAAGGTATGCCCAAGGGCGACCTCCCAGTCTGCAGCCAGGATCCTGCACCCCTCTTGTTTTCAAACCGCCTTTTTCCTTTCCTCCCCATTTGGGCTGCTAGAACATTGGACCGGTGGGTCCTCAGCACTGTGGCAGGGGAGTATACTCTACAATTTATTTCTACCCCCCCACTACCATCCCTCTTCTCTGTCCCTCTTCAGGGACCCTTCTCACGAGCAACTTCTTGCCCAAGAGGTGCAAGTCCTCCTGTGAGTTGGGGCCGTAGAAAACCCCTTACACTTAAGAGGGAAAGTGTTTTACATTTGGTATTTTCTCATTCCAAAGGCCAAAGGACATCTGTGCCCCATATTGGACCTCTGAGCTCTGACCTCCCCAAGTATCTCAAGAAGTTGAAGTTCCGCATGGTCCCCCTGGCCTCCATTATCCCCTTCCTGGATCCTGGAGACTGGAACGCCGCCCTCGACTTGAAGGACACATATTGCCATTTTCCAAGGGCACAGAAGGTTCCTGCAGTTTGTGTGGGACAATCCCACTACCAGTTCATGGTGCTTCCGTTCGGCCTGGCAAAAGCCTCATGAGTGTTCACGAAATGCATGGTAATGGTTGCAGCCTACCTCAGGCACCAGGGCATTCAAATCTACCCACACCTCAACGATTGGCTCATCAAGGGTCATTCACAGGTACAAGTCCATCGCAGCGTTCAGGTGGTGCAAGCCACGTGCCAAACACTGGGTGCCTTGATAAACAAACAAAAATATGCATTGGTCCCAGTGCAAAGAGTAGAGTTCATTGGGGCAGTTCTGGACTCTATCCGAACCAGGGTCTTTCTCTCGGAACCCAGATTCAAGACAATGTCTGGTCTCATTGCCCAACTCACGAGCCACCTTATCACCACAGCCAGGGTATTTCTCAGACTGCTAGGGCACATGGCAGCATGCACTTATGTAGTTTGAGACATGCAATTGAGGCTCAGACCCCTCCAGATGTGGCTAGTGTCAGTTTACACCCCAACCAGGCACCACCTGGACAGAGACCTTACGATTCCGCCGCGAGTACTTACTGCTCTGGAATGGTGGTCCAACCCAGCAAAAATGTCTGAAGGAATATCTTTTACAACCCCAAAAACCACACTGGTGCTAGTGTTGAACGTGTCCAATCTTGGCTGGGGGGCCTACCTCGGATTGCTAAGGACCCAGGAGTTGTCCCAGGAAGAGTTGGCACTGCACATTAATGTCAGGGAGCTCAGGGCCATCTGTTTGGCTTGTGAAGTGTTCCTCCTGCAACTATCCCATCAGGCAGTTCAGGTGTTGATGGACAATATGGCCTCCATGTTCTATGTCAACAGGGAAGGAGGCACACGGTCCTCAATTCTCTGTCAAGAAGCCCTCCAACTGTGGGAATTCTGTATCCAGCATGTGATACACATCGAGGCTCTACATCTTCCCAGCGTCCGATTCATGCTGGCAGATCACCTCAGCAGGTCGTTCTGTTCTCACCATGAGTGGCTGCCTCTACTCGGAGATTGCCAGAATGATTTTCCAGATGAAAATGTAACCCTTTGGCCTGTCAGAGCTGGCAGCAACAAGGGCCGGGTTCAGTATTTAGGGGTTCCGTTCCAATAACACAATGCAAAACTGGCTCAAGCCCCTACCCAGTGACCTGGGATAAATATATACCCCCCCCCCGGGCGCCTCTAAGAGGCAATACTTCCCCTCTCACAAGCACAGAGTCTGAGTGTAGCAAAAGCCTTTTAGTAACTGAGAGAAACAATGTGGCATTATGTTGGGGAAACACCACCAACAGGATTCATAACACAAACCATGAGCAAAAACCCACCCCAAGCAAATTGGGCCATGTCCTTTCCCTTTGTTTCTTGAGTCCAGCAACCCAAAAGTCACCCAAAAGTCCAACAACCCCAAAGTCCAGCAACTCAAAAATCTCTATCTCTGTCCTTGGTGAGTCCAGAGTTCAAAAGTTCATCTGCAGAGTTTTAACTCCCCCCAGCCTGTGGAAATGGTGGGGGGAGAGTAAAGGGACCACCTTATGTGCTCCAACTGCCCCGCCTCTTCGTGAGTTTCTGCTGCAGCCTTCACTGCCAGCTGCTCCTCTCCACCAGCTGCTCCTCTCCAGTAGCCGTCCTACAAGCTGCTCCGCCCGCTGCTCCTCCCCAATAGCTGGCCTGTGAGCCTGCTCTGCCAGCTGCTCCTCTCCAGTAGCCATCCTGCAAGCCGTTCACCAATATATCTTCAGGTTCCCTACTACTTAACACAGTACTCAGTGATTTCAGATCTTTAGTGATTTCAGCTCATAGTAGGGGAGCCCCAGTGCTGGTCCACCATTAGCCCAAAGTGAATTCAATTCTGCAATCTGTAACCAGACTCCTAATGGAATCAAAATTAGCTCTGCTATTACACAGTGAGGAAAGGAGGACGTGCAGTTAGCATTTAGGACCCTCAGAAGGGGTCCAGTACAACAAGGTGCAAATGCCTATACCCAATCTCTCTCCTTTCACTGGAACCCATGTCCCTTGCCTAGCAAGTGCTACTTCGTTGATAGCAAGTCCCCCCATCATAACAAAAAGCTAAGTACAGTTCCACTGTCCTTGATTCACATAATCAGAATAATAACACTTTATTCTTCCTGCCCCAATAACAGAGAAACTGGGGATCCCACAGCAGCCAAAGTGACCATCTAGGTGGGGTGGGTGTGCCTATGCAAATGAGATCAGCCCCTGAAGTTCTTTTCCACAACTCACAACCAGATGTCAAGGTAGAGCTCATCATGACTCTGCTTACACGGGGATCTCCCCAAATGAACCTGTTTGCCACCAGATGAAACAGGAAGTGCCACCGGTTCTGCTCCCTCCAAGGGCTCGACAGCAGATCACTCTCCGATACTTTTCTCGTGTCTTGGGCAGGTGACATGATGTACCCTTCCCGCCGATCCCACTTATCAGCAGAACCCTCCTAAAAATCAAAAGGGACAAAGCCAAGGTCATCAGGATCACCCCAGCATGGCCGCACCAGCATTTGTTCGGCATGCTCATGGACTTGGCAACATCACCCCCATTGACGCTTCCCAACCGCCCAGATCTACTCTCTCAGGATCACGGGAGGTTGCTGCACCCGAATCTCACCTTTCTCCACCTCACAGCATGGACGCTGCATGTCTGAATCCAGAGGACCAGGCCTGCTCCAGTCAAGTCCAGCGCTTTCTTTTGGAGAGTAGAAAACCCTCCACTAGAGCGACTTACATGGCAAATTTCAGAGTAATAGCCGTGTTAATCTGTATTCGCAAAAAGAAAAGGAGTACTTGTGGCACCTTAGAGACTAACAAATTTATTTGAGCATAAGCTTTCGTGAGTTACAGCTCACTTCATCGGATGCATTCAGTTTTCCATTGAATGCATCCGATAAAGTGAGCTGTAGCTCACAAAAGCTTATGCTCAAATAAATTTTTTAGTCTCTAAGGTGCCACAAGTACTCCTTTTCTTTTTACATGGCAAAGTAGAAGCGCTTCTCCTGCTGGGTGTTGCAGCAGGGGATCACTCCTATTTAGTATTCTCTGCAGTCCATTATGGACTACCTGCTTGACTTGAAACATCAGGGCCTAGCTTTCTCCTCAGTCAAGGTGCACATGGCAGCCATCTCAGCCTTCCATCCCCACGTCCAGGACAGATCAGTATTCGTGCATGAAACGTTTCTTAACATTTTCTTGAAAGGCCTTTTCCGCCAGTCTGGGGCCTGGTGCCCCTCTGGGACCTTAACCTAGTCCTCTCTAGGCTCACTGGCCCTCCCTTTGAGCCTCTGGCCTCCTATTCTCTTTTGCATCTGTCCTGGAAGGTTGTGTTCCTTGTGGATATCACTTCAGTGAGGCGAGTCTCTGAGTTTAAAGCCCTTATGTCAGAGCTCCCATGTACAATGTTCTACAAGGACAAGGTTCAGTTGTGTCCCCACCCTGCCTTCCTGCCAAAGGTGGTGTTGCCTTTCCATGTTAACCAGGACATTTTCCTCCCAGTGTTCTGCCTGAAGCCTCACTCATCCAATGAAGAGAAGCGTTTGCACACCCTGGATGTCAGACGGGCTCTGGTGTTCTACTTAGAGCATACCAAGCCCTTTCGCCAATCGACTCAACTCTTTGTCGCAGTAGCTGATAGGATGAAAGGCTTCCCAGTGTCTTTTCAAAGGCTTTTATCTTGGATTACTACCTGCATCCATACTTGCTATGAGCTGGCGCAGGTTGTACCTCCACCGATAGTGACGGTCCATTCAACTAGAGCTCAGGCATCGTCAGCAGCCTTCCTGACACAAGTCTCTATACAGGATATCTGCAGGGCTGCAACATGGTCATCGGTACACACCTTCACAACCCACTCCACCACCACCCAGCAGGCCAGAGATGATGCTGGCTTTGGCAGAACTGTGTTGCAATCAACACATCTGGAGATACTGCTTGGGAGCCACCTAACATGGAATGGACATGAGCAAGCACTTGAAGAAGAAGAAAAAATGGTTACTAACCTTCCGTAACAGTTGTTCTTCGAGATGTGTTTCTCATGTCTATTCTATGACCCGCCCTCCTTCCCCTCTGTTGGAGTTCAGGCAAGAAGGAACTGAGGCGGGGAGTGACCGGCGACATCCCTTATCATGGCACGCCACTCCAGAGGGCACCAGAGCCGGATACCACTGAGGGAAAAATACTTCCAGCACCAGTGCATGTGGTGAGCACACACACCTGCAATGGAATGGACATGAGCAACACATCTCAAAAAACAACAGTTATGGAAATTTAGTAATCTTTTTTCCATTCTGGATCACTGGTGTTTTACGTCCACTTTGCACTCAGGCCAGCTCCTCGGCCGATGTAAATTGGCTTTGTTCCATGAAAATCTGTAAAGGTACTCCAGTTTACACCAGCTGAAGATCTGGCCCTTCATTTGTAAAGTTGTAAATGCTTACACTGTGAAAGGCAGTAGGGATTGGGCTGAGTATTTCCAAAGCTGTGCATATTTCTGTTGATATAAATTGATGATGATGGTACATAAACAAGAAGCAAACAGCTACTGTATGTTAGCTTCTGCTGCAGTAGGAATAGACAGAGGGGGGAAATCATTGTGGTTTTTACATATATAGAAATAGAAAAAGAACAAATTTGGTTGGAAATTAAACTATACATTCAGGCTTCCAAGAGAGTGATATAAACAATGGAGAATAAATACCATGGGACTGTTTTTCCATGGCATCACTTCAGTTTTATGACAGTGTAACTCTCTTGCATGCAACAGAATTACACTGAAGTAAAACTGGAGTAATTCAGTAGAGACTGCGGCTGTACAAATGCAATAAAGAAATTGGTGAGAAGCAGCTGCCCATGCAGAAAAAGTTGTTTAAACAAATTATTTTCGAAAGCCACAGATAGCATCATTAAGGAACTCATAAAGGTAGAGTGTATACCCTGAAATCTCAATCCATTTCTACTGTATAGTGCAATTTCAGTTGGTTTTGTATTTATTTGTATTGTTCATATCCAAGGGATCCCTTGTAAAATATATTTGGTGCAAT
This sequence comes from Dermochelys coriacea, assembly GCF_009764565.3. NCBI lineage: Eukaryota > Metazoa > Chordata > Testudines > Dermochelyidae > Dermochelys > Dermochelys coriacea. The sequence goes on from NC_050069.1 coordinate 77,519,722, forward strand.
CATGACTTTTTTCTTTTCTGTTTAAAGTATATAAATATATATGAAAAGGAAACATGTTACAATATTAAACGAGGAAATCTAGAATGACATTTAAGATCAGGATAAGGTCTGCCATAAACCACTGACTGTTACCTGTCTCTACGAAAATGTACCATTTTAAAAGGGTATTTGTTGTCCTTTTAAATGGTTCTTTTTTTATCAAAATAATTTAAAGATTTATGAGGCTTGTATGTAAATCTTTATGTTTCAGAAAGGCATGACCAAGGAAAGTGCTAACTGAATAAGTCACAAAGAATGTAAATTTTGTACAGTATTAGAATGTGTAAATGAAGCTTGCTTGTAGGGCGAAAACTTTAAATAAAACTTTATGTACTAATTCAACTGTCTGCCATATTCCTACTTATAAAGTATATGTATAAATAATATCTACATTAAATTATTTGGAAGTTTTTTATCACATAGATGCGTAAACATTTTTATTTTGCAGATATGCATAACTGTTTCACTCTTCTCCAAAAGCAATATACTCTATGCTGTAAATGTAATTAATCAAATTCTTCCCTTGAATGCACATGCTTGGCCTATGTTTAAATCAGTGAAAGCCCCACATTCATGTCTGAGGGCAGAATTTGACCCCAGGAAAATACAAATTCTATTGTACATTTCTGAAATACACTTCTTCAGGTCTTTGAGTGTCACTTACTCTGCCCATTGGGAAAGGAAAAATAACTATCATCCATTTCATAATAAATGAAAAGGAGGTAGTGGGAGGCAGTGACCATGAGATGATTGAATTTAGGATACTGACACAAGGAAGAAACGAGAGCAGCAGAATATGGACCCTGGACTTCAGAAAAGGAGACTCTGACTCCCTCAGGGAACCGATGGGCAGGATCCCCTGGGAGAACAACATGAGGGGGAAAGGAGTCCGGGAGAGCTGGCTGTATTTTAAAGAATCCTTATTGAGGTTGAAGGAACAAACCATCCCGATGTGTAGGAAGAATAATAAATATGGCAGGTGACCAGCTTGGCTTAACAGTGAAATCCTTGCTGAACTTAAACACAAAAAAGAAGCTTACAAGAAGTGGAAGATTGGACAAATGACCAGGGAGGAGTATAAAAATATTATTCAGGTGTGCAGGAGTGAAATCAGGAAGGCCAAATCACACTTGGAGTTGCAGCTAGCAAGAGATGTTAAGAGTAACAAGAAGGGTTTCTTCAGGTATGTTAGCAACAAGGTGGTCACGGAAAGTGTGGGCCCCTTACTGAATGAGGGAGGCAACCTAGTGTCAAAGGATGTGGAAAAAGCTAATGTACTCAATGCTTTTTTTGCCTCTGTCTTCACGAACAAGGTCAGCTCCCAGATTACTGCACTGGACAGCACAGTATGGGGAGGAGGTGACCAGCCCTCTGCTGAGAAAGAAGTGGTTCAGGACTATTTAGAAAAGCTGGACGAGCACAAGTCCATGGGGCCAGATGTTCTGCATCCGAGGGTGCTAAAGGAGTTGGCGTATGTGATTGCAGAGCCATTGGCCATTATCTTTGAAAACTCATGGCAATCGGGGGAGGTCCCGGACAACTGGAAAAAGGCTAATGTAATGCCCATCTTCAAAAAAGGGAAGAAGGAGGATCTGGGGAACTACAGGCCAGTCAGCCTCACCTCAGTCCCTGGAAAAATCAAGGAGCAGGTCCTCAAGGAATCAATTCTGAAGCCCTTAGAGAGGAAAGTGATCAGGAACAGTCAGCATGGATTCACCAAGGGCAAGTCATGCCTGACTAACCTAATTGCCTTCTATGATGAAATAACTGGTGTTATTCCTTCTTTAGCAAAGCTTTTGGTATGGTCTCCCACAGTATTCTTGCCAGCAAGTTAAAGAAGTATGGGCTGGACAAATGGACTATAAGGTGGATAGAAAGCTGGCTAGATCATCGGGCTCAACGATCAGTGATCAGTGGCTCCATGTCTAGTTGGCAGCCGGTATCAAGCGGAGTGCCCCAAGGGTCGGTCCTGGGGCTGGTTTTGTTCAATATCTTCATTAATGATCTGGAGGATGGTGTGGATTGCACTCTCAGCAAGTTTGCAGATGACACTAAACTGAGAGGAGTGGTATATACACTAGAGGGTAGGGATAGGATACAGAGGGACCAAGACAAATTAGAGGATTGGGCCAAAAGAAATCTGATGAGGTTCAACAAGGACAAGTGCAGAGTCCTGCACTTAGGATGGAAGAATCCCATGCACCGCTACAGACTAGAGACTAAGTGACTAGGCAGCAGTTCTAGCAGAAAAAGATGTAGGGGTTACAGTGGACCAGAAGCTGGATATGAGTCAACAGTGTGCCCTTGTTGCCAAGAAGGCTAACGGCATTTTGGGCTGTATAAGTAAGAGCACTGCCAGCAGATCGAGGGACATGATCGTTCCCCTCTATTCGACATTGGTGAGGCCTCACCTGGAGTACTGTGTCCAGTTTTGGGTCCCACACTACAAGAAGGATGTGGAAAAATTGGAAAGAGTCCAGCGGAGGGCAACAAAAATAATTAGGGGGCTGTAGCACATAATTTATGAGGAGAGGCTGAGGGAACTGGGATTATTTAGTCTGCAGAAGAGAAGAATGAGAGGGGATTTGACAGCTGCTTTCAACTACCTAAAAGGGGGTTCCAAAGAGGATGGATCTAGACTGTTCTCAATGGTACCAGATGACAGAATAAGGAGTAATGGTCTCAAGTTGCAGTGGGGGAGGTTTAGGTTGGATATTAGGAAACAGTATTTCACTAGGAGGGTGATGAAGCACTGGAATGGGTTACCTAGGGAGGTGGTGGAATCTTGACAAAGCCCTGGCTAGGATGATTTAGTCGGGGATTGTTCCTGCTTTGAGCAGGGGGTTGGACTAGATGACCTCCTGAGGTTCCTTCCAACCCTGATATTCTATGATTCTATGATCCTCATTAAATTAAATTCAAACTCTCATTTGTACTCATGGGGATTTTTTTGGTCCCTCTTCAAAATTTCCCTAAAACTGTGATTAATACTTTTGATTATCAAGTATCAGGGGGTAGCTGTGTTAGTCTGTATCCACAAAAACAACAAGGAGTCTGGTGGCACCTTAAAGGCTAACAGATTTATTTGGGCATAAGCTTACATGGGTAAAAAATCCACTTGTTCAGATGCATGGAGTGAAAATTACAGATGCTGGCATTATTATACTGACACATGACACTGACATATTTTTTACCCACGAAAGCTTATGCCCAAATAAATCTGTTAGTCTTTAAGGTGCCAACAGACTTCTGATTATGTGTATTTCAGTCATTAGCCTAGAAGCACTAATGAAGGTGAGAGGTTAAGGAGCTGGGACAGGTGATAGCCTTGGGCTGGTAGGAGGAGGAGGAGGATGGATCTTGCCATGTGTGGTGCTAGCGAATCAGCAGCAATCATGGTGTTATTAGAGGGCTGAGGGGCACAGTGAGTTTCTAAAATCCCTATTCTAAAGAGGAGATGGAATCCTGTAAAAATCTTCAGCACAGAAGGGAAGAGTGGTGGCAGACAAGAAAAGACTGAGAGACACAATGGGGAGGATTTTTTTTTGAGTGTATATGTTGAGTAGAGAATGTGACAGAGGAGAAGGGAAGAAAAAGGAGAGTGAGGAGGGGATTTTATTTTTATATTTTATGTGGGAGAAAAAGCAAAACATAAGAGAAACAGGAAACAAAGAGGAGAGATGGGACAGACACAGAAAAGAAGAAACGGGCTAGGAGGAGCACATAGGAATGAAAGAAAAAATAAAAAGTCCTGAGAGAGGAGAAAGACAGTAGTCAGAGGAAAAGTAAGAAGGGAGGTTTAGAAGGGGACAGGGTCTCCTGAATCAGGGTCAGAAGAAACTGATGAGACGGGATGACAAGAAAGAAAGGGGATGGGGTTCCAAGTTACAAACTGGAGGATACGAGGAATGAAGAACAGAGTGGAGGAGAAGCAAAGGGAAATACCAGAAAAGGAGAGAAATGAAGTAATCTGAGCAGATTGTGACAGCTGCCGTTCTGCTTTCCAAAGCCAATTCATTTAAAAAGCTATAGCTATGAGTCACAAAAAGGACAAAATCCTGTCTGCTGGTATCATAGTGGGTGGGGTAGGAGGGGAGAAGGGAAGTTGAGAGTTTTTCCCCCTCTGTGTGCAAGCAGGGTAGTATCCTTCCATGGTGCTCAAGAAGCACAAGAGGAGAAAGAGGCTTGCTAACCTGTCAACCCACACACATATCCTGAAAGGGGACTTGATCTGCTCTTTCGGGGACATGTCTTCCACCAGCTAATTGGCATCCTGAAAGGTGCTAAGCACCCACAACTTCCACTGAAAAATGAAGCCCTGAAGTTTTGTGTAGGAAGCCAAATGTAAGGCTATTATTAGCATTTATTTATTTTGCATATTCCTGCTATTAAAATGCAGGCCTGAATGGTCTACCTGGCTCTCAGGGCCAACCTATGAGGAAAATTCATGCAATACCTCACAAAGGATTGAATATGACTGAGTTACCAGTGTAGTACTGTAGTTCTCTTTGTTGAAAGGGTCAGCTCATTTTACAGATCCTCCTTAAACTGAGCATGCTGGGTGTATGTGAGTGGACACAGAAACTGAAAACAAGTAGCAATACAAGAGCACTCGCCTTAAATTATCAAAATATATTCTGCTGTACAATTGAAGATACAGATCCTGTTTTCTATTATATACCAGCAAGAGAAGAGGAGATGTTTTGCCCTCTGGTTTGTTTAAGCCTTTAACAGTCAGACCAAAGAAGTAACAATGGTAGTGCTGGAGGTCAGAGTGGTTAATGGTAAGGGAAACTACACTAATGAATTCTAGAGGGCTTGTAATGCCATAAAAGATTCAGTTAATCTGCGGCATAGATGTTGATCAGTGGAACTGAACCTAACTCCCTGGACCTTGTCAGATGTATTCGTCAGCGTTCCACACCAATTACAGATTTTAGAAGATGCTCTCATGCAAAACTATGTCCCCTAATATATAAGCCAGCTCAGATGAAGCTAAAATTAAAATCTGACTGTGGCAAATCTCTGTGATCCTGATATATGAAAATCCTAATAAATGATTTGTTCACAGAAATGAAAAATAACTTCAGCAGGAAATTTCAAAATTACTTATGCAGGATTAATCCAGTTCAATTAATGCATTTTACGTTGATTAATAAAGCATCAATGAATTACAAAATAAAACTAGAGGAGACTTGTTGGGCTGTTATATTTGTATCCCTTACTGAAGCTAAAGATAAGTATGTACACTTAGAGATGTGATCAACCAATGTGTTATTTTAATTGTAAGGGACTGAATACAAATACTGATTTCCTAATTGTTTTGTTTTCCCCTTCAACTGCAATCTATTATTGTATCACTTTACTGCTTCTTTGAAGAACAAAGAAAGTCACCATCTTACCAACCAATATGGTGACTAAGTACAGAGTCACTGGCATGCTTCCAACAGTGACTCCACTCATCACCTGCATGGGATCACTGGCAACGAATGCAGGAGCCTAACCCTTCGCTAACCCAGATTTCTTTGTTGTTAGTATTTCTGCCTCCCTGTGCTTGGACCCAAATTAGAATTCTTGTTCTACTAGCACCATTCACTTAGGATTCATTGATCTTGTATTTGAATGGCCTTAGAAATAAACCAAATGGATGTGAACAGATACAGGGTAAACTACTGAGTTGTTTTTTAACAAATTTTGCTTTCTCCCGAATTATTGTTCTCCATCAACATCGAAAGAGCAATCAGTTGGATTTATGGAAAGTAGCATCATCAGACTTGGGATTCTGTTCTTCAGTTCAGAAAACTGCAATTAATCATCACAATGGTAACAGAAGAAATGTTTATTAATGGCTGAGGTGAATTAGCTACAAGAATCTTGCAAATTTCTCTCTAACTCCTTCAATTTTGAATTGCCTTGTTTTCTTTCCTTTCCCATGCTGTTAAAAATGTGTCAGAATCCCACAAACCTAATATGGGGCAATTCCAAAGTTATTTGTACCTCTTTGAGGAGTTCACAATAACTGTGGCTTTAAAAATGCAAGAATTCAAAGGAAATACATGTTGATATTTCTTAAGGCAATGACAGCAGTAGTTATCTGTTGTCTATCATAAATAAGGCAAAAACATGGAAAACTAGAAACTCCTTGATTCAAGGGATAGTTATTGTTATTAAGCACTGTCAGTGTACTCAGGATTGTGCAAATCTAGAGCTACTTTCACCAAGAAATTTCCCATGTCATACATATCATTACAATTTACATAGGACAGTCTATATCAGCTTGGTAATGGACTGTGGAGCCTTTTGCTTCTTGGACACTGGTGCTTATTATTGCAGTAGCATCTGAGGTCCCCAAACATAGGTGTTGGAACTAGGGATGCTGGGGGCTGCAACAGCACCCCCAGCTTGAAGTGGTTTCCATATTATACAGGGTTTGCAGTTCTGTTCAATGGCTTTCAGCACCCCCACTGTACAAATTGTTCCAACACCTTGTCCCCAAACAGATAGGCAATAACAACTTTCTTATCTGTAGCTGTTCGGTGGACAATGTGCATTGAGTTTGGTGTTCTCCATTCAGTTTCCAGAGGAGAGGGAGCCACCTCACAGAAACCATCATCATTGCTAGTACTAATAAAATCAACCATCACAGCCAAGGTTTGAATGGGCATAGAGATTGAACACTCCCTTCTCCTCTAGAAGTGACTTCCTCTAAAAAGTGCTGAGTAACACTGATGATGCAGCATAGGGCAGCTCCAGCTGCCCATGTTTGTATATTCAGTGGACAACACAACTTCTCCTTCATTCAATCCATTTCATTAGCACTAAATTCACAGCAAAAAATAAAAACAAATATAATCTAGAATAAACACACTGGAAGAATTGCACTCATGGCTCTCTTGCTTTGCGTCTCATTTCCGTGTGTTTTGTGCAGTTTCTAGTGGTTTGCCATTTGCTTCAGTTTTCGTTTACATTTGTGCAAAGTAATTCCATAGAGCTCTTTTTCAAAAAAAACATTGGCCAATTAAGGACACTTCACATTAACTGAATAAATACATACCAAACTTGTTTGAATTGTGAACATTGACTCCATAGACTGCTGAGCTGTATCACTTGGCTCAAGGAACAAATTTTCTTTTTGCTTGTGATGTAATTACTGGTATCCAAATTTTGTGTGTGTGTCCATGCATATTTGTGCTATCCTACTATGGTTACGTACATCCCAAATACAGGTCTATTGGTGTATGAATAACCAAATGAAGATGCAGAGAGCTTTATTTTGTATATATAAGGTTTGTAGGGCCACTGTACCCATTTTTTTCAATACTGTAAACTTATGGATAATAATGAAGCTCTTTGAAACTCTTTCTAAGAAATCACACTCTAGATTCTGAAGTTCCTATTAGTCACAGCTGAGAGCATAACCACAAGGAGGCTGTATATAACCATAGTAGGACTCAGTATAACATTATACTGTAGGTTGAAATCATGGTAGAATGATTAGCTTCAGGGAAGAAGTAAATCCTGAGACTCAGAGATTTAAAGTTCTTTATTTCTATCCTATTTAGGTCTTCATATAACTTGCCCTGTCTAGAGCTGATTGGGACAGATATTTCAGCATTCAGGTTTAATGAAGCTAGGGGCTGTGCAAGCTTCCTACACATCAGTGGCCCTGCAGTTCAGAGTTCAATCACAAAATTCTGTTATTGCAGTCTTTAGCCTCTCTTGAGCAAAGAGTGCCTGATGTGTTGGCTGGGCATTTGGAAGTAGAGCTAAGGTGAACCTACAGCTCCTTTTCTCTTGCAACCGAAAAGATTATGGCCCAGGCCTGCAGAAGTGAAAGGTTAATATGGTCCTAAGGTTCAAGACCTGAAAGGGGGCCATGCAAAAATAAGTCATATATCACAAACACATCCTAGCCCTAAAATGGTGAAGAATGAAGTCTCAAACTAACATAGGTTCTCATCAACAAAACTGATAGATTAGCTGAACTATTGAGGCTGAGGGAATTCACAAGTGTTTTCTCTCATACCTTTCCAGAATTTTACTTACGATCAGTTTATGTTGTCAGTTCATTCCCGAACTGCACCTTGCATTTCAGAGCCTAGGTTTAAGATTTCACCTGTGACAGTTTCATCCTTTACTACTGGGCAGAGGGCTGAAGAATTTCAGATTGATATCTGGAACTCATACTGAAATCCTACTGAATCCTAATTTGATCACCTTACTTGTGTGGGTCTAATTAGAGAATGAACTGTCCTCTGCTTTTCCCAGATAAGATTAATTTCTAATTGATTTATCAGGTGATTGGAGATTACCATATTGATCAGTATTGCAACTGTCATTTTGAAAAAAGATGACAAACACTGATTATGTATAATTCGGGGTAGCCTGCAATCTCTGTCATGAGAGCTGTCAACATGATACTTAATTTCACTTGCAGTGAAAGCTGTAACAGTGGGTAGAAATACACCTGGCCAAATTAATTACTGATGTAATTGTAAGGGAGTCACACGAAAAGGAAGGCCAGGCTGTAGTCCTTCAGAAAATATAGAGTCATATATTGTAGCCCTTATTTTATCCTATGAATTTGGGGGGAGGGGTGATGTCAACTCCACCTGGCCAAAGGCATGTGTGATGGGGTGTATAGATAGCCAATAAGGGATTGTGAGATGGAGTAGCTGCCTCCCCAGCTGCAGCTAATTGGTTGACCAGCAAGAGCTGAGATGAGAAGCTGTAGCCCAGGTGAGAAGGGGAGGCTGCAGAGAGAGGCACAGAAATACCCTGTGTCAGCAGCAAACTGCTCAAGAAGCAGGACCGTAGAGTTCCTGAGGACTGAGGTGAGATTGCTGGGGGGTGGGAATCCTAAACAGGTTTCCCTTCTCCTACTCTCCATGAGTAGAGCAAGACTGGACTTCCTAGGATCCTTCTACCAAGCCTGTGAGGAATCTGACATAAGGTTTTGAGATCATCAGGAGCTGAGGGAAAGGCTAAAAGAACAAGCTCTTAAAGGGCCACTGTACTTTCAAGGGGCCTGAGGCCAGGTGAAAGCATTGAGCAGGGCTGGCTCCACTTACCACCTTTCCAAGCAGGTGCTTGGGGCAGCAGTCAGTGTCCCGGGGCAGCAATTCAGCAGCAGCTCTGCTGCTTTTCCCACTGCGGCGGCTTTTGAGCAGTAGCTCTGCTGCTCTTGGCGCGGTGGCAATTCAGCAGCAGCTGCTTGGGGCAGCCAAATTGCTAGAGCCGCCCCTGGTGTTGAGAGCCCCTCTCATGAGATACCAGAAACCAGAGTCTGCTTGGCTAAAGCACAGACACATTGGCCTGGGAGGAGCTGGTGAAGGCCCAAACATGGAGGAGATTCTCCAGTTCAAAATAGCACTTGATCAGATGGAAGTACAGCTGATGGGTGAGCTGTGACCCGATGGTTATAGTTTCTTCATTTGTGTTTTTCTTGCTGCTGTAGAGCATGGCCCATGTACAGCAGCGCTTTAATGTCCCTGCCCCTTTTGCCTCCCCTGTCGGTGGCCCTGCTGGTAGGGTGCGTACTTGGCAGGGCTGCCGACCGGGGAGGCAAAAGGGGCAGGGACATTAAAGCGCTGCTGGGTCCTTTAACATTGCTGTGCCCCCCCACCACCCTCATGCTTTAAGGTCCCTGCCCCTTTTGCCTTCTCCCCCCCCCCCCCCCAGCTGCTGATGGGCCATGGGGTGCAAAGGGAGCAGTGGTGTCCAGAGCCCCGTGTCCTTTAAATCAACACAGGAGCCCTGGGTGGCACAGGCCGGGTGGCCTGGAAGGGCTGGCTGGGGGATACTGACCCACAGCCCTGTCTCTTCTGCCTGAGGTCCCACCCCAGCCCCGTACCAGTAAGTGGCCTGACTTTCACCCCTGGGCCAGTTAGGTAGTATTTCATTTACAAGAATAAAAACAAATGTAGCTATTACAAGCTATAACAAATGTAGCAAATAATCATATACTATTTAATATTCCAGCAAAATATTTAGGGCTAGTTGCTTCCCTCTATTACTTGCCATGGCAGAAAGAAATTTACTATAGACCGCTACCACAATCCCTCTAAGGGCATGGCTCAGAAATCCCTGAGTGGCATAATTCTGTTGCTAAATATGAAATGGGAGGGCAGCAGCACAAGATGTAGGCAGATATCACATCTAGTGCTGCCATGAGGGCCTGGACAGGGTGAAATAACCCCATATGGGACATGTTCCTCATGGAAAGATGCACAAGTTGAGGCTAGACTTTGAATGCAAGTTAATGGCGACCAAGTCAACATTCCCAACACTGATCAGCCTGCTCATGTGGAATCCTACAGGTAAGATCAATTCCAGAATCTTTTGTTCTGGATGCATACATACCATGCTCTGCTGCCATCTTTGTGACCAGCTAATCTAAGACTGCAGGAGGCTTGGTAAATTGAGTGCATTTAGTAGTTGGACACAAACCTCCTCTCTCCCCTCCCCACTCTGATGCATATTATCATAGATAACACTCTGCACAGCTGGCCCTTGGATTAGTGGGTCTTTTGGCCATGCCTGCTACTCCCTCTGACAACTTATGAAGTGTGACTTTTCATAGGCAGGATGCCACACAGTTTGTGTTTGAGCCCCTGAGTCTATTTTGATATTACCTATCTGTATAAATTAGTGTGAAGGGAAAGGTTGAGTACAATGTACAAGACTTTAACCAAATTATTTTTAAAAGTATACAACTGTTGTACATTCAAAACAAATTTTTAGCTAACAATTGTTGATCCATTCTGTAAGTGTTCAAAATAAACTATTTTATGGGAATGGCTAATGGAGAATTCGAGGGAAGAAAGAATATGGTGACTTCGGGGAAAGTGAGTGATTCAGTGCAAAAAGGGTAAATTTCATCTTCACATTCTTAACTGAGAGGACATTCTGCACATCTTAGGAATGCACTAAGTGGTGCGGTAAACCAGTAAATTAGAAGAATGTAAATTCTTTAGTAGGAATTGTACGCAAGGGGAAAATGCTTCCTCATGCTCATATTTGTTTTCATGAAAATAATGTACACTCTTCCTAAAATCATATTGGTACAAAGCTAAGTAAGACATCAAAACCAGTAATAGATATTACATGGGCCTGAGAAATGGCAGTGACATGACTATGTTCTATGTTTATGAAAATTCTTTTGAGCATGAGAAATATCATTCACAGTCTGGCTCTGTATATAGCTCTCTGTCTTATTTATCTCATTAAACTAAATTGTATTCTGATTGGCTGAATGACCTCTGATGTTGTTGGATTTATAGAATGCCTTTTGAAAGCTTCAAAGCACTTTACAGAATTACAAAGTGTGTGTGTGTGTGTGTGTGCAGGAACACTTCACCCACTGTCTACAAGCAGTCACTTCTGGGTTGGACATGGTAGCCATAAAATGCCACTGAAAACTCTTTAGGGTCAAAGTAATGAAGAATATTGTATCCATTGTCTTAAAATCCTGCTACCCAGGAGCTGTTCTATAACTGCCTTGAAATCAGACTGGAAGTATATAAACATGTTGTTTTTTAAAATGACTGTTTAGTACAAATGTTGACTAAGTTGAATGTAACCAAACATAAGCATGTAAAAGAATATTTTGTGAATTCAATATACATGAAAGCTGTGAGTAAGGCTAAATTCCTCTTCTCAGCATCCTGATGTAAACCTTTTAAGCTTCACTCTTATCAAGATCTCTGCATATTTGTATAGTATTCTCTAACATTTGAGTCATTGTCTAACTGTTTGGATACACAGGCATTTTTAATCACAAAAGGGTTTTACCTGCAACATAGGTGCTGGAACTCAGGGTGCTGTCACAACCCATGGCTTGAAGTGGTTTCCATCATATACAGGATTTACAGTTCTGGTTCAATGGCTGTCAGCACCCCCACTATACAAATTGTTCCAGCACCCATGACCTGCAAAAGCACCCGTGTGGACATGGCTACTCGGGTGGTGCAAAGGAACCATTGCATGGCTTGGGATTTATTTTCATTTCTTTTTTTTACCTTGACCTAAGAAAATTGTTTCTACTGTATAAATTTGGGAGAGTGCATAGAACAAATAAGAGTCCTCATTAATAAAGGATATTGTCCAATATACAATATCGCCTAACTCCTGAGGAGAAGAGGTTTAAAATAGATTAAAATGTATGAAGGCAGTCATCAATGAACTGAAAAAAAAATTGCAGAACTTTGCTCCCCAAAACAATAGGACAACTTCAGAATTTGCAGTAAACATTTGTAATCTTTTTACACTAAAAATAGATGAGATGCTCCATAATTTTCAGTATATTATAGCTTGATCTTCCTTTGAAATATTTGAAAGCCTCTAATTTTAAAAAAAAGTCTTTCCTAAGATACAAACATAGGAAAGAGTACCAGAAAAATATCTGCAAGATTATATCACTAAAACTGCTTAGACTTGAATGAAACATTGTTTATCTTAGAAGGTTTTGAACCCTTCTCCATTAAAATGATCCCTGGATATGAAAAAATGCACCCTTCTCCCAAAGAGAAAATAATTTTGCTGGCTACATTAACAAGCTGGTCTGCGCTCCTTTTATCTTTCAAAAATTCTATGCCTGATTGCATTTATGTTCTCATTTAGCATCTCAAAATGGGTACTTTCTTTCAAGAAGTGTTACTGCATGACTCACCCGCTTAGTTAATCTGACTAATTAGCATACTGTTGCCCATTAACAGCATTATAACAACAACTGTAGCTCTCACTACCTCACGGTTTTGAAAACAGACCTCTTCTGATTTGCAAGGACATGTGTTGCACCCTATCTTTTGTTAACTTTAAAGATATTTATCACATCAGCAGGATTCGCAGATAGCAGTGGAATAAAAGGTATAATTCTTAATATCCTGCAAAGACGCTTAGCCCATAATCTCTTCTAGTGATTTATTAGAAATTTTAAAACTAAGTCCTTAAGTCTGCAAGAAACCTCCCTGGAATCCAAGCAGCTCTTAAGCCTCTCTTCAAATTCTGTTGAAAAGCACTGAGTGTGGAGTTACAGAATTTTGTCTATATATGCTAATTCATAAGAGTAATCAATATGAGTATCTTTAGGAGTTGAAATAACATTCATAACTTGACCCTATTGCTCATGAATATTTTTGGTGTGTATTGCTATTCACAGAGACATACATTCTAAAATTAATTTAAGATATTTGGGTTCTTGGAAGTATACATCTCTCATGTAGGCATGAATTGCAAACTAGGAATATTCTTATTCATGGAGGGAATTCTGGGAACCACAGGTGCATAAAAGATAGTGCCTTTCAGAGCTATTTGGAAATAATTGTGGAGAGGGGTGAGGCTTTCAGTGTTCAAATTTAGGTGCTTAAAATTACGTACTTAAATCTATTGACACCTTTAAAAAGGGGTCTAATGTTCAAAGAACTACCACTGCGAACAGGAAACTGTGGTCATGTTGAAAAATAGCACTTTGTTAAGACAGCATGTAGCCTCCTTTCCACTGAGAATAGGCAATGGCAGCCATTTTGAAAGAGGGCAGTTCTTCATGGAATTCTCTGAATATTTATTAGTCCCTGTTCAGGAAAAATGAAAGGGAGCAAATAAAGATCTAATGTGTCTTTAAAGATAAGTTTAAGTTAATGCAGAATCTAGTTCCAAAGTATGTGCTAATCATAATAGTACACAGTTATTTCATAGCATCGATACCAGGCAGAGTTAAAGTTGTTTGGGTGCCCTGAGTGTTTCTATATCTTAACTTGTTTGGATTTATTTTAAATTTAACCTTAAACGTGGAATTTTCTGCATTTATAATGCTTATTTGTGGGGTAATTGCAACTTCCCTGTATTTTTACCCTTAAATTATTGATGTGTACTCAACAGTACCTTCACACTTATGTATTTTTTTTAATCTGGGAATATATGCTTAGAATTGGGGGACACATATTTTATAAACTGAATTCAATAAATGTACAAGACCTCACGAGAGAGATCCAATCGGAACAAATCTCTAGACAATCCACATTCAAAGCCATATTATGACCTATGCTGTCTTGTTGACCTTATACCCAGGTAGGCTAAACAACAATAGGAGCAAGATAAGTGTAACTTTTCAATATGTATCTCAAAGTACTGCTAGCTGTAAAGCCTAATTATGATCACTTAAATGCCAACATACTTGCTCATTTCATTGCTGACCACTGTACCAGAAACATCGATCTAATGTGCTTCTTCAGTGTCACTTGTAAGTGAAACACTGTCACACATTCACATGGGCACTCTGTAGCAATAAATCTTCAAAATCTGAATACAGATCATTAGACATGATATAGAAAAACTGATTTAGATAATCACCATCTTTGTTTTGTTAGAAATTACGGAAAACATTTTATTTGGATTGATGGAACTAAACCTCTTAGACTCCAGTGGCCAGTGGAATACTGTTCATATCCTGTTTACACTATGAAATTGTGCTACTGCTGATATTCAGAATAGTTTCTTCTGCAACTGATACTGAAAATTGTTAGCCTCTAATGTAGATGGGGAGGGGGAACCTACATAAAGTGTGAATGAGTTGCTTCCATCAAGTCTGTAATGATGTTGATAACATCCCATATACACTATTAGATGGAGGCAAACCATTGCTGACAAACTGTTAATATTTGTTCAATTTCCTACAATAAATAGAGCCTAAATGCTGGCAGAGATGTGGAGGGAGCCAGCTACAGAAGGCCTCCTTTTGCTTAACCTCAACACTTGACCTTGCCATTGGTACGCCTGTGCTCTGACACCCCTCTGGAGGGAAACTGCAGAGCAGCAAATCTGAGTTCTGGATGGAGCATGCTGCTGATTGACACTCCGCTCCTCAATCCCTGATACGTGAATATTTTCTCAACAGCTAATGTGCCATGCTGATCTATTCTGGAGGACAGTAAATTGACTATGGAAAAGAAGAAATTTTGTTCCCCCTGCTGCAGAGCAAGGATGGGAATATAGGAATTTTGATTGCAGTGAGGCCCCCACATCAGCAAATCATTTAAGCATGTGCTTAATTTTAAGTGCCTGAATAAACCCATTCCTATTCAGCAAAGCACTAAAGCATATACTTCAGTGCTTTGCTGAATCTTGACTTAAGTGTATAGTACTAAATATCTCCCTACAAAACCACAGGTAGCACTAATTATAACACTAAATGGCTACCGCAGGTTACTTGGATGAAATGCCTCATTCAACATTATCATGTATGGTAAAGGATGAATCCTAGTCCAATTTGGCTTGCAGAGAGCACAACTTGGGGGCACACAGTATGTCAGTCTCTGCAACATAGACTTTCCAAGATATGCAATGATAAATGACATATTGGATAGCAAAAATCAAGCCCCCAAAATGCATTTGGTTGTTTCAGTTTTGTGACTCTTCAAATTCCATTAATCGGCTTATTTTAGCAGGAGCCCATCTGAAAAGACAGCTTTGAAAACTGTCATTTGATTAACAGATAACATCCCCTCCACCTAGAAACTATGAAGTTATTTTATTTTCCCAAAATTAGGGAAAGCAAAACATGAAAGAGGATTCTGACATGTATACTGCAAAAAGTATTTCAATTTGAAACAGACACAGATTATGCAATTAAGTGGTCATGAAGCAAAAGAAAATTCTGTTCTGGGTAAGCAATGGCTAAAAGACAGAAGAAACAGGAATAATTCTCCTGTGGCTAATTCTCCACAAGACAAAAGATTAACAGTTGAGTCCTCTGAGGTTCTATAGTTTAGACCAGTGTTATGAACGTGGCAGTAGTAACTCCATAGTTAAGTTTGTTTGAAATTTACACTTGAAGCAGGACTAAAATCCGTGCTTTTCACATTTTAATGTTTGAATTTAGTCTTACAGATTAGGTCTTCGTAGGACAAGTGAATTCTCTTTTTCCAGTAACTGATTAACTTTAGCTGACAAAACATCTAAAATGCTCCCTTTTAAAAGTTTGGTTTGGAGAATCTTTTTTTTAACTAAATAACTGAACTCTAGACATCAGAGTCCGATATCTCAAGTAGGCCATTTCTCAAATTTTGAAGGAAATTTCTGTTAAATTATATATTTGGCATAAATTATTCTAGTATGCCAAGAGTAAGCGACAAACTGAGTTTCACAGGCTGCTTCCATTTTCTGATACCACCTGACTGATTAGCCGTGTGCTGCGCATATTGGTGGAACAGAGCTGTGCTGTGGGGATGAAGGGAGTGGGGCTGTGTTGAGGATTCAGAGAGGGAGATCCTGATTATTTGGATTTGAACATTTGTAGAGGTTTAGTGTTAGAAGTGAAAGTTCTGTTGTGGAATTTTGGGGGGGGGGGGGACAACGAACTAGTCTTGCAGATTCTTGCATGCATGCTTGTCTCCAAATAGTCCTTTTGAACTCATTCCAAAAATATATTTGTGCAAATATTGATCTAGGAATCCATCTTTTCCACCATTTTTTGTTGTGGCTCTGGATGAAATTTTGACTTGTTCTTAACTGTAATTCAAAGAAGTTCTTTATTTAAAAGAGAGCTTTGACTTGGGGAAGACAGGTTATCAAGATAATTAAATCCAGTTAGAACAGAACATTGATTTCTTACCTTCATTAGATGAATGTGTAACCCACTAAACTTTGATTACACAAGTACCCCCTATAATTCCATTTTACTGCAGAAATGTGGGTTTAGCTTGTTTTGACAGCAGAACTCCCACCTCTGGATAACACAAGATAAATATGCAAACTTGGACAGTCATAGATGCCTATTCTCTAAGTTGCTCCAATTCGGAATACAGACACCACACTTTAGTAAAGCTACTCAAACTAAAAAAATATTAGAACAATTTGAGGGTTACCCAAGACTCCTCATAAGTCAACATATCACTACATCAATACAGCAAATACTGTGCAAACAAAAAAAACCATACAGCTTTCTTCATATCAAAGGCCACAGATCCTATGGATTTAAAACATGCACTGCCAATTTGACATTAATGTCACCACACCATCCTGGACTGAACAAAACAGCAAATGTCCAGTTCTTTGAATAGATTGGTATCTTTCTCCTGGTGGTTCCCTTCTTCCTGCAACTAGTAAAAGCAGGCCTGTGGGCCTCAGCTTTGAGGGCAAAAATCTGCACATCCCCTCCCGTAAAGCTGTCTTCCCTCTGGGCCTGGCTGAACTAATTGAAGACTTTGGTGCTTCTTTTTTTTTTTTTTTCCTTTTTCTTTACATTTGTGAGACGAATTGGCCTCTACTCTTGGAGACGTCTATGCTCCAAGGGTTTGTGAACCTTTTCCTTTGTTTCCCTGCTAGTCCCAGACTAGTTTGGGTGAGTGAACAGCTACTCCACTCTTCTGGCAAAAAATAAAACAAAACTGACTATGATAGTCTAAAAGAAACTGCGACAGAAGCATGGGTTAACAAATGCATTCCCCTGTTACTCCTCTGTTAAAATGGTACTAAACATCCCTTGTTCACAAAGATGAAGATTTTAAGAGATGGAGAGTATGGGCTTTTTAATCACATCTTGCCTTCAGAAACTAACATTATTTTGAGATGTGTTGAATGGAAACACAATAGCTAATCCCAAAACCAAGACTATTCTGTATAGAAGTATTTTATTCATATAAAAGTGTCACAAACAGGATAAACCTTTAAAAATTCTCAAATGTTCCACAAGTTCCTTCATTCAGACACTATTAATTCAGATTCTTGAGTAAAGGCAAAATTTAAAAATTCAACAGTCAACTGAATTCCCACATCACCCAGCTCAGAGGCCCCAATCTCTTCCTTTTTTTCAAAGGAAAAAACCCTCTTGCTTCAGCCTCTGTGACAAACTCTCTGCTAGAAATATCCTCTGAGGAACAGCTCTGTGCTGAGCTCCCAAGGGAACAGATTCTGCCACCCATATGCTAAATAATAACCTTGTTCCGCAAAGAGCCCCACTAGACCAGAATCACCTAGGCACTCTGATTATGCCCAGCCACCCACCCTCCTGGGCTTTCTATGGGTTGCTCTGCAGCTCACAATAGCTGAAAAGCCTTATAACTGCATATGATACAGAGATTCCCTTCCTGTGCCTGATGTTCCCCCTCCTGGCCCTGCCCCCTAGCATGCCCACTATTCCAGAGATTGTGATGAGACCCTATCTAGAGCATTACATGACTGTCCTATGCAGTGTCTGCACAAAGGGACTCTTTTGCCATTAATCCATTATTCCACACTTACTAAAGCTATTTCCCTTCTACCAAGTGGACCCAGTTTCTCCCTCCATTTTCTCTGACTCATAGGTAGCTATTGCTATTGTTACTACCTGAAAGGGGGTTTCAAAGAGGATGGCTCTAGACTGTTCTCAATGGTAGCAGATGACAGAACGAGGAGTAATGGTCTCAAGTTGCAATGGGGGAGGTTTAGATTGGATATTAGGAAAAACTTTTTCACTAAGAGGGTGGTGAAACACTGGAATGCGTTACCTAGGGAGGTGGTAGAATCTCCTTCCTTAGAGGTTTTTAAGGTCAGGCTTGACAAAGCCCTGGCTAGGATGATTTAACTGGGACTTGGTCCTGCTTTGAGCAGGGGGTTTGGACTAGATGACCTTCTGGGGTCCCTTCCAACCCTGATATTCTATGATTGCACTACAATATGTAAATTGTTTCTCTAGTCTATATCTAAAAGCTTTTAGCTGTATCAAAGGAAATGTTGGCAGCTGAACTCTGGCCCAAATGAAAAGTTGTTGGTGTACTTGTGTGCGCACTGAGTTCCTTTCTACCTTCTACGCAAGCCAGAATTGTGCATAGCGTCTTCCCCCATTCAGACACTTACTACCCTACAGCTTCCATGCTGCTATTCCAATTGCATGGCACCCAACTGACATCTTCACTGGCGCTCCAAGAGGGGCTGCATTTTACTCAGGTACTATCAACAGCAGGATCAGAACCTAAAGCTTTAATCTGTGTTTAGAATCTCAACCATGATTAAATCATAGATGATTACAATAACGGTCTGTAGCCACACTTGCTGTGATGGGTTGGGCACATTATTGCTGTAAGCCTCCACGCTGAAAGTCTACATCAGGGGTCTCAAAGTCCCGGCCCGTGGGCCATCTGCAGCCCAAGAACCTCCCCACTGCGGCCCGCAGAGGAGAGATGCAGGCAGACACGCTGCCGGCAATGTTGGCTGCCGGCGCCACCCTCCGCAGTTCCCATTGGCTGGGGGACAGGGACAGAGATACCATCACTAGTCGCCGGGCACAGTCAGCCATGGAGGCAGCATCACTTTTTTCCCCACAATGAATATAAACAAGTCAAAATACCGAACACAGGTATCTGAGCCGCATCTTGCTGCTGTCCTGAAGGTTTCAACTACTCAGTCACTGAGGCCAAACATCAACAAACTGATAGAACGGAAGCATTGCCAGGTGTCTGGAAAACACTAAAAACTCTGGCAGGCAAAGAATTGTATAAAATTGTATGACAGTTTTATTATTTCTAAGAAATTCGAAATAAACAATAAATGTTTACTCTTCTGACCAGCATCTTCAGTGACATTATTGGCCTGCTGGGAGGATTTGAGGACTGGGACTGGCCCTAAGGTAAACTGAGTTTGAGATCCCTGGTCTACATGAAAAATTTTCAAACACTTGACAGATGTAAGTAATTTTTGGAATAAATAAACTTACATAGGGTGATGGGGTGCAACTCACTACTGTGGCGCCTCCTGCTGGCTGTCCTGGGGATTAACTGTTTGCAAGTGCACCCTCATCTGGTGATGTCTTGCTACTGTCACTTCTTTTGGACCCAGGTCACTCTCAGGACCATGGCATTCTTTTCATGACATAGCCCTCCGGCTGTGCCGTACTTAATGCTTCCCCCATGCCAGTGGAATGGTATTCCTCTGTGCACCACTTCTTCAGGGGCAAGAGGGGACCCAGGCCCACTCACTACTGGGTTCCAGCCCAGGGACCCTGTAGATGGCAGCCACATGCTGTGTCCCCTCCAACCCCTCAGTATACTTTCCTGGGCCACTTCCTCACAGCTACAGCACCTTCTCTGTCTCAGCACACCAGCAATCATCTGGGAGCTTGCTCTCAATCCCCTGACCCTGCCCAGCACTGCTATGTCCCAGGTGCTAGCTTTCTTCCTCCTGCAAGGCAGCTAGGTCTCCCTCCTTATGCTCCAGGGAGCAACTGAAGTTGCTCTACTCTGCAGCCCTTCTTATGGGCAAGCCTGGCCTCGATTGGCTGCTCCTTGTAGCACCTCTCTAATTGGCTGCCTCCTGAGCAGCCTCCCTAGGGCTCTATTAACCCCTAATGGGCCAGTGTGGGGCAGACACCCCATTACACATACCTATCTTACAGTAAAAAGAAAAAGGAGTACTTGTGGCACCTTAGAGACTAACAAATTTATTAGAGCCTAAGTTTTCGTGAGCTACAGCTCACTTCGTCGGATGCATTTGGTGGAAAATACCAAATGGTTTTTCATACCAAATGGTATTTTCCACCAAATGCATCCGATGAAGTGAGCTGTAGCTCACGAAAGCTTATGCTCTAATAAATTTGTTAGTACTTGTGGCACCTTAGACTCCTTTTTCTTTTTGCGAATACAGACTAACACGGCTGCTACTCTGAAACCTATCTTACTGTGGTTCGGGACCCCAGAGTGGGTGACAACCCCGTTGTAATGGGGTCACCAGGGCTGGTGTTAAACTTGCTTGGGCTCAGGGCTGAAGCCAAAATCTGAGTCCCACCACCCAG
Source organism: Dermochelys coriacea (assembly GCF_009764565.3). Taxonomy (NCBI): domain Eukaryota; kingdom Metazoa; phylum Chordata; order Testudines; family Dermochelyidae; genus Dermochelys; species Dermochelys coriacea. The sequence continues at coordinate 77,540,522 of NC_050069.1, forward strand.
GGCTGAAGCCCTCAAGCTTTGGTGCCCCCCAGGATGGCAGGGCTTGGGCTTTGGTCCCCCAGCCTGGTTGGTGGGGCTCAGGCTTTGGTTCCCCCTTCCTGGGGTTGTGTAGTAATTTTTGTTGTCTGAAGGGGGTCATGGTGAATGAAGTTTGAGAAACCCTCCTGTATTAAAATATACCAAAACTTGACAAAGATGAATAACAATTAAACTTTTTAAATTTACAATTCCAAAAAATTAATAGTTTAATATATCTCTTACAGAGGAATTGTTTGCAAACTTATTTGTGATGTCTGCATAAATAAGAATGCTACAAGAATGATACCACAAATGCCTTCCTGCCAAACATATATAACACAAAGCTGCTTATATGGAAATGTTATCACATACCATATGAATAGATCTTACACGTCCATACTAACAAGATAGGATCACAGAAATTTTGTTCACCCAACTGGTATAGACAGTAGTAACAGAAGTGGGCCTAGTGGTATGGAAAACGGCAAGGGTAGTGTTTCCACACGTCAGGCCAGGCAGAAGGGGAGAAGGCATGTCGGGAATGGATAGGAGATTCCAAGGACAGGGAGTAAGGGAGGGAGAGAGAGAACAGCAAAGGGAAAAAAGAGGGGGGTGGCAATAGCAACATAAAATTTGTCCTACATTATGGCTTACATCTCAAGGATTGGTGTTCTGTGTTTTAGGAATCTATGCCCCACATTGCAGGAAGAATGGCTGAGAGGTCTAACTGTGTGATCCAGCGGAAGAGTTAATTCTGTCTTTCTGGCATAATGTGATATTCATCTTAACAAAACTGTCAGATTCCTGAAATTCTCCTGTCTTAACAAAATATTTTTCTGTTTTAGCTAAATCATGCAGCACAACTCCAATACGTCTTCTTGCTGCGGCTGCTTTTCACAGCTTGTGTTTTTATGGGGCTTAGATTAGGTTTTGGTGATTCATAGTACTTCAGCCACTCAAGAGCACTTTTTCAATTGGAAAATTCAGTCAAAGTGAATGCATCATCAGCATGATTGTCCATGCATGAAAGAACTACAATCAAAACAATGAGTACCATTTTTTAAAACCTACGCTTAAGCCAAGAAAAACAGTTATCATGAACTATTAAAAGACTTATTTTTCAGTTTCCAAGAATCTGTTATGGAGAACATGTGTTATCCTTGTCTCTGAGTCTCTTGTTCTGAGAATCCTGAATTGCAAATAGAAAGAATTTAATGTACATATTGTTTTAGAGTCATTAGCATGATACAGCTCTACATAATTTAATTTATATACAACAGATGTATCTACTGCTGATTTCTGTGGCAATTTTTTCTAGGAAGAGGCTTATAAGATTTAAGTAATGAATATTCCTTTATTATTTTCTTTTGTGCTTTCAGAATGCTAAAAAAAAGAAATTGCCTGTAAAATCTCTTAATGATAAATAAAATATATCTAATAATCACATTAAAGATATCAGGGGTAAAGTCAGATAGTTGAATCAAAATGGGTGTCTGCATTTTTGGCAGTTAGTTAAAGAAAAACAAATGTTGGTGGATTTTTTTAATTTTACTCATAATTTGTTAATGGCACTTTCCAAAGAGTTTAATCCCTAATAGCACCTCAACCCACCATTCAGTCTTGCCCCATTATATTGATATATTAATTCACTTATTTAGATTTATATGATACATAAAAAAAGGTCTATCTAGGGCTCTAGGTACCCATGACATACAGGAAAAATGCAGTCAGAGTGGTGCAAACAAATGTGAAGTCAGTGACCTCCCTAAAACCAGAAAGAGCCAAAAATAAAATAAAAACCGCCTTTGCCCCCTGACAATAATTTATAGTACTAAACAAAAACTCCTCAAGAGCCCTTCAATGCATGGAAGCCTGGAGCACCAGAGCACACCCACAAATCCCAGCCCTTATCCTCTCCCTCCCTCCCAAATAGCCTGGGATAAGGAAGGGATTTTGTAAATTCAGGCTATTTTGGACTGGGGCGGGGAGGGGTACCTCCCAAAATTGGTGGCCCCTCACGGTCAGCTCCCTGCCAGCATTACTGATTACTAATGAGGTAGCATGGTACGGAAATAGAGGTGGTCTCTAGCAGGCACTTCCCAAGCCTCTGATGCTGAGCATCATAGAAATGCCTATAGATACATACATAAATCAGATTAATTCTGTAATAAAGATTACCACACTGTTAGTGATTTTTGTCATTTATCTTGATTATTGACACTTCTGTTATGGTCACCCTATTTACTTAACATCTATTGTGATATGACTCACTAATATGGGGAATCTAAGTATGGAAAAGATTTATAAAGTTTAGCTGCTTAGGGGAGGAAGAGCAAAAATTAAGTCACTACATGTGCATCTACATAAACAAAATCCAGATCTCTTTGAAGGGTTTGGTACCACTAAGCCGGGGAGAGAAAACTACTGCCTGAGGGTCGGATCCAGGCCGTCAGAGATTGCCAGCCCTGTGGCGCAGTGGGGCTAAGGCAGGCTCCCTGCCTGCCCTGGCCCTGCGCTGCTCCCGGAAGTGGTCAGCACCATGTCCCTGCGGCCCATGAGGGGAGACAGAGGTCTCCGTGCACTGCCCTCGCCTGCAGGCACCGCCCCCCCGCAGCTCCTATTGGCCGGGGATGGGGAACTGCAGCCAATGGGAGCTTCAGGAGTGCTACCCACAGGCAAGGGCAGTGCACAGCAGAAGCGCCTGCCCCATCCTACCCCCAGGAGCCACTGCTGGACATGTTGGCCACTTCCAGGAGCAGCACAGGGCCAGGGCAGGCAGGGAGCCTGCCTTACCCTGCTGCATGCTGCTGCACCCCACACCCCAACCCCCTGCTTTCAGTCCCCTGCTGCACCCCTCCTGCACCCCAACTGCCTACCCTGAGCCCCCTCCCACACTTCACACCCCCTGCCCTGAGCCCCTGAGCCCCCTGCCACATCCCTCCTGCATCCTCTGCCCTGAGCCCCCTCCTGCACCCCAACCCCTTCCCCTGAGCCACTTCCTGCACACTGCACCCTGTCCTACACCTCGCACTCCCTCCCGTGCCCCAACCCCCAGCCCTACATTTATGGCCCTGCATACAATTTCCCCACCCAGATTTGGCCCTCGGGCCAAAAAGTTTGCCAACCCCTGCATTAAGCAGTCCAGGATTTTCTCTGTCCCTGCGGCCCAAGAATCTCTTTTGAGGTTAGCAGCCACATTTAGAAAGCCTGGGAGAGGCTGAAATTTTACCTGCTACTGAACAAAAAGAATGCTCACCAGATAGACTGAGTGATAGTCTTCTGGATGAGTCTGATACTGTTTGCACTGATCGTGCTGGTGTCCCCAATGTTACTGTGTCCCATTGTCACCTCACCTGAGCAACTGTTATAGCTCTCATATGTAGAGTCGGAATACTTGGTACCTCTCTGACCTCTTAAACACATCATTGGCCAAAGTCTCTGAGTTTAGCTAATAACTTAAAAATTATGCTAGCTATTGGTTGAGTTGGGCAGGGGGAAAATCCACCTTCCATGTGCTGACCCTATTCCATACATCCTGACGAAAGGAAGGACAGTTCAGTGTTATGCTCTTGGTATCATGAGTTCCAATTCAGTTACTCAATCAGTCTCCCTTGTATGTGTCCTGGGGTTCCAGGCTTTCGTGCATTGAAGCTCCTCATTGAATTGCTTCATAGTTTCCATAATTAAGGGATCCATAGCTTTGTAATTTAACCCTCATGTGAAAGACTTGGCAATATAGGGGTCCTGAAAGAAGTGCCTGAAAGCTTGCCTATACAGGGACATTACATCAGATTCATTTGTTCACTCTAAGTGCAGTGATTTTTAACTATATCAACTGAAGTCTATGTTGCTTTGTTATAGCACTTCCCTTGAAAATCACTGCATCCACACAGCTCTGTGATTATTGGAACCAACCTTGCAGCATTCTGGGCAGATACCCATGGTGTAATGTTCTGCTGCTCAGCTCTGTGATTTTTCTCACAATGCATAATGGGATGCTGTAATGTGGTTGCCACCCACTGCTAGCGTGCCTCCTTGTGTTTAGGTCCAAGAATGTAGTTTCTGCTGCATCAGGTGTCCCCTTGCTGTTTGTTGTTCGCTCTGAAGTAATCGTTCTTCTTGTAAATTGGCCCTCCTGCCAGGTCACCATTTAACCCACTCCTTCTGAGATTATAAAATCCAACAGGACAACTATTCAAATGCCTTCTCCAGATGGTGTTCAGTCACAACGTAGGGCTCTATGCCATTATATCTGTGGCTGGCAGGAGAACCTGGGGAACTTTTTACTAAAGTACTAACTATAAGTACTAAAGTAAAAACTATTTTCCCCATGCTTATTTTTCCCCTACTATTACTCACACCTTCTTGTCAACTGTTTGAAATGGGCCATCCTGATTATCACTACAGAAGTTTTTTTTCTCTTGCTGATAATGGCCCACCTTAATTGATTAGTCTCGTTACAGTTGGTACGGCAACACCCACTTTTTCATGTTCTCTGTATATATATATCTTCCTACTGTATTTTCCACTGCATGCATCTGATGAAGTGGGTTTTAGCCCACGAAAGTTTATGCCCAAATAAATTTGTTAGTCTCTAAGGTGCCACAAGTACTCCTCATTCTTTTTGCTGATACAGACAAACACGGCTATCACACTGAAACAAGTCTTTTTAATGTAAACTTTGTTGCTTTTAGGTGCCTGAGTTTGTCATACAAAATTCAATGTTACATTCTTTACAGTCCCAAAAGATGAAAACGAGCAGTTTACTCCTGCAGGATATTTATCTGGAGCAGTTTCACTTGGTGAAATGCTGCTTTTGATGTCGGTCAGCTAGCACAGACTGGTGGGAGAGAGTAGTGATGCAGAACACCAACACCAACACCATCTGGAAGCTCATCACCCTCAATCGCTACAGGTCAGTAGCTGACCAGTGTAGTTAGATGTTTGCCTGACTTTGCTTTATATTAGCAAAGATTTGACCACTACTTTAGCCCAGGCCTCATCACAAAGCTCATCACCCTCAATCGCTACAGGTCAGTAGCTGACCAGTGTAGTTAGATGTTTGCCTGACTTTGCTTTATATTAGCAAAGATTTGACCACTACTTTAGCCCAGGCCTCAGGCTTCATACCAGGCCTCTGATACAAGAGCTTATGTGTCAGGCTCTCTTCCTACTACAACCAGTTTGGTGTTGGTAGATCAACTGTTGTCGTGAAGGTTTCCAATGCTATTAGGAGGGCTCTGCAGTGCTGGGTCATAAAGCTTGTCAATATACAAAAGGTTATTGATGACTTTGCATAGATGGGGTTCCTGAACTGCACTGGGGGTACTGATGGGACACTCATGCCTATTCTTTATCTATATACCAGGAGAAAGACTTTATTAAGAGAAAGAGATATTTCTGCAGGCTTGGTTGGTCAACATGGAAGGTTTTACTAACATTAATTTAGGGTGTTCTGGAAAGATTCATAATGCCAGGATTCAGATACAACAAATCTTGCACCTTGGCAGGGGGTTAGATTAGATGACCCTTCCATTCCCTTCTAACCCGATTGTTCTATGATTACATGATGGCTAGAAACAAAGGGATGTTTGCTGGAATGAACAAGGGAGTTTTTGCTTCCCAGACTACTATGGACAGTAATGAAATTTGCTTCCTCCTTCTGGAAGGCATTCTGGGAGACTCAGCTTACCCACTCCTTCCCTAGCTTATGAAACCTTTCATTGGCTATTTGGACAAAAGAAAGGAGGGATTTAACTATACCCTGAGTATTTGCAGAATGACCGTGGAGTGTGTATTTGGAAAACTGGAAGGAAGGTAGCTGAACTCACAACAAGGTCAGATGTTTATCACCATTATGTGCCTCATGGGCTTACTGTATTTGCACAACATCCGTGAGAGCAAAGGAGAAAGCCTAGATGATGGGTGGGAGATGTAAGTGGGGGCATTTTCTGAACATTAGGGACAGCTAAAGAGGGGGGCTCTAAATACGGTCAGGAATGCATTGTGCTTCTATTTTGAGACTAAGGAATAGTTGTGAGTAATGAATGTACTGTAACCAAGGAAATGACTGAAATGTGTTTGTATATTGACTTTTTTTATTAGGAATTGATACTCTGTTATGTAGGTGTGGGGGGCAGGGGAGAAGGAGTTGTTCCTCAATGAAATTTTTAAATGGAGTTGTACTGGGAAAAGAAAAGAATTTATAAATAACATAGAGAACAAATAATACTAACTGTATTTTTAAAAAATGCAGTGCAAACTTAAAATCAATGTCACACTGGCATGAGCAAGAAGTGCATTTAGACTGAGATTTTTCAGTAGGAATCAGGCATCCAAATACTCTCAGTGGCTTTGAAAATTTCAGCCTTGAGTTAATCAATATTTCCTATAACCCCCTAGTATCCAAGTCAGATAGAATCAGGGCCAGGGATCAGTGATGGCAGGCAGCTAGGGGACAGAAATCTATCCAGAAGACTGCATGAATCACCTTCCATTCTATGAGGCCCAAGCAAGAGCTGGTCCCTAACTGACACTACAGATCATATAGGCCTAAAATTGCTACTGAAAATGCTGAGCAATGTATCTATAGAACACCCTCCCCTTTAAATACTACAAAAAGTTAACAAAAAACAAACCTTTTTTAAGCAGTGAATTTCAGACTGACCTCTATATTTTATCAGCTCTCTCAATTGTGAAATATTGTCAATAAGTTTGAAGTTGGAGTAGAACTTGATGAAGGCATAACATCTGGACAGTTTATAAAGCTTGCAGAATGGCTACATTGTCCAATGCTGAAAAAAAGCCAATTTCTTTACAAATTTTGAAAATAATGTTTTCAGAGCCTCAGAATCAAGCAATGTTTTATCCTTTACAGACTGTAAATGGGATTTACATGTCATTTATCCAAGTTACCATTTACAAACCAAAATATCACCTGAGCCAATCCTCTTTTATTTTATTACATCTTATTTACACGTCTTCTATCTTTTAACCAGTGGCAGATCTGGGATTTTTTGAATGGAGGGAGGGAGGAAGAAAGTTGTCTAAAATCAGTATTCAAAGGTGTTGTGTTTTATGAAGGATAATTAATCACATATCTAATATTTTGGATATGCAGTAAAACTTCAAGATCTTCATTGTCTTGAAAAATGGTCAGTAGTATTTTCTATCTGTCTTTTTTAAATAAACACCAAAGATAATCCATTCAAATGTCCCTCTATCAGTGTAATGCAGCAACATTTTGGTTAGTAAGACTGGGAAAATCTTTTATGCATACAGTTTATAACAAACAAGGCAGAGTCTAATCTCAGTTTCTGGAGAGTAAATCCATTGTTTTCAGCAACTAAATTCAGTGAGAATTATTCTGGATTATTTACTCTGGATTTATATGGATGCAAGTGAGATTAGCATTTGTCCACAGTTCATTGTTCCTGTCACCCAAAATCACAATCACAAACAGGAGCAATTCAGTTACCGGGACTTGAATTTTTAAAATAATTTTTAAAACAAACTGAATTGGACAGAACTGTATTTTCAGCATTTTGTTACGTTGCATTTATCCACTGCTAATTTTTAAAGGGGTTGACCTTAAAACTAATTGGTAATCACAGGTGGAAAGACTGTCCTCTTGTGGATAGAAATATGAGTACAGTGGGGGGAAGGAAGAGGAAAGTGATATTGTAGCTTTAGCAATGGGGACACTGGCCACTTTAGGGTTTCACTGCAGAGTTCATTTGAGTTACAACTCAAGTGTTGCCCCTAACTTAAGTTCTGTCTAAACACAAAACCGGTTAACTTGAGCATGCTAGCACTTTTAATTGGAGTTGGTGGGCATGGCAGGGGAATAGTCTACAGCTCATCAGCTGCTAAAACAATCATTGCAGAAACCTTTGTGCAGCTTGAGCATTCTTTTGCAGTGTAGCCGCTCTCACTCAAGCTAGGCTAACTTGAGACCAGCGAACTTGAGTGCAGATGACTTAACCCTACAGTGATGATGTAGCCTTAGTTAGACCAGAACTGAGCTGATAACACATCACAGCTGAGAAAAGTAAATTATCAGAATCCATTTTCTATGTCTCTATGTTTTATTTGATGCCAGGACTTTGACATAAAATAAATTGTAAATTATTCGTTCCTATGCTCCTCATGGGTTTATAGTATGGGCATTGTTGAAGCTCTCTGTCTCCTCATTTGTGATGAAACAAAGTAAAAAGCGGGGGGAAAGTCCTTGCAGATTTCTCTAATCTAAAACAGAGAGATGACTGACATGCAGCCTGTGGCCCCAAATTCAAATGTGATCCCACCCAGCATGGAGCTCAGCATTCAGTAGACATTTTTACATGTACAGCCCTCAGCTAAATTCAAGACATAGCCACCAAGGGAGTTCGGGACAAGAAGTTGAATGGTGGACAAGCACAATCAGTATGATGCATATGTAACACAGACAGACTAGTAGCAGAAGCTCTGAGACTGTTGTGGGACAGAGTCTCAGTTGTCAATGACTATATTGCTCCATGCCAAACAATTTGCCCACCTGCCCACCATTAAATATTTAAATAATTATAAATCCTCTAGTATATAACCATCCCAGTAATTTCTACATTACATTTTGTGTAGTCTAGTAATGGATTTTGGAATCTGGCATAAAATGACAAGTGACCCCATGCAATTTTAAGACAAATTGCAACAAGATACAGATTCTTTATTATTTGAAACTATTTTTAAAAGCCCACCTCAAAGTTCCAACACTGTAATTCTTCTGAAAAAGAACACCATATAAAATACATTGAGTCAAGACCAATTTGAATTACAAATCACTGCCTCTTACTAATCGGAACCCAGTATTTCCCAGTGGTCTGAAGTATACTTTTGCCGGAAGAAAGACCATTATTGACTGTTCCATATTTCAGAACTGGCTAGTGAGGATGCTAGTCTTCATCCCAATGGGATGTGCAGCTGTAATTGGTCTGTTATCCCTAAAAATATATCCGTACATTATATTGTTATCCCCATTTCATAGGAGGAGAAACTGAATCAGTAGTTAAGTGATTTGGCCAAGGGCAGATAAAAAATCAGTGGCAGAACTAGGACTGGGGCTCTTGAGCTCCTGGATTTTCTGATAGTCCTGTGTTCAGAACCCTAAATTATACTTCACACATGTGACATCTAAGGTGCTTAATTACTTTCATTCTTCAGGGTTATATACTTTGTTTCACTATATTTGATGAAAACAACAAGGAGTCCAGTGGCACCTTAAAGACTAACAGATTTATTTGAGCATAAGCTTTCGTGGGTAAAAACCTCACTTCTTCAGATGCATGGAGTGAAAGTTACAAATGCAGACATACATATACTGACACATGAAGAGAAGGGAGTTACCTCACAAGTGGAGAACCAGTGTTGACAGGACCAATTCGATCAGGGTGGATGTAGTCCACTCCCAACAATAGATGAGGAGGTGTCAATTCCAGGAGAGGCAAAGCTGCTTCTGTAATGAGCCAGCCACTCCCAGTACCTATTCAAAGCCCAAATTAAAGGTGTTAAATTTGCAAATGAATTTTAGTTCCGCTGTTTCTCTTTGAAGTCTGTTTCTGAAGTTTTTTTGTTCAAGCATAGCTACTTTCAAATCTGTTATAGAATGTCCAGGAAGATTGAAGTGTTCTCCCACTGGCTTTTGTGTGTTACCGTTCCTGATGTCTGATTTATGTCCATTTATTCTTTTACGTAGGGACTGTCCGGTTTGGCCAATATATATGGAAGAGGAGCATTGCTGACACATGGTGGTATATATAACATTAATAGACATGCAGGTGAATGAGCCTCTGATGGTGTGGCTGATGTGGTTGGGTCCTCTGATGGTGTCACTAGAGTAGATATGGGGACAGAGGAGGCAATGAGGTTTGCTACAGGGATTGGTTCCGGGATTAGTGTTTCTGTGGTGTGATGTGTAGTTGCTGGTGAGTATGTGCTTCAGGTTGGGGGTTGTCTGTAAGCGAGGACTGGTCTGTCTCCCAAGGTCTGTGAGAGCGAGGGATCGTTTTGCAGGATAGGTTGTAGATCGTTGATAATGTGCTGGAGCGGTTTTAGCTGGGGGCTGTACGTGACGGCCAGTGGTGTTCTGTTATTTTCCTTGTGGGGCCTGTCCTGTAGTAGGTGATTTCTGGGTACCCGTCTCGCTATGTCAATCTGTTTCCTCACTTTCCCAGGTGGATATTGTAGTTTTAAGAATGCTTGATAAAGATCTTGTAGGTGTTCGTCTCTGTCTGAGGGATTGGAGCAAATTCGGTTGTATCTTAGGGCTTGGCTGTAGACAGTGGATTGTGTGATGTGTCCTGGATGGAAGCTGGAGGCATGCAGGTAAGTATAGTGGTCATTAAGTTTCTGGTATAGGGTGGTGTTTATGTGACCATCACTTATTTGCCACTGGACTCCAAGTGAGCTGTAGCTCACGAAAGCTTATGCTCAAATAAATGTGTTAGTCTCTAAGGTGTCACAAGTCCTCCTTTTCTTCTTGTTGTTTTTGTGGATACAGACTAACACGGCTACCCCCTTATATTTGATGAGTTAAGCAGCAAAAGGGGAAGATCAGCAGATCTTCTTGCTCTAACACTGTTTATAAAGATAGCTATGTCAGAAGGGAATGGACCGTGGATGAGATTTATCTAGTGTATACAATGTGTCTGCTTGTGTATACAGGATGTTCTTTTACTCCCCTTAATGTTGTTGTTTGTTTTGTTTTGCTGCTGTAGTAAGCAGGACTGGAAAAGACAGAATTTTATCTATAGCATATGAACCCTGCATTAAAACATATTGTGCCCTGCTGAGGAAGAACAAATGAGCTGAGTGGGTGCCAAAATGGACTTTCTGAGAGAATTCATAGTAGCAGCCGTGTTAGTCTGTATTCGCAAAAAGAAAAGGAGTACTTGTGGCACCTTAGAGACTAACAAATTTATTTGAGCATAAGCTTTCGTGAGCATCTGATGAAGTGAGCTGTAGCTCACGAAAGCTTATGCTCTAATAAATTTGTTAGTCTCTAAGGTGCCACAAGTTCTCCTTTTCTTTTTTCTGAGAGAAGTTCCTGTTAGGCTTTCACCACAGAGGCTTCTTCTCTCGAACCACCTCAAATGACCAACCCTTTACTTCCCTTCTAGCAATAAGCATTACAAATTACTCTTCAAACGATTAACCCTTTGTTTGGAGCAACTACTTTTCCATCTGACATTGGTTTGTGTGACATTGGACACTCGGCACTTGAAGGGTGGTGCAGGCTTCGCACTGCTCATTTCTGAGCGTGAGGACAGAGACATTTCCGTGCCTTGTACGTAGGCACCTCCTAGCGCAGGGACTGGGGCTCGGGCGCCAGGATTTGCCAAGGGGAAGAAAAGTCAGATACGGGCCAATGGAGGAAGCAGGCACAGACAGAGCCCGGCCACTGCCCTCGGAGCGCTCAGACAGACAGACAGACAGAGCCCCCGCCCCCTGGAGCTCGCTCGCAGGCAGGCAGGGCCCCACCACTCCCATAAGCTCGCGCAGACAGAGCCCTACCCCCAGAAGCAGACAGACAGACAGACACAGCCCCGCCCCCGAACGCTCACACAATCTTTTCACAGCCCGACCGCGCCCAGGCGCTCGCACGGACAGACAGAGCCCCACCCCTAGAAGCGGAGACAGACGCAGCCCCGCCCCCCCGGGACGCGCACCCACGCAGCCGGGCGGGGCGGGGCGGGGCGGGGCAGCTGTTTTGCAAGGCCGGAGAGTCCCGGAGCAGCTGGGGCCGCAAGCGGGTCCCTCCTGCCTGTCCGTGAAGCTCGGAAGGACCCGCCGCCTGTCCCCCCTTCCCTCCCGCGGTGCCCCGGTGTTCCCGCCGCTCGCCCCTTTCCGGGATCACATGACGTGCCCCCGGGACGGGACATGGCTGGGTCGGGACACGGCTCCGCGGGGAAGCTGCTGCTGGTGAAAATAGTGATGGCCGGGGAGTCCTGCGTGGGAAAAACCTCCATCGTGAGGAGGTACACGGAGTCCCGCCCGGCCGGGCCGCCCCCCTCCGCCTCCTACATCGCCACCGTCGGTGAGTGACACGGAGCCAGCGCCGGGGTCCCGGCAGTCCACACGGATACGCCCCCGCGTTCACACCCTCGCCGACTGACCTGCGCCCCCGCGTTCACACCCTCGCCGACTGACCTGCGCCCCCTGCATTCACACCCCCACCGGCTGACACACACCTGAATGCACACCCTGCCACACTTATTCACACCCTGACAGACTGACACCCACTGAGTCACGCCTTGGCACGCTGTCACACACTCACTTTCACTCTGCACACATATTTATTTGTATCGTCAAGACTGGCTTTTATTCTGAAACGCATTTCCAGTCTTCATTAAATTAGACGTTTAAATACTGATGGTGAGGACCTAAATAGGGGGAAATGCATGGTCCTGTCTTTCCACTCCAAAGCTTCCTCATACCAGCTGTCATGTGTTGGCATTAATTAATATGATATCTGTGACATCCTCCTGTTGGCCTTAAAATTATTGTTGTTTGTTTATTTAAAAAAATGTTATTGCAGTAGTGCCTAGAGAATTTAAAAAAGGGCTTGTTTACACTTATCAGGGGATCCATGAGCGGTGATTGATGCATCAGCGCTCAGTTTAGTAGATCTAGTGAACACCTGCTAAATCAACTGCAGATTGCTCTCCCGTCAACTCCTGTACTCCACCAGATTGAGAAGAGTAGGGGGAGTTGATGGGAGAGACATAAGTAGATCTAAACTATTTGCGTAACTCAAATTATGTAGCTTAGGCCTTGGCTACGCTACAGGGGAAATTCAATCTAAGTCAAGGCCCCATTGCGCTAGGTACTGTGTATACACACACACACACACACACAAAATGAGAAAATGATACTCCCTGCTCCAAAGAAGTTACAATCTAAAATAAAATGCCTAGTTCCTTCACCTTTAATGATAGGTACAAAGTTAAAATCCTTTCCATTTATTTTACTGACCTTGTAGGTAATGATTTGTGAGGCATAGTTTCTCCAAGATAATCTCTTCTTCTTCTATAGGTGTGGATGGCTGCATTTATAATCACCTTATTTCATGTGGTGTTTAGTGGAAACTTATAGAAAAAGTGTGCAGAGAAACCTGCATGTTCCAGCAGCTCTGCATATGCCCTAGACCAGCAGTTCTCAAACTTAAGCAACTTGAGGACCCCCTTTTCATTTTAAAACTTTCAGGGACCTCCAAGCTCCCCAGCTCAGCCCTATGCCCTGCCACCACTCCATCTCTTCCTCTAAGGCCCCACCCCCACCTCCTTCCAACCCTGCTCCACCTCTGCACCTCCTCTTCCTTGCCTCTTTCCGCCACCCCCAACTCAAGCACACTGTCCCCCTCCTCCCCCTACCTTCCAGCGCCTCCTGCATGCTGCTGAACAGCTGTTCCCCGGCATGGAGGAGGCACTGGGAGGGAGGGGGAGAAGTTGATCAGCAAGGCCCACAGACCCCCTGGGGTATCCTCGGTCTGTGGACCCCAGTTTGAGAAATGCTGCCCGAGACTATCCCTGACCCGTGTTCTTATTGAAAGCCTCATACAATTATTACCCTTATAATTAGAAGTGTTGACGAGTACGTTTCTTCTCCATTGATATTGATTTAAATATGAATACTTAATGTAAGTGAGGATGTCAGAATCTGGCCCTATGAGAGCTGGGTGAATTTGGCCCAGTTTCTAACTCCCTTACTTCTAACTCCTACTCTGCAAGTCATTCCATTGAAACCTATACGAATAAGGATAGCACAGCCTATCAGAAAGGGAGGTGTCGGATAGTGAAATTGACCTTTGAAACCTGTAATAATGATGGAACGTACATCATTCCTGTGGGATACCTGTGAAAGTGAATATCTGCTTTCATGATGATACCTAATATTGGAAGTGCACTCATGCCCCTCAGACTTTTTCCTCAAACAGATGGAATTTCTGATACTCTACCTCTGTTCACTCAAGAATCAAAAGCTCCTGTGTATCACAAAATTGATCATGTTAAGAGTGTATTTTCAAAAGTCAAGTCTTGTGTGGTTTTCAAAAACTTTTAAGAAAGTTTTATGTCCCATCCATGCTGTAAGCAAATTATCCAAATCTGAATAATGATTATTTGCATCTGGTTTCAAAATCCCAGGCAGGTCAATTTTGTGGTATACATTGGCCCTAGATTTTTAAAATCAGTGGGCTGCGCTGGTGATAAGTGCCAGACTAACAGTATTGGCAGTAGAAGCCTCCTGTCCAGAAAAGTGCAATGCAGGAAGCAACAGTTTAAATTTCTGCAGCAGCAGCTTTCCAGTTTGGCCTCAACTGTATCCTGGATGGACAGTTTCCAGGGACGATAGAGCAGTTCAGACTTTGTCCATCTAGTCTTCTGTCTCTTTACTGAGTCTACCAACAAGGGTAGCAATTTTGATTTGGACATATGTCTGGTACAGTCTTGACTGAGAGCTTTCCTTTCTTGCAGCCCATTGTACACTCATCTGAAGGTCATGAATGGCTATTAATCATTACCTATCCGTCTGGAATTTCAACTGGAAGTGAAGTAAAAGGCCTGTACCAATACTCTCAGATATTTAGTCCCCTAGGAATTTGAGTTTTTAATGGGATTGTGTGTCATCAGCTTACCTTTATTCAGAGATAAAGATAGTAGTCATAGAAGAAAAAAGATTGTAGGGAAACTGTGGGGGGTTGCTTTTTGTGTCATGGCAACTAGGCATTCCATGTTGCTACAAGTAAGCCTGGTGAGACTACCAAAAAAAAAATGTCTTGTAGCTGTTGCTAATAGACTCTACATGTTGAAACTTTCTAAAATTATATATTTTAGAAAATGAAAACATGCTTTCACAGTAAATTTTCATTGAAAGCATTTTATGCAGCACTTAAACGCTTAAGGATGGTTGCCCTTCCTTGTTAGGATATAGATATTCAGACCTGTCTGCAAAGGCCTATGCTCTTCTCACTTAGCTAGTTATAGAGGTATAAAAGAGAGAATCAAAATCACTGTCTGCTGGTGTAAGGGCCTTCTCTTACTGTGACAGTCTTCAGAGTAGCAGCCGTGTTAGTCTGTACTCCTTTTCTTTTTGTGACAGTCTGAGGCCCTGTTCTTAGGCTAAAAGAAAAGGAGTACTTGTGGCACCTTAGAGACTAACAAATTTATTAGAGCATAAGCTTTCGTGAGCTAATAAATTTGTTAGTCTCTAAGGTGCCACAAGTACTCCTTTTCTTTTTGCGAATACAGACTAACACGGCTGCTACTCTGAAACCTGTTCTTAGGCTAAGATCTCTGGCTAAGCAGCAGAGGCAGCCATAAGCTGGGAAGCGACCGGTCACCTCCTCACATTCCAAACTAGTCACACTGAAATAAGGCAATTTGGGGCTATTAGAAAGGTGATCTGATCTATTACCTCCAGAGAAAGGGAAGAGCCTAGAGGATGTAAAAGGAAGTTTAGTTGATAGTTTTCTGTTCAGTAAGGACTCACTTATCAATAGCTGGGATGTGAAATCCTCATTTCTGTGCTGTTCTATCATTGTAGTCCCCATTTCCCTATTGTTTGTATAATCTCTGTCTGGTTCTGTGATTGTTTCTGTCTGCTGTATAATTAAGTTTGTTGGGTGTAAACTAATTAAAGTGGTGGGATATAATTGGTTAAATAATCATGTTACAATATGTTAGGATTCGTTAGTTAAATTTCAGTAAAATGATTGGTTAAGATATAGCTAAGCAGAACTCAAGTTTTACTATATAGTCTGCAGTCAATTAGGAAGTAAGTGGGGGAGGGGGAATTGAAATCATGGTTTGCTAAGGGGGAATGGGGGTGGGGAAATTGGAATCATGGTTTACTAAGGCGGGGGAACAGGGACAGAGGCAAGGTTCTGTGGTGTCAGAGCTGGCAAGGGGGACACTAAGGAAGGAAACTGGAATCATGCTTGCTGGAAGTTCACCCCAATAAACATTGAATTGTTTGCACCTTTGGACTTCAGGTATTGTTGCTCTCTGTTCATGTGAGAAGGACCAGGGAAGTAAGCGGGTGAAGGAATAAGCCCCCTAACATTCCTCTTCTTCAGTTACACAGTTTGGGTGAATTATAAGCAGTTTTATAATTAAACTTACTCGGATCATAAGGCAGATGCATCATATTGAAAATAGCATACTATAAAGAATAACTTTTTATTTAAACAATGGCTCAGGATAGAAAGCCATAGGGAAAGCCTATGAACAAAAAAATCTTGTATACAAGTGAACATGAAGCTTCTGCACAGTACTTATTTATTATAGGTATGAAATAAGTTGTTATCCTAGCTATTGTCTTCTCGACGGTGCCATGTGCTTCTATATGGGAAAATATTTGTGGAGATCTTGGTTCTAAAAAGGTGAAGCTTCCACTTATTTGGGGAAGGGAACGAACAGAAGGGAAGGAACAGACAATTGTATTTTGAATTTCTGTTCAAAGGGATGCATTCAAGTTCCATTTTTTTGGGGAAGGGAAGTAGCAGACAGTTGAATGTGTCCCTTTGAAAAGAAATTCAAAATACAAGTTCCACTTTTTGGGGGTAGGGAAGGAGCAGAAAATGTATTTTGAATTTCTGTTCAAAGGGATTGCTTATTGAGTGGGGCACTAGTTGCCCATTGATTGGTCTTTAGCTATGGCCTATGAAGCCCTTAATAGCCTTGGACCTGTCTACCTGAGGGATTGACTCTCTCTGCATGCCATACTGCCACAGCTGTGGTCACTAGAGATGTTCAGGCTGAATCCCCATCTTTATAAGAGAGCAGTTGTAGGGCATTATCTGTGAAGATTCTCTGGAACTTGCTTCCTCTCTTGACCTGAAATAGCCTGAATTTGTTGACTTTCTGGGCATGCTGTAAAAGGCACCTGATAGAGAGGGGTTTAGGAAAGGGCTGAGAGTGTGCTTCCTAGATGCTGACGGATGTGTGTATATGTGGGTGGTTGGCTGGCTGAGTTTCTGTGGAACTGATTATTTTAAAGCTGATGAGTTTTAATTGAGTTGTATTTATTGTATACTTAATTATGTTAGTTCTCCTGGAACCTTGAATGGGCATCTTTATTATTTAAATATAAAGAAAGAATGAATCATAAATACTGGGTTTTATCACATTCCAGGTTTTATATGAAGAATCCAAAGAAGAAAATACAAGCTCTTGTTTTCAAATAACTTTTATCTCTGGGCTGGTGATCAATGTTAGTTTTGTTATGTTGATCATATTATATAACACATTGACCTAAAACCATCTGAAATATGTGAGCTATCTTTGGCACTATATTTTTCATTTTTCTTTCTTGTCTTTTCAATTTGCTAAGTTTGCTTGAAACTTCATAAAAAGACATGAACAATTCATGCATGCAGTACATATTGACTTCCGTTGTTCGCTAACGTTCATTGACCTTTTTAGGTCAATACATTTAAGTTGACTTAAGAAGTCAATATGCCTTATTTTAATTTAGATTACATTTTGGTCTGATTCAGCAGTCTCTAGTTCCTTTTTTTATATGTAAAATCTCTTGTCAATTTATTATTAAAATTTATTTCAAATAAGAGCTGTTTTCCTGTACGGCTGGAATTGCCTCGCTGGGTTATAATTTTTTAAAGTATTCCCAACTCAACATTTTGAAAGTGACCTTCCAAACTTCCACCACATATCATGTCCCTGTCAAGTGCTGTAACATCTGCTGTAGAATGCTAAACAAACCAACCAAATTCTATAAGTGGTTCTTTGAAATGCAGTGTTCTTCAATTTTGTAGATTGCCTGATATGAGCATATAAGCATGTTCGGGTAAAATTATATTTCCAGCCACCTTTACTAATTTCTTCAGGAAAGTTTCACATAAAATTTACTATGGCTGCCAGTTGTATTATTTCTTTTTTTCCCTTCCATTAAAGTTTTAGTGAGAATTTTCATCAGCTGAAGGGCATGACCCACATGATAATTTAAACTTCTCCACCCAAATAGCCACCCCCAACACCAACTTTTAGTACTAAGTAGAATCTTGCATCTGAAGGCTTATCCTGCAAAGTCTGCTATAAGATGCATTTGGAAGTTACAAGAAGGGAGATTTTCTGGTATTTTGCCATTTTATTGCACTTTTGTGAATGTTTGCCTTTGATAGAGTTAGGCAGCGAGGTTCAAGTAGGAATCAAAATGATGATTCTAACATCAAATTATTGATTTTTCTGAGAACTTGCATTGGAACATTTAGATTATATGTAAAGCACAGAAGCAGAAGAATAGTGGTATGTTTATCTTTACACTGTCAAATATTTTATCTGGTTAAAACCATAAGAAAAAAAACAAAAACTTCCTAACGTTAATCTTTCTGACCTACAAAATGAAAGTTCCTTACTGATATATCATCAGCCCTTTGATAGACCGGGTTATTTTTCTATCTTCTTGCTGCACAGTAAACTTGATAACAGAATCATCAAACATTAATCTGAAAGGAACGGCTTTTGAAAAAAACATGTCTTTGTGTTTGTCAGGCAATAATTGAAATTCAGCAATCTTTCCATTGTCGGATGTGACTAGCATTCTCTTATAAAACACCTCTGCAGGGGACCAGATTGGTGGGAAAATGTGATGGTACTCCTCCATGCTCTGCCAGTAAAATAAGCTTCACATACATGGCATACTGCTCACAACAGAGTGTGCAGATGTTCAAATATAACTGTGGAGTGAAGTCTGATTACTCCCATGGGCTCTGCTGGGCTCAGCTTCCCCTCAATGAAGCTCTTGCGTCCTGCTGAGCTTCTTGATATTGGCTCCCCCTTGAGCAGGCTTATGTCCCACCGGGCTCTGCAGTGTTTCTTTAGCTTTGCTTCTTGATTTGGGGAGGAAGGGGAAGTAGTGATGTCTCTCAATCCCACTTACATATGGTGTCAAACAGCTGTCGCTCACAGTAACTAGTGTATATCTTAACAATGTGATCTTCTCTCTCTTTTCTTTTATGGTTTAGTGAGCAGTGTGTTAATAGCATTGACTTAAAGTATTATCATTGATATCTGTGTTAGTGCCCGTTGAGATGAATGGTACAGATCACATTTCTCGGAGCTATGGATTCAGGTTCTGCAAATGTAGGTAGACGTCACTGCATCATTTACACTTGGGTCATATTTTTGAAGGTACCTTAGCAACCATAACAGCTAGAGGCTTGTTTTTATTTTTAAATGAAAGCTTAAAGCTTGTCTACATGAACATTTAGTACACTAGCAGTCGCACACACTAAGGAACTGTTAATGTGCAGCAGCAAGATCCACATGGACAGTTAGTGCATGGCAGGCTAGTCCAGGGTAGATTCACACCCAAGCTTGCCACGTACTAAATGTTCGCATAAAGAAGCTCGTAGATTATAGACAACGTAAAGCAGCATGAAGGAGGTGCAGGTACGCCAGTCCGCTGTTTGTGCTGAATCTAAGCTCTGCCCCTCTGTCTAAAAGATAGATTTCACCAGCACAGAAACTGCAAATGTGATGTTTTTCATGTTCCTTTTCTATCAGAGGAGAATTACAAAGGACAGTTTTGTTCTATTTTGGAATCATCAGAGTTAAGAGAGATTTCTAGAATTATGGCTATTAGCCCACAGCTAAGGGATAAGAAGAAATTTACAATTGAAGACTTTAGAAGACAGACTATTAAGGCTATTCTTCCAAGACAGTCTAAAGATGCTGCTGATTTTACTTCTGGAAAAAAAAGCTGTGGTACAACAGTTCACGAATATAGCAGGCATAGACTTTTGAGTACTGTAGATTCTGATAGCTTGAGGCTTGACTCATGAGCATTAAGTAAGATAACTTGCAGTTGAAGGTGTCCTCTAGGGCAGTGGTCTCCAAAGTGGGGTGCGCGCACGACGGTCGATTGGGGGGCACAGCAGGAGGAGCGCCGCTGGAGCAAAAGGGCGGCGCAGCAGGAGGAGCACTGCTGGGGGGGAAGGAGGGGGCGGACCTGAGTCTTCCGGCCCATGGAGGAGCAGGGGCAGCCGCGCAGCCAGCGGCCTGAAAGAAGCGGCACTTTCCCCTTCAAAGCCGGCCGGAGAGAAGCGGTGCTTCGAAGGGGAAAGCGCCGCTTCTCTCCGGCCGCTGGCTGCATGCTGCCCCTGCTCTCCTGAGTCCTCCGGCCCCTGCTCGCAGGGCCGTATTCAGAAAGGGGCTTTAGAGCTGCAGCCCAGGGCCCTAAAGCCCCCTGCATTCCGGGTGGCCCTGTCTGCCGGGGGGAGGGAGGGGCAGCTCCCAGAATCGTGACCAGGGAGGTGGTGCTGTGCTGCGCAGAGCCACCTGTACCCCCCCACCCCAACAGGAGCTCCCCAGGTAAGTGCTCTGCACCTCCTGTCTGCCCCAGCCCTGAGCCTCCTCCCGCACCCCCACCCTGAGTGCCCTCCTGCACCCTAACTCCCTCCCAGACCCTGCACCCCACCGTGAGCGCCCGTTGTACCACAAAGTGTAAAATCAAGATTTTCAAAAATAAAGCGCATTCAATCACATTGCTCTCACTAAAAATATTATTAATTTTTTTAGTGAGAGCAAAAAGGCTTTTAGTACCATTAATAAATCAAAAAAAATTTTAAAAATATTGTTTGTTTCATCTTTATCTCATCGTTTTTTAATTTCTATTTTTGTGTATGTTTTATAATTTACACTATTAGTACAGTAGTACATGTATATAATTTATACATAAATTATATATATATTGGGGGTGCGTGCTCAAAAAAATGTTACTGATAGGGGTGCACGATCAAAAAAGTTTGGGGACTGCTGCTCTAGGGTTTGAAATGTAGCATAATCTCTCTTCATGAGGTTATTCTTTTATGGTGTAAGGTATTTATTTATCTGTATTATGGTAGCACCAAAACCAGAATTGCACTCTGGTTCCCAACTTCACTGATGTCCATTATAACATCTTTTTATTACTCTTCAACACAATATGGACTTTTCTTGACATGCAAAAAGGGTGTACTTTTTCAGTTGTTAGCCCAGTCAAATTAGTGTAAACACAGTTGAAAAGCCCCATTGAGATATAGGCTGACACATTTGAAATCATGTTAGCTAGGTAAGTTTTAACTTAATGAGAAGCCTAGGCAACAACATGGCCACCTAACACAACTTGAAACATGTTAACCGTAACATTTTAACAGGGCTTCTCAGTTTTATTAAGCTAATTCAGCTGAGCTCATATGCCTGAAATACATACCCTTTTGCCCATTAAGGTATTCTCCTAGTTGACTTGTAATGAATGAACAGAATGAAGAGGTTTCTCAGTGGATATTACATTTTGAGACTGAACACGGCTGCTACTCTGAAATCTGTTATTTGAAATGCTTTCTTTAATATTTCACTGCTAAAGTCATTGAAAAAGTTGTGTAACTGCAGGGAATTGTGCAATCTTTTTATTTTGGACCTTCATGCTTCAGTAGGTAGCAGACTCCAGTGTGATGTTTGGAGTTTCATTTTTATTGGATTGTAAACTCCTCAAGGCAAAAAATGTATTCTCCTGTACATCTGTGTGGCACCTATTTTTGGGTGCTATTGTGATAATATAGGTAATGAAAAACTAGATAAGTTATAAAGAAAAACAGTATAATGGCTGCAGAGGCATTACTATACTGCAATATGACTAGGTCCAAAATAGGTTTCAGTACCAAAACATTTTGGATTTTGAGGTATAGATGTTTAGATGGACGGGTATTATAGAGGTATGGTCTTTACTTGAACTTGAATGCATGTCCACTTATGTTTATACCTAATTAATTCAGTTAATTCATTTCTAGTCCTGTTGATGTAATCCTGGACACTTCTTTTCAGTAATGTTGTAGTAAACGCTAAAGAATGGCATAGGGCGATCAAATGCCACATAAGCATTTGTCACTAAACCTCCATGCAGAACTGCAGCACTATTATTATGGGACAGATTCCCTTAGCAGAAATTGCCAATACTGTGACAGTTTTGTGCATGGGCCATCAAACAGCTGTCATGTCACTTGTCAGCTAATGCTGGTTTGTAGCTATACTTTCCGAGTTGACCATGCACAATGAGTGACTGAGTATAGAACTTTGACCAGTTTGATAGTTAATTTCAATATAATTACTGATGTATATCAAGAAGAAATCTTGTAATTCTTTTTTCCCTACCTCTGTTTTTGTATATAGAATTAGTGGTTTGTTATGATTTTTGGTTGGTTGGTGTGCTTCCATTTCTCTACATTCCTAAAATAACTTTTATTTACAAACAGTCTCCATACAAAATAAATGTTGTTTCAAGACATGTAACAGATTTTCTTGTTTCTTTTAGGCATTGATTTTAAAGTAAAAACAGTAACATTTAATGATACAACAGTGAAACTTCAAATATGGTAAGTTATAATTTGTCCCACAAATGAAAGCCAACTAAATTATAGAACTGTACAAAATCTTGTCCAGCTTTGATTATTTGTCTTCCTACAGTGTAGAGATTGTATTAAAACTTTCATTAGGGTGAGGAGGCCATGTTTAGAACAACTACTGTAGTACGTTTTTAAAAAAACATTTATCTTAGAAACATTTAACATTAAGTTATTGTAGAATATGGATAAAATGTAAACCTATATTCCATACTAAATATAAGCAACTTTATTAAAATATTAAATTTAAAAAAAAAGTCAGGAGATTTGGATTTAAATATTTCAATATCCTATAAACATATGTTCATAGGGCCAGGTTTAGGATTTTGGATGAAGACTAGCAAGCTGACTCTTTGGGCACCATAAACTTATTTTTACATAAAAGGGGGAGTTTGGGGGCTGCAGCTGTGGTGGAGCCCAGTTATTTGTACTGAGTTCTGTATATATTTGCCAATTTTTGAGTTGCCAGCCATGAGATCTCCAATGGCTAGAGGGTTTGGATGCATTTTGATGAGGTTTTTTTAGTCCTTGTCTACTAAGGTACGGGTAAGATTTTTACCCTTGTGGGTTTTTTTTACCCTGTTTAGGGTAAGATTCTTTGCTGCTTATCTGAATTGCGAACACAGAACTCACAGCCCAATAGGAGGAGGGGCTATGGTAGCTTTTGAGCTACTTATGCATTCGCTTGATCCTGGGCTGCCCTGTAATTTCTATCATAATCTAGACAGCTCTGGAGGCCTGTCTAAATTATAGCTACCTCCCCAGGATGCTATATGGGCCATAGTGCTGCCTGGAATCTCTGCAGCACTGCATATCATGGCCCCAGCACCATCTTAAACCTCCCACCCCAGCCTATTCCCAACATTTTCCCTTAAACAGGTCTTAAAAAGGGATGCTCAGAAAACTACATTACATGTCTTCTAAAGTGCCTGTGCTGAGGAAATTGTCCCCCAGCCTGATCCAGTCATTTTAGAGCAGCTTTACACTACTTTACCCAGCACAAAGGGGCAAGGGCAGGAGAGAAAACTTCACCGATAGGGTTTTAGCTATTGGTGTCGCTATCCTAATCTAGCCACGCTGATGCTGAAATGCTGCCCTTCTGCAGCTTAGCCCAAAGTACAGTTCTCTAGTTGAAGTCTTAGTTTATTTCAGTGCAAACATTCTATACCATGGGTTGTACAAACGCAGTTACATACGTTTAATTACACTGTGATTAAAATTTTAATGTAGACAAAACCTATTTTTTGTTTTTCTTTCAATTATTTAAGTATAGGCTCTAGAATAGTCAGCAATATTAACAGAAATGCTCAAAATAGTTTGCCAGCTCTTTCCCTGCAGAGTGGCACGTATTCTACCACTTTTTCCCCCTCTCTCAAAAAACAGCTCAAAATTGAGGCTGTATTGTTTAAGTTGCACTAAAAAACACATCCATACTCTTTCCATGTATGCAGTACCAAGTGATTCCTTTCTGGTGTATTTCAGGGATACTGCTGGTCAGGAACAATTCCATACAATTAGTACTAGTTATTTTCGTGGAGCACATGGCTTTGTTCTGGTCTATGACATCACAAACTCAGACAGTTTTCAAGGTATAACAAGCTGGATGAAAGATATACATGAGGTAAGAATACCTAACTGCACTTGATATTAAAGTAGCTAACATCTTTATTTCCTGAGTTACTGCACTTAAAATGTTTTAATAAATACATGGAAATTGTTATTACAACTCCGGTTAAATACTTCTTGCCTGAGCTTATTCCATTCTGGCCTTGCTTGCAGTATACCATTGTTGTAATAGATTCATAGTACTTAGAGATTGGAAAAAAAACAAGTAGGACATCCAGATCATCTGTTCATCAATGCCAAATTGTTTTCTCCAATTTTCTTCCTTCTTCCCCCCCCCCCCCCCCCCGTCTTTTGTCAAGTCTGGTTTTAAATATTTCAAGTTATGAGGCTTCCTTCACCAAAAGGAAGTCTCCATGATCTAATTAGCTTTGTATCAGGAAGATCACCCCATTGTTCCTAGTTACCTCATCCCAGGTATCAGACTAAACAGTTCCTCTCCATTTTTCTTGATTATGCCTTTTTTGGTATATATTATGTTCCCTTTGGATGCTTATTCAAACTATTTATATTTATCTTGTTTAATCTTTCCTCATAAAGTTCTAGCTCTTTACATTAGATTGACAGTGAAAAACAAAAATATTCCATTTAAAATATTTTCTAGGAATGTGAACAGGGTGATGATTGTTGCAAATCAGCCTAGAAACAGCCAAATTAGTGAGTCTCATAATTGAAAAACAGGAATAATAAACACTTAATCCAACTCTAGTATGCTGTCAATTTATAGAGTGTCTTGGGTAAAATATATTGGGCCATTCATTGTAAAATATGTGTTTTTAAGCAATAACTGTTAAAACACAGGGCATTTTGTGAGAATTAATTACTGACTGGGAGAAGAGGTACCTCCTGTGCCAGGGCTGTAGCCCAAACAAATCCTTAATCCCCAGTAAATGCTTCGTGCCAAGGTTGTTGTTGCTACTGTACGTTAAAAATGTGCTGGAGTGTGCAGGCAAAACCAAAGTGCTAATTTCATTAAATATTTAATGCAATTACTTTGTACTTATCAAATGAATTGTTAGAGAACTCCTGTGTTGCACGTTAGCCAGTCAAATCGGAGTGTTGAGACAATTAAAACATCCACCTACATAAATACAATTTTATTTATTTTATTTTATTTTATTTATATTCACATAATACAGATTTTAAAAACACCTATGTATTGCTCTATGCCCTTTTTACAAATATTAAAAATCACAATCCATGTAAATTACCATATTCAGTAACTTGGCCTCAATCATAGATTCATAGATACTAAGGTCAGAAGGGACCATTCTGATCATCTAGTCTGACCTCCTGCACAGCGCAGGCCACAGAATCTCACCCACCCACTCCTACAAAAAACCTCACCTATGTCTGAGCTATTGAAGTCCTTAAATCATGGTTTAAAGACTTCAAGGAGCAGAGAATCCTCCAGCAAGTGACCCCTGCCCCATGCTACAGAGGAAGGCGAAAAACTTCCAGGGCCGCCTCCAATCTGCCCTGGAGGAAAATTCCTTCCTGACCCCAAATATGGCGATCAGCTAAACCCTGAGCATATGGGCAAGATTCACCAGCCAGATACCCAGGAAAGAATTTTCTGTAGTAACTCAGATCCCATCCATCTAATATCCCATCTCAGGGTATTAGTCCTATTTACCCTGAATATTTAAAGATCAATTAATTACCAAAATCCCATTATCCCATCATACCATCTCCTCCATAAACTTAAGTAGAATCTTAAAGCCAGATAGATCTTTTGCCCCCACTGCTTTCCTTGGAAGGCTATTCCAAAACTTCACTCCTCTGATGGTTAGAAACCTTCGTCTAATTTCAAGTCTAAACTTCCTGGTGGCCAGTTTATACCCATTTGTTCTTGTGTCCACATTGGTGCTGAGCTGAAATAATTCCTCTCCCTCTCCCGTATTTATCCCTCTGATATATTTATAAAGAGCAATCCTATCTCCCCTCAACCTTCTTTTAGTTAGGCTAAACAAGCCAAGCTCCTTAAGTCTCCTTTCATAAGACAGGTTTTCCATTCCTCGGATCATCCTAGTAGCCCTTCTCTGTACCTGCTCCAGTTTGAATTCATCCTTTTTAAACATGGGACACCAGAACTGCACACAGTATTCTAGGTGAGGTCTCACCAGTGCCTTGTATAATGGTACTAAAACCTCCTAATCCCTACTGGAAATGCCTCTCCTGATGCATCCCAAAACCGCATTAGCTTTTTTCACAGCCATATCACATTGGCAGCTCATAGTCATCCTATGATCAACCAATACTCCAAGGTCCTTCTCCTCTTCCATTATTTCTAATTAATGCGTCCCCAACTTATAGCTAAAATTCTTGTTATTAATCCCTAAATGCATAACCTTACACTTCTCACTATTAAATTTCATCTTATTACTATTACTCCAGTTTACTAGGTCATCCAGATCCTCCTGTATAATATCCCGATCCTTCTCTGAATTGGCAATACCTCCCAGCTTTGTATCATCTGCAAACTTTATTAGCACACTCCCACTTTTTGTGCCAAGGTCAGTAATAAAAAGATTAAATAAGATTGGTCCCAAAACCGATCCCTGAGGAACTCCACTGGTAACCTCCCTCCAACCTGACAGTTTGCCTTTCAGTAGGACCCGTTGCAGTCTCCCCTTTAACCAATTCCTTATCCACCTTTTGATGTTCATATTGATCCCCATCTTCTGCAATTTAACTAATAATTCCCCATGTGGCACGGTATCAAATGCCTTACTGAAATCTAGGTAAATTAGATCCACTGCATTTCCTTTATCTAAAAAATCTGTTACTTTTTAAAAAAAGGAGATTAGGTTGGTTTGGCACGATCTATCTTTTGTAAAACCATGTTGTATTTTGTCCCATTTACCATTGACTTCAATGTCCTTAACTAATTTCTCCTTCAAAATTTTTTCCAGGACCTTGCATACTACAGATGTCAAACTAACTGGCCTGTAGTTACCCGGATCACTTTTTTTTCCTTTCTTAAAAATAGGAACTATATTAGCAATTCTCCAATCATTCGGTACTACTTCTGAGTTTACAGATTCATTAAAAATTCTTGCTAATGGGCTTGCAATTTCAGGTGCCAATTCCTTTAATATTCTTGGATGAAGATTATCTGGGCCCCCGATTTAGTCCCATTAAGCTGTTTCAGTTTCGCTTCTACCTCAGATATGGTAATATCTACCTCCATATCCTCATTCCCATTTGTCATGCTACCATTATCCCTCTTTAGCCTTATTAAAGACTGAGGCAAAGTATTTGTTTAGATATTGGGCCATGCCTAGATTATCTTTAACCTCCACTCCATCCTCAGTGTTTAGCGGCCCCATTTCTTCTTTCTTAGTTTTCTTCTTATTTATATGGCTATAGAACCTTTTACTATTGGTTTTAATTCCCTTTGCAAGGTCCAACTCTACTCGACTTTTAGCCTGTCTCACTTTATCCCTACATGTTCTGACCTCAATTAGGTAGCTTTCCTTTCAAAACTAACCAATCAATATCTTAATATATCACATTATAAGTGAGATTGTGTTTGTACTCCAATTATACTAACAGTGTACTAAGTACATATCATCTTTAGTACAGAATTTATTATTACTGTTCAAGTGAGTTCAAGACATACAAGAAATTTAATATTTAGACTATTCTAACATTCAGATCTAAAGATAACTTAATACAGTACATGCAAAGCTGTAGAGAGAGATTCTCTGGGAAGCTGTGAGTTCAATCCTTGAGGGTGCTATTTAGGGATCCAGGGCAAAAATTGGGGATTGGCCCTGCTTTGAGCAGGGGGTTGGACTAGATGACCTCCTGAGGTCCCTTCCAACCCTGATATTCTATGATTACCAAAAATTTAATTAGAAAGTCACTACATGTTCAATACAGATGGGGCTACATCAGAACTGTAGAGCAGTGGTTCTCAAACTAGGGCCGCTGCTTGTTCATGAAAAGCCCCTGGTGGGCCGGGCTGGTTTGTTTACCTGCCACGTCTACAGGTTCAGCCGATCACGGCTCCCACTGGCCGCAGTTCACTGCTCCAGGCCAATGGGGGCTGCATGAAGGGCGGCCAGCATATCCCTTGGCCTGTGCCACTTCTTGCTGAGGTGGAGTAATTATGCCAATGGGAGAGCGCTCTCCCATTGGCATAGCGTGTCTTCACCAGACGCACTATAGTGGTGCAGCTGCATCAGTGTGCTGATGTATGGCTGTAGTGTAGACTTGTCCAGACTCTGTGCTGCCTATCTCTCTACGCAATCCACAACCAGGAACCCCTTCTTCTGGAGCCAGGTGGCTTAGATGCTAACTCATTCTTGCAAGAATGAATTGGGCACCTGCCTAACTCCACATAAAGCTGGAGGAAAAGAAGGACCTCACTCATAGCATTTTTCCAAATGGTGAGGGTAATCACCTGGAATGTGCGAGTCCTCTGGTTTGAGTACTTCCACACTCTGATGGGGAGGAGGGATTTGAAGAGGGATCTGCCGCCTCTCAGGTGAGTGTCCTAACCACTGGCCTATTAAGTGATTCTCACTCTTTTTCTGGCCTGATTACTATTTAATTATTCAATTGTTTAATTACAGTTTCCTGAGATTTTGGAGGGTCAGTGAGGTGATTCTTTGGAACATCCAGGCTTAACTTTCTTATGTAAAATGAGTCAAGGAGGTGTTTGTGTCACCACCGGCATCCTGCTGCAGATGAGATGGAGCTCATGCTAGGGTCTTTGCATACCATTTTAAAAAAACGTCAAGGAACAGTTCTTCAAATAACCTGGAAGTAATGGAGCTATTCAACTCTGCTCCACTAAAAGGTTGTGTGCATTAGTTAATTTTAACATGTGTACAGCTCTTTTATAAACAGTAATTAAGGTTACGTCTACCCTGTGAGCTAGGGATATGATTCCCCTGCTCATGCACGCATACTCATGCTAGTTCTCATAGAGCTAGCCTGAGTATAAATAGCAACATAGCTGTGGTAACACAAGCACCAGCAGTAGAGGCATGGCTGAGCCATGCCAAGCACATGCCCCTAGTTTCAGGTAAGTTTGTATTTGGCATAGCTCAACTATGCCTCCACTAGTGATGGCATCATGGCTACTCTGCTGTCTATTCCTGTGCTAGCTCAGTGAGAGCTAGTGTGAGTATGTGTGCACGAGCAGGGCAGTCACACCGCTAGCTTATATTGTAAACATAGCCTAATTGTCCCAGCACCTCTGTGATGTAACCTTTCTGTAAAATGGCAAAAATTAAAACAGATAGAATGAAGGCCTGTCTTTCAAAAGGCTAGTCACACAAAAGCACGTGCAAAATGTGTGCATATTTGCATGCTTAATTTGCATGTGCAACTGCATATGAAAATCGGTATTCTCATGCAGAAATGACTAGCTGTGTGTTTAACTGGTTGTGTGTGCAAATTAGGTGCCTAAAACTTTTGAAAATTGAGCAGTAGATGAATTAATTAGGTTCACAGAAGGAATATATGTCAGGGCTGGGTTTATAGAACATAGTAATCCTTTTCATGAAGTCTCATGCTTACTTTGGTGCATAGTCTTGTCTCCTAAACCACCCTGATTTGTATTACTGAGCTGTTCTCCCTTGTGGTTATATTGTAATGACTGTGGAACTGATGAGTTGGCTCCTCAGGAAATTGTGGGTAGAGTTGGTTGGGGATTTCTCAACAAATCTTTTTCTTGCCAAAAAATGACAGTTTGTTGAAACTGAAACTGTTCTCAAACCAGGGATGGTTTCAATGAATCTCCTGACTTGAATTATGCTGGTATAAAAAAAAAAAAAAAAAGTTTTGAAATTGTTGAGACTTTTTTTTTAACAGAAACTTTCACTTCTTAGAGTCAAAACAACTTTGATTTTGAAATTTTAGTAAATTTAGATTAAAGTTTTAAAAGGTTTTAAAAAAATGAAAAGTTCAAAATCTAAATGAAATGTTCAAGTAGTGTCCCTACAGATGCTCCACTCTAGAGGTGTGAATGCCCCCCTGCACCTTTGATTGGAGTTTTCTCATAGCAGTGTCTATTCAGCCCGCACATGCATGTTAGTCAGTCTTGTGCCCCAGGCTGTTGTTATATAGCATTGTGTGGGCAAACCGCCATCAGTTCCTTCTTAACTGCCTCAGCCTGAGATGGAGCTATGGAAGTTGTCCTTGAAAGAACATGCCTGTGGCTTGCCAGATAGAGAACCTACCTCTAATACATTGAGGTTACTGGTATCTTGAGCTTCACTAGCTCTTCAATCAGGTACTTCTGAGGCTGCTGGTTCCACAGGTGCCAGGGTACAGCTAGACCTCAAGGCGGCAAAGCCATGGGCCTGGAGAGATCATCGGTACTGTTACCAGACTGGGATGGCAAGAAGAGCTCTACCTCTGTACCAAAAAAGCCCACTCGGGCACTGACTGTGCTCCCCTCCGAATGCCCAGAGCCTACATATTGATAACCCTCATGGAACCACAGGAGTTCCAGTTTTCCCTGGACCTGGCTGTATTTGAGACACCCGGTACTCCGCTACTCAGCTCCGAGATGCTGTCAGTACTGAGAACATCCAGATCATCTGAACTTCGCCCTGTACCAGGCACTCCACCATTCCTGAGTGAACTTGAGGAAGAGGATTTTGATGAAGACCTCGCCTTGGTCTCGCGTGTCAATTCAGAGTTCTCCTCCTTACTCCTACGGAGGTCCTTTCCCAAAAGCCTCCACTGAAGCTGCAACTGTTCGCAGCCCATGATTACCACCAACGCTTCACACATATGAACACCCTTGGGTGCCGCCTCCTATGCCTTATTCACTTCCTCCCTGGCCATGTTGGAACCCCTGGGCAACTTGTCACCAACAGTTTTCCAGAGTGTCAAGTACCACCCACCATAAAGAGGAGCAACCTTCATCACCTACAGGAGGCTAGAGTTGTTGAAGGGATGTCTCCTATGACTAGTATCTCCTCTTCCCCTCAGGATGAAGCAGTCATGCCGCCTCCTCTGTCCCTGGGGGATGATTTTAAACATTTCCAGGACCTGGTCTACAGAGTTGCAGACTCCCTACAGATTCCCCTCAAGGGGGTGACAGAGCCTTATCTTAAGCTGTTCAGCAGCCTCCACTCACTGTCATCAGCCCCCATAGCATTGCCTGTTAATGAGGCTCTGCTGGACTCAGTGAAAGTCATCCGGCACAATGCAACATCTATTCTGTCTACATGCAAAAGAGTGGATAAGAAGAATTACGCCCTCGCAAAGGACTCAGAATTTTTATTTTCCCATCCCTCACCTAACTTCTTGGTAGTTGACACAGTGAATGAACGTGGTAGGCAGCACCATGCTAAAACCATGCCTCATGACAGAGACCACAAGTGTCTGGATCTACGGGGGAGGAAGTCTTATTCCTCAGCCTCCCTACAGTTTAGAATTGCCAATTATCAGGCATTGATGACAAAGTACAACCAGATGAACTATATCAAGCTGAAGTCTTTCACAAACCTTTTGCCGACAGAATATGGAACCGTTCCAGGCAATTGTAGAGGGTCAGCTATTTGCCAGGACAACCCAAAGCCTCCCTTGATACTGCTGCTACGGCATCCTGTTTGATCACTACATTTGTGGTAATTAGAAGAGTTTCCTGGCTCCAACTCTCTAAATTCCCAAAAGAGGTCCGCAGTACAGTAGAGGACTTTTTTGTTTTGATGGGTCTGAGTTGTTCGCAGATAGCACGGACGAATCTCTGAACATTGAAGGCCTCTAGAGCTACCTTGCTTTCTCTTGATATTTATATGCTCACCTAGAAGAGAAAACTCAGCAAGTCTCAGATAGCCCAAAGATCCCGCCATGTCCAATTCCTTACTTCCCAGAGATCCTATGAGCCACACCAAAAGAGGCAGAGATCTCGGAGAAGGAAACCATCCTCTTCTCAGTCTCCTGCCTCGCACCCATCCACCTCCAAGCAGCAATTTTGACAGGTTGGTTGAGGGCCTTAATTGCCATCCTCGTCCGCTTCAGCTGCACCCATTCACTAGCCTTCCTCTCTTCGGCGACCGCGTTCACCACTTCAGGTGAGCCTGGGAGTCGATCACTACAGACACATGGGGTTTTGGAGATCATCTCCACAGACTACACCATCCACCTTTCTTCAATTCCACCAATGAACACCCCCTTCCCCATCCCTCTCAGAAGAGCATGCTTTGTCAAGAAATAGACACTCTTACATTTGGGAGCTATAGAACTAGTCCCCATGCAGCACAGAGGAAAGGGATTTTATTCAAGATACTTCCTGGTACCAATAAAGAGTGGAGGTTAGAGACCCACCCTAGACCTGAGACTACTCCACACCTGGGTGAAGGCACAGAAATTCAAAATGGTGACATTTGCAGCGATTATTCCATCACTAAAACAAGGATTGGTTCTCAGCCCTCGACCTTCAAGATGCATAGGTCCACATGGCTATCTACCCATCCCACAAACAATTCCTACGTTTCATGGTTGGCCAGGACCATTTTCAATACCAGGTGCTCCCTGTCATCTACCCTAATGGCCTTTTTGAAGGTAGCATCAGTAATAGCTGCACAGCTCTGCAGGAAAGGTATCTTAGTATTCCCCTACCTGGACGACTGGTTGCTGAAAGGCCACTCCTTGGAACTGATGTCTCGGGAAACTTCTGAGGCCATAGACCTCTTTTTTTTGAATTGGCCCTGCAACTGAACATACAAAAATCCACCTTGATCCCTCTGCAAAACTTAGAATTCATAAGGACACATTTTGATTCAGTAACAGCAAGCACCTAACTTACTGTACACAGGTTTGTGGCTCTTTCCAATAAAGCAAACACAATTTAGCTCATCCCCCAAATCACAGTCAAGAACTGTGTTCAATTACTGCGACACATGACAGCCACCATCTCCATTACAGAATATGGAAGACTTCGAATGTACTATCTTAAAGGATGTCTCAGAATTGTCTGTTCACCAACCAGACACAATTTAAATATGCTTCTTTCCATACCTACCTCTGTAAAACAATCCCTCAGCTGGTGGAAAGACCATCACAATGTGTGCACAAGAGTCTTATTTCCCCAACAGTCGTCATAATGATGGACACCTCTCTGCTAGGCTGGGGAGCGCATCTAGACACTTACATGATCCAGGGCGAGTGAACAACCAATTCCTGGATGCTAGACATCAAGCTCTTGGAACTCAGAGTGGTCAGATATGCCTGTCTCCAATTTCTACCGCTAATCAGGGGCAAACTCATAAAGATTATGACAGACAATACGTCATTCATGTTTTACATCAATTATCAAGGAGGGACAGGATCCCCTTCCCTTTGCACCAAAACTATCAGGCTTTGAAATTGATGCACATGCAACCAGATTGCCAACACAGCAGTCTATGTCCCAGGGGTGCAGAGCATACTGCAGATGCACTCAGCAGACACTTCTCCAAAGACCACAATTGGGAAGTAGACCTCCACATATTTAGTCAATGAGGCTCCCCTCAGGTAGACTTGTTCACCACAGAATCAAACAAGAAATGCAACCACTTCTGCTTGAGGGGTGGATTGAATCACCAGTCCCTAGCCAAAGTTATGCTCAAAATAAAGGAAGACAGAGCCAGAGTCAACCTAATAGTTCTGGCCCTGGCCCAAACAAACAAGGTTTCATTACTTGTTACAGCTGGCTGTTTGCTGTCCAATAACTCTTCATGCAGTTCACTAGCTTCTTCCAGGAGGGTCGGAAGATTTTTCATCCCAAACTCGCGGTGCTTCATCTCAAAGTATGGTTGATTGATGGGTCTCACGATTAGAGACAATCTGCTCAGGAGATGTAAAAGGAAAACTATTTCACAACAAACAGTCTATTTGGTATGTGTAGTCTCAAAAATGTACACAGTTTGCCAGCTGGCATGACTGCAGACAGATTCCACCAATGACCATATATCTTCTGGATATACTGGAATACATCCCAACTCTGAAAACCTCGGGTCTATCAATGAGCATAAGGTCCACCTGGCAGCTGTCATGGCTTTCCAGGTTATTCCGTCTTTGACCACCTGACCACGAGATTTCTCAGAGGGCTCTATCCACCAATCCAGCCTATTTCAGTATGGGACCTCAACCTGATCCTTAAATGCCTCACAAGATAGCCAGAGGTTTGAAGGGCGATCTGCTTACTGCTGTATTTCTTAATGAAGATGGCATTCCTGTTAGCCATCATGTCAGCACTATGGGTTGGAGAAATAGGGGCCCTGATGGCGCACACTCCCTTCACGGGTGTACTTTAAAGACACAGTCATACTGTGGCCCCACCCCAAATTCTTAGCTAAGGTTTCTTCTGAGTTCCATCTCAATCAGCCCATTCACCTGCCTATCTTCCACCCCAAACCGCATCCATATTGCCAGGAGGCACTGCTGCACACCCAGGATGTCCTGACCTTCTATCTAGTAGACAGAACAAAGCCCTTCAGAAAGATCCACAAGTTATTTGTCCCACTAGCAGATAGGTCAAAAGGGTCATCAGTCTCTAGCCATAGGCTTTCTAAGTGGTTGTCGAGCTGCATTAACTCTTGTCACCAGTCTTGCAATATTCAGCCACTTTCGGATATACACACTGATTCTACAACATCCATTGCGTCTTTTACGACCTTCCTCAAGAACATTCTGATTATCAAAATCTATAAAGCCGCTACTTGGGCATCTGTACGTTCGTTCACCGAACACTATGTGATAATTCATGACTCCGCCTCTAATATGGTCTTTGGCTCAGCTGTATTTTCCTCCGTACAGGACTCGACTCCAAAGCCCCCTCTGTCTTAGAGGGAACTGCTTGGTAGTCACCTACAGTGGGACACCCGTAGGGACACTACTTGACAAAGAAACGGTTACTCGCCCTGCGCAGTAACTGTGGTTCTTCAAGATGTGTGTCCCTATGGGTGCTTCATTATCTGAGCTCCTTCCCCTCTGCTTTGGAGTTCTTTGCCATAGAGCTTCGTGGTAGAGAAGGAACTGAGGGCGGTTCGCCCACACTGTGCTATATATGGGGCAGGAAACTGACTAACACACATGCACGGGCCAAACAGACACTGCTGTAAGAAATCTCCATTCAAAGTCACAGGAGAGCTCTAGCTCACCTAGAGTGGAGCACTTGTGGGACACACCTTTTGAAGTACGATGGTTATTGCACAGGGTGAGTAACCATTTCTTTCGATTGACCCAAACTGAATTTTTTGTTTGTTGGTTGGTTCATTAACATTTTCATGGTCGTGATTTGGGATGGGAAATGTCTTTTCAAAATTTAAAAAAAAATTCAGACTGCAAAAAACACTTCCTGCCCAGCCCTACTTGTGGCTGCAGTAGCTTCATCATTGGCCACTTTGGCAGTAGCACATTCACAGCTGCTAATTAGTTAGAGGTCCATTTCCCCCCCCCCCCCCCCAAAAGTTAGGTACTTCTGGCTATGGGTTTTTCAGTCCAAAGGGGTATTCCTGGGTAACTGTTGAAAAGGCCATGAATATCCTGAATTTTAGGAAAAATCAGAGGGCCACATTCTGTGCAGGTATAAATCAGCATAGCACCACTGATGCTGATTTTCACTAACTAAGGATCTGGCTACAGAGTCGGATTTCCGCCTTAGCAATTCGTAGTAATTTTCATTTCCAAAACTATCGTCTACATAACCAACTTAAAAAATGAAGGTAGAAATTCAGCTTAATATTTATTATGTATTTTCCCTATCAGCTTTTTCAGACCTCAAAAAAGAGCTGATATTTGCAAAGCGCTTTGATATCCTTGGTAGAAAGATGCTATAAAAATGTAAACTTATTATTAAATTAGTATGGAAATAATAGATTTCTGAAAGAGCCATTGTCTTAAGCCTTTTTAGTTATAAAGAACATTTCTATGGCAAGAGTATTCATACTTCTTGTATGTACAGAAATTAATTCATTTAAATCGTGAATACCATATTTTTACACACAAAGTATTATCATCTCCTTTTGACCTTTTACTTCAAAGTAGTTAAATGTCATTAAAAATTTTTAGATGCATAAAGTCTCTCAAATAAAATAAATTGATTATGTGATGTGTTTAAATTGTCTATTTACTATATCCTATTTTAGGGACTGATGTGTGTAATTTTATGTAGGAGAACCATTGACCTTAATGAGTAAAGCTCCAGTGTATTCTGAAGCAGCCAGCATTTTGGTCTGTTAATCCAGATTAAATTGATTCATTATTTTAGATCTGTACTTCGTTCTCTTATGATGAGCTTACTTCATTTTTAATACAACATTATCTTGAACATCATCTGCAGTTATGAAATGAGATTAGCTAACTCTAAAATGAGTGGATTAAAAAAATGAAATGGTGTACCCTAATAATAAATAATTGTGCCTCGTACCATACTTTTCAAATGAGGCAACTTAGTTGTAAAAAGTGCAGGTAGACTAAAAATAATGATTCTATGATATTTTAATGAATAAAGATTATTTTTTGCATTTCTCTGAAGTGTGTGTTTTGGAGGAAAGGGTTGGCTGTATATGCCTTTTAGGATTTGTACACGCTAGCGCTCACTTCGGTATAACTTAAGTCACACAGAGGTGTGAAAAAGCCACCCCTCTGAGCAATGTAAGTTACACCGCCCTAAGCACCATTGTGGACAGTGCTATGTCTGCAAGAGAGCTCAGGGAGGTGGCATAATTATGCCGATGGGAGAGCGTCTGCACTAGCAGCGCTACAACAGCGCAGCTACATTGGTGTAGATTAGCCCTTACAGTTTGTCGAAGATCTCAGGAGTGATGGGTCTACAATAGACTGAAGTGTTTCTGTTTATCTATATATGTTAATCGTATTGGCTATAGCAAAGCAAACTTCCCGAACTTTGACCTACTTGGGTCTCTGGAGGTGGAAGAGCAACTCATTCTCCATGCCGTTCATTCCCTGGCCTCTTTTGATACTGACAGGCATTTTACACAGTTGCAGTTGTGATGGTGGTGTTTTGTAATGTGGATGCCAGTGCACTAGGAGCTGGACTGAAGCCATCAATTCTCTTAATTCAGGTCACAAAAAAGCGGTTTTAAATGTCTGGAAATATTACTTATTTCAGAACACGTGACAGTTGGCAAGTTTCAGGTCTGTTGCTGAACTTCTCACTTCCTTTTTCACCATTTCAGACGTGCACAGTTATGATGGCCTGGCCTAAAATAATGATGATATAAGGTGTCAAAGTATGTAACTTTGCTGGATTAGCGGGAAAACTGACTGTAGACCAAGGATAGTAGGTTTGATCTTGCTCCTTTGAGGTTGATGAAGTTTTGCTATTTACCTCAGTAAGAGTAGGATGAGGCTATAGTTGCTTTTCTTAGAAGGTTTTGGAATAATCTAACTTTTATCATGGTGCGGTTGGAAATTTTGGGTGCAATGCTACCATCTGACGTACAAGAATGAAAGGTAGAGAAGGTACCAGGTGCCTCTTGTGTCACCCCCTGTGTTCAGGCAATATGACAGCTCTGTCCATAGTACTCATGAGTGCTAGAAGGTAGACCTAATTAATATGCCAGCCCATGCATCACATTCCTCTAGGGGGGCTTGGTCTGGGAGTTGGGGGCATTTCCTGCCTCTCCAAATCATCAACATCAAGCATTCATCAGAAGATGGAGGCTATATACCTTGTATCTTTTCAAAGGATCAGCAAATTATATTCTACTCTATCACATGTTCACATTCTGCCACTGTGCACTACTCTTCATTATGATGCTCTGTCCTAGTCAACAGGATCCCTTTAGCTCTCTAGGGAGTATCTCTACTTATCCTTGAAAAGGCCAGGGCAAAGATTAGCCCTTTATTTCAAAGAAATAAAATGCTGATGGTTAGAATAAAAAAAGGGGTGTGCATTTTGTTTTTTAAACTTCATGATGCATGTTAATATTGTTTTCTCTTCTTTTGTCATTAGAAAGCAGATAACGAGGTGGATATAGTGCTGTTGGGTAACAAGTGTGATAAGGAGACAGAACGTGTAATTCCAAAGCAAAGCGGGGAAAAGGTAGGCATTGATCACTGGTGTTTTCTCCTAGCCCTGCAGAGTATTTTGGCATTTGAATGTGAACTCTGACCTTAAAAACTAAAATGTTCCTGAGTTCCAAATATTTTGTTATGAATTGCTGCAAAAGAATACTTCTTTAATATAAGAGCAGAATATGGTAAATAACTTTACTAGTTTCTGTCTTTAGAACACTGATTATTATAAAAGTTTAACTTTAAAACATTTTTATTGCATACTTTCTAGCATAATACCTGAAAACTCTTTTATTTCAGAGTTAGACTTTAAAAATATTTGGGAGTCTGCATTTTCAGGTTATTGTTTTTAAGTGGGATGTTAAAATACAATACTTATTTTATTTCTCAACATTTTTCTAAAACATGATATATCCGTAATCTTCCACAACAGTATTTATGATTCTTACATTGCTTGTCTTAAAGGCATGATTTTCATTGCCTTGTTCACAAGACCACCAGCAACAGAAAGTCTGGAGTTGTGTTACTCTACTGTACGCCTTTGAGTCTATGGAATTATCCTAAAAATATCACTCACTTAGCAATATCACTTGATATCAATCAGTGAGAGGACTGCCAATTTGGGTAAACAGAGGTCTTCCGGGGTACATGAACTCATCCACATATGCCTAGTTTTACAATGGGCTACATGAAAAGCACTAGCAAAGTCAGTAGAAAACTAAAATTTCATACAGACAATGACTTGTTTGTACTGCTCTATATACTGTACACTGAAATGTAAGTACAATATTTGTATTCCAATTGATTTATTTTATAATTGTATGGTAAAAATGAGAAAGTAAGCAAACTTTTTCAGTAACAGTGTGCTTGTGACACTTACTGTATTTTTCTGTTTGATTTTGTAAGCAAGTAGATTTTAAGTGAGATGAAATGTAGGAGTCTGATTTGTCTTGTATAGCCCCGAAAAGGGATACAGTAGTCTGAACAGGCTGAGAGCCACTGCTATAGGTAGAGCCTTACCAAATTCACGGCCATGAAAAACATGTCACGGACTATGAAATCTGGTCTCCCACCATGAAATCTGGTCTTTTGTGTGTTTTTACCCTATACTTTGCAGATTTCATGGGGGAGACCAGCGTTTCTCAAATTGGGGGTCTTGACCTAAAAGGGAGTTGCAGGTTGCAAGATTATTTTAGAGGGGGCCATGGCATTGCCACCCTTACTTCAGCACTGCCTTCAGAACTGGGTGGCTGGAGAATAGTAGTTGGTGGCTGGGCACCCAGCTCTAAAGGCAGCCGCCCTGCCAGCAGCAGCACAGAAGTAAGGGTGGCAATACCATACAATGCCACCTTTATTTCTGTGCTACTGCCTTCAGAGTTGGGCGGCCAGAGAGTGGTGGCTGCTGACTGAGAGCCCAGCTTTGCAGGCAGCAGTGTAGAAGGAAGGGTGGCAATACGATACCATCTCATTCTTTCTTCTGCACGGCTGCTGGCAGTGGCTCTGCCTTCAGAGCTTGGCTCCCAGACAGCAGACTCCGCTCTCAAGTTGCCCAGCTCTGAGGGCAGCACCAGCAGAAGTAAGGGTAGCAGTATTGCAGCGCCCCCCCCCAATAACCTTGCAACCCCCCCAACTCATTTTTGGGTCAGGACCCCTACAATTACCACACTGTGAAATATCAGATTTAAATAGCTGAAATCATGAAATTTAGTATTTTAAAAATCCTATGACCATGACATTGACCAAAATGGACCATGAATTTGGTAGGGCCCTAGCTACAGGCCAGGGAATCTCTCTGGCACCCCCTGCTGCTGTTTACATATATCACAGGCAGCTACTTAATATGCTGCTCTCTCTCATTGAGTATACCGCGCTGCCTACATAAGCAATCAAGTTTGTGACCCACTATCTTGAGAGAGCAAGATTCAGGGTCTTTTCCATTGAGGACTCATGCTGTTGCATCTCTCTTCCTTCATTTGTTCACCATTGCTTATCTTTGGCATCCTTCACAGTGGGACTGAATTCTCTTTTTATTGTTGTGGTTTTATCTTATATTTTGGGTTCCATTGTTCTTTGCACTTTTGGAAGATGGACTGAGGAAGGTTCTAATTTATAAATAAATAGCACTCCAGCTATAATCAGCAATATGTTTATTCTGTGGCCATGGAATTTGCTGCATGTTGAATTTTGCTTCCAAATCTAAGTTTTCTGCAGTTTTTAAAGTTATTTCTAGTCCTCATCTTTGTGAAAAAGTGAATGGAAATGTTGTCTTCCTGACTGTGCAGACAGCCTGCAGCAATAACCCTAAGAGATGTACTAGCTGTTCCATTCATATCCATCGATTTTAACAATTAATTATAAAGAAGCTGTGCCAGATCCTCAGGTAGTGTAACACGACAAAGCTCCACTGAAGTCCGTGGACCTACGCAGATTTATGTTAGCTGAGGATATGGCCAGAGAGTTTTGAATTTCAGCATTGTTAACCCTTTTGCTGCTGTACATTTTCTCAGACACATCCAGGTAAAGTACTTATTCCACATTTATAGATCACCTTCCATGCCTTCTTAGGTAGAGCTGATGCATAAAAATATGGTCTTTTGACCAAAATGACAATTTTCATAGAAAATTTTTGTTTTGTTGAATTTCTGAGGCTTTTTTTAATGAAAAAAACCAGAACATTTGGGGTTTTCAAAAAATGAGAATGGGAGCATTTTATTTTTCTCCTCTTTTTCTTCCATTTTTTACTTTCATCTTACTTTTCTAGTGGGGAGAAAAACCAACATTTTCTTTCATCAAAAAACTGAACAGATTCTGAGAAAAATTTCAAAGATGAACATTTTGAGGGTTTTTAAAAACATTTTCAAGGAATATAAATAGCATTTTTTTGGCTGGTTTTGTTCTTAGATGCCCAAAGCCCCAGCTGCCAATACCTGCAGCATCTCCCTAACCATTTCTGCAGCATGCCAACATACAAATCTGGAAGCACATGGAAAACTGAAAATGTCAGAACTGTGTGTAATGTATTGAATATCAAAATTAATAATATAGGACTACTGTACTGTTTGCTTTATTTGCTTTCACATTTAGATAAACAAAACATGTATTTTTTTAATTTAAATGGAGCTGCCTCAAAATTTCCATATTGATGTACTAGTGTGCCTCAGAAACGAAGGGGCTATGTTTCAAAGTACACAAGTGCTTGGGTGTAGTTAAAATTGCATAATCATTTATCTTATAACCTCTGGGTGCAATTTGCTAGAAAGGGAGTGGGAATAGTGGAGCTGAGTGTGGGGGGGAAGGAGGAAGGGCAGGCATATAGGGAGAAGTATGCTCTACTTTTTAAAGAGCTGTACCAAATTACTCTTCTCCCATAACTGGGAGATCAGAGAGCAACATCCTGATAATTGTCTATAACTCTCAGCATACGCTAGCTTTTGCTGTTGAAAATTGTATGTGTGCATAGGGTTTGTAATCAGCCTTTATCTCATTCATAAGGTGGACACTCTATCAGGCAGGTTGAGCACCTTATATGAGACAGGATGTTTTGTTCGCATTTAACCAATTTTTTCAGATTATGAAATTCTAAAGTAATAATAATAATGTCACCCTGTGAACAGTATTGAAAGCTGTATCATTTAAAGTGTACAGTTCCCTCATTAATTATACACCTTGAATTTGAAGATTTTCATGGACTTTGTCTAGCCTCTACCGAGTAGTACAAGACGTTCTGTGTGTGTATTTACATACCATTTTTTGAACAAAATGATCATGCAACTGGAGTCTATTATAATGCATATGCACAAGGGGGCAGTGTTAAGGTTTCACAGACTGTTAAATATGGTATTGTCTGACTTCTGAGTGCTTAACCATGCAACCATATATTTCTTTCAACAAATTTTTTGGAACAAATCATTACCTCTTCAACAGCCAGTCTACTCCCTAGATTTCTCCTGTATTTTGAAGCACTCTTTGGTTATACTAAGTGTTTCTTTTTCTAATGTGATTTCAAAGCTCTAGAGAATCCTGAGTTCCATAAGCAAGGAAATAGCTAACACTGTCCACTCACTCCAATTTAAAAATGTTTATATTAATGAAAAGAAAATCTTAGAATACCAACTCTGCCAATGAGTGATTC
This sequence comes from Dermochelys coriacea, assembly GCF_009764565.3. Lineage (NCBI taxonomy): Eukaryota > Metazoa > Chordata > Testudines > Dermochelyidae > Dermochelys > Dermochelys coriacea. Next base: position 77,582,719 of record NC_050069.1, read on the forward strand.
AGATTAATCTATTTCATACTACACTCAGAACTGCAAGCCACAAGAATTATTCCTTTACAGAATCCCGCAGGGAGGATCTATGGATCCTGCAAGATTCTCCTGTATGTTGGCTCTTCCTGAAGGTACCTCAAAATTCTGGACACATTATCCCATTTTATAGCAGAACAACACAATTTCATTCAGATAATTTCTTATAAAATCATGTGGTTTGGTAATTCTCTCACTTCTACTGCTCCAAAGATGACATTATGTCATACAACTTAACCTTGATAGTATGAAGTAGTTTATATTACAAGTAAGGTTTTTTTTTTTTTTGTGGTCATTCATTTTGACAGAAATTTTACCTTTTTAAAAAGCAAAACTAGTAACATTATCTCTTTCTCAAGAGTAAATAAAATCTTTCCCATAAATTCAGTGGTTCTCAACCAGGGGAATGTGGAGGTTTCCAGGAGGAACATCAGCTCATCTACAGATTTGCCTAGGTTTACAACAGCCCTGCAGGGGGATGGTCATCCTGCAGAACCCACTGCCATAATAACAGGAGCAGAATAAAAATTCAACCAACAATGTGGGAGCAAGTGCGAGTTGGTATTGCAGGATGGGAGCAGAATTTAAAAAATAGTCCTCCTGCGCCATAAACAATATTAATTCCCCAGCCAGCAGCCACCACTCATTGACTGAAGACGACACTGCCACCAGCAGCAGCAGTGCAGAATATGGGTGGAAATGCTATACGATGCCACCCTCACTTTTTTGCACGGGTGCTGGTGGCGGCGTTGACTTCAGAACTGGGTGCCTGGCCAGCAGCGACTGAATGACAAGATTCACAACTGAAAAACAGGCTCAAGTATCACACTGAAATGTAAGTACAATATTTACATTCCAATCAATGTATTTTATAATTATATGGTAAAAATGAGAAAGTAAGCAATTTTTCAGAAATAGTGTGCTTTGACACGTCTTTATTTTTATGTCTGATTTTGTAAGCAAGTAATTTTCAAGTGAGATGAAACTTGGGATACGCAAGACAAATCAGACTCTTGAAAGGTGTACAGTAGTCTGGAAAGGTTGAGAACCACTGCTCTAAATTGTTGGTTTTTTATTGTCTTCAATATCTTTATAACACATTGACCACAACTTTTTACATCAGTCCAAGCACAAAACACAGCAGTTTTGCCTAATGCCAGAAAACTGCACCTTCTGGCATTTTCAAGCCTGACTTTTGAATTTTGGGGAAGGGTGAGCAGATTAGCATTTTTGCTTCCTGCGCCCCAAAACATAATTTATTTTGTTTGTTTATTTTTAAAAATAAATGGAATCTGAGTTGTAACTAGAATTGGTTGAAAAGCATACATAATTGCTTTTGACAGTGGACATTTTTTTCCCAACAGAGACGCTTCCAAATGAGCTTGAGATCTGGGATTCACTAAAGGTATGTCTACACTGCAATTAGACACCTGTGGCTGGCCAGTGCCAGCTGATTTGGGCTAAGGGGCTTGGGCTTAGCGGCTGGTTAATTGTGGTGTAGGCTTTCAGGCAGCAGCCCACGCTCTGGACCCTCCCACTTTGCAGGATCCTAGAGCCCAGTGTCCAGTTCGAGCCCGAACATCTACACCACAGTAAAACAGCCCCTTAGCCTGAGCCCCAGGAGCCCAAGTCAGCTGGCACAGGTTAGCCACAGGTTTTTAATTGCAGTGTAGGTATACTCTGAGCCTCACAGAATTTTGTGTACACTGTAAACTTCATTGTTCTCTGTGAGTGGGATCCTGTCCCTAAGTTCCATGCATAGAAGGGAAATCTGCACATGGACCTCCCTTTACTGCCTGGAAGGGAGAGGGGATAGACTCTTTCACTGCACTGTCCTTGCAGAGATTCCACTCAAATCCCCCATTAGCTCCCTACAGTGGAAGGAAATGATCCAGTCCTTTGTCGTCGTCTCCAAATTTCCAATTGTCTAAACCAGCAAGTCTTGGTTCTCAAAATAGCTGTGAATTCTGTCTTTTTCCCCACATTATCAGTGATAGAGGACATGTGTCAGGGAAACACACTGGAATGAAGGAGCATAAATAAAATTCAGTAACCTAAAAACTGCGCTGCCTTTTCCTTCTTTCATTTTTTTAACTCACTTACTCCATCTATCTCCATACCACTTTTTCCACATAAATGTTTGCTATGTAGTCTCATATTATCTGTTCCTTTTCTGTCCATGGAAAGGAGCATCTCCTTTTCCTCTTATTTTGTCTTATTTCATTCCTATTTGTCCCATTCTCTATTAGTCACTGCCACAAGGTAACTGGCCCCTTGAAGAGGAGTGGGGCCAGCCCCACCCTAAACATAATTAATTGCCTACTTCCTAGCCTGAGATGGTGGAACCTGGAGGTTAGGTAATAGTTTAACAGATAACCAGGCCTCATAAGAAGACTGAGAGAGATGTTTGGAGTGTGAAGCCACGGGGAGTGGGCAGATTCCTGTGGAAGTCCCTGAGCCAGGGTCTGCAGGAGGCTGAGTATTCCAGGGGAACAAAGTGCTCTGTACTAGAGCAAGGAAGGATGCAAGAAATAGAGCCCAGCATGGGCTAAGCATATTACTCCAGGGGAGCCAGCCTGGGGACTGTGTGCTCCATACCAGAGCCAGAAAGCCCAGGGGCTGGGAACAGGGCCCACAGGATGGGCTGAGGAGAAGCCCCTGAAGGCAAGAAGGACATTTTTGTTTGTTGGGACTTTTTAGTTTTACTTCTGTTTTCCTAGAAGGGTTTAAGGGTGATTGTGACTTCTCAGGATTGACTGGTGTGCACAGAGCTGAGGATACTCATTTCGGGGTTCGGAAACTGAGGCTGGAAGTGCCTGTAGCACCATGCTTGGCCAGCAGGGGCTGCTAGACTCTGACACTTGCCATCTTTCTCTCTCCAGTGTTAAAATGTGTCTGTCCCTTTACTCCCCTTCTTGTATCTTTTTGTATTCTGTTGTCCCACCCTGGTTCTTCACATCTTTGTCTCATCCCTCTGAAACTCTTCCCCATAATGGTTCCTTTCTCCCTCTCCCCTTCATTGTTTTATCCTTTTCCTACTTCCAAGTGGGGTTTTTGCTTCTAGTTTGAGGACCTAGAACCCTTTCCTCTTTATTACATTTTATTTCTTCTCTCCCTAAAGGACTTCATGCTGTTGAGGTGGAAGGAAGTTAGATTCTCTCTTTTTCTGCCCTCCATGGACCAGCGGTCTGCAGCTCTTCTTCTATGAGCTACACTTCCTTTTGGGAGAGGCTGCCCTGGCAACTTGAAGTAGGCACTGGTTTTGCTGCAGGTGATGGGAATGGATGGAAGCCTGCAGGGACCCTAGCACTTGTATCCTAAAACTTAGGAGCATGGTTATAGAAGATGACTGTAAATAGTTGGTGATTTTCAAGAAAAACTATGGTTCAGTAACTGCTCTAGGTGTTGAAGGGTTGCTCCCTGATGGAAAATGCTAATTTGTTTTTAAAAAAGAAAGCTACAGTCACTTGAAAAACTCCAGCTCCCTAAGCCAAGTGGGGGGTGTTGGACTCCCAGACCTACAAAATTAATATTATATTTGTATCACATCACAGTTATCAAATTAGTTCTAGCATGCTAACACCCTTATGCCCACATGAGTGGAAATAGAATAGATATTAATGCATCTAGCTCCTCTTGCTGGTCTGCTTGGTTCCTCCTTTTTTCCAGTGGAGAAAAATAAGGTGCCTATAATGGTGGCTGTGTGAAGGATCTGTGATATCCTAATTAAGGGGTACCAATTTCAGCCTCACCATCATGCAAAAACACCTATCTGGGGTAACAGACTTGCAAATCGGATTAAAAAACGTGTAATTTGGAAGAACTGGCTGAGCAAGGGCATCATATAGATTTTTCCCATTAGTCAAGGATGAGGACTTTGTCTCTTTTCTAACACTAAAGTAACAATATCTTAACAGAGTGGCAATACTTACAGGTAAAACACTGTTAACATACCAATTTGATCCAGACACCCTGTGACTGCCAGAGGCCCCAGAGCTACGGGGGAGCTTCGAAATTCTTCATAAACTCCCCAGTCCCATGTCCGTTATGTATGCTTTACTAACAAAAAGGAACTCCATTGGTCTGGAGTTCTTTGTAAAAGCATGGGTAGGGGATATATCACAACACTTGAAAGATCACCACTGGCAGCGCATATTATGGAATCTTAAAAATGCTTCTCTGGATTTCAGGCCAGGCCTGATACAGCAAAAGATTCTATTCAGAATGTTTTGGGAGTCACAGAAGTTGCACTTTGTCCTTTGATGTTTGTTGGCGCTGTAATAAAGAAGGAGGAACCCTGATGCATATGCTATGGTACTGTCCATCAGTCAAGCAGTATGGAAAAAGGTATGCACATGAGTGAGAATAGGGCTTGGCCTCAGCAATCAAACCTGAGCTGAAAATTATTTCCTAGGTTATGTACGTGGATTTAACTCCACCACAAAGACTTTGGTTCTTGAGGGCCACAATGATTACCAAGTGCATGAATTTTTAAAAAATGGAGGAGTAGGGTTATGCCCAAAATAGAGCAGTGACATTCAGACCTGTCTGAGTTAGCAGCAAAAGAAAGAATAGGTTTTCGATGTAGAGAGCAGTTACGTGAATTTGAAGAAATTTGGACCCCATTTCTTGATGTATTTGAATAAAGAATGTTGAGATAGCTCAAATAATTCCAGACTTCAATTCCACCTGATCTCTCCACTTTTCCCCCCTCAATGCCTGCCACTTTCCCCATACCCAGCTTCCATTTTTTCCTATTTGTGTTTTTTTTTTTTTATTATTGTTACCCCCAGCCTAACATGTTATGCCTGTGTAATATTGTTTGGTCTTGTAGGTTTGACAAGTTGCAAAGTTGAATAATTGTTAAATTGTATTGAATAGCCTGTGAAATGTGCAATATTTGTTAACATAAAAGCTGTGAGTCATTTACCTTTTTGTATTATATTGACTTTTTTATGAAAATTAAATTAATCTTAAGGGAGAAAACTGGGATTATGCAAGACACTAACTGGGTCCCCAAAATTAGGGATATACAAAGTTCAGGTGCTTCATATAACCCAGCCCTGTGCAATTTACGCTCCGTGGGTCTGATCCGTTGGGATTTAGATGAGGCCCCATATCCCTATGCTGCAAATAGACAAATATTTTTTTAAAAAGTGCACAAGACATAAACATATTATCCATTAACCTCAATGTTACTCTTTTTGGTATTGTATTACCATTTAGATTGTAATGTCTGTGTTTACATTTGATCATTTATTTCTATAATCTAGAACTGGGTTCATTTTTACATCCTCATTTTCATATCTATAGATTTTGCCAGATTTGACACTATACCTTTTTCAATCCAAATCTTCCTTCTCTATATTTTAAAAAGTTTCATTTAAACACACTTGTTGTATACAATCCATTCTCCATATCAATGAACAATTGGAAGAGGCCCATTACACTTTTTATCTTTTAATTTGTGTATGAAGACACATGTCAGAAAAAACATCACTGCAAGTCCAAAAAAGTATTAGAATGTTTTAAGAGTTCCTGAAATTTAGTAAATTGAGGATGTATATGAAATTATCAAAACACGTTCACTAAATTTATGAATGTATCTTTATTATTTATTATTAATTCAATCCAAGTTTACTTGTATTCCAAAGTTGCTTTATCAAATATTTTGTTTTTATAAATAGTATTGTACATATGAATATATGTCATTCTCTTGCCTTTGTTTTTCAGCTTGCATGGGAATATGGTATACCTTTTTTTGAAACTAGTGCTACGGATAACATAAATATTGAAGATGCCTTTTCAGTATTGGTCAAAGAAATATTGAACAAGGTAGGTTCCTTTTTGGGGGGAGGAAGCAATGCAATAAAACTTTTTTGGGACAAATCCTGTGGACAGAGGAAGTGCTGCAAAAGACCTTTAACACAGCAGAACCAGTTTGGTGAGCTTCTCTACAGGGGAATATATGCCACCTGTGTACCATGGAGCTGTGCTCTGTGGATGTGCCTTGTACTCTAGCACATGGAAGTTTTGGGCGTAGGGAAGTCATGGGTTGGGAAAGAGGTGGGGCTGGCAGATGTGCAGCTTTGCGGCTTTACCAGCCACAGGCGCTTCAGAGGAAGGTACAGCAGCCATAGAGTTCCACTGCCACTCCGTGACTTGGGCCAGGGGGTATAGAAGCTGTGGAAGGAGTTGGCCCTTTATGTTCAATTAGCAAATGTCTGATCCACAATTTATAACACACATGCAAATGATTTACATTGGTATTGCTAAACAGAGAGGAAAATGAACTCCTCTTTTGAAATTGCTAGGACTTAAAGGATTTCTGAGTTAATAGCAATGGATTGCTGCTGTCAGAATCAGTCTCTCAGCTTGAAGGGTGTGGCAGTGTAAAGGTACTTGCTACTGCATGATGGAGTCTCCCTAGAGCAATAATTACAATACACTGAATTATTAATTAGCTAAGACAATATTTTCCATCAAGAGATTTATTTTTAGATAGCAGAATATTGCTTTAGATATTAATGGATATTCCTCTTAAATGGATTATTGTCATTCATCACCAACATTAGTTATACAAAACTAGTCTTCAGTTCAGAATAGTCTTGAAGTCATAATGAAGATAAATGAACAAAATTACCGACAAAGTTGAAAGTTCCGGAGTTTTGATTAAATAGCCATACAGGGTGGTGGTCTGTTAATTCAGTTGGACTATATAGGTTCAAAGATTCAAAAGTGTTAACATAACTGTCAGTGTCCAACATTACACAGTTTCAGAAAGGTTTGAGGATTGATATACAGAGACCTCAGCCTGCTTAGTACTGTGGTGTAAACAGCATTAAAAATCCTTTCAACCATTTATTAAAACTACAGAAAAAGGAAGAAAAACTGTTAAAGTATTTGAAATGTAAAGTAGTAAATAAAGCTTTCATTTTAACATCCCTTGTTCCCTTTCCTTTTAGCTGGAAAGAATTGTTGGACAGTTTCTTGTGTGATATTAAAGATGGTAATAATTATCCTTTGGGGGAAAAGAAAAGTTAGTAAAGATGGGCTGGAACTGTTGCTGCTGCTGTTAGTCTCATTTCTGGAAGACAAAACAAGACGCACACAAAAGGAGAGAGAAGAGAACAGCAAATATAAAAAAAAAAAAATGACAGTTCTGTCTCTGGTATTGACTTTTACTTGCAACTTCACTGCTGGAAATACATAGTGTACCAGAATATGCAGTCTTGGCTGCCTAAGCCAGACTCTTGTTAAACAGAAGGCAAAAGGAGAGAACTTGGAAAGAAAAAGCATCAGGTGGGGAAGGAAAGGGACACATGTTGTGGGGGAAGAGAGAGAGAGAGAATCTCACATCCCAGGTGGTGTGTGGGATTCAGCTGCAGCTGGTAGAGATGGAAATATCATCTGGGTCCCCTTCTCTGGCACAGGCTGGACAGAACAGTTGTTGGGATCAGGATGATGAAGGCCCGGGGTCCCAGGAGATGGTGGGGGTGGCAGCCGTGATGGTGAAGTTTGCTGCAGTAGCCAGAGTTCCTCCCAAAGTGTGGTTTGTTTGTTTGTTTTTGTTTTGTTTTGTTTTGTTTTTAAAGGATCCTGAAAGGGAGTGATAGGTGGAATAGGCCATCTGTTCATTATTTTGTCTACCAATTAGGTCTAATTTCTGAAACACCAATTTTAGTTCATTTATTTCCATTCTCTCCTTTTGTTTACCAGTCACAATCTTAATACAGTCCTTGAATCATCAGTAGGACTTTTTGTACTAATTCAGTCTTTGTCTCATTTTTGTACCTTTTTCAGTCAGCATTTGTTGTTGTAGATTATTATGACATTCCATGAACTTTCACTCACTTTTTACAGTTGCGCTCACAAGTAGGGTAAATTCATAGACCGAATTATTACAATAGTGGTGAAAGTAATCAGCTCAGAGTCAGACTGCTTCTAAATCAAGGACCAATACTATCATATAAAAGTACTAAGCGTGGTTATTTTTCAGAAAAAAATATTTAGGTAGATTGATGTCCATTATTATGAAAATCCAGCTCAATAACCTTATTACTGTTTAAAAAAAAATCACATCAGAAGCACTAACAGTAGGCCTCTTAAGATTTGGCAGAGTGTCTCAAATAGGTTTACTTTAATTTCGTTTATAACCAAGGAATTTATTGCATGTACTTGAAACACAAAAGGATATTGTTGTTTTAATGTAATAGACATGTTTGCTGTTGCTGAGACATCTGAAGTTCAAATTACAGGTAAGCAATAACAGTTGTGAAGATTCACTAGGAAAATTTATATATCAATACTAAACATATTGAGGATTAAGGGGAACAGTTTTTTATTTCTAGAAACCTTTATTCAAATGCATCTTTGGTTATAAATGAAATGATTTTGATAGTCTCAGATTAGACAGGGTTCTTGTCTGTGCTGCAAAAGAAACGCATAAATTAGCTAAACAAGTCATTAGCTTTAAAAGAAGCACAAATCCAGCATGGAAAAGGGTAGGGAAACTGAGATCAATATGCGGAGTTGTTTGAAGAAGATGGCTCATCTCCTCTTCACAGTTTACCTATTATCATGCTACTTTACTTCCGTTAGCACTTAAATATATTCCAGCATTATTAGTTTTGTGTGTTATTAAATCAAACTGTGATAATAATTTCAAGCCCATGAGACAAAAAGATTTGGATATTGATTCAGTGGACCAATGCCTTTGTAATTTACATTACATTACATTACAAAGGAATGATACTGGCTAGTCTCCTGTATGCTCTCCAGGATGAGGTGTGCAGCTTTTGTATTTTGTTTCAACTGTGCAGCATACAGAAAAAACCTTGTATGTTTTCTTTGTTGGCAAGGGGAGAGTCCTTTAGGCTTTACTCAAGCACCCAAAGGACTTGAAAAGTGTGAGAGCATGATCATATTATGTGAAAGTGCTATAGTATCACTGACAGAAAGGGGATGAAACACAAAGATCCAGTTTGAGTAGCCAGTATCTTTTATAAATAAAGAATAACAAGGTTTGTTAGAATTACAGTGTCTCTGGAATTATCTTTAAAGTAAGCAGAAAAACTGCAAAATAATTAACTATAAATACAACTAGCTGCCAAGACAAATATGAGCTTAATATATATTTCTACATAATGTGTATTCTGTAGGACCTGAGAGACTTGGCTGCAACGTGTAATGAAATTCAACTATAAGATTACATGCATTAATGTTGTTCTAAGTATGACTTTAATATATTCACTTATCTTAGTAGATGCTTATTTTCTATACTGTAGACATGCTGACAGAGGTCTTAGCATGTTGAGAAAGCTATATGTCAAACATCTGTTTGACTAGAGGTGTGTAAATTTATTAATTTCCACTTTGTGTGTGTGCACTTGTGCAAAATGTTTTCATGAGAATTTGCCAGTGGTAAAATTTCATCTTTTCTGGAGATGTTTGAAGTCTCTGATGGGTTAGCGGGTGCTTCTGTAACATTATTTTGGTCAGTGGTTTACTGTCTTCCAGTTAAATTTGTTTTGTTGATTCAAATAAGGTTCTTCCTCACCTGAATTTTACTTAGTTTTCGCATTGGGCTGGTAAGGCAGAGTTTATCATAAAAACAAAATTCTGCCTTGTGGTTTCACCAAAATTTTAATGTACAGCAAAATAATTTGCTTGTTCACAAAACAGTGAAATCTGAATGTATTGCTTGAATTTTAACCTCCCTAACTCTATGATGGAGAAGTGAATGTAGTCAGCAATGTGACCAGCAACTGTGAAAAATGATGCCATGCTGTAATCCTCGCATCAGGGACAGTGGTACATCTATTTTACAATAATAAAACATTTATTTACCCATCATAAAATAAGGTAAAGCCCCTCACAATGTTCTGGTCCAAAATCGTTCCTCAAGGCTCAGGTCTCTGAGTTCCCTTCCCTTGGCCAGTTTGCCTCTCTGTCATTGATCTTCCTATCCCAGGATCCACACAGGAGGAGGGGGTGAGAACTAGATGCACCTATGCTGGATATAGATAGGCCAGGGAAAGCATATTATCTCACACTAATCCCACAGAGGAAATCCCCTTTAAGGAGTTCCCTGGGGAAACCCTTAGGGCCAGGTTGCCGGGAAGAAGCTGAGTTCTGTTAAGAGCTGATGTAAAAAGCTGCAGAGAGAAATATATTTGCAGGTTCATAGCAACAACTTTTATTGGTCCTACAAAACCCAGGAATTTTGCTAAATATTCTTGAGCACCATCTGCTGGCACTTTATTAATTAAATATATATTCTCTTCCTGCAGCCGGAATGCTGGGGACCTATAATTTGTGCACAGACTCAGCGCTTCCTGGAACTTTGTAAAATTAGAGCAATTTGTGGTTTGAAGGACTCTCAGGTTGGAGGACACACTGAAATGTGTTAAAACACATTGTACATTTGTCTTTCAAAATTATTCTCACTACACTTGCTAATATAAAAGAGTGGGCCTCATACTTTAAACCATGGCAGCAAGTTACCCAATGTCAGACTCTGCTACATCTTCCTTTTGTGTTGTATTTTTATAGTGGGCTTGAAGCATATTTTTTGTGCTCGGTGGGATCAGATAGTTAAAACAACATTATATAGACTTTTAAGTTGTGTGCAAGTTGGGAAAATCATTTTACAGTAGGGACTCAATCTTGCAGCTCTCACATGAATTGTCTCATTAAAGTTAACTGATCACCTGAACTTATTACAACTACATGTGAGTAACAGAGGCAGGCCATAATTTTGGGAATGATAATGCATGTTTTTTTGTTCAATCCAAACAGCTATTAAGTGTCTTTATATTATTGAAAAAAATCTTTAGTGTGAATTAAACCCAAATACAAATGTCAGAAACATTATCAGGTATTCTGAAAGTTTGCAGAGGCATGTTTACAAACAACAGTATTTAATTTATTCAGAATTCTTAAGAGTCTGGATTCAGATTTGCCTAAACCTGCTCATTAGAAGATGACAGCTGTTTAATAACATTGCTCATGGTTACCAAATGACCCATCGTGCAATCATGAGTCACACTTTAAACAAAAACAGAAAAAAATACAGTTAGCATTTAGATTTATGCATACTGTCATATGTCGCTTAGTTTAATGGCTGAAGATCAGTCCTCCTCCCAGATAGCTTTTGACAAGAATATTATAGTCTGTACTTAAGTCTGGTCTTTGTGAATTCTTGGTTATGACATCATATTAACTAGGGGGAGGAGGAAAGAAACTATGCTTAAACTCCCCTTTCCCCCAAATCAGCAAAATAAATACCAGGAGAAATTGCCATTCTCTGAAGAATACAACAAAACCATAAATAAACCATAAACCGTAAATGCATCCGATGAAGTGAGCTGTAGCTCACGAAAGCTTATGCTCTAATAAATTTGTTAGTCTCTAAGGTGCCACAAGTACTCCTTTTCTTTTTCGAATACAGACTAACACGGCTGCTACTCTGAAACAAAACCATAAACAATGTTCTTCACTCCCCAAAAAAACTGATTGTAGATGCGCAGAATGTGCTCACAACTGCAAATGTGGTCATTGGGAGCTCTGCTGTGAACATACATGAAGTGCTATTAAATGCCATGTACTCTGAAAAATCAGACCCTGGGCTTCTCAAATTGTGAGACTCAGTTGATAATTTGATCATTTTTGCTTTAATCATGTACATCAATTCCTCATGTGTAAAATGGGAATTATAATATCTCCTTAGAGGGGTATTGTGAGGGTTAATGAATTTATGTTTGTAAAGATCTCCGATACTACAATGACAGCATCTAGAAAAGCCCATGAAGAAATTAATGATTCTGCCATCAGTACAGGATTTGGATGGTATGAAGTATCTAATTCATGGGTCCACATATTAAATGTAAAAAGAAAAGTCAGCTGGCATTCATTCAGCAAGCGCAACCCCTATACACTGAATGTGACTGAAGGTCTTGTGGAAAAAATAGTATGTGATCCTAGAAATCTGTTGGCCACGGAAAAATGCAGAATTTGCGTTTTTACAGAGAATCCTTCGTTTTTTCATGTTGTGGGGGGAAAAAAACGCAGTAGAACCCTGTTTATCCGAGCCCCCATTAGCTGGGTCTCCATATTAACCGAACCAGGGCTGACAGCTCGAACTCCACCACCCAAGATAAAAGTATTTGGCATATGTAAGAAATACAAATTGCAGTTCTATTAATTCTATTTTATTATAATGATTGATGGCACTGATTAGGCTTCAAACTTGCTTAAAAATTGTAGATATATCAATAAAATGTGTTCAACTAATACCTATATAGTGGCTAGGGAAAGTAAAATTCAGTGTTTCATTTTAAATGTGGAAAAACAGATATTTTTATGTTTTTTATCAGAGAATTTGGGGCTTTTTATCATGGAAAACTAGGATCCCTGGTGATCAGGTAGCTAAAGACTATCATAATGAATACATACAAGGGAGCTGCATTAAGGTTGCAAAAACAACCTTCATTTTGGTATTTCATAATTGAGTGCTTGACTTTGCAATCTAAATATTCTTTTAATGTTGGGGTTTATGTAATTTTCTATGTTTTTAAAAAAAACTTAAAAATTGAAAAAACTAAATTTCCATCATGTGGATCCATATTGATCCTGCATATGGGTCTTCAGCAGGGTTGGGATGCTTACATGTGGCACAGTCCTACCAGTTATCTTTTGAGTTAACTGAATAACTAGTAGCAGTACAAGGCAGTTATTTTCTGTGAGGACCTGCCCTAGAAAGAGATGAAGACACACTTTGCTTGTGGGTTTTATAGCTGTTAACTGTGAATAGAAAGTCGAGACTCGGAAATAATGGATTCAATTCCAGATTCTGTAGGGGAGTGTTTTCTAGTGGTTATAAACATTTGTTTCTCCAGCCTTTCCCTGTCCACTTCTACTCCTAACCCATTCCCCTGCTGCCATATTCAGCTCTTGCTGATTCCAACTCCTGTCCCACCCTGCTGAACCATTTTAGCTGAAACTTTAAAAAACCCAAAACCATAAGGCAAATATCCAACATTTAATTTCTTATGCCCTTTGAAATCTAAGTTCATACTCTCTATAGTCTCCCAGTCATGCCTATAATTGTTCTGCATTGTGCAGGACATTTTTTCAGTCATTTTCTGGCCCAGGTCCATGCTTTGAATTCCATGACGCCTATTTCCTCAAAGAGGTAAAGAGATATCCCTTTCAACAGCTGGCCTCTGTAGTGAGAAATATGTGCGTATTGCTGCTGGCAGTGGTTCTCAACCAGGGGTATGTAGCTATCTTTCAGGGGGGTACATCAACTCATCTAGATATTTGCCTAGTTTTACAGCAGTCTACATAAAAAGCACTAGCAGAGTCAGTACAAACTAAAATTTCATACAGACAATGACTTGTTTATACTGTTCTATACACTGAAATGTAAATACAATATATATATTCCAATTGATTTATTTTATAATGTGGTAAAAATGAGAAAGTAAGCAATTTTTCAGTAATAGTGTGCTGTGACACTTTTTTATTTTTTGTCTGATTTTGTAAGCAAGTAGTTTTTAAGTGAGGTGAAACTTGGGGTACATAAGACAAATCAGACTCCTGAAAGGGTACAGTAGACTGGGAATGTCGAGAGCCACTGGCTACTGGATTCAAAGAGAAAGGTGGTGACTCCTCTTGGCTCCATGCATGTCTGTACAGTAAATTAGAAGAAATAGGCAAAATAGGTCAATTCATCAGTACCGCTGTACAGTATCTCTGAAGATTGGGGTTTTAGAGCATAAAATCCATTTCTATTTTAGATTAAACATGAAAATGAGTACAGATATTTGTGCACATCACAAAACTACCATACCATTTGTCATAGCAAAATATGATGCTTATTTAAAGCCCTAGATGACACTAGGGCTAAATTGCTCATGAGGGAAAGCCTTATGCAAGTAGTCAGTAGCACTACCTACATGAGTATTTACCACTCCAGTGAGTAGAGATTTACAGGATCAGCTCATGACTTGTAATGTCTTCTCAGAAGACCATACCCGCCCACCTCTAGGATCTTTCAGGACTCAGAAAAGAGGCTAGAGCCAAGTATAGTATGAGCATGTCCTATCAGCCTGTCACTTCCATAGGCACTAGATTCATCCAATTTATTAGAAAACTTCCTAAAATGTCGAGCCTTTCATTTGACTCTTCAGAGCTAGAAATATATTCAGTGACACACTAAAATGTTTTATAAAGCTAAAATATATGATGGGCTGCCTTATAAACCACACATGGAGAAGAATATTCAAGCGTCTATGTTAATATAGTGCAGCTGCATTCGTCTTAATGCCATGTTCATTTTAATTTGTTTTGCAGAATTCCTGCGAATTGTGTGACTTAGATGTGGTGGATCTAAATGAAAGTAAGAAAAAGAGAACTTGCTGCCAGTTGTGAAATGTCACCTGCACTTCTGTCTGTCTTCAGGAAATGTTAACTATTTCATAGGAATACACAAAAGTGTTAAAATGAATTTGATTACTTAGGCAATTTCTGTATGTTACAGAAATCTTGTGCTGTAAGTGTTGACATTTACAATGTATACGGTACTGTATATACATGAATGTTCTATTTCCTAGTTTTTAAAGTGAAGTTAAATCAATTTGTATTTAGGACCTTTATGACCAGCACAGTGGGACTATTCATATATGCCAGTGTTTGCAGAAGTGGGACCTAAATGTACAATCCTTCTCTTGTTGAAATTAATATCTGCCTTAATTTTTTTTCTTTGTCAGTCTCTTCACATAGTAAATCCTACAACAAGGGCCCCTCACTCATGCAACCCTCTGATCTAAATGACCAATTTAAAATATTCCCAAGGTTTCAACTACAGTCTGAATTACATTTAAATTAGAAGCAGCAACGAGTCCTGTAGCACCTTATAGACTAACAGATTTATTGGATCATAAGCTTTCATGGGTGAATACCCACTTCGTTGGAAGCATGTAGTAGACATTTCCAGAGGCAGGTATAAATATGCAAGCAAGAAACAGGCTAGGGATAACCAGGTTAGTTCAATCAGGGAGGATGAGGCCTTCTTCTAGCAGTTGAGGTGTGAACACCAAGGGAGGAGAAACTGCTTTTGCAATTGGCTAGGTATTCACAGTCTTTCTTTAATCCTGAGCTGATGGTGTCAAATTTGCAAATGAACTGAAGCTCTGAGCTGTAGCTCACGAAAGCTTATGCTCTAATAAATTTGTTAGTCTCTAAGGTGCCACAAGTACTCCTTTTCTTTTTACAGATACAGACTAACATGGCTGCTACTCTGAAACCTGAAGCTCAGCAGTTTCTCTTTGAAGTCTGGTTCTGAAGTTTTTTTGCTGCAGGATGGCTACCTTTAAATCTGCTATTGTGTGTCCAGGAAGGTTGAAGTGTTCTCCTGCAGGTTTTTGTATATTGCCATTCCTAATATCTGAGACATTATCAATTAAATTAGAGACCATAACTGAAATTCTGCCGGTCGCTTGGGTGGTCACTTAACCTACTTTTCTGGATAGTTTTGCTTTTGTTTTGGGGGGGGGGGGGTTGCCAGGGAAGGGGGAGGAAAAGGGGTTGTTTGCTTGGTGGCTTTTTTTCCAGTTTAAAGAGTTTGTATTGTTTTGTAATACCAGTGCAAAATGAGGGGTAACTGAGGACCAAAAGAGAAGAAAAACTTAACTAGCATACATACATTACACAGACTTTAGAATGAAGAAAAAAATAGAAGTTGATAAATGCATGTCTTTATGCTAATGTAATGTTACAGACTGTGTATAGAGCACCAAATAATCAATTATTATTATTTACTGGACTCCTGATGCTAAGAAAGACTTCATCCTGTTACATATGGATGTATGCATTCTCTTAATTTATACATCAGAACAATAGAATATTTCCAGTGGTCAATAGATAATTAAGAAGTTTTTTAGTTTTGTAAAGTAGAATATTTTCAATATGTTTAAGTTTTCTAATGTTCTTATTAATTTGTTCCTTTATACTAGGTGATCCGAGTATTAATAAAGGTATATTCAGTGTTAATGAAGTTTTTGTGGCCTTTTAATCTATACACTATCACTTTCTCCCAGTGTAAATACATTGAGAATCTGATTCGTGCTCTCACTTGAACCCATTTTTTGCTGGTGTAATAACACTGACTTCAGTGGAGTAACTCCTGATGTATACAAGTATAATAAGTAAGAACAGAATCTGATCCTGTGTGTTTATTTTAATTAAGAACAGCTACATCACAGTTCACGCGCACAAATCAAATAACAAATATTAAGCTGAGGGGGTGCTGTTGATATATTCCTATTTGGTTAATTATAATGATTTTTGGCATCGGAATTATGTATCCCCAGTTGATTATTAAATTAATTGTTTATACCGTGTCTTATGAATGAATATTTTACCAAATTCTGCTGTCAGTTACACCAGTAAAAATCCAGAGTAATTCAGTTGATTGTTGTTCTGGGTGATCACTGGTCTAAGTGAGAACAGAATTTGGACAAGTAACTGTAAACAAAGAAATGGGGCCAAATTCTGCTCTGGTTACACCAACGAGCAGTGAATCTGCACAGGTGTAACTGAGGGCCAAATTTGGTCCATACCAAACACAGGTATGAACCACATTACTCCGGATCATTTTATCCCCTCTTAAAAGAGGGTGACAGCCGCTGTCCACATTAGGGAAACATAATTCTTTCCTCAGTTCCCCAGTACACAGTAGGAATCTGCCCAGTGCATCATCCCTTTTAGATAGTGCAGTTTCCTCCAACTGGGATACTGGCCAGCTCAACACTATGGTATGGAAGGGGTGTGAACTCTTCCTGCTCCTTTGAGGTGATTTTTTTCACCTGCTGGTGATGGGACAGGGCAATCCTTCTCTTAGGTAAGTACTGTTGCAGCCTTGGTAAAACTCCCCCTGCTGGACACACACTAGGCTGCTCTATTTGGGTCCCACCATGATGGACCCTTGTGTTTTTATGCTTTGCTTAGTCTGAGAAGGATGCAACATGTTTCCTTTGGCCTCTCTGTTATCCCTTCATAGAAAAGGGATTTTGAGGTCATGCTGTCCTAGGTGCCCACGACCAGTGCTCTTCCCCCCAGTAGCTTAAGCATATTTGTTCCCAGAGCTCCAACCTATGAATACTCTGGTTTACAGTTTACCTCTCCAGGCATGTGATAGTTGAAGTACACAACACATAGACTTTGGAAAGGTTTCTAACACAATAGGTCTTTAGATGGCACAAGAGAAAAGTAGCTTGTCTGGACAAAACAATAAAACAGATGTATGCAGTTTTCTACTCCAGTTTCCTTACCACAGTTGAACATTCTGTGGGATTTGGAGAGAGTTCTCTGGGGTGTCCAAGATCACCCTTCCTGTATAGGGCTTCTCCTTGAATCATGGAGTCAGTCTCTCTCACTTGCTTTACTATCTCTTCCCACCCCCTCTAGCCAGCCCAGCTTCCTTTGAAAGGAAAAGTACCCCTCTCTACAAAACTGGACCCCTTTAGTCCTCTCGTCTCAAACCTCATTAGTCTTTTTTTAAAGTCCTGCTCTGTCCCTTTTTTCTCCTGCTTGGGGATTTTCCATTCTCCATTCCCCTCCCAGATAAACTTGGCTGGACAGGTTTTCCAGCTCATACACCCTCTTTAGCACATCTGTTGTTCAGCCAGAGTCCGGTTGTTAAGGTTAATGACTTCTTTTGTTCTACTGCTGCTTCTTAATAGGATGGGTGATATGTGTTAGGGACCCTGTCAGCCCATAGTTGCCTCGCTACAGATTGAAGCATTCAGTGATACAGAAATGACAAATTCTGGTTAATTTTATGAAAGTTGTATCTAAACTAATTCCCCTGATCATCACAGATACTGTGATTGTTTCAGGACCATGTACAAAGAAATAAGGCACCAAGGGAAGAACACCCCCATACCCAAGTCTTCCAACTCCTGTACACCCATCCAAAGACCAGGGACAATTCAACCCTGTTCATGGGCACACTTTATTCTTAGCACTGTTATTAGATAGGACAAGACAAAAAGGAAGACATGGCCCTGCTGGGAGAAGTTTGTCATCTAAACAGAAATCATAGAACTGGCACAAGTACTGAATTATTCAAAGGATGATATTTTGGAATATATATTTGCTTTTAAATTACGTTTTCTTTCAGAGGTTGGATGAGTGATAGTATCATTAAGCAAATTAGTAACTGGTGGGGTTTGTGGAAGAAATTAGTTTTAAGGAGGGCTTTGAATGGAGAAAAGGGTGTCAGACACTCTGTCTTAGAAAGGTTGTTCAAAGCGTAAAGGACAACATGGAAGAAGGCAAGGTGTGCCCACATTATTTCCACAGATCCCTCTCTGGCAGTTGTTCTCAACTTTTATGGGCTCAGGACCCATTTGTAAAGTTTATTGTTGCAACCCGGTAAATAGTCTGGGGGCAGAGACCCTGGCGTGGTTTTGATTGCATCTTGCCCGGCACTCACCCCCCAGTAGTGGCTCCTGCAGCTCCTGTGCTATGGGGCTGACTGGGCTTGGCTCTCTGCTCCAGGAGTTGCAACCTCCAGGATTGCAGAGCTGCTCAGGTTTGGCCCCACTCTCCTGACTGGACCAAATTTGTGCAAGTAGCGTTGTGATCTGGCTCCTGGGATTGCAGTGCCACTCTCTCAAATTTGGCCTACCCAGACTCCCGTCATAAAGATGGCTGGACCAAACCTGAGTGGCACTGGGACCCCAGGAGTTGCAGTGCCTGGAGCAGGAAGGCGAGCCCAACCAGCCCCATGGGACAGGAGCCACAGAAGCTGCCATGCAACCCTCTGAAACATTCTGGGAACTCGATTTTGGGTCCTGACCTATAGGTTGAGAAACCCTGCTCTATGGCACCTTATATGAGCAGAGGTTACAATGCTGAGGCAGAACCAGCTATTATTCAGATGAATATTACCAAGAAGATAAAAGTATTTTCTTTCAAAGCACCAGAACCACCAGATATCACATAGTCCCAGAACTTTAATTCCAGGGCCATTCTAGTTTCCTTTTGTGTATGGCTCCGCGGACAAGATTTAGCCACAAAAGAATCAAGCACTTCATTAAAATCCCCAGCAATTACAATAGGGATATGGGGTTCTCCATGTAATTTAGTAAAGCCTATGTTTACTTTCAGGATTAAAAATCTGCCCTGATTATCTAAAATTGACTCTGAGACTGTTACTGCCAGTGCTTTATAGAAGAGTATGGCTGCCCCTGTAAATGTGAATGACAAGCAGCAAGACACTACTTCTTTTACCCAGTCATGTTCTACCATAACAGCCCTATCTGTGGTCGACTGTGTCTCCAGCAAAAGCACTACATCTGCCTTTGCTCTCTCTAATAATGAGTACCATTGTTTTCTTTTAATGGGAGTGTTGAGTCTCTTTACATTCCAGGAAATAAAATTGAAATTCAGGACTAACATTTTTCTCATGTGAGATCTTATAAATGAGGGTGATGGAATATTTGTGTCATTTGCTCTATTGCATCCCACCTGCTCCCCTCGCGAGTGGGGGGACAGATTTTGGATTACTTTGCCAGATGCTCGTCACTTGTCAGATTGCTACCAAATAGGGTAGGTGCAGGAGACTTGGGGGAAGGCATCAACATTAGATGCAGCCACCTAGCGAGGCTTGCTGTAAATCAGTCATGTAATTTTTCTGCGTATGAAGATCAGGAGAGAGGAAAGGGGAAGAAAGATGGATGGAGCAAGATAATGGGAAGGGGGACACAAGGGAACCAAATAGAATATAACAAAAAGGAAAAAAACAAAATAATTTACAGGAACATATGAACATTTGTGTACTTGGCAATGCATGTTGAAAGAACATCTCTAACTATGCATAGCTAAACCCTTTTCATACTCCGGGGGGACGGATGTAGGTAGCCTGTCACTACTCTCTGGGTTCCAAAAATTGTTACAAATAACAACCCCACATGGGAAATATCCCCTACAAAGGGGGTAAGATTTGAAGTCCATAATGTAGCAAGTATCCCAAAGGTGGTTATAGCCATCTCTGAGATTGTGTAGGATGCATAGGCACAGCAGGGTTTTGGATCAGGGACACTGTGTCTAATTACAAGCAGCAGGTCCTTTTAAATTCAGAGTTCCCTTGTGGTGGCAATTTTCTGCTGGCATTGCCATTCCCTATATTTCAAACCATTTTCAACCACTAAACAATCCAACAACTATTACCCCAACCTTAAGTGAAAGCAGCCAAACCAGTGCCCCCAGACGCATAGTTTGCCTGCTAAACACGTTTGATGGTTACGTTACAGTCTTGCAGCAATACAAGGAGATAATGTAGCATGATTGTGGGTAACTTCCCTTACTATAGTCTCTAGGTCCATGCTGCAGGTATCCAACAGCAATGGCATGGCACAGTCCAAATCAGAGACCACCTTCTGTTCTCAGAGTTCTCAACTATGTGCAAATACCCCTGACTCACTCCAGCCAGGCTACTTTAAGAGAGGCTGACCTTCCCTGCATAGAGCCACCTGGTGCTTGCCAAGAAAGGGTTCAGAATGAATTTGCTGTAGCTCATGAATGTGGAGTTAGGGGAACATGTTGTACGTTTCTACTCCCTCAGCATCAGAGCAATCACAGACACAACAATTCACAGTTAGCAGAGGTGTTACATTACAGATTCATACATAGCATTACATATTCATCAGTGAGGGAGTCCATGCATGTCCATGCAAAATTGTCATAATTCAAAACTCCCTACAGAAAACACAGCATATATATGGGTCCCACTTCACAACATCTAGCTACGAGCAAAGTTGGAGGGCTGTCAATATAATGGGAGTTAGGCCTGCAAGAATGCCTAGGCAAACAAAATACCAGCAATTGGTGTAACCAGGAACAAAACACACCAAAAGTCATTTATAAGTTATTTATGAAGCTCTCTGGCTCCTGAGGTTTTCAGAATGAATGGGTCACATTTCCAGCTATTACATGAAACAATGCAGGAAACCTCATATAACCCTTTCGGCCCTTTTGTTTTGCCAGTGCCCTAGCCCTGACAAAAACTGCCCTCTGCTCCACAATTTCTCTTGCAAAAGTCTGATTTTAGATGGGGGACTGTCCCCGCGAAGCTTTCTTTTTATATTACCATGCCTAGGACAGATTCTTTGGTTGTGAATCTGAGAAATTTGATTATCAGGGCTCTGGGGTAGCCTCCGGGCAGGCCAGAGACCTGTGGGCTCTTTCAATATACAGTAGAATATCAGAGTTATGAACACCTGAGGAATGGAGGTTGTTTATAACTCTGCAATGTTCATAACTCTGAACAAAATGTTATGGTTGTTCTTTCAAAAGTTTACAACTGAACATTGACTTAATACAGCTTTGATATTTTACTATGCAGAAGAAAAATGCTGTTTTTCCTTTATTTTTTTTAGTAGTTTATATTTAACACAATACTTTTTTGTTTGTCTCTGCTGCTGCCTGATTACATACTTCCAGTTCCAAGTGAGGTGTGTGGTTGAATTATCAGTTTGTAACTCTGGTGTTCATAACTCTGAGGTACTATTGTGAAGTATAAAGTCTGCAGGCAGACTGAGAATTTCTGTTTAAAGTCTAGGGATAAATTCCAGAAGTTTCCATCATTCTTCTCCCTAAGGAACTCCTATGATTCTAAGATTATTTCTGTATAATCTGCCTTCCAGATCAGTCAATTTAGCTTTAATTAATTTTATATCCCTGAGGTATATCTCAATTTGGTCAGCCATGTCCTGCATTTGATCTTCTACTGGTGACTGTAGCTTTAATTGCCAAAGTGTCTGCAGCCACTTTTTGAGTCAGCACTCAATTCTCACTGTCCTCAGGGGTGGACATCTTGGCTGGAATGGGATGTCTCTCTTCTTTGGGATTTGCAGATCAAAGAGGAGCTTGCCATTGCTACTTGAGTTGATCTCGTGGATACCAGCACAGGTTAAGGTGTACAGTTTTTGGCCTCTGGAGGGGAAAAGGATGGTGTCCAGCAGTAGATGGGGGTGGATGTTGGTAGATAGCCCCAGCACACTCAGGAGTTTACTCTGCCATGTTCCATGACCCCCTTGAAGTCCAACACAGAGACTTTTAAAACTGACTCAACTTTTTGAATCCTTATTAACTTCAAGATGTCTATTTGCCCAGAACTAGATAAACCAATTTTAGTCAGTATGTAAGTGTCACCTTCTAAAAAATCAAATGTGCATCCTGTGAAAATTGAGCAATAACAATAGATCAGGATTTTAGGAGTTAGAGGATAGGCAAATCCAGCAATGGGAAAGAAAATGGAATTTGGAAATGTCTGACATTCAAAATTAGTTTGAAGCAGACCTATGTAAATAAAGAGGACCTGAATACAGTTTTCTGCTTTGTGTTTGTTCAAATCTTCAGAGAAATTAGCAATAACTATCCCCAGATGAGGCAGAAAGACATATTTCTCCCAATACAGCGACACATGACTTGCATGAGGTTTGAGGGAGGAAAGCTTTCAACCATATTCTGAGGCCATATCAACACTGGAATTCAAAGTATGTTAGTCAGCACCATGTTTAAAAACAGTTCTTGCTAGAAAGATGCTTCAGGTCCCAGTGAACAGACCGTCTAACCATGGTCTTGTAAATTATTTTATAACACGTTATATTTTATTGGCTAACATTCACTGAGTTTGTTACACCCGTGGCAAGTTCAAACCATTCTTTTGCTTTCCAAGTTAGAATAATGCTTTTAGCTAATATAATATCACTTTCCATTTCAACAGTTATTTTCACAAGGATTTCCAAGCACTTTTCAAACATTAATTTATTAAGGGGACACATAAAAATCACACTTGTGTCTGAATATATTTTAATACTTACTATTGTTACAAGTAACACCTGAGAGTACCATAATTGAGATTAAAGAAAGAAGGTTTTCCACCATCAGAGCTCTGAAGAAACATGATCAGATCGAACAACTGAGGCACAGGCCCATGCTGTGGGAGTGAGTACAGAACCACACTGTCCTATGGGAAACAAACAATCTAACCTAGATTTCTCTGTAGCACAATAGGTCTCATAACTGCTGCCTTTAGGATTGTGCAGTTTGTACTTCTTTCTGCAACTGACTCATCTTGCTGTTCAGAGCAAGTGGAAGGGGTAAATCTTTGGATGGTCCTTCCTCCTCCCCACCCCTTTGAGGTTGCTTGCTGTTCAGGGGGCACTAGCAGAGTTAGCAAATCTGGCCCCTTTGTGGGATGTCTGAAGGGCTACAAGGAGGGAAAAGGCTCCTTGCCATCTCACCCCTTTTGTGCACTAGCACAAGGACCAGCCACAGTCTGGGTCAATATCATAACTAGATTTCAGAGTAGCAGCTGTGTTAGTCTATATTCGCAAAAAGAAAAGGAGTACTTGTGGCACCTTAGAGACTAACAAATTTATTAGAGCATAAGCTTTCGTGAGCTACAGGTCACTTCATCGGATGCTAGATTGTATCACTCCTGGAGTGAGATCTTATAAGTGGATTTTTATAAGTGTATTGTAAATCACTGAAAAAATACAGTTATAATGGAACTGCTGATACAGTCTTAAATATGCTAATATTAGCAGATGCTGCTGTAATGCAATTCACACAACCTAATTAATAAAATCAGAGTTCTGACAACAAAGTGAACACAGTAAACTCATCACAATACAATATAATGGCTTAGAGTTAATTTTTCCCCATTGATTTATTTGTTTTATTTATGGATTTAAAACAGTTCTCACTGCCTAGCAATCTGCACATCCTACATTCACAGTAAAGAATCACAATGTTACATAAAATACTGGTTCTCCAAGATAAAGACTTCATAACAAAATCCCTTCTGAAAAGAAGTGTAATGGTTGGTTTAAAAACATCATTGAACAGATAAATTTCATGCCATGATAACCAAACAAATGTTTAATATTCCCATATGAAATAATCATAAGTCGAAATTCCTGATCTAATCATTTTCATGCCCTAAATATTCAAACACTGTCACAAGTGAAAACTGAAAAACTGATCTGTAGCTTAATCTTTCCTAATGTGATATGAATTCCACAGACAAAATCTCCAACACTGAATTAAATGGTGGAGAGATTTAATGCAAACTCCTAGCTCAAAATTGCTGTGATAAGAGGAGTGAAACTGTCGAATACCTGTGTTTGTACAGCATGTAGCACAAGGGGGTCCTGGTCTGTGACTAGGGCCCTTAGTCACTACCTTAATACAAAAATAAATAAATAAAGAATACTTAGTTTAGACCCAAAAGTGTATTCAAAGGGTTCTGATCTCTTCCCTCCATGCACAGGGAAATAACACATGGAAATCTCATATGTGTGAGGAGAAGAGAGCCAGAGAGTTGTTTCTCTTAAAGTACACACAATTTATGGTAAAGGAAATTACATATTGTATATACTTTACTTTGTGTCATTCGTGTTCTTTTTGCTGCTTAAGAGGTTTTGCTCACAAAAATTCTGGGAACTCACTGCAGGATAGCACTGAACAATTTTTAAAGCACAAACACTTTGTAAAATTAGTAGCATTATCTTTCCAGATGTGGAATTTGCTTTTGAAATTATGAAAACGCACTTGCACATTTTAGGGTTAGCTGGTGGAAAAGACAACAAAGTGCCCTTTAAGACTTCGTGTTCTATAGGAGGATAAGATTAAGTTTGGAGGGTCTTAGTAGCCAGGGTCTTTTTTGTAGGTTATGGTTTAACATTTTATAAAATGCCATCTGTAGAGATTAGATATAGATGTTTGCAGATGGGTGATGACATACAGGGTATGCAAACAAACCTCAAAGCCTGGAGCAGACTCAGAAGCGGAGCTTAGGTGATCAAGCAGGGATCAATTAGGCAAGCCACTTCATCCCACTTTGGGAAGAAGAAACCTCTTGGGACAGCAACCCTTTATTCGGCCGTTAAAGGCCACAACGGCTTCTGCTGCTGTGTAAACAGGAGGCACCGCTCCTGAGACAGGGCTCTCCAAGAGCTTTACGGAGGCTCTCCCGTTTCACAGACGGAGGACGGGAGATGCAGAGCGATACGCTCAGTGGCTCAAAGCAAGTGAGTGGCCACGCTGGGCATTGACCCCTGGCCGGTACTGTCGGTCAAACGTGCGTCCTGCTCTGTTTGTGTCTCTCCGGAGCTGCGCCCGCAGCCTGCCCGCGAGGGGCTCTGGGCAGCGGCTGCAGGTCGCCGGAGCGGTCAGAGGGGGGAGCGAGCGGGACAGACTTTGCACGGAGCTCCGGTGCCAGAGCCTCCCCCGTCCAGGGAGAGCAGGAGGGAGCCAGCCCGGCACTTTCCTTTCGGGCGCGGGGAGGAGCAGCGGCTGCGCAGGCGTCTCTCGCACCCTGTTGATTAGTCAGTGCTGGGATGGCGTTTCCTGGGCCAGCCGCAGCCGCGAGCCGAGCGGGGAGCAGCCCCGGGGGGCTGGCGGAGCAGCCGCAGCCGCTGGGCGGGTGTCACCTTGCGCTTCGCCAAGCCTAGCATGTCCCGGGGAGGCGGAGGCGGAGGCGGCGGCAGCAGCAGCCGCCGCTGAGCAAGGCGAGCTCCGTCCTGTTGGCTGCAGCACCCCGCCGGGCAGGAGCCGCCGCCGCCTGCCAGCCAGCCAGCCGGCCGGCCGGCCGGACTCCCCCTCCCCGCGCCCGGAGGCGGAAGGGAAGATGGACCCGGGCCCCTCGCTGGGCTCCAGTCTCAAGGATGTGAAGTGGAGCGCGGTGGCCGTCCCCTTGGACCAGCTGGTTAGCGCCTACCGGCTGCCCCAGCTCGTGCGGCTGGACAGCGGTGAGTAAAGCGGCGGGCGCAGGGCTGGGAGCAGCCGCGGCCGCCCATTAACTATTAACTTCTGCAGACGCGGCGGGCGGGAATGGCTCCTCCGAGAGACGCCCCGGCGCGCGCGGCGCGGCCCCCCGGCACCGCCCGGGGGAGGCGCTGCCCGACGCGGGGCGCACGCGTGCCCGGGGACCCCCGGCTGGCCACGCGCAGAGCGGCGGACAGAGCCGAGTGGTAGCCCGCCGCCTTTGGGACCCGCGCTTCTGCAGCGGGTCCAGCCTCACGAGCCCAGGGGTCCTCTCCGTGACTTGGGTCCCAGAACGATGCCTTGCGGCCTGCGCTCATCCCACGCCTTTGCCCGCGCTGGATTGTGACAGGGGTGGCCGAAATCCCGCTTTTCCACTTAGCCTTGGTTTACAAAAAGATCTTGACTGCTCTCTGGCAGGAACGGCGGGTCTCTCGGGGGGCTGCGTGTGCTTCACTTTTATTGGGCTGTAAGTGGAAAGAAGAGGAGGACTTGTGGCACTTTAGAGACTAACCAATGTATTAGAGCATAAGCTTTCGTGAGCTACAGCTCACTTCATTGGATGCATCCGATGAAGTGAGCTGTAGCTCACGAAAGCTTATGCTCTAATAACTTGGTTAGTCTCTAAGGTGCCACAAGTCCTCCTTTTCTTTTCGCGAATACAGACTAACACGGCTGCTACTCTGGGCTATAAGTGGTAATCCATCATGAGCTGGAAAACGCAGAAGTGAGGGGATGTTTACAAGGTTAATGATTAGCTCCAAGAGTTTCTAGCTTGGAAAAATGTTCCCCCCCCTTAAAATTCAGATTCTGGCCCTGAGGGTAGGGAGAACTGCAGAATGCTACAACATACTAAAACTGCCTTTGGGTTGTACTCCTAACCCAGACATTTCTGCTTATTAGATGTGACGGTGAAGTTTTGGCTCTTCTTTCGCTATTTTTCTTTCGGTATTCTACTGGTTGAAACAAACTGGATCATGCTCTTTTGTGTGTGAGAGTTTGGGGAAGCTCAGTGAGTCCAATCTAATGTCAGTGGGGTGTCTCTGAGGGTCAAAAAATACATGATTAAAACATAGGAGGACATTTGCAATACCTAAGGCTCAATCCTGTGATTATATGTTGTGGAACCTACATCAAGGCCAAAGTTAAAGGAATATTAAATAAATCAAGTAGTCTAAGCATAAATGTGCATCATGTTAATGTTGACTGAAAGAGCAACAGACCTGTAAAAAGAGAGGTAACATGAGAAGTTTGTAAATTTCAA
This sequence comes from Dermochelys coriacea, assembly GCF_009764565.3. Classification (NCBI taxonomy): domain Eukaryota; kingdom Metazoa; phylum Chordata; order Testudines; family Dermochelyidae; genus Dermochelys; species Dermochelys coriacea. The sequence goes on from NC_050069.1 coordinate 77,609,852, forward strand.
AGAAAAGGAACTTTTTACTTGTATTCTAACCTATGGTCTCTAGGTCAGCATAATATTTTCTATTAAAATCTGGAAATTAGAGGTTATGCCCCTGATAGAATGCCTATTAGAGCAACATGCTACGACATGAGACAAGAATTTGGGAATGATATTGGAGTTCTTCGAAGGTTTGGAGTGCATTTTCAGAGACCAGCAACTCGTGGTCATAAAAGGTCTATTATTATGCCAGTCGTAGAGGGAGAGTTCAGGAGGTAGAACTTGAGTGAGAGGGATCAGTCTAGAGAAAGCAGCTCAGGAGGTACAAAAACAATAGCTTTTTCTTGGCCCAATACAAACGTAGGAGTGATTGGTTTTCCCTTGATTTATAGGAAGGCAGCTCATGATTGGGTGCCTGCTGCAGCAGTTATAGTACTTTCAATGTGTCGTCTATGAAGCGACATTGAGGGATGTATGATCAGGTAAAATAACTTGATTACCAAGTTTTTCATTTGACTTACAGCACTTAGACTGCTATTACCATGCATGTTGCCAGTATGTCTTAACAGGCTAAATATTAATTGTAAACACAGCTAACAAACACTAAACCCAATGAATAAGCATTACATCTTGTCTTGCGGCTCACTAAATTGGCTCTGTCAGACCAAGGAGAACAAAGACGGTAAGAACTGGATGAGAGAGTCCTGCCTCCACCCCCTGAATTGCACTCTAGGAGATGGAATCCTGGCCTCACTGAAGTCAGTGGGAGGTTTGCCATTAACTTGTAAGGGGAAAGGATTGCACCCCAGGATCCAACAGCAAAAATACCCTTATATGACCTTTAGTGGCATTGCAGGATATTAGGCGAGAGTAGGTCTGTGAGGTAACGGTGTGTCTGCCCATTCGGGGATTATAAATAGACAACAAAATACTTACTAAAAAGAAAAGGAGTACTTGTGGCACCTTAGAGACTAACAAATTTATTTGAGCATAAGCTTTCGTGAGCTACAGCTCACTTCATCATGAAAAAACTTGTACAGATACAGACAGACATCATCTTCCTCTCCAAATGCAAACAGATGGACATCATACCAAAAGGTAAAAAATCCATTACAATCTACATACCACACAGACTATGCTGACAGCTTGTGCCACACAGTCTCAAAGAAATTGCGGAACCACCTGATCAACATCCTCTACAGCAAACAGGGAAAGATTAAGAATGAGGCATCCGATGAAGTGAGCTGTAGCTCACGAAAGCTTATGCTCAAATAAATGTTAGTCTCTAAGGTGCCACAAGTCCGCCTTTTCTTTTTGCGAATACAGACTAACACGGCTGCTACTCTGAAACCTGTCAAAATACTTACTATCATAACTTTAAACCTTTCTGGTGAATTATCTTCTTTAACTGCTAAATAAATCAATACTCCATGGAGAGCTTATCCTTATTTTCTCAAGGTTTTTTGAAATTTCTGATAGCACTGATGTAGTCTAAGGATAATCTTGGAAGCCGGAAGAAGATTGCTATTAAGACTGAAAAGTGGAAAATTATGCTTTGGTTAAAGAGTTAAACTGCATGGCTTTTTGGCAGCAAATGGTGAACTCCATTGCTAGCATTCAAATCCAGTTTTTGTTTTTAAATAGGAAAATTCAATGTCCTACTGTTGTCTTATTTATTAGGACCCCTGTCATCCTAGCACCATTGTTAATTTTTGACAGCTAACTATTGTTTTTATCCTCAAGGAGGGACATGGGACCACATTCCCTCTCAATTCCAGAGACTGGTCTCTCTAGCGATGACATCACTATCACTGCAGTCTGCTTGTACTCATCCTGTGAATAAAAATATTTCCCGGTGCTGTCAGCTATTTAACAATCATCACTCCAGAAAAAAATATTTTAAACAAATGATACTAGTGTTTTTAAAATCAAACATCCTGGCACGAGTCTGGCTGGGTAGATAGCCCAGCTGGAGGCACCAGTGTTCAGAATTCACTTTTGGCTGTTCACTGAGCCTAACTGAGAGCACCACACTGAATTTCTCTGGTGATAGTGTTGATGGATCCTATAAGTTATTAAGACTCAGAGGGAAATAATTTCTTTTGACTCGCAGCATAAATGCAATGTTTGTGGTTGCTTTAAGGCAGACTGACTGAATTATGATGTGAATTTCAAAGAGAGAGAGCCTATAAAAGGTGTTGTGGGGTTAGGTGAAATGTCTTTTTTTTGAACCCTGATTAAACTCTCTTAAATAACTGCACTGGGAGATACTTTACTTGATGCCTGATCTGGCTAGGCTTGAGGTTGCCATGTTGCTGCTTGGGAGGAACAAGCTTTATTTATTACATTGTAAATCCTGTCCTCAATGAGGTACCACACCAGAGGTAACCTATTTTTAAAAAGGTGTTTAGAACCATAATCGGTTTAGAAATTAGAGATGGAAAAGACCTCTATCTACTCCATTCCCGTTAGTGCAAGATTGTTCCCTACAGCATGTGAAGTGTTTAGTCTAGTTCTAAATGATAAGATAGCGTTGTATGGTTTCGAGACAAAGAACATCACACTAAATAGAACAGTTTGACTATGAACATAGTGAACAATTCACATTGCATCCTTTTACAAACTCAGGGATATCCTTGAAATTGAGCAATGGTTTTATACTAAGAATTTCACTCCTCTGAGGTTTGTATGTGGTATCATTTATTGTGGATAGTCTTCTTTCAAGAAACTGTTGCAAAGTGCTTCAGTGGACTGTAGTATTTGGAGGAGGTGGTAAGAACCATTTTGGAAAAACTAAAGTAGACCAAAAAGACATGAGCCCCTCAGAATGTACGTGATCCAAATACCCATGCTGTGTAAGGCAAGCTATTGTACAGTGTGTAGGTAGGTGATGGTTCAATGGGTAGGTAAGCCTCCAGTTAGGAGAAGGCAAAAAGATAGGATGTACTTTGGAAGTAGTGAAAGCTTACCTGGCCTGACTTCTTTTTCCATAAGCATTGAGCAGCTCTGAAAAATCAGACCATTCATGTTTGAATTGCACATACGTCCATGCACACAATTAATATAATCTTCCACCCTCTGCCCCACAGACATACTTTCCCTCGTGGTCTGCTGATTCCATCATGACAATTGAGTGAAAAAGCAGATGACTGCCTGCTTGCTGTATTTTCTTTCGAACAGGCAGAAATGTTCCAGAAGTGTTCCAGAAACACTTTAGTGAAAAAGCTTTTAAATTGTTTTAAGTGCTGCTACCTTGTGGCATCTGTGAAAATGATAGTGCCCTCCTGGAGTTGGAGTCCAAATAACTTGGTAACAACTATTCTCAAGTGTAGAACAATCTTCCAGATGAGGTGCACATGAGTTCACTAATGTATCTCTTAATTTTAAAGCTAAAAACTGTCGTTGTTTGAGCCTATTGTTCAGTAGCAACTTCAGGTGCAATAGTGTGTACTGTATGTTCTTGAATCAGTATGCTACTTCTATTATTGTGGGCTCTTGATAATGCTCTGCTATGGTAGTCAAGGATTCAAAACAGTTTGTCCTAAGCTGCTATTTTCATATGCTCATAAGTGCTCAGATATCACAGGGACAGTACCTAGATAAAGGCACAAAATAGACCACCTGGGCTGAAATTTTGCACTCTTGACTGGTACACAAAGGTTCCTTAGATATTTTCTTTTAAAAAGGTAATATCTCTACAGCAAATCCTTTAGTTCAAGAGTGGAGGAAAAAATACTTTTTTGTTTGTTTTTTGTTTTTTAAACGATGGCTCTGTTTTTTAATTATTATTGTTATTTGAAAAAATTGACAAAGTCTTCTGGGAGATTTAGTGCATTGGCTTGGTTTAATATTTTAAAATATCACTTGGGGCTGTGGTTCTCACCTTTTTTCAATTGCGAGCCCCTTTGGAAATTTTGAATGGAGGTGTGGATCCCTTTGGAAATCTATTGCCTGTGTATATATAGTTGAATTCTGTTCAGTTAGTTTTCAGTCTTTTTTTTTTTTTTTTTTTTTGGACCCCTTAGACCCAGGGTTCTCAAACTTCATTGCACCGCGACCCCCTTCTGACAACAAAAATTAATACATGACCCAGGAGTGGTGACAGGACTTGGGCGGGCTCAGATTTCGATCACTCGGGGGAGGAGGAGCAGAGACAAAGCTGGAGCCCTGCCACCCCAGGTGGGGGTGGGTAGGTCAAAGGCAAAGAGCTTCAGCCCCAGGCAGGCGGCCTGTAACCTGAGCCCCGCTGCTCACGGCTGAAGCCCTCAAGCTTTGGCTTCTGCCCTTCATGGTGAGGCTCTAGGGTTGCTAGGTGTCCGATTTTTCAACCGGATCACCCAGTCAAAAAGGAACCCTGGTGGCTCCGGTCAGGACTGCTGACCGGGCCGTTAATGGTCCAGTCAGTGGGGCGAAGGCAGGCTCCCTGCCTGCCATGGCTCCGCGAGGCTCCTGGAAGCAGCGGCATGTCCCCCCTCTGGCTCCTTGGCTTCGGGTGCTGCCACTGCCCCAAGCACCAGCTCCACAGCTCCCACTGGCTGAAATGTGGCCAATGGGGGCTGTGCCCGTGGATGGGGCAGCGTGCAGAGCTGTCTGGCCATGCCTCCACATAGGAGCCAGAGGGGGGACATGCTGCTGCTTCCGGGAGCTGCCTGAGGTAATCGCTGCCCGGAGCCTGCATCTCAGACCACCACCTGTGCCCCAACCCCCTACCACAGCCCTGATGCCCCTCCCATCCTCTGAACCCCTTGATCCCAGCCTTGGAGCCCTCCCCTGCACCCCAAACTCTTTATCCCCAGCTGGAACCTGCACCCTCTGGTACCCCAACCCCCTGCCCCAGCCCTGATACATCTCCCACCCTCCGAACCCCTCAGCCCCAGTTCAGAGCACCCTCCTACAGCCCAACTCCCTCACCCCCAGCCAGCACCCCCCCCCCGCACCTCAATCTGCTGCCTCAGCCCGGAGCCCCCTGCCACACGCCGAAACCCTCAGCCCATAGCCACCTCCTGCACCCCAAATCCCTCATCCCTGGGCCCATGCCCCCAGCTGGAGTCCTCATCTTGCACCCCAACCACCTGCCCCAGCCTGGAGCCCCCTACCATACCCTAAACCTCTAATTTCTGGCCTCACCTTGGAACCTGCACCCCCAGCCCAGAGCCCATACCCCCCTCACACCCCAACCCCCTGCCTCAGCCGCGAGCCCCCTCCCATACTCCGAGCCCCTTGGCTCCAGCCCAGAGCCCTCTCCTACACCACAGAGCCTGCACCCCCAGCTGGAGCCCTCACTCCCTCCTCCACCCCAATTCCCTGAGCCAGCCCGGTGAAAATGAGCAAGTGAGTGAGGGTGTGGAGAGTGAGCGAGAAAGGGGGGAGATGGAGTGAGAGGGGGTGGACCTCAGAGAAGGGGCAGGGCAAGGGTGTTCGATTTGTGCGAGTCGAAAGTTGGCAGCCCGATGGGGCTCAGGCTTCGGCCCCAACAAGTCTAAGCCAGCCCCAATGACCCTGTTAACACAGGATCACCACCCACTTTGGAGTCCTGACCCACAGTTGGAGAACTACCGCTTTAGACATAGTCCAGCAACCCCAGGGTCTGCGGACCACACGTTGAGAACCACTGACTTAAGTACACAAATTTAAGGTAAACTCAATCAGAAACTAAGATAGGATGCCCGAGGAAGTAGGATAGTTCTTAAGAAACTAAAACAAGTGTTGTGTAATGGTTCATGTATTGTTGTTTCTAATGGTTGTAATAAAGCATGACACAAGAGACTAGCATTAAAACTGACATGGGAAAGAAGTTAATATTTGTAATACCTTTATGGATCAAAGTGTTCCTGGCAATTTTAATTAAATGAATTCAGCACTCTTTGTAGTGGTCTGGTGACCTTAAGGGAACATGCTGAAAAGAAATGCTACAGTATATGGGACAATGTGGCATAGCAGTTAATTTCAGTCACAGGAGCAATGTTCCAGGAATTCCACCTGTAGTTTGACTGCAGCAAGAATATTGGTATTTTGGCATAGTGAATAACTAGCTGTCAAGATCTGAGAATCTCTTGTAGGAAAATACTCATCATATTAATAACATATATAGTGCATATGACTCAAAAAACAAGCTTCATAAAACACTGTGCCAAATTACTTAAACCTCTTGAATTTTATATTTATGGTGCATTCTGTTAGTTTAACTATGCTATTTAAATTTTATTCTTTCTTGTACAGCCTGCATTTTCCATACTATATATAGCTCTGTAGCTAGTCATGGTACTTTATAAGCAAATATACAATAAAGACAGTGTTCCAGCTTTGTACTGTAATTTAGACTGAAAATACAACACAATGATGAAAGACCATGGTGTGTGAGGAGGTAGGGAAGTATGTTCATGTTGAGTGGACATCAAATGTTCCCTAGACTGTTTTAGAAAACTAGCAAATCTACTGCAGGTTTTGTAGGAGGAAAAAATCATCCACCTCCATTCATGGAGTGGTGTGAATAACTGGAAGTCACACAGCTAATTACATTTAAATTGATTTACATCCTTTCGTCCTTGTTCTTGGAAGAACACTTTCAGAAGCCTTAAATTACACTCGAATATTTATATAAAATGATTGAAAAATGAAAACTTCATTTGCTGAAAAGCCCTAAATCTCTCTTTCCTCCCCCCCTATGATTATAGCCTCATTACACATTTTACATCTGATCATAAAACATTCACTTTTGAAATTGTGCCCATGTAATTGTGTTATGGTCACACTTGTCTGTTCTCAGTCTTCAAATTTGAAACTTGTTCATATTGTTCTAGGAAAAAATGTCGAGCCTCTGTGGATGGTGATTAGGAAAGATGAGAAGCTTGAACATTGAAAATGTACCTCCCTCAGAGCATAATATAAAATATGATTAGCTATGTATGTGTATGGTACCACACAGTGTTCCGAGACTGGGTGTGGCTCGCAGCAAGCCACAAAACTACAGCAAGTACCATTCCAGTGTAGGTGAAAGACAGTATATAGGAAAGGGAACATTTTAATTTTAAAAAAAACAAAAACTGTAGCGCTCAATAGTAAAAGAGCTTTGTGAATTGTGAGTATTATTCTCCCTCCAGCCTTTTAGAGATAGGGAAGTTGGTCATGGAGGTTCTGTTTCTCATTATTGTATGCTGCTAGACAAAAGTGGAATCTTTTTTCCTTTCTATATTTTTTTTTAAAAATTGTTACTGTAAAAAAGTTAAAATAACACTCTAAAGAAGACGATGATTTTTTCCCTTAATATTATTCACTTGAAACTTGGCTTATAGGAAGGATGGTTTGGGTTTTAATAAATTCTTCCAGTTTCCAGTTGGACTGGAAAAGTAATTAAAAGGCTATAACCAGATAAATTCTTATTCAGAATTAAAGCTATAACTCAAAGTTTTACCCTTCCTATGGGCATAATGCAGTAGTCTGACTTGTGCTGCCCTGCTTGGGCAATAAAGATGAGATAATGGGTGTTTTGCGCACTGATCTGGTAGAGCTCAGCCTGGTGAGCATCCAGCCAGGGAATCATGGTTGGAGCACTCTCACTGAGCCCCGTGTGCTCTTTAAGCTGCCTGAGCAGAGTGTAGGCTCTGGCCCTGGCTGGGGTTTCTGGGCATAATCTCAGGGTACAGATCCTTTGTCTAGCACCCCCTTCTGAGAGCTGGGATTCCAACTGCCCAGACCCTGGGACCAGCGCTGACTCCTCAATTGCTTTATAGCTTAAGCCTGTCCTCTCATAGATTCATAGCCGAACTACTCCAGATGTGTGATGCTTTTGGGTTTACAGTTTCTCCTCTGGGGCACATGATAGTGAAGGCCAACAGAACTTTGCGCAGGATGCTGAACACCATTACTCTCTATCTAGCACAAGATGTACACAGACTTAGACAAAATAATAACACCTTTATGCATTTACATGCCTCAGTTTCTTCAGTCCCCAAAGTGTTCTTTGGGTGTGGGCAGAGTCCTCTTGGGGGATCCAGGATCTTTCTCCTGTAGCTCATGGAGTCCTTCAAGTTCATATGTTGTGCCATACGGATCTTTTGTTCTGCTGCTGGGGATTGTCCACTTCCCCTCTGTACAGAGAAGTAGGAGGAACTAGCTTCCCAAGTGTTTCCACTTGAGTGGGTAACCCTTTAAGATCTAACAACCAACCATGGTACCTGGTCTGGTAGGTATGTGCTGCTGCCCTTTTTAGCAAATGGTGGATGCCACATCGAGGCAATCCATAATTCCACAATTTCACAACATAGACATTTTCCCCAAACCATCACAAGAGGAGTAATGTAAATGATTTTACTAAAACGAGCTGTCCTAAGCATGATGTGTTTCATTACACTGGAGTCTCTGTGTAACTTTCTGTTTTTGTTTGTTGCCATGAAAGGGGTTGTGTATGAACAAGAGACCTACTTAAAGCATAAGTGAAATTACAAGCCCTTCTGTCCTCTTTTGTCAGTATATGCAGGCTTTGTCTTTGTGCTAAAAGTTCATATGACGTTTTGTCTTGTGAGTTACTAGTGGACAGTAACATTTCTTCTATTCTAATGCAAACTGATTTTGAGTCTTTGTACCCACTTCCAGAATGAACTAAAAGCATGTGTGGGATATAAAAAACCAGAGTCCAGCTAAAGAGTAATGATGACTTCTTCTTTTGGCCTGCAAAGCTTTACCTGAACATTATCTACATCAGTTAATTTTTATTTTTTTCGTTTGGGCAGTCTGTCCAAGGTACTCTCAAGTGCAAACAGTGGTCCTGGTGATCTGCAAACGGGGATCAATGCTCACAACAATAAACTCCCATGAGAAGTTAGCATGACATCTTTGTTCCCAGCACCATTAGCCCAGAAAGCAAGTGGCCTTGTTATATAATATGCTCAGGGAACATATTCACGCAAATGGCACTTTAAAATATGAAATAATAAATAACTGACAATAAGACAGCTTAAAACAATTCCTCAACTTACTTGATTTGCTCAGGAAAAGCCTGAATGAATAGATGGGGCTTACAGTAACAAAAGTTAGGCTTAATTGGCCCAACAGAGGAAGCGCATTCTATATTTTAAGTCTTGGAACTAAAATGATGTTCTTAATTTGGGCTTTCTGCATCTAAAGAGAGCTGGTCTTTGCTTCCAGTCAGTTTCTCCATGCTTGATCCCATTAAGGCAAGTCAAACAATCTTTTTTTTAAAATGTTTAGTATTGCTAGCCTCAGTCAGCCAAAAATCATGGTACTTCAAAAGGGATAAGTTTGTGGTTCTCTGCCTTTATTTTATTTTGAGTTTTTAGTTTTCACGTTTTCAAGCTTTTTGCCATAGTGAAGGCTAAAAACTTTTTTAAAATAATAGCTGAAATTCTCATGTAATCAAATGACTCTTATATCAGGAGACTTGGATAAAATAGAGTGAGCAACACTGTTTACTTCCAAACATGCTGCTGAGTATTAAGCCAGCTATTTAATTAAAGGATTTGTTAAGACTCTCCACAGCAATGCATGAGAAACCATGCTAATTGTTCTTCTCTTGGATCAGTGTTCTAGCTAAATGTTATGCACATTCTGTAAAGCAGAGTTTGAATTGCTCTCTATGATGGGCAATATTAAGGAATAGAGTGGTGGCTTAGTACACTTTCTGTTGCTGGCCTGTGTTTTGGAACGCAAGCGGGAACGATGGGACGTTACTGCAGAGAAGACATTTCTGTGTGGTGATGGTGGGAGGGTTGCCTGTGTTGAAAGATTTGCTCCATGTCATTCGGCTTGTATTCATAAAAAGGAAATAATTCCAATTCTCTGGGATGTTTCTTCAAAAGATTTAAAACAAATACAAACAAAAACCTTAATGAGCCTAGATTGTTACTCTTGGCTTTTCACTTGGTGGGTCATAAACACAAACTGAATCAAAATCCCCCGGGGGAAATCTTGGCCTCATTGAAGTCAACGGGAGATTTGTAATTGATTTCACTGGGGCCAGAATTTCACCCTAAGTGTCTTTGTAGCCAGAAATCTGAATACTTAAAATATTTTTTGCTTATATTAAGTAGTGGTTTGAACAAAACTTGTGAGTCTTTGAGACCCAGTTTGTATGGATTTACAGGCCTGAATCTGGAGAAAATCTTCCATTGGAACAAACTGGGATTTTCAATGGTGTTGTGACACAATGGGAAAGATCAGGCTACATGTTCATTCACTGGGGCTGCTGTAGAACTCTGTTCTTAAAGAAACAAAACTTCCCTGTCTCTGCTGGCTGGTGAGAGAAGAGTAGGGGGTAGGTAGAACAACGGGTGCCAGCGTGAGTTATACTTGTGTTTTGTCTACTGGATTGTATCCAGCTCTTGCAGGAGAGTTGAGGACTGAGGGGGTGAAAGCTTGATTCCTAAAATAGTTAACACATAGTTTGACCATAAGCACGGGGGGAGATCAGACCATTACTGAGACAGGAGACCTCAAAGTAACTTATCGGTGCTGCAAGAAGTTTGGTTAGTGATTCTGTACATGGCATTCTTCTCATTTGTTCAATACTGAACTGCAGGGGGTTGGGAGCATTGTCATTCGATGTCTATCAGATGTGATTTAAAAATTTGTTTCAACTTGATTAGTTGTGGCTGCTAAAGATGCTGTTGAGTAGGCTGTCTCCCTAAAAATATAGGGTTAACCGTGGTGTCCTAGCTAAATTTCTTGATTAGATTCTGTCTACCTATGACTCCTCTGCAGTTCTATCTGGATGCTGCATTTCCCACTACCAGTTGTGTAGTGCTGCTTTCTCATTTAGTCTAGCAGTGCTTGTATTTGAGGGGCTGGTAAAGTGGGGTAGTTCAGAACTTAGAGAAGGGGAGTGGAATCCCATTTGGGTTCTATTCCCAGCTCTGCCATAGATTCAACTACAACACTGCATACATAGATTCATTCTGTCAGTTTGGGTAAATCAGTTAGTACTTTAATTTTGACACCAATAATGTTGTATGCTGGGAACAACACTGTACTATAAAGCAGGGGTGGGCAAACTACGGCCCGTGGGCCACATCTGGCCCATCAGGCCTTTTAATCCGGCCCTCAAGTTCCTGCCGGGGAGAGGGGTTAGGGTCTTGCCATGTGGTGCCTGGAAGAAGCTGTATGTCCCCCCTCCAGCTCCTATGCGTAGGAGTAGGCAGGGGTCTCTTCGCACACGGCTCCTGCCCCAACTGTCGCCCCCTGCAGCTCCCATTAGCTGGGAACCGTGGCCAATGGTAGCTGCAGGGGCAGTGCCTGCAGATGGGGAAGCGCGCAGAGCTGCCTGGTTGGCACCGTGCCTCTGTGTAGGAGCCATATGGGGGCATGTCGCTGCTTCTGGGAGCTGCGGGGGTGGCATCTGCAGATGGGGCAGTGCACAGCAGAGCTTCCTGGCTGCGCCTCCGCGTAGAAGCCAGAGGAGGGACGTGCTGCTGCTTCTGGGAGCTGCTTGAGGTAAGCACTGCTCGGAGTCTGCACCCCTGAGCGCCTCCCTTCTTTCCCGGCGTCCCAACCCTCTGCCCCAGCCCTGATCCCCCTCCCCCTGCCCTGCCCTCTGAACCCCTTGATCCCAGCCCAGAGCACCCTCCTACATCCCAAACGCCTCATCCTCCGCCCCAGCCGGAGCGCACGCACACGCACACACACACCCCATCCTGGAGCCCTCTCCCACACCCTGAAGTCATTTCTGGCTGCACCCCAACCTCCAATTTTGTGAGCATTCATGGCCCGCCATACAGGTTTTTATAATCCCTCAGGCCAAAAAGTTTGCCCACCCCTGCTCTAAAAGATCCATGCAAACTTCTTTGCAGGATATGCTTTCTTGGGTAGGCTCTGTAGCTTTCCATTCCTGCAAGTTAGTTGCTGTAATTGACAGCTCCTTCCCCTAATCAACTGAAGCTGCAGCTTGGTGTCTTTCTAATATACAAATACAGTAGTTGATATACCATGCCTTTATTGAAACTACCTTTTGGAGTGGTGCAAGAGCTTTCAAATGTTGGGACCCGTGTATGCTCTTTCCCTTTACTCTCCTTATTTAGCTAAGGCCAGTGTATACAATCTTCTGATGTTTTTAACCTTTCATCATTGGCTTCTGGAAGTTAGCAAAGGTTACTCTCTCTTCAGTATTTCACAATTTTCATAAGGTGCTCTGTTAGCAAAAAAACAACTGTCAGTAATGGACCTTGACCTTGTTGCAAAACAATTGTTCTTTGTCAGTTGCATATCTCAACTTGGCTTGGTTGTTGGCTGGATGATGGCATCGTGGTATGTGTCTGTGTAACCTACTTGCAACATTATTAGTACTTATGATCCAACCAAATACTTGTAATGGGTTCCCAAGACACAACATTGAGTACTAACAGTCTGGGTTTTCTTGTGATTAGAAGAACACCATCCATTTTAAAAACTACACTTTGCACTTGCTGTAACACTAAAGATTAGAGGGAAGCCAGAAAAGATTTATCATCACCCAGTTTTATCACTGTGTGTTTTGATACAACTTTCCTCATTGTTTACCTTCCCCCTTTTCTCTTTTGTTTTTTTTTTTTTTTTTTGCCAGAAGAACAGGGAAGACACACCTTTCCTTTTAAAAAAAAAAAAAAAAAAAAAGTGATTGTAAAACCTCAAACTGATAGGGGAACTTGGGGATGGAGGAGCAGGTGTGGTATCTGAAACTACTCATAAGAAGTTTGTGTGTGTGTGTGTGTGTGTGTGTTTGACTAGATTGCAAGTTGATGGTGTCAGTTTTAAAGAAAGCATTGGGGCTGTGATCCAGCCACCACTCCTGAGTGTCTCAGTTAATAAGAACCACGTATCTTTAAAGAAAATGTCTGAGTGTTAATATATTTGAAATACAACACAGTCAGAATGATAGCTTTAAATATTTGTGGATTCTACAGAAAATGTATTGGAAAGACATTAAAGGTTTGACTAATACTGCCAGAAAGCTTAGTTACACACAACTCTGATATACGCACAATTTACATCCGATACTCTTTGGATCTCTGTCTCAGAAGGTCTTGGTATCCTGAGGATGAGAAGGGGAACTATTTTAACTAATGTTACCATGAGATTCCTTCATCATTCACTTCTTTCTTCTGACACTGATGACCAAGTCGGACAATGATTCTGTCAGGCACTCCATCCTAATTAGTTCATTTCAAATTAGAATAACCAATGCAGAGAGAGTTTTCTCATGTGTTGCATAATTAGGTTAAAAAAGGACTTTCTCTTATTGCTCCTGGAATTTAAAACCTTCATTCCTTTGAAACTGTTCCACGGTACACTTGGATTTTAAGTGCTGAAAAACTAAAATGTACATCTAAGAGTGATGCCTTGCAAAAAAGCTTCTGTGTACAACTACATTTCTTTATTTGCCGTTTTTAGTTGTCTGAAATAAGAGAATGATAGAAATAGAGAGGGAAACTAAAATCATAGCCTCTCAAACTTATTCAATTTATTTCTTCTATGCTGAGAGAATTGTTCCCTAAAACATTCCCACCTGCCCCCTTACACAACTGTCGTATTAGGTGCTCTAATGTCTCTTGGCAAAAGTAAATTCTGATGTGGTCAAAGAACTGAAAACTACAGTGGTTTGAAATTGAATACATGAGTGACAAAAAAGCACTGCTGGTCTGAGCAACCAGTAACACTTTTAAAGACTGCTATCTTGTGAGCTACCAAAACCAGAAATGACACACCATTGGGGAACTGAATCCTGGCTCTGGAGGTTCAAAGGTATTGAAACTTTAAAATCGTATCATAAAACCTAGTAAAACTAATACCTGTACTTCCACTGCCCTCTTCCAGCAAAGTCTGAGAGGCTGCTGAGTCTTAGGCTGCTGCTGTGCATGCAGTGACTGCTTATGCACTCTAAAGGAGCTATGGCACAGAACAGCTGCTATTAAAAGTGCACCAGGAACAACTTATTACAGCAGCAGTTTAGGACTCTGTGTGTGTGTGTGTGTGTGTGTGTGTGTGTGTGTGTGTGTGTGTGTGTGTGTGTGTGTGTGTGTGTGTGTGTGTGTGTGAGAGAGAGAGAGAGAGTTAATTTTTGTGAAATTATTATAAATGTGTACATTCACAGTCAGTGACATAGCAAAAACACTGAAGGGGTGGGAAGGAATCTTAATTAATTAGGTGAACCCCCCAATAACGCCCCATACTTTATAATCACTCAGTGCTAGAAACGCTTGTTGTACCATTACACGTACTTCCAAACACTTACTCAGTACCAGAAGGCGAAGTCTCCAATCCTTGTAGTCCCAAGTGTATTGGAGTTTTTTCCATATTGCTATGGGCATTGTTCTTCGCAACACCAAATGTTTTAATTCCCTCCCCACATTCAAATATTTGTCAAAATGATATCATTCAATCAAATTCTTATCACAACTTACAGCTGGAATATCCGTCACATTTTACTCTTAAACTCTTCCTTGTTCTCATTTTAAATCTCTGGAATATGTTTGTATGGAAGAATATGATGTGCAGACTGTCAGTGCTGTTGAGATTAGATCCATTGGGTACTGGATTAAGCAAAAAACAAAAGCAGAACCCCTACGGTTCTACGAAATTAAATACTGAATGAAACTTTAATGCCTTTTTAAAGTGCTTCATTTACATAACTGATGTAGTCTTTGGCAGTGGGTCCCAAGCTTTTTCTGTCGCGCGCCCCCACCCTCACTTTTTGTCTAGGTTTTGCCTAGAGGGATTCTCTGACTTGAATATGATTAATCTGTAAGGTATTTACTATCCTGATTTTATAGAGGTGATTCTTTTACTTGAATTAAAATTCTTCTTTTAAGATCCTGATTGCTTTTTCATTGTTCTTAAGATCCAAGGGTTGGGTCTGTGTTCACCTATGCAAATTGGTGAGGATTTTTATCAAGCCTTCCACAGGAAAGTGGGTGTAGGGCTTGGGGGGATATTTTGGGGGGGAAGACGTCTCCAAGTGGGCTCTTTCCCTGTTCTTTGTTTAACACGCTTGTTGGTGGCAGCACAGAGTTCAAGGACAAGGCAAAGTTTGTACCTTGAGGAAGTTTTTAACCTAAGCTGGTAAGAAGAAGCTTAGGGGGTCTTTCATGCAGGCCCCCACATGTGTACCCTAGAATTCAGAGTGGGGAAGGAACCTGTCCGTGCTCCCCTCCAAGAATGCGGTCAGAAGCTAGATCTAGGGGCTTGTGGCTGGGAGCTAGGCTGGGGCTGGGGGCAGAGTGGGGCTGGCCAGTGCTCCCCCCCACCCCCACATGGGGGCTGGCCTGGGCCCTGCTTTGCCCCCTTGAATGTTCCTCCATGCCCCCCACAGTATAGGGAACATTGGTCTATAGTATAAATTGATAGCAAACTGTAGTGCTGCTTTTTTTTAGTTTAAGATTTTGATCTTATCAGAATTAAGCAGGAGAGCAGTTTGCATGTTCTCACTGGTATTAAGAAAAATCCTATCCTCTTAATTTTAATACTTTGACTTCACAAGAAACCTGCATTTCTTTCTCCCCCCGCGCCCACAAAATCCTAAGCTGAGAAGTGGAATTACTCAAATCTTTTTTTTTCATATTAGTAAAAAAGTAATCTGAAGGAATAAAGAGGCACCGCTTCTACAAGGGAGAAGTTGCTATGGTAATTCAGTATAACCATGCCATAGAAGTAAAACATGATTCATTGGTAACATTCTCCTAGCTCATGCTGGATGGGAAATAAACATTGATTAGCCTTTGGCTAGAAAAGATTGTCATGCTGTTCTCATTTGTGTGCTCTTTTCCAGCTGTTAAACCAAAGCTGGGAAGTTTGTGTTTGAAACATAGTAACTATCATTTTAATTATAGCTGGAGTTGATATTTAAATGGCAAAGACTATTTTTTCTCGATGAGACATATTGAACTGCTTCCAAATGGCTATATGCTACTGTGCATCATAGAGATTTTGACTGTTCTACAGTACTCTGCAGTTTCATGGTAAACCTACCACCAGAATATCACACTTTCTACATTTTTCTTCTCTTATTACCATGGGGGATGGAAACAGAGCATGTCCTCCAGTCTTACCCTTAATTTTGCATGAGAACTAACAGTATAATGTCAATTAACATTTTAGAATTGAATATGTTGGCAAGTTGACAATCTCCTTTGGGATTCTATTCCACTGCTCAGTTGTTTTGTACTATAGATTTTTTTTTTTTAACTTTCCCACCATCGCTTACACCAATGCAGCTCTCATCAATGCGATGTTTTAAAAACACTGGCAAAGCTCCTCAAATACAACAAGGAGTCTGGGGGCACTTTAAAGGCTAATAGATTTTTTTGGGCATAAGCTTTCGTGGATAAAAAAACACTTCTTCAGATGCTAAGCTCCTGTGGCTGTCAACACCAGTTCACTCTTGTTTGGTATAAGCAACAGTGGGAAATCTTTGCAAAAAAAAGTCTTGTTTTAGACAAGGCCTGTGAAGAACTTTCCTTATTTTTTTCCCGTTTATAGCTATAGGCCGTTGTTTGTTGTCCTGAGACTGTAAGTTGCCTTCGCTTGAACAGGTACTGAGCATCATGTGCCCCCTTCCTCTTTTTTTAGACTCCAACTTCAGCTCCCCAGAATTTATTTTATTGAAATAAATCATACTTATTATTTTTTGTTCCCTTTCTATGCTTTTCTCAACCCTTTTTTTTAAAAAAAAGTTTGATTTCTTGCTGATTGGACTGGTCGGGGGATTGATAATGGAATATAGTGCCTTTCAGGTTGGTCAGTTGAAGTCCTAGAACCAAGTGACCAAAATCTGCCCATAGACATGTACATACAGCTCTTGTTGACTTCAGTGGGAATTGCACCTCCATATTTAAGGGCAGAATTTGGCCCACTGGATAAAGATGAAGGTCATCTTACCAACACAGGATTGCACTTTAGAGCAGCTCTTTCAGTCAGTATTGGCCCAAGAGTTGCTTGAGGCATGAGAATTGACTGTTTCAAAAGAAATACCTATTTGTGGTTAAAAAGTAGTAATCAGTGTTGCTGATTTGTAAAAATAGGCCTGAACCAAATCCCACATCCAGATACCCCCAAACTATTTGAACTTAGATCCAGACTTTGCATCTTGAGTCTCTCTACTGATCATTAATTGGTAAATTCACAGCTACGCACTTTTCTTGGGTATCAAGAGATCAAAGAGGAATAACAAATTAAGTAGGCACCCTAATGCTAGAGGCTGGTCAAACACTGACTGACATGTGGACCCACCAAGGAAAGGAAGTATGGATTTTGGGTTTGGCATAATCTAAGGTTGTGTCTAATTTTGTTGCTCAGGGACTGGAATACCATGGTAATGAGTATGGTATAAATACCTAGATATGGCATGAAGTCTGCCCAGAGGAGGTTGAAGCCATCCAACAGGGCTCACAATTTATTCTTTACCAAGAGGCATACAGTCAGCTTGTACAGTGCTGTCAGTTATTAGGGTTCATAATATAGGGACGATTTTAGACCATGAGCTGATGTTTCAGCTTTCTTGTGAGAAAGTAAAAATGATTCTTCATTGTAGGAAGAAAAACATTTTACAAGCTTCAGTGTCTTCAAAAGAAGAATAAGGGATAGTTCTAGGCTCGATTTCATCTTGGAATGAAGACTAAGTGCTTCCTTCAGAATCTTTCTGCTGGAACTATGGTATCTGGTTTATTTAAATGGTGTCCATTACCTTTCTCCTTTTCCAACACACTCTCTCTACCTCCATTTAAAATGTTTCGAGAGTAAAAAAAAAAAAAAAAAATTAATGTTTAAGGGGTGGATATAAACTTTTAACCAAGATGACCAAATGTGGCCTTTTAAAATGTTTAGATTCTTGTAGCTCTGTATTTTATTTTCAACGGCATATTTTTGTAAGTGAATGAGTCATGTTGATCTTCATATTTTGTAAGTAACTTGAATGTCCGTTTACTAGTGCTTGTTGGGATTGAAAAGTGGTCACCTATAGTGTGTGTAATGGGCAAGAATGCTGTTTTATGAAAGTTAATGGACCAAAATTTAATTGTTAAACTAGAGCAACCCCATTCACTGACTTTTAAGAGTAGGATGTGGTTTTAACTACTTCAGCAGATATATAGATTATATTTACTAAACCCACTGAGTTAAATAGAAGCATCTGCTCTTGCACAGTAAAACGATGAAAGTATTTCACAGGAATGCGTGGTTTGCCTTTTTTGTAGGTTGCATAAAGCCATACAACTCAACATAAACGCGTATCTGCCCACTGACCCCAAATCCTTAGAATCAAAGAATGGAGTTCATACTGAGAATATTCCATCCCAAAAGTTTTAGTTTACAGTTAAAATTATTGGAGGCCATTTCCAAACACAATCACTTAAAATCGAGGAAATTCAGTTCAGGTAATGAGCACATCCACACCAATTTCCAATGACATGATTGGCCACTGAAACATCCTAATACCCAAACTCTCATTTTCAGTTCCAGCATATGACCAACCACTGTGCTCTCATCCAATTCTGAACAGTTGCACTCAAACTTAAAACCTGATCTTGGTGTGAGATCCTGCTGCCAGTGGATCTTTTCTCTCAATAAAAGCTGACTGATTTGTGAGAAATGTCCAGGTTTATGGATCTTGGGTAGCAGATAGACTACTCCGGGGCTCTAGGAGTGTGTCTGTGTAGATTTGTTCCTGTGCTATAACAGGGAGTTTCTTGAGCAGATGGTGTAATTTCTTTCCTGGAAAACAATCCCTCACTGTCACAGATCTTGGGAGGCAGGCCAGTCCTCGCTTACAGACAGCCCCCCAATCTGAAGCAAATACTCACCAGCAACTACACACCACACCACAGAAACACTAACCCAGGAACCTATTCCTGTAACAAACCCTGTTGCCGCCTCTGTCCCCATATCTACTCTAGCGACACCATCAGAGGATCCAACCACATCAGCCACACCATCAGGCGCTCACTCACCTGCACATCTACTAATGTGATATATGCCATTATGTGCCAGCAATGCCCCTTTGCCATGTCCGTTAGCTAAACCGGACAGTCTCTAGGTAAAAGAATAAATGGACACCAATCAGACATTAGGAATGGTAACTTATAAAAGCCAATAGGAGACCGCTTCAATCTCCCTGGACATTCAATAACAGATTTAAAAGTAGCCATCCTTCAACAAAAAACCTTCAAAAACAGACTTCAAAGAGAAACTGCAGAGCTACAATTCATCTGCAAACTCAACACCATTAGTTTGGGCTTGAATAGGGACTGAGTGTGGCTGGGCTCACTACAAAAGCAATTTTCCCCCTCTTGGTATTGACACCTCATTAGTTATTGGGAGTGGACTACATCCACCCTGACTGAATTGGCCTTGTTAACACTGGTTCTCCACTTGTAAGGTAACTCCCTTCTCTTCATGTGCCAGTATATTCATGCCTGTATCTGTAATTTTAACTCCAGGCATCTGAAGTGGGTTTTTTTTACCTATGAAAGCTTATGCCCAAATATATCTTGGTCTTTAAGGTGTCACTGGACTCGTTGTTTTTGTGGGTTCAGACTAACATGGCTACCCCTCGGATACTCTACGCTCCTAGTCCCCACCCAGTTTTAATTAATACAGTAAACATTGACAAATCACTTCATGAGAACCATAAAGGATTTGTATGTCCCGTGTGTGTGTGCTTTGACGAGTATCTTTTTTTCATACTGTATAAGGATGACCTCTGCAATTCCTGATCATTACAGTCAAGCTTTTTATTTGTGTATTGTTTTGAAATTATAACTTGGAACTCTGTGACAGAAAAAGCTGCGTTAGGTATGCTTTGTACTGCCTTGAAATGTCATGCACTGTAGCCAGTGAAACTAGTAAAATACCAGTTAATTCCATATGGGCATGATCATTATATTTACTGTAGGACACAATAATTGCTTGTTGCCAGTGACTATAAAAAGCATGAATTTAACCAGCTGAACTGTAAGTTTGCCTGAACCAGAAATTTGAATCTGTTATTGGATGTCTGCCTGTAAAATCTTCTCTTTTTCAAACACACCAATTCTAATTTGCTGTGTGTGACAGAAATGTTTAAAGAGAAGTTTTGTGTATTAGCAGTTAGCTTGTGATCAGAGTAGGCAAGATACCAGAGTGGGGAGATTCTAGAAAGGCTGTGTGTGCGCATGTGCACATGAGGTTCTTCTGCCAATTACCTGACCTTACTTCAAAAACATGGTGGGACTGGAGGTCATTCCCCTACTATGGAGCAAGTATACCATTTCCTCCTCAGACTCCCTCTCACCCTCTTTACTTGCTCAGGAACAATCATGCTGCAGGACAGGGTGCTATAATGAAAACAGAAGAAATTATATTAACTAAACAGACTCCAGGAATATCAAGGAATGTGATAAATGTACCATTTAGAATTCAGTTCTGAATACCAATCCTTATTTTGAAGGCATCTTTTCTCTCTGGACTACAAATGGTGGGGTCGTACTAGAATTTTACCTTCACATGGATAAAGTAGCAAGTACTAAAGGACTATTTAACTGAGTGGAGAATGGCATAATGGGAACTGTAAATTGAAGCCAGACAAATTTAAATTAGAAATGAGGCACACATTAACTGTGACAAATAGGAACAAACTACCATGGGAAGTAGTGGATTCTCTATATTCTGAAATCTTAAAGACTGGATGTCTTTCTGGAAGATGTTTAGTCAAATGCAAGTTATTGGGCTTAATACAGGAGTAAGTGGATTAAATTCTGTGACCTGTTTTGTACAGGAGGTCAAACTAGATTACCTCAAGTCCTCTTCTGGTCTTAAATCTATGAATTCACACAGAACACATCTTTTAAAAAATGTGTAGGTGGGTGGTATTTTGATGGAATGGGAGCATGAAATGCGGCAGGAATAGAGCAGATGGTGGCCATTGCAAATGGAGTATTAGAAGTTGCCTGTTGTTTTACATAGTCCTGTTTGCCTGTATCTCCTTTGTGGAGGGTCTCAGCAGGGAAAATAAAAACAGTTTGATATGGTGAAAGTATGAGAAGTTCTGCACTAATTATCTGCCTGGAAGAACTTGGAGGATCCAGTTCCAGGAATGGAAAGGGTATATGAGCTTCTGTAGTAGTTGATGGGACAATGTATTTCCAAACTTGATAGCAAGTCCTCTTTCAACCTTGCTTTTATGAAAGATTTTGGCCATGATTGGTGAGGAAAGGGGAAAGTAAAACATAAAATAGTTGGTGTTTTTGCCCCACAATTCCTGGCCTATGTAGGTTACACATCAATCTCTGATTATTTTAAATGCATTGTAATAGAAAGACAGAATGAATTTGCCTTAAGGCTCTTTCCTATGCTTTAAGTAGAAAGACTGAATGTGATTTGAAGATAGGTAAGAGCAACATTCTCTGTAGGAGACAGAGCATGGCATATGGACATATTTACTAATGTAAATATTATGGCCACAGAACCCAGTGTGTGAGGTATTGTAATGAAGATATCTTACCTATAGACTGCTTTGTGGGTTTTTTGTTGTTGTTGTCTTTTTTACATTTTGGGGTCTATTGCTCTTTGAAAATTGTATTGCACCTGCTTGTCTGCCAGTTTGAATGGCCATGTAACATCACAGGCGCCGTGCATGCCAAACACTTCTGTCCTGACCAGCAATAGTGAGTGGCATGTGCATCTGAAATTCAGCAGGGACACCCAAAGGAGATGTAGAGGCTGGACAGTTTTATGGGGGAAATGAACTGGGAGTGTTTTGGATGGGTTTGATAGCTGCCAACGGACAAAGGAAGAGCATCTGGCAAAACCACGGAAGCAAAGGTCAGCTTTATATTTCTTGCTGACCTTGAATTTTCATTTACTTCAGCATTAGAAAACTTTGGTATAAAGACTGCAGGATTGAGCCTCAAATAACAACAGGAATTGCCAACTGGGCAGTGAGTGGGAAGAAAGTAGCATGACTAAACTGAAATATCTTTCCACCCCCAGGGGTATATCCAGTGACCTGTTCACCATAACTGATATGACTGCAAATTCTTGTAGAACAGTCTAGAGCACAAAATGGAAGTCATCTCTGAATGGACTGAACCCGTGGGAGGAGATATGCTAATTTCAGATGTTAATGTTACAAGCTCAAAATATCTTTGCATATAGGAATAACTGACTTGTTACTGTCTGTAAACTTGTGAAAATTATTTGGTATCCTCTTATCTAGGACACTTAACAATGTGGTACTGTGTCTTATTTCACGTATAACTTGTTATATCTCTGTCTATGATGCCTGTTTAAAATGTTTTCCTAAATAGGATTAAAGTAAGCGTTAGTGCTACAAAAGTGTTGATCTGAATACATTATTTAATGTAAATAACAGATGTTTACCAACTACATCTGTATGTATTAAAAACTGAGATCTGAGTTTAGATTTCTGTGTGACTGCACCATGTCATGTTCATCTATCCTCAGAGGTGTGTGTTCCACTGCTATCTTTTTGATCAGAACATGAATCCACTGCAGTACTGTGCAGTACAATAGGAGATACTTGATTAGTCTTATAAGTACTTCTGCTCTTCAGTGTGCAGAATTGTGCTTGCTTGTATTTTGTGGTTGAGCATATAATTGCGAAGGTGGATGATGAAATGAACCTTTTTGTTTAGAAACAAAATATTTTGGTTGTGTAACTCCATAATTCTCAATAACAATTTAATGCTGATTTTGTACAGACAATTCCAGTGTGTTCTTTAATAAGGCTCATCTTTGTGTATGGGGCTGGGAAGTCTTCCCTTGTTCTGTTCCCTCTAACCACTTACTGCAAACCCCCCAGTAAGGTATGAGTAAGCACACTGGTTATCTCTGTATTTTGAAAATTAAAATGTCATGTACTTCTCATTAAGGGAGCTAAATAAAAATAAATGGAGGCCAAAAAATCTGCTCATTCTAGCTTTCTCCTAGAGTTGCTGCTGAATAACTGAATTACATTTTTCTAGTATTCATATACTAGTGTTTTGTTTTGTTTTATTTGTAAGAGTAAATTGCTAAATGAAAACGTATAAGATTGTAACCTGTCTTCAGAAACTTTGCTATTTAAATTAGGTAAAATACTTCATCGCTGCAGTAAACAGTAATGCAGAATATATGGCTTTAAGTTCTGTAATACACAGTTTAGTATTTCTTTATGCAGTGAATCTGATATAAAATTACATCTGTTTTGCAGGAGACACCGTAGAAGGCCTTCGAGAGAATGATTACCTTGTGATTCATTCATGCCGGCAGTGGACAACAATTACAGCTCATAGTCTGGAGGAGGGTCATTATGTCATAGGGCCAAAGATAGAAATCCCTGTACATTATGCAGGTAAAGCTATCATTGATTTTTAAAATAAACTATCAAAGAAAATGAATTGCCTGTCAGTTACATTGATAATTTCTCTGCTTGGCAGAGAGAAGCTAGATATCTGATGTTAGAGTGATTGTGGCTGAACCTTGTAACAGTATCTGAGAGCGTCAGAGGAACTGAAACCACACCCAGGGTTGCTGCTCTAGATTGAATGCATTTGTATTTATTTAGGCAGCAGGCTGGTATATATATACATAACTATTTAGTAGAGCTGTCAAACGATTAAAAAAACAATCACAATTAATTGTGAGATTTAAAAAAAAATTCATGATTAATCAGTTTTAATTGCATTGTTAAAAAATAACAGAATACCAATTTAAATTCAGCATGGAAGCATGTCCTCTGGAATGGTGGCCAAAGCATGAAGGGGCATATAAATGTTTTGCATATCTGGCATGTAAATATCTTGCAACATCGGCTACAACCTGTTCTCACTTTCAGGTGACATTGTAAATAAGAAGTGGGCAGCATTGTCTCCCATAAATGTAAATTAACTAGATTGGCTGAACAAGAATTAGGATTGAGTGAATTTCTAGGCTCTAAAATTTTACATTGTTTTGGTTTTGTGTGCAATTAGATTTATTTATTTTATATATATAAAATTCTACATCTGTAAGTTGCACTTTCACGATAGAGTGTGCGTACAATACTCGTATCAGGTGAATTGAAAAATACTATTCTTTTTACAATGCAAATATTTGTAATAAAAAATAAAGTATATCATAACATGTGTGGCATTAAACTTATTTAGTATAAACAGTGTTTAGTTTAAGCATAGTAACAGCAATCTCATAGACCCCCCCCTCACTGCCTGAGTTGTAATGCTTTGGCCAAATAAACACTTAGCTTTCTACATGCTGAATATGTGTTCTGGACGATGGGGAACATAAAATTAACTAATTATTGGCACAAAAGAGTGCTGACATCTCAAGGGGTTTATTGATGCCTGATTTATTACTAGTGATGTCTTTTTGCAGTAGTTAACTTTATTTCCTGTTTTTCCTTAAAATATTGGTTTCATTAATTCTGAATTTGAGGTTAGGGTTAGATCCTAATCTGTTACATTGGCATGAATCCAGAGTCACTCCACCCTATATAGTAACACCAGATTTACATAGATGTCACTGAGATAAAAATCTGAAATAATTAGGCTATACTCCAGGATCCCACAGAAGTCTAATTTTGCATAAGGACTCTATCAGTATAAGCTGTGTCTAATACCACCAAAAAATTGTGTTTAATATGCATAATACACTTTTTGCTACCAGTAAAGAAACCATCACAGGAAAAATAAAACACTTACTAGAAAAGTAAAGCCATCTTTTCCCTCCTACTTAAGTGTAATTCATTGTATTGTAAGCTAAACATAAACATTAAAATGCCTTCCATGGGTATAGAAAAGTTCTGATCAAAAACTAAATACCAACTTCTGAATTTTACCTTAACTAATGAAGAATTTCAGAGCTTACTCTATATGAGGTGAACATACACACTTGCTGGGTTCTGAGACTGTCCTGAAATAGCTTTAGACATTAGTTAGAAATTATTTTGAAAATATGCAATATTACAGGTGATGATGCACTGGGAAAGCAGAACTTGTGTAAGTGTATGTAACCTTTTCTCAGAAGTTTTCGTAATCTACTGCTTGGATGGTGCGTTTACGTGGATTTAGTGGCAGCTTCTCCACACTAACGTACTGAACTGCCAGCCCTAATCCAAATGTTACTAAAGGGTATGGTCTTCATCTGTAGTTGGTGTTGATGTGTACTGGAGGTATATTTACCTACTAGCCAATTTATATAAAAAATTCTGATTTGTATTTGTAAAAATGCCCATCACTTGGCAGGTTGTTTGCTGTGGATTTACACCATTTAGAGTTGTCTTAATGGCCACTCTAAAGCTAGCCTCTGAAGGATTAAAAATGTCAGTTGGTGCCTTTTGTTATTATGTGATGTAAATGTTGTACTTCTATAAATCTTGGCCATCTAATGCTTTGCTGACTACTGTTTTTAAATGAATGCTGTAACTTTAAGCTCCTATGAATTGGGAACATGCAGTCTGAACACCACACTAGCATTTTGATATTGATTATTAAAATTTTATACAAGACCTATAGAGTTCCTTTGGTTGTTAAAATAGCAATTTTTTTTAAGGGTGGAGTAGCTTTTTCTGTCCAAATTATATTAAAGTAACTTGCATCATGATCTTTGAGTGCTACTACTGAGTGAGAAGGGGAAGTTGAAACTAATTTTATTCTTCTGGATTATAGGTTTCATTACCATGACACTATCATTTGTATACGTAACTGCTAGTATTGAGCAAGCATTATTTTTGCTACCCCCTCAAAATGAGGTACAAACACTGTCTTTTAGAAAGTTAAATATTAATATTTATTTCACCCAAAGCTTTTTTAGCAGGATGGAAATGAATTATCGAATGATGACTCCTGGGTTTAGCTCTGCTGTCCTGCTGACCATCACTTCCAGGGTTTTTCCACTGCTTCAGTGTAAATATACTACTGTGGATGGTTACAAGGTTAGATTTTTTTTTTTTTTGTAGAGGAACAGTTAAGTATGACACAGCTGTAAGTCTGAGTGTTCCCTTTTGAATACTGTTTCCAGTCTCAGGTTTCAGAGTAGCAGCCGTGTTAGTCTGTATTCGCAAAAAGAAAAGGAGTACTTGTGGCACCTTAGAGACTAACAAATTTATTAGAGCATAAGCTTTCGTGATGAAGTGAGCTGTAGCTCACGAAAGCTTATGCTCTAATAAATTTGTTAGTCTCTAAGGTGCCACAAGTACTCCTTTTCTTTTTGTTTCCAGTCTGCTTCCCTTTAGAGTAAAAGCTAAAGTTAAAGTAGTGTCTAGTTCAGTTTTCATATAATTAAAACAAAATGGCTAATGTGATCTGGCTCCTAAAACAAAAGATAAGTCTTCACAGGCATGTTAAATGAAGGGTGGGTCAAAATTAACATTTTGATTGGTTTCAGAGTAGCAGCCGTGTTAGTCTGCATTCGCAAAAAGAAAAGGAGTACTTGTGGCACCTTAGAGACTAACAAATTTATTAGAGCATAAGCTTTCGTGAGCTACAGCTCACTTCATCTGATGCATTTGGTGGAAAAAACAGAGGAGAGATTTATATACACACACACAGAGAACATGAAACAATGGGTTTATCATACACACTGTAAAGAGAGTGATCACTTAAGATAAGCCATCACCCACAGCGGGGGGGGGGGAAGGAGGAAAACCTTCCATGGTGACAAGCAGGTAGGCTAATTCCAGCAGTTAACAAGAATATCAGAGGAACAGTGGGGGGTGGGGTGGGGGGGAGAAATACCATGGGGAAATAGTTTTACTTTGTGTAATGACTCATCCATTCCCAGTCTCTATTCAAGCCTAAGTTAATTGTATCCAGTTTGCAAATTAATTCCAATTCAGCAGTCTCTCGTTGGAGTCTGTTTTTGAAGCTTTTTTGTTGAAGTATAGCCACTCTTAGGTCTGTGATCGAGTGACCAGAGAGATTGAAGTGTTCTCCAACTGGTTTTTGAATGTTATAATTCTTGACGTCTGATTTGTGTCCATTCATTCTTTTACGTAGAGACTGTCCAGTTTGGCCATGGCTTATCTTAAGTGATCACTCTCCTTACAGTGTGTATGATAAACCCATTGTTTCATGTTCTCTGTGTGTGTGTATATAAATCTCTCCTCTGTTTTTTCCACCAAATGCATCCGATGAAGTGAGCTGTAGCTCACGAAAGCTTATGCTCTAATAAATTTGTTAGTCTCTAAGGTGCCACAAGTACTCCTTTTCTTTTTGCGAACATTTTGATTGTGAGTTCTGTCTGAATGGTATGACTAGAATCTGGCTTCATGAGAGTTTAAAGACATTAGATTACTCAGTATTGGTGTTAATTTGCTGTCTAGTGTGTATGTCCTTTCCCAGGGTAATTGGTACCCACCATCTTATTTCATAAACGAAACCAATCAAGGAGGCACCCTGTTGTAAAATAGCTTTATAAATGTTTAAAATACACCTAGTCCTTGATGAACACCCCAAACAAATGGACATCTGTCTCTGTAGCATCTTCAACTGATTGTGTGAATTATGCATGAGTCAGGTTGGAAAAATTTAATAACATCAGCTCAGGCAATGGTCTATAGCTTTCCGGATGTTGGCAAAAAGTAGTCTGTCGGGGGGAGGGGGGGACCTGTCATATTATCTTATGTTAGGGCATAGGACTGAGGGACTTCAGTGATTTAGACTTGCCTTTTGAAACAAAAGGGACTCTGGAAATGGAAAGTATGCAGAAGCCTGCTGCAGTATACTGCTTCTTATCAACATTGATTGCCTTCCTCATCCCCATCTGTAGTGGTCCCCTTGTAGTCGGTCGGAAAGGTGAATTTTCTTGTTCACTAACAAATTTATTTGAGCATAAGCTTTTGTGAGCTACAGCTTGCATCCGATGAAGTGAGCTGTAGCTCACGAAAGGTTATGCTCAAATAAATTTGTTAGTCTCTAAGGTGCCACAAGTACTCCTTTTCTTTTTGCGAATACAGACTAACACGGCTGCTACTCTGAAACTTTTCTTGTTCAATGAATGATGGCTCCATAATCAGACACTTTGATCCTCGGTATGCTACACACTGGCACTTTACATAGGCTTGAAAGAGAGTATGTAATACACTGGCTGCTGCGTGTGCTCATGTGTCACTGCACTGGCTATACAGGCTTCTACTATCTTGGAACTCCTTTAGGTTTCTTTTTGCTCAAGAAGTAGAGACTTTTTGATGCTGAAGGTCCCAGGTTCAGTCATTGCTGATGACCATAATGTGTCTGTGTATGGTCATAGTTCATTACACCTGCATGTCTTTTCTTTGAAAGTCCCTAGAAGTGGACACATTACTTAGACTTGTCATTCTGCAGGCATTACATATGGAGCAAGGACTTCAATAATTCTAAAAATTGACAGAGCCAGGTGTGTGGTGTGTGGTGTTTTGTTTTGTTTTTTTTAAACTAGCAAAACAAAACTTTACAGAACAACAAAGATGGTGTGGGTAAGTATAATACAATATAATATGTGAAGGGTGTGGAGAAAGCAAATAAGGAAGTGTTGTTTATCCCTTCGCATAACACAAGAACTAGGTTCACCCACCTAGTGACACCAATAGACAGCAGGTTTAGAACAAACATAAGGAAGTATTTCTTCACACAATACACAGTCAACCTGTGGAACTTGTTTCCAGAGGATGTTGTGAAAGCCAAAAGTATAATTGAGTTTAAAAAAGAATTAGATAAATTCATGGAAGATAAGTCCATCAATGGCTATTAGTTAAGATGGGCAGGGATGCAACCCCATCCTCTGGGTGTTCCTAACTGACTGCTGGAAGCTGGGACTGGATGACAGGTATTGGATCACTCAGTAAATTGACCTGTTCTGTTCATTCTCTCTGAACCATCTGGTACTGGCCACTGTCAGATGACAGGATACTGGGCTAGATAGACCATTCATCTGACCCAGTATGGCCATTCCTATAAAGGGGGAAAAAAGCTTGGGGGGAAAGAGCTAGGCAGGGAAGAGAAACTTATGTTGTAGATAAACCAGATAAACTGGAGGGTCATTTAACCAATTATATCTCTGTCCCCACCCCTTTGCTGTGACTTCTCATTCAACCTAATCTTGCAGAACAGGAACTGTAGGATTAAAAAAAAATTATATATAAAATGTAATATAGGGTCTTAAATCAGCTGTAGCTAAGTGACAGCTTGCTTGCCTCATTTGTTCTTCCGACTACCATGTTTGATGAGCTTCCTCTGAGCAAGAACACTCCTCTGAAGAAAGATGTAAAGCAACACATTTTAAAAACGAAACCTTTTTTAAATTTTTTCTCGCAGCTTGGGGGATACCTCCTTCTGCATATGAACATACAGATGGCAGCTATGATGTAACTAGTAAAGAAGAAAACGCTTTCTAATTTTTTAAAATAAAAGAACATCACATTCTAGGGTGTGTTACACTGTTATGTATTTTGGGTGTTGGAAACATTCTGCCTTTGACCTCATGCCTCACAGCATAGTGGAGGTGTGCAATTATTGCACTATAATAACACATGCCCTGTCCTGTTGCTTACCTACATGTTTTGATAGCTATCAGAGTGTCTCTCTTAAACAAAGCAATGATGGAAAAATTTTAAACTGTGTCATGCGAGCCTTTGACAGGTGAGGCGGCTGGGATGAATAAGTCAGAAACCTCTTTGCTGGTTTAGTAGGATGCTGTCGTTTGGTTATTATTAATGGCTCTAAAGCTTGTTAATACTAGTTAGACTTGTTAATCATGACCGAATACCTCATAGGCTTGTGTTGCTCATTTGTTTCCTGCTAATGAGAAGGATGATACTGGCTAAGGGCCCTCTCATAAGTGAACTTGCCTCTTCAGTTGTGGAGCTGGAGAGCTCCAAGGATATGTCTACACTATGTTTTAAAACCCATGGCTGCAAATCTCAGAGCCTGGGTCTACAGCAAAGATCCCCAAACTGTGGGGCATGCCCCCTTAGGGGTGTGTCGAGGAACTCTGGGGATAAAGAGGGCACAGCAGGGCCGGGACCAGCCCCCACAGGGAGCAGGGAGGGAGCGCCACCCAGCCCCTTTGCATCCCAAGCTCTGCTTGGGTCCTGTCCCTAGCTGCGTCCCCCTCACCTGGCCCTGCAACTGGCCCCATCTCAAGCCTTGGTGTGGTTCGCTCCCACCTCTACCCTGGGCCATGGCCCCGCTTCTGGCCCCAGACCTACTCTCGGTTGCAGCACCAGCTTCTGCCCCCTTACCCCGTCCATGCCACTCCCACCCCTCCCCCCGCACTGGAGGCCCTGCTTCCAGCCCTAGCTGTGGGGTGGAGGGGAACACGGATAAGGGGTGTGTGTGTGTGTGTGTGTGACCTTCAAAAGTTTGGGGACCATGATCTACAGATTCAGGCTTGTGGGGCTTGCCCTATGGCGCTAAAAACAGCTATATAGTTATTTTAGGCTTGACCTCTGTGGGTTTCAGATCCCAAGCTCCTGCCCAAGCCCAAATGTCTACATAGCTGTTTTTATCGTCCTAGCACAAGCCTGAGTCTTGCTGTTGTGATTTTAAAATGCAGTGTAGATAGACCCTAAGACTCCTGTGATCTGTGGCTTTGGACGCTGCTCCTATTTCTAAATGACAGGTTTCGGAGTAGCAGCCGTGTTAGTCTGTATTCGCAAAAAAAAGAGTACTTGTGGCACCTTAGAGACTAACAAATTTATTTGAGCATAAGCTTTCGTGAGCTACAGTGAATGCATCCGTTTGCATTTGGAGAGGAAGATGATGTCTGTCTGTATCTGTACAAGTTTTTTCATGATGAAGTGAGCTGTAGCTCACGAAAGCTTATGCTCAAATAAATTTGTTAGCCTCTAAGGTGCCACAAGTACTCCTTTCCTATTTCAAAAGGTTCTCTTGCCTCTTGGACTGAGATTTGTGATTTAGACAGCACTTCTGCCATACACTGTATGGCAACTGGATCCTTGGGAATTATAAGGAAGGCACAGTGTCTTCATACCAAGGCACTTACATACCAGTCTAGCTACTTTCTTAAAACATTCAGCAAAGAGAATTATTAAATGGTCATACTAAGGCTCTGGCTTGTCCAAAGGTCACAAGGAGCTTGGAATAGAGCTGTGACCTTATCTGCTCCTCTGCACTATGCCAACCCTACTAGACCTCCACTACAGGCTAAGTATGCTCAGTGTCTCCCGGATGCCTTTTAGAGGAAGGAGGGGACACTGGGTTTTTCCTTGGCTGACAGTCTGAAGGTCTTCACTGCCAAAATTCAGCCATTAAAAAGGGGACCCCCCAAGGACAACTTTTCGCTTAAGCTTCTCACTCTGAATCCAAAATTGAGTAAAGCACCCCTTCCACCATCTCCCAAATATTCAGTAAAGGGCAGGGGCCTCTAGTGTCTAGCTGTCTGTACAATTTCTTTCTATGACACTAAACACTTTACTTTCTGCCGGTGGAACTGTACAGCCCTAGGTTGTAGTGACTCCTCCTTAAGAGGTTCCAAGAAAAAAGGATGAGACCTAGAACAGGGAGTAGCATTGTTGTTGCATGGAGAGTTTATTCACATGAATTCTTCCCTATATGCAGCTGTACCACTCCCTGCCATGAAGCAGGATGTTCTGCTTCTTAATTTACTTTGTACCGTGCCTGAGATAGTGTAGCTGTCACCCAAATAGCACATGGCTCTCTTGGGGCTAACGTGTCCTAAAAGGCTGCGTAACTTTCAGAAAGAACAGTGCCCCATGCAGTATTTTTAATACATGAAGTGTACCCCCCAAAAAGTAAGTAAATGTGTGTCACTTGCAAATGATACTTACACATCTGATGGCCCAGTAGCCAATGCTGTTCTGTGGAACGCTACCTGTGATGTTGATTTTAGTGCCATTAGAAGACTTCACAGTTGCTAAGGTTTTTCTTGCAATTAGTGCTGATAAAAGTACAGTCAGAGACATGTAGTCATACATAACTGTTAGAGAAACATCCAATTATAATAACTCTATTTTAGTTTTTTAATGCAAATATTTGGTTAGTTGCATAAAGGTCCATGAAAATCATTTATCCATTCCTCCACAGAAGCAAAGTAAAAATAAAGAAGGTACAGGTTTGGGGTGGTTTTTTTTTTTTAGTTGCTTCTGTAATTGAAGAATCAAAGAGCCCTGATTTTCCAATAGTGGTTGGCCCTTATTTAAATATTTCTGTAGTCTGAGACTTATCTTTTTCTGATGCTCTTTGGGGTTGTCTCTTTACCTGTGCTTCAGCAGACAACCTAATTCTTGTATCTTCTCTTGGGAACAAGTGTCTACATCTTCTTCTTAATAAACTGATCAGATAAGTATCTAGTATGATTGTAGCCTCAATACCTCATATTAAAGTCCGAGATGAATTAATTTTTCTGTTTGAAAGCTAGGATTCCCAGCTGGGTGTTTTAAAAATAGTTCTCTAGGGAAAGCAGATTAAATGTCTTAATGAAAGCCTTCAGCTCCTCCAAAATCTAAATTTTCATTGAGGGCAGATGGGAAGAGAGACAACTAAATTTCTAGCCTTTTTAATTGGAGAACATAAATGGCCAAACATGGAGTTTGTGGCCAATACAGCATGTTCCTCCTGATTCTTCAGGCAGCTCTGTGCCTCTGCTGTTGCTCTAGCTTTGCGAACTTGCAGCTGGATGAAAGCTTACCAGGGTCTTGTCAGTCTTCATTGGGATTTTTTTAGATTCCTTTGGGCAGCAGTAAAACTGATAAATTTGGTTCAGTTTCACTCTGCTGCTGCTTAGGAAGGAACAACAAGACATATATTGAGGATGATGACTTAAAAATAATGATAGAGGAAAGGGTAGAGTAGCAGCCCATCTCAGCAGCCAGGAGGCTGGGGGAGTGGGAGAGGCATTTTCCTTCTCTCACTCCAGTCCTAAAGGGAATGGTTACTGATTTTGGTGAGGCTGGCAAAAATGGTAGGTATTACTTTCTCTGCAGAACGAGAATCCACAGACAGCCTGTTCTTTGGTTTAAAAACTCTTGCTATGTATTCTTTCTTTACAAATATTATGGATTGAAGATGCATATTGGTAATGAAGGTCTAGGTGAACTAGTCATAACTGACTACAGTGTGTGTGTTTATCGGGGTAGGAAAGAAAGCAAACACTGCTGTAAATGAAGCTCTTGCAAAGAATGATGTAGTAACTGGTAGGATTCTGGTTTTAATTCAAATACAGGATCAGGTAATCCTTATTTTGCTAGATCCATACTGTAGTATAGAACAGTGACGCAGAACTCTTGCAAGTACAAATATTTAAATGATTGTTTTGGAGGTAAGTGTTTCATTGTGTGGATTCTTTTGCACATTCCTTCTTTCATCTTCCACCTTCCCCCCTCTTTCTGTGCATTTTGCCTCCCTTTCAGGTTCCTCTTTTCACTCCCTTTCCTGGATTTTGGTCTCCTCTAGGTCCAAATGTATTTTTGAAAAAAGTGGTATAGGTTTCCTATCACAGATGTAGGAAATAGTGTGTAAAACCCACGTTGTCAGATTTACATTGATTCACTTCCCAAAATTAGAGAAGGAGCTGTTGTAACTAAACTAAAACAGGGAAGGGGTGGGAATAGGTGGGGCAGCGGGCGGGACCTCAGGGGGCGGGGCCGGGCCAGGGCAGTGTGGGGGGGAGGTCAGTGATGCAGCCCTCGGGCCAATGTACTAGTCCTCATGTGGCCCTCGTGGTCATTTGAGCATGAGACCCCTGATGTAAAGCTTAGGCTTTGTCTATGCTGGAACTTGGTCGGCAAAACTTTGGTCATTCAGGATGTGAAAAAAATACCCCCAAACAACAAAAGTTTTGCAATGAAAAGTGCTGGTGTGGGCAAGAGCACTCTCCTGCCAACAAACAGTGACTATAACACTCTCACCTTTTAGCGTCACGGCTGTAGCCGCACAGCTGTCACTAAAAGGTGAGTAGTGTAGGCAGCCTAAGAGTAGAACAGGTGGCAATGAAAGGGTGGGCTAGACCATGAACTCTGAGGATTTAGCTTTATTCTGTAGAACATATGCTCTGAAAAAACACTATCCAAGCCTACAGCATTATTTTGGTTCAAGCTGTATATACAGATTTTTTTTCTGCACTGTTTTTTTTTTCCCACATAGCTTTTTTATTATGTACAGGAATACTGCTCCTGTTATCAGGTAAACTGTAAAATACTCTTTTTTTTTTTTTTTTTTTTTTTTTGATCCCAAGGGCAGAGCAGGTAGCGTGAAGGGAAAATGCAGCATGCCTGAGTTTGTCACATGCAGGCTCCCATGCGAGCTTGGTGGGTGGACCACCTAGCAGACAAGCTAAAACTTTAACAGAGGCTCTATTTTGGATGATTGATGGACTTCAGAGGAGAAGGAAGAAATTTAAAACTAAACCATTGAATAAGTTACATTTTGGGAAGGGGAATGATGACAGTGGTGCCCTTCAATATTCCTCGAGTCAGTGGTTCAAAGGTCACTATGCTGTGACACTCACCTGCAGTTAAAAGAGAAAAATGTTTTGAGGTGTCCCTCCCATGTAGCCTTGAAGAAAGAGATCCCTTTCCTTGGACATGTCAATAACCTTCAATTTTAGAACCCATTCTGTATGGAATAGCTCGTTGCATTGTGTCTTAACTGGTCACTACCGTCAGCTCTGCCAAAATTAAATCTATTAATCTCTCATGAGAAACTAGAGAATGTATTAAATTCAGAACTGGCAGTGTACTTCTTTAGGATGTACATTCATTTTAGTGAGGTAAAGAAGAACGACCTCCTGAAAAGTACAGATATCTAACAGAGTGGTCTAGATTGCTGGAAATCAGGGATGAAACTCTTTATGTAGGAAAAATGCTGTGGCTTCTTAAACTTGTTAAGTTTGACAGGCTCAAAATTCAATCTATTTTAATCATGTTTTTTTTAACTGTTTATGGAGAGCAATGCTAAAATCCCAAACTTTTTATGGTTTTAGTGGTTTATGGTTTTTATGGTTTTAGTGCATTTAAATGTCTTTCCTGCATTCATAATGATCTGGAGGATGGTGTGGATTGCACTCTCAGCAAATTTGCGGATGATACCAAACTGGGAGGAGTGGTAGATACGCTGGAGGGGAGGGATAGGATACAGAAGGACCTAGACAAATTGGAGGATTGGGCCAAAAGAAATCTAATGAGGTTCAATAAGGATAAATGCAGGGTCCTGCACTTAGGATGGAAGAATCCAATGCACCGCTACAGACTAGGGACCGAATGGCTCGGCAGCAGTTCTGCGGAAAAGGACCTAGGGGTGACAGTGGACGAGAAGCTGGATATGAGTCAGCAGTGTGCCCTTGTTGCCAAGAAGGCCAATGGCATTTTGGGTTGTATAAGTAGGGGCATAGCGAGCAGATCGAGGGACGTGATCGTTCCCCTCTATTCGACACTGGTGAGGCCTCATCTGGAGTACTGTGTCCAGTTTTGGGCCCCACACTACAGGAAGGATGTGGATAAATTGGAAAGAGTACAACGAAGGGCAACGAAAATGATTAGGGGTCTAGAGCACATGACTTATGAGGAGAGGCTGAGGGAGCTGGGATTGTTTAGTCTGCAGAAGAGAAGAATGAGGGGGGATTTGATAGCTGCTTTCAACTACCTGAAAGGGGGTTTCAAAGAGGATGGCTCTAGACTGTTCTCAATGGTAGCAGATGACAGAACGAGGAGTAATGGTCTCAAGTTGCAATGGGGGAGGTTTAGATTGGATATTAGGAAAAACTTTTTCACTAAGAGGGTGGTGAAACACTGGAATGCGTTACCTAGGGAGGTGGTAGAATCTCCTTCCTTAGAGGTTTTTAAGGTCAGGCTTGACAAAGCCCTAGCTGGGATGATTTAACTGGGACTTGGTCCTGCTTTGAGCAGGGGGTTGGACTAGATGACCTTCTGGGGTCCCTTCCAACCCTGATATTCTATGATTCTATGATTCTATGATTCATTCCCGCCTCCCCCCACCTCACCCCCTGCCCCACAGAAGTGCCTACATGAAGAGTCTACTGTGTATTCTTGAATAGTTTTTTTTTTTCTCCCCCCCTCCCCACGCCAATCCTGCATAAACCTTCTGCTAGTTTGCTGCTTTGGCTTTGGTCAAGGAGCATACTGCAGAAGGATATGCAGCACCAGATGTAGTAAGAGGAGGCCCTGAAACATAAATTCTTGTATCAGAGGCCCAGTCTGAAGCCTGAATCAAAGTACTTCCAGGCAGTGTTAAGAAAAGCTGGGCTGTGAGCCAGAGGCAGGTCCCACTCACAGAAGCTGGCAAGAAAAAGTTGTTAGAAGTGCGCATGCATGCGCGTGCACACACACACACACTAATGAGACTAACTTGCACTAAGACGGCATCAGAACACTCCATGGACATAACAAGGAACAGGCAGGTGCATCTTAAAGACAGGGTCAAAAGGACATCATAATGGATAGATTCGTTTGAACTATGATGAGTAATCTGTCCTGCAACTGTATAAAAGTAGGTCTGGGAGCGCATATCTTTGTCCAACCTAGGGAGCAGTGGAGTGTCCCGCCTGACTGAGCTGTGTCCATTGCCAGGGAGCACAAATTCGTAGTATGCCCTGTAGAGTCTATAGGGAACTATTACTGTGCTTTGTACCTTACTAGAGTCTGTGGGGTTTTGTGGGTTCTCTCAGGGTCTGCTGTGTCAGCTATCTGCGCAGAGCCAGGGCAGCACACCGAGGGAAGACGCACGCAGCCGATTGTTACCATACCGGTAGCTACTGACATCAGATACACAGTGCCGCTAAATGAAGCACCTTCCATATGAAGTGCCTTAGAACTACATCTGGAAGCAGAGCCGGGCCAGTATTTGGATGGGAGACCCCTGAGGAAAACAAAGGGCTGCAATATATATTGGTAGAGCTTTGGTGGGTGGCACCCTTGAGTCAGAATAGAACCAATGCTCGAGCACAGTGCTGGATGGGGTTCAGAGCTGAACTCGGTGCTGCTGGAGGGGTTTCGTATCAGCTGTAAATAAATAAATCCTGACCTCTGTGGTGGTTAAAGATCTGGAGGAGAATCTCGCTCTCTGAGACCGAGCGAGTGCTGCACGGGCTTGCTGTCTCTCGCAGCACAGGTGTAGGGATGACTAGGCTGAATGCAACTTACTGAAAACTTGCAAGGAAGGAGTGAAGTTTGGCAAGATTTATGCACGTCAGTCTCTTTTTTTTTTTGGGGGGGGGGGTTAACCCTTTTATCTGACCACTCTGTTTGGCTCACTGTTAAATAGTACTGTATGTTGAAAAGGCTGAGCTGTCACTGTGTATGAAGCTCCCAAGAGAGAGTTTCCTGCAGTGACCCAAGCCAAATGGGCCCTGCAAACGGAGCCACAGTGAGAAACAGATGCTGAAGCCAAGGGACCCAATCTAAGAGTGGGAGAGTTGTTGGACTTCCCTCAATTCCTCCGTCACTAGGAAGGGTGAACTCGTAAGAGACTGCAGAGGGGGTACCGGGCACAGAATGCCCATTGATTCATGACAGGAAGCATTTAGGATGAGAAGTAGGGTTGCTGTATGATATTAAACAGCTCTAACTTTCTCCAGACGTGGCTGTGGTGTTTGGTGGTGAAGTGATCCCTATTACATGATATCAGATTTCTTTGTAAAGCACTTTGGCGTCCTTCAGGAGGAAGGTTGCTATAGAAATGTGAGCTTTATATTATATTTATATTATAGAAATGTGAGCTTTATATTTCAACTATGAAAATAGAATGAACAAAGACAGAGTTTGACTTCAGAACTGATGGACTAAAGAGAGCGGTAATGTCTTGTATCAGGGTGTAAATAATAAACATGCTGGCCTGATACCAATGAAATGGTGTATCTGTTGGTGTCTCCTGAAAATACCCTTTTTTATATATAAAAAGAGAGCTTAATTATACACTTCAGGTTACAGAAGCAGGGCTTACATCTGTGAGCAGGTCCCTGTACCTATGCAACTACACTTATTTCAGTGGGATCCCATCCGGGCATAAGACTGTTCATGCTGATAGAATTTCAGGATCAGGGCCATAATCTTTAACCTGTAACATCTCAGTTTATTTCATGACTCTAAATACTGTGATTTTATTTAAGTTTTGTGATATGCTTTTCAACACAAAGCTGTTTGCTAAGCTGTATTTATGGTTAAAACTGCAAAGACTGGAATTAGTTTCTTCTAGAAAAAAAGAGACATATGGCAAGCAAATGGCCCTTGTAAATGAGCCTCCCACTCAGCAGTTGGCTGCTCATCCAGTTTGTGTGTGGTATAGTGCTAAAAAAGCCTCTTGCTGCCAGAATATTCTTATGACCTTTCAGGTTTAGGAAAAAATAGAATAAAATGTAACAGTATAATAAAGGTACAGATCTGCTAATGTTGGAGAAGCTAAACCAAGAGAAAATGCTGTAAAACATAATTTGGGGAATGGGTAAGTGTCAAGTTCTTTCCCTCTTGATGGTGGTGAGGTTCCTACAGTTGTTCTGAAGTACATTTGCAGCCTGGCTGCTTATATTAAGGATCCTAAAAATAAGTAACATAAGACCACACAAGTGTTTCCAAGCTTCTCAAAGTATCATTTGGAAGTTAAAGATGTCTTAAAATGTTTCAAAGTTAAACAACTTTGCACAGAGTATGAAATTCCTTTTGGCCAAATTCTGCTCTCGGTCATAGTTGTGCAACTCTGTTTTAGATGATGGATTTGCATTGCTGTAATCTAGGGTAGCCAACCCTCCCGGATTGGCCAGGTGTCCCCTGGAATGGGGCTCGATCTCCCAGAGGCTACTGTAGCCAATCCGGGAGATTTTAGGCCGCTAAAAGTCCAGCGGGGCTAAGGCAGGCTCCCTATCTGCCCTGGATCTGCACCGCCCCTATAAGCGGCGTCATGTCTGGCAATGGCTCCTAGGAGGAGGCACAGCCGGGGGGGGGGGGTCTCTGTATGCTGCCCCCACCCCAATCGCCAACTCCGCAGCTCCCATTGGCCGAAAATGGGGAACCGCAGCCAATGGGAACTTCAGAAGCAGCATGCAGAGCAGCCTAGGAGCCGCGGCCGGACATGCCGCTGCTTGTTGGAGCCATCCAAAGTAAGCGCGCATGGCTGGAGCCTTCATCCCAAACCCCCTTCCGCACCCCAAACCCTTGCTCCATCCCCCTCCTGCAACCAAACTCCCTCCCAGAGCGTGCACCCCAGCCCTCTCCTGCACCCAAATTCCTTCCTGGAGCCCGGACCCCCTCCTGCACCCCGGGCCTGAGCCCCTCCCGCACCCAAACTTCCTCCCAGAGCCTGTATCCTGAACCCTTTGCCCCAAGTCGGAACCCCCTCCTGCACCCAAACTCCCTCCCTGAGCCCACACTCTGAACCCCCCTCCTACATCCAAACTCCCTTCCAGAACCTGTACCCTGAACCCCCTTGCCCCAAGTCGGAATCCCCTCTGCACCCCAACCCCCTGCCTCAGCCCAGTGAAAGTGAGTGAGGATGGAGGAACGGGAGCAACGGGGGGGGGGCCTCAAAGAAAGGGCAGGGAGCAGTGCAAGGATGTGTAGCTCACGAAAGCTTATGCTCTAATAAATTTGTTAGTCTCTAAGGTGCCACAAGTACTCCTTTTCTTTTTGCGAATACAGACTAACACGGCTGCTACTCTGAAACCTGGGTTTGTGCAGTTAGACTGTTAGCAACACTGTGTAATCAAAAGCAAAAAAATGGCCCTGCCTATTTTACACACACGTTTTCTCACTACAACTTTGGGAGCCCAAATAAATTTGTGGCGAAACTAGACTGTTGTCCCTGTTGAACCTGTCCTGGTGAAGGAACTCCTGTGCTTTACAAATGACCAGGCCTAATAGTGGGATCTGACTTGATACTTAATACTCCTCCACTGTGATGGCCTTGCTTAGACAAATGCAAAGTGCCATGCTCTGTCTCCTCACTTTGCTCTGCATTTTTGCAAGTCTAGTTTTGATGGCAAGGGCTGGTGGAGCAGCTGCAGTGGTGCAGTTTGTCTTTCCAGTTGTAATCCAACAATGCTTTTCACAATCCAGTGACTGCTTTAAAAGCTCAGAGCACTTTGTCACCTGCCAAGCCATTTGTAAGTTGGCATGCAGGCCTGAGAGCAGTAGAGGAAGGAAATACTCATCTTGGCATCTTGCACTGCCACCCAAAGGTGTTTGTGCTCATCTTAATAATGACAGAAGTTCTGGGCCCTGGAGTCTGTCTGGCAACTGCTGGGAAGATTGTTGACTTTTTTTTTCCACCATGGCATCTGTAGTAAGGGTATAGCAGGTGCCTGCATGTGCCTTCATGCATCCCAGAACCAGTCAAAGAATTACTGATGCTCAAAAAAAAAAATCAAAAAAAAAAAATCTCAGCATGTGCAAATATGTCTAAGACAATAGCTATTATGAAACTGCAAGACATTGAGGTATTGGTACAACAACGTTCTCAAGGAATGCTATATATGGGCACATCATGCTGTGTCTCCCTGAAACAGGATGGCTAGTGTACACTGCTGCAAATAGAACTGGTTACATTATATCTGTGCAATTCTCCATGTCTTTTTGTTCCTCTGTTGAAGCTCTTACTGGAGGAGGGTGAGTAAAAGTTAAATAGTTTTAGTAGCAAACTGTTTTAGGAGACACACAGGGATGTGGGGGTGGGGGGCTCATTGAGGACTATAACATCGGGAAATTGCAAAGTAACATCAGATAACACAAGTATTTACAGAAGCTGTAGTGAAACATCTTTCTTGCAGATGAGCTCTTCTA
The DNA here is from genome assembly GCF_009764565.3 of Dermochelys coriacea. NCBI lineage: Eukaryota > Metazoa > Chordata > Testudines > Dermochelyidae > Dermochelys > Dermochelys coriacea. Next base: position 77,650,521 of record NC_050069.1, read on the forward strand.
GCTGAGTTCTTACAGCTATTCTTCTGTAAAAAGTATAGTGGAGACAAAGCATCTGTAGTTTTACTGCAAGGTAAACTAGGTGAGATCATGGTGGGGCATAGTCTCATTGACTTCCATTTAACAGCTAGAAACTACAGTGGTGAGCAGTACTTTCCTAGCAGGGAAATTTAAACTGGATCACTTATTAGGTTATTGCCATTGCCTTAGTCCATCTTGTAAAGAGCTGTGTAAATTTACTGCACTGTATAAATAACTTTTAGAAGTTTTCTATGGCTAAGTTGTTTAATGACTAACTGATAGCATGCTATAAAAGGAGATTTCTGTATGTTTATAACTATAGCTCTTCCAGTGTTTTATGTGAGCTGAATGAAATGCTGAAATATATTAACATACCAAATGAATGTCTAAAAGGGATGGAATAGAAGTTATGCTTCCAGGAACACTTTAAATAGTATGGGTGAGGGGAAAAAGGAGGTTTCCGATACTGTGACAGTTCATTGTGATAAATTATTGCAGCTTATTACACTGGAATATTATAATTTAAGGATAGGCCGCACTTCCCTTAGGAAAATCTTGGCCTGGCCTACACTACAAGGTTAGGTTGATGTACATTGCCTAGCATCAACCTAGCTGTGGAAGTATCTTCACTTAAGTTTGGCTCCTGTTGACATAAGTGTAACTCTGCACCAATTTGGTAACCCCACCTCCCTGAGCAGCATAGAGTAATAGTCAATGTGATTTAGGTCGACGCAGTGTCAGTGTAGACACTGCCTTCCTTGCGTTGACTGTTACTAGCTTTCAGGAGCTGTCCCGCAACGCCCCACACTGACAATACATTTGATACAAGCACTGCTGATGAGGACACGCAGTACTGATGCAAGGAGCAAAGTGCGTGCACACACAAGAAATTTAATAACTGCGGTGGCTGTATGCTGACATAATTTTGTACTGTGGATATAACCCATGCCTGCTTGGTGTGATGCTCTGTCCCCCTCTAGTGACACCTAGATTATCTAGAGATTCAGAAGTCTGCTACAATCTTGACTAAGAGTCCATGTGGCTTTTAGCTCATGCAGTAGAGGCTCATATGCTAAACCTCAGGGGTCTCAGGTTCAATCCTGCCTGCTGACTACCGGGGCCTGTCTTCATTATATAGACATAGCCTTACTTTGCAGGGGCTTGTAGCTGTCGTCTTGCACTTCCAAAATGTAGTAAATAAGGGGTTTTTGGTTCTAGGCTGGTATCTTTTCATCAAAGTAAAACATTTTAAAACTATTGACTTCTTCCATTCTCCTCCTGCCAGTTTCCAAAACCCTATTCATGACTCTGTTCACTTTGCCAAAGAATTATTCAGTAATAATTAGGAATTGCATCTGTTGATTTGGGCCACTGTGTGTACTGAGGTGTTTTCTTAGGGGGAGAGATTAGTTATTTCTATTTCTAAATTCTCGCAAGGTGTACAGTTACTGTGATGATAGGGGATGGGATACATATGTACCTGCCCTAGACAGCTGGCTTGAGGGGGTTTTTGGTTGATAAGGGAGTTATGTTGACTGAACAAGCTAGGTCCACACTTGGTCCCATCTTGGTAACATCTGATGTTGGCTGTAGTAGTGATCATTGTTGTTTTTTATTCATTGTAAATGTACTTTAAAGGTTGATCGATAATCATGGGAGGGGTAATTGTGGAAATCAAGGTTTATTGACAAGGGCCATACCTCTAAACCCAATAAATCTTGTCCTTCAAAGTTAGATTTTACTTCAGCTATAGTAAGTTCTGAAAGAAAGCATTTTTCACTGGAAATAGCTGTCTATCTGCATTATGACCTATGAATTAACTAGAGCATTTTATTTTAAAACAGATTTTCTAACAGCTGATGAAACTTAGTGGCTCAAAAATCTTCCCCTATGTATAGCCAATCGGGAAGCAGAAATTTGATTGGTTATCATTACCCTGGGGTTCAGTATTGATCACTTCTACGGAGGTGAACAATACAAATGCCTTGGGTTATTTTTGGCCTGTCAAGATTTTTTTTTTAAGAATGTAATTTTTATTCAATGTTTTAAGTCTAGTAAGATGTAATATAGCATGATTCCATTTAAAATCAATACGAATACATGCCTTTACATTAAGCCCTGGATTGTTTCTCTGAGCGTTTTGATTTAGAAAGTAGTCTGTGAAATTTAGATTTCTTATACTTAGACTTAATTTTTATTTAAGTTTTTATGCAGCTGTAATTCTATACTAGTATATGGTGAAACATACTCCATTCCTAGAGAGCACATAATTGGTCCAGACACACACTAAGCATTTATTAAATGTAAATATTTAAACGTGACTTTCAGAGTTGTTCATGTAGCTAAGCCAAAGACTCCTACTTCCAGTGCTCTTGGTCTCGGTATTTTTTTTTCTGAATAAAGAAACATTTTCTTTCTTTACCATAATATGGGAATGCTGGTGACATTAAAGCAGATGCTAATAGCAAGATTTTAAGTTCAGTGTTTGGTGGAGTAGAATCAGTAAACTTTTGTTGTCAGGTGACAAAGTAAAGCTGAAACATTTTTCAAATGGCTTCTGAGATGATCAGACTCTGCATTTATTTTCATAAAGTAGTAATATGTGCATTTCTAAAGTAACTCTTACTGCTGTATCCTGAACTGGAGTCATGAGCATTCACTTATATATCTATTCTGAAACAAATGGCAGAAATCCCTTTGACTTCAATGGAAGCAGAAGTAGGCTAGTGCTGAGTGTTCCAGAAAATCCCATCTTTTAAAAAGCTGCTTTCTTGTTCTGAGTATTTGAAAGTACTCTTTATCCACCTTTTCAGGGTTTCTGTTGATACTGCTTTTGGATGAGACTTAGGTGAATAATTAAGGGTGGCTTTAAAATGTGAAGGTGAGGAAGTGGTTGATGTGTTTATGGAAACTGTTTTGTTTGGACACACTGGCCAGGACTTGGGGCTCATGTCCAAAGGGTATATTGGAAGTCCTTTCAGAATATGACTCTCTGAAGTCCTTTTAATGTTTAATCAAGGATAATTAAAATCGGTATGTGGTCCTACTCTGAAAATTTAGGGCTTATCTACACATAATGTATTGTACGGTTTAAATAGATCTACTTAATAAAATTGGTTCATCTCCTATAATCTTTTTCTAGTATGGACACAGTTAGTTATACTGCTAAAAAGGTGCTTAATCTGCATAGCTGATTCCATGTTGGATGTAGTGAGTTTCAAAATCAAACTACAGACCCTGCAAACTCTCACTGGGTTCTCTACCTACAGGTGCCTCATCACTGGTTATAAAGGTTCTAAACTAGACCCTCACTTACAACTATCAACAACAGTGGGTTTATAGGTGTAGCTGATTGGAACGTAGAAGTCCCTCAAACTAAGATCTTGTCTTCACTGCACTGTTAGATCGAGATGTAATTGAATGTTGAATGTAATTTGAATGTTGCCCTTACCCCCAACTCATGTCTGTGCACACACATTTCTAGCTCAAATTAAGTCGTGCTTTAAACTGGAGCTAGTTGTCCTGTCAGGAAGAATGGTGCTGCTGATGCAGTTGTACCAGTATCTGCTTATTTCTGCATGGTAACTTCTAACTCAACAGAACTGTCCCTTTATGTATTCAGTCACATCTGCCTGCTTTAGCGACACAGGTTTATACAGTACTACTTTTCATCATGTATTGAGTTACATCTCTTATGGAAATCATTAAGTAAATGTGGAATCCTATAATACCACTTTACAGATGCATATCCGGCTAAAGCCATATTTTTTGGAGTTCAGTCTTCCTTTACATATCCTTATTTTGCAACCGCAAAGTATTACACATGCAGTTTTTCAGTCATAACTACTTCTGGGCATCTTTGATGTAATTTAGATGCAAGTTTACCTGATGTGTTGGCACAATCTAATAGAGAGAGAAGCTCCCATTGTTGTTTGCAGTTTTGTTGTAGTTATTCCCAGGATATTGGAGAGACAAGGCGGCTGTGATATATTTTAATGGACCATTCCAGCTTTTGAGCTTACACATAGTTCTTCTTCAGGTCTGGGAAAGGTGCTCAGAATGTCACAGCTAAATACAAGATGGAACAGATTGTGTAACATCAGTAAACAACATTTTAAGAGACCAAGGTGAAGTGGCCAGTTAATACGTCTGCAGTCATAGGACAAAAAAGGGGGGTTAGTGGGTTACAGATTATTGTAATAAGCCATAGACCAGTGTCTTTATTAAATCCATGATTTTTAGTGTCTAGAAAAGCTATGAATTTAAGCTCCCAGGCTTGTCTTTTGAAGGTGTTGTGCAGGTTAACTGGCCATATCACCTTAAATGGTCCCTTACAATGTGTGTTAACTACCTATGCTAAACAATCTGTTCCACCTTGTATTAGCTGTGACACTCCAAGTATGTTTCCCAGACCTGAAGAAGAGCTCTGTGTAAGCTCAAAACCTCGTCTTTCTCACCAACGGAAGTTGGTGCAATACAAGATATTACCTCACCCACCTTGTCTTTCTAGAGAGTTAATGGCATTCATGCCTCAAAATCATTGCCTGTGCAAAAAGGAGGCAAAGTTGAGGTCAAGACAATAATCAGGTCTGAAGTGTCAACGTAGGGGTCCCTTTATAGAGCAGTTATCTCTTTTTACATAATTTAAAGGAGCAGACAGATTATTTTTAGCGATGATTACAAGCCCACCAAAAAATATCCCCACATTGACATAGTAATACAACACTTACCCTTTGGCTGTAAAGTTGAAATGGGAGGTATTACTTTGTCAGTGGAGGCAGTTTGGCAATACGCCACGGTTTTCTTACGTTGTTGCTTGTCCTCTTGACCATGAGTGTGGCATCATCTGAATATTTTCGATCATTGCTTAATCGAATTAGCCCAGTATCAAAGTCAGCATGTGCAAAGGAACAACTAGATTTGCTGTGTCTCATGCAAAGATTTGGTCACCTTTCAGAAAAGAAAACCGGTATTTCTTTCAGAGTAGCAGCCGTGTTAGTCTGTATTCGCAAAAAGAAAAGGGGTACTTGTGGCACCTTAGAGACTAACAAATTTATTAGAGCATAAGCTTTCGTGAGCTACAGCTCACTTCATTCATAAATGCATCCGATGAAGTGAGCTGTAGCTCATGAACGGTATTTCTTTTGGGCATGGTTGATCTTTTATAGGATTCTTCCCCCTCTCCCTCCCAATCAGATTGACTTCTCAACAGATATTGGTGACTGACCCAAGTGGTGATCGTGGAGTTGACATCTGTATTGTATTGATTGTGCTGTTCCTAAATATAGGAGTCACCTTTTAGATGTGCTCGTTTGCTCCCCCTTTGTTTTTTAAAATTTAGTGTTGTGAACTCTTAGTCACCATACTTTTGTGACAGAGCTCAAAATGCTAAATTCTGAATGAAGGATTTTTTAAGATTTACAAGAATTACAACTTCCATTATGCTTTTTTATATACATCTTTGTACAATATCTATTTGGCTGGCAGTAGTTATTGATGCACTTCACATAGCTGCTGAATTTTAGGAAGATTACTTGGCTATTTTAACCTTAAGTTAGTTACCTTTCCATCATATAACTTGTTCACAGTTGTGTAAAGAAACAAGATTAATATAAAAAGAAAAGGAGTACTTGAGTACTTAGAGACTAACAAATTTATTTGAGCATAAGCTTTTGTGAGCTGTAGCTTACGAGAGCTTATGCTGAAATAAATTTGTTAGTCTCTAAGGTGTCACAAGTACTCCTTTTCTTTTTGTGGATACAGACTAACACGGCTGCTACTCTGAAACCTGTCAAGATTAATATAGTGCATTACTCAAATGGGAAATGGTGACCGAATCCATTTACTTAGAAGGTTGTATATTGGCTTAAAGATTGCTCTATATTAGAGTAAAGTCAACTTCAAAACCTAATCAGGCCGATAATGTAATGAATGTAAGTTCTAGATTTTGTTCATTTTTACAAAAAAGTTTTCTTCTAAGAGACCAACAGTCTGAGTTGCTGTTTCTCATTATTGGAAGTAGCCCCACTCTCTGGAGGTTCGCAAAAAGAAAAGCAGTACTTGTGGCACCTTAGAGACTAGCAAATTTATTAGAGCATAAGCTTTCGTGAGCTACGGATGCATTTGGTGGAAAAAACAGAGGAGAGATTTATATACACACACAGAGAACATGAAACAATGGGTTTATCATACACACTGTAAGGAGAGTGATCACTTAAGATAAGCCATCACCAGCAGCAGGGGGGGAAAGGAGGAAAACCTTTCATGGTGACAAGCAAGGTAGGCTAATTCCAGCAGTTAACAAGAATATCAGAGGAACAGCAGGGGGTGGGGTGGGGGGGAGAAATAACATGGGGAAATAGTTTTACTTTGTGTAATGACTCATCCATTCCCAGTCTCTATTCAAGCCTAAATTAATTGTATCCAGTTTGCAAATTAATTCCAATTCAGCAGTCTCTCGTTGGAGTCTGTTTTTGAAGCTTTTTTGTTGAAGGATAGCCACTCTTAGGTCTGTAATCGAGTGACCAGAGAGATTGAAGTGTTCTCCAACTGGTTTTTGAATGTTATAATTCTTGACATCTGATTTGTGTCCATTCATTCTTTTACGTAGAGACTGTCCAGTTTGGCCAATGTACATGGCAGAGTGGCATTGCTGGCACATGATGGCATATATCACATTGGTAGATGCGCAGGTGAAGGAGCCTCTGATAGTGTGGCTGATGTGATTAGGCCCTATGATGGTATCCCCTGAATAGATATGTGGACAGAGTTGGCAACGGGCTTTGTTGCAAGGATAGGTTCTTGGGTTAGTGGTTCTGTTGTGTGGTGTGTGGTTGCTGGTGAGTATTTGCTTCAGGTTGGGGGGCTGTTTGTAAGCAAGGACTGGCCTGTCTCCCAAGATCTGTGAGAGTGATGGGTTGTCCTTCAGGATAGGTTGTAGATCCTTGATGATGCGTTGGAGAGGTTTTAGTTGGGGGCTGAAGGTGATGACTAGTGGCCCCTGGAGGTTGCTAGACTTTTGGCACCCACAGGAGCCTCTGCTCCTTCATGGGGAGACAGGAGCTTCTGCAGCAGGCTCCTACAAGAATGGTGGAAGCGAAGTGCTTGGAGTGGTGTGCTGGGTGCTGCAGTAATTGCAAAGCGGGGGTGTTCTCTTGTGTCTAGGCCAATGGGACCTAAAATTCAGGGTATGTCTACACTGCGGCTGAGAGCTCGAATCCAGAGGATCAGGTGGATTTGAGCTTGGATGGCTAGTCTATGCCTCTGCTGATGCCTCAGTGTCCACACTATTTCTAGTGTGCTAGTGTAACCCACACACTGACAATGGGAGTCTATCGGTGTTACACTAGTTTGAGCCAAGGACAGTACCATGAGTCTGTCAGGCTGGGTGGGTTGCTCCCAGCTGCAGTGTACACATACCCTTAATCTCCTCCAAGAATGAGGAAGAGATCTCACAAGATATAGCCTCTCACCCTAAGCAGATGGCCCATCCTGTGGGGAAACACCAATCCTGTACATCAATCATGCAGACAAAGGGGTGTGGGGGATGGGGGGCGAGGGTGTCTTAGCTCAGCTCTGAACCTAACTGCTGCAGGATACCTGGCTGTCCTTCAAGCCATTTTGTGATTGTAACCTTCACTGTAACCTTTTGCTTTGCATTGTAACCTTCCTGTTTTGATCGAGATACCCAAGTGGTGTTGAAAACTTCTCATCTGACACTGGCAGTCTATTCTGGATACTGTGCTCATAGTTGGGGACACCTCAGAGGGCTAACAAGGAGAGCCGTCCAGGACCATCAGCTCTGTCACTCTGCTGTCAGCACTTTCATGTAAACAAGGTGCTCTTTACAAGAAGGCTGGCTGAAGGAAGGGAATGCAGCTCTTCAGCCTGGACACATGGCAACAGGGATCAGAGTATAGCCTTGAAATGCTGACCAAACCCAGGACTTGCAGGAGGTAGAAGGTGAGACATGGGTGGAGGTGTGTGCGGGTGGGGGGGAAGAGTGCTGCTTTCAGGGCTGTTTGTTTTCAGATATCTTTAACTCTGTAGTTCTTGCTTTAATTCTTGAAACTATGGTTAGGAAATTTCATTGCTAAGTTTGTGTCCCTTGCTTTACTGCCATGTTGTCCCTGAAGGATTTCACTAGAAAACCAGAGTTCCCACAACCAGATGGACTCTGGGGGAATGTGTCTAAACCACTCAGGTTGGGAGGGCCAAGGCACTGATTCCAAGATGTAGGGAGTCAGGCTGCCAGCTCCCGTTCCCAAGGGTGTCAGACATCGTCTGCACCCAGGATTGTGCCGTAGACCCCCAAACCCAGGGGGCCTTAGAACAGGGGTTGGCAAACTGTTTGGCCCGAGGGCACATTTTGATGGGGAAATTGCATGCAGGATCATGAATGTAGGGCTGGGGCAGGGGGTTGGGGTGTAGGAGGGGGTGGGGAGTGTAGGAGGTGGCTCAGGGCAGGGGGTTGGGGTGACGGGTGCAGGAGGAGTGCGGCAGGGGGCTCAAGTCTAATGCCAGCCCTGGCGATGCCATTAAAATGAGGTCCCGATCAATGTTCCCTCTAATTTTTGACAGGCCCTGTGCACAAAAAATTTCTTCTGTGCAAACTATTGTGTTGCTGTGCAAATTTTTGTGCGCGTGGTGTTTTGCTGTGTGCGCAGGGTTTAGGATCTAAGTGTGCGCAAACGTGTGCACAGCTTAAAAGGAACAGTGGTCCTGATCCACTTTGGGGTCCTAACCCGCAGTTTAAGAACCACTGCTCTAGAAATTCTTAATCCCAAATCCGTTTCTCTTCCTTTCTTCATCCCACTGAAGCTGGCAGGTACAGGTCTTTTATTAACAGGTTCTGTATAGTACTCTTCAGACTTCTTGTAAACAAATGTGGATATTTTGCATAGTGCTCAGTCATATTAATATGTGTGCAATATGTGTAACATGAATTTTAAGGTACAGTGAACTCTAGTTTATTACAGTTTTATACAGAAATTGAATGGTTGAAATGTAAAAATTCAAAATTGTCAGATGTAGTTGTCCCCAGATATTAATGATCACTTATCAATTAGTTGATTGTCTAGGCTTTATCAATGGAAATCAGGGAAAAATAAAATGTAGCTCATCTCAAAACTGATTCCAGGAGGGGGTAAAACCCACAAATAACTTTTTTTTTTTTTAAATTTAACTTAAACAGTTTTTTCACTCTATTCTAGAACATGAGAAGAACTTACAAAAAATCTTAATTATACAGCTGGAAAATACATGTAGCATTAGCTTCCCCCGACACACACCCTAAATTGACTGAAACTAATTTTAAGCTGCACTTGGGTAGTATTTTCCTTTGGAAGTCAATATTGTTAGTTTAAACTAACTTGTTGAAACCTGGGATAAACTGAAGGACTTGGTGAAAAGCAATACGACAGTGGAACTATGAAGCCATTTGTATTAAAGAAATTAGACTTAAGTAAATGGCCATCATGTAGAATCAAATTCAGACCTGGTGTAAGTGTTTGCAACACTCTCTCTTAACTTGTGTGGAATTCTACCTACTGACAACAAAGTGAATGAAACACACACACACACACACACACACACACACACACAGTGAGTAATAAGAAAAGGAGTACTTGTGGCACCTTAAAGTCTAACAAATTTATTTGAGCATAAGCTTTCGTGAGCTACAGCTCACTTGATGTCTGTGACTAATGTCAGCAGATCACAGCTCCATTATTTAATGGACTAACTACAAAACTTGCATTGACTTTGTTGAGGGGTATATCTCTGCATCTTCTTAGCATCAGGGTATGATTAATTTTGAATCCAGTTTATTCAGAGAATTTATTACTTGTATTTCAGTAGCACCCACAATGTATTGGGCACTACTCAAATGCACAGGAAAGCACAGCCCCTACTACAAAAAGTTGTCCGTCTAATAAAGACAAGCAACATACAAAGGGAGGGAGGAGTAGGATGCAATCAAAAGAGAGACAAAGTATGTGCATGATATACATTTTTTTTTTTTTTTGCTGTCACACTGATCTTTTATTCAAACCAGTGTTCCTTGTTTTTTCTCCCGCTGGCAGCCTCTTCCCTTGACTGAGTGATGCTTCCTGTCTTCCATTCTTGGTAGAGAATCTATGTGTTCTACCAGAATGCAGCTGTCATTTGAAACAATCTGTTCTGTGCTTTGGTGTAGGCTGGGTGTTCAAAGGGGAGCTCTGTTGATTCTTACACATTTAAGAGATTAGAGCGTGACTTCAACCCCCCTGGTTATAAAGGCTTAAAGACCAGCTGCAGAAGGAAGTATGAGGAGACCATTACACTAGCCAGGGCTGCATACAGTGAAGTGGTTTGGGGAATGGTCTGTGTAAATTGGGAGGAGGGGCATGCTATTTCTATCGAACAGAATTTAATTTATTCTATTAAAAATAAATCCACAAACAGCAGTGCTATATAAAATTCCTAAAAAGGTGTCTTTATAGTATCCACTTCTGGTGTGCACCCCCACCCCAGGCAAAAGACCTTTTCCTTACACTAGCATGAAACTTAGTCAAATAATTGTTTGCTAAAACACTTGATTAGATTCGCTCCTTTTTCTGAAAATATCTATGAAACCCTGAATGCACAGAAATGGAGGTGGGTGGGGAGAATCTGTGGCAATATTTTTTTTTGAGAGCGTATTTGTCTGATTTTCTTTTTATGAAGAAAAGAAAAAATAAATCTAGCTGACTAGATGTACCTAGCTTCCTTAGCAGTAATGGCTGAAGGGAAAGAACGTTTCTATTGGACAAATGAGTCTGGAAGGTAATTGCTGCCAGAATCACATGATAGAGTGCAGTAGTAAGGAGCTTGCTCTCGGTTACAAAGGGTGCTTGTAGATGAGTAAATTGTCTAAAATAAGCCCCCCTTAATAATTGGCATGTACTCTGAATTTTGCCACCCACTAGGTGTACTGGGTATTCTGTTCAAAGTTTTTCTTCTAAAGACTATTTTTGGAGACCAATTAATATTTAGCCTGTTTATATTTTTGTGTGTGTAAGGTAGATTCTTTCTAGTTCAATGATATCATCAGCATACACCCTCCCTTCCATGTAGTAATACTGCTTGTTGGGGATATTAATTAAATTAAATAGAACCTAAAGACAATTTACCTTGAGTGTAAGGAAAAAAACTAGTTACTCTTTGGCTTCATCTGTATTCACAAAACTAGAAATTACTGTCTTTGTCTCACAGTAGTGTTTTATTTGAAGCTGAAGGAAGAAAAGCTTCTGTTAGTATTTATATAATTTTTAAGCACTTTGAGATTCACACTGTTAATGCACTTGATTGTGGGGATGGAGGGAAATTTTAAGTCGCTCTGAATAAAATTTTTTACATTATATGCAGTGGGGATGTAGTTTGAGCATGCAAGTTGAAGTAGACCAAAAGCTATTGAAGGATGTTTGATAAAACCTCATGTTAAACTTAAAATAATCATGGTCTTTTTTTTTTCCTGATACTTATGAAAGTTTTTTTTTTATTATATATTTGACTCACACCAATGGAAAGTGTAATTTCCATTAGAAAAACTATTACACTGTACTAGAAGAGTAATTACTGAAGGTGGAAAACTTCCCAAAAAGATGTGTTCGACTTAACCAAAAGATTGGATCAGTTTTTTTTATTCTGTTTTATTACAGAAAACTACTTACCTTACCAAGTTCTAAGTGAACATTTTTTTTAAATCACTTGATGTTCTTAATCTGGGATTGTAAAATTCAAGTTCTATCAGAAAAATTCAAAAGATCTCCACGAGCTCCACAGACAGTCAATATTTCAGCTGTTCAACTGTAGAGATCATAAGATGACATCTTTTTCCTCCTCCTCTTCCTCCTCCTCTTCTCTCTCCAGTCTGCAAAGACTGTTTTGTTTGTACAGTTTCTTGGAACAAAATCCATTGACAGCAGTCTGCTCAGTAGATTTATTAAGCAAATACAGTAGCTCCTTCTGTAGCTTTCTTTCCTGAATCATGTCTGTAACCTCTGGCCCCCTTCCAAGATGTCAGGCCAAGCAGGATAGCTGGATACATAAATTATGCTTATGTGGAATTGAGGGGCTTAGACTTATTTCATCCACTACTGGGTTTTTAAAAATCAAGTCTAGCTAACTAATTTCTAAAGATATTTAAAGCAAGCGTTGGCCTGTGGACCACTTGTTAGTGGTCTGTGGAGAGCTAACTGGCTGGTGACTTGGAGCTGGCTATGTTCCTTGTTTCCAGCTGCTAAATATACTAAAAGAAGCTAAAAATGTATTTTTGTTCCATTTCAGTAATTGCTGTTGCTGCCATAAGGATATTATGTGGTTGTGAATGGGAAGGTGGTCCACAAGACAGTATCTCCTTAAGATATGTTCCCACCCTATAGAGCAGTTTGAGAACCAATGGCTTAAAGGATTACATTCTTAATACTCTGTGGCACTATCTTCTCTGTAGTTAATGTGATTGCTTTGTTTGGTGTAGACAATAGAATCCTATTAATTTGGACACCCTGCTTCCTGGTGGATGGTCTTTCTTCCTTACTAAGGAAAAGTATCTTTTGTTAATCAGGCAATCTCAATCCTATTGGTGCTACCAGCGAGCTGTATAGCACATTTCAGTGCTCACCTTTCCCTTGGAATTCCTTTTGTGCATCCTCTTCAGAAAGGGAGTTTTGTGTGAAGGGTTTAGAAGAAATATGGTAGATAAATAAAAGTATACATAGGATAAAAGCTGTGGGTTACACCTCAGTAATTAAAAATGTATTTGAGACAAGTAAATGTTAATTCTTTCCAGTAAAACTATTGTTGCCAACCCATTATTAAATCAAAACAAACGGAAGACCTGAGTTTCACCATCCTTGTGCTTTCCACAACAGTTGTCTGTCCATTGTGTGAACTACAAATTTAACTGAGATTTTTTTTTTGGATACTATCCAACAAGCTCAAAAGTCCTAATATTGAGAGTGACTGTATGTAATTGTGAGAAAAGAAAATACTGGCATGGTGGATGTAGGATGGTATCTCAACTATTAAATGTCTTAGCTTCTTCCAGGCTCTCTGGCAATCTGATTGTTTTTAGGGCTGTGTGTGTCTGTGGGCTTTTTCGTTAAGGTAAACTAAAGTTTATTTAAAATGCAAAAACTAAAAGCTCAAATGATTAATAAATTTACCAATAAATTATAGTTTTAAAATCCCTTCCTCCTTCACTTACCTTCCAAGACCTGTGTTCAGGCCCTCTGGGTTCTGTATTTTTCCTCATGCTGTAGTTGGTGCCTATGGGCTCTACAGTCGGAGCTGGAGATGTAATTTTCAGCTCTGGGAGATATAGGCACGCTAGGTTGGATTGAGCTAGCACGCTAAAATTAGCAGTGTAGCTGTGGTGGAGTGAGCAGCGGTGGGGCTAGCCACCTGAGTAAGTACCCAGCACCCAGGGTCCCAGGCAGCTACCCCGTCCCACTGCTTGTGTTGCAGTGGCTAAGCTGCTGTTTTTAGTGTGCTAGCTCAGTGAAAGCTAGTGCACCTACGTCTCCTTGAGCTGGAAATTACATCTCCAGCTCTAACTGCAGAGCCTTTAGGCATCAGCTACAGCTTGAGAAAAATACAAAACTTAGAGGGCCTGAACACACTCTGCAGTCATAGGTTACAAATTGTTGTAATGAGCCATAAAGCTAGTGTCTCCATGGAAACCATGATTCTTAGAGTCAAGAAGAATTATGAATTTAGCTTCCAAGCTTGTCTTTTGAAGGAGTTGTGCAGGTTTATTTTGAGGATGAGGACTGATGGATCAGATATGGAATGATCATTTTGTAAAAAGTGTTTGCCCAGAGGTGGTAGGGTGTTTCTTTCTTTTGTCATTTTTCTGGGTTAGTTTATTCGAGAGCATAGTGTTGGTTGTTGGGACATTTAATGCACTGAATGAGGTTGTTGCTGAACTCGCATGTTGGGATAAGCGTATGTAGGACCCATGGATCTTGAAAGCTGTGTTGTGGGGAGTATTGAACATTGTAGCTGTGGAGATATGTCTGCATGTTTTACATCTGTTGTTTGGCAGGATCTAGTGCTCCTTTGAGGTGGTATGTCCTGGTCTGTGGGGAGCTTGCTTCTGATGATGAGCTTGCTAAGGCTGGGGGTTGTTTGTTTGAAGGCCAAAAGACAAGGTTTGGGAAAGATTTTTTTTCTTTCACGTGTGAGAGATACACACCTTAGCACACTTAAAACCACCTTCACCAAACAAGGATATTCCATCAGAGAAGTAGATCATATTGAGGAATAGTCCACACAAATACCCCAAGAGAACCTGCTTCAATACAGGGGCAAAAAAATCCACCAACTACATACCCCTAGTTTTCTCCTACCAATCCCTATTGGAACCCATTGGGGTCTCAACAAACAAACCCCATAATTGAAACCTCCCTTCCTGAACCCCCTCTTCTGGCTTTCAAACAACCCCATAACTTCTCCAGTGCTCTTCAGTCTGAATTAAAATTGAAAGCTTATAGTGCACACAGGTGTATCAGCTCTTGTTCTGAGGCCAGTGCTCCATGCAGGTGAACTAAACCTGAGGAGAATGCCCCATGGTATACATCATCAGGTAATTACTTTTAGGAGACCTGATGTATACCTTTTGAGGAGGAGGTGGGTATTGCTTCTGTGTGGGGACTGCAGAAACTCCAAACTCTCTCCTCCCCCTAATTTTAATTTACATGTGTATCTGAGCCTTTGAAGTGATGATGACAGACCTCCATTTCCTGGCTTGCTCACACCTGATGAGTGGAGTTAATGTAAAACTGCTGTTAATAATGGAGTATTGCCTAACAGCATTATTGTTACGATCCACCTTAGTGGAGCTAAAACTGGAAGGCTTTCTGGAAAGGTGATCTAGGGTATGTTTTGACATACCCTAATTTGTGTTCTGCACTATGCAAAGTGTATCAATCCACACAGTGGTCCTTGAGAGAATAGGGGCGTAGCTTTCTTGGGGATAAAGGGAATGCTTAGGAAAAATTGGGGGGAACCTGGCTAGCGTGTTTAAAAGTTTGTATTTTAAAACTGAAGCATCTCCTTTCTGGCCCTATTTGAGAGAGAGAGAATGGGAGAACACTGGGAATTCCTCAAATTATTTGCACTGATGTCTAGAGAACATCCCATACAATCCAAGAGATGGAGTCTGGTAATGCATTCATGTAAAAATATCCTTAGCTAAAGACCTGTAAACATTTTTGTATAAGTTAATATGAATTTGTCTTTTTGTTAAGTGTGAATTGTTCCTACCTTGTTGACTGACCAAGTGAGGTTTTACATTCAATTCGATGGAGTTGGTCTGTAACATAAGTTTTGAACATTTCATCCAATCAATTGCAAAATTTTGGGAAATGTGGTAGGCATCAGTGGGCAGAACTCCGTTAATTTGGTGATATTTGGCAGCTGGGACAAGGGAAATGGTGGACAGATGGAACTCCTCGCATGTGGGTAGCAGACCCAGCAGCTTCACCATGTCTAATTGTTTATAGATCAAAGAACCAACAGATGTGAGCCATAGAATCGTATGACTGGAAGGGACCTCAGTAGGCCATCTAACCCAATCCCCTGCAGTCAAGGCAAAACTAAGTAATAACTAGACCATTCCTGACAGGTATTTGTCTAATGTGTTCTTTAAGACTTCCAATGATTGAGATTCATCGACTTCCCAAGGCGGTTGGAACAAATTGCCTAGACATTCAGGAAGTTTTTCCTAATGTCCAACCTAAACCTCCCTTGCTGCAATTTTAAGCCCATTGTTTCTTGTCCTCTCCTCAGAAGTTGAGGAGAACAATTTTTCTCTCTCCTCCTAATAACATTTTATGTATTTGAAAACTGTTGTGTCCCCCCTCAGTCTTCTCTTCTCCAGACTAAACAAACCCAGCTTTTTCAATCTTTCTTCAGAGTTCATGTTTTCTAGACCTTTTATCATTTTTGTTGCTTTCCTCTGGACTTTCGTCAATGTGTCTACATCTTTCCTGAAATGTGGCACCCAGAACTGGACACAATACTCCAGTGGAGGCCTAATCAAGACAGTTGAGGCTTATCAGCATGGAGTAGAGTGGAAGAATTACTTCTCGTGTTTTGCTTAAACACTCCTGCTGGTATATCCCAGAATGATATTCTCCCCCCTCCCCCCCAACTTTTTTTTTTTTTTGGCAACAGTGTTACACTGTCGATTCATATTTAGTTTGTAGTCCAAGGTAACCCCCCAGATCTCTTTCCGCAGTACTCCTTCCTAGGCAGTCATTTCCCATTTTGTATGTGTGCAACTTATTGTTTCTTCCTAAGTGGAGTACTTTGTATTTGTCCTTATTGAATTTCATTCTGTGTATTTCGGACCATTTCTCTAGTTTGTCCAGATCATTTTGAATTTTAATCCTATCCTCCAAAACACTCGCAACCCCTCTCAGTTTGGTATCATCTGCAAATTTTATAAGTGTACCCTGTATGCTGTTATCTAAATCACTTATGAAGATATTGAACAAAACCGGACCCAGGACCAATCCCTGTGGGACCTTCACTTCGTGCATTTCCAACTTGACTGTGAACTGCTGATAACTGGTTGGAAAACTGTTCCCAGAGAGTAGTTATGCACCCACTTTTATAGTAATTCCATCTAGGTTGTATTTCCCTAGTTTGTTTACGAGAAGGTCATAAGAGACAATATCAAAAGTCTTACTAAAGTCAGGATATGACACTTCCCCTCCATCCACAAGGCTTGTTACCCTGTCAAAGAAAGCTATTAGGTTGTTTGATGTGATTTGTTCTTGACAAATCCATGTTGACTGTAACTTACCTGTTATCTTCTAGGCATTTGCAAATCGATTGCTTGATTAGTTGCTCCATTATCTTTCCAGATACTGAAGTTAAGCTGACTGGCCTATAATTCCCCAGGTTGTCCTTATCCTCCTTTTTCTAGATTGGCACTATATTTGCCCACTTCCAGTCCTCTAGAATCTCTCCTGTCTTCCACGAGTTTTCGAAGATAATTGCTTTTCTCTATTTTAGCTTCCGATCCTACCACAGTTTTGCTGGCGTTCCCTATGTTAGGTGTCTGATCGTCACTAACCTTTTTGGTGAAATCTGAAATAAAAAGGGCATTTAGCACTTCTGCCATTTTGACATTTTCTGTTATTGTCTTTTGCCCCCATAAACACTTTCCACAAAACAGTACTCCCATCTCAACTCTGCCCAGCCTCCCAGCACAATTTCTTAAAAATGTTGACACCTTGAATGACTTCTCCTAGACAGAAGCAAAAGAAATAAGATGGTGGTGTGGGGGAGGAAGGAATGGGAGTGGGCACAGAGCTGCTGGCATGAGGGGAAGTGAGGGACCTGGCATGGAAGGGCAAGAATGAGAGAAATCTGGAGCACTTGCCGTGGTGGGAAAGGGGGGAATGAAGGGGCACACAGAGCCAATGTTATGGGGGGAATGAACACACAGAGATCCTGGAATGAGGGAAGGGGAGGAAAGTGCTGCAGGAAGTCCTTTTAATAGAGAGGGCTGGGAGGGCGGTGCACAGGGAGCTGTGGGGGAAAGCTAGGAGAATGGAGGAATGCAAGGAGCTCCTGGTGCATGCAGTGTGGTTGGCCTATGAAGCAACAGCGTGCAACCCTCTAGTTCTAGTTTTAACACTGAATAAGCTTTTACACTGTAAAACTGCAATCCAGTTTGTCTTGTAACTTCTTTACTTTGTTGCTGGTTATTGAAGTTCTAGTCCTTATGAGGGGATGAGTCTCGTTCGACCCCATTCTGCTCCAGTGTTACTTCTATATAGATGCAACTGGGGATACAACTCTTAGGCCAGATTACTTTTACAAAGGCACTGGGAGATAAGTAGGGGGCTGCAATCCTGTGGCTGTATAAGAATATGCAGCATGATCCTTTAGTATCCACCAGTTTCCTTGTTTTGGTTGGATTCCTGCATCAGCAGGAAACAACTGTGAATGTGTTTAAAGGAATGAACCTCTGTGCAGATACTGTGTACTCAATCTGCTCATATAAAAATAAGTGCATTACAATATCACTGTACCACAGAGTCACTTAGCCATCAAACTGGATATACCCTTCTGACTTCTAATATTCATCAGTCTTGCCATAAAGAGTCTTCTCTCGGGGGGAGGGGGAGTGTCACAGACTGAAGTTCTAGTAATTAAACTGTAGTGTAAACCAGTCACCCCAGGTAAAAGTTAATTGAAATAAGAATGCAGTAGGATTAAAAGGATTTTGGTTTGCTGTAGCCCACTCTAAAGTATCTGTTTACAAGCCACCAGCAAAAGAATAATTCAGAGATTGATCTGGGCACTTGAACGAATACTGCACACATTCACCATCTGTTGAATCTGGATTAAATGAGACACACATACAAGGATTTAATTTAGTCATTTATTCTAATCACGTGAAAGACCTTAGTGTATTCCAACAGATCTGAGCTAAAGCTTAGCATGGAAAATGGTTGATCCTCTATAATGCTCTTGCTCACTAAAGTACATCTGTATAAAACCAGGACCAAAAATCTAGTTCATGTAATTGTCAGTAATTATATGCATTTCCTCCCTACTGATCTACTGGACACTTAATGAAAGATAAGTATATAAAGATATCTCACAAGACACAGTTTCTGACTATATTAATGTAAAGGCAGTCAGTGACTAACATTCACAAATGCACCTATTCCAGTAAGCAGATGTATTATCTGTTTAGTTTTTCCGTATGTTGTCCTTCTCCTTTTGTCACTTCTTAGACTATACCCAGGTTTAAAAAAACAGCTTTCCAGGATGAACCAGAAGCTTCCAGAAGAAATAAGTTTTAAAAAAATCACTTGGTTTAAAAGAATATAAACTTGTCAGCTATAAATATTTATGCAGTGTTGTTGTAGCTGTGTCAGTCCAGGATATTAGAGAGACAAGATGGATGAGGTAATATCATTCTCTCACCAAGAGAAGTTGGTCCAGTGACACAAGCTTACGCACAGCTCTTCAGAGCTATGCGTAAGCTTGGATACTTGTGTTCTCACCAGGAGAAGTTGGTCCAGTGAAAGATATTGCCTCACCCACCTTGTGTGTCATAAATATTTATAACTTCCAAAGCATTCCTGTTTTACCAAGCTGTTACCAGTCAGAATTGTTAAAAAACAGTAATTGTTGAATTTCAATGAAATACTGTTCTTGCAAGTCTTGACGCTTATGAATGGAAAACACTGCACTTTTCTAAAACTGTGATGTAAATTCTTTGTCAACGTCAGATAACTTTCATATCGTAATTGAGAAAAGGGAGCATAAAAGAAAAACTGGAAGGTTGTGCTGTAGTTATAAAACCACATTTCCTTGTGCTTCTTTGTGGGTTTTCTCCAAAACCAAATAATTAAAGAAGAGTATGAATAATGCTCCTTGAGAACAAAATCCATTCCCTTCTATTGGTCTGGTGTAAGATAAAATATTTCATTTTGAATAAAGCTTTAATGGTATTTGCTGTGTTTCAAAGGTGCAAAATTTTTTCTATAAATGGTTGTCTGCTTTGAATGTTTTCGTGAAATATTGTACATTAAGATTATAGAATTAAACTTGTTTTAAACGCTCAATGCACTGACAAATCTGTTCAATGATTTGGCCTTCCAGAAGAAGGTGGAGTAGAATTATACTTGGGAATATTTTAGGGTACACTTAAAAATGGGAGGTTTTCTAAGGCCGGGTCTATACTACAGACTTCTGTTGGCATAGCTGTGTCAGTAATGGGTGCAATTAGGTATGATTTCTGACAAATGTAGATGTGCTTGCAAAAGTCCCTAGTGTGGACACAGTTATACTGGCAAAACTCTGCTTTTACTGGCATAATTTGTTTCAGATGGCTGGGAGGGTTACTACCTATACTGGTAAAAAAGCACAGCTTTGCTGTAGAGCTGAATACATGCTAGGAACGTATTGCTGATTACAATATACTGTTAAAGTGCTCCTGGTGTAGCTGTAGCCTAAGGACGAACTCTGTTTATAAATGTGGTGCTTTACATGGGAAACCTAGGAACTGACCTACTGAATCAGACCTGCATGATGAAGTGTAAATGGTTTTGAGAAATCAGTCTGTAGATTTTTTTTTTTCTCCTTTTTTCCTCCACAGGAAGTAAGATCTGACAAGCCATATAGCAACTGCCACAAATCTATAAGCCATAGAAGATGTATGTAATAAATTGGAGACACCACTGTCATGTCATGTTTTGTAGTTCTTAGGTTTTTTTGGTTCACTTCTGTCATTTCCAGTAGAACTTGTTTTTATTTTTGTAAATTTCTATATATTCCTTTTACTTCTTGCAGCTCTTATCCTTGAGAAAAAGGATGTTTGTCCAACACCTTTGAAAGAGAGGGAAATTCATCAGAAATGTCCTTGTTTCTCAATTTCCTATATTAATTTACTTATTGAGAGGAATTTAAGTCATATGGCACAGCTTTAAGCAAATCTTTGGAGGTGAAGGGTAAAGATATTAAGTCTCATACTTTAGGCAACGAATTCCTGAATTGACTAACCTCCTGCCCACCAGGAATTAGAAAAGTTCATGCACTTTGTGAGGTTTATTCAAAATGTGTGCCCCAGTTGTATTATTCAAAAACTGTAGGAGTGTAAAAAGAAAAGCAGTACTTGTGGCACCTTAGAGACTAACAAATTTATTAGAGCATA
The DNA here is from genome assembly GCF_009764565.3 of Dermochelys coriacea. Taxonomy (NCBI): domain Eukaryota; kingdom Metazoa; phylum Chordata; order Testudines; family Dermochelyidae; genus Dermochelys; species Dermochelys coriacea. The sequence continues at coordinate 77,671,243 of NC_050069.1, forward strand.
AGCTTTCGTGAGCTACAGCTCACTTCATCGGATGCATTTGGTGGAGAAAAAAAGTTTTTTTTCTCCACCAAATGCATCCGATGAAGTGAGCTGTAGCTCACGAAAGCTTATGCTCTAATAAATTTGTTAGTCTCTAAGGTGCCACAAGTACTGCTTTTCTTTTTGCGAATACAGACTAACACGGCTGCTACTCTGAAACCTGTAGGAGTGTAGAAACTTGCGAGGGGTGGAGGGGGAAAGTGCTATTTTAAAAATAATTATGAACTTTTCTACTTCATATTTTTTAAAGTTTCCTTGTACTCTTCCTACATACCAAGGTCCAAAAAGTTAATTCCTTTCCTCTGCCTCAAGCAGGCAACTGTCCCATTTTGAAATATAGTTAAATCTATTGCTGCAATATCAATTCAAAATTTTACAGTCTATTTTGTACCATATGTTTTACATTCATTGAAGTTTCTAGTGTGTCCTTCATAAACATTTCTAAATTAATGGTAACATCTCTGGCATAAAAAAATTGTCACTTTTGTATATGACGGGGTGGCCAAACTTACTGACTCTCTGAGGTGCATGCAACAATCTTCAGACATTCGAGAGCTGGGATGTGCCTGCCAGTGTTCAGGGCTTCAGCCCTGAAGGAAAGGAGGTCTTGGGGCTTCAGCCCCACGGGAGGTAGCTACTCAGGCTCTGGGTTCCAGCCCCATGGGGCATGCTTGCTGGGGCTCAAGGCTTCAGCCCAGCTCCCACTGAAGCCCCGAGCCCCAGCAGATGCACCCAGCAGTGCTGAAGCCCTGAGCCCCCTCTCCCAGCTGGACAAAAGCCCTGAGGTTCCCCACCCCCCACATCTAGTAGGTGTAGAAGGGGAAGGAGTTGGGGGGGCGGGGGGACTCGTGAGCTGCACAAGCTGCACTTTAACTATAAAAACTCACGAGCCTCAGTTTGGCCACCCTGCATATGAGAAGAAGAGAAGCTTATCACTGAAAAGCTAGACTTGCAAGGAAAAGGAAGGGTGCAAGCCTTTTTAAAATTTATAGAAATTTGTCTGCATTCAAAAAATTAGGGAACTTTGAGATGCAGAGGACAACAGTATGTTTCTGTAACTGGATTTGCAAAGTCTGACTGTATAATAGCACAAAGTCAAAAATCAGGCCATTACAATTCCAACCATAGCTTATTCATTTGAATGATGGTTAGATTACTCTTAAAATCAGTGAATGTACAGTTCTCTAAGCTGTTCTGCCTCACTGAAATTTAAAAGGACAGATCAAATTAAAAACACTTCAACCAGAAAATGTCTTGCATTCTGCGCCATGTGACACCCAAGGTTAGTATAGCTGAAAGAGATTTGGGGGGAAAAGATATTTTTTCCTCTTTCCATTTTATTTCTTCTGTACCTGTCCCCTCTAGATTTTTATTTTCAGGGTGGGTTTTCCATATCCAGACAGACTTCCTGTCAACTAAGTTAGTTGTTTATGCTGAGTTAGTGTTTTAGTGTAAGGGTGACTAAAGCACCATCCCACTCTTTCTTTCATAGAGAACATTGAAATCAAAATAAGTAATGTTGTGCAGTCATAGGTTCCGCTTGGATTCTGTATAATCTGTTGTAGATTAACATTGCCCAGTTAACTTCTGTCTTGTTTGAGGCTGTAGCAAATGGACCTCCCAGAAGTATGTAGATTGACAGTCCTAGTTACTAACAGTTACAGTTTGAAAACTATGTATAACTTAAGGGAAATCCACTTCAGAATCAGAAAGTGGAATAAGGTCAAAAGACATGGCTCAAACAAAATGATGGTAATAGATATCAAAGACCAAAAGCATAAATTTAAGGAACACTTGATGTGGACATAAACCTTGAACCAAGATGGGATCTTAAAGGAATAAATACACAAAAGGAGCAGTTTCTAAAATTTAATGATAACTTATTCCTTTCTATTTTCAGCTCCTACCTCCTCTCTTGGCATAAGTTTGCTTCCCCCTTATCTAATGGGAATGCAATGAAACTGCCTCTTCCATGGCTGACTTCCGCTGAAATTCCATTGTCACTTAACAGTTAGGACTGTGTAAAACTGATTTACATGGGTGTAGTACTGTATTTCAGTGCAAATTTTGTGTTGGTGAAGTTCGGAGGCAAGTGGTAGTTCCAAGCTTGCTTCAATGAACCTTCCTAAATGTAAGTCTAAAATGGTTAAACTACTGTTTCCTTCACCGCCCCCAGGTCAGACGTGCATATGCAGGCACTGCAAATAATAAGAGACCATTCATCACTTTGGTGGGCTTGCCAATTCCATATAGCCTAAAGCAGGAAGGTTTGATTTGGAATCACCCTGAGTCCTTGAGTGGAAAATTTATTTAGCAGTTTTTATTCCCCATATTTAAGCTTTGAATCTGAAGCTGTTTGACTCACTGCAGCCAAAGTAAATGAGTCCCTGTGGAAATGCTGAAAGTGAAACAACTACTACTTCTTCTTCTTCAACACTTAGCCAGACAGTTGGTTGTAGCGTTCACCATTTGGTCCATTCCTGCGCAACTGCAAAGGCTTGACGGCCTGAGAGTCCAACTCCGAAACAGACTTGATGAACCCATGTAATAGGGGCTCTTCCTCTGGGCTGCCTCCACCCTTCAGTTGGAGAACAGCATTTGCGGGAACGTCTTGTGGCATCTTTGCAACATGTCCGAAAAGCGTAAGGGGCCGCCAGTAGTCTGCATTACAGATGAAGTCATTCCATTTTATGCCCAATATATGACGTTGACCTTTTGTATGGAAAGCCTCCAGCTTTGTCCAGTCTGCGTGGCGTAGTATCCAAGTTTCACAGCCATAGAACACTATGGGAAGGATACAGCTCAAATAAATCCTGAACTTGTTGTCATACTAAGATATTGATTCCATATCCATTGTAAACGGCTCGTGGCAGATGCTGTGATGCCAATCCTGTGGAGAACCTCCTTGTGAGAATTGGGGGAGCTGGTAAGTATAGAATCCAGATAGCAAAAGCTGGAAACTGATTCGACAGTTTCGTTGCTCAGAGATTGGAGTTGCAAGTGGACCTGGTCCTAGATTTTACAGTTTTGTCATTTGACCATGAAACATGGAGACTAATCTTAGCTGACTCCTCCTCCATATGCTGGAGTGCCTCGCAAAACCTGTCGGGGCTCTGTACTAAAAGAATGTCATCAGCGTAGTCCAGGTCTGTGAGCAAGAGATCACCGATTTCAATGCCTATGGACCTGACGGAATGCTGCATTATGAAATCCATTGCCTGACAAAAAAGTGCAGGGGCCAGAACACAACCCTGCCTAGCACCAGATACTAATTTAAAAGGCACTGACATCCGGTTCCCCGGACTAACACGGGCGGTGATTCTATTATGCAGCTCCCTAATCAAGTCCAGCAGAGTGGTAGGGACACCTACCCCCTGTAAGGCCTTCCATAATGCAGCACGGTCTACTGAATCAAGTGCAGCCTTTAAGATGAACATACGCTATGTGCAGGAGCTTCCTGAACTCTCGATGTATCTGTGACAACAACCGGAGGGCCAAAATGGCATCTAATGTGGACCTGTTCCTTGTAAAGCCTGACTGTTGGGGATGACTCTTCTGATGTAGCAAAGGCTCCAGGCATGCCAGCAAAACATGCATAAACACCTTCCCTGGAATGGAAAGCAAGGTGATCGGCCTGGTGCTCTTACATTCTCACTGTGTGGTCTCTTGCCCTTATAGAGTGAGATCACAATACCGTCCTTCCAGGCAGTTGGCAGGGTTCCAATCTTCGCACCAGACGAAAGATGGCCAGAAGTGATTCTGCTATAAGATCAGTAGCACATTTTAGCAGCTCTGAGGGGATGCCATCAGCACTGGCTGTGTGTCTATTTTTCAGTTTAGAGATGGCACACTTCACTTCATCTGATGTTGGTGCATCAGTACAAATATCTAGATCTGGAACTGCAGTGACAGCCAGATCATCCAGCTCTGAACAAGCGGCAGCTGGAGGATGGTTCAAGACACTGTGATGATGTTCCTCCCAGCGTGAGAGAATGTCATCATCCGATTTACATGGATGGCCGTGGCTGTCGTTCAGGATGCCGTTTGTAGTGACTATCTCTTGACTGCTGAGGTTGCGAATGGTGCAGAATGCCTGCTTCAGGTCTGCTTTGGCTAAGCCAAATTTGACATCATCCACTACTTGTAATATGCCTCGTGATCGCCGCGTGGCAGGATGTTAAATTTTTCGCTTCAACTGATTGAGTGCGCTTATCACCACACTGGTGGGCTGTGGCCTTCAATTGAATTATCTGGAAAGTCTTCTCCGATAGCCAGGGTCGGCGTGCTGGATGCCTATAGCCAATCTGCTTAGCAGATTGGTTGAGGGTAGAAGTGAACAGGGACCAGGCAACCTTCATGTCTGTCAGATTAGCTAGATCTGAGAATCTGTTGCTGACGTCAATACAAAACCTGTTGGCTAAACCTGGCACAGGGAGTGCCACACTTCATCATCATCATCACTTACCCGCTCATTGGAGCGTTAACACTATACGGATGACCACTAGATGGTGATCTGTGTTCACCGTGCATTCCACACCACAATATACTCTACAAGAGGCGAAGAGACGCCAATCGCATGTAATGATATTGTCCAACTCCTTCTGAGTGACACCATCATGAGAGATCCATGATGTCTGGTGTATGTGTCGCCACTTGAACCATTACCCAAGAATGGAAAGATTCTGGGAGCACAGAATGTAAGCAAGCGGTGAGAGTTATCCTTGGGTGTGCCTGAACCATAATGACCAATGACCTGCTCAAATGCAGTTTTCAGGGAGCCAGTAACTGCATTTAGGTCACCCAGGATCATGAGATTATCATGTGGAGGGACTATGCATACTAGATATTCCAATTGATCGTAGAAATTATCTTTAACTGAGTCAACAGATTCCTCTGTCAGTGCATAGACTACTATGACAGTGAGGTAACCATGACGATGTTTAAGAAAATGAAACTGAACAGAATTGTTCCTTGCAGAGATCAGACTACTCTAGTCTGTCTGGAGTTCCTCTCTTCCAGTTCCAGTCTAGCTTCCACCCCGTACACTCCACTGAAACCACTTTCACCAAAGACTCTAACTTCTTCCTAGTTAAAGTTTAGCACTACTTCATCTTCATCTTCCTTGGCCTGTCTCCTTTGACATAATTGACCTTTGTTTTCTTTAGATCTTGTCCTCCCTTGGCTTTTGTGACTGTCCTCTCTTGGTTCTCCCCTTCTTCTCTAATCACTCCTTCAAGCATGTTTTTTGAAGGATCCTTCTCATCTTCCCCTCAGCTTTCTGAAGAGAGTTCCACAAGGCTCTCTCCTTGGTCTCTTCTCTGTTTGTTACCCTCTGGATAATCTTATCTGCAAATACAAATTCAACTACTTATGCATCTCTGTGCTAACAACTCTCAGATCTACCTCTAATCTAATCCAGACCTGGCTCCTTCTGTCAATACTAAAATCTCAGCCTGTCTCTGACATCTCCTCATTGATGTCTAGCTGTTAGCTGAAGCTCAGCATGGCTAAAACAGAGCTCCTAATTTTCTCCCCCAAAACTCTCTCCACTACTTCCTTTCACTCTCACAGTGGACAATGCCACCATCCTGTCTGTCACCTAGGCCTGTAAACTGGAAGTCATCTTTGACTTGGACCCCTCTTTAGGTTCTCACATCAAGACTACGTCTAAATCTTACCAATTCTTTCTACATAACATCTCTTAGATACACCTTTTCCTATCCATCCACAGACCTAAAACTCCCGTATAGGCTTTCATCATCTCATGTTTTGATAACTGCAACGTTTTTCCAGCCTTGACAAATGCAGCTTCGCACAGCTCCTATCCATTCAGAATACTGCTGCAAAGCCTTTCACTTTGACCATGTCACTCGTCTCTTCGCATCCCTCCGCTCTTCTCTATTGTATCAATCATAAGATACTTGTCTGCCTTTTCAAGGCCCTTCACAGCCTATCCCTGCCCTACCTACTATGTGTCATTCACTATAGAGGGGTCAATTTCAGCCTTTGATTGGCACATGATGCCAGCCTCCCTCAACCTCTTGGTATATTTTCAAACAAGCACCTTCATGCTTTTTCCCATGCTGCCTCTCACGCCTTGGAGAAACTCCCCATAAATATCTGCAAAGCTACCTCATTATCCACCTTCAGATCCCTCCTCATATCTTTCCTTTGCAATGAGGCCTACAATAAACTTGGCAACTGTTAAACTATTGGTCTGCTGAAGCCATTGCCTATCTTGCTGACCAGTATTGTCCTATTCTTTCCTTGTACTCCCCTGTCTGTCTCTATTCATCTGTTGTTGCTTGTCTTAGGCTTAGATTGTAGGCTCTTTGGGGCAAGGGCCATCTTTTTCATTTGTGTTTGTACAGTGCCTAGCGGAATGGAGTCCTGGTCCATCACTAAGGTTCCTAAGTGCTGCTGTCGGGGTAATAATAAATGTTTGATACGCAGTGGTGAATCAGTACAGTCAACAGTGTGGGAGATCCTATCTGTTAAAGCAGGGAATGGACATTTGGATTCTGTGCCATAGTTGCCACTGTTTCAAATTTAGATGCGTAGAGTCCTCTTTTGTTGACAAGAATTGTTAACCAGTGAGGATCTCCCAGTTCTACCTCCTTCTTGCAGGCCAGGTGAAAACTTGTTTTCTTCCTGCCTCGTTGAAGATGGAGCAGCAGAAATAATCATAGCCCCTCTTGGCTACTTTTAGTGCATTTTTTTCCAGATATCTTCTTCCCCCCTCCCCCTCAGTTTTCTAATTTTTATTTGTATAATATGAGTAGTCAACCCTGTTTCCGTTTTAAATATCAGGAAAGCAAGCAGAAAAGTTTGTCTGGTTTGATGAAATGGAGACCTAGAAGGAGCATTAACTGCCCTTGGTGTCACACTCTTAGAAGTAGAGATGAGATAAAATTCAAAAGGTTCTGAAATTAAGATAGGACAATTGCCCTAAAGTTCAGGTGCCAGAGACTCCCCCTTCCCATCAGGCTCTGTCTCCCTGTACCAATGATGCTATTGTCTTTTCCCCCCTTTAGTGTCCAGTTTCACCTTTCTAGGGAGGGAGGGAAATGAGCAGTCCCCTCTCCACTCTGTGACAAGATGTGTAGTCTCACTGCTCTACTACTTTAAAAGACACTCTGGAATACCATTCTGAGCATACTACAATATTAAAGCTTTTGATTTAGTTAAGAGGGACCAGAAGAAAGCCAGTGTTGCCCTAATGTAAATCAGATGACCTGTGTAATTATAGGCCTATCAGCCTGACATCAATCCTAGGCAAAATAATGGAACGGCTGATATGGGATGTGGATAATGAAGAATTAAAGGAGGGTAATTAGAATTGATGCCAGTCAATATAGGTTTATGAAAAATAGTTCTTGTCAAACTAGCTTTATCTTTGTTGATGAGATTACAAATTGGATTGATAAAGGAATAGTGTTCATGAACTATACATAAACTTCTGTAAGGCGTTTTACTTGGTACCACACAACATTTGGATTAAGAAACTAGAACTATACAAAATTTACATCATACATGTTAAATGGATTAAAAATGGCTGATGGGTCTCAACATGAAATTCTAAATGGGAAATCATAATGGAGTTGGGTGGGTTTTTAGTAGAGTCCCACAGGATTGGTTCTTTGCCCTAGGCTTTTTATCAACAACCTGGAAGAAAACAAAAATCATCATTGATAGTTTGCAGATGACACACATTGGGGGAGTGGTAAATAATGAAGAGGACAGGCTACAGATACGGAGCGATCTGGATGGCTTGATAAGCTGGGCAAATGAAACAACTTGTTTTAGTACAACCAAATGTTTACAGCTGTTAACAAGGAGTGTAGGCCATCCTTACAGAATGGGGGACTCTATCCTGGGAATCACTGAATCTGGGGAAAAAAAAATTTGGTGAGGTGACCAGAGGGAGCGGAGGGGATATGAAAGGCCAGAATCTGAATCAGTTGGTAAGCTGGGTGCAAGCGAACCGTATGAGTTTTAATATGGCCAATTGTAAAGCTGTCCACCTAGGAACAAAGAATGTAGGCCATATTTACAGGATAGGGAACTTGAGAGACCTGGCAGATAATCAGCTGAACATGAGCTTCCAGTGCAATGCTGTGGCCAAAGAGGTAAATGTGATTCTTGGACGTATTAACAAGGGAATATAGAGCAGAAGTACAGAAAGGTAGTTACTTTTGTATTTACACTGGTGCAGCCTCTGCTAGAATACTGTGTTCAGTTCTGATATCAACAATTCAAGAAGGGATGTTGACAAATTGGAGAGGGTTCAGAGAAGAGGCAAGAGCAATTTAAATTTAAAAAAAAAAAAAAAAGTCTGCACCCAGAACTGTGCTTTCTCAAAAGAGCAACCAGGAGACTTTTGAAACTATCCTTTTTAGCTTGAATTGCCTTTTTCATGGAATATGAAGCCTAGAGTTCTGCCCATAGGAGTATTAGCATATGAGATGCTGGCAGGTTGAGATTAAAGGATTGGAAAACATGCCTTTATAATAGACTAAGGAGCTCAATTTATTTAACTTAACAAGGAGAAAGTTAATGAGTGACTTATCACAGTCCTTAAGAACCTACATGGGGAACAGAAACTTGGTAATAGAGGGCTCTTCAATCTAGTAGACAAACATATAACAAGATCCAATGCCAGGACATTGAAGCTAGCCAAATTCAGATTAGAAATAAGGAACAAATATTTAACAGGGTAGGTAATTAAACATTAGAACAGAGCTGTGGTGGATTCTCTATCACTGGAAATTGTTTAATCAAGATTGGATTTTTTTTAAGAGTGGTTCCTTCTGGCCTTATAATTTATGACTCTGTGCAAGAAAGATCCCTCACTGCAAGTTCTTGTGGGAATAGAGGCAGAGATCCCCCAAGACTTAGAATTTCACAATACCATGGTAATACCACTGAAACAAGACTCCACAATCTGAGTGTCTTTTGCAACTTTTAAAGTGGCAGAGTGGGGAAATTTAGTTTGTTTCACTGCATCAGAGTGGGGAATGGACTGCTGAGGCACACCCAAATGCTTTGTTGCCAATGCTTATGATTTCATTTAGTCCAAGATTTGTGTTTTGTGTTTTGGTTTTTTTGTTTGTTTTTAAATCCCCAGCTCCTGCAGTTATAAGTCTCTCAGTGTTTTTTGTTTCTAGCCCTCGTGGTGGATAAAGGCTGGAAAATATTACTGGAGGACACCCTAATGAGAAGGTGAAGAAACAGAACCAAACCATTTTTGTTTGTTTTGTTTGTTTTTTAAAATTTCATGATTTAAAGCTAATTTGGGGACGGGTGGGGCTCAACTCACAATTTCAATATTGCCAATCCCAAGCATTCAAAATAATGAAATTAGACACTTGTGGGGAAGGGAGAGCCAACAACCTAGTGGTAAGAGGAAGCCAGGCGCTGTCAAGGGGAAAGAGGGTCACTAGCATCTGAACTTAAATCACTCACTCATCCTCACCAAACTTTAGGATCGCTTGTGTTTTGCCCATTGCTATTTTAAATAAGAACCTGTATGCATCTCTGGCCTTGTCCACACTGATGGCGGCATGTAGAGTATCTGTAGCTACCACCACAGTGAAAAGTAGGCTGCATCCACGCTGCAGTGTGTAGCTACACACAGCAGTGCAAATCTTGGGTGAGGGGAGACAGTGGGGAAAGGCTCTAGTGGGGGGGAGACAGCAGGACGCTACGCTGCTAAAAATAGCATGATAGATTGGGGAGGCACTGGTTGGGCATGTCTAGCTGTGGGTGTAGGGTCCATACCCTAAGGTTCTAGCATGTCTTTACTGACCTAAACTGTGCCTCTCCGTCTCCACTACTATTTATAAAGGGGCATGCAGTGTATGCACTCTACACACAGCCATACTTGTAGATGTAGCATCTGTATCTGTTCTTTCCTTCTGTAAAATGTGTATAGTTCCTCTCTTGCTCCTGGTTAAGTGCTAAGGGTGTAGCTTTGAAGTGTTAGGACTAAGAATAAAACTGTCCTTCAACTATAACAGCTAGTCACAAGATGAGGAAAATTAAACAGTAACCTGAGGAGAGAATGAGCCTAGTAATGAGCACCTTCAGGACACACCAGTGGGACTTCCCTGGTCTTGTTGCAGCAGTCTAAGAGTGGATTTCTCTAGAACATGAGTCCAGATGCTATAGTGGGGTAGCAGGTTGCCAGATTTCTCTCACCTTTCTGTCCCTTCCCTGGATTATGATACAAGGGTTTAGGAGCGTGTTTGGATTTGCATTCTCTACCCACCCCCTCCTTTTACAGTAGCTAGTGCCGATCCCAGGTGTTTTGTTGCACAGGGCGGAAAACATTTACAGAGCCCCTGAGCAGCTGAGTTTAAAAAAAAAAAAAAAAAAGCGGGGGGGGGGGGGGCTGAGTGGAGCAGCTTAGCAAAATAAAAGGTCCGAGCAATGTGCCCCCTTCCCTCCCACTGGGCTGTTAATTTGGCACCTAGGTCGACTGCCATGATCACCTGCCCTGACTGTAAGTGCGTGTTTTGGGAAGTTTAGAAAAATTCAATGCGAGTGCTGGGTGAAGGTTTGACATATGTGTAATTGAACTCGCTCACTCATCCCTAATGAAGAGTACAGTTTCCTAATACAATGAATGTTCTTGTTCTGCAATGTGTTGTACAGTTTATTTTATATATAACTTGTGATTGTCTGAGTAATGGGTTATAGCCTATGGTAAAGCTATTTCAGATTTTTAGTAATTTAATTGATTTAAGGAATGCTCCTACTTAGCTGATGTTTTAATGTTTGAACTAGTGATGAACAAATCTTGAAGATTCGTAGTGGAGCTTCACTTTGAACAAGCTTCTGAAAGTTTGAGGCCTGAATTTTTAGAAACTCACAGGCCCTAAATAAGCTTGTTTTTTCTCCCCCTTCCTTTCCCCACTCCCCACGCAAGAGGGGTTGAGCATCCGCAACTGCCATTGAGGTCAACTTTTGAAAATTAAGATCACGCTTTATTTAAATATAAATAAATATATCTCTATAAATATATCAGAGGGATAAATTGCTCTCTCTAAATATATCAGAGGGATAAATATAGGAGAGGGAGAGGAATTATTTAAGCTCAGCACCAATGTGGACACAAGAACAAATGGGTATAAACTGGCCACCAGGAAGTTTAGACTTGAAATCAGACGAAGGTTTTTAACCATCAGAGGAGTGAAGTTTTGGAATAGCCTTCCAAGGGAAGCAGTGGGGGCAAAAGATCTATCTGGTTTTAAGATTCTACTCGATAAGTTTATGGAGGAGATGGTATGATGGGATAATGGGATTTTGGTAAGTAATTGATCTTTAAATATTCAGGGTAAATAGGCCAAATCCCCTGAGATGGGATATTAGATGGATGGGATCTGAGTTACTATAGAAAATTCTTTCCTGGGTATCTGGCTGGTGAATCTTGCCCATATGCTCAGGGTTTAGCTGATTGCCATATTTGGGGTCGGGAAGGAATTTTCCTCCAGGGCAGATTGGAGAGGCCCTGGAGGTTTTTCGCCTTCCTCTGTAGCATGGGACATGGTTGACTTGAGGGAGGCTTCTCTGCTCCTTGAAGTCTTTGAACCATGATTTGAGGACTTCAATAGCTCAGACATGGGTGAGGTCTTTCATAGGAGTGGGTGGGTGAGATTCTGTGGCCTGCGCTGTGCAGGAGGTCGGACTAGATGATCAGAATGGTCCCTTCTGACCTTAGTATCTATGAATCTATGAATCTAGGTGCTTGTTTGAAAATTTGGACCTGGCTGTTTATCTGAAAAACGTTCATAACGCCCACTTCCCTGTTCAACAGCCCCTCCCCCCCCCCGGTCCATCCACATTTTCTCAGTAGATTCTAATTCTCTCCCTTTCCCCCATGTTCTCTCTTAGGGGAGTCCAGCATCAGGCTGCTACCTTTGGGGGTGACCAAGTAACTTGGTTCCCACTCCTTATCCCCATTTCTCCAAAATCCTGGGTTGTCAAACAACCTTCCACTTCTCTTGGTTTCTCCCTACCCCTTTCCCTCCTCCCCTTCCCTCCCCCCCCCCCCAACATTATCCACTCAGATCTCCTCTTGTGAGGATGGATGGGCTTGCCAGCTATGGGACCTAGCAACTCCTTTACTTCTCCTGCTGAACAAGTAATTTCACATTTGAAATTACTCATAGTGGAGATCACCCTCCCAACTGTGGAGCAGATTTTTACAATAGCATAAACACACTCCCTCCACATCTGTATGACTGGGGTTTCATAAAGGAAAGGAAGAAGAGGGATTAGCAGTTCTTGCAGGAATGGATGCTAGCAACGGAGATGCATTTGGCTGCTTTCAGGATCATACTCCTCCCCTTTGTTTAACATGTAGTAGATAAACTTCTGTTATGCTCACTAGGTAAGATTCTCCTGCTCCTCTACCCCTACCCCCAACCTAAAGAGTACTTGTTTTTCTGCTTAACTATGCAGGTTTTTCATCTGTGTAAATGTATGGCTTTGTTAGAGCCATCCATTTTTATTCCTGCTTATTTCTTGCTCTTTTCCGCTGCCTCTTTGTAGATTCTTTTTTACAGCAATGACAATTACTGATGGAGCTGACAAAATGCTCTGTGTAGGGTTTCCCACAGTGGCTGCTGTATTGATGACCTCTATCTCATAATTTGGCATATGCCCAGAAGAATAAGGTTAATCACACATCCTCTCCAGAGGTAATTGTTCAAAAAGCTGGCGCCGTGCCCCTGGCACTTTAAGATTCTAAAACTTAAAGCTTGCAAGTGTAGCGTCTAAGATGACAAACCTCTTGGAAACAAAATCCTGGTATTCTTGATGAGTTCACAGCATAATTTCTAGCATGCTTGAACAACTCTTCACTGCGTCACACCTGATTTTCACACTGTAGCCTTACTTTATAATTCATGTGGAAGTTCTGACGTCCTGAACTTTGCTTTACAAAGCAATAGTTTCCACCCTGTTTAGTGATGTCTGAATTGAGATCTCATGCAGGCATCTTCATTTCTTGGAATTGTTTAAATCGTCTCTTTTTAAATTTATAATATTGTATAATATTTGAAAGCATTGTTCTTTATCAGTGAACCAGCAATCTAGCCCTTCCAGTCTCCTATACCAGTTAGAAGTGCTCTGGGCTGTTTAAAATTAATCCAGCCATTTCATACTAAAGGTACTAGCTCAAAACCAACTTTTTCAGACATTGCTTTACGCAGCAAAGCCACAGAAACACTTTTTTTCTACTCTGCTGGAGGCAAATACTTAGTTCCCCATCCCACTGAAACTGGAATGGAGTTGGGCAATGCAAATTAATTCTGTGTGGGTTCTTGACTGTTTTAACTAAAGTGACTGCTATCCCTCCCCACCCTGCCCTAACTGGAACTAGGAAAATTCCTTCTTGGTTTGTAAATTAGGTTGGTGTTTGTTGACTCTTGAGTAATAGTCTGTTTATTAAAACTTTATCTAAATGCAATGCATTTAGGATAAAGAAATACTCTTGGTTAGTGCAATATAAGAATATTATAACCTTTCATTAATGTGTAATTTAGTATTTCACTAGTGTTAAAAGGATTCTGCTTTTAAATCATGAAATGTAATGGGGCTTGCTTAACTGCATGTGGAAAAATTATTATTTGATACTGGAACCAGTGGCAATAGGGATTTGAGGTCATACAAAAGTCTAAAAATCTATTCTTTAATTTTTGTTGGAGTAAAAATGTTCTCCTTCTACATCCTATGCACAATTTGATGTCAGTTATTACACTGATACCAATCTGAGAAGTTGTAATGCATTAAAAAAATTATTCTCACCAAAAGCCATCTCCAAATGCATCCGATGAAGTGAGCTGTAGCTCACGAAAGCTTATGCTCTAATAAATTTGTTAGTCTCTAAGGTGCCACAAGTACTCCTTTTCTTTTTGCGAATACAGACTAACACGGCTGCTACTCTGAAATCTGCTACACAGTATCTGTCAATCCTGAACTGAACTCAAAGAGCAAAAACAGCTCAGCTGTATAGGGACCTAAGAAATATGTTGTCCCATAGCAAAGACATAGGCCCTTTTTTAATATGAATAATTATTTTGCTGCTTCAAAACTGCCCATCTAGTATTTTGGATATAATCCATGAGATTTGCAAAATACTTTCACTATTTTTTTTGCCACTTAAGGCTTCTGTTACAGGGGTTGTATATACTAATATGATCCTAACTGGAATTCACACATTGAATTATTAATAGGCAAGCAACCTGATTAAATAAAAATGAAAGGGATTTAGCAAATTCTGAGATTCAAGTGTTAGCTATTTGCAAATAAAGATCTCAAGGCCTTTAATCTCCAGCAATCGCAGCTACGTATTTAATCTAATATTTATAATCCTTAATCTGTGTTCAAATCCGCCCATCTGTTTCTTCAGTTTTGTGGCAAGAAAGTGAGGGCTTCAGCACCAGTATTTTCCCCTTCCAATTTAGAATTATAGTCCTGTAGGTTTAGAAATGTTATCAACAGCAGAAAGAACCTTGTCAGAGGCCATTCTGTTGTTTTCATTAGACAGGTTTGCAATCTTCTCTGAAATCTCAACCTGCCAGCATCTCATACGCTGATAGCCCTATGGGTAGAACTCTAGGCTTCAGATTCCATGAAAAAGGCACTTCAGGCTAAAAAGGGTAATTTCAAAAGTCTCCTGGTTGCTCTTTTGGCATGAGAAAGATGGGTGAAGACCTCAGGCCAAGAGCAATTTTTAAAAAGACAGAGCTTTAACCAAGTCTTTGGAAGTAGAGGAGATAAGTGTTGCTAGCTGGTCAGTATCAAAATATATGAACATGTTTCTTTGATAGCTAATGTGTTATTCGTGCAGAAATAAAAAAAAAAACTCGGCACCAGAATCTGAGCTCTTGAACTAGACTCTCAAAAGCAGTTTGACTACTTTGTATCACCCCAGTGTCATGCTTTCACCATAGATCTTGTTTATGTAAATAAGGAAAGTCTGTCCCCGTGCAAGTGAGATCCTTCAGTGGTATCGAGTCAATGTAGGAGTTTGTATGCCACAGACAGTCAGTGTGGCAGGTACAGCAATGAAAAGGGGGTGTGGGTGGGACGCCTTTATTCCACACAGATTCTGGGCAATATTTTCAGTTCTTTGTATCTCCTAGGTGCCAGGGTAAGTTAGAGTAGTCCTTGGGATGCTCCGACACCCAATACAGAGGGCCTCATATGCACAGAGCAGTGTAAAGAAAAGCTATAAAACACCTTTGCATAGCCCCTTGATTTTCTCTTGCAGCTGACAGGAAATATTCCTTTTTGGGGACTGTTAGGGCATTGTCGTTTGTAAACCCTTTATGTCGAGGATGATGACAGAGAACACTGTCCCAGGCAGATTGCTGCTAGAGGAGAGAAGAAAGTCTTAGAGGCCTGATTCTATGTCCGAGCTGCAATCGAAGTTGTGATTTCAGCTCGTGTAGACAAGATGTATTAGCTTTAATCTAATGGTATGGCTAGAAGTAGCAGTGAAGACACTGCAGCTTGGGCTTCAGCCCAAGCTAGTAATGCGAGTACATACCTGGGGTCCTAAGTGGGCTTTCAGGGCTCATGTTGATACCTGTGCCACCACAACTTCAGTGCTGTTCTTAGCTTGGTAGCTAAATTAAAGCTAGCATGGATAAGTTTACCTGAGCTGCAATCACACCTGTGATTGCAGATCAGCTGCCATGGAGCCTTAGGCTACGCCCTAAAGAAGCCCTGTGGCACATTTTGATATGTAGCACACACGCATCATGAACAGCCTGTGGGCCTTCAGCCCCAAGTGCACCGGGGTCGCCTTTAGCAAGGTCAGCTGTGCTGATCCCCCTAAGAAGTGAACCAAGCAATAGCACCAGTTTAACGTAGTGTTACCAGACCTTTCTGTCTGAAGTACAGGACAGGTCAGACTTGGGAGCAGGGATGCCTCCTGAGGGGTTCAGAAGCCCTTTTATAGGACTACTTTTTGAACTCCAGTAGCCCCCAGGGCAGTAACTCAGACTCGCAAGATAAGGAGAGGTGTAGGGTAGAGAACAAATGAACAGACGCTGGCTTAGCCCTCCCACTCCCTTGGACAAAGATGTGACCCCTGCAATGAGGAGAGGCAATGATTCCATGAAGAGCAGATGAATCCTAAGAATGACACACTCATGCTCCTGGCTACTCTCAGCTTTGCTGGGTATTACAAATCAGTAGAGTGTGTGAAAGCCCAGGGAGTTGTTTCGTGCATTATCTTGTAAACAGCCTGGTGATGAGGGAATCTATTCTGGTTTAAAAATGACTTTTTACTGTTGATGATGAATGAAGCTTAAATAAAGCAGTTTAATTTTTATAAAACTGTTGACCCTGCAAGGGTTAGGTTATTATTTTAATTACTGTAATGAGCAAACATTACTTGGAAATCATTAAGAGGATGTGGCTGCAGGTCTTGGTAAACTGTCTCACTTGTACTGAGGTAAATTTTCTTTAACCAAAGGGACACTGATTTTTTTTTCTCTCCTAATTTAACAGCAAGACTTGCATGAGTTCATTGTTGCTTTACATTGCATTTCTATCCCTGGGGTTTCAGTCCTTCCCAACCATGTTCAGTCTATTCATATAATATGCTGATGCACATTGCCAATGAACATCAGAATAGTTGTTCCATAGTTATTGCGTGCAGGACTATTAGCGCAGGCAAGATTAATATGTAGTGTGTGACGGTGTAGCTGGCCAATCCCATACCGTAAATCAAGAAGCATTTTAAGTTGTTTTGGTGCTCTAGTTTTTTGGTAACACATGCAGATGTTTTGGCAACATAACATAAAATACAGAAGGGGTGTACACATATGTTCGTCTAGCATGAAGACACTAATGATGCTGGTTGAATATTTTTTTTAATGTTAGATCAAAGTAGTATCTTGAAAATAAGATTCTTACCAATATGATTTTCTATTGGAAAAAACTTTGGTACAACTGAACTAATCTGAATATGCCATACAAAAACTCATAAATAGTTACCTAAAATGGACTTTCATTTTTTTTAATTGATCAACTGATGGCTGGTCATGAGGCTGAAGCATGAGTTTCTTTAACAAAACTATTGTCACAGGTATCTTGCTCCTGATTTCCAACCTCTCTACACTGCAGACTGTGAGCACATTTGTACTACTCTCCAAGAATTTACAGTCAAAAGCATCAAAATGATAGAGGAATTACTTAATAGGGCACAGGGGCTATAACTGAGTAATGAAATAAAACCAAGAAAAGAAGACTTAGGCTAACTATCAGGAAAAATATTCTGGACTACAACATCTATTAGATTGTGGAATGATCTCTGGAGAGAAATGGCAGAAGCTCATTCATTTAAGATACTTAAAACTAGACAAGGCAAAATATTAAAATATATTATAGGGACAGATCTTACGGTAGCAAGGAGATAAACTAGAATCAAGTCACTTGACTGTTTCCCCTTTCTGATTTGTAGAAACACTTTCAATTCCTAGACAACTAAAAAGGAATAAAAGCATAGTTCAGACAAAAAATGGCACTGTTTTTCAGAAGGTCTTGTGCATCAAAAAAGGAAATATGTCAGGTAATTTTACTTGATGTATACATGTGGTTTTGTTGACTTGCGAGACACTAACTGAAAAATCTGGTCTTCCTGGGTAGGCATAAAGAGCACAATATGTCTGTTGTTAATTAATATAAAACTTCTAATATCAAGGATTTATGTTCAGTTTAACATATTCCCTTATTACTCCTCTATATTCCTCTGTCTTTAAAGGATCATATTTTAACTTTTTTTCATTGATATGCTCACCTACACTGTACGGAAAAAAGGAAAACTTGGCTTAATTTTTTTCCCCTTTCAATAAAAACACCAAACCCATTTTTGAATAATAGAGGGAATAAGGTTTCAGAGTAGCAGCCGTGTTAGTCTGTATTCGCAAAAAGAAAAGGAGTACTTGTGGCACCTTAGAGACTAACAAGTTTATTTGAGCATAAGCTTTCATGAGCTACAGCTCACTTCATCCGATGAAGTGAGCTGTAGCTCACGAAAGCTTATGCTCAAATAAATTTGTTAGTCTCTAAGGTGCCACAAGTACTCCTTTTCTTTTAGAGGGAGAAAGGTTAATCTCTACCTTTAATTTCTGAGTCTGTGAATTTGGGTAATCCATGGTTTCTGGCTATATAGCTTTGGAAATACTGCTTATGGGTGGGGGGTCACAAGAGAGATTCTTAGGCCACGTCTACACTGCCTGCCGGATTGGCGGGTAGTGATCGATCTATTGGGGATCAATTTATCGTGTCTAGTGTAGACACAATATATCGATCCCAGATTGTTCTGCCATTGACTCCGGAACTCCATCATGGCGAGAGGCGGAAGCGGAGTCAACAGGGGAGTGGCAGCCGTTGATTCCGTGCCGCAAGGACGTGAAGTAAGTGATTCTAAATCTATCTAAGATGCGTCGACTTCAGCTACACTATTCTCATAGCTGAAGTTGCATATCTTAGATTGATTCCCTCTCCTTCCCCCCCCCCCCCCCCCCGTGTAGACTAGGCCATAGTGATTCAATCAGTCCTGTGCTGGGTAGCTTTTTATATTCTCTCCTAAATAGCTTTGCAGAGCGAAACAACCCTACCATGGGGGATTGGCTCACACAAAAAATGAATAGGAAAGACAAGCTTTCATAGTTAAAACCAGATGGGACCAGTGTGATCCACTCGGACCATCTGTTGACACAGGCTATAGAATTTCATCTAGTGAACCCTGAAAGTCAGGGTTTTAGTTTATCCTCCTATGTAAAGTGAACAAAATGAATAACTTGCATCAAGTGGCCAAGTTACGGTGATTGCCTTTCCTCTTACTATATTGCAAACTTTCCTGTCTCATTGTATTGTTCATAGAAAACATCAGACTTGATTTTAACACAAATCTGCTGAGATGTAGATTTAATACTTTTCTGACCCCTTTCCAAGAAAATTAGTGAGTTCAAATGTCAACTGGAAGTGAGCTCACTTATAGGGATCTAGCTGCAGAAGGTAGTCTGAGATTTGGGACAAAGCAAGGTAAGAAGTTGAGAGTCAAGCAGAGAAGCTTGTAGCAGGCAAAGGTAAAACAGCACCAGGATATGGTGTGGGGACAGCCTGCAAATGGAAGAGGTGAGGCAACCCTTATGGATCGATCACAGGAGGTCAATGCATAAGGGCCTCCAATGATACCACAGATAAGACTGAATTCTGGCCAGGGTAACCTACAAATCAGTACGTAACTCTGTCTTTTGGAACTTACATGGCCCCCTTACCATAGCATGAGCATCTCAGACTCTTAATGAATTTATCCTCATAATGCCCCTGAGAGGTACTAATCTCCCCAATTCACAGTTTGAAGACCAGAGGCACAGAGAGACTAAGTGACTGGCCCACAGTTAATCAGGAAATCTGTGGTGGAGCAGGGAATCGAACCTCAGTCTCCCAGGTATCAGGCTAACTCTATAACCATACTGGACCATACTTTCAGCTGTAATTGCCCTTCAAAAAAGGCAACTGTAATTGCTCTCCAATGCTGAGGAGACTTACAGCCCAGCCTCAATGTGCAGCTGCTATCAAAAAGGCTAACGGTATAGCTGGATAGACAATAAGACAAAATATCATAGTGCCGCTATATAAATCCATGGTGCGCCCACAGCTTGCCCAGTTCTAGTCACCTCATCTAAAAAAGGTTCAGAGAAGGGCAACCAATATTAACGGCTTCCATACAAAGAGAGACTTAAATGCTGAAAGGCTGTTCGGCTTAGGAAAGAAAAGACTAAGGGCGGGATATGATAGAGGTCTATAAAATCATGAATAGTATGGAAAAGGTGAATAGAGAAGTGTTATTTCACACATTGCAAAAACCAGGGGTCACCTGATGAAATGAATAGGCAGCAGGTCTAATACAACTGAAAGGAAATACTTTTTCACACAATGCATAACTAATTTAAAACTCATTGCCATGGAACGTTGTGATGGCCAAAATTATAACTGGGTTAAAAACCTGGATAAATGAATAGAGGATAGGCCCATCAGTGGATATAAGCCACGATGATCTGTGATACGACCCCATGCTTGGGGCAATCCTAAACCTCTGATTACCAGAAGCTGTGAGTAGAAGACTGGTAGATCACTCATCATTCCATAATTGCCCTGTTCTGTACACTCCCCCTGAAGCTCTGGTACATGCCATTTTCAGAGACACGATACTGGACAACACTGACCATGGTCTGATCCAGTATGGCAGTTCTTATATTATGTTATCCCTCTTGCATAAAGCACTGTATACTACCAAGGATTATGGCTGCTGATTCAGTCATTTTCTGGTTTTTAAAGTTCCTCCCTTTGGGTTAATTAAAAAACCTGTTCATGCGCATGAAACAAAAGCACTTTTTATATGAAATTGATCTATGGACATTTTCAAAATTGCTGCTGTCTGAATGCACGTTTTCTTTAGTTTTGTTTAGCCTATCAAAAGTTTCTGCCGGAAACAGCACTGTCCTTGTCAAATGGAATATTTTACAATACGCACCATCCTACACTTGCACCACAGCCTGTTTAACATGGAACAGGGTCAAAACCTGAAAGGCACAAAAGAATGCTCAACAAGCAAGGTTGCAATGAATGAAGCAAAAGTTGTGCTATTGAAAAGGAGGCACTGATGTGGGACCAGCAAAGCCGTCTCAGCAAAAGAATACAAAGAAAAGGGGTGTGGGGGGAGAAGGAATCTTGTGCCTTAAAAGAAAAAGTCGAGCTTGCTATTTCTGGCATGGTACTAATGTGCCGACCATTGGGAAGCATGAACCTTGAAACGTCTTTTAAAGTGAAAGCTGCTATGCTCTGAAGAGAAATTAATCATTTATCTTAGCATTTGCTAGACTCATCTGAGTTTTGACTCAAAAGACTTATCAAGAGCTAAACAATGTGTCTAAGCCTGAATGGAAAGGCCAGTCTCGTTGCACTGAATCTGTATTTTTAAATAAAAGGAGTACTTGTGGCACCTTGGAGACTAACAAATTTATTAGAGCATAAGCTTTCGTGAGCTACAGCTCACTTCATCGGATGCATTTGGTGGAAAAAACAGAGGAGAGATTTATATACACACACACAGAGAACATGAAACAATGGGTTTATCATACACACTGTAAGGAGAGTGATCACTTAAGATAAGCCATCACCAGCAGCAGGGGGGGGAAAGGAGGAAAACCTTTCATGGTGACAAGCAAGGTAGGCTAATTCCAGCAGTTAACAAGAATATCAGAGGAACAGTGGGGGGTGGGGTGGGAGGGAGAAATATCATGGGGAAATAGTTTTACTTTGTGTAATGACTCATCCATTCCCAGTCTCTATTCAAGCCTAAGTTAATTGTATCCAGTTTGCAAATTAATTCCAATTCAGCAGTCTCTCATTGGAGTCTGTTTTTGAAGCTTTTTTGTTGAAGTATAGCCACTCTTAGGTCTGTGATCGAGTGACCAGAGAGATTGAAGTGTTCTCCAACTGGTTTTTGAATGATATAATTCTTGACGTCTGATTTGTGTCCATTCATTCTTTTACGTAGAGACTGTCCAGTTTGGCCAATGTACATGGCAGAGGGGCATTGCTGGCACATGATGGCATATATCACATTGGTAGATGCGCAGGTGAACGAGCCTCTGATAGTGTGGCTGATGTGATTAGGCCCTATGATGGTATCCCCTGAATAGATATGTGGACAGAGTTGGCAACGGGCTTTGTTGCAAGGACAGGTTCCTGGGTTAGTGGTTCTGTTGTGTGGTGTGTGGTTGCTGGTGAGTATTTGCTTCAGATTGGGGGGCTGTCTGTAAGCAAGGACTGGTCTGTCTCCCAAGATCTGTGAGAGTGATGGCTCGTCCTTCAGGATAGGTTGTAGATCCTTGATGATGCGTTGGAGAGGTTTTAGTTGGGGGCTGAAGGTGATGGCTAGTGGCGTTCTGTTGTTTTCTTTGTTGGGCCTGTCCTGAAGTAGGTGACTTCTGGGTACTCTTCTGGCTCTGTCAATCTGCTTCTTCACTTCAGCAGGTGGGTATTGTAGTTGTAGGAATGCATGATAGAGATCTTGTAGGTGTTTGTGCTGCTGTCGTCATCATGAATAGGTCGGAGTATGAACAAGAGGCTACTAGGCAGCTCTCCAACACCACTTTCTACAAGCCATTACCCTCTGATCCCACTGAGAGTTACCAAAAGAAACTACAGCATTTGCTCAAGAAACTCCCTGAAAAAGCACAAGAACAAATCCGCACAGACACACCCCTGGAGCCCCGACCTGGGGTATTCTATCTGCTACCCAAGATCCATAAACCTGGAAATCCTGGACGCCCCATCATCTCAGGCATTGGCACCCTGACAGCAGGATTGTCTGGCTATGTAGACTCCCTCCTCAGGCCCTTCGTTACCAGCACTCCCAGCTATCTTCGAGACACCACTGACTTCCTGAGGAAACTACAGTCCATTGGTGATCTTCCTAGAAACACCATCCTAGCCACTATGGATGTAGAAGCCCTCTACACCAACATTCCACACAAAGATGGACTACAAGCCGTCAGGAACAGTATCCCCGATACTGTCATGGCTAACCTGGTGACTGAACTTTGTGACTTTGTCCTCACCCATAACTATTTCACATTTGGTGACAATGTATACCTTCAAATCAGCGGCACTGCGATGGGTACCCGCATGGCCCCACAGTATGCCAACATTTTTATGGCTGACTTAGAACAATGCTTCCTCAGCTCTCGTCCCCTAATGCCCCTACTCTACTTGCGCTACATTGATGACATCTTCATCATCTGGACCCATGGAAAAGAAGCTCTTGAGGAATTCCACCATGATTTCAACAATTTACATCCCACCATCAACCTCAGCCTGGACCAGTCTACACAAGAGATCCACTTCCTGGACACTACGGTGCTAATAAGCGATGGTCACATAAACACCACCCTATATCGGAAACCTACTGACCGCTATTCCTACCTACATGCCTCTAGCTTTCATCCAGATCATACCACTCGATCCATTGTCTACAGCCAAGCGCTACGATATAACCGCATTTGCTCCAACCCCTCAGACAGAGACGAACACCTACAAGATCTCTATCATGCATTCCTATAACTACAATACCCACCTGCTGAAGTGAAGAAACAGATTGACAGAGCCAGAAGAGTACCCAGAAGTCACCTACTACAGGACAGGCCCAACAAAGGAAACAATAGAACGCCACTAGCCATCACCTTCAGCCCCCAACTAAAACCTCTCCAACGCATCATCAAGGATCTACAACCTATCCTGAAGGACGAGCCATCACTCTCACAGATCTTGGGAGACAGACCAGTCCTTGCTTACTGACAGCCTCCCAATCTGAAGCAAATACTCACCAGCAACCACACACCACACAACAGAACCACTAACCCAAGAACCTATCCTTGCAACAAAGCCTGTTGCCAACTCTGTCCACATATCTATTCAGGGGATACCATCATAGGGCCTAATCACATCAGCTACACTATCAGAGGCTCGTTCACCTGCGCATCTACCAATGTGATATATGCCATCATGTGCCAGCAATGCCCCTCTGCCATGTACATTGGCCAAACTGGACAGTCTCTACGTAAAAGAATGAATGGACACAAATCAGACGTCAAGAATTATATCATTCAAAAACCAATTGGAGAACACTTCAATCTCTCTGGTCACTTGATCACAGACCTAAGAGTGGCTATACTTCAACAAAAAAGCTTCAAAAACAGACTCCAATGAGAGACTGCTGAATTGGAATTAATTTGCAAACTGGATACAATTAACTTAGGCTTGAATAGAGACTGGGAATGGATGAGTCATTACACAAAGTAAAACTATTTCCCCATGATATTTCTCCCTCCCACCCCACCCCCCACTGTTCCTCTGATATTCTTGTTAACTGCTGGAATTAGCCTACCTTGCTTGTCACCATGAAAGGTTTTCCTCCTTTCCCCCCCCTGCTGCTGGTGATGGCTTATCTTAAGTGATCACTCTCCTTACAGTGTGTATGATAAACCCATTGTTTCATGTTCTCTGTGTGTGTGAATATAAATCTCTCCTCTGTTTTTTCCACCAAATGCATCCGATGAAGTGAGCTGTAGCTCACGAAATCTTATGCTCTAATAAATTTGTTAGTCTCCAAGGTGCCACAAGTACTCCTTTTCTTTTTGCGAATACAGACTAACACGGCTGCTACTCTGAAACCTATTTTTAAATGGTTACTAAATCTGAATAGGTTTCAGAGTAGCAGCCGTGTTAGTCTGTATTCGCAAAAAGAAAAGGAGTACTTGTGGCACCTTAGAGACTAACAAATTTGTTAGTCTCTAAGGTGCCACAAGTACTCCTTTTCTTTAAATCTGAATACCTGCTGTATAACTGTCTCTGGTGTAAAGCCCCAAAACATTTTTATTTTCAGAAGCACTGAAGTCATTAATTTGCACAAAATTCTTCTCTTTTCCATTTACTCTATATACCACCTCTCTTCCCTAGTATTGGAGCTATTCATTGTTTTTTGGTCAACCAAACAAAGTGCTAGAAGTTGGAGCAGGCCTAACGCAACTAAATACCGTAGTTAATGAACTGCAAAACTCCCATTGACTTCATTAGGATAATGAGTTGGCCCCTAGAGTGAATAATCTGCGTTCTAAATTCAGGTCTTCAATCTAAAAGCAACATTTTCTTTAAGTCGAGAGAAGTTTTGCCATTGATGTCAGCAGGACAAGAATTTGTCCTTTAATGCAGCTTAGTGTATATCAGAAGAATCTTAACTTAGCTTATTCAGTGCAACTGGTAAGTAGGTGCTAAGTCTGATTCACTTTTACAACCACAGGTTTCAGAGTAGCAGCCGTGTTAGTCTGTATTCGCAAAAAGAAAAGGAGTACTTGTGGCACCTTAGAGACTAACAAATTTATTTGAGCATAAGCTTTCGTGAGCTGCAGCTCACTTCATCGGAAGCATTTTCCGATGAATGCATCCGACGAAGTGAGCTGTAGCTTACGAAAGCTTATGCTCAAATAAATTTGTTAGTCTCTAAGGTGCCACAAGTACTCCTTTTCTTTTTACAACCACGTTTGTAGAAATTTTAAATAGGGCTTCATCAGACAATCTGATAATATCCTGTCAATACTATGTTTACCACTACAAAGCTTCCATTCCCCTTCTTCAGTGAATATAGACTCTGTAAATAGTAAAACTACATTTAGTACATTTTGAAATATTCTGCTTCTAGCAAAAAATAAAGCTTTAACTTTAGTACCCAGGAAACATGCCAACTTGACAGCATTAGAACTCCACAGTTGCATTGGTGGTGGTGGTATAGGGGAAGGAGAGGAGTGTGGCAGTCCAGGCTTTCCTATGGTGGCCCTCTAATAATTGATTGTGGAAAGACACCTTCTAGAGGTGAGGGATAATGGATATCTGTGCCCAGTCAGTCCTTTGGCATAATTTGCAGCTTCAGTTATGAACCAGTGGTGGTATTGCCAGGTCGAAAAGGGACCCTGGCAGCTCTGGTCAGCACTGCTGACCAGGCCGATAAAAGTCCAGTCAGTGGGGCTAAGGCAGGCTCCCTGCCTTCCATGGCTCTGCAGGCTCCTGGAAGCAGCAATATGCCACCCCCCCCGTCCCGGCTCCTATGTGTAGGAGCAGCCGGGGGGTCCACATGCTGCCTCCGCCCAAAGCACCGACTCTAGCTCCCATTGGCCAGGAACTGTGGCCAATGGGAGCTGCAGAGGTGGTGCCTGTGAATGGAGCAACGCGCAGAGCCACCTGGCCACTCCTCTGCATGGGAGCCAGAGGGGGGATATGCCGCTGCTTCCAGGAGCTGCTTGAGGTAAGCCCTGCCCACAGACTGTACTCCTGACCCTCTACACCAGCCCTGATTCCCCCTCCTGCCCTCCGAATCCTTCTGTCCCAGCCCAGAGCACCCTTCTGCACCCGAAACCCCTCATCTCCAGCCCTATCCCAGAGCTAGGGTGACCAGATGTCCTGATTTTTATAAAAAGAAAAGGAGTACTTGTGGCACCTTAGAGACTAATGCCACAAGTACTCCTTTTCTTTTTGCGAATACAGACTAACACGGCTGCTACTCTGAAACCTGATTTTTATAGGGATAGTCCCGATATTTGGGGCTTTCTCTTATATAGGCACCTATTTTCCCCCCTGCCCTGCTCCTCTCCATCTTGGTTTTTCACACTTGCTATCTGGTCACCCTATCCAGAGCCCACATCCCCAGCCGGAGCCCTCACCGCCCCCTCCCGCACCCAGAACCCCTCATTTCTGGCCCCACCCTGGAACCTGCACCGCCAGCCCAAAATCCATACTTCCTCCCACATCTCAACCCCCTGCCCCAGGCTGGAGCCCTCTCCCATACTCCAAGCCCCTTGGCTCCACCCCCCAGCCTGGAGCCCCTTCCTGCACCTCAAACTCCTCATCCCTGGCCCCACATCAGAGCCTACACCTCCAGATGGAGCCTTTATCCCTTCCCATATCCCAACTCACTGCCTCAACCCAGAGCCCCCTCCTGCACCCTGAACTTCTCATTTCTGGTCCACCCCAGAGCCTGCCCCCCGAGCTGAAGTCCTCACACAGATCCCCGCACTCCAACCCCCCTGAGCCAGCCCACTCAAAATGAGCAAGTGAGTGAGGGTTGACAGAACGAGCGACAGGAGGAGGGGGGATGGAGTGAGCAGGGGCCTGGCCTCGGAGAGGGGGCGGGGTCTTAGAGGAGTGGCCAGGGAAGGGTGTTTGGTTTTGTGTGAGTAGAAAGATGGCAACCCTAACTAGTGGTACCATATTTGTTAAGGACATCTGTCCAGAAGGAACTAGATAGATAACCATCAATTTTTTTCACATACATGAATGGTCAAAAATTTTGGTCAGAACTGAAATTTTATTCTAATTTAAGTAGGGAATTTAAATAAATAGGTGTACCAGGAACATCAAAATAGTGACTATTTTCTTTAGGCCAAATATATATGGAGCACATGAAGGTGAGGACATAATATACCCAATTTAAGCAAGGCATTATGTAGGGAATTATAATAAAATTTTGAAAAAATTGACAATGCACCTAAACCCTAACCTATAATAGGTCTACTATTCTAATCCTAGGTGTTTGACTCAGTCTGCCTGAAACTCTGGTGGTTTTGTGTGATTGACAAATGTGTGAATGACTGACAAATTGACTAATTCCACCAGGAATTAGGCTGAGATTATCAAAACTAACTTTTTCTTGTGACTGAATTAAATTTTCACCTGGCTTTAGACGACCCCCAGCCCTTTTTATTTTTTTGCAAATGTCCGCTTAAACCATTGTATACTGCTTATAGTTGGTCACAAGGTGAATAGTTAGGAATGGGTCTGAAGGCAGATTACAGCTGATTCAATAGTGTGTGCACTACTTTTTTGCTGCTGGAGCTATTTTAATTTAATATCCCACACAGAAATTTGCAGCAGAAAATCAGCTATTGGAGAACAAATGCTGAAAATAATCTCAAAACTTGGTTATGGTTTGGAAAGCACCCATGTAAAAACATCTTTTTGATCTTTGTTCTCCATTTGATATAACTTCTATCAAATTTGCTCAGTTTTCTAGTCCAAATTAGATTTTGTCTAAGTGCTGGCACTGCAGGCTCAACCCAATACCTAGAAATCAATCTTTTTATATTTTTGGTCTCAATAAAACAGCACCAGCAGGAAGGGTTTTGGATTCTGAACTTGCTGTTGCTGGCAGCCTAGATGCACAAGGCATAATGCCTATTGTTTATAAATGTTCTAGAGCTGTCAGCTCTCTGGGGCAGACAGTAGTTATAACTTGCTTCTGTCCGTAAATTAAGCAGTTTATTTACACTTAGTTCCATCATTTTACCAAGGCACTTCTCTAATTGTAACTACATTTATAAGCAGCTGCTTTCTTCCCACTCCAAGGACTCATATTTTAGTGGGTTTTAAGCTTTGAATCTGGGAGCTAGTATGCAAACAGAAATAGTATCTAGGTTCATTGCGGAAATACTGAAATTTTAAAAGCATTGTCGTCTTTCCCTTTGCCTCCCTGCCACTTTCATCCCAACCTTTCATGTGCTGGCCAATATATTTTGGCAGTAGTTCGAGCCAAATGAGGAACAAATTGGCAATGCCTCCTCCAAAATCCTCCCTTCCTTCCAGTGGCAGGACACAGACTGCAGGGAACCTCCCCAGGATCCCTGATACCAGTGGAGTGGATCTGGTGACCACAAGCTACTGGTGATCTCTCCCCTCTTTAACACTGGCAGAGACTGAGCAGGCCTCCAGCAGTCTCTCTACTTTCATGCCCCTTCTCCATAGGAAAAAAGCCTGGTGCATGAGCCACCTATGTGGCACCTATGTAGCTTCTTTATCTTTGCTGTTACCTGATTTCAAATCTTGTTTGGTGTGAGCTTCTAGAGGACTTCTCTTGCATTTTCTTTAACATGTCCCTTTCCCTGTATGATACTAGTGTGGTGGATATTACTATTATCCTGTAGGTTCCACTATTAATGTGGGTATGTATTTGTAAGCTTGCTGCTCAACAGTTTGATGCAGGCTATGGCTAATCAAGAAAGTCAGACATTACAACAGATTCACTTAATGGCTGCCCATTGTTACAACATGTGAACTGATATTTAGGAAATTGAAAGCTGCTCATGTAATGCTCTTAATACCTTTTAAGCAACACACAAGACATGTGAATGGTGTTGTTAATTATGAATGAGGTTGATAATATCTAGGAAGATGGGTTAAACTTAGGATTGTTGTACACTGAAAAGTTGCATCAGCATAGTTGCGTCTCTCAGGGATGTGAAAAATCCACACCCCCTGAGAGACGTAGTTAAGCCTACCTAACCACCAGTGTAGACAGAACTAGGTCAATTGAAGAATTCTTCCATCAGCTTAGCTTCTGTCCTTAGGGGAGGTGGATTACCTACAGTGACAGGAGACCCCTTTCCCTCCCCCCCACACGCCATTGCTGTAGTAGGTGTCTACACTGAAGTGTGATAACTGTGCAGCAATGTTTTAAATATAGACGTACTCGTAGTTAATACGCTTGCCATATACTGCAGTTAGTCGCATGATTTCTGTAAATCATATCGTTTATTTATTGTGGTAACCTAGTAGTTGTGACTCTAACCTATAAAACAAAGGATGTTTTGGTTTGTCATTTTAAGTCATCTGCATAGTCATATGTCCATTTTAAGTCACCTACATAGGGGGTGTCTGGTGTTAAATCTAGGTGAAATGTGATTAAAGTGTCATTGGCACACCTGTACTGATTGGTGTTATGCTGCCAGTGTCTACACCTTTAGAATCATAGAAATTGGAGATAGAAAAGATGTAGAACACTATATAGCCCCCTTTTCTTTCCCAGTGCATGATAATAGAGTGTAATTAAAAGTCCAGAACAATGCAGGTAGCCTTTGATTGTATTGCCATGTGGAAGACCCTGTTTTGATTCCCTTTCCTGATCTCTTGAACAGTACAATGTCAAGGTGAAGTCCTATGACATCTCCAACTGAATGATCGTGTGTGGCTCAGTCTTTTTCTTGGCTGAATGGATGACAGCAAAGCAGGACTCGTATCACAGTGATATAAAGCAGAAAGAAACTGTGGTGTTTGAAGCCCCCAAAACTTTAAAAATCCTTCCAAGAAGCAAAACTATTCCTATTCCTTTCCACAGGCCTTTTCCCTTCCGCTGTGCATAGGGTACTACACAATCAGTTACTAGGTTATTGAATGTGCTATTGTGCCTTGCCCTGTTCTGTGTTTTATGGTACCGTAAATTCAGCTCAGGTGCACATTGCAGATTCTAATTACAATTTTATGTTTACTTAAACATGCCTTTTTCCCAGGTAATTTTCATTCTGTTCCCAAAATAGCATGTGTGTTGGGGGGATGGGTATCCCTTTCTTTAAAAATGAATGTGATGAATACAAATACTGTATATAACTATGCAATATTTTACTAGTTCGCAGAGCTGTTGAGGATTTAATAATGTTTGTACAGTCCATACAAAATATAAATGTGCCCTATAAGTGCACCTGGAATTCCTTCCTTTACTGTGTCTACCGTATCTTCACTCTCTCCTTCTAAAGACAGATTCCAAGAAGTCTCGTGTTTCAAAATGACTGTAACTCCTAGTGCCCTCTAATCTTTCTGCAAAAAACTTTAAACCAATGAATAAATGACTGAAAAAAATACTCTAAATTTCAACGAACTGAAAGAAGGGAAGCAAACGAGAGCAAGACATGTAGCTTCCCGTTTATAGTCACTACTGCTGCATGTCCCCTGCAGGCTGATTGTCTAGATGGTAAGCTTTTGGGGGCAGGTATCATAACTTTATACTTAAAGTACCTGGCATGCTGCTGGAACTATTCAAATTGTATCTGCTTCAGTACTTATGATTGTTTGGGGTCTTTTCCCCCTAAAAATGATGCTTTGGATGTATGTAATTGCAAAAATTATCACCCCAGTACTTCATAAAATGAAATACAATACTTGAGTGCCACATACATAATTCTAAACAAAAGGGAAAAAAATTACCTGCATGTTAGTATGGGTTAAGATTATATCCAGGTTATTTTAATACCATATTTTTTCTGGCTTCCAATTTCCCCCCTCAACTCTCTGCCATGTCTGTGGTGTAAGATAACTCCATTCTATGAACTAACTGACAGAGTGAAGATTGATCAAATAAGCTGAGACTTCCCCTGGTGAGACAAATCTATCTCCATGTCAAACGATGGGGTTACTCTCTTGTCCTTATGTGCACATGCAACACTAATGGGAGTTACATGCACATGTCAACAGAAGCATGTACAATACCCCCATCTATAAGAGAAGCAGAAGTGCTGAGGTGGCCTTTCAAACTGAAATATTGCATTCCATTGCACTCCTAATAAGCTGTCCCTCCTTCTCTACCTCCTCCTCTCTTTCCCAAGCCACCTGAATTTGAAATTCATTATTTTGGTCATTCACATCTTTCTTACTCCTTTGACTATGTCTTTTAAAATCTCTGCTCAATTCTAGCTAAAGTCATTCTGCTCAAAAAGAAAAGCAAAAGTGTTCCCAGAGTCCAAGGGAACTAGAATTCTTATGGGGAATGTTGGCAAAATCAACGGTCTTTCCCAAAATGGTGGAATTTTGTCAAATAGATAAAGATTCTGAACATTGTAGGCCATGACTATGGTTCTGCAAAATGCCGAATACGTTGTCAATACTCAGCATAGTGTGAAATGTAAACCTCTGCTTCTCACTCTTGCTATCCCAATGTATTGTATATTAATTCTTGAACAGCACTGGGTCCTGCAGATGGAATAACACTTCGAGATTTTACTAAATAATCAAAGCTTCTGAACTTTTTCTTTAGAGAAGGATTTGACAAGTAATACATCTGAACAGATGTTTCCGCAACCTCCACCCTTTCCGTATGGTGGCACAAAACCACTTTACACAGAATGGTCTGTTATAGAATTTCTGTACTGATTTAACAAATTGATTTCACATCTGCTTTTGTGTTTGAATTAACTCTTACTTGTCTCTGGGAATTGGTATGTTTTTTAATCAATTTTTGTATTTGAACAGGAATTTTTAAAAGTAAAGTATGGTAAAACAGTAATTATAGTAAGTGAAAAGAATTATTACAATAAGAAACAAAATCAATAGTCTCATTGCACCTTGTTCTTCTGTTCTGGGTTTTAAAAGTTTGGAACTGTTTAAGGGGGACTGGACTGGACTTTTTTTTTTATTACAGGAAAGTGGATCCCATAACTTTTAGAGGAAAATGCTGATCATCTGTGTCAATTATTGCTTTAACTTTGTAGCCAAAGGTCTACAGATTATCCCAATACTAGCTGATTTGGCACCTTCTAATGCTCTAGGGGTTTTTTTTGTTTGTTTTTTCCCTGTTATTTCATGTTTCTATGCTCATCTTTTTGATCTCTGTTGCATTTGCCATTTTCATTACAAGCACCTTTGCATAGAAATAATCTCATTTCTCCACCTATTTAGAGGGCATCTTAAAAGTGCAATACCGTCTTAATACACTGTCTTTCTTTCCCTCCATCAGAGAACATGCTCTGGGTGAAACTTGTATTGGTTTCATTTCATTGATTAACAAGAAAAACCCTTTAATAGATTTTTACCAATTGATTTGTGCTAATATAAAATATCCCATGATATGAGAGTTGCATGTGTACTCTTCTGAAAGCATATGTTATTTTTTATTCCTGACAATACTTCATTATCAAATACCTAAATAGAATGAAGATAAGTCATGTTGTGATTGTGGTTCAAGCTTCTGTTAATTTTGTAACATTTTCTGGTTAAATTTACCTTTTCTCAAAAGAAGTAGTGTTTTGCTACACTCTGCATGCATTTTGTTTGTTTGTTTGAAAACTAAGTCTTGTCTTCACTTAGGAGATAAGAAACTTACAGATAGATTTGTTCCAAAATGCCCCGTGTGTGTGTGTGTGTGTGTGTGTGTGTGTGTCTGTGTAAAGAACATTAAGGCTGCAAAGTCAAACACCCCCAAGAAATGCCAGAATTCATGTTGCCGGTACAACCTTAATTCTACCCCCTTGTGCATATGGGTTCTGATAGTCTTTTAGTTACATGAGTATACACTACTTTTCCGCACAGGCCACTGCCTCTTTCAATGCACAGTGTACAATGCTCGCTTAATGAGCAGCTATTCCATATTTTGTTTTCTCCTTGTTCAGCATGTGGCCTCAGGCTTTACTGTATGCAGTTCAAACTCTGCTCTGAAGACAGAATTATTAATTTCTTCATGGTCTTTTCTATAGTTCTCATCACTATATTATCTGAGTGCTTCATAAACATTAATTTATCTTCACAACCAGCCTGTGAAATGAGTGGGTATTATTGTTCCCATTTTACAATAGGAAGCTGAGGAACAGAGCGATTAAGATCAAAAGCAGCTATTTATTTTGGGCACCCCATTTGGGGCAGGTAGGACCTGATTTTTTTTTCCAGAGTATGTAGCATTATACAACACTTGATATGTTCAAAGCACAGCTCCCACTGACTTCATTTGCAGCCATGAGTGCTCAGCATTTCTGCAAATTAGACCCTCAGTCTCAAGTGGGGCATGCAGAAAAGGAGAAACCAAACTTTGTACAGGTTACTTGTTCAGCATCACATAAGAACTTTGTGCCAGAGGCAGGGATAGAATCCAGTTCTCTAGAGCAGCATTCAAGTGCCTTAATTCTGAAAAGTTGGTCCAATAAAAGATACTACCTCATTCACTTTTTCTCTCTGACTCTGAGACCTCATTCTCTACACACCTTCCAACTTCTGCAACAAATGAACTGGGGTCCTACAGAAAAATCTCCTTCACTACAAAACACTGATTCCCAAAGCTGATTCATTCTATACACTGAAAAGGCAAGGGTCCTGTGGAAAAAACAGAATCATAGAAATGTAGCACTGGAAGGGAACTCAAGAAGTCATCTAGACCAGTCCCCTGCATTGAGGCAGGACAAGTATGCCTAGTAGGGCTGTCAGTTAATTCATGCAATTAACTCAAAAATTAATTGCAATTAAAAATTTATCGCTGTTTTAATTGCACTGTTAAACAATAGAATACCAGTTGAAAATGTATTAAATATTTTTCTACATTTTCAAAAATATTGATTTAAATTACAACACAGAATACAAAGGGAACAGTGCTCACTTTATATTATTATATTTTATTACAAAATAGATTAGTATTTTTCAATTCACCTCATAAAAGTACTATAGTGCAATCTCTTTATCATGAAAACGCAAATTACAAATGTAAATTTTTTTTGCTACCTAACTGCACTCAAAAACAAAACAATGTAAAAATTTAGAGCCTACAAGTCCACTTAGTCCTACTTTTTGTTCAGCCAATCACTAAGAAAAACAAGTTTGTTTACATTTATGGGAGATAATGCTTCCCGCTTCTTATTTACAGTGTCACCTGAAAGTGAGAACAGGTGTTCGCGTGGCACTGCTGTAGCCGGCATTGCAAGGTATTTACATGCCAGATATGGTAAACGTTCGTATGCCCCTTCCTGCTTCAGCCACCGTTCCTAAGGACATGCTTCCATGCTGATGACACTCGTTAATTAAATGAATGAACTCCTTGGGGGGAGAATTGCTCTGTTTTACCCACATTCCGCTATATATTGCATGTTATAGCAGTCTCGGATGGTGACCCAGCATTTGTGGTTCATTTTAAGAGCACTTTCACTTCAGATAAGACAAAATGCAAAGAAGGTACCAATGTGAGATATAAAAATAGCTACAGCACTGGACCCAAGGTTTAAGAATCAGAAGTGCCTTCCAAAAACTGAGAAGGATGAGGTGTGGAACATGCTTTCAGAAGTCTTAAAAGAGAAATACTCCAATGTTGAAACTACAGAACCCGAACTACCAAAAAAAAAAAAAATCAACCTTCTGCTGATGGCATCTGACTAATGATGATGAAAATGAACATGTGTTGGTTCACACTGCTTTGGATCATTATCGAGAGGAACTCATCAGCATGGATGCATGTCCTCTGGAATTGTGGTTTTAAGCATGAAGGAACATACAACTCTTTAGTGCATCTGGCACATAAATATCTTGCGACCAGCTACAACAGTGCCATGCAAACGTCTGTTCTCACTTTCAGGTGACATTGTAAACAAGAAGTGGGCAGCATTATCTCCTACAAATGTAAATAAGCTTGTTTGTCTGAGCGATTGGCTGAACAAGAAGTAGGACTGAGTAGACTTGTAGGCTCTGAAGTTTTACATTGTTGGGTTTTTTTAATAGTTATTTTTTGTACATAATTCTATATTTGTAAGTTGCACTTTTACAACAGAGATTGCACTACAGTACTTGTATTAGGTGAATTGAAAAATACTATTTCTTTTGATTTTTTTACAGTGCAAATATTTGTAATAAAAATAATATAAAGTGAGCACTGTACACTTTGGGGGGGGTGTGTGTGTGTGTGCTAATTGAAATCTCTATATTTGAAAATGTAGAAAACATCAAAAAAAATTTAAATGTATTCTATTACTAACAGCGTGATTAATAGAGATTAATTTTTTAAATCCATTGACAGCCCTAATACCTAGTATGCATGAAGAGTACATGATCATGTAATTAAAGATTATATTGTAGTGCATATGTGTAAGGAGCTGAATTAAGGTTGCTCAGGCAAGGGAGTCATTGAGACCACAGGAGTGACAGTCGTCCAACTTTTAGTTCCAGTGTCTGGATCCAGACCTGGCATGGCCCACAGCAGCTTAAAGCTGCAGTTGTAGGTAAAATCTAGCTCAGCTCTGGGTGGAGCATGCTCAGTGAGGAGAGTCTCTGTTAAGCTCTAGCAAGTCTCTACTGATCATGTGCGAACTGTGACTCTTCAAAGGCTTATAACTTGGCCCTGCTTCAAAATAATAGAGCGGGGGAGGGCTAGAGTTTCTCAAATAAAAGGTTGCTAGAACTTTTTAGCATATGCAAAACAACTTATTTGTCCCTTGCCTCATTCTTGGAAACAGCTGGGCTGTTTTGGTTGCAGTTTTCCAAGAAACCATCATGGAAAATTTCAGCCCAAATAGTTAGTTTGGCAAAGCTTTATAAACAACTGAAAACAGGGTATTATTGTGGTGGGAAATGTCAGGGAACTTTAAGAAGCAATGCTACTACCCTGCCTATCGTACCTTAAAACTACCATGAAATCTGTACAAGAAGGGCAAACTGCTACCTTATGAGTCCACCCAAAGTAGCCTTAAACACTGCTGTTCTACCCTTATTAGAAGACTAGCCTCCATTTGTCATCAGGGGGTTGTAGTCAGATGGGACACTTTGAGAGGATCCTCCTGGGTTATAAAAGAGAGGGGGTTGCTGTCAGGGCTCTTGGACTGTGAGATTTGCTTCCCCTGCCCCCCTTGTTTCAAAGCAGTCAAAATTTGGGGACTTTCTGGCATGCCCTAAAAGACATCTGTCCAATAAGGTTTTTGGAGGGGGCAGAGGGTATGTTTCCTAGATGAAGGGGCAGGAGACAGTTTTTTAGGTGGTTGGCTGGCTGAGTTCTTGTTTGTTTAATGATTTTGGTGCTTCAGAGATCAAATTGTATTTGTTAATGGTGTGTTAGGGTGCCTGTAGCCTTTTTAGCTATTTAAAATCTAAATAAATTAAACAACCAATTTTTCTGTCTGGAGTCATTGCTTGAGATAGGTTTCGCTGTGTTTTTGATGGGGAATATCCCGTAGGATACTAATATCAATATTTTTCAAAAGTGGGGGAAAATCAATCCACTGATTAAATTAATCTCACTAATATACTAGACTGTTTGTAGTGTCTGTCTCAGCTTTAGCTACTGCTCTTTTAGCAAAAGTTTACTTTCAAATTGTGCATTCATATTGCATAAAAAGAAATGCGGTAAATGAGGTGACTATTCAGGATTGTATAAACATTCCTTCCAAAATCGTGAATGTGGCCACAGTATTAGGGTCTAGGCAGAGATTTGTCTTCTGTGACATTTAAAAAATAATCAAATTAAAATGTCTGTCATGTGGTGCAGGGTAAAGTTAGCAGGGAACACTTATTTCCAACATTTCATAAAGTATTCCCCCTTCTAAAGTAAATAAATTATCTTCACAGAATTTTAAATAGTCGTGTGTGTTTAAAGGTGCACATTTTTAATAATGGATTAAATGGAGCTAGCTCTAACAAATTATTTGCAACATTGTTTCTGATTGTAAACTGTCATGTGGAAAGCATTCAACCAGTACACTACTGTTACCAAAATATGGTGTAAGGAGATTGGTTTTAGTTTAACTCCTTTACTGCAGTCTAATGATACTTTAAAAATTTCAGCACTATTTTTGGTTTCTTTGTGGCACAAGGGTTTTTTGTTTTCTATAAATCAAAGTATTCTAAGAGCTTTCTACACAGAAGCTGTAAGGTATAAGTGTACACATGTAGAAGCACTAGTAGTTACTTGCCAGTTCTAGAGAGCATCTGATAAAAGATTCCTTTTTAATTTGACTTCACCTCCCACGCATTCTTGTAATTCTGGGTTAGTAAAACTTGGTAACTTTTCATTTGAAAGCTTATGAAGACTCTTTTTTGCAATCTCTTCTGTTGTTGCTTAACTATTAATGATCAGACGAAACTGACCAAGCATCATAGTGAAGGAGTGAGCAAGCAGTTGCCACAGTGACAGCTGTCCAATGTAAATATCTTACCACTCTTCTGTTTATCATCTGTTTTCAGGGCAGTTTAAGCTGCTGGAACAAGACCGAGATATTAAGGAGCCAGTGCAGTATTTTAACAGTGTGGAGGAGGTGGCTAAAGCATTTCCTGAACGAGTTTACGTCATGGAGGAAATAACATTCAACGTTAAGGTAGCCCCTGAATAAATATTTGTCCCCATCTAAATGATTAACTGGTACAATCTTTATATACATGGTTAACGAACATCTGCGTTATGTGGGGAAAAGTGACTTTAAGACAGATGAGTCTTTAGCCTTCTATTCATAGGCAGTGATTTTTAGTATAATTTTTTTGTAGTATTAAAACGGTGTGTTCTTCAAGGGGCCTTTTGATCCTACAGCCCAGCAGCGGAGCACCCCCAATTATACCTCCATCTAACTCTAGTGCTGTTGCCAGATTTTAGACAAAGTGTCTTTTGTTTCAACCCCGAAAAGCAGTCTGAATTTTACTCCCTGCTAGGCACCAGCTGCTCCAGTCGGTCTCCAGAAAGCCTCATTTCCAGACAGTGTGTATGGTACTGTGATGGAGTTACTTGTCTCTAATCAGATGGCAGACTACTGCAGTTAAATAGCATTGTATATAAAGCAAAACAACAAAAGACCCACTTGCTTTTCTTGTGTACATCTTGAGTCTGTGAGAGGATCAGTGATCTACATGGGAGTGGCCACACACAAACACTCAAACTGAAACTGCGTTAAATAGGATGATGTCTGAATCTATCCACATAAATTCTCACCTGTAGTTTCTGTAGGATACAGTGCAAGTCTGGTCAATGCCCAACACAGGTCACAGCAGCCTCAAGGCTGATCTAATTTGTGCCACCTGGAACACCAACTAGGGTTGTTACATAACCCCTTGGAGCTGGGGCATGTAGGAGCTAACCATACCTCCTACACTGATGTGGGAGCAAGCTGATTATGCTGGCTTTACGCCACCAATGAGTCCTCTACCCAAGAGGAGTCCCTAGCTGGCTCCTTCATCCCTCTAGTGCTGCTGCAGCAGACGGACCAGGGTTTTGCCCATAATTCCTCTACAAATGAAGCCTGATGTTCGAAAGGGTGCTATATAAACGTGAAATATGATTTAGCTCATGAAATGACAAAATGACTGCATCTTTCAAAACAGTACATCGTTTTCATATAGACTCTCTTGATTAACCTGGATGTGTATAACTGGGCACCTGATTACTTAACACCATGATATGAAATTACAGGGCAGTTCTGCATTCCAAGGACAAAGCTAAACATACATAAGATTAAATACATTCTTATAGTGGGACTCGTACTGTGCTGCTCAGAGCTACAAAGCATTATTTAACTGATCCATGGAAAAATTAAAAAGCAGTCAGTGAAATGCACAGCTATGATTTTATAGGGTGAGGATATACAACTACAAGCTTTTAAATGTAAAATGTTCCCACATAATCTGAATGGGACTTTTTAAAAAATACTTTGCCAGTTCATGATGCTGAAAGTTAAGTGTAGCATGCTGTTTTGATATCAATACTGGATTCAGAAAATTGCTATCTACAGTAATAGTCTTCAGTTTAAAAAAATTCTGTGTTTAATAGTGGGCTAAACAGGTGCCTTACCTTTTTTTTTTTTCTTCCCTGCAACTGTTTCAAATTAGTGATATCTATCTAGGCCAAGCCAGTTTGCATCCCAAAATAAAAACAAAAGTGAAGTAATGTAACAGGATTGACTGTAACAAAATAAATATTGTACAATACAAATGTCATGTGTGTAAGAGCCTATGAAATTGACGTAGGCACTGGAGAGGACTAAAGTTTATTATGTCTATATACAGTAAATCATTCCAGTTTTATATGTTGTAAATTAATACAGCATTATTCAGTATTCAAATACAAGAAGGAAAGAAAAAGGCTTATGTAACATAGTTGATGCCTCTGCATGTGTGCACCACTTACATAGATGCTCACGAGAAGTTCTTGGGATCTACACTAAAGGTTCTTCAACTTGGGAGTTGTGATTTCTTCTCCCTCCACCACTCTTCCCAAATGCAGGGTTCTGACTAGATCCCAGCTGGATGGGAGGGAGGTACTGTCATGGGGAAAGGTTGAGAATCACTGATAGAGACCTCTGCATAGGAAATCTTGTAACCAAAGGTGTGGTGTCAGTATTCTGATAACAGAAAACTCTTACATCAAGAATTAGAAGGTCAGCCTTTTTGTTGTTGTTGTTGTTTATTATTGTTATTTCATTATTATTAAAAAGAAACCCAAATGCTGTACTAGGCTTGATAGGCAAGCCAGGAGAAAATCCTGCCACTGTGATAGGGTTTTTTAAAATATCTGCCCAGTTAATATAGTTCCATGCTCATACATCATATTAGTATTGTTGCCTGCTCAGCAACAGCAATTTTACTCCAGTTCTATTCTATCAATTAACATCATAGTGCAATAAAATATAGGAAGTATTATAAAAATAAGTTTTATTTTACTTTGTCATCTTAAAATTTTTTCCATTTATTCTTTTCTCCCTCTTTTTCTCTTCTTTATCTTCCATCTTGTTACTTTTTTTCCTTCTGAAAGAGTGAAAACTAAACTTTTTCTCTCACAGGGCAATGCAGAGTTTGCTTCCTGTTTTGAACCCTTTTCTGTCCATTCCTTTGTTGTGTTTCATACCTGTCTGCTTTTCCTACCATGTTTTGTTCTCCAAACTTATGCTTTTCCTCACCCTTAAGTATGTTTCCAGATGCAAAAAATAGTGGTCTGATTGTTAGGATTTCTCACTGACAGGTAACTTTCAAAGGAAAAGCTCCTGTCTTCCCTGATGCACCAAGGTAATAGCTATATTACTCCCCATCCATGCACATTGAACCGGCCATAACTACGCACCTGCTGCTCCTGTTATGGTTGGTCCAGTGTGATCCTTGCCTCTCCATCTAAATGCCTGTGGTGGAGCAATCCGCACTGTAAAGAGCAGGAAACCTGGCTTCTGATGAAGCTATGGATGTTGTGAATTTGAATCTTGCTGTTTGTGGGGTAAGAGGTTATTTTACTTCACTTTGTGGGGAGGAAGTTGGCTCCTTTTTCCTTAATAATTAACATCTGGGCATAGGGGGCATCTCTTCACCTCATCCCTTTTTACCTGTGGCAGGCAGACATGGCACAAAATCTGCTGGGTTATCTGTAAGTAGGAGAGGCAGTGCACATGGCTGGAGTACAGGACTCTGTAACAGCAGGCAGAAATGGGAATTGAAGAATTATTATGAAATTATTAACAATTTGAGTCCTTCTGTATCAACATTAAGTTTTCCTGATGGTAAAGCGCCCATAGGTCTGCGCTGTGTGTGTGTGCGCGAGAGAGAATTTAGAATGATCTGGATATGGACTTTCTTGGATTCATATTTAGTCTACAATTAAATAAGAATTGGAAAATTTTAAGAGATTAAGATTTTCTAGATTAAATATGTAGTTTCTACAAGTACCTGTCCTTTGCTGAAATGCTATTTGATAACCTCTTTGATGTAATACTTGTAAATCACCACAGAGATCTTTTGTTTATATAGCATCATTACACTGGTGAAGATGGCTTTTCTTGATTCTCCACAGGTGGAGGGAAACCACTAGAGAAAAGCTGAGCTATATCAGGGAACAGCTCTTCGAATGCTAATAGCACTAGGTTGTCAAGGATAGGCAGTCGGCTGTTGCAGGGAGAGAGTCCATATAAGTACCTAGGTCGCTGATCAGATTGATGAGGGAAAAAAAAGAATCCCCCCCTCCCCCTTACAAATCTTATTGGATGTGTAACTTGGTAAAGCTTCCATAAAGAAAGGCAATGTTGTCCCGGCAGATAGAGCACAGGACCAGGAGCCCTGAATTCCAAAGACTGCCACTGACTCTGTGACTGGGATCACTTATTTCCAAAATGAGTTAACAAGGTTGCTGCTTACCTTGGTGAGGCCTCATCTGGAGTACTGTGTCCAGTTTTGGGCCCCACACTACAAGAAGGATGTGGAAAAATTGGAAAGGGTCCAGCGGAGGGCAACAAAAATGATTAGGGAACTGGAACACATGACTTATGAGGAGAGGCTGAGGGAACTGGGATTGTTTAGTCTGCAAAAAAGAAGAATGAGGGGGGATTTGATAGCTGCTTTCAACTACCTGAAAGGGGGTTCCAAAGAGGATGGCTCTAGACTGTTCTCAGTGGTACCAGATGACAGAACAAGGAGTAATGGTCTCAAGTTGCAGTGGGGGAGATTAAGGTTGGATATTAGGAAAAACTTTTTCTCTAGGAGGGTGGTGAAGCCCTGGAACGTGTTACCTAGAGAGGTGGTGGAATCTCCTTCCTTTGAGGTTTTTAAGGTAGGCTTGACAAAGCCATGGCTGGGATGATTTAGTTGGGGATTGATCCTGCTTTGAATAGGGGGTTGGACTAGATGACCTCCTGAGGTCCTTTCCAACCCTGATATTCTATGATTCTGTGATTTATCTGCCTCCAAGAGATATTCTGACAATAAATGTTTGTAGAGCAGTTGGATGATGCACATGTGCTATAGTTCCTAAGTAATTAGTAATTGCCTTTAGTCTCTGAAAAGTAGTATTTTTAAGTAATCCTCTTGGCATAGTGCTTTACTATGCTAGTCCCTACAAATGCAGTGCACAAACTTTTTTCCAGTCGCACCCCCCGCACCTCCATTAACAGAATCTGTTTCTCCCCCCCCCCCTTACTGAACAGACAAGGCTTCCTCAGCAGAGGAGCTTGGGCTGAAAGTGAAGCTGGGGGTGGAACTGGGGATGGGCGAGGGGCTGGGACTAGAGGCAGAAGTGGTCTGGGGTGGAGAGAGAATGAGGGCAGAGATGTGGCTGGTGATGAAGAGAGTTGGGTTGGGGGCAGAGTGGGACTTATCAGCAGAGTGCTGATTTACTGGCATAGTTGCATTACAGCTTGTCAGTCCTAATAAGCTTGTCTTTTGTTTCCAAAAACAAAATCTCTTTAGAGGTCTGTAACCAATGTGATATTTTAAAATGCCACAGTAGTGATTGTTAAAATCAGTCTATCTTCAGTTTTAAATTTAAATTGTAGCCCAGGTCTTCATTGTTACCTGGCCTTATTCAGTACTAACATCGTGCTTTAGGGCTATATTGAACCTTTCCGTTTATAAGCAGTATTGAGATACCATTTTAACTCCTGGAACCAGGGAAAGCCTTCTTCAGGTGATGGAAATAAACACATGCATACTACTGACAAGAATGGCCCTACTCATCAAATTTAGGAGCCTATCAGTTTCTGATCATGTAGGCAGCTGCTTACTCTTCCAGTTGATCCATCCCTCTTAAAAACTGTGTTTATCATAGAATATCAGGGTTGGAAGGGACCTCAGGAGATCATCTAGTCCAACCCCCTACTCAAAGCAGGATCAATCCCCAACTAAATCATCCCAGCCAGGGCTTTGTCAAGCCTGACCTTAAAAACCTCAAAGGAAGGAGATTCCACCACTTCCCTAGGTAACGCATTCCAGGGCTTCACCACCCTTCTAGTGAAAAAGTTTTTCCTAATATCCAAATTAAATCTCCCCCACTGCAACTTGAGACCATTACTCCTTGTTCTGTCATCTGGTACCACTGAGAACAGTCTAGATCCATCCTCTTTGGAACCCCCTTCATGTAGTTGAAAGCAGCTATCAAATCCCCCCTCATTCTTCTCTTCTGCGGACTAAATAATCTCAGTTCTCTCAGCCTCTCCTCATATGTCATGTGTTCCAGTTCCCTAATCATTTTGTTGCCCTCCATTGTACTCTTTCCAATTTTTCCACATCCTTCTTCTAGTATGGGACCCAAAACTGGACACATTTTTATGGCTGACTTAGGGAACAAGAGCTGAGGAAGCGTTGTTCTAACGCCCCTACTCTACTTTCGCTACATTGATGACATCTTCATCATCTGGACCCATGGAAAAAAAGCTCTTGAGGAATTCCACCCTGATTTCAACAATTTCCATCCCACCACCAACCTCAGCCTGGACCAGTCCACACAAGAGATCCACTTCCTAGATACTACAGTGCTAATAAGCAATGGCCACATAAACACCATCCTATACCAGAAACCAACTGACCGCTATACTTACCTACATGCCTCCAGCTTTCATCCAGACCACACCACAGGATCCATTGTCTACA
Organism: Dermochelys coriacea; assembly: GCF_009764565.3. NCBI lineage: Eukaryota > Metazoa > Chordata > Testudines > Dermochelyidae > Dermochelys > Dermochelys coriacea. Next base: position 77,714,749 of record NC_050069.1, read on the forward strand.
GCCAAGCTCTACGATACAACCGCATTTGCTCCAACCCCTCAGACAGAGACAAACACCTACAGGATCTCTATCAAGCATACTTAAAACTACAGTACACACCTGCTGAAATGAAGAAACAGATTGACAGAGCCAGAAGAATACCCAGAAGTCACCTACTCCAGGACAGGCCCAACAAACAGAGTAACAGAACACCACTAGCCGTCACTTTCAGCCCCCAACTAAAACCTCTCCAGTGCATCATCAAGGATCTACAACCTATCGTGAAGGATGATCCCTCACTCTCTCAGATCTTTGGAGACAGGCCAGTCCTCGCTTACAGACAGCCCCCCCAACCTGAAGCAAATACTCACTAGCAACCACACAACAAAAGCACTAACCCAGGAACCTATCCTTGCAAAAAAGCCCATAGCCAACTCTGTCCACATATCTATTCAAGGGACACCATCATAGGAGCTAATCACGTCAGCCACACCATAAGAGGCTCTGTCAAGGTTCCTTCCCCACTCTGAACTCTAGGGTACCCATGTGGGGACCCGCATGAAAGACCCCCTAAGCTTATTCTTGCCAGCTTAGGTTAAAAACTTCCCCAAAGTACAAACTTTTTTTGTCCTTGAACCCTATGCTGCCACCACCAAGTATGTTAAACAAAGAACAAGGAAAGAGCTCACTTGGAGATGTCTTCCCCCAAAATATACCCCCAAGCCCTACACCCCCTTTCCTGGAGAAGGCTTGATAAAAATCCTCACCAATTTGTACAGGTGAACACAGACCCAAACCCTTGGATCTTAAAAACAATGAAAAATCAATCAGGTTCTTAAAAGAAGAATTTTAATTAAAGAAAAAGTAAAAGAATCACCTCTGTAAAATCAGGATGGTAAATACCTTACAGGGTAATCAGATTCAAAACACAGAGAACCTCTCTAGGCAAAACCTTAAATTACAAACACACAAAAATAGGAATATATATTCCACCCAGCACAGCGTATTTTACCAGCCATTAAACAAAAGGAAATCTAATGCATTTCTAGCTAGATTACTTACTAACTTTACAAAAGTTCTGAGTCTGCATTCCTGATCTGTTCCTAGCAAAAGCATCACACAGACAGACAGAACCTTTGTTCCCCCCATTCCCCAGCTTTGAAAGTATCTTGTCTCCTCATTGGTCATTTTGGTCAGGTGCCAGCAAGGTTATTTTAGCTTCTTAACCCCTTAGGTGAAAGGGTTTTGCCTCTGGCCAGGAGGGATTTTATAGCACTGTATACAGACAGGTGGTTACCCTTCCCTTTATTTTTATGACAGGCTCATTCACCTGCACATCTACCAATGTGATATATGCCATCGTGTGCCAACAATGCACCTCTGTCATGTACATTGGCCAAACTGGACAATCTCTACATAAAAGAATAAATTGACACAAATCAGATGTCAAGAATTATAATATTCAAAAACCAGTCGGAGAACATGTCAACCTCCCTGGTCACTCAATTTCAGACCTAAAAGTCGCAATTCTCCAACAAAAAAACTTCAAAAACAGACTCAAGGAAATTGCAGAATTAGAATTAATTTGCAAACTGGACACCATTAAATTAGGCTTCAGTAATTGGATGGGTCATTACACAAAGTAAAAACTATTTCCCCATGCTATTTTTTCCCCTACTGTTACTCACATCTTCTTGCCAACTCTTTGAAATGGGCTATCCTGATTATCACTAGAAAAGGTTTTTTTTCCCCCCAATGATGTTAATAGCCCACCTTAATTGATTGGTGGTATTACAGTTGGTATGGCAACACCCATTTTTTCATGTTCTGTGTGTGTATCTCCCTAGTGTATTTTCCACTGCATGCATCCGATGAAATGGGTTTTAGCCCACAAAAGCTTATGCCCAAATAAATTTGTTAGTCTCTAAGGTGCCACAAGTACTCCTTGGTTTTTTTTATTGCTGATACAGACAAACACAGCTACCACTCTGAAACCAGTACTCGGATGAGGCCTCACCAATGCTGAATAGTCTAACAATCCTTAGAAAAATAAAAATATTTATTTTTTTAACTTTTTTTGCTATCTCCGAATAACTTACTTGGGTTTGTAAAGCAGCTTAAATACTCAAAAGTACTGCTGCAGAGGTGACTATAAAGCTTTGTAGTTAAAGGATTTTTAGTTCGCACTGATGGTAGGTCACCTTTACTGTAGCATAACTGCTGCACTCCCTCATAATAAGATGCAGCAGATGTAATCACCTATAATGAAGCAACTAAATAAAATGTTTTTGATATAAACCTTTATATATCCAGATTGTAAACACTTTTTCATCCAACGATAACAGATTAGAACAATTAGGACTTGAAAACCTATCCCATCAGCTATTGGAAGAATCTATTATTTTGCACTAACTTGTGAGAGGCAATATGTTAATCTTCCCAGTACAAAACTTTTGTTAGGTAATCATTTTTTATCTACCCGATGTCTGTCTTCTGCAGCAAATGTCACTTTAGTCAATCTAAATTGCCACTGAATTTCAGGAGACAGGCGTAATTCATCACTATTTTGTAGTGCATTTGATAAAATGTCTTGTAGGAAGCCAGTGAGTGAGGTCAAAACACTGGCACAATGCTGAACTCCTGACATGAATTGATAACTGGCAGAGACAGAACAGAGAGCAGCTAATATATGGAAGAGGATCCTTCTGGTGGAAGATAAGTCCCAAACCTACTTGTTAGTATTGGGAGTGGTTCAGTTTAAATGTCTGTTAGTGATTTAGAAATGGCTTTGAAATGCAATGCAGCAAATATTGCAGATACCATGAAGGAAGGAGTTGTCATGTATCACTAAGCAATAAGATTTAAAAGGGGTAGTGGGTAATGGAGATATAACGTATGGTGTTTAATGTTAGTAGCTGTAAGATAATGCATCTTGCAAGAATAAGCATGAAGGCAAAAATAACTGGGTGGGATGGGAAGAAGAGAAGGTTACTTGAGGATTGTGCCAGGTTAAGAATAAAATAAGTCGGGGAAGCTTCCTGTTTATGAGGTAATAACCATAAACCATAGCTGAGCAAGGAAGAAAATCAAGGACCTGTTAGCCCAGGTTTTGCTTATTACCAAGCTAACTGCAAGCACCTCAGGTTTTCATGGTGAAATGTCTAAATATTCTAATTTTAAGTGGAAGGGGAAAAAACTTTCAGAAAAATGTAAAATGTGTGGTGCTGTCACACTGCTGGGAGGTGAATTGTGTCAACAAAGCTCACTGAACTCATCCTTCCCCATCCCATCGCCTGGTTTTACCTTCCTACAAATCAGCAGGGCTCTTGTTCCTAGACTAACGTATTTCAAAACCAGTATTGCCAACTCTCATGATTTTACCCCAGCTCTAGAGATTCTGGGTGTGGTTTTACCTGTTTCATGCAAACATGGTCAAAGGCACCAACTTGCGAATTTTCCTTTATTCAAAATAACCACCATCTCCTATTACCGTTAATGGGGCAGAAACCAGCAAGTTGGCCCCCATTTCCTTGCAGTCTGTCTGCATGTGAAAGTGGGGTGGCCTTTAATAAAATTCACTGCCACCTCCCACTGTTCTCAGTAAGATAGAAGCCAGACCCCACCCCAGGCAAAATGGCTGCCACTCTCATTCAGGGGCACAAGAACTATGAAGAGCAGCAGAGACACTGTAACAGGTGGATGGGGAGAAAGGGGGCAGGGCAGTGGGGGGAACAAGAGGCAGATTTAGGGCTGCAGGTGGATATGGGAGGCTGATGTTGCACAGAGGACAGTGATGGGTGGGAGATTGAGGGCTCAGATGGCTGCTCACCCAGCCAGTGGTAGGCAAGAAGAGTTCCCTCCAAGCATCCAGGAAGAGGCAGGATTGCAGTGTTGCCAGCTCTTGCAAATTGATTGTGAGTTGTGGGATGCTGGTGCCTGCAGGAGGAGCTGTCACAATGATTGGCCACAGGAGCTTCTCATATGATTTTTCAGGGCTGGGTATGCGGGCAGAGCTCTGTGCGAGAGCTTTGGGGTGAAGGATGCAGACATGCCCTTCCACTGAGCCCTGCCTTCATGTATGGCCCTATAGCTGGGAGAGGGGACCCGGAGGCATGAGGTAGGGGAGAGAGGTGTTGGGAAAGTGGCACTGCTAGGTCCCAGGAAGAGAAATGTGGCTGGGTCAAGACAGTAATAAGAAATGGAAGGCAGTTACCTTCTTCTCACCTTAAGTTAGGGAAGTGTAGTTTCCACCTGAGCAGGCGGGGAGAGACATGCATTTTTAGTTGCATTAAAGGGTCATTGAATGTTTACTTTTCTTTCTAAAAATCATCACACACAAGTTGACAGAGGAGTAGAGGAAAGTTAAAATAAAGACAGACTAAAAATATAGTTTGTCTCCCCCCCCCCCCATCAAACTTTTTTTAAAAAAAATTATAACTTTTGATCACTTGTGGTTGGCAATACTGCAAAACTGAATTAGGATGGAGGAGTGAGGAATATCCTAATGAGAACACACAAGAGTCAATCTGGAGGCAATAGCCTTGTTGACCTGTGGGCATGGAAGTAAGGAGAGAAGTGAGTCACAATGGGAGCCTGAGTCCAGATGGAGACCTTTGTGAGCTACCAAAACACTAATGCTTTTAATAAAGGATGTTTAAGTATTGCAGTATATAGTTGGCTATTGATTGTAGTTTGATTATTGGTGCTCCTCCTCTCAGCTTATTCCTTCTCATTTCTTGAGCGTTACAACTTTTAATAGAATCCTAAAGAGTTTTTTTTTAACAGTGTGTCAAACATCAGGGGACTCTTCAGTTAGTTCTGTCTTCATTGGTGCGTACTGTGGGCTATCTTAATTCTGCCTCCATAGAGATGTCATTCTACTGTCTTTTCCTGTTCACATGTAGAGGATAGAAAAAACATCTTCTGTAACTTGTTTCATACATACAGGTCTTGAAATTAAGTCTGCTGCTTTTTTCATCATACTAGCTTTGCTCATTTGTATTGATCTTAGTATTTATCATTTTGTATGCCATCTTAGTATTTATCTTTGTATATGGAGGCAAGCTAGCTCTGCGTGTAATAACACTTAGGTAACTCTCTCCACCATGGACTGCCAAGGGATTGATTCTGTAAGGTGCGGCGGAGCACCTTCTCTGAGGAAATGCATGCCCTCAGCCCTGATGGGATTGGGTCTGTAAGTATGAGAAGTGATCACTTAAATTGTGCTATTTCTATATGACAATAAAGAGAGCCATAGAGCAGCACAGATACAATAGAATTAAGGTTAAGGCATTCTAGTTTAGTGGTTATTGATAATGTGAAATTGTTATGAGTGAAGGAGTTAGTGAGAGTTTTATTTTCTCAGGACATTGCTACAGGGGCAGAATCACAGTAGTTTAGGTGCCTTGTTTGAGAAATGTAACCTTAAGGATGTGTCATCTTAGTTTTTTGGTTGTGTTTTAAAACTGTTTAACATGATTGTAAATTATAGTGTAAACATTTGTTCCAGGACACAAACATTTATTGCTAGTCTGACTAGCAACAAATGTGTGTCCTATTTACATCATCTACACTAGAATTTACAGATATATTAACTAACGTGTTAATGTGTTAAAATAGACTAAAAAATAAAATCTAGACGTAACCCAGGAAAAGGAGATTTAGGGTTTTCTTAACTCTTTCCAGAATGTTGGAATTAATATGCACTCAGCCCACTGAGATCTGTCTTCAACTTTAACTTCACCTTAATAGAGATTTTAAGTCTGTTGTGCAGTCTTTCAACTTCTGGTTTTCCTTTTTACAGCTAACTTTTTGTGTATGTGTGGTTCTCTTATGATGGTTTCAGACAACAGCTGATCTGTACTGAATTTGCCATTCACAATGAAGTTTGCAGAGTTGTATTTTATTCAAGGCCAATACCAGACTGGAACCCTGGCAAGACTTTTCTATTGTTTTAACACTTATGTCATAAGTAAAATTTAACTTTATTTCCTAAATCATCACCAGGTGAATTTATGCAGTAAAGTTATAGAACTCTCTGCTAAGAGATTGGGTTGAAAATAAAATAAAATTTGACTTGTCCAATTTATTAATTAGTTCACTATTATTGATTTTAAATGCTGCTTTTCTTTTTCGGTAAGAAAAGACTCTGATATCGCTGATAATTAGCATTCACCCCAGCAGACCCAGGAACTGCACTCTTCATTGTTTCAGAGTAGCAGCCGTGTTAGTCTGTATTCGCAAAAAAGAAAAGGAGTACTTGTGGCTCCTTAGAGACGAACACATTTATTTGAGCATCAGCTTTCGTGAGCTACAGCTCACTTCATCAGATGCATTCGGTGGAAAATACAGTGGGGAGATTTATATACACAGGCAGAGAACATGAAACAATGGGTTTCATCATACACACTATAAGGAGAGTGATCACTTAAGATGAGCCATCACCAGCAGGAAGGGGGGGAAGGAGGAAAACATTTCATGGTGACAAGCAAGGTGGGCCATTTCCAGCAGTTAACAAGAACGTCTGAGGAACAGTGGGGGGTGGGGGCCCCTCTGCCATGTACATTGGTCAAACTGGACAGTCTCTACGTAAAAGAATAAATGGACACAAATCAGACGTCAAGAATTATAACATTCAAAAACCAGTCGGAGAACACTTCAATCTCTCCGGTCACTCGATTACAGACCTGAGAGTGGCTATCCTTCAACAAAAAAGCTTCAAAAACAGACTCCAGCAAGAGACTGCTGAATTGGAATTAATTTGCAAACTGGATACAATTAACTTAGGCTTGAATAGAGACTGGGAATGGATGAGTCATTACACAAAGTAAAACTATTTCCCCATGTTATTTCTCCTCCCACCCCACCCCCCACTGTTCCTCAGACGTTCTTGTTAACTGTTGGAAATGGCCCGCCTTGCTTGTCACCATGAAAGGTTTTCCTTCTCCCCCCCCCTCCTGCTGGTGATGGCTCATCTTAAGTGATCACTCTCCTTACAGTGTGTATGATAAAACCCATTGTTTCATGTTCTCTGTCTGTGTATATAAATCTCCCCACTGTATTTTCCACCAAATGCATCTGATGAAGTGAGTTGTAGCTCACGAAAGCTTATGCTCAAATAAATGTGTTAGTCTCTAAGGTGCCACAAGTACTACTTTACTCTTCATTGTGAAGCCCTGGTGTTAATCACCTCTGAAGCTTAATATCTGGCTAAACGTTTCCTTCTGTTCTGGACTGTTGTAGATCTCTAGGGAACTACAAGTTGTCAAAGCAGCAACTCCGCAATCATAGATTATATAACACCTCCCTTGCTCTTCCCTTTACTCCCTCTGGTGCCCTTTAAAAAAAAAAAAAAAAAAAAGGCAATACAGCTACCTCTCAAGTCTTAAATTTCTCATTATGTGCCCTACCTCTTCAAAACAATACACATACACTTGCACTTCCATGGAAGTGAACATTCTTGCAGAAGATGACTCTTTAAGAAAGTCAGTGTGGTGTGCACAATGTGTGCTGAGTTTCCTCAACTCCCACCAATTCCACTGAAGTCAAAATGATGTCCAGTAACCAAATCCTGAATGTAACTTCCTGTGTACTGGTCTTGAAGAGCAGATTGGAATGAGCTTGATGAAAATGTTATCAGCAGAAGACTGAATGTTTTCCTTTTATATATATCAGTGTTTCTGAATGTTGCCTGACCACTAGCGTAAATTGTGAATGGGTGTTATGTACAATAAAACCTTGGTAGTTTCCTGTATTAGACTGATTAGTGTTGTTTAGATAATGCAGAACTTGAATAACTTCCTCTCAGGAAACACTGAAACTGAAATGCTAAGCAGACATGCTGAACATACCGAAGCACTTGTATTGAATGCACTGTTCATACTTGCTGTGAAAGACTCACAGAAGTCAATCACATTTTCACAAATACGGACAAATTGCAGATCAGAACTTCCATGGGGGAGGGCAATTACTTAACGCATTTCTCATTTATTTAACAGAGTGAGACAACAAAATTGGTTAGTAAGCTGGTCTTAATTTATGTGATGGCTATTTGCTAACAGTGTCAGATTTTGAAGCACGGAATTAGGGCTTTACTCTGCACATTAACAGGATGTTCTGTGGGTGGAGAAAACAATTTTTACATAGTTTAAAAAAATCTGCAAAGTAATCCCTGCTCAATATGCCTAGCCACGAATACTCTATACTACACTGTACAGCAGGTGCCTGTAAAAGGATGGCAGGGTCTGCCTGAAACACCTTACTCTGCATACAGGTGTTGATCCTGCTGAGAAAAGGCAAGCTGAGTTCTGTCACTTAACTGGGGAAGGTGTTTTTTACGACACCCAAATATAACGCCGATAGGAGTGTCTGTCTAGAGAGAGGATCTAGAGTTCAGCAGTCTTGAGATAATAACCGTAGAACAACCAAGCCTGGGCATCTTTTTACCTTCTAGTACAATTTCCATAGTAGGAAACATGTGACATATGTTATCTAAACTCTCAAATCACAATCTAGGTAAAACCAAGGGGGAAGCCTAGGGTCTGGTAGGAAGAGGTGGGCAGAGGTGACAGAACCAATATTCTTGACCCAGAGGATGGGGGTTCACTGCCTTGAAGGCCTGGGAAGGGATTATACCAAGAAGGTATCTTTACTCCTCGATCACAAGGGAGAGGCACAATGGAAGGAAGCTGGTGAGAGAGAGAATCTTTTTTCCCTTTTCCTCCGAGACCTCTGCAGGAAAGTGCCATAAAGCTGCAAACAGGAGAGAGAATGGATGCCAAATAACTAGGGATACCAATATCTCCCAAATGCACTTTACTGCTTTTGGATGGCTGCTATTTAAATATGCAGAATATTTTATTTGTCCTTCCCTAAAAACTAGGCTTGTATAGTCACACTCTTTCTAGCAACCATGTCGGTTCCAGATGACTACTTTTTTTCCTCAAGCAAGACCATAGTAATGTGTGGTGCATATTAGAAATTTAACTTTTGCAGATTTTCATGATAAAATTATTGTGTTTGACTCTATTAAAGTTATTAAAACAAAAATAATTTTCAGTTTCTTTCGAGATGTAATTTCCCATCCTATTATCCAATCCCACTTAAATAGACTTGCTATGAATTCAGGTGCTATCTTCACTGTGCAGGGAGAAATATTTTTATTTGTTTATATTTGTATTGCAGGTGGCTTCGGGTGAATGCAATGAAGACACAGAAGTTTATAATATCACCCTCAGCACTGGGGATGAGCTCACTTTAATGGGACAAGCGGAAATCCTTTATGCAAAAACGTCCAAGGAAAAGTCACGACTCAACACCATCTTCAAGAAAATTGGGAAACTTAATTCCATCAGCAAGCTAGGCAGAGGCAAAATGCCATGTCTCATCTGCATGAACCATAGGACCAATGAAAGCATTAGCCTTCCTTTCCAGTGCAAGGGCAGATTTAGCACCCGCAGTCCACTCGAGCTACAGATGCAAGAAGGCGAGCACACAATTCGCAATATAGTAGAAAAAACAAGGTTGCCTGTTAATGTAACTGTGCCAAGCCCCACACCAAGAAACCCTTATGACTTGCATTTTATCCGTGAGGGGCATAGATACAAGTTTGTCAACATTCAAACCAAGACCGTGGTGGTTTGTTGCGTGCTGCGTGGTAACAAAGTTATTCCGATGCATTTTCCCTTGCACTTGATTCTTCCAAAGTTTAGCCTCCCAGAGAGTCTTGTGAAGGGGGAGCTGTGGCATGAAACCTTGGTCCAGCACTGGTTTAATATCTGCCAGGAACAGTTTGACATAGATGAATATTCCCGTGCAGTGCGAGATGTGAAAACTGACTGGAATGAAGATTGTAAGAGCCCTAAGAAAAATCGATGCACTGGGCACAATCATGTACCCAATTCTCTCAGCTATGCCCGGGATGAACTAACGCAGTCCTTTCACCGGCTCTCAGTTTGTGTTTATGGAAACAACTTGCATGGAAATAGTGAAGTGAACCTTCATGGGTGCAGAGATTTGTGTAGCGAATGGGCCCTGTTTTCTCATGATGCCCTTCAATACCAGGACTCTGGTGATAGTAGCAGTGACTACCTTTTTCCTGAAGTTAGTGAAGAATCAACGTTTCTACCTGCAAAACCAGAACTCCCTTATGAAGAACTGTGGCTGGACCAAGAATCCGGGAAGCCTAACGATCAGCCTCTTACTCGCTTACTAAGTGAAAATACCAAATGTGATAATTATAGAAGTTCTTTCCGGTCAAAGGGTGGCACTACATGTCTTCCTATACCTGGAACTCTAGCAGCAGCAACAAAATCTTCAGATGTTTCCCTACCTCCACCTCCGGTGCCTCCCAAATCAGAAGCTGTAAGTCAGTGTTTGTTTTTGTTTATTTTTAACAGAGCATATGCTTGGGGAATCATTAGGACAAGACCCAGTCTTGAGATGGGGAAGGGAGAAATGTATATTGAGATCTAATCCTTGCCAGGTGAAAATCATAACATAGGATTGATTTTAAAACAAACTGGTTTTGGTTACTGCAGTTACAAATAAGGATTCACAGATCCTAAATGATCCCTTGACTTTTCCATTTATACCTCCCCTTCAATGCCTCACATTTTGCTCAAGCTTTTTGTGGTTGAAGTATGTTGGATGTGAACCCATTCAGAATCCCTTCACGTCATCCTTGATTCGGCCACAGAGATTGCTGCACAGTGATACTTCAATATTTTCAATGTGTATCTTGAGTTAAGTTTGTCACAGTGCTCAATTCACTTAAATTTGAAAATGATCATAGATTCCTTTCTCTTCCATTATAAACCTGGCTGTATTTTGGAGTATATTCAAACCATCCTCCTCAATCTCAGCCTCTACCAAACCAAAACCAATCTTTACCCTGGGTAAATTCCCCCTTAAGAAAGTCTTAGGCTAACAGGACAAGTTATTTCCGAGATAGAAGAGTTCAAAAGTCAAGGAGTCCTTTGCTTTTGAGACATTTTTCCTAACTTGGTTTGATCAAAAGTCACATTTCTAAACAGCTAGCCTAGAGATTCCAAATTTTTCAGTAATAGATTGGTCTTAGTGAAAACAGGGGCCTTGAGCTAATGCTGGATTTTTTAGGGAGAAAGTGTTGACTATTAAAAGGAGCATTTAAAGTTGGAACCCTGCAGAGTTCTTAGTTCATAAGCCTTTATGATTACTTTTTTACACAGCTTGTTTTTCCTCTGCCAGGGTTCATAATACAAACACTGTAGTAGTTATTCCCCCTCCTAATACTACCCTGGAAATTGTTTAAAGATACCTCTGCCTCTGGGCTTCGCATTTAGGGGCTCCCCCAATCTCCTTAAATAGGCTTGGGTGGAGATTATAACAAAGCATGGGTTGCTGTTACTGAGATTTTCTTAAACATTTTTAAAATCAAAGAAACTCTTAGCCAAAAGGCTCTTAGGAATTATTACAAAGTTTGAATGCCTTAAACCTATCCTGGGTGATTCCTGACCTTTTGTCAAGTTTAACTAATGAAGAAAATGTTATGGAGTCTAAACACCATCATAAAAACAAACAGAATCCAACCCTCTCCCTCTCAACCCCCTCCCAACTATTATTAACCCTTTGTGTAAATACACCTGCAAATATACTTATCCACTTTCACATAGTGGTAATACATTATCAACTGTGGGAGCAATGACAGTGCTGGAGAAGTACACATACAGAACTGGAGACCCAGGATGAGGCCCTCCTGAAAATCAGTACCCATTCCACAAGCTGGAACTTCAGCATTATGTAACCCATAAACATAACTCTAAAAGCTGCGTTGACAAACAGTTGGAGATGCACAATTACAATGTTTTGACAGTGCTAGGTATATTGTCAAAACAAGTGGCCATGTTAATTTCAGCTGCATTCCAAATGGAAGACAAATGAGCTTCCTGGAAAGAACAGAGGTCCATGGGAGGCAGGGTAGACTGGGACTTCACTTTCTTATTAAACAGCATACAGTTACTCTCAACTTGGTAGTTTATAGTGCTAAATAAAAGCATATGAAATTCAGAAACCTTAATTCAATATTTCTCTGGGTTAGTATGACTTAGTTAGTTTGGTGAATAGATATTTCCATGAAAGTTGCCTTTTAAAGTCCTCTTGAAAGTCTTGGTGGTGTATGTTACTTATCAAGGCGGGCGTAATATTTGGCTGAGCAACTTCAGCCATTTTAGTGTATTTCTTGCCATGAAATGGAACCAATTTCTGCCAAAGTTATTAATACACATTTTCAGACAGGATTGGTTGTTTCCATACATCAGATAATGAATCAGAATCAGTTTTGTGCCTTCCTGGAACAGCTCTAGAAAGAACATCAGCCACCCACTGACTTCATCAGTGTGCTAGGGTTGAAAAGATGTTTGTTCAGTTTCCATGTGAAGTATTTATAGAGCAAGTAGAGCTCAATAGCTGCTAGTGAACATATGGTTTTGTCATCACTCCCTTAAAATGATATTTCATAGTATGTCTCTATCAAACTTGGGTTAATGCTTGTACTTCTGCATATAAAAAATTTAAAATATACATTAAAAAGGAAAACAAATTGGTGTGTGGGACACAACTATTTTAGAAGTTTGACCTTTTTTCTCATCTACAAGATAGATTATCAGAAGATTTTAATCCTTTGTGAAAACAATATAATGTATTCTGTAAACACTGTATTAGAAAAATGTTAATAGTGGAAAATAGGAAGTCAAGTCAGTCGTAAAAGACTTAATGCTGGGTGGATTCTCTGGTGTGTTTATTTTTTTTTTTTAAGCATGTGCAGCATGGGGTATACTGGAAGAGTCAAGTTCATATAAACAAAAAACATTGAAAAAATATATTTAGGAAAAGCTGAGTATTAAGTGGAGACCCCTGTTTGTTTGTTTTTTAGCCATGAATTTTTTCTACTTTTAAAACTGTAGGCTAGATGTATTCTGTATCATGGTTAAATTTTTCAGAAGCTTCTGTATCACTTAGAAAATAGAAAAGGAGTATTTGCGGCACCTTAGAGACTAACAGATTTATTTGAGCATAAGCTTTTGTGAGCTACAGCTCACCTCATCGGACGCTTACACTCAAATAAAATTGTTAGTCTCGAAGGTGCCACAAGTACTCCTGTTCTTTTTGCAGATATAGACTAACACAGCTGCTACTCTAAATATGTTACTTAGGTGCTTTTGAAAATTTTACCCCACATGGTTACAATGGTTGTAGGCTGTGACTCTGGCAGACCAGGTGCCTTCTCATGCCAAGGCCCTAGGTCTCAACTGAACAATGACACATACATAGCTGGAACCAGTCTTGTTCACACGTGTGTTAGTATTGTGAAAATAAGTATTGGAATTAAAGAATGTGTTTAGACTTTATGGAATGCTTGTAAGTTGCTGCATGCATTAATCTCATTTCTAATTTCAATGTTAAAAGGTAATATTTAAATGTTTGCATTGTCATCCTCTCTAAATCACCAGACAAGAGAGAAGCATTAACTAGTGCAATGATAATCAGACTTCAGTGGTTCAGGAGCCAAATTAACAATCTCCATTACCCAAAAGAGCCACAGTAGTGTGAATTCATTGTTTCATTTACTATCTATATCTATATAATATATCTCACAGCAAATGACCAAGTATTATTACTTTATCAACTACAATTGGTTAATAACATAATAAAAGCATTCTTATTCAGGAATCATCAGTGAACTCCAAAATGTCTACAGCATGGGGCCTGGAGTGTAGAGGGTGGAGGATCTGAAATAGTGAAGTATGGGATTCCCTCTTCAAGAACTGATTTTAAACAAGCTATTTTGTCTAACCCTGGCAAAGCAAACATATGCAATGAGCTAATTTGACCAGGTCTGTTGACCAATAGCTAAAAGATCATCCATTTTTCGAAATGAAAGAATAAAAAACGGTTGCCTACCTCTAACTGTTCTAGATATGATGCAGACGTGTGCCCCAGGCACTGGAGCCAGAGAACTTTGCCTAGCAATTCCCATGGGGCAACCATGCTGTCGCCCTGAGGCCTTAGCCCCTTCCTTGGTCATATAAAGATGCTGCTGTTCTGACTCCCTCAGTTCCTTTGCATCAAATGTTGGAAGCTCAGACTCTGATGCAGAGGGGATGGCGGGTGTGTCATGGAATACACGTCTGCACCGTGTCTTGAACAGCAGCAGTTACAGCTAACCATTTTTTCTTCTTCGAGTAGATACAGCCACGTATTTTATGCAGGTGACTTGCAAGCAGTACTTGCAGGAGGTGTCTGTTTTAAGAAGGTCTGCAGTGTTGCGTTCCCGAAGCTTGCATCTGATCTGGACACAGCCATAACAACACAATGGTTTGCAGAAGTATGCTCAACGGATCAACTGCCTTCCCTGCAAATGTCAAATATAGGAGTGTGTCATAAAAATTAAGGAAAGGGTAAACACCTTTAAAATCCCTCCTGGCCAGAGGAAAAACCCTTTCACCTGTAAAGGGTTAAGAAGCTAGGATAACCTCGCTAGCACCTGACCACAATGACCAATGAGGAGACAAAGATACTTTCAAAGCTAGAGGGAGGGAGAAACAAAGGGTCTGGCTGTCTGTGTGATTCTTTTGCCAGGGACAGAACAGGAATGGAGTCTTAGAATTTAGTAAGTAATCTAGCTAGATATGCGTTAGATTATGATTTCTATAAATGGCTGAGAAAATTAAGCTGTGCTGAATAGAATGGATATTCCTGTCTTTGTGTTTTGGGTTTTTTTTGTAATTTAAGGTTTTGCCTAGAGGGATTCTCTATGTTTTGAATCTAATTACCCTATAAGGTATTTACCATCCTGATTTTACAGAGGTAATTCTTTTTATCTTTTCTTATATTAAAATTCTTCTTGTAAGAAACTGAATGTTTTTTCATTGTTCTTAAGATCCAAGGGTTTTTGGGTCTGTGGTCACTTATGCAAATTGGTGAGGATTTTTATCAAAACTTCCCCAGGAAGGGGTGTGCAAGGTTTTGGTGAGGATTTTGGGGGGGAAAGACGTTTCCAAACAATGCTTTCCCAGTAACCAGTCAAACGTTTGGTGGTGGCAGTGGAAGTCCAAGGGCAAAGGGTAAAATAGTTTGTACCTTGGGGAAGTTTTAACCTAAGCTGGTAAAAGTAAGTTTAGGAGGTTTTCATGCAGGTCCCCACATCTGTACCCTAGAGTTCAGAGTGGGGAAGGAACCTTGACAGAGTGTCATTTAGATATGCCGTTGACATTGCCTGATCTCTTTTGGAATGAGCTCTTACCGCTTGTGACTACTTCATATGCTATCATGATACAGGAAGTTATTCCACCTGGAGATTGACTCTGCTTGACCTTTCATTTGGTCCTCATATAAAACAAACAGATGCAGTGAAGAACAGAAAGGTTTAGTTCTGTCCAGATAAAATGCTAGACATAGCCTGACTTCCAAAATGTGGAGACGGTGCTCCTCTGGGGTTGAATGCACCTTAAGGGAGAACACCGGTAAATATATAACTTGGTTCAAATGAAACTAGGAAACTACCTTAGATAAAAACTTAGGGTGCAGCTGCAGGATCACTTTATCTTTGGAAAATCATGGGTAAGGAGGCTCTGCCATCAAAGCCTGCAACTCGCACACTCTCCTGGTAGGTATTATCGCCACAAGGAAGGCCATTTGCTGACATAGAAGGGAGAAAGAAGAAGTTGCCAAAGACTTGAACACAGGTCCCATAAGAGCTGCTAAAACAGTTTTAAGGTCCCACAAAATAACCGGCTCTGTAACTGATGAGTGGAGATGAATGACTCCTTTCAAGAACCTCACTCCCATGGGGTTTGAAAGCACCCACTTCCCATGGATAGGTAGACTCTCAATGAACTCAGCATGAGACCAGAAGATTGAAGATGCATCAAATTCTCCAAGATGTCCTGGATACAAGCCCGTGTTGGTTGCACTCCCCCAGCTATCGACCACACTGTGATCTGCTTCCACTTGGCCAAATAGGCTGCCCTGGTGGAGGGCTTCCTACTGTTAAGCAAGACTTGCTAGATTGCCTCTGAACATCATTTCTCCTCCTCTTCCTCCTCCTCATCTAACCATGCAGCCTCCACCCTGTGAGATGCAGGGCTGTTGGGTACAAAACCTGATCATGATACTAGTCAGGAGGTCGGGGTAGGAATATGGGAGTCTGGATCAGTAGTGTGAGGAGGTCAGAAAACGAACGTTCTCTCAGCCATGGTGGAGCAATAAGCATGACACAGTCCATGATCGGAACAGGAGAAAAGGCATACAAGAGTGCTGTTTCCGAGCTCAAGTGAAAAGCATTGGCCAGGGAGGCCAGACTGAGACTCGCCACAGCTGGCATTTCTTGTTTTTGCTCATGGCAAACGGGTTGATTGTCGGGCTGCCCCAAATTGCAAAGATGGACCACAGGACGCTGGGCTTCAGAAAGGAGAAATTCTTGGCAAGGTGATCCAACAGGTGATTGTAAATCCCATGCAAGTGATCAGCTGTGGGGGAAAGGTTCCCCTGATGCAAAACTGCCAGAACCTGATTGCCTCCTGACAAAGCATGGTGGAGTGTGTTTCCCCTGCCTGTTCAAATAATACATTGTGGTGATATTGTTGGTGAGCATGAGAACTGCTAAGGCCTTGATGAGATCTTGAACAGTCTGAAAAGCATTGTAGATGGCACGAAGCTCCAGGACACTCCTCAGTAGAGAAGCTTCCTGTACTGACTACAGAGCTTCAACCTTCTGTGACTCCAGATGTACTGCCCAACCTATTAAGGAGACATCAATGACAATAGTTCTGGTCGGTGGAAACTGAGCAGAGGGATTGCCCTGGCACACATCATCCTGAACCATCCAGCCCTGTAAGGAATTCAGGATTGGCAGAGGAAGACCAGTCTGTCCAGGGGATGATGTTGCAGATGATACAGGAACTTCAGCCACGTTTTTGAAGAGGACAGAGGTGCAGCCTAGTGTATTGGATTGTCTGTGTGAATACAGCCATATAACCTAATAACCGCAGGCACACTTGGTCTGTGCTTGAGTGTGGGGACTGCCGCTCCAGAGATACACGGCAAATCTCCTGAATCGTTCAGTGGTCAGAAACGCACTTGAATTTGTAGATTCTATCAGGGCCCAGTGAACTCGGTTCTTTGATTTGGAACCAGTGTCAACTTCCTGCTGTTTAGGATGAGACCCAGATGATTGAGTAGGTGTAGTGTGAACTTGACAAGACAGAGAACCTCCTCCCTGGACTTGCCCCTCAGTAACCAATCATTCAGATATGGGAAAATATTAATTCCCCTCTTCCTGAGGTACACTGTCACTATGACCATACATTTTGGGGAGGGGCCAAAGGACAGCACGGTGTACTTGTAGTGCTGGTCTGCCTACAACAAACTGGAGAAACCTCCTGTGGGGTGGGAGAATTACTACATGAAAAGAACCATCCTAAATGAAGGTCCAAGGCAGTGCCCCAGTCATTGTGGTTGGAGGTGGTGAGGATAGTTGCCAGGATGGCCATACAAAATCTCTCGTATCATCTGATGTATTTGTTGAGATTACAGAAGTCGAGGATAGGTGTCATCTCTCCCTTGTGTTCGGGAACCAGGAAATACTGGGAGTAAGAAGCCCTCTCCCCAGTGCTACAGGGGAACTTCCTCTACCGCCCCCCAGCAACAGTAGAGACTGAACCTGCTCAAGGAGCAGTGTCTTGTGAGAGGGACCCTTGAAGAGGGACAGGGTTGGTGGGGGGTGGAGAGGAACTGATATGATGGTGCTTGGGACCCCGTTTTCTGCTGTAATTGAGTCCCAAACACTGCAAAAGCAGCCTGTTGGTCCCTAAACAAGAGGGATGGGGAAGGAGAAGTTACCACTAGATCACTGTCCTGGATGGGAGTCAAAATGGGTGCTTGCTAGACTCTTGGGGGGAGCTTGCTAAACCCAGAACCAGAGGACCTCTTCCTTTGAGATCTGTGGCTCTTTCTGGAATAGACGCTCTGCCTCATCCAATGAAGTGAGCTGTAGCTCACGAAAGCTTATGCTCAAATAAATTTTAGTCTCCAAGGTGCCACAAGTACTCCTTTTCTTTTTGCGAATACAGATTAACACAGCTGCTACTCTGAAACCTGTCCTTGGAAGGGAGGACTGTCTGAAAAAGCATTGCAAGCGGTATTGTTGTTGTGGCTGCTGACCACTTATAGGGACGTCTTCTCACAGCTGAAATATATACTCCCAAAGCACGCAAAGTCATTCTGGAGTCTTTAAACAATTGCATGGTTTCCTCCTTCTTTTTTGAAAACAAAACCCACCCATCAAATGGTAAATCCTCAATGGTCTGTTGCACATTGGATGCAATGCCTGAATTCTCTAGACATAAGACCCTCTTGATGGTTGAAGCCAATGCCATAATCCTGGCCGAAGTATCCGCTCTGTCTAGGATTGCTTCCCTCCATTTGGTCCATTTTAATACTCATGACATTTAAGCCAGACCTAGTGAGAGTAGACTCCCTGCCAGTTTCCCCCCAAGCTCTGATCAGTCTAACCTGTAACTTTCAGTCCCTATAACTGTGCTGGGTTTCTTGGTAGCTGAGCCTGACAATTTTATGATGGTCTTGTGATGTGAACAAATTGAGATTGCAAACTACTAATGTCTGTGGCCTTATCCTGAGTTAAACATAGCATGACAAAGGTGATAGGTAATAAGTGTAATTAATTGTGCCAATATCTTTCTCTTTTAAGTCAAAAAAAAAATTTCATAATTCCTTGACTGTTCCATGCATACAATGAGCTGCATGCACTGAATGGTCTCTCTCTGACCCTAAGGGCGTGTTGCAGAGCACACCATATTAACTTTGCTTAGTCTGACTTAGTTTTTTTTTTAAGTCTCTAGGCATTCTTCGGGGTCACAGTGCTAAAATGGTTCAAGAATTTTGTGCCTGAATTCAATAACAAACATAAGTAAAATTGATTCCAGTTTTTTTTAACAAGAGAGCAAATAAGAGCCCTTAGAGCCAGATTTATTTAAGCATTTGTGCTGTTGGGCATTTCCTGTCACTTTAACTTGCTTTGATTTGAGAAAGAAATGTACTGAAATTTCCCAGTCCCTGATTTCCTTTTTAATGTAAGTATTAAACAGGTTATTGCATTTCGGGAAGCATTGAAGTAAATTGCAAACGTTTCCACATTTATATTTTTTTTAAATAAATTCAATCACTTTAAACACTAATTGCATGTTGCAATGTTGCCAAACTGTTAGTTCTGCAGTGTTCTTAAACTTAAAAATACAATGTCCACTTAAAAATGACAATTTTCTTTGCTCCGTTACATATTTAACAGGCTGGATGCAGTATATGAAGGGCTTGATTTTACCTGTGGTGGGGGTCATTACATGTATGTATGAGTAACTTTTACTCTGAATAAACTTATTCAGTGGAACTAATCATGTGAGTAAAATTACTCTCCTTCAAAAGTCTTTGAGTCCTTAACCTGTTGGTCCATTCTATGAGGAAAGTTCCTCTGGGTTCTTCTAACTAGAAATGGGCCCAAACCAAAACTTTGATAAAGGAAGAATAATTACAATAATGCACCAATAGTCAAGAATTATGAAAACTGCTCTGATTATGACAGTTTGGCCACTGCATTGACTGTAGCTGTGATACTGGTGGGAGATGGAGATGTTTCTTTTGCTCAAAATCCAACCTAACAGAATGAGTTTGTATTTTATCAGGCTCCTTTGCCATTCATGTTGCATATGTTGCTGGTGCTTTTGCTCGCTGAATTTCTCTTTCTTTCCCTCCCCCCCCCTCCCACCACCTCCTCCCTGCAAACACTGGAGTATATCTAACTCCCTTTTTGAGCTTGGAGCCTTGAGTCCATTTTTACTTTACACCACAAATAGAAGGAAAAATAATTAAGGCCATTCACTCATTTAAATGTAATGTGGTGTAATAGGTCACTTTTAGGGGTTACACTAATGCTTTCAGTACTTGGCTTCTAAAGTACATCTGGATTTCAGTAGAGCTAAAATCAAGAACTCGCTGTCAGACCTAACCTATAATATACCTGTAAAGATGTGCATTCTTATGATAAACCTAAACCCTCTTTCAGCAAAATGAATGAAGACTGAGAGCAAGGGTATATTAAGTTCAGTTGCCTTGTTAATTCCCCTGAGCTTCTATGGCAGCTCTGGTATTAGAAGTAGAAATAGACTTCCTTAATTGTAGGTCAGGGTATATGAAGGTGTTTGTACTTTGTGGTTAAGGATGGCAGGGAAGGCAGGACTGGTTACAATGCGCCCTCTGCTGGATGGCACAAAAAACTTACACATATTTTCCATCAAAACCACTAGAGCAGAGGTGGGCAAACTATAATGTGGCCTGTGGGACCATCCTGCCAGGCCCCTGAGCTCCCAGCCCCTCCTCCACTGTCCCCCCTCTCCCGCAGCCACACCGCCGCTTGGGCAGCATGGCTTGCACCCGCCCATCTCCCAGGCTTTCCAATAAGCCTGTCCTGCTGCTCCAAGTGGCATGATGAGGGGGCGAAGGGTTGGATAAGGGGCAGGAGGTCCTGGGGAGCAGTCAGGGGACGGGGCATTTGGATGGGATGGAGGTTCGGAGGACGGGCAATCAGGAGACAGGGAGCAGGGGGGGTTGGATAGGGAGTGGGATCCTGGGGGGGCAGTTAGGGACAGGGATCCCGGGGGGGGGGGCGGGCAGGAGACAAGGAGCAGGGGGGGTTGGATGAGTTGGGGGTTTTAAGGGGGGCAGTCGAGGCGGGAAGTAAGAGGGGACAGATGGGGGAGGGGGCCAGGCTGTTTGGGGAGGCGCAGCCTTCCCTACCCAGCCCTCCATACCATTTTGCAACCCCGATGTGGCCCTCGGGCCAAAAAGTTTGCCCACCCCTGCACTAGAGCAAGAATGCAAGACAGAACAGCAAAAAGTGAAAATGGCAACCGGAATAAAGTGTCAGATATCCCAACTTGTCTGTTTCAGTTCTGCAATGCTAATGCATCTGCTCTGGAGTGTTAATCAAATGTATCCAATGGTACATGTGGCATACAATAGTAGAAGTGTATCTGAGTGATAGAAGGTGGGAACTAGCTCAGGGTGTGGTGGCTTTTTCAGTACTAATTCTAAGCTATGTCATTAAGCATTAAAACCTATTTAGATATTGTCACTTCCTATCTTAGGAGGGATCACTACAACTAACTAAACTGCATTAGCAAACAGATTTTTTTCAAATGACTCATTCCCCTACAGTACCTGAAATGATCAGTCTAACCTTCTACACTGCTTAAAGTTTCCTTTAAACAATTTCAATCTTCATTCTTTTGAATGAACAGATGTAAAACTAGTGAAATAAAAGTACATAAAAACATACACTAATAACTTTACTTTGCCAGTAATAAGACCTTCTGGTTGCAAACGTCTTGTAAACTTCTGACTCCTCTAGTGGGTACTTAAGACAGACATATATTTAGCGATAAAGTATTGTTTACCACTAGCGTTTTCTGCTCCTTCCTTTTTATTATTTCCTTCCAAGGTAGAAACCTGAACTGACAGTTCCATCGGGCGCAGAATGTTGTTACTTGGGTTCTCAAGCTATTTGCTAAATGTTTTTTTCAAATATAGGTAAGAGAGGAATGCAGGCTCCTCAATGCTCCACCTGTTCCACCACGAAGTTCAAAGCCCTCGTCCACCAGTCCTTCCATTCCTCCTCGCACAATCAAACCAGCACGGCAACAGACTCGTTCTCCTAGCCCTACGCTGTCTTACTATTCTTCAGGACTGCACAACATGTATGTATTTGAGCTATGAAATCCAAATATTTCCCTCTGTAGGAAAATACTGTTTGTCTATGAATTTTTACATTTTTAACTATTCTGAAATTAGCCTGATGAATGTTTTTAAGTTTTCTGTTAACATATGATGCATGTTGGTGTCACTGCTTCCTGTTAGGAGTTAACTTGGTGAAGTAACTCTTTCTTTTTTAAAATACTCAAGGCAAAGAAAACTCACATAAGCAGAAATTGTTAATTTATTATAAAATACATGAAAATTATTACTTAATATTACGTATATTACTACAGGTGTGAAGGGTACAAGATAATCTGTCCTAAATTTCAAGAGAATCATATACAATTCTATATAACACTTAATTTAAAACAAAATCTGTTTTAATCTGAAGAGAAGGTTAACACCAGGGGGTAAACATGTGAGCCCGAAAATAGTAAAATTAGTTTGTATATGCAACAGTAACTCTGTGCAAAATCTTATTAAATATCCTAGCAACATTTTTATCATCACCCACGCTTTGTACATTGCTCTTAAACATTTGTATTGAAATAAATTTATTTAGATGCAGGTCGTAAACTATGAAGCTAATTTGTGTTGGAATTACCATGCTAACTCAGACCAGGAGGGTGGTCCTCTGTCCTGTTCTATGATTCTGAAGTGCAGCAAAATGTCTGATTATCAAAAAAAAAATTAGCAGGCATAACATGAATGTTAGATTCATAGAATATTAGGGTTGGAAGAGACCTCAGGAGGTCATCTAGTCCAATCCCCTGCTCAAAGCAGGAACAACCTCAACTAAATCATCCCAGCCAAGGCTTTGTCAAGCCGAGTCTTAAAAACCTTGAAGAATGGAGATTCAACAACCTCCCTAAGTAACCCATTCCAGTGCTTCACCACCCTCCTAGTGAAATAGTGTTTCCTAATATCCAACCTATGCCACCTCCATTGCAACTTGAAACCATTGATTCTTGTTCTGCTATCTACCACCACTGAGATCAGCCAAGCTCCATCCTCTTTGGAACCCCCTTTCAGGTAGTTCAAATATCAAATCCCACCTCACTCTTCTCTTCTGCAGACTAAATAACCCCAGTTCCCTCAGCCTCTCCTCATAAATCATGTGCCCAGCCCCCTAATCATTTTAGTTGCCCTCCGCTGGACTCTCTTCAATTTGTCCACATTCCTTCTGTAGTGGGGGAACCAAAATTGAACACAGTACTCCAGGTGTGGCCTCCCCAGGGCTAAATAGAGAGGAATAATCACTTACCTTGATCCACTGGCAATGCTCCTACTAATACAGCCTAATATGCTGTTTGCCTTCTTGGCAACAAGGGCACACTGCTGACTCATATCCAGCTTCTCGTCCACTGTAATCCCCAGGTCCCTTTCTGCAGAACTGCTGTCTAGCCGCTCAGTCCATTGTCTGTAGCAGTGCATGGGATTCTTCCATCCTAAGTGCAGAACTCTGCACTTGTCCTTGTTGAACCTCATCAGATTTCTTTTGGCCCAATTCTCCAATTTGTCTAGGTCACTCTGGATCCTATCCCTACCCTCCATCATATCTATCTCTCCCCTCAGGTTAGTGTAATCTGCGAACTTTCTGAGGGTGCAATTCATCCCATCATCCAGATCATTAATAAAGATGTTGAACAAAACCGGCCCCAGGACCGACCCCTGGGGCACTCCGCTTGATACCGGCTGCCAACTAGACATGGAGCCATTGATCACTACCCGTTGAGCCCGACAATCTAGCCAGCTTTCTATCTACCTTATAGTCTATATATCCATATAGTCCATATGTTATATCGTTCCAGCAAATTTTTCTTAAATTTTCTTGGCTTTTCCAAATTACAGCTATTAATAAAGGTCTATTATCACTTTTCCACTATTTTCCATGTCTTGTCTACAACCCAGCCATGATTGAAGATCAACCCACAATTCAAGTAGGCCCTTATTTATAACCATCAAAAAACAAATTGTCAACATTACATGCCAAAATATATAAAATAAATAGCCTTAAATAAATCTCTAAGTTCTCAAGTGTCAAAATTGACGGATAGTTAAAGAAAAATGCTTATTGTTGATGGAAATATTTTTTTCATCTGTGTGTGTGTGTGTGTGTGTGTGTGTGTGTGTGTGTGTATTGTGAAATTGACATTTACTCACATTTACTAATTAAAAACCCAGTCCTTCCAAGCCTAGTTAAGTGTATGAAAAATTCAAATGACTCTTTCCACCACTGTGCTTGTTTGTCTCTGCTGTACATGTAGGTATTTTGTAAATAATTCTGTTCATTATAACTTTTCCAGTTTCCCTACTACTGAAGGAAGGCTGACTGGTCTGTCATTCCTAGGATTACCCCCAAGCACTTTTTTTTAAAAAAAAAAGATAGCTAAAACATTTGCTACTCTCCTGTCCTCTGTCATATACCTGATTTTAATAGGACATTACATAGTTTAGTTAGCAACTTTACTCCTTAATTCTTAAATCCCTCCAGCACTCTTGGATATAAATTATCTGTTCCTGAGCTTAATTTACTATTTAGGACTATCCTTCTTAAAGTGCACTTGAAAGGAAGAGGCAGTTGGCTTCATAGCTAACTTGCTTGCAAATTATTTATTTAACTTTTATTATTGCTATTGTTTTACTTGATCTGTATTATGTTGTGTAAGTGTGGTTGGTTGTGTACTTCTCACATAAGTGACTTTCATGGATCCTGTCCAGCGCTTAATTTGTAATGAAAGAGGTGCCGGGTCTCAAGCTATTAGGTGGCAGGACTCGAGCAATTGGTTTTCTTTCATAACTGACATGGCTAGCCCTGAGGTGCTGGGGCTATGAACTGCCAAGCCTAGAGGTGCTGGGGCTCATCCCTGGCAAGCCCTGGCATAAATTAAGCACTGATCCTGTCTGACAGAGTATTGCAGCAAGTTTAGATTGTAAACCTTTCAAGGCTTGGATTATTTGCCCAGTACAATGGGAATGCTATTCTGATTGAGACCATTAGTAAATAGCAATATTTACTATTAGTAATAAAATATAGTAGTAGAAGATGCTATGTATGTATGTAAGGTTGTAGAAGTACTCCGATACCATGGTGCTTGGTATAAAAAGCAAGATTGGGGTTCTGGGGGGAATGGATGAAATTTGAGAAATAGTATGTAGTTTCTTTTGAGTCTTTTGGTGTTTCCTGCTTTTACTTGAGCTGGAAGAACCAGGCCAACAGTCTTTCTAATGATATCCTTGGGTACTTGGGCATCTCTCATTCAGGCTAGTGCCAAGAACTGCAGATGTGCACAAAGAATAACAATGTTAATAATAAACTTAGGTGAGCTTTTTCAAATGTTAAATGTCAAATGTTATTTTTTGCTCTGTTTTTTAAGCAGCATCACAGAAGGTGACACAACAAATCCACCTGAGAGTGACCCTGTTTCTTGCTACCCTTGCAACATGATGAAAACCGAATCAAAAGAGCCTGACAGCAAAATGCCTTTTGGAAGCCCTTCAGCTGAAGCTCTGTCTTCTAGGTTGTCCTGGCCAAACCGTTTTTCTGGAACTGCCGAAGACTTAAACAGAAACGATTTTCTGCTGGATCCAAGCAGGAGTTATAGTTATCCAAGACAGAAGACTCCAGCCACACCAAAGAGAAACTGTCCAGCCTCTTTTACTTTTGACTTTGATGGGTGTGAACTCCCTGCTGGGTACACACAGTTGGCCACAACAGAGTTCAGCAACACCATCTCCAGTTGTCCAAAGTCAGCAAGCTACTCTTTAGAATGCACTGATGAGAAAAATCTGGCCGTCAGCAATGCAAAGCAGAGTCATTCGTGCCCTGCCTTACCTCCTCGTGCGCCAAAATCCAAGGATGAGAAGCCAGTTCTAGACACTTCTCCTCTGCCTCTGAAAATAGATGGTGCAGAGGAAGAATCTCAGACTGGTTCGCCAGACCTCTCAGTAGATCAATATCCTGTTAAAAAAGACATGCAGAATGTTTTCTCTGTTTCTTACCCTTTTTCGTCTCCCCTTCACCTTCAGTTAGCACCAAGATCTTGTGGCGATGGCTCTCCCTGGCAACCACCTACAGACCTTTCCGGGCTCTCAATAGAGGAAGTATCTAAATCTCTGAGGTTTATTGGTTTATCAGAAGATGTCATATTATTCTTTGTTACAGAGAAGATTGATGGCAATTTACTTGTTCAGCTTACAGAAGAGATCCTTTCTGAGGACTTTAAGCTAAGCAAATTGCAGGTTAAGAAAATACTGCAGTTCATTAATGGCTGGCGGCCGAAGATGTAGTCCAGTGATTCTGACTGATGTTTAATGAAACTGTGTGAGAGACGTGCTACAATGCTGGGGCTAGTACGTCATTTCCTGTTTTTGCACTAAAAGCCCTTTCTGTAAATAATAGTGGAAGAAATTCTTACTATGCAGATAAAGTTTTAGAGTGGTGAACAGATTTTTATATGTCAATAAAAATGTAGAGAACCCGTAGAGGTGTGCCTTGTGCATCACTGAACATTCAGCAGCTGCTAAAAACTGGACGTTAAGGGAATTAATTTTTACTCATGTAGTCTGTCAAGACATAGTATTTATTACTGAACAATTAATATGAAAGACCACACACAACTTCAGTTTACAGTTTTGTGTTAACAGCAAGAAATGCATTTCTTTTGAGGTTATTTCTGTTAAGATTATTGGCAACATGCCATGACTTAGTTTTTCCTTTTCTACTGTTAATAAAGGATATGATCAAACCTATAAAATATCATTTTTAACATTGTATCTGAACTTTTTAACGAGTTTTAAACATCCTTTGAAATGCCACTAAAACAGTATATTTTGCAGGATAATTTTACCAAAGTATCTTCATGACTACCTAGATACATTTGCCATGTTACTGCTTCTCAGTAAAACACTTATATATGAAATAAATAAATAAAGTTTAGTGTTCCTGAAAATAAAGAGCCTGCTTATCTGGTTAACCATGGGGAAAAATGTTTGCTACTCTGAACCATTCTGTTCTTGCCCTAAACCAATGAAGAGTTCATGATCCATACATTTCAAAAGGTGTTTTGTTATCAAATGAGTCGCTTAGTAGTATGACCACTAGGTCATGCTGATTTCTCATGGGAAAGGCAGCTTCTTCACCAAATCAGTTCACATGTTTCTTTGACAGATCCCTACGTGGCATGTAGCAAGTTGAGCCTTTAGTTAATTCAGTCATTCCATGTCCCCATGGCTAGGAGAAAGAAACCCAATTTGATTGATCTTACTGTTCTGATGAGCTCCATGAACTCACCCTGACTCTGCAATAAGATCTATGCAGGCAGATAGTTGCACTTGTACAGAGTCCCCTTGAACTAAATCATTGCTGAGGTACAAAAACACACTAACTCCCTGTAACTGTACGGACACTGAAATGTAGAGAGAGGATTAAATACATTGGGTGAGAGTCTGTGCTGTCTCTCTAAGGCCTTGTCTACACTAATGCTGTAAGTCAATGTAAGTTACATTAGTTAAATTATGTAAATTACATAGCTTGCATCAACTTAATGTGGTGTATATACCATGCTATGTCAATGGGAGACGCTCTCCTGTCAACATAGCCTCCACCTCCAGTTGAGGTGGATTAATTAAAAAGTCAACAGGAGAGTGCTCTCCCATCGACTTATGTCTTCACCAGACCCACTAAATCGATGTACCTGCATCGATCGCAGCAGCACCGATTTAGCCCATAGTAAAGACAAGCCCTAAGACCCAGCACAGAACTAGGAGAATCTGGGGAGGCTAAGATGGTTTACAGCCACGTTTGCAGCCCTTACAATTCTGGGCTGCTTGGGGGCCAGAGTGAACCTGGTCAATAACTTAGGCAGCCCTCAGCAGCCTGTCGCTGTCTGCCTATGGGCAGCAGAGCTGCTTCTGCCCTGCATAGCCCACACCCGCCTGCCCTGTTATGCCCTGCTTTGGCACAGCCTGATGCCAGGATTTGCAAGGAGATCCTCAAAGATAGCCTATGGCTAGCCTCCTCAATTCCTGAACTAGGGGGATTCAGCCCTGGCCAGACCCAGAGACATTAGAGTGCCTTAACATTGTTCTGGCTCCTTCACCTGCGGTACAGTAGCCCGAGCGGGGGTGAGAATGTTTTTTGACACACACAAAATTAACTTTTGCCATTGGGGGGAGAATAGTGGAAGTACTGAGAATAGGCAGAGGGCAGACAAAGATTTGAGAGACTGATTTAAAACGACTTCTCAGCCACTCTAAGGCACAAAAAGGGGTATACCTATAAACAATCAAAATGTTATCTGTGACCTGGACAAATCTCAGATCATGCCTTAGTGCAAAAGGCAG
Organism: Dermochelys coriacea; assembly: GCF_009764565.3. Lineage (NCBI taxonomy): Eukaryota > Metazoa > Chordata > Testudines > Dermochelyidae > Dermochelys > Dermochelys coriacea. Next base: position 77,742,874 of record NC_050069.1, read on the forward strand.
GTTTATTCTTTGTATTGCAGTAGCATCCAGAAGTCCCAGTGGGGGACAAAGGCCCTATTTTGGTGGGTGCTAAACATCCATCTAACAAAAAATTAATAGAAATTCCCTGCCCCAAAGACAGTTTATAATTGTAACATTTGACAAATGGAAGATTGATGCAACAAATCAATGACTGTCTATCTCTAGCTGCTTTTTGTTGTTTCTGTTAATTGGGGTTTTAAAATTAGTCAACATTTACATTTACTGATTATATTTTTGCAGTGCAAGTAAGTCTAAATTGGATGAACTCAAATACTGTTCAGAGTTAAATCCTAGTCTGTCCTTAGGGCTATCTAGGGTGTAATTACTATTTGTTAGCCCTAACTAAATCACATGGACATATTCCACATTGGAAGGCTCAAACTTTACATTTACTTAAAAGTATTTGTTTGGTACACTTGTTGCTCTTGGAAAAGGTTTGAGGGGTTGCAGTCTTGATAACATTCAGGCATCTGAAATGGGTTTCAGGACATTAAAAAGCGCACAGCATCTGGGCTTTGAGTACAGTTGAATGCATATTGCTGTCTCTGTCTTGCCAGCTGGTCTGTTTTTGTTGACGATGGCATACTGGAATTTGAAAGCAGGGTTCTGATACATCAATACCACACCAGACTAGTTTAAAATGAAACAGGCCCCTAGGAGTATGTCTACACTGCAATATAAGCCCACGGTTAGTAGACTTGAGCTAGCAGACTCTGGGTTTGTTAACCTAGGGATTGAGCATCTACATTCATTTGTACCCCAGGTTATGAATTCTTGAACTCTGGGTCCCAACCTGGGGTTCCAGTGTCTACGCTGCATTATGCTGGCCAAGGTCCAACCCCCCCCCCCCATGTCCCAGACTTCCTAACACTCTTCAAAAAGGTGGCCTCTCTAGCCCTTTGTTCATGATGTAGTGTGGGGAAAAACTTAACTGTCCACCAAACTTCATTGTCCAGAGGACAAATAAAGTAGATCTGGGGGATTGTGCAATACTTTTGGCAGCGTCCCAGAACATGAGTCTCGTGGAGGTGTCTTGACTCAGGCTCAGCCCATCCACCTCTGTGGGATCTGAACTCTGGGTGGGTGCAATTTGTGCATAGACAAAAGGGGAGTTAGGCTTGAGCCTGAGTTCGAACCCTGGGCTTACGTTGCCGGGTAGAGACACACACCCCCTCATTAAGAAAAGAGGAATATAAACATTTTTGCAGAAGCAGGTTCTAAGTACAAAGTCTCAACTGAGACACACAATTGCAGGCCAATCAGACTTTTAGTGTGCTCCTTGAAATGGCTTGTTCTGCCTGGGGATTTCTTGGATAGCTTTATGCATAGTTCATTAGTGTGCAATATTTCCTCCACCTCCTTCCAAAAAGTAGTTCACGGGCTTAATTTTCCATTTCTTTATTAGATTTCTATATACTAATAATTGTCAAAGGGGGACTTTTTCAGGCCTGAATAGCTTAAGAAAGCTGCCTGCTTGACCGATGGGCCTGGCTTTTTAACGGGTATTTGGGCATTGGGATTTCGCCAAGTCACTTGGGCCCAGATTTTTAAAGCTCTTTAGGCATTGCTGCATTCAGCATTGCAACAACTCATTTTCAGAAGGGATTTTAGGCACTTAGGGCATGTCTACATTAAAAACTTATGTCGACTTATATTAGTGGGAAGCCAGGAGCCTTAGTGCATCCAAGCTCCCAGTGTGGAGCCAGGACCCCGGAAGCAGCCCAGCTCTAAGCGGGCAGCCCAGGTAGCAGCCTGGCTGGGAACAGGGAGGACTAATCTATTTTATGGCTCCAGTATGGAGCCGTGAAATTAACAATAATGACAGCTAACAGCCCATGTGAGTCATGCAGTGTGTATGTGGACACTGCGTCGCCTTGACTACGCTAGCATAAGCCCTATGCCTCTTCTGGACGTGGAGTTGTTATGCTCATGTAGTAGGGCACTTACACCAGCAGGAGCAAAGCTGTAGTTTGTACACAAACAGAGGCCGACATTATCTGCCTTATATCAACCTAACCGTGTAGTGAAGACCAGGGCTTAGTCTAAATTCTGTTGACTGCCAATGGGATTTAGACCCCTAAATGCCATTTGGGCTCCTAAATCAGGCGTTGCAATGCTGAGCACAGTAGTGCCTAAATAGCTTTAAAATCTGGGCCTTAAGAGCTTAAATCTAAATAAAGTGCAGCATTTTATAACTAACTTAGATTCAAAGCGGTATTAAAATTCCCACCTCTGATTAGAAAATGAACGCTCGTGGGCAGATGGGGGGTTGTGAGCTGGCAGCTTCCATCCCAAACCCTGCATTGCCTCCAGCATTTATAATGGTGTTAAATATGTAAAGAAGTGTTTCTAATTTCAAAGGGGGGTTGCACACAGAGGCTTGCTATGTGAAAGGGGTCACCAGTACAAAAGTTTGAGAACCACTTTCCTAGGAGGTGCTGAGTGCCCTCCAACTCCTTTGCAGTCAATGGGAGGTGAGAGCGCTCAGTCCTTCATAGGACAGGGCTCCTCTATGAAGATGTAACTTTATCACATTGAATAATTTTTAGCATGTTCTCCTTATCTGAAACGCACTACTCTGTGCTTCCAGGCATTTTTTACAACTTGACAGCTGGATTACATTCACAATTGAAATACATTCACAAATTTAGAGCTTTTGGGTGTTTTATTGAGTGAAGCACTTTGACAAGTGTTTTGCATACAAGCAAATTCTTAAATTCCACACAGACTTTACTCTTGTCATTCTCAAGTTTTATGCTCTTTGCTGTGGATTTGAACTAGCTTGTGTTTTTCCTTCTAAAGCTAAGTGTATCTATTGAGTTCAGTTCAGAGATCCAGCACCTCCAGGATTGGGTGCTAAAATCGCACGCTTATCAGAGACCCCCTTCTCCTCCCTACGACAGAATTCTATCCCTGATTTTGGATTTCCTTGCTTGTGAAAATCAGGTCAATGATACTTATTTAATTATTGGTATTTTAGTCATTTTCTTTCTTTTGAAAGTGCAAATTCTAGAACACTACACTGAATTGAATCCTTTTTTATCCTTTTCTGTGGCTTGTTGTCCACTATATCTGCCCTACTATGTTAATGCGAACTAGGTACCTTTTAGTTTGTGCTAACAGGTGACAGTTAGAGCACTGAACAAATCACATCCCTCTAATGTGCTTTGCTTTGCTATGTAGACAAGTCCTAATGCATTCAACTGTCCCCAAGAGGGGACTTGCCTACTTTTGTAAGGGGGCCATAACAAAATTATTTTTTTCAGAGGGGGGGATTTAGGGGTAGCTCAAGTTTTCTTTAAATACTTATATATTATTGTCTGTCTGACTAACCAAAGTCTTACTAAAATCAGTTCATTGTGCATCTTTGCATTCAAATAGCTTTTCTTTACTTTTACTGTATTAAAACTAATGGTTTAGTGCTACAGAAGTAGAGGCTGAAGACACTTGATCCATCCCATACAAGAAGGAAAATGTCTTTTTTAAAAGCTTTCTTCACAGCTAAGAATCAATGGATTAAAGCACTTTGTATTTTGTATGCATTTTGTTAGTATCACCATTTTAATTATCTTTAATTGATTTTATTTCATGACAATATGTTTAACAGCTCATTGTGTGAATGGATGCAACATTTTAAAAACCTTTATTTTAAATCTGTTAAGTACTTGAAGTGTTTTCTGCCACAGCTTCCTCTTGAGACAACTTCTTGACTCCCTACTACTTAAAATCTGTTAGCACTAGTTATTTACATTTTAGGCATCTATCACTGGCAGTGAGCTGGATGTTGGAGGAAAAGATGTAGTGGCTGAAGGCAAGCATGTGTGGAGCAGAGGTAGGCATATGACCTCTTTAGGGACCATAGGAGGAGCATACTTAGAAGTAGTACTGACTATACCATTAAAAAAGGGGAGCACACGAAACTAAGAACTAGCATCCACGTGCTAGTAGGTGTGTGAAGGAGAAAAAACCTGGCCACAGACCCAACTCACCCAGTCACTTGCCTTTGAGGGCATGTCTACACAGCAAAGAAAAAAACACGTCTGGCTCACCGGGTTTGGGCGGTTTCATTGGTGTGTAGACTTCCAGGCTTGGGCTGGAGCCTGAGCGCTGGGACCCTCCCACCTCGCTGAGTCCAAGAGCCTGAGCTCTAGCTGAGTCCAGAAGTTTACACAGCGATGAAACGGCCCCACGAGCCCAAGTTGGTTAGCCTGGCCCAGCTACAGGTGTCTAATTGCTATGTAGACATACCCTGTGTGTGAGTAGCATTGCTTGCAATGCTCAAAGTACAAACTAGAGGATACTAATGAAATCTGAGGTGGGGGGAATGCGAGTTCTTTGATTAGATGCAGCTGTGTATTGCATGTGTGTATGCATGCCCATCGCACCAGAGCCAGATAACTTTGCCTAGCAGTACCCATAGAGGCAGTGCTCAAACCCTGCATCTGTAGCCCCTCCCCTGGCTGTATAAGGATAGTACCATGCCAACCGCCTCAGTTTCTTCTCACCACCAGTGGCTAGAATCAAGGCCCTGTGTGGTGTCTTCACCTCACACTTTTTCTCTCGGTTTTCTGAGAACTTTTCTTGTATGAAGTAGTACCTTAGGCTTAGTTTAAATGTTAGTTATAACTGCTGGTGTCCTTCCCCAAGCCACGTGCAACCCCAGAGGAGCAGTGTCTTCACACATTGGATGTCAGGTGATGTCTATCATTTTATCTGGGTACAATTAAACCTTTCTGTTCCTCACCTTGTCTGTCTGTTTCATCTGTGGGCCGAATGAAGGGTCAAGGAGTCTCTCCACAGACAATCTCCATGTGGATAACTCCTGTATCATAACAGCATATGAAGTACTCCAGGCTACGCTTTCTCCAGGGATATGAGCTCATTCCACGAGAGCTCAGGTGACGTCAATGGCATATCTAAATGACATTCCTATATTGTATGCAGTGTTGCTGTAGCCGTGTTGGTCCCAGGATATTAGAGAGACAAGGTGGGTGAGGTAATACCTTTTATTGGACCAATTTCTGGTGTGAGAGAGACAAAGCTTTCTAGCTTCTACAGAGCTCTTCTTCAGGTCTATATTGGATATTTGCAGGGTGGCTATTTGGTCCTCTGAATATGTTTGCAAACCACTCTGCCTTTACGGGAAGGCAGGTCTGAAGTCCTTCTTTAAATAGACGCCAGGCACCATCTCCTGCAAGTACTGTGTGCGAGTCACCCACTTGGAATACACAGCTGCATCTACTCAAAGAATAGACCGTTACTTACCTGTACCTGTTCTCTGAGTTGTGATACCAACATGTATTTCCCAACCCACCACCTGTCCCCTCTGCATCAGAGTCTGTACTTCGGACATTCAGTGTGAGGAACTGAGAGGGGTATGAGCAGCACCACCCTTATACAGCATGGGTGGAGGGGCTACGGCCACAGGGTGTGAGTGCCACCCCTACGGGTACTACTAGGCAAAGTTCTCCAGCACCATTGTGCAGGGCACGCACACCACATGGAGCACTGCATCTCGAAAAATAACAATTGCAAGTAGGTCACTGGTTTTTGCCTGTATTGTCACTAATATTGTGTGATAGCTAGGTAATAAATCAGTTCAGAGGCCTTGATGATGTCTTTAACTCCTAATAATCTAAGAACTGTTCATATTTGACCATCTATGTTCATAATGGCCAGATTGAAAATCTCAAGTATGATTCTTCTTGATTCTGGCAGTCTTCTGCATATTTTTATTTGCAACAGGAATAACTTCTAGTTTTAGCTATTTAAGTGTGCTTTGTATAGTAAAAAAGGTAATGTGACGGGCTCCCCGGGGTGCAGACTGGGACCGTGAGACCACTGTACCCCCTGAACTCTCACAGTGCCTTGCTAGTGAGCAGCAGCAGACCCCTCCAGGTGCTGTTATTACTCAGCACAACCACATGTGGAGCTCAACAGCCAGCTAGATTGCATGAATGCTCCCAGAGCCACTCATGAATCACACAGGGAAAGGCACCAAACCCCCTCAGCTCCAAGCACTGTTCCTCAGGAATACACCATCTTGCACTGCTCAAGACGAGCAGTGCAAATGTATTAATTCTTTCACCACTTCATCAATAGAAACCTGAGCAGATTTGCCACATGCTTCAGGCAAACTTGCTGGAAAAGACAAACAGTTAAACAAACGTATTGGCTACAAAAGATAGATTTTAATGATTATAGTGATAGGCAAAAAGTCAGAGTTAGTTACCAAAATAAAATAAAATATAAGCATGCAATCTAAACTCTCAACCCTGTTAGACTGGGCAACATTAGATTAAGCAGTTTTTCTCATCCCACAGGATATTGCAGTTCATAGTACACAGGTTTCACCCTTGAAACCTAGGCCAGCCTCCTCTGTTGAAGTCTTTGGTCTTCTGAGTGTCTTTGTTGCTTGTTTAGGTGGGGCAGGAGAAAGGTGACACATGGACCTGTTGTGTTCTGTTTTATATCGTCAGTCCCATGTGCCTGGAGAATACAAATCCAGGCATGTCTGGTGGGCATTGTCAAGGCAAGGTTGAGCAATTCCCTTGGTATGGCCTCATGAAGGTGAGTCATTGCTGGACAGTGGCTGTTGGTTGTTTTGAAACCTTGCCGGACGTTGGTTCCTTTCCTTATTTCCCTATATCTTAGGGCTAGTCTACACTGGCAATGCTAAAGTGCTGCCGCAGCAGCGCTTTAACATGGCTTGTGTAGTCGTGGCAGAGCCCACTGCCACAAGGGGTGTAGCTACCAGCCCTGGGAGCGCTGGAGCACTGTCTACACTGGTGCTTTACAGCGCTGAAACTTGCTGCGCTCGGGAGGGGGAGGGGTGTTTTCACACCCCTGAGTGAGAGAGTTACAGCGCTGTAAAGTGCCAGTGTAGACAAGCCCTCTGCTTATATACAACCTGATTCCCCAACTTACAGCATGTTTTAGTGGCAACCGTACAACACAATTTCATAACTTCATATGCACTGAAGATATACATGTTTAGATAGAACAGTGGGTTTCAGCTTATCATAACCTTTCCCCGATACCTCACATGGCATGCTTTATGTGCAATATCACAATTATATACAGATGAGGAATATGGGTGTTACAGGGCACTCCCCCATGGTATAGAATGTCACAGGTAACATTTGAAAACAAACACAAAAATCCAAATCCTTTGGCTTAGCACATTTCTGTTATAAAATGAAAGTGTTGGAGGGGTTTTTGGGTTTTTTTTTGTGGAATTCTATGCTGGTTTAGGCTTCTCTGTAAAAGGCTGAAGGCAGATGATTTAAACCAGGTGCAAATAAATATCCCTGTAATGTATATAAACAAATTTCAATTGTGTATTGTAAGTATATACACTGTATATTAAAGATACTATTTTCATGATATTTTAAATGTATGTGCAGTTTGTTGAAATAGTGAATGGGTCACATGTAGAGAATAAAATGTTGAGCATTTTAGGTTTAGGAACCTCACTGAGTGACTGACACCTCACTAATATCAGTGTAACTCAAGTGTAACCAATGTTGCAATTCCCCTACTTCAATGGAAAATGACTTTTCTCAGGTACTCTGATCAGGCCCCTCTGCTCTCCATTCTAGAAATACTATACGTTGTGCAGCCTTGCAATTGCACTGTATTGACATCTTCAGGAGACTGAGGGCTAGGAAAGAATTTATAACTAGCAAGTTATTCTTTGCCTGTGGACACCTACTTACAACACTGCATTCCTGAGCACTAGATCTTCTAGCATACTTTTAGACAAATATATTCAGTTAAAATTTTGAGAACAATCTTTAGTGAAGAACCATGAATAAATACTGTCACAATTCAGGGTAGCTGCAGCTTTATTCCCCATCCCTGATCTAGCAAGGGCACCCATTCATAGGCTTCAAACTCCCCATCTGTCACATTTCTTGGGGTCACCATCCAGACTGGGGTATTTCCAGGCTACACATTTCCCTACCTGTGAATTTCCCAGCAAGTCAGACTGCCTAAGCAGTCCTGCTTAGCTTTCTCCTCAGAGGCTATAAACAGTGTATTTCCCCATAGCTAAATTACATGCTGCTCTTTCTAAACAAGCACATTCAAGGTGAAAGCATTACAGAGAAAACATATTAAAAACAGTAAAAATCTACACGCATGCTAATAAGCTTACCAGAAATCACCCCAACTCAAACATGGGCTTTGGCTAATGAACTGTCCTTCAAACCCCCACAGGGTTTTTTTCTGTGGTGGTGCCTTTTTGGAGGTGTTACAACCTGAATAAATTTGTCTAATTACCCCCCACTGCTCTTCATCCCTGGACGGTTGTTGTTCTCATCCTCCATAGTATTGCATTCAATTCCTGGCCCACCATGACACATAGGTTTAAATAAGGTTTAACTTCATTCAATAAGGTTTGTCCCGGATATTGCAGGAAATTTCCATATCTATCACAAACACATCCTGCAAAACATGGAGTAGTATTTGGTGCAAACCTTCAGTTTATACAAAACAATGATCTGTCCTTGGTTGCTTGTTCTCTTTTCATCCAGTCGTGGGTGTGGGTGGAATATCAGTTCCTCCACTACGCACATCTTATAGAAACATGCTGCCATTGCACCAAATTCCTCTTTGGCATAAATTTTGATGCCAGGCCAAAAAAAAAAGCATACTCAAGCATTGTGAAATTGCATCATAACGGTAGTTGTGGAGGTCTCACAGAGCTGCTGCCTGGTAACATTCATTAAAAGATGTATCTGGAAAACATAATGGCCCCAAATCCAGCTTGCTAATAGCAGGGAAATACAGGAGGCAGATTTCCATGGTTTCAACTGTAAACATTTGGGATTGGCTAGAATTAGAGTTAGACAAGTATGGCTTTCAAAAGCAAAGATCAGTGGGAATTAAAACCCCTTTCGCTCCTCAGAAGGAGCCAAGTAGGCAGGGCTTCCTGCCATGGAGGCACTGTGTGGGCGTGGGCATACACAGATGAAACCTGGAGAGAGGGAATGTTGTGTTGGTATATAATGGTGAAATGCATACCTGGTTTTTCCAGTAAAATTGACAGAGGTACACAAGGGATAGACATGTCCAACTGTCAAATGTTTAGAGCAGTGTTTCTCAACCTTTTTTACACTAGTAACCGGCTTTCTGCCTTCCTAAACTGTGTCAGGGAGATCTCAGGGACCAGCAAGGAGACTGCCACGGACCGGCGCAGGTCCATGGGCCAGTCGTTGAGAAACACTGAGCTAAAGAATAATTCCAACTGAAAAACACAAAAGTGGGGAAACAGTTTGATTTTTATGCACTTTAATTAGGAAGGATGTACCTGGCTGAATTCCAAGCTCTTGAGAGATCATTTGATACATAGAGGGGAAGGGAAAGGCAGTATCATATTGTAAAACAAAACATAAATTTCCTTTTCAGGAAAATATCATTCCCACTAGAAACCATTAAAACATCTCAAATGTGTATGTGTATTTTGATACAGTGATTGGCATGTAACATCTGAAACAAATCCCCTGTCCATAATTTTAATAGCTTCAACTATTTTTATATAGGGAATATCAATAGCAGATGTTAAACAAAATCTAATTTTTAAATGACAGTTTGCTGGGGCTGTGTGTACTGCTACCTTCTAATGAGCATAATCCATATCCAAAACTGTTTTAGACCTTTCACTGAATTCCTTGCCCTGAAGTTGAGGGGCTATAAGGTGTACAACCTAATGAAAGATCATGGTTTCCATCTGAGATTCTGGTGACAAATCACTCCAATGCTTTGTTGCTATTGCATATGATATCGCTAGAATTGCATCCATATGGAGAGGTTGCGGGGGGCGGGTCTCAATTTTTCATAGAATTCCCCTTATTTCATAGGAAACAGAGGACTGGATTTCCCCCCTGCAGAACTAACATGGACCCTGAGGCATTAAATAAACTGTTTTAGGGAATTCTGCTGAAGCCTTCTGTTCTGCCTACTTGCTCCACTGGTGCCTCTATTTCCATGCCCCAAATTTTTTGAACGAGACCTGCTCCCATGGGCTGCCTTGCTGTTCACTGTCCCCAACTTGTTTCCGGAGGAGGTTTTTGGCATTGCATGAAGGACGGGAGCTACAGATTCTTGCCTCAAAGGGACTGTATCCTGGTTTGTAAGTCAGTTGTTTCTGCCTGGGCTTGTCAAATTAAGTCAAGCCCAGTTTATTTTTAAAATGACAGTATTTCATATTAGAAAGACAAAGTGGGTGAGGTAACATCTTTTATTTTTAGTATAGATTATTGTGGGCCAGACACAGCTACAACTACACTGCATACAACAATGGAAGTATGTTACATTTCCATACTGTTGCTTCTTACCAATATTTCTACTCTCCAAGTATGAAGTAATGACAGATCAGTTTTAATCTGTCACATTTCCCTCCCACTGAACAGTGGTTTTTGACCAAGGTCTGCAGGATTGGGCTCTATGGGCCTTATACTGTCACTACTGAAAATATTTAAGGTAAATATTTTTTGTTTTCTTTTTTTTTTAAAGGAGCAGGTAAGGCAGCAAGGATAATAAAAAATAAACCTACAAGAACGAGAATGTTTTTGCTTAGCAAAAACGAGAAATGCTCAGGTGCATTCCGCTCCTGGGAGGGGGCAGAAGGAGTCCGCTATCAAACTTCCCTTTGATTAAAGAGCAACAGTGAGTGGCTTTAAAGACCATCCCTAGGATAAGAGGTCTGAGATAGGAGGAAGGAGAATAAAGCAAGAGGAAATGGAGCAATCTTCAGGGCTCCGCAAAGAGATTTGGAAGATACCTCCTATTTTGCCACTAATGGTGGGGATAGCAACAAAGTGGCAAAACCAACATAATGTCATTCTCTGAAGAACTGTTGACCTGTAGTACCATGATGTGCCACACAATGTCAGACTCGCATACAGCTAGGAACGGAAAAATGGCTCGGATACTTCATATATTGCTCAAACAGTTGGCATCAGGGATCTCATTAAGACTCATGACTCACTATCCAACAGTCTTTGCCAATCTTTTTAAAAGCTCTGCTATAGTTAATGTCCATCTTAATCATACTGCTGCAATTTCATTATATAAACAGTTCTTAATGAGTAAGAGTCAATGCGCCAGCTCTATTGCACTGTGTTTTAGAGTATTAGTGCAAAGAAGAAAACTGCCTCATGGGATGATACTAGAGGACCTACAAAGATCTCATTAAATTTCAAAGGACTTTGCTTCCAAGTGATTTATCAATCCTGTTTGCTTAACTACAGTTCTGCAAGTGTGAGAAATAGGTGTCTGCAAAGGATTTTCAAAAACAGTGATAATCCCCATTGATATTGAATTGGATCATCGGGGCTTATGATTTATGAGTTTACCATGCCCCTGTTGCTGAAAAAGTAAGTACAAACCACATCAGTAACCAGCTCCAGGACTTTCTCCTTAGCACCAATTATAGTGCTATCCCTTAAAAAGACAGTGCTAGTCATAAAGGACTATTATTCATCCCCGATGTAACTCCACGTCAGCCAATGTCAAGGATGAATTTGACCCAATATGTCCTATTAGCTCTGCCTATATTTGTAGCGAGTCATGCATACTTTACTATTCTGTCTGCTTGTGATGAGCTGTAAAGGACTTTGTCTATGATTATGTCCAGAAAACACACTGCTTTCAAATAGCCTTTCCTTTCCCTCCCTCTCTGAATTTAGTTTTACAAAATAGGTAGAGTCACATATTGTTCCTTCTGCATCAAACATCCCCCAACCTTCCAAATATGTGACTGAAAATCTAGTAAATAATTAGTCTCCAATTTAAATGGCATGTGGTAGGAAACAAGTGACAGATTCTCAAGATAAAAATCAATAGTGTTTTCAGACCTTGCTTGGCAATATTTCATTTTACTCATTTCTAGAAAGTATGAAATCTGTAACTAAGCTATTTCCCCTTTGCTGACAAAACTTTATCTGTTTATAGGATAGGATATCAGGGACCTTGGAAGGTCATCTAGTCCAACCCCCTGCTCAAAGCAGGGCCAATCCCCAATTTTTGCCCCAGATACCCAAATGGCCCCCTCAAGGATTGAACTCACAACCCTGGGTTTAACAGGGCAATACTCAAACCACCGAGCTATCCCTCCCCCCAATCTCTCTCCTAGAGATTGGCTTATACCAAAACCCTAGATCCAAAGAGCTATGGAATCTGAGGAAGTGTAGATTCTACTCCAGATCTGAACTTCTTGTCTGGTTGTTCTCTCTCTCTAATGGGCCAGACTAAACCTCAACTGTTCCAATACAAGAGTGATAGGCTCAGAGTTAAAACAAAGAAACAAAAAAAACCCCACCTAGATAGCTAAAATAAACTCAAGTTTTGAAGTTATTCAAATTCAGACTTATGTGGCTTAGTAAACTATTTATCTGCTAGCCTATGTAACTAATGAGAAATTGGACACATCACAATGAAACCTGTGTGCAAGTCCAGTCTGACAATCTGCATTGTGCAAATAGGCTGCTTCTAGCCGCTGTGGTTGAGTGGTAACATTGTCTTTACTTCCTAGTGCCTGTCCAAGCCTGTGGTGACATCACGAGGCTGGCATACTGCTCTGAAAGCCTATGTGTTTTCCGGTGAGGAATAGTGTTTGATGGTTAAATCACTAATACAGCTTGTGTTGGGGGGAAGCTGTATTTCCTTGGAGAACTGAGTGTGAATAAGTTTTATATTTAATGTTACAAAATGTGTTGTCGATATTAACAAAAGACAAGTAGAGAAAAACAGGCAAGGTAAGCAGGTAAAAGTTATGGCCTCGATACTGACAGTGTATCTTTAAATAACATAGAGTATTTATTCATAATTGGAACTAGCTAAAGTGTATCTTAAAGTCAATTGTTAGAACACTTTATGCCTAATTTGCAACTCATATAACCAATTTACCTTTTATAATATGCTGCACGTACATTGCATGCACCAAAGACTGCAAGACAGAAATATATATAGTTCAACTTATCAGAGCTCAGCATTTGCATCCTTCTATGCATCTGCCAAGAAAAAATAAACACACCCTCTCTGCTTCCTACTTATGTTCAGTATTCTTCTAATGCCTAATGAACAGCTTGTAGAAGGGGACGTGCAAATACAAATTGTAAATGTGATTTACTTCATCAGTAGGCTGAATGCTGACACTATCTCAGCCAAGAAGACAACTTGGGAAGCCCAAGTGGTCCAGCAACAAGAGAGTTAGGCTGAGATTCAGGAGCCCTGGGTTCTCTTTCCCATGTACACCTGTGACTTCACTTCAGTTTCTTCTCCATACGTTTGTCTTGTCTGTTTAGATTGCAAACTTGTCTGGAGCAAGGTCTTTCTCTCACTGTGTATTTGTAAAAACAACGAGGAATCCTTGTGGCACCTTAGAGACTAACAAATTTATTTGGGCATAGGCTTTCATGGGCTATAACCCACTTCATCAGATGCATGGATTGGAAAATACAGTGGGTATAAAAATATAGCACATGAAAAGATGGGAGTTGCCTTACCAAGTGGGGGGTCAATGCTAATGAGGCCAATTCAATCAGGGTGGATGTGGCCCATTCCCAACAGTTGACAAGAAGATGTGAGTATCAACAGAGGGAAAATTATTTTTTATAGTGACCTAGCCATTCCCAGTCTTTTTTCAGGCCTAATTTGATGGTGTCAAGTTTGCAAATTAATTCCAGTTCTGCAGTTTCTAGTAGAAGTCTGTTTTTAATGTTTTTTGTTGAAGAATGGCTACTTTTAAGTCTGTTATTGAGTGTCCTGGGAGATTGAAGTGCTCTTCTACTGCAGTGGTTCTCAACTGTGGTCCACCACTTGTTCAGGGAAAGCCCCTGGTGGGTCGGGCTGGTTTGTTTACCTGCTGCGTCCGCAGGTTTTAGCTGATCGCGGCTCCCACTGGCTGCGGTTCACCGCTCCAGGCCAATTGGGGCTGCAGAAAGCAGCCCAGGCCAAGGGACGTGCGGCTGCCCTTCCCGCAGCCCCCATTGGTCTGGAGCGGCGAATCATGGCCAGTGGGAGCTGCAATCGGCCAAACCTGCGGACGTGGCAGGTAAACAAACCAGCCCGGCCTGCCAGGCGCTTTGCCTGCACAAGCGGTGGACCACAGATGAGAACCACTGTTCTACTGGTTTTTGAATGTTACAGTTCTTGATGTCTGATTTGTGTCCATTTATTCTTTTGCATAGAGACTGTCCGGTTTGGCCAATGTACATGGCAGAGGGGCATTGCTGGCACATGATGGCATATATCACATTGGTAGATGCTCAGGTGACCAAGCCTCTGATAGTGTGGCTGATGTGATTAGGCCCTATGATGGTGTCCCCTGAATAGATATGTGGACAGAGTTGGCAACGGGCTTTGTTCATAGATTCATAGATTCATAGATACTAAGGTCAGAAGGGACCATTCTGATCATCTAGTCCGACCTCCTGCACAACGCAGGCCACAAAATCTCACCCACCCACTCCTATTTAAAACCTCACCCATGTCTGAGCTATTGAAGTCCTTAAATCATGGTTCAAAGACTTCAAGGAGCAGAGAAGCCTCCAGATAGGTTCCTGGGTTAGTGGTTCTGTTGTGTGGTGTGTAGTTCCTGGTGAGTATTTGCTTCAGGTTGGGGGACTGTCTGTAAGCAAGGACTGGCCTGTCTCCCAGGGTCTCCTCTGTTGATACTCACACGTTCTTGTCAACTGTTGAGAGTGGGCCATATCCACCCTAATTGAATTGGCCTCGTTAGCACTACAAAAAGTAATTTTCCCTCTGTTGATATTCACCCCTTCTTGTATACTGTTGGGAAGGGGCCACTTCCACCCTGACTGAATTGATCTCATTAGCACTGACCCCTCCCCCCCAACTTGGTAAGGTAATTCCCATATTTTCATGTGCTGTATTTTTATACCTGTCTACTGTATTTTCCACTCCATGCAATGTGTTAGTCTCTAAGGTGCCATAAGGACTCCTCATTATTTTTGCTGTTACAGACTAACACGGCTACCCCTCTGAAACCTGTATATTTGTACAGGGCCTAGCACAGTCTCAGAGCCAAGGGCTGCTACTATAATACAAATAAATACATAATAATTATTATTATAGGAAAGACTTAACACTGCTTTTCTTCTTCACACTCCTTGGCCTGCTTTACTTTGCCTGCTGGGTCAGCAAGCCACAGTTCATCATTGTGTTAAATCACTACTCCCAAGAAAATCCTGCTAGAATAGGTATGCGCCCATTAGAGGCTAAAGCAAATTGTATTTTTTTTAATTACATGGTCCATTCAAATGTTTAATTTTAATATTTTATACTCTTTTGGTATAACCAACACATCTTCCAGCTCATGTGTGCCTGCATTTGCACTCTGTAAACAAACTGACCCTTCTAAACCAGGAGGAACACCAATAGCATGCGGAGAGCTCTTTTTATAGATGGTGAGCCAGGAATGAGAGTTGTCAATTATTGCTGTGTTCCAAGGGTGGCTCATTGTGAGGATGTGAACAGCAGAGCCAGCTGTGGGCTGTCAGGACATCTGTGTGGCTGGGAGCACTGGAGCAGGGCCCCGGGGAAACAGGTGGGTACGCCAAGCTAAAAAGATATTTCTGTCTTTTCCCAGGGGAGGAAGCCTGTGTGATTTGCCACCTTGTGTGCTGGGTCCCCGGGCCCTTCACCCTGGCAGGCTTTCTGGTGGCTGGAGGAACAGGCTGACTGACTTACCTCCCATGGGGACTACTCTGGTGCTGAGCTCACAGTACCAGTGGTGGCACAGGGAGTCCAAGCCTTGGCACTTAGTGAGGGCTCCACTCCCGGGTGAACTGCGTGGATTGCTTCATCTGTCCTGGGAACTCCCCTCAGTTCCTGCCGCTCTCTGAGCACAGGGCTAGCGGTGCCGGGGGTACCTTGAGCCAGGGCTATGGCATAGAGCTGGCTGCAGAGACTTGCTGGGCACCAAGACACTTGTCATGTCAGAAACCACCCTGCCCCACACCAGGCTAGAGCCCAGGTGTCTTGCATTTGGGGCCCCTCTCAATGGCCAGTGAGCACCCGGGGAGTACCTGCTCTGTTGGGGATAGCTAACAGCAGGGGCCATGTACTCCCCTCCCAGGAGCCACAGCTGAGGGTCTGTCTTGTGCAGAGGGTGAGTGAGGGTGAGGGCCAGGTGCTGCTCACTAAAGGTGTAGGCCTATGGCTGGCATGGTGGCCCTTGCTGGCTGAGAGTGCTGGAGTCTCTGGCATGGCTGGAGGAGCAGGAGCTTTGAGAGGCTCAGTGCTGCTACCTGACCTTTCTGGATGATGATGTAGCATTTTCTGGGAGTGAGTCTTTCTGGGGAAAAAGTGTGTCACCTTCAAGTGGGCTAGAATTTACTTCACTGCCCTTCTCCAGTGCCTAAAAAAGCCCAACTCCCACAGAAAAGCACATGGAGACCCAGAATTCAGTCACTGAGGATTTTCAGCAAGAATTGCACAGGGTCAACCTCCCCACAACCACCTCCAAAAGAACAAAAGGAATGAATTTAATTCTTACGTACCAACTTTATAAAATCTTATAATGGTAAACGAATATCATCATTATCGTAAAACTAAATTTTTATAACAACATAGCTGCTTTCTAATCCACAGACATTATCTTTACAGTTGTACGTAAACATAAAGAAAACAAATTAAATCTCCACAGAAACACTGTGAGAAGTCATACCGAGTTCCCAAAAACTCAGGCTGAGTTCATCTGTATGTCAGCTACAGTCTTTGATCATAAAAATCTATAAAGTCAAAAACACTGCAACAACAGCTTCCCTCCACTTGCTTGTAGAAATCTCCAGCTGGAATCCAGGCAGACTCTTCCTCCTGGCTGGAATCACTCAGTTAGGCAGTTTACAAATTAACCAACCACTCAGATTAAGTAGATAATTTAAAAAAAAAAATCCTGATGCAAAGTGCTGCCCTGTCAGGGGAAACCAGCCTGCTTTCTGCTCCTGTCATCAGCTTCTCCCAGCCCACACAGGCACATGGCCTTTTGTGATACCACTGCCCTGACTGCTTGCCCTCAACGTAGTCCAGCTACGGGGAATCCATTGAGCATACCCGAAACTATCACACCCAATTCAAGACACTTCAGGGTGTGGAGTGCTTATTGTGCATCTGCCTACCAACAATGGCCCAGACACAACTCATTTCTGCCCCCTCCTACTCTATGCATCTCAAAGAGACATCTCCCTACTAGGCATCTGGGAAAAGAGCAGCAGTTGCTCGCGGACCAGCACTTGGCATTTGCTAGACAGAGCCAGCCTTGTTCCTTCACTCCCGTTATCTGTGCCCCTTATGGGTTTTCTGGGGACTGGGCTTGCGGAGCCATTTGTTCCCTAGTCCCACTCCTGTGCTTGGGCAGGGTGTGTGTGTGTGGATGTGGTTACTGGTACCTGGCGTGTTTCCCAGTGTCAGTCAATCACTTACATATAACATTGCACACACAGCTATTTGCAAAGTTCTTTACTGCTGCTGAGCATTATTCTGATGGTCTGGATAGAGGTAAGCTCTGAAACTATAGGGCTGAGCACTCAGTTTCCCTGTTTTTTGAGTGTACCCACATCTAAGCATGTAAAATTAACCCTCTTCACCTTCCCCTGCTCCAAGGGGAAACATTGGTTTGTGGGGGATACAAACCTGCCTCTGCTGCATTGAAGTGTTTCTTTCCCTGGTTCAGAATAAGTCACCCTAAGCTGCTAACTAGCCCTGTGGTGTATACAACTTTGTTTAGAATTGGTGGCCTCTTCCTTTTGCAGTAGTAGAAAAAAGTGTTACTGGTGTGATGGTGGCTGTCCTGTTGAAATGAAAACAGCTGAGGTCTGATTTTTTTTAACTTTTATCAGATAAAATGACTTGTGTTCTAATGGACCTTTGTTTCTTTCAATTACTTAAATGTATTAATTTTCAGGAAGACCAAGGGATCTACCATGGCAAAGTCAGAAATGGAACTGGTAAAAATCAACATCACCTAATTGTCAGGATAAATTATCTTAATTGGAAATATGAGGAATGGACAAAGTGGTAAGTAAAAGAATTATTTTACCCAAGCCAACGGTTCTTATTCTTGAAGTTGCAACCCCACTGTTGGTCATGAAACTTTCTAGAGTCATGTTTTCCACACACAAAGATCAACTATGTAATTGTGTGAATGACTTATTCTCATTCGAATTGAGGAAGAACAGAAGTAAAGGCTAAACAAAAGAGAGCATGCAAAGACCCTCTCAGTAACACTATGCACGAAACACAAAGGACGTGCTTTTCAGATGAACAAAGCAGCTCCTATGGAGTTTAGCTGGATTTGTGGGTGCTAAAAATCACAGGCCCACAATGATAGTTGTCCCTGCATTTAAAGGTACACCACCCAAAAAAGTAGAATAAGAACATATTGCATACTCAACACCATTTCTTCCTGTAGTAATATTTTGTTAATAAAGAAATTTTTTTAAGTTCTAACAGTAGTCTTGTATTTGTCATGGCTGAAAGTGCTTGAAACTAAAGCAACATTTCTCAAACTGAGGGGTCCCAACCCAAAAGGGGGACCCTATTGTATGGGGGTCTTGGTATTGCTACCCTTACTTCTGCGCTGCCTTCAGAGCAGGGTGCCTGGCCAGCAGCCACCACTATCCAGCTGCTCAGCTCTGATGGCAGAGAGGGAAGCAGCAGCTGCTGGCCGGGCACCCAGCACTGAAGGCAATGCTGCTACCAGGAGCAGCACAAAAGTAAGGGTGGCATGGAATTGGGGGGGTCATAATCAGTGATGAGCTGCCAAAATCTGAAGAACCGGTTCCTTCAGTCGCTCCAGATCTTGGGCAGCACTTCGGAGACACGTCCTTCACTTGCTCTGGGTCTTCAGTGGCACGGGGGGGGACCCGCCACCAAAGTGTAGCCGAAGACCCGGGGCGCTGCCGGGTGAGTAAAAAGGGATTCTCAAGGGGAGCCTCCCCAGCCGGGAGCTCAGGCAGGCCAGACAGGATGGTCCTGCGGGCCAGAGTTTGCCCAACCCTTTAACAACCGGTTCTAAACCGGCTTCTAAATTTAACAACTGGTTTTGCGTGAACCGGCTCCAGCTCATCACTGGTCATAACAGCCTGTAATATTTTCAAAGAGGATCCCATCAAAAAGTTTGAGAACCCCTATAATGCAGTGGCCTGCAGTACACCATCATACTCCTTTTATGCTTGTGCATTCTGCTCTGTATAATTAGAAAGACCTACAAGGAAACAAAAAGATTCTGGCTTAAGGCCTTTGAATATGTAGTATGAAATACTCGTTGCTAACTTGCCCTCTTTCTTAATAGATCAAGGTCTCCCAGACTCTGTTTTGTGATATTTGCCTCAGTGGGCTGGATCCTACACCCATTACTCAGACAAAACTCCCACGGAAATCAAACAATCTGGAACCATACAGGAATTCTTAGTGATAAATATCATTTCAGTCAGGAAAATGAGACTCCCCATAAATTACAAAGAGTCCTTCCCATGGAGCTCTGCTCCAATGACATGCTTTATGTATTATCCATTATTAATCGTTCTGTGTTAACCCTTGCAAGTTGAGTTCTTAAACACATTTCTAGTTATAGTAATGGAATTATTTGACCTTTTTTTAGGGTTGGTTATAACTCAACTCATCCTCTTTTTAAATACATTGTAAATATTTGGAAGGTATTTATACATAGCTGTATTCTAGAATCAGACAGCTTTACTATTTATGTAATGTTTAAAACTGATCATTACATGTTTCAAATGAATGTGAAGGAGTACTCTGTAAAATTGACACATTATTAAAGGGGTGCTGAAAAGATGGCTAGGCCCACATATTTTGATTTTGTTAAATAAGATTTTACAAGATTGAGCACAAGTAAAAATATTGTCCTTGGCCTCTTTTTAAAAATCAACGTACAGGGTTAATAGGAATTAAACATTTATCCTGCAATAGTGAAAACATTAACATAATACTGTACTCCTATGTGGTGATAGGAAAATGAAACTGACCTATAAACAGGAAGTGAAACTGGTTAATGTATATGCTCTGTCCAAGCAGAGTGAAGTGGAAAAGTTAAACAAATGTGAAAAGTAGCCTAGATTAAAATGGTAAGGGTTTCTTTAAAATCAAAGTTTAGTTGCACAGGTAAGGATTTCTTGAATGCAATTGTTTTAACTGTGTCCCTTTGTGATCTTCATTTGGATTTAATTCTGTTTAGTAAGATAAATTCTGTTAAAAGCTCAATTTCTTTTCTATATTTTCATATATAAAAATAGAGGGTGACTGGCTAGCCACTAGAGACCTGGGTTCAAATACAATTTTCCTATGAGTTAAATTAATTTGGGTTTAGGCTTGTTTTCTTGTGATCTGCTACAACAACAAGAAGTCCTCATAAAGTTAAGCTGTTGCTGTTCAGGAAATGGAAGAGGTATATTTAGTTGCGCTGTGTTAAGAAGACTGTGTAGTTTCTGTCCCTATACCAATGTGTTTGGCTTTAGCCAGTGCCATCAGATCCCCAAAATGTAAAGGTTTTCAGGATTTTAAAGTAAGATTACTGTAGCAGCTTTCCCTGGTTTAATTATTTTATATTGCAGCTGGTTGATTGATGCATTGCTGATTGCTCTCTGAAAAGTATTAAAAGATTTTGTCGCTTCCATTGATACAACCTATTCCAAAAAACTCCAAAGAGTTCAGTGTTGGATTAGAAGGAAACTTTGGAGCAAACCATGTCTCTCCTCATATCCTGTCAGCTCATTTCCTTGGTAGCTCGGTCTGGCTGGAAGGAATTGTGATCAAATGTAATTATTTTGAACGTTTATGTACCTTTGATTAGGCTTTATTTCCCTGCCTGCTTGAAAGGGGTGTATATATAAAAATAAAGCCCTCTCCTCCCACCCTTTCTGTGTCACTTGTCATCTTAGGTCTTGATTCTATAATCACACCTGTATAGGCAGGCCCCTCTACTTGTGTGAAACCCCACTGACTTGAGTGCGGCTCCGTGATGCTGTAAGAGTCTACCAGCATGGATCTGATTGCAGGGTTGGAATCCATGACTGTAAGGTCATGTGGAAATGGGTGTGTTTGTGGAGCACCTAGCGTTATGGGGTGGAGATGGGAGGGAATGAATCCTGTCATTTACACATGTGGCTGGTGTAACCTTAGTTCTTATTCTTATTCTTAGTTATTCAAATAACTTAGCAAAGTGATTCTCGTCCTACTTGTACCATTATGTGCTATAACTATGACAGTGATGCTCCTTCCACCTTGTTCTCCTGGGTGGAAAAGTGCAAAGATGTTGCATGCCTTGGAAGGGAACATTCAGTTTACAATTTCTGCAAAGGGTGATCACAGGATATTAAGTAGCTAAATTAAGTAGATTTTAGGGAGGGACACAGATGGAAGAAGTCATAAAAATGCTCTCAAAACCAGATCTAAATATATTTAGTTGACCATGTCTCTCCTAATCAACTACAAATTGAAATGGCCCTCTTAAAAATGAATGAATGCATGAATGAATGAATGAGAATTTTAACTTTATGTAGGGAATGACTTAGGTGTATAACAACTTAGTGTTGGGTATACAAACCACAGAAGATCATCTTATATTAATAAAAATATTAAAATAAATGATTTCTTGTAAACATGATTTCAAGTATTGTTACTTCTGTGATTGACGTCTATAATTACTACTAAAACAAAGCCAGTGTCTGACTTCACTAACTAGACTTCTTGACAGGTTTCAGAGTAGCAGCATCCGATGAAGTGAGCTGTAGCTCACGAAAGCTTATGCTCTAATAAATTTGTTAGTCTCTAAGGTGCCACAAGTACTCTTTTTCTTTTTGTAGATTTCTTGATGACACCTAAAGTTATACAAAGTGTTTGTTATTGTCCTGCTATAAAAAAAGACACTTGAAAGAAGAAATACTGATCTCACAACTCTCAAACACAGTACATGCAACAAACATAAAGTGTGTTGTAAAAATTTTAATTAAAAAGTAATAGCATAGCATGCCATCGATGACTATACCTAGTACAATGTCCACCTTTCACAGATGAAGAAAATAATTCTTTAGAAACAGAGTATGGGTTATTCATCTGCAGGGATTAGCAAGTTATCAGTATGCAGGAAATAATAGAATCATAGGGCTGGAAGGGACCTCAAGATGTCGTCTAGTCCAGGGGTTCTCAACCTTTTTCTTTCTGAGCCCCCATCTCCCATGCTATAAAACTCCACGGCCCACAACAACTGGTTTTTTGCATATACAATAGATTAAAAGCTAGGGCCAGCATTAGGGGGCAGCAAGCAGGGCAATTGCATGGGGTCCCATGCCACAGGGGGCCCCGCAAAGTTACGTTGCTTGGGCTTCGACTTCAGCCCCAAGTGGCAGGATCAAGCTTCGGCGTTCTGCCCAGGGCCCCAGTGAGTCTAACGCCCAGATCTACTCTCTGGTTTATTTTGGCGAACGCCCTGAAACCTGCTCGCAATTGCCCAGGGGACTCCAGACCTTTGGTTGAGAACTGCTGATTTAGTCCAATCCCCTGCTCTTATGGAAGGACTAAGTATTATCTAGACCATCCCTGATAGATGTTTGTCTAACCTGCTCTTAAAAATCTCCAATGACAGAGATTCCACAACCAACCTAGGATATTTGTTCCAGTGCTTAATCGCCTTAACAGTTAGGAAGTTTTTCCTAATGTACAACTTAAACTGCTCTTGCTGCAATTTAAGCCCATTGCTTCTAGTCCTATCCTCAGAGATCATGTTTTCTAGACATTTAATCATTTTTGTTGCTTTTCTATGGACTTTCTCCAATTGTCCACATCTTTCCTGAAATGTGGTGCCCCGAACTGGACACAATACTTTAGTTGAGGTCTAATCAGTGCAGAGTAGAGTGGAAGAATTAATTCTCATGTCTTGCTTACAGTACTCCTGCTTATACATCCCAGAATGATGTTTCCTTTTTTTTTTTTTTTTGCAACAGTGTTACAGTGCTGACCAGGGGTGAGCTGGAGCCGGTTCTCTCCGGTTCGCGCGAACTGGTTGTTAAATTTTGAACCAGTTTTAGAACTGGTTGTTAACTTGCTTCTCTGCAGGGGGCGCTAAGGCTTTGATGGGCTCCAGCCGGGAAGTGATGTAATTCCTCCTCCAGCCGCTGGGGGCGCTGTGCTGCAGGAGCCATGTGGGCTGCCACCTGACCCTGGGCACGAGCCCTGGTGCCGCTGCTGCTCCCCTGGCCCTGGGGCTCCCGATGCTGCCTGGTGGGTCCCTGGCTGCTCTGCTGGGCCTGGGCTGCATCCTGCTGCTCTCCCCGTGAGTACCCACCACCCTGCCCACAGCCAGCCCCCGTCTCCAGCCAGCCCCATCCCTGCATCCTCTGCTCGCAGCCAGCCCCCATCTCCAGCCAGCCCCTTCCACATCCCCTGCCCTGCCCACAGCCAGCCCATCTCCAGCCACCCCGGCCCCCCTGCCTCCAGCCACCCCCGCACCCGCTGCCCTGCCCGCAGCCAGCCCCTGCCACATGCACCCCCTGCCCTGCCCGCAGCCAGCCCTGCACCCCCTGCCTCCAGCTAGCCCTGCCCCACGCCCCTGTCTGCAGCTGGCCCCACGTCCACTGGTGCCCTGCAGTTTCCAGGGCAGTAACCCTGCACACCTGCTTCAATGAGGGGGGCAGGGAGCAGCTGGGACCCACACATGTGCACACTCTACAGTGACCAGACAGCAAGTGTGAAAAATCAGGACAGGGGTTGGGGGGTAATAAGAGCCTATATAAGAAACTGGGACATCTGGTCACCCTAGCACACCCCCAGGGAGTGGTGGAGACCCACCCACACGTGAAACGGAGCTCATTTCTAGTTCAGGCCCATTTTTTTAAAAAATAACTTTAGGCAGGATTAACATACATCCATATTTTCCCGGACAGGTCAGGCTTTTTGGTTCTTAAATCGCCATCCAGGAGGAATTTTTAAATTTTAAAAATTCCTCCTGGGAAAATACAGACATATGGTAACCCTGTTGGTACAAAAAATACATACTGGGACACATCCCTTAAATCAGAACTTTTTATAGGGAACCGGTTGTTAAAATTTTGGCAGTTCATCACTGGTGCTGACTCGTATTTATCCTGTCATCCACTATGACCCCCAGATCCCTTTCCGCAGTACTCCTTCCTAGGCAGTCATTTCCCATTTTGTATGTGTGCAACTGATTGTGCCTTCCTAAATGGAGTACTTTGCATTTGTCCTTACTGAATTTCATCCTATTTATTTCAGACCATTTCTCTAATTTGTCCAGCTCATTTGGAATTTTAATCCTATCCTCCAAATCACTTTCAACCCCTCCCAGCTTGGTATCATCTGCAAACTTTTTAAGTGTACTCTCTATGCCATTATCTAAATCACTGATGAAGATATTGAACAGAACTGGACCCAGAACTGCTCCCTGCAGGACCTCACTCGTTATGCCCTTCCAATTTGACTGTGAACCACTGATAACTACTCTCTCGGAACAGTTTTCCAGTCAGTTATGCACCCACACTAAAGTAGCTCTATCTAGTTTGTATTTCCCTACTTTGTTTAGGAGAAGGTCATGCGAAACAGTATCAAAAGCCTCACTAAAGTCAAGATATACCACATCTACCACTTCCCCCCATCCAAAAGGCCTGTTACCCTGTCAAAGAAAGCTATCAGGTTGGTTTGACACAATTTGTTCTTGACAAATCCATGCTGACTGTCTTTTAGAAGTTTGCAAATTGACTGCTTAATTATGTGCTCTGTTATCTTTCCAGATACTGAAGTTAAGCTGACTGACTGTAATTCCCTGGGTTGTTCTTAGTCCCCTTTTTATAGATGGGCACTATATTTGCCTTTTTCCAGTCCTCTGGAATGCCTGAAAAAGCACCAGCTGGTCAGCTTCCTCGCTCTGTGGATATTATTACTTATGATGATTTGGTGAAGATATGTAAACCTGGAAACAGAGTTCAGGTAGTGGGAAATATTACTGCCTCCCATCCAAGAAAGGAAACCTCACCTCTGGCACATTTAGGTAGGAGCTAATTTGTGCTCAGTTTGTTAAGTTGTTTTAAGTGTGAAACAGAAAACCTTTTTTTTTCCTCCATTCCAACAATTCTAAAGAAATATACCAACCCCTTGCAGTCAAGTTAAGGTCTGTGCTCTGCATGAACAACAACTTTATTTATATTTCATTTGGATAACTTGGCAGGAGGCATTTTCTCATTACACCTTTTTAAAAGTAACTTTCTTATATACTCTTTTCTCAGAAGTAGTGTATAGAATAAAGAGAACAAATTAAAAAGGGATAACTTTAGAGGCCACAAATCAAGGTGTGTTCCATTGCTTTTATGGTACAGAAATGCAACTTGTTTTCAAAATATTTCTTCTGATTTGCAGCATAGCTTAAAAGAGTTGTCTGGTCAGCTATACATGACTAAGTGCAAGCCTCTTTGAAAACAAACAAAAAACCTGCTTGTCATTCTCTTTCTTTCCCTCAAGTAGAAATCCTCTCCCAAAACTCAAAAATCCATTCTGTAGTTGGGTACCTTCTACAGCATGGAAAACATGGCTTAATCAGGTTATTTTTGAGGTGGGGAGAATGGGAGGATGGCAGGGAGGAAGAGGGGAGAGAAAAATCCCAAATGCTGGAAAACTATGTTATTCTGATGTTGAGAATTCATTAAATTCTCTTTTTAGGGGAGGATTTCCTTCATTAAGGCATAGTAAAAAGGATAAATCTAATAACCATTTTAAAATCAAGAATTTGATTCTTTGCCCACTTTTTTCCTAAGCAGCTCTTATGCCATGAAGACAATAGTCTTCATCCCAGTATTTGTTTAATAGTTAATTTATGTAATTTTCTTTGCATCTGGGTAAAAAATATCTAGCACAATAAGGCTGGCTAATAATATTAAAACTGATGAGCAAAGAAATAGCACCACATTCTCAGCTGATGGTGTGGCAAAGATCAAGCAATTCTGCAAAGCTCAAACTAAAGTGTATTACAAATTGCACTAACAGAGGCTAATGGATAATGAGATTCTATTCTAATGTTGATAATATGCAATTTAAGTGTTTCCTGTTTCTTAAATAGGATATCTTTGACCATTTAAGCAAGTCTTTAGCACCAAGCATTTGTGGCCATGAGTATATTAAAAAAGCCATTTTGTGTATGCTACTTGGAAGTAATGAGAAAGTTCTCAACAATGGGACCCGCCTTAGAGGAGACATCAATATCTTATTAATAGTAAGAGTATGTAGAGTTAATAGTGCATTGATGAGTTATTTTTATTGTCCCCCTCCTCCTCCTCATGCTAGTGTTGTTGTTATATCTATTGCATAAGTATTGCATCCATTCATATTAATAAGTGTCAAACTATTATCTCTTTCTTTGTTTTAACAAATGCATCAAAACCTTAATATTTCCTGATATTACCCAGAACATTTCATGTTCCAAAGTAGCTAGGGCAAGTATCTGCATTTCAGTGCATCCCATAGCTATGGCCGTGTAGTTTCCTATTTCTAAATTTTTCTTATGCATAAGCCATGTGGTAGTATTAAGCCATTGTCAAAGATTTCATCTGGCTTTTAGGTTACCCAGACCAATTCTACATTGGCATGTATTTATTTTTGTATCAGGCTGTCCTGCAGTCGAGCCAGGGAGCTTAATTTGTTCTTAATAGTTTCCAAATCCACTGAGTTGGCAAGTCCTGCTCCCGCTCCAAACCCACCCAGCATGGTATCCATAATATCTCTTTTAGTTCTGGGGTGAGGAGTATCTGGGAGGGACAATTTGTGCGTCCTCATCCAGGCTAACAGTATAGGGAGAGGTTTCAGAGTTGCAGATGTGTTAGTCTGTACCCGAAAAAAGAAAAGGAGGACTTGTGGCACCTTAGAGACTAACAAATTTATCTGAACATAAGCTTTCCTGAGCTACAGCTCACTTCATCAGATAAAAGGGCATACGCTTGGGCTCTACTCTTGAGACATTTAATCCTGTCCAATCCAGGTCAATTTTTACTTCTACCAGAAGGGGGCTCACCAAGACTTTCACTGGAGTAGTTTGGACCTTAAATAAGGTAGGTTTTGCCATATGTAACGGGGTGTTTCTTATAAACGCATGTTCTTTCTCCCATTTCCAGTCACACCCATCAGGGAATGGTATTGCATGGGTGAGACTCGGGCACTATACTACGATTACTATTACAAGGGTCCCTGATTTTATGAATCCATCCCATGCATAAGGCAGTGAGGGGTAGTCAGAAAGCATGGTGGTATCTCCCACATACCCTTCTGTTTGTACCCCCACCATCCAATGTTTCTCCTTTCCTGCGGAGTCTGAAATATTTGCTTGTAACTCCAGTTCCCCTTCCCCAACATGTACCTGAGTTTTCCCTAAAGGTGTTAGTGTAAGAAATGCATCCGATGAAGTGAACTGTAGCTCACGAAAGCTTATGCTCTAATAAATGTGTTAGTCTCTAAGGTGCCACAAGTACTCCTTTTCTTTTTGCGAATACAGACTAACACGGTTGCTACTCTGAAACTAGTGTAAGATTAGTATTTAAATCAACCCATCTTAAATGTATATCTGGTTGTTGTACTGGGGTCCATGGTATGTTGTCTGTTTGTGAATTGTTATGTATCAGTAAGGCAGTGAGAATTGTTTCACCTTGTCCCAGGTATCCTGGAGCATGGATATCGTTGTTATGGATGTGCCTGGGTGTATTTTTCCTTTGGGGTTAGGTTGTGTCTTTACCACCGTGATTAGGGCGAATGCTTTGATCCAGACCAAGAACTGACATGCCTGCTGCAGTTCTGTTTTCCATTTCATTCGAGGCATTGTTCTGCCTCTCTTCTTAACGGGCGGTCTAAGCAGCAGTATTCCGTGCCCAATAGTCCTGCAGAAATAAAAATAGTCCCTTCACGGCTCCCGGTTCGCGATTGTGGGTGGCGTGTTGTGTCTGAAAATATAATTACAACGGAACAGAATTAATTGATTTGTGAAACGTGAACCCACTTTAATTTGCCATTTTTGTTTATGCGGTAAATGAGAGGGCTGAGGTGATCAACTGTGGAGTAGGGACCGGTCCACTTTGACTCCAGTGTGTGATCCCTTTTGCCCAACTTTAAATACATTACCTGATCCCCTGGCTCCCACAGTAGGGAGTCCCCAATTTTCTTTTGATCCATCTTTTTATGCATGAGCTCAACGGCTTGGCTCACCCTATGCTGTAGGGTGGTTTTATCTTCTTAAAAAGAAAAGGAGGACTTGTGGCACCTTAGAGACTAACAAATTTATTAGAGCATAAGCTTTCGTGAGCTACAGCTCACTTCATCGGATGCATCTGGTGGAAAATACAGAGGGGAGATGCATTTCCACCAAATGCATCCGATAAAGTGAGCTGTAGCTCACGAAAGCTCATGCTCTAATAAATGTGTTAGTCTCTAAGGTGCCACAAGTCCTCCTTTTCTTTTTGCGAATACAGACTAACACGGCTGCTACTCTGAAACTTTATCTTCTTGTAACCGTTTTAACCACTGCCAATGCTCAGGCGTTCCAAGCAGATTGTTTGTCTCTGTATCTGCCGCTTGCTTGGAGTTAATGACCAGCCTCATTGTCTGGTATGGCTGGATTTTAGTTTTTAGCCTGTTACTGCTGCGGATGGCTGCCAGTATTAGTGGCAGCTTTTCAGGTCAGTTTTTACCGGTATGATCTACAACTTTTCTGAGGGCTTCTTTAGCGGTGCTGTTCATTCTTTCCACTTGTCCTGAGGACTGGGGTCTGTATGAGACGTGGAGTTTGTGTGACACCCGCAAGGCTTTAAGCATTAAGGTAAATATGTCTCCCACAAATGGCCCTCCGTTGTCTGAATCAATAATTTCTGGAGTCCCATATCTGCAAACTACTTCAGAGAACAGCTTTTTAGCAGCAGTGCGAGCGCTATTGTTCCTGGTGGGGAAAGCTTCGACCCATCCTTCTCTATTCCTTGGCAATTTGTCAATGAAGTCAATTTGGATCCTATGCCAGGGACCCAGCCTTCTCTGATGGAGCATTTGGGGCTGGTATGGGGGGGGTTGAGCTTTATTTTTGGCACACTGTACACAATTCCTGACCCATGTTTCTACATCATCTCTCATCCCCCTCCATTTTGCCACTTGCTTTAACCTTCCCAGCATCCCTTCCACCTCTTCATGCATGAACTGGTGAGCTATAGTCACCAGTTCCTGCGTTTCAGTTCTTCCCAGGACGCAGACTGATTCTGATACCTTATGTTCCTGTCTTCGGGTTACCGCTGCTATCCCTTCACAATCTCTGGCTATAGCGTTGGCACGGTTATTCCATAAGGTGTCAACTGCCAAGCCTTTCCCATGTGCCTTTACATGTTTGATTTTTAACTGGTCGGGATGAGAGATAACCCAGGCATAAATCCATTTCCATTCATCTACGTATGCTATTTCTTTACCATCCGCAGCTTGCCAATCATTCCTTTGCCAATCAAACATCCAATATTGCACCCCAATAGTTGCTGTCAGCATAGATGCACACAGTCTTAGGGCAGTTCTCTGTTTCATACTGTTTTAAGACTTGGGATATTGCACGGAGTTCGGCATGTTGTGCTGAGCTGTGATCCAAATACTCCTTTAGCACCTCTTCTTCTAAGTTTATGGCTGCGTAGCTGATTCTCTCTTTACCATGCACCACCATGGAACTGCCATCGGTGAACCAAATGTGTCTCTCCCGACCCACGGTATCTAATTCTTCAAGGGGGGGCACTTAGGCTTGTGCGATTCTCTGTTCTAGTGTGACTACCGGACATTCATGCCTAGTCCCCGTTTCGATAAGAGCGTGAGTCATCATGTCAGGTTTGGATACTGTGTCAGCCTGAAAAAAGAAAAGGAGGACTTGTGGCACCTTAGAGACTAACAAATTTATTAGAGCATAAGCTTTCGTGAGCTACAGCTCACTTCATCGGATGCATTTGGACTCCCCTCTTTACCAGGGTTAGAGTCCATTGTGCCATCCGGGTGTTGGACACCCTGCCTCCTATTAACTTCCCAGACAGGATGTGTTTCAGAGGCGTGTGTGTGCTTTGTGTAGTAATCGGGGCACTGCTGGTAAGCGGCTCAAAGGACTGAACTGCCCAGACAGCTGTCAGGCACTCAGGGTCGCAAGCGTCAAAATTTAGTTCGGCTCCCTGCAATTTCTTAGATTCGTATACCACAGGTACCAATTTCTGATTTTCATTTTGTTATAGGAGAGTGGCCGCCATGGCCACTTCATTAGCTGCTAACCGGATGACAAATGGTTTAGATTCGTCTGGGAAGCGGTTCGGGCTTTTTTTGCAGGGTATTTAAAGCAGTATCCTGGTCCGGACCCCATTCCCAATGTGTCTTTTTCTTCAGCAGTTTCCATAAAGGAAGGGTGATCTCTGCATATTTATAGATATGGGGCTGTAAAAATTTGAATCCTCCCAACAAAACCCTTAATGAATGTACATCGGTAGGGGCTGGCATTTCAATTAGCACCCTTACCTTCCTTTGACCTACCTGCCTTCCCTCCTGGCCAATGATAATACCTAGGTAAATGACCTGGGTTTGCACTAATTGTGCTTTTTCCAGGCTTACCTTGAATTCGGTGTCCTGGATTAGTGCGAGGACGACCTCTGTAAGTTTTTGTACCTGCGTCTCGAGTTCTCCGAAAACCAAAATATCATCCACATAGGAAAAGATGAGTGGTCGATCTGATGGACTTAACCGGTCCAACATTTCTATAACGTGTCTGTGGGGATAGCCGGAGAGTCTTGGAATCCCTGGGGCAAACACTGAAAAGTGTATTGTCGATCCCTTATGGTGAAGGCAAACCGATCCCGTGAATCAGGGTGTAATGGTATTGCAAAGGTTTCAGAGGAGCAGCCGTGTTAGTCTGTATTCGCAAAAAGAAAAGGAGGACTTGTGGCACCTTAGAGACTAACACATTTATTTGAGCATAAGCTTTCGTGAGCTACAGCTCATTTCATCGGATGCATTCGGTATTGCAAAGAAACAGTTAGCCAGATCTATAACTGAAAAGTACCTGGAGGTGGCTTGTACCTTTTGGATAACTTGTGTCATATCTGCCACGATGGGGGCCATGGGTATGCTTCCTTTGTTGATCCTTCTGTAATCAATAGTCCGTTGCCAGGATTGCCCGTGTGCCTTCATGACTGGCCAAATGGGAGAGTTGAAGGGAGAGTTCGTTTTCCTGATAACACCCTGTTCTTCCAGGTCCTTGATGATCTGGACCAATTGCGCTTCAGCTTCCTTGGGGTACTGGTACTGATTCTGGGGTTGCACCTAGTGCACCTATAATTTTGACACAAGCATTGATTTTACCGCAACCTGTCGTCTTCTGGGTCCAGACCGTGGGAAACTTCGCACGCCACTCCTTTTTCTGTTGGGTGGTGAGGGCTGCGATCGGTTGTTTTCCTCTTTTGGCAGCAATGTTGTTTTTGCTCTCTGTTAGTAGAAAAGGGGGGAGGGCTTCCAGACTCCATAGGGCACTCCGGGGTAAGTCAATTATGATGTTGTTTTTTTAAACAGCCAGTCTGTTCTCAGAATTACATCGTTAGTCATGTTTCAGAGTAGCAGCCGTGTTAGTCTGTATTCGCAAAAAGAAAAGGAGGACTTGTGGCACCTTAGAGACTAACAAACTTATTAGAGCGTGAGCTTTCGTGAGCTACAGCTCACTTCATCGGATGCATTTGTTTGGACTAAATTCCCGGCTGTGTTAAAGCATTGTACCGAGAAGGGAAAATCTTGTACCTTGAAAGGGACTTATACCCATTCTTGTCCTATGCTAGGTTTCCCCTGAAATGATTGCAGGATCGCTTCCTGCCCCTTTTTGCCAGTGCGGGGAGTTGCTCTAATCAGGGAGACTGAGGCTCCGGTGTCAATCAGGGCTAGGGTAGGAGCTTGATTACCTTGCTGAAGGTATATGTGGGGTCTCCCTCCTGGATCCCAGGTAAACTTTCCTATGAATCTCCACTGATGTGCTCCTATGCCAGGTGGAGAGTCTACATTCAGCAGGCTTCCCTAGAAGTATTCTTGGTCCTCTGCCGGGGGAGGAGGCAAATCCATTAGAGGGGCACTCGGGGTAGTTATCCCCACTACATCCTTTGATGGCTTTGCAGCCTTAGGATTTCCCTCATGAGATCAGTCATGGGAGCCCTATCCCATTTTTCCCGATCTCCCCTCAACTGCATTAACATCTCCATGCCATACGGGCTTGTCAGAACATACCTGAGGTTGGTTACTTCCCTCAGTTGTTTTAGGTTCGGGTAATTCTGGCTACAATTTCCTTCTTGGCTGGTAGTTTCCCCGACCTTGAGACCTCCCTCTTGAGTAGCCTCCACCGGGTCCTACAACTCCTTTTGTTCCGCTCTCATTTAAATAAGTTATTGTTGGCTCCATGGCTGCCACATATGCGACTCTTTCCTTTTTTATATTCGCCTTCGGCCCCGCAGGCATGGTGATTTGTTGCACCGTCCCCTTCATTCTTCTGGGGTAGCGGGGTGCCCGTCCTGCCAAACAGCTAGTGCCCCTGAATAATACGCTAGTAGTGACCCAGTCTCTCAGGGATGAGACGGGGACCGGTAATGTGGACAGATTGGTAACGCCAGTCACTGTCCCTAGCCCGGCCATTACCTGCATTAATGCCCATCGGGTGAGGTAGTTTTCCGGGTCCTCATCGGGACCCTGGGTGGAAGCTACAGCTTGGGCTGTAAAATTTCTCCCCCTGTTTGTCCCCCGACGATTGCCATTAGGGATAATTCGTTGGCAGCTTCATCTACTCGGATGCGGTCCGGAGTCGCTCTTCTGTCTGGCGCCGCACATACCCCCATAAGCCGGGACATTTCTGTAGGAGTTGATTTTGCTCTCCCGGCGAGTAGGACGGCATCGGCACACCACCGAAAGAAGGATTCTCTACTCAGTGTGCCTAGGTGGTCAGCAGTTGCCTTTAGGCCAGCTGCTGACACGGGGATAGTTGTAATTTGTTCATTTCCCCCGCCCTTGGAGCCTGCTCTGCGGGCCACCGGGGCTGTAGGACTTTCCTTTAGCTCACCCCAGACGTCTCCTTCCCAAATTTCCTGGGGGTCCCGGGCTGCTTCTTCCCAATCTGATTTCAGTGCAAGGTTGGCAGGGTCCCATTCTCCTGAACTAATGGTCGCTATTTGGCGCGTAGTGATGCCCAATTTTAGTTTTAGCGGCTTAATAATGGATTTGCAGCGATTGTGGTTGGCGGGGGTTCTGCCTTGTTCCAATGTTAACTTTTTAACCATCCCTTGTAGGTCCTGATTTTCTTTAACTAGGGCTTGATTTTCGCTTCCTAATTCTTTAAGTGCGGTAACTTGTTCTGTCAGGAATCTTTCTTCCCCTTTGCATTCCTGCAGTGCTTCCTTTATCATTGCCATCTGACTTTGTGAGTTTATTGCCATTACTTTCCAATTTTCTCTCCCTTTTTCTAATTGGGTTAGCTTTTCGTGCAGAGAGATGTTACTTTCTTTGCAGGTAGCTAAGCGGAGGTAACTGTCATTACGTCTCCCATAATAGCCAAATTGCTGCCGCGTCTCGTTTGGCGGTGCTAGAAGGTTTGTACATGAGGATGTATTGAGCCAATCTATCCTCTAGGTCTGAAATAGTACAGACATCTACAAGGGCTTGTTCAGTCCACAGACTATGCCCATATTTTTGAAGGACTTGTTTGAAAGGTATAATTTCTTTAACGAAAGGTGAGATTGGAGCTCCTTCCAGTTCCATTCCTCCTTCTGTAACTGATTTTCCCTGTCTTTTCCTCAACATCCTAACAAATCTTTAATATCTCCCATTACCCCGATCTTTACTCAGTAGGTGGCTTCTTTGTCACTCCTGAACTTTACTCAGCAAGTGACACAGCCTCGATTCCCTGATCCTGCTGCTCCTCCTTCCAGCGAGTAGCTTAACCTGGCTCTTGGACCTTCTTGTTGCCCCTGATACTTCAGTGAACAATAGGATTGGGACCCGGTAATCGTAGCTTAATCTTATATTATACAATTTCCCCTGCTACCTTCTCCGAGGCCAGCAGGTTTGGTTAACTCGATCATATTATGCCAAATCACTTGGCAGTGTGCACACCAATGTTTACAATAACTGAGGTATTTTACCAATATTCCCCCTTTCACAATTCTCCACCAATTATGTTATATCATAAAAATAAGACCAACAGGATCTTGTAATGGGGATAAGGCAAAATGCCGCATTTATTGTAAAAACACACAAGTCACTACTATTCCTTGCTTATACCTTATTTATACACATATGCATTCAAACATTAATTCACACAAGTGCTGCTTAGTTGTTATAGCTACCAGCCTAGCAATTGCCGTGACAGAATACTGGCCAGGTAGCCTGTATAGGAGAGTGGAGCCGAGTCCGTGTCAGATGCACATCCAATACTCCTGGAGGGTGGCAGCAGAACCAGACTCGAAGTTCTCAGTGTCTAGAGTCCATTTTTATAGGAATTTATTCCTATGCCAGTCTATGGGAATTGCTTCATCATGCTGTTGCTGAATCAATCAGCAGATGGCACATTCCTGACAGCTCCATGCTGCCAGATGTTATCTTGTTCTTCGGTTCTCCCATCCTTGAGGCTGTTGGGTGGATTCCAGTCTGCCTTCCGGGGGTCCTCTGGTTGTCTCCACTCTGCACATTCTTCCGCAGATCAATGCTGAAATCCTAGGCTGGCACCTTCCCAACCATTCATTTATCATCTGAACCAATCATTCATTCACATACATTCTTTATCTTAATCACATTTATTCTACTGTCTCTTTAACTTTCGGGGTGTTGCTAATTCATTTGAGACTCACTGTTTTTTAATATGTAAAGCAAGATAAAACTACAGAGGGTGGGAGTCTTTGTCATTTCTAAGAACAGTTGTTGTCACAAAATGTTAATATCAATTACAAAGTATCACTTAGAGCAACTGAGCGGTTTAAAAGCTTTATGCAGACACTGTCAGCAGCTTGCAAGTTAACAAGAGACCTGAAAGATCTTTTAATTGGTAGTGCCTGGTACTTTAAATTGTGGGGGACTAATCATGGAGAATCACAAATATAATTATGGAGAATCACAAAATATGCCTACATTGTTCTGTTATGCATTAGTAAGAAAATAAATGCCAAACTAGTACAATGACTCACATCATTTTATAGATTCATAGATACTAAGGTCAGAAGGGACCATTCTGATCATCTAGTCCGACCTCCTGCACAGCGCAGGCCACAGAATCTCACTCACCCACTCCTACGAAAAACCTCACCTATGTCTGAGCTATTGAAGTCCTCAAATCATGGTTTAAAGATTTCAAGGAGCAGAGAAGCCTCCCTCAAGACACCCATGCCCCATGCTACAGAGGAAGGCAAAAAACCTCCAGGGCCTCTCCAATCTGCCCTGGAGGAAAATTCCTTCCCGACCCCAAATATGGCGATCAGCTAAACCCTGAGCATATGGGCAAGATTCACCAGCCAGATACTACAGAACATTCTTTCCTGGGTAACTCAGATCCCATCCATCTAATATCCCATCTCAGGGGATTAGTCCTATTTACCCTGAATATTTAAAGATCAATTACTTACCAAAATCCCATTATCCCATCATACCATCTCCTCCATAAACTTATCGAGTAGAATCTTAAAACCAGATAGATCTTTTGCCCCCACTGCTTCCCTGGGAAGGCTATTCCAAAACTTCACTCCTCTGATGGTTAGAAACCTTTGTCTAATTTCAAGTCTAAACTTCCTGGTGGCCAGTTTATACCCATTTGTTCTTGTGTCCACATTGATGCTGAGCTGAAATAATTCCTCTCCCTCTCCTGTATTTATCCCTCTGATATATTTATAGAGAGCAATCATATCTCCCCTCAACCTTCTTTTAGTTAGGCTAAACAAGCCAAGCTCCTTAAGACTCCTTTCATAAGACAAGTTTTCCATTCCTCGGATCATCCTAGTAGCCCTTCTCTCTACCTGCTCCAGTTTGAATTCATCCTTTTTAAACATGGGACACCAGAACTGCACACAGTATTCTAGGTGAGGTCTCACCAGTGCCTTGTATAATGGTACTAAAACCTCCTTATCCCTACTGGAAATGCCTCTCCTGATGCATCCCAAAACCGCATTAGCTTTTTTCACAGCCATATCACATTGGCAGCTCATAGTCATCCTATGATCAACCAATACTCCAAGGTCCTTCTCCTCTTCCATTATTTCTAATTGATGCGTCCCCAACTTATAACTAAAATTCTTGATATTAATCCCTAAATGCATAACCTTACACTTCTCACTATTAACTTTCATCCTATTACTATTACTCCAGTTTACAAGGTCATCCAGATCCTCCTGTATAATATCCCGATCCTTTTCTGAATTGGCAATATCTCCCAGCTTTGTATCATCTGCAAACTTTATTAGCACACTCCCACTTTTTGTGCCAAGGTCAGTAATAAAAAGATTAAATAAGATTGGTCCCAAAACCGATCCCTGAGGAACTCCACTGGTAACCTCCCTCCAACCTGACAGTTCGCCTTTCATTAGGACCCGTTGCAGTCTCCCCTTTAACCAATTCCTTATCCACCTTTTGATGTTCATATTGATCCCCATCTTCTCCAATTTAACTAATAATTCCCCATGTGGCACGGTATCAAATGCCTTACTGAAATCTAGGTAAATTAGATCCACTGCATTTCCTTTATCTAAAAAATCTGTTACTTTTTCAAAAAAGGAGATTAGGTTGGTTTGGCACGATCTACCTTTTGTAAAACCATGTTGTATTTTCTCCCATTTACCATTGACTTCAATGTCCTTAACTAATTTCTCATTCAAAATTTTTTCCAGGACCTTACATACTACAGATGTCAAACTAACTGGCCTGTAGTTACCCGGATCACTTTTTTTTTCCTTTCTTAAAAATAGGAACTATATTAGCAATTCTCCAATCATTCGGTACTACTCCTGAGTTTACAGATTCATTAAAAATTCTTGCTAATGGGCTTGCAATTTCAGGTGCCAATTCCTTTAATATTCTTGGATGAAGATTATCTGGGCCCCCGATTTAGTCCCATTAAGCTGTTTGAGTTTCGCTTCTACCTCAGATATGGTAATATCTACCTCCATATCCTCATTCCCATTTGTCATGCTACCATTATCCCTAAGATCCTCTTTAGCCTTATTAAAGACTGAGGCAAAGTATTTGTTTAGATATTGGGCCATGCCTAGATTATCTTTAACCTCCACTCCATCCTCAGTGTTTAGCGGCCCCACTTCTTCTTTCTTAGTTTTCTTCTTATTTATATGGCTATAGAACCTTTTACTATTGGTTTTAATTCCCTTTGCAAGGTCCAACTCTACTCGACTTTTAGCCTGTCTCACTTTATCCCTACATGTTCTGACCTCAATTAGGTAGCTTTCCTTGCTGATCCCTCCCATCTTCCACTCCCTGTATGCTTTCTACTTCTTCTTTATCACCTCTCTAAGATGCTTGCTCATCCAACTTGGTCTACAACTCCTTCCTATGAATTTTTTCCCCTCTCTTGGGATACAGGCTCCCAATAGCTTCTGCAGCTTTGATTTAAAGTAATCCCAGGCCTCCTCTACCTTTAGATCCATAAGTTCTTCAGTCCAATCCACTTCCCTAACTAATTTCCTTAATTTTTGAAAGTCAGCCCTTTTGAAATCAAAAACTCTAGTTGCAGATTAATTTTTGTTAATCCTTCCATTTAGTTTGAACTGAATTAGCTCATGATCACTTGAGCCAAGATTATCCCCTACAACCATTTCTTCTATGAGGTCCTCACTACTCACCAAAATTAAATCTAAAATGGCATCCCCTCTAGTCGGTTCAGCAACTACTTGATGAAGGAATCCATCCACCTCCCGGTGGCCATACATCCCAAAGCCCTCCTTATAGCACCACTGCCTAAGCCATCTGTTGACAGTCATAATCTTGTCACACCTTTGTTTCCCTTCTCTAGGAACAGGAAGGATCCCACTAAAGATCACCTGAACTTCAATTTCCTTAAGTGTCTTCCCCAGCCTAGCATAGTCTCCCTTAATACTTTCCAGCGAGAATCTAGCCGTATCATTTGTTCCCACATGAAGGATAACTAGGGGATTCTTTCCCGCTCCCTTTAGGATCCTTTTCAACCTCATGTCTACATCCCGTATCTTAGCACCCGGAAGACAGCACACCCTTCTATTCTCTGAATCAGCTCTGGTTACAGGCCTGTCTATTCTTCTCAATAAAGAGTCCCCTATCACATAGACTTGCCTTTTCCTGGTGACAGTCTTTTTGTCTTTTACAAAAATGTTTGTTACTGTCTTAGGATCAATGTATTTTATTTTGGGGCACATTTTTACAGTCTCTATTTTTTCCCACACTTTTCTGTTTGCTTGTTTTATGTTCATAACTTGTGGAGTCATAAAGGGCAATAAAATTAGAATCTAATCCTGCACTCCTTTCTCTGGCAAAACACTCATTGCTTTCAAGAATGGTCCATCAGTGATTCTATCAAGTTTGTGAAACTAGACTTCTGTTATGAGTAGGCATGGTAAAAGTTCAGTTACTGCTTCATTTACAAATACCACTTCTTTTAGGTGTTCATAATTAAAGTATGTTAACTTAGTGATACCAATGTATCAGCTCTTGGTAGAAATAATAACTTTCTTATACATAACAAACTGATCAAGTTGTTTTGGTAACTTGTCTTTAAAAATGGATTAACATGAAATAATGAGAGTGTTAAATCCTTCCAGGATCTCTTTAAAAAATGCTTCCCTTTTCTTTTCAAATGGATAACTTGAATAGGCCATTACTGGTGTCATCAAAATGATACTTTGTGTACAGTTTACACCCTACATTTTAACTAACTCAGTTAAAAAATAGTAGTCCCATCTTTTCTTGTCTAAAGGTGCCCGTATAGGAGTGTGAAGGAAATACCTTGCAATGTAGGAAACCACATTGTGTGTGCAGCCATTAATATTCAAGCTAGACATTTAATAAATCTACAGGGCCTTTTGACCCAAAGCAATATCCATCAAACTTCTGTCGTTAGTAAAACAAAATGCTGGGATGGACATTGACCTAATTCTTTGGAACAGTTGTAATGGGAATACAGCTTTAAAAAATCTTCATGGAATATTCAGGAAACAGGAAATTCAGGTACATTTCTCTGAAGAATATATAACAGATGCCAATTATTCCATGAGGATTCTGGAGCTAGGGAATCTAGTAATCATAAGGGAAAGTCTCTAATTTGGGAGGTTCTATCATACCTGTCAAAAAAGTGTGACCATCCCTTCAACATTCTAGCCTTATTGCAATAGACAAAGATTGTTTTGGTTTTTTCCAGTTCTTTATAAATATTGTACTAAAATCGCTTGGTTCTGTAAAATGTAGCATCCTTATGAAGTCCAGAGTCTGTCCTTTATGCTCTATTACACTTCTGTTTCTAAAGTCAGTATTCTCTTTCTTGTTTCTAATTTGAGTTTGAAATCAACATGACTTTTTTCACTTGCAATATTTTTTGTATACTAGCACCATACATGTTAGCCTGGGTCCAGGGAGAGCATTTTGGCAGTTAATCGTTGAGGCATGGTTTTGAAACTAGGTGGGACAAAAGGAAGTGCTGGAATAAAATATCTGAATTCTAGAATGCAAAGGAGACTTCCAACCAGATTCTTAAAATGTTAAGGCTTAAACTACTAGTATCTCATTGTAAAGGTCTATTTAAGTGCTTCAACTTTCGTTTTTGTACTGCTTGCAACACATGGGGTCCAATACAGAAGACCATCATTCCTAGAATAATTAAAAATGCTCTTGCTTTTATCTAGCCTAAATCATCACTTTTTAACAGCTTTCAAGTTTTAAATTACATTTGAAGTTTAATCTTTCATGGTCTTCATATGAAAACTTTTATTTTTGGGGAGGGGCAGGAGTATAAAATACAAGTCACGGAAGCTGGAAATAACATATTACTGATATTTGAAGTTGCTTACAGGACTTACTGAAGCTTTGGAAGTCTCTCTCTCTCTCTCCCTCCCTCCCACCACCCCCCACCTCCACCCCTTTTTCTTCCAGGGTTAAATTAAACTTTGCCAGATCTATGTGTCCGATATATCATCTTTTCAACCTGGAAGTAAGGTGTCAATTTTTAACAGTGAGAGCAATTAACTATTGGAACAATTTATCAAGGATCTTGATGGATTCAAGATTGGGAGTTTTTTTCTAACAGATCTGCTCTAGGAGTTATTTTGGGGAAGTTTCATGGCATAAGTTATACAGGAGGTCCGACTAGATGATCACAGTGGTCCTTTCTGGCCTTGGAATCTAGGTATCTATATGTGATTCTATAGCATTCATTTAAATATTCTCTTTTTAGAGGTTTCTTACCCTCACCCATTTTTTGCACAGGAATAGCAGTCCTCAAGTGTCCAACGCATGAACCATTTATCACCACAATTAAAATATATGTTGCAAACTTTAGCTACAACTGACTTTTAGCTGGCTGCCAAAGCCGGGCTCTTGAAGTCCCTGGCGGCAGGCTCCTCTGAAGTGACGGACCTAGAAATGTCAGGGCCAACATAAGAGGTTTTTTTTAACAGGTAAATTCCTAGCCCTCTGCCTTGTGAAATACTCAAAAGTGCAAGCCAATTGCTAGTTTTAAAATCCTGTCATTTGAGCCTTCCTAAAAGGTCACTTTTGTTGTTCTCTATCCGATTCCCACTACCTCTGTCCGGTTACCCAGATTTGGTTTCTGGTATCTCTGAAAGCTGTGACCAGAGGTCCCCCGGCCTTGTGTGTATTTGGTGTGCATGTGATTTTTGGGGTGGAGCTGGGAGGGGGTTTAAGAAGGGAAGGACCTTAATCCAGTTCATGGCTATGGGAGGGTAACGTTTCCCAGTCTGCTTCTGATGGCCCATGGGCTGCTCCAAACTATCTTGTAGGTGGATGTCTGCAGTTGAGCTGACTCTGCCTGAACAAGTAGTGACCCCCCAGTGATGAGGAAGAACGGACAGCTCCGTAACACAAGGCGCTGTGTTCAGTGACCTAATCTCAGATTTGACAGTGATTTATTGTGACCTTATTACTTGATTTCCTCTCTTGTAAAATGGTGAAATGAGCTACCGTACTATCTGCATAACTACATGTTATGCTGAAAAGTACTGGAGACTGCATGGGTCACAAACCATGTTGAGATTGATGGGTGTAAACATACACTTCAATTAACATAATTGTAAGAATAAGTTAATCATAAGTCCCTCCCTAAGACAAGACAAAAGGAGTATGGGAACCCACTCAGCAGCTTTGTACTGAATGGCTGGAGGGGCTTTGTTGAATATTGTTTGGGTAAAGGTTGTGGGGGGTTGTGAGTGGGCAGCCCACAAAGAATCAGAGAGCAAGACAGGAGCAGCTGAAAGCAAGGTGTGTGTTTTTGTTCAGGAAGAAAGTAAAAGAAGAAAACTACAACAAATGTAAACGGGGGAATAGACCCGCTATTGTGGGGAACTTTCCTGGCTTCTGCACTACCCCGGGGAGGTGGGCTAGCGAAAGGATCTGAGTCCTCGCTCCCACTTCCTTTACCCAGTGGCCTCCTGCCCTTAAGGACTCCCCTTCCACTCTCCTGTCTGGCAGAGTCCTCGTAACAACAACAAGGCTGGGCTCAGGATTCCTGGGGGGCTCAACCCCCAACCCTGCTGTGGTCACCTAGGACAGAGGCTAGGGTGTTGCCACTCCGGGGTACTCTCTCTGCACAGGGCACTTCTCTGATCCACTGACCATTACATACAAGTTAAAGCAAATGCAAGTTATTTAATCAACAATTAATTTTAAAAAGAATAAGGGAAAATGGGAAAAGTTAAAGGAAACACATCAACCCGCTCTGTGGCAGGGAACATCACAAACAGTGTCTCTGGTATGTCCGGGCAGTTCACAGTCTGTTCCTTGTAAGTCCCAGGCCTTCTTCTCAGGCCCTGGCTGTGCTGCAGGGATGCTGTGGGTGGGACACTTGCTCTGGTGGTGGCCTCACGCTCTCAGGCTCTAAGTGGCAGGACCCTTCTTC
This sequence comes from Dermochelys coriacea, assembly GCF_009764565.3. Classification (NCBI taxonomy): domain Eukaryota; kingdom Metazoa; phylum Chordata; order Testudines; family Dermochelyidae; genus Dermochelys; species Dermochelys coriacea. The sequence continues at coordinate 77,785,040 of NC_050069.1, forward strand.
CCAGTGTCGCCCCCGCTCTGTCGGGCTTACGATCCAAGCCTGGCCGGCAGAGCCCCTTGGCTGAGGTGTCTCCCTGTGCTGGGCCTGCTGCCCAGGGTCCCCCTCGATCTCCCCAGCTGCTCACCGCACCCAGCTCTGGACTGCTCCAGCCCCAGCTGCACCACGCTGTCTCTGCACCGCTGCTGCTGCTCTGCCTCCAGCTCCCTGCTTCTTTGGCCCCTCTGCCTCTGGTTGCTGCAGCTCTGCTCCCAGGACAGGTCTGCTCTGCAGGCTGCTTCTGTGACTCTGCTCCCAGCATTGACCCTGGGCTGCTTTTCTGGCCCCTCTGGCTCTGTTTGCTGCAGCTCTGCTCCCAGGGCAAATCTGCTCTCTCTGGGCTGTGCCTCTGGCTTTGGGGTTGCAGCTCTGCTCCCAGGACAGGGTCTGCTCTCTCTGGATCTGGCCCAGCTCTGCTTCCCAGCACAGCATGGGCCCCTGCTTTCTCCTTAGCTCGGCCCCACTCTGTCTGACCCAGGCTATTCCAGCTCACATGGAGGACGGGACCTCCCTGGCCTCCTGACTCCCTGATTAGCCTGCCCGCTCTGTCATTCAGGCTGACCAGGAGCATTGGCCTCTCCCCATTGTAGCTGGGGACTGTCAGTCTCAGGGTCCTGATTCCCCATCAACCCTTCCCCTTTGAGTCCTGGGAGCTAGCCAATCAAAATACCCCCACTGAATGTTAGTAAGGGGGCAACAGTCCCCTTACACAAAGACTGGGAAGAATAATTAACTATAGAAATATTAATGAAAATAATGGTCACAAACGGACTGCTAATAGCTCCATTTCCAGCCAAGGGCGTTTGAGAAGGAACTGAAGGGGGTTAGCCTGTGCATGCTGGCTAGCCTCATGGTAGGGCACGAGGAGAGACAGCTCATGTGCGGGCCTAATGGATGCTGTTACTGAAGTACTCTGATCATCAGCACAGGAACTCAAGCACACCTCCAGTGGCACACCCATAGGAACACTACTCAAAGAAGAATGATTCCTTACACAGTGTTCAGAGTAGCAGCCGTGTTAGTCTGTATTCACAAAAAGAAAAGGAGTACTTGTGTCACCTTAGAGACTAACAAATTTATTTGAGCGTAAGCTTTCGTGAGCTACAGCTCACTTCATCGGATGCATTTGGTGGAAAATACAGTGGGGAGATTTCCACCAAATGCATCCAATGAAGTGAGCTGTAGCTCATGAAAGCTTATGCTCAAATAAATTTGTTAGTCTCTAAGGTGACACAAGTACTCCTTTTCTTCTTACACAGTGTGTGTAGGATGTTCAGAAAATTGGGTCACTTACCCCCCCGTTTATGTAACTGCTGAATTTGGCCCAGAGACTTCTAGAGTAAGCAGGTAAAGTTTTTATGAACCTGAATTTGGCTCCAAGGGTATGTCTACACTCAGAGCTGGGCGTGTGAGGCCCAGCTCCAGAAGACATACTCTTGTTAGCTCTCGTTGAGCTAGCACACTAAAAAGTATTGTAGCTGCAATAGTATGGGCAACAGCGGAAGGGACTAGCGGCCCAGACTACAAACCTGTCCAGACTGGACCCCATGCGGACGTTCTTTGTATGGCTAGCCCAAGCTTCTGCCTGCACCACTGTGGGTACCTGGCTGTTTTTAGTACACTAGCTGGATGTGAGCTGGCACGAGTATGTCTCCTCAAACTGGGAATCACTCCAATTGTAGACACATCCCGAATGTTAATCTCTTGCTTTGCACACACAAGAATGAAATCTGCTTCGGTACATTGTCCCCTTGGAATGAGTGTACAAGTCTCTTGAACTGTACATCCTGAAAGGGCTCGGTTGAAACATAGTGCTAGATAATAGCTATCTGAATTGTATCTGTTTACTTACATTTAAACAATGCCAGTTAACCCAGTCAACTCTGGCTGTATCAGCTGCTCACGCAAAAGCCACAATGAGCAGGACAATAGACCTTCAAGATGCTGAAATGGCGTTGGAGTTGGTTCAAGTTGCTTCCTTCAAGAAAGTGAAGCTGTAGTATTCTAATACAATTAACTTTTAGTTTAGAAATTTGATGGAATGACTAGAAATTTTAAAATTGTCTTAAAGGTCTTGGGGAACCAGAAAAAAAAAAGTAAATGAAGAGAACGAGGATAAGAGGTCAAGCATAGAAATGCTTAGTCAATATGGCATCAGGTAAAACCAAAACAAACAACAACAAAAAACCCTAGCTTCTGTGGAGCAGGTGAATTTTTTTGAATGTTCTCTTGAAGGAAGAGCTCCAGACATAAGAAAAGTCATGAACCGAAAGCACTTCAGGACTCCTACTTTTTCGCCAGTAAAGATCGTACCCAGCCTGGGGAGCTGGAACAATTTGTACAGTAGGGGTGCTGAGAGCCATTGAACCAAACTGTAAACCCTGTACATAACAGAAACCCATTCCAAGCCAGGGGGTGTACCAGCACCTATGTACCCAGCCAAATATGTACTAATCTTAATAAAATATACCTGGTTGTTTTCTTCCTTTCTTAAACTCATGACCTGGAGTGGGATGTCTAGTTTTCTCCATATAGGGCTTGATCTGTACATTAACTGTAACTGAGACTTTGATGTCTCAAAGAGTCCTGTGGCACCTTATAGACTAACAGACGTATTGGAACATAAGCTGTCGTGGGTGAATACGTGCATCTGACGAAGTGGGTATTCACCCATGAAAGCTTATGCTCCAATGCGTCTGTTAGTCTATAAGGTGCCACAGGACTCTTTGCCGATTTTACAGATCCAGACTAACACGGCTACCCTTCTGATACCTTGATGTGTGTTTAGTGACAAAATATTAATTAACAACTTGAAATGTGTTCACTTCCTTCCTTCCAAGATTTGTTTTAGCTCGTCTAAAAAGTTAAAATGTTTCACTAAACGTGATGGACCCATTGCTTGAACCTCTGTAGGGAAATTTTCATTTTGAGACAACGTGAGTCAGGTCTTTGGGAAGACTATATAAGACCAGATCTTGATACATCTTCAGTGCTGGTTTTACTAGAAATGGTCATATTGCAATTCAGCTTTATCCTGTCAAATTAGAACTTCAAGGCAAGTTCCTGTTGACAGTGAAGACATTCCCAAAATGCAGCACTTTATCACCGAACCCAGGTATGTGTTTTTAATTCCCCACCCTATTTGTATAGAAAAATAGTATTGCAACAGTTGGTTAAGCTCTGAATGGTGTGTTCCGATGGTTATCTCTCCCCATAAAAAAGCACCTTTAGTATCCTAATTTTATGCAGTCTTCATCGATTGTTATTTGAGGCCAGTGGGACTTAGTGTATGATTAAGTGTTTGATTGAATTTGGGCCTTAGTCAGTGGAGTACTATATACCTTAAGCTTTCTCGCTCTAATGATAGAGCTAGTCATGTTAGAGTTCAGGTGGCACATTTATTACAGGCCTCTTAAGAATAAATTTGATAAGCTTCTGACTCAAAAAAATATTATATCTGAAGTCCTACATCTTGTAGTTTGTTTAAAATTATGAAAGGCTGATTGTTTACAACATTCCATTCATAAATGTTTTTAGCCAGAGCTAGTTGAAACATATAAAATCATAAGACTTTTGTGTGTGTCTGCTGTTGCATAAATCCACGCAAATCTGTCTATTTATTTAAGAGATGGGGCATTTTTGACTACTTACATGCAAGTTGATCAGTGAGGTGCCTCAGACAAGGGAAGTTATTTCAAGTCAGATACTGTATGATACAGATATATATTTTTAATCCACCCTGTTTATTGCCTCTAATCACCCTTATTAGTTTTGCCTGACTGTTCTCTGTAGTTTTCAGCTCCAACAAAGGCTAGTAGAAAACAGCTAAAAATGCTTTAAAAATATTAGCTGCATTTTCAGACAATGTTGTTGAAATGCCTTGATCACAGAGCTGATGGGAAAATGGTAACTATTTTACACACAAAAAATCTAAAGAAATGAAATTTTTTGGATTATGATTTTTGGAAAAATTTGAAAACTGAAAAATTTTACTAATCAAGTTGTATTTGCTATTATATAAATACTTTTTTCAAGTACTTGGTATCTAAAATAAATGTGAAATATGTACTGGTGAATTGCCTACAGATCTGCAAAATCTCTTGGCACGTTTTTTGTAGAAAGTTACACCTCTGGGCACTGTACATTCAAATCTACATAATACAGTAGATCACTAATTTCTAGTGTTCAACCTGATAAGGCCCAGAGATGAAGGATGGCCTAATAGCTGGAGTGCTAGCCTGGAACTGGAATGACCAAGGTTCAGATCCTCTTCTACCAAAGTCTTCCTATGTGACCTTGGTTTAGTCTGTTCATCTCTCTTTGCCTCAGTTTCATATCTATAAAATGGGGATAATACTTTCCTACCTTGAGGAGTTGTGAGGATACACTGAGATTGTGAGGTGTCCAGATACTACTATGGTGGGAGTCATATAAATACTTTAGTTAGCAGTACTAGGTCTTGTGTCTGATGTGCTGCGTTGCACTGACTATTACCAATATTGTTTTATTGAACTTCCCCGTGTCTCTGTATCCATCTGTCTCTTGCCTTATATTGAGATTGTCCCTACCCCAAGGAGTTTAATCATGTTCTGTGTTTGTACACCGCGTAGCACATTGGGGTCCTGATCCATGACTATGGCTCCTAGGTGTTACCGTAATATAAATAAATAAATATAAGAAATTTCAAATGATGTGGAATTTAGCATAAACACTTTTCTAGAACATCCTGTTTCCTGACATAGGATGTATATTTGCAATAATAAAAATAAATAACAGCCTTGTGTAGGATGCAGGTAACTCGCAGAGTAAAATGAAGAATATCTATTGCTGAAGGACATATGAAAGACAATTTTGATCTCAAACAAATTAAATACAAGCATATTCCAAGAACTATAGTGAATATGCTGAATAATAGTAATTGTCTGAGCATGTCAGTGTTTAAAATTTATTTTAAAAATTACAGGTGATATTATCACTAATAAGCACCATCATTAACACTCTGTTTGGAAAATAGTTAGAGATTTGTTTTCTGTGAAACAAGTACACTGGAACTTGTGTGTTCTAAAAAGTATGTCCTTTTTCCTTAAAACTGTTCTCACTTTTGCCAGATGTAAAGAGGTTAAAGCAGCTCTTCTGAAAGCAACTCAGAGCAACTTGCTCACAATATATCCCTATTCCTCAGCTTGTTCACTCTATAAACAATGGAAATAATCAACCTTTCGAATCTAAGGAAGTGTGGTATCTCTTGGACAAGATGCAAAAAGACAGTCAAGTCATGGAGTCAGATAATGTTGTATTTACCATTTAGTGCTTAGCTACTGTCATGTACTCGGGTCTTTGAAGCTAGTCTTCTTTTGAATGTTTTGTACAATAAAAATATGCAGCTGCCAGCAATGTCTCATGAATCAGTTCATGAAAATGCATCAGGAGCATTTAGCAGGTATACATGTTTACTTGGATTTGTATGCCGAGCTGAGGTGCCAGCAGCACAATGAGACAGTGTCTAATTGTCGTCTTGGTAAAATGGATAATCTAGGCTGCCTGGTGAGACTTAAACAGATTTAAAAAAATCTAGTCTGTTTTTGTTCTGTATATCTTCTCCATATTCAGGGAGATTTAAAGCAAATGTCAGATATCTCACATAATGACACATTTCCACGTGCAATGAGTAGAAGCCTTAAGCCTACCAATTTCAGACACTTTATTGGTCTTGTCATAGTACACAGACTTTATCTAAGATGATGCTTTATTTTTCATTCTTAACAGATTTTAGCAGGATGGCTAAGAAGAATGATAACTGTAAAATAATTGTGTGGTTGAGGCATCCAGGTGACTTCAAACACTGATCTCTTGGTCATTGGTTTTTACGTCTCAGATTTCATTCATTTTATGTCTCAGATGTTCATTCTGTTAAATGAAGAAAATGCATTTTATAACTAAAGAAAATGCCCAAACTTGAATGACTCTAGAAACACAAACAACAATTTTCAGGAACAACATTAAACAGTATAATTTGAATGCAGATCAAGACAAGGTAAGAGACAGAAATTTTAGGGGAAAGTGAATCTTTGTCAGTATCCTGTTGGAAGATTTGTACTACATTATTGCTGTTCTCCATATTTACAAGGTACGCCTGTGCCTTGCTATGGGTGTTGGGATTAGCCAGTTTATCCTTGCTGTATTTTGAGGTTTCATCTTGATCAGATTGGAATAAAGAGTTTTCTCAGTTTACATATGTGCAACTCCCTGCCTCGAAGACTGCCAGAGATCCTGTGTTATTCAAGACTCAGTGAAGGCCACCTGATTTGGTGATTCTGGTTTTTAAAACAGTTTTAACCTGTTCTCTTCTTTAGTGTTAATTTTTATTTTATTATTTTAACGTATTATGTCAAAAAACTTGTATTTGCAAAAGGAATGGCCATTGGGAGAAATGCTTGTCATCCTGTGCAGTAACCCACATGTTTTAAGATGAGCATTTAATAAAAATAGTAGAAAATTCAGTAGCAGATCAGATGTTTTAAGTTTGGGAATGACTGAGGACAGAGGAGATGAGGACAGTTACCAGTTGGAAATCTGGTTTACAAACAGCGAGAGAGATGCGTGTGTATAACATATAATCCTGGTTTCTGTGAAGTCAGGAGCAAAACCTCCCTTAACTTCAGTGAGGTCAGGATTTCACCCATCATGACTCAGTGCATTTTCCTTCACTTTTTAGGTTAACTTTAATTGCTACTTTATACAGGGATGTAAAGCTTTAACAGTAGATATCTTAAAAAACATTTTCTTGTAGCTAATAAAATGGTATATACTGTAAGTTACAGGCTTTTTATTTTATCTTTTTTAAGTATCAAGCCAGAGTATCCTGGATATCTTCTTTTCCCCTGACATTTGTTCAGCTCTTGTTCATTTAAGTTCACTTTTCTTAATGTAACTATATCACCTATTCAGCACACAATTATTTTGCAAAAAAAAGCCTTGTTTAGAAAATACCTGAATCTTTTAACTAAAAAGACAATACTTACGTTTTCTAAAATCCAAGCTTCTTTGTTTTTTATCATTTTTTGGTGGTATTTCTTCTTCATGCAGCATGTGCTTATAATAGCGACAAGGAGCATAATGACAAATACAGCCATTGTCGAGGAAACAGCTATTATAATATTTTCTTTAGTTGAGCCTCTCTTCTCGCACTTTTCTCCCATATACCACCAGTCATTACCTGCTGGACATCTATAAAATAAGAGTAACACCTATTCGACATCTAACAAAAATTAAAGAAAGATACAGTTCTGTAAATTGTAGGTTTGTTATTAGTATACACTAAACCTTCATGATGCAATCTAACTCAAAATTAAAGTTGCTCTATGGGGTATTCCCATCTGTATATACACACAGAGCAGCCACCTTGCTGCTGTTTCCCTTTGCTATCATGTTCCAGATGGAGCCACTCTAGTTGACAGCCTTCTAGCAAAAGTCTAAAGTCCAGACTGGTTGATCATTCTGATTACTTTAGCAGTTGACTTGGTTGTATATGTCCCTTTAAAAAAAATCCCACCACTGAAAAGGCACAACCTATGAGGAGAATTCAGTGTCCTTGGACCTCTCCCCACTCTGGCTGCTGATTAGCTCTTCTTTTCCCTCTTGAACTGATGATATTCCAGGTAATACAAAATTAATTTTCTACTGCTGGAAACTGGTGCTGCTATCAGCAGAGCTGTTATGCGGCTTGCCTGTGTTACTGTTAATTCATCGTACTGACCTGCTGCAGTTCTGCCCCCCTGCCATGCTCATCTCCTTTCTGTTGCACTTCTGTTTCCTTCAACCAATCACTTCAAAAAAGTGTGTGGATGGGAGCAGAAGGTTATTAACAAAAGCAGCTCAACCAATCACGTAGTGCCTTACGCTATCCTTACAATTCAAAAGAACTCAATTAGCATGTTCTAGCAACCCTCTTCTTCTGCACTCCCACCTCATCCTCTCTCCCTCATTATCAATTAATCTCATCTGTCAATTTTTAAACTGGAAGACCATCAGGACAGGAACTATGGACCAAATTCTCAGGTCTGACCAAGTAGTGTTTGGCACAGGAGCTGGGGCCAAGGAAGCAAAGGTAGTTTCATCCCTGTAGTACTGCAATTCTGTGGATGGCTCAACTGAAGATGCTTCAGTCATGTTCCCTTTCCTTGACCAGGCTTCCTCACCCAGTAGCTGGGCGGGATGTTGGTGTAGGGCTGCCACCTGGGGATTTTCCTTATGCTGGAGCAACTCCAAAAGAAATTGGTATGATTTAAACAGAGCTGGACCATCCCACCAAAAAGTAGAAATTGTCTTCTGTTCTAAAGAACTACTTCCTTCGCCTTAGCCAGGACTGCTATTGTCCCCAGGAGATATAAGTTATGGCACATGGAGCAGGTGCTCCTGAAGTTTTTATTGAAAGATATTACCATAAATTTACAATACAACTGCAACTTTCCTTCTAATCCATAAGCCTGGCAGCCCTGTAGGCTGCAGTTTGTGGCTGTCTGGCCTCTTTAAACTCCCTGTCTATTAAATTATGGCCACATTTCTAGAAAAGGATCCACTTGCATAGAAACTATAAGATCACATGAAGTGTATTGGCTTCAATGAGATTTTGCATGATCAGGGCTTAAATTAAAAGCTTGAGGCACTTGGCCTTCAGAATGGGGCACGGGTCACTTGCTGGAGGATTCTCTGCTCCTTGAAGTCTTTAAACCACAATTTGAGGACTTCAATAGCTCAGACATAGGTGAGGTTTTTCGCAGGAGTGGGTGGGTGAGATTCTGACACCTGCGTTGTGCAGGAGGTCAGACTAGATGATCATAATGGTCCCTTCTGACCTTAGTATCTGTGAATCTATGAATTCTGCCTCACAGCAGTCCCAAGGTGTGCATGCTCTGGCATGACATTGCTATACTATTAAGCAATTGAAAGGATGATGATACTGAGATCTGGAACAATGTTAACCAATCAAATTGCATATGTAAATGAATCCACCTTGCTTAGCTATAATAAATTCCATAAATGCTGCTATTCACTTCCTTGAAAGTAAAAACCTAGTTTAGTCATCAAACTTCCTGTCCCCTTTAGTTTCAAAGGCAAAATGTTACACTTTTGAAATTCAGAGCCATAATCAGGACCCCCTGATATTTCTGAAAAAACTGTTCAGAATGCATGTAACAATACATGGGTTGACTTCTTGTTTCAAAAATATCAATTCCCTTGAGATTACATTTAATTTCTGTTTCATGTCCATTAATATTTAACCCTCAGTTTAGGATGAGGTAATCCTTAATTATGATAACACATTAACAAAGCCATTAAAAATAAATATAGATTAAAAACAGAATACTTTAAAATAGGGAAAGGCTGAGACTGGGAAAAGCTGTGTTGCCCAAATTTAGTCAGGATTTGTGGTGATAGACATTCACTGTATTAAAACCAGCCAGTCTTCTCTGAGGGTAACAAGTTTAATTTGTTTTCTTAAATGATTAAACTCTACTCCACATTTTTTTTTCTGATCACAAAATTAATCTTGGGATTGAAGTAAGTTAATTACCTGCACACTGGTTTTTCATCGACGACAATGGAGATACCACCATTTACACAGAAATTTAGAGTTGCTGTCACGGGTACTGTTGTGGGAATGGTGGTTGCTGTGGAGATGGCATTTGTAAAGTTTGGTTGAGTTGATATCAGATGTGAGATATCTAAAGGGGGAAAAAAGAGCATTTGGTTTTCATGCCATACTCATTTTTAATAGACCAGCTGTAAGACTTTTCCATTACCCCGTTTTCGGAAGCTCTCTGATTTTCTGCAAATGGACACATTTCCCTACATTAAAATGAGAATACATAACACGCACAAGTTTGCACTACTGATAAATTTTAAAAGTAAATAGCAATAATATACTGGCTGTGACACATCCTAAGCAATTTTCAGCTGATCTAAATAAATAACTGGTATTTTCACCTTTCAGCAGCATGAAATTCCTCTGCCATGTTTTGCAGTTTACATTCAGAAACAGTCAAGAGACCAGAAGTGGTCTAGCGAAGAAATTTTGTATAGGAACAGCATCACATAGTGTATAATTAGATTTTTAACCTACTAATGAGCTAGGTAGAGGATTATACAGTGACTATAGCTATCCATACTTTCAGTCAAGCACATGATTAACTTTAAACATGAGTAGGCCCACTGACTCCCAGGACTACTCATGCATAAAATTAATCATGTGAATATATGTTTGTAGGAGTTGAGTCTTATGTAGTACTAAAAACATCATACTGCATGCTTACTGCATTATAAAGCATTACTTTATATAGCTACAATCAATGCTTAGATACCTTCCATTGTTAAAAGAATGTAAACACCATCTTCTTTGATGAAGTTGAGACTTCTAAGCCTTTTATGAGTTAGAAATCCATTAGTTCCACGTCCTGGCCCTCTCATGAATTGAGTCCCATTAGCGAAATTAGCAGGCGATCCTACTTTGTCTGGCCTGTCCCAAAAATAAGATGAGGAATCTGCAAGGGGGAAAAAATGCATGTGGGTGTGTGTGTGACCTGAATATTTAAACAGGAAGTTACTCAAAACTCAGATAAGGAGTTATATTGGTTGTACGATTATATAAATTACTGTCTCTCTCCCCTCCACGCTTCCCGGTCCTGAGAATCAACTTAAGTGTGATGTCTCTCTCAGGAGGCTATATCAAGAAAGTCTTCTGGTGGCTTGTTAAATAGATTTTTATCTTGGGATGGAACATGAGGCCTATTCTGTGTGTCATCCAAAAAATATTTTTTGGAATAAAGTTGGAAGAAAAATTGGCAACACAGGATTAATTTTTAAAATGCACTAGTTTGGTGGTTCTCAAAGTGAAGCATTTGCTGGTAGTCTGTGGAGAACTAGCTGGTCACAAGTTGCTGGCTCCTCCTCCAGATGTGCCAGCTTGACATTGCAAAGCAGAGATCAAACACCTGTGAAAGTAGCTGGTAACACAGAGAAGGAGCCAGCCTTGCTGCCTGTACTAGGGGCTTCCACTACCTAGAAGGAGAAGAATCAAGAGCTGCCCTCAGGGATTGGAGATGTCAGCAGGATACGAATGACCAAGTGAAAAAAGAAGGAAAGTGGGTTGCAGGTGAATGGGTGCAGAGAACCAAGGGGGCTGAGCACTATGCCCAGGTGTGTAGGATAGAAGGGAACGAAGTGGCAAGGACCAGAATGTATAGGGCAAGAAGATGACTATCAACAGGAAATCTTGTGTAGTGTTGTTTTAATGTATTAAAAGGGTATCCCATCCTGTCATTCTAGAGTATTTATCTCACATACTTTCCACATTAGGGAGTTTAATGTGTGTATGCATCACAGAATATTTGTACTTAAAAAAATATATTGTGACTTTTAGACAATTCCTAATGCCTTTCAGACCCTAGCGTTGCTAAAGTCTGGGAATCCACACAGTTAGATGTGTTTCCATGCAAAGCAAGAACTTAAAGATTGTGATACTGGTAGTTGTCTTTTGTAGCAAAATCCTTACTACACTAATATATAGAAAGTGTCTTAGGCCTATAGCCAATGTACATTAAAATAAAATCCTATAATTTACCTCCCCATAGAAATTCTTACTCTCTTCTGTTTTCAGTCTTCACCTTTTCATTGAATTTTCTCCTTTTAAAATGACTGTGAGCTGTTGCCATTTCTTCTCTTCTCTTCCCTCTCACCCCCTCCAGCTGCAGGTTATTGAATTTGAATTATTGTTCTTTGTCCACTTGAAGATTAGATTTGACACCAATGCTCCCTTCATCATGGGCTCTGGTTAATGATGGCACTCTTGTCTTGTATTAAATCATGCGTAATAGCTGGTCACCTCTTTCTATATAAAGAATGCCAACCAAGGCCCCTGCTCAACCCTATTATCCTGCTCTGGGACATACAATTCCCCAGTGTCACTGCTTCCTGCCATTGCATCAAATTCCCTACCTAATGTAAATAGGTGAAACTCCATTGAAGACAATGGAGCTGCACATACTTATACCAGGAGAAAATTTGACCCATTGTCTTTTTGTTCTGTTCTTACAAAAGCAAGACAATGTGGTGGTTAAACAAGACAGTGTAGTCATCAGTTTTTAACTAACCTGTTAATAAAGATAGATCTGTTGTTACACTTCTTTGATTTGACATGCGTTGACGAATATCAGGATTTTGATCCAACAGCATCATAGTAGCTTGTTGCCATTCACAAGGCCACTGCAGATGATCATCATTTACTCCAGAGATTAAGTGCAAATATATTGCTAAGTTAAATGGGTTGCTACTGGTACCATTCACATACAAGCCAACCTGAAAAGCATATCCTTTACTAGAGTAAAAAGGCGGACTGTATATTTTTCTTTGTGCAGGACTTGTATTGAGGAGATGTGTGAAATTTCTTATATGCCAGACATGATGGGGACACTGTGTTTCTGAAAGATTAATGTCATCAATAGAGAGGCCACCATTTGATGAACCATTTCCTTTTATGCCTTCAAATACAATCCTGAATTTACTTGTGATCTTCAAAGGAACATGGTAAAGCTGCCAATAATCCAGAGGTGAACCTGAAAAAGAACTGTGTGGTTTTCAAAGATGGCAAACAGAGCAGTCAAATACTGTACAGTATTCAGGACCTGTTACAACATTACACAAAAATTTGTTAATTCCATTAGAGTTGAGGTTGTGTCAATATCTCTCTTATAAACACTGCTTTTCACGAAATTTAAATATGCATGCAGGAGCACATTCTTTTCCCTTCTAATTTTCTAACGTATGTTTAGTTGTTTAACATGCATAATATTTACTGAATTTAATAGTGGAAAAAAGTTATTGTTCTTAGAGATTTCTTTTTCTTGATTATGTATTTTCAAAAGAATTTGGCAATGAGTTAATCCAAGTGTTGTGATAAGTGGACGTGCACAAAAAACAGACTAGTATCTCAATAACAACCCTCCTAAACAAAACAGTCCACCTCTCACCTCTACCAGCACCAAAACACAGCCCATGCACATAAATAGTTACATATCTCAAGAACAGAAAAGGATGGATTGATTTTAAATCAGAGCTATTTAAATTACCAATTTTAATCATGATGTAAATCAGCAAGCAAGAAACCTTGATTTAAATTCATTTTATTTGTGTTTTGCCATTGTACCATTTAGTTATTTTCCTGAAGAAAGACTGATTGTCATTGGTTGGTAACCATTAAAACATGTTAATTTGCAACTAAATATAACTTTTGCATTAAATTTGGTGCTTCTTTTTGCTAACCAGGAGAATACGCTCTATCTGTACATATTTATTTAAGCAGTTATATAGCTTAATTTATATGTATTCAGATTCTTAATTTTTACATTTTTATATTAGAAAATGGTGAATGATGTATTTCTTGTTTACTAGATTAATTTTTACTCGTGATTTGTATCAAGCTCTATTTATATGGAAATTCAAATCAATTAAAATGTACAAGAGAAATATTTTAATTGTTTTATTAAATAAAACTACCTTAAATATTCTAGATACATAAGGAAAAAAATGTATCAAACATTTTGTACTGAAAACTACCTGATTTATGAAGCAAAGGAAATATTATCTGTATTTAGTGAATTGAACAAATTATTTCCTAGCACCATGTTCTCCAGGATTTTGGAACTAGCAGATCTCATCCTCTCACACCTATTTTCTTGGTTGCCAACAGGTTTCTTAATTTTGAATTAATTAATCATTGAACTGAACTAGTTGAATAAACTGAAATGCAGAAAATATTCTCTGCAGCTGCAGAAGAGATTACTGCTATCAAAATCTGGTTTAGCATGTCAACAAACTCTGGTTCCAGGTGCTTAGGCAGTGACTTCCACCATCCACGATCCAGCGGGGATCGATTTATCGCATCTAGCCTAGACTAGACGCGATAAATCGACCTCTGAGCACTATCCCGTCGTCTCCTGTACTCCAGCGCCGCGAGAGATGCAGGCAGAGTCAACGGGGGGGTGGCAGCAGTCGACTCACCACGGTGGAAACACCACGGTAAGTCGATCTAAGTACATCGACTTCAGCTACGTGAATAACGTAGCTGAAGTTGCATAACTTAGATCACTTCCCCCTCCCTCCCGTGTAGACCTGGACTAAGTCACTTAAACCTATTTACAGTTGAAAGCTCACAGAATATATCATACTACATGTCATCTGCAAATTATGATATGTTACTCACATAATTCTGTGAAGTGAGTCCAAATACTGTTAAATAAATGTCTGGAAATATTTTTTTCCAATTTGATAAGTGTCCCAAAATGCAGATTAGGGCATTGGGCTAATCTTTTAAATTCACTCCAACTTTTCCACTTTTGTAATATTAATATCTTAACTATTAACATTAATTTGCTCTGCAACTTTTTATGTTGTCAAAGACACATCTACCTGCAATTTTAGATCAGCTACCATGAATGCTTGTGAATCTTTCGCTACATTTGGTGAGAGAACCATACTGATGACAAGTGCAAGTCAGTTGTAGTAACTGACTAAGTTACTGGAAAATGACTGACTGAGGTTGCATCTCAGAATATCTCCTCAGCTAATAGAATCACCTCAGTAGCAAGAGAGAAGAAAGCAAACAACGAAACTACAGAGGACAGGAGTTAAAAGACGAACAATGATAAAGGAAAAATGCCACTTCACTATACTATGCTTTTCCCTCCCAGTTGTCTGTTAAGCATATTGAATATATATCCAACCAGAAGGCACACATTTAAAAAGCAACTTTATTTCATACCTTGTATCCTTTCAACAAGTCTTAAAGCACTATTGGAGCTGGCTAAAGCATACTCCCTGACTAAAATGTTCAGCTTATCGCTTTCATGACCACTGTTGTAATAATAGAATTGTAAGCACTGAAATCCTCTTTTGGGATATAGAATTCGGCTCTCCAGAGTAGCTGTGTTTCCCACGCTGCCAGCACTGGTGTTAAAATGCATGAAGTACCCAGTATCTGTCAAAAGAGCATGGGAAATGTAAAAGAAAAAGAAAGCACACTTTTCCAGTTACATTTTTATTAATATTATTTAACATTACATTGTGATAATGCCGAGGGGACTCAGCCAGCTTGGGATCCCGTTGTGTTAGGCCCTGTATAAATGTAGTAAATGATGGTCCCTACCCCAAAGGCCTTAACATCTCTGGGGATAGAGTATTGGAGTAAAGAGAATTTTTCTCTTTGGCTAGCTATTTTCCCCATTTGCCTGTCTCTTATTATCCACGTTCCAAAGCATAGGCTCTTCTGGTCTAGCCATGTAGGGACATAGGACTCAGGAACAGATTTACCATGAAACCGTTCAGTGGCATAGGGACCCCAAAGACAGGGGGACCCCCAAAATGCAGGACAAATCTCATCTGACAACCTGCCCCTGAGTCCCGGCCGGCGGCGCAGCAAGGCTCAGGAAGGCAGGCTGCCTGCATGTTGTGGCCCATGGCCCCACGCTGCTCCTGGAGGCGGACAGCTGCTGTCATGTCTCTGTGCACCCCTGGCAAGGGGGTAGGTGGCTCCATGTGCTGCCCTCGCCCTGGGTGGCCCACAGAAACCCACTGCCCCCCTCCCCACAAAGGGCATGCAGAGACGTGCCAGCAGCAGGCCTAAGGCAGCTCCCTGCCTGCTCTGCCTCCCTCCCTTCGCGCCACACCGCTCCCGGAAGCAGCTTGCATGTCCCTGTGGTGCCCTGAGCACTGACTCTGCAGCTCCGATTGTCTGGGAACTGCATCTGCAGAGACCCACCACCCTCCACCTAGGAGGTGCTGTCGGAGGGGTGTGTGTGCCAGTCGCTTTGGGAGCCACGCCGCCCAAGGTAAACCCCACCCCCTGCACCCTAACCCTCTGCCCCAGCCTAGAGCCTGCACTCTGCACCCAAACTTCCTTCCAGAGCCTGACCCCTCACCCCTCCTGCACCCAAAGCCCCTGCCCCAGCCCAGAGCCCTCACACCCCAACCCCCTGCCTCAGCCCAGAGCCCGCATCCAAACTTCCTCCCAGAGCCTGCCCCCTCCCCCACCTCAACCCCCTGCCCCAGCCCAAACCCCACACCCAGCACCCAAACTCCCTCCCAAAGCCCAACCCCGAACTTCCTCCTTCATCCCAACTCCCTACCCCAATCAAGATACCTCGCTTTATTTTCATTTAGTTCCCATTACTTATAATATAGGAGGAGGATGAAGAAAAAAAGAATGAAAAATGGGGGAGATAAGAGAGAATGTTCTTTTTCTTTGCTGGGTCCTGAGGGGGGCCCCCGAAAATGAAGCTGCACACAGGGCCCCACTAACTCTAAATCCACCACTGATAGGACTGCAAGGGACCTCCTGATCTCTGAGTCTAGTCCCCTGCTATCTCAAGCAACCCCATCATAGAATCCCATTAATAAACTATCAAGCTCTATCTTAAAACTAGTCAAGTTGTTTGTCCCAATGACTCCTTTCCAGATGGCCCATTATTTGCTTGCACATACTGCCTGGAGTGTTGGCTGGTGCTGTAGAACCAAAACTCATGATGTCTGTTTTGGCAGCTCAAAACAATCAGTTTGTATTCCCAATGAACTGTTTTCCCAGCCCAAATAATATATATTCTCAAATCCCAACCCTTTCCAAAATTACTACTGAGCAGTTAATCACAAACTAGAATTTATGGTTATAGCAGAAATATTTTTCATATCTCTGAACTACCATGGTTTGTAAAACTTTTTTTTAAGCCAGTTAATACATCTTGTGTAGTTCTTTTGTTTTATTATTATATCAAAGGCCAGAAAGCAGAGCAAAGAGATTAGAACTTTCAACCTACAGCAAATATCTACAGCAAAAATGGCATGTGTCGCTGATAATTTTATGCTGCTTGGTTAAAAATTTATCCTCAGGTGCCCTCTGAAGAAGATCAAAGTCACAATTCTGCCACAGCAGAAAACATTTTCAAAAGAGATAAGAATTCCTTTACATTACCTTTGCAGTCTCCCATATTGGTATGATCAGTATGAGGGCCGGCAGGTACCTGAGACACACGCTGCCAGTCACCGTTATCTTCTGAACTTTGAATCATGCCGCACACATTTTCAAGTTCAAAACTGCATGTGTCCATAAAGCTTAGTGAGGAAGCTGCAAGATACAAGAGGAAGAAAGTGATACATCTGAATTCTAGTCTTCCAAAGCTGGTGTTGGAGAGAATACTAAGACATTAGGCTCCTATGGAATCATATGCATCCACCAATCACATCAAAGTCAATATGAGTTGCATGTTTAGCACTTCACATGACTGGGCCTTTAATTACCTGTGACAGACTGGAGTGGGATTGACCCAAAGTTTGGGTTCTTTTTCAGCAATCATGAACATCAGGTGACACCATCGCACCTGAGAGATCCATTAATCATCTTCTGCATCTCTAAGTGTTGTACTGATATTGTGTAATAGATAGTTGCTTATAAAAATGATAGCCCAGATCCTCCAGTCCTTGCTCAATCAAAATGACGATAGACTCTCCTTCCCCTTCAGATCTCCATCTCCTCCAGTTATCCCAGGCATGGCCACCGGTTTTACCAAAATTTCCCTCATGACATGGTTAGACTACTAATTTTGGAATATCAGTTGAATGTAACACCGAAGAGCAGTAAAGAGGACATGATTTAGCTGAATTTTTAAAAATGTAACACAAAAACCTGTTTGCATTTGAAACCTATGGTTGCATCAGCCCGTGGAAATTTTGAACATTTTGTCTGTCTCATATAAAAATAAACTAAAACGATACTGAGTGAATGCACAACACGTAGTTTAATAATAAATATTAAGCAGACTGTAAGGGAAAATACAGGCCAGATTTAGGTCTCTGTCTAAGCTAGGAAAGAGACTGGGTGAAATCCTGGCCCCGATGAAATCAATAGCAAAACACACATTGACTTCAATAAGCCTATGATTTCTCCCATTGAGTGGATGTGAATGGAGGTAAGTATAAGAGATATAGAATGGCACCTGTGTAGTGAGGAAATAATAAAATGTGCAGAAAAGACAAAGAAGTGGTTGTATCCAATTTACAAAAGGGGGAACAGTCAGAGTTGCAAGAGATAAGGGGAGGACCCAGCTATGACCCCAATTCAACAAAACATGTAAGGACACCTTTAATTTTAAGCACATATGTACATCCCACTGACCTCAAGTGCTTCATGTGCCTAAAGTTATGCATGTGTTTAAGTGTGTTGCTGAACTGGGACCTAAGCAAGCAAAGAGATTTTTACTAGGATCTTGTAGAATTTTAATGTTCATACTTATTGTAAAATGTTTTTTGAAACCATAATTGTTTTTATAAACATAATGTCTATTGATGCATGATTTGCTTGTTGTGGTGGTGAGGTTACCAAAAAAGTTATGATCTGCATACCAGGGTATACTTATCTGAACCGGTTTAGCCAATCACAATTACAGATTTTGAATCCCCTTTGATAATGGAACCATATACTATAATTCTCCCTCCCTTGTTTTCATTCATCTTCTTGAATTACATGGCCTATGTGCAGAGGTACTGGTTTCACGCTATCACCATACTGTATATAGACTGGATTTGGAAGGGATTTTAAAAACAAACAAACATAATTTCTTCAGAGAAACACCCCACAGTGTAATTTGATGACACACACCCTAGATCTCCCAAATTGTGAGAGGTAAAGGTGCAGCCAGTGCAGATATAATAGAGACAGCAGAGATGTCAATTTTTCTACAGTGTCTACTGCAACTACTGGGGAATCAAAAAAACTTTGTACAACAAAGCATGTCTTAAAACAAGCACCCAAGGGATGAATACAAATCAGCTGCCTAGTAAAGGTGTCCTTTAACTAAAGGTCAAATAAAATTGCAGAGGGAGCTTTGCATTGCTTCTACACAGCAGGACTCCTGCAGGAGTGGTCTGTTATTTCTAGCTGTCTTAAATGCATTGACATTTCTGGTGCTCTTAACACATCCATTTTTCTAAACTGTTGGCTTCTCTTTTACTGGTGCTAGGTGAGTCCCATAGGGGTAAAATTTTCTTGATTTCTTGATAATGAACAGGAAGTGCAACAGTGATTCAAGAGAACTTGAAAAACTCACTGCAGTTGTATAGGCGATTTAGCTTCTGGAGATCATAATCACTGAAATCCATTCGTTGCCCAATCACATCCATGAATTCTGGTATGTTAGTTACTATGGTTGGTTCAGTTCCATTCATGAACGACTTTTTACTATAGTGCATCACAGAAGTATAATCGTAAGGAACATTCAGGGCACTTGATGTTTTATCGTCGTATGTATTGAAATTGTGTTCTTTACCTAATGAAGAAAAAGAAGGGAGAGGCAATTGATCAATCAGGCTATAAAAGTTACCTAAAATACATATGTGTACAGTCTGCTTTTACATTAAAAAAACTTTGTAATTTAAGAGTTCTAGGACTGAGTCAGAGATTTTTAAGGGCAAAAGGGAGCACTATGATTATTTAGTCTGCCCTGCTGCATAACACTGCCCATAGAATTTTACCGCATGATTCCTGCATCAAACCCATACCTTCTCATTAAACTATAGCATATCTTTTGGACCTCCAGTCTTGATTTCAAGACTTCAGGTTACGAAGACTCCGGTACATTCCTAGGTAAGTTGTTTATTTACTATCATTTAAAAAACAACAACTTATTTCTGGCCTGAAATGTTTGTAGCTTCAGCTTCTGACCATTGAAACTTTTGACTTTGGATGGTTTAATATAAAACTTTTTGATGTATGGCTGGTAACTCCTAGTTCGCATGTTGCACCAATAGCATACACCAGGTTGTCTGTTCTGTTTTCAGTTTGCCTTGTGAGAACACATGGTGGTAGTTTGCTGTGAACTGAGGGAATAGCATTCTTGGGGTAGAGATAGGCCATGGTGCTTTGCTTCACAGCAGGGCAGGAATTGGAGTACATTGTTGCAGGCATGACTGGGGCTGGTTCTTCAGCTGGCTGGCATCAAGGTCCTAGATCCCCAAAAGATCCTGGCTCCCAGGGGACAGCTCCTCTCTAGCATAGGCGCCAACTCCAGGGCTGCAGGGCCCATGGGAAAAAAAATAGTGGGTGCTCAGCACCCACCGGCAGCCCTGCCAATCAGCTCCTCCCCCCCCCAGATACTAGACACTAGAGAACAGAAGTGCCAACTTTCTGAGTTTCCCGTGGGGTGCTCGACACCCGCTCTGCCCCAGGCCTTTTCCAATTATCAACATCCCTTTTGAAGTGTGGACACCAGAACTGGACACAGTATTCTTGTAACTGTCTCAGCACTGTTGTACGCAATGGTAATAATGCCTCCCTATTTCGGCTTGATGTACCCTTATGTTTCATGTCTGGTTATTTCACTTAGCAATACATAATCTAATAAACCAGGGGTGGCCAAACTGTGGCTCTGGAGCCACATGTTGCTCTTCAGAAGTTAATATGCAGCTCCTTGTATAGACACCCACTCCGGGGCTAGAGCTACAGGCACCAACTTTCCAATGTGCCAGGTGGTGCTCACTGCTCAACCCCTGGCTCTGCCACAGGCCCTGCCCCCACCCCACCCCTTCCCACGCCCTCCCCTGAGCCTGCAGTTCCCTCGCTCCTCCCCCCACCCCTGAGTCTCCTGTATGCCATGAAACAGCTTATCGGGAGGGGGAGGGGCTGATTGGCTAGGCTGCTGGTGGGTGGGAGGTGCTGGGAACAGGGGGTAGGGGAGAGCTGATGGGGGGCTGCTGATGTATTACTGTGGCTCTTTGGCAATGTACATTGGTAAATTCTGGCTCCTTCTCAGGCTCAGGTTGGCCACTCCTGTAATAAACCATTTAGAGCAGCTCTCAATTAACCCTCAGAACATATCCCTATACATATTTTCTAGACTTTTTTAAAAAAAATCATCTCTTTGAAGCTAAGGTTTTAAATTTTAAAAAGGTTTTTAAATTATTTTATTAGTCTAAAAAAAGAGCATCCATGTTCTAGCTTTGTGGAAACATATGCAGTGTTGTTGTGACTGTGTTGGACCCAGGATATTAGAGAGATAAGATGAATGAGATATTATCTTTTATTGTACTAACTTCTGTCTCTCTCACCAACAGAGGATGGTCCAATAAAAGATACTACCTCACCTACCTTGTCTCTGGAAATATTATAGCATTTAAAAAATGTTAACAGCAGTGTTACCTGCTGATAAAGCATCAGTAAAAAATAATTAAATACCAATCCAGATACAGGTTAAATTAAGTCATTCTCTGCAATATATTTGTGCACCTGCAGCTCCTGGCTGATCATCCATAAATAAAATGTATTTGATCTAATAGTTATGTCTTTCAGTGTTGGATTTTGTAGGTGTTCTTGAGTTAGGAAGGAACGGAGTTCATATTCAATACCATAACCTTCATGTTGCCTGACAAACACAGGCGATCACAATGAACCGAAGAAATAGAGAACAATAAGATTCCTGAGACGGCCTCAGTTGTGGAACAAGCTTCTACCTCCCTTGTCTATAATAGTCCAAGATTGTTGAACTCACATGCTGCATGGCTCATATTTTTACCCAGGTGACTGTTTAAGGGGGTTGGGAACGTTAATGGGAAAAGAGTCCCATAAGTTGGGTGGTATCAGTGGGTTGTAGTTTGCTGGGATTTTCCGTGGTTTGCTCCTGGTTTTGATTTGATTGCACTGGGTTTTTGTTTGTTTTTTAAATAATGTCAAAAGTGTCTAGAGAAGTGGGTGGCACCATTGTAAATTACAATAAATGAATCCAATTATTTTACTATGCTCCAAAGCGCTCCCTATTCTGGGTATTACACCTGGCAGACTGAGGCCCCAATCCTGCATTAAGGCCTCCAGAAAATGACTTGATACAGATGCTAATAAATAGGTCTATTGCCCTAATTAGATGTCCCTTAACATTTACCTCTTTGGTGTGAGTATTGGTTAAAATAAGCAAATTGAGGTGATGGAATCAAATTTTTAAAATCCTACTGTAGCTGAATGAGATGTTACACAGATTAATCTTCTCCATTGCCTTAAGTGAAAATAAAGCAAATGAAAATGGTTTACCAGATTGAATTCTGTCCCACATTATGGAGACATAATCATCCCGGTCGGATCGTGATTGCTCATGCCAGAATCCAAGTGCATGAAGGAACTCATGTTGAATAGTTGCAATCCTGTCACAGTTGGCTCCAATTGAGAGTTGTTGCTTCCCTTCTTGGCGGTTCCCTATGTAGGACCAGCAACTAATAATAAAATAAAATGCAGGACAAGATCTGAGAAATACATAACTGATGTCCCCCAATAATATTTGTAATCAGTCTGCTCTGACAGGTACAGTTTAAATGTAAGAGTTACAAAGTTTTAAGAAATAATGTGTTTGCTACACAGAGAATGCATTTCTTTTTTTCTATAATTTATTCTGGTTTAATATGTTTGGAGTTAGTTCTTCAGACTTGTCCCTTCCTCTAATATTCAGTTTAGTGGTTTTCACGGTGTTTGTATGTCTGGAACTTGTTTTGTTTATATTGGTTTATTTCTTTAACAGGAAAATGTCACAATACTAATAACAGAAAGGGTTGATGGGTGCTAAGATATGGGATGTAGACCTGAGGTTGAAAAGGATCCTAAAGGGAGCGGGAAAGAATCCCCTAATTATCCTTCATGTGGGAACAAATGATACGGCTAGATTCTCGCTGGGAAGTATTAAGGGAGACTATGCTAGGCTGGGGAAGACACTTAAGGAAATTGAGGCTCAGTGATCTTCAGTGGGATCCTGCCTGTTCCTAGAGAAGGGCAACAAAGGTGTGACAAGATTATGACTGTCAACAGATGGCTTAGGCAGTGGTGCTATAAGGAGGGCTTTGGGATGTATGGCCACTGGGAGGCATTCATGGACAGAGGACAGTTCTCTCGGGATGGACTTCATCTGAGTAGGGAAGGAAATAGACTTCTAGGATCAAGGCTGGCACAACTGATAAAGAGAGCTTTAA
The DNA here is from genome assembly GCF_009764565.3 of Dermochelys coriacea. Classification (NCBI taxonomy): domain Eukaryota; kingdom Metazoa; phylum Chordata; order Testudines; family Dermochelyidae; genus Dermochelys; species Dermochelys coriacea. Next base: position 77,808,119 of record NC_050069.1, read on the forward strand.
ACTAGGAATTAGGGGGAGATGGTTGGGAGATGTCCAGGTAATCTCCACGCCAGATTTTAGCATTGAGAGGGAAGAAGACAAAGTAAGAAAGGATACAGCCGTGGGTAGGAGAATGTACATAAGGAGCGAGGGCAGTGTGGATACTAGTCTAATAGGTTATACTGGCTGTAGAATGACTGTGCCTAATAGGGAAAAAATGTGAGCGAGGCCAAACAGCAAAAATTAAGATGTTTGTACACCAATGCGAGGAGCCTAGGTAACAAAATGGAGGAACTAGAGCTACTGGTGCAAGAAGTGAAACCAGATACTATAGGGATAACAGAAACATGGTGGAATAGTAGTCATGACTGGACTACAGGTATTGAAGGGTATGTGCTGTTTAGGAAAGACAGAAATAAAGGTAAAGGTGGTGGAGTAGCATTGTATATCAATGATGAGGTAGAATGTAAAGAAATAAGAAGCGATGCAATGGATAAGACAGAGTCCGTCTGGGAAAAAAATCACATTGGGGAAGATAACTAGTAAAGCCTCTCCAACGATAGTGCTTGGGGTGTGCTATAGACCTCCGGGACCTAATTTGGATATGGATAGAGCCCTTTTTAATGTTTTTAATCAAGTAAATACTAATGGAAACTGAATGATCATGGGAGACTTTAACTTCCCAGATATAGACTGGATGACCAATGCTAGTAATAATAATAGGGCTCAGATTTTCCTAGATGCGATAGCTGATGGATTCCTTCATCAAGTAGTTGCTGAACCAACTAGAGGGGATGCCATTTTAGATTTAATTTTGGTGAGTAGTGAGGACCTCATAGAAGAAATGGTTGTAGGGGATAATCTTGGCTCAAGTGATCATGAGCTAATTCAGTTGAAACTGAATGGAAGGATTAACAAAAATAAATCTGCAACTAGAGTTTTTGATTTCAAAAGGGCTGACTTTCAAAAATTAAGGAAATTAGTTAGGGAAGTGGATTGGACTGAAGAACTTATGGATCTAAAGGTAGAGGAGGCCTGGGATTACTTTAAATCAAAGCTGCAGAAGCTATCGGAAGCCTGTATTCCAAGAAACGGGAAAAATTCATAGGAAGGAGTTGTAGACCAAGCTGGATGAGCAAGCATCTTAGAGAGGTGATTAAGAAGAAGCAAAAAGCATACAGGGAGTGGAAGATGGGAGGGATAAGCAAGGAAAGCTACCTTATTGAGGTCAGAACATGTAGGGATAAAGTGAGACAGGCTAAAAGTCGAGTAGAGTTGAACCTTGCAAAGGGAATTAAAACCAATAGTAAAAGGTTCTATAGCCATATAAATAAGAAGAAAACTAAGAAAGAAGAAGTGGGGCCGCTAAACACTGAGGATGGAGTGGAGGTTAAAGATAATCTAGGCATGGCCCAATATCTAAACAAATACTTTGCCTCAGTCTTTAATAAGGCTAAAGAGGATCTTAGGGATAATGGTAGCATGACAAATGGGAATGAGGATATGGAGGTAGATATTACCATATCTGAGGTAGAAGCGAAACTCAAACAGCTTAATGGGACTAAATCGGGGGCCCCAGATAATCTTCATCCAAGAATATTAAAGGAATTGGCACCTGAAATTGCAAGCCCATTAGCAAGAATTTTTAATGAATCTGTAAACTCAGGAGTAGTACCGAATAATTGGAGAATTGCTAATATAGTTCCTATTTTTAAGAAAGGAAAAAAAGTGATCCGGGTAACTACAGGCCAGTTAGTTTGACATCTGTAGTATGCAAGGTCTTGGAAAAAATTTTGAAGGAGAAATTAGTTAAGGACATTGAAGTCAATGGTAAATGGGAGAAAATACAACATGGTTTTACAAAAGTTAGATCGTGCCAAACCAACCTAATCTCCTTTTTTGAAAAAGTAACATATTTTTTAGATAAAGGAAATGCAGTGGATCTAATTTACCTAGATTTCAGTAAGGCATTTGATACCGTGCCACATGGGGAATTATTAGTTAAATTGGAGAAGATGGGGATCAATATGAACATCAAAAGGTGGATAAGGAATTGGTTAAAGGGGAGACTGCAACGGGTCCTAATGAAAGGCGAACTGTCAGGTTGGAGGGAGGTTACCAGTGGAGTTCCTCAGGGATCGGTTTTGGGACCAATCTTATTTAATCTTTTTATTACTGACCTTGGCACAAAAAGTGGGAGTGTGCTAATAAAGTTTGCAGATGATACAAAGCTGGGAGATATTGCCAATTCAGAGAAGGATCGGGATATTATACAGGAGGATCTGGATGACCTTGTAAACTGGAGTAATAGTAATAGGATGAAATTTAATAGTGAGAAGTGTAAGGTTATACATTTAGGGATTAATAACAAGAATTTTAGTTATAAGTTGGGGACGCATCAATTAGAAGTAATGGAAGAGGAGAAGGACCTTGGAGTATTGGTTGATCATAGGATGACTATGAGCTACCAATGTGATATGGCTATGAAAAAAGCAAATGCGTTTTTGGGATGCATCAGGAGAGGCATTTCCAGTAGGGATAAGGAGGTTTTAGCACCATTATACAAGGCACTGGTGAGACCTCACCTAGAATACTGTGTGCAGTTCTGGTGTCCCATGTTTAAAAAGGATGAATTCAAACTGGAGCAGGTACAGAGAAGGGCTACTAGGATGATCCGAGGAATGGAAAATTTGTCTTATTAAAGCAGACTCAAGGAGCTTGGCTTGTTTAGCCTAACTAAAAGAAGGTTGAGGGGAGATATGATTGCTCTCTTTAAATATATCAGAGGGATAAATATAGGAGAGGGAGAGGAATTATTTCAGCTCAGCACCAATGTGGACACAAGAACAAATGGGTCTAAACTGGCCACCAGGAAGTTTAGACTTGAAATTAGACGAAGGTTTCTAACCATCAGAGGAGTGAAGTTTTGGAATAGCCTTCCCAGGGAAGCAGTGGGGGCAAAAGATCTATCTGGTTTTAAGATTCTACTCGATAAGTTTATGGAGGAGATGGTATGATGGGATAATGGGATTTTGGTAAGTAATTGATCTTTAAATATTCAGGGTAAATAGGACTAATCCCCTGAGATGGGATATTAGATGGATGGGATCTGAGTTACCCAGGAAAGACTTTTCTGTAGTATCTGGCTGGTGAATCTTGCCCATATGCTCAGGGTTTAGCTGATCGCCATATTTGGGGTCGGGAAGGAATTTTCCTCCAGGGCAGATTGGAGAGGCCCTGGAGGTTTTTCACCTTCCTCTGTAGCATGGGGCATGGGTCACTTAAGGGAGGCTTCTCTGCTCCTTGAAGTCTTTAAACCACGATTTGAGGACTTCAATAGCTCAGACATAGGTGAGGTTTTTCGTAGGAGTGGGTGGGTGAGATTCTGTGGCCTGCGCTGTGCAGGAAGTCAGACTAGATGATCAGAATGGTCCCTTCTGACCTTAGTATATACGAATCTATGGGATTGTCATTGATACTGCAAAAACCCCAGAAATGAGGAGCTACATAAAAATTAGTTGCTTGCGGAAGATGCTGGCATTGACAGCCCTGAAGAATGAAGCCATCTGTATAGCCTTAAATATAGGGAGACAAGTTGAGAGAGGTAATATCTTTTATTAGATCAACTTCTGTTGGTGAGAGAGACAGACCTTTTGGTTCTGAAGGAACTCAAATATGAAATTGTAGAACTAATTGTGGTATGTAACCTAGCACTTAAATCAGCTTCTATACCGGATGACTAGAGGATAGCTAATGTGACACCAGTTTTTAAAAAAGGCTCCAGAGGCGATCCTGGCAATTACAGGCTGGGAAATCTATCTTCAATACCAGGCAAATTGGTTGAAACTATAGAAAAGAACAGAATTGTGTTCAATACATTGTGCTCCACACAGGTTTTGTAAAGGGGAACTATGCCTCACCAATTCATTAGAATTATTTGAAGGAATCAACAAACATGTGGACAAGGGTGATCCAGTGAATATAGTGTACTTGGACTGTCAGAAAGCCTTTGACAAAGTCCCTCACTGAAGGCTCTTTTGCAAACTAAACAGGCCTGGGATAAGAGGGTAGGTCCTCTCATGGATCAATAATGGATTAAAACATAGGAAACAAAAGATCAGAATAAATGTTCAAATGTTCAGAATGGAGACAGGTAGGTAGCATGTTTGCCAGGGATCTGTACTGGAACCAGTGCTGTTCAATGTATTCATAAATGATCTGGAAAAAATGTGGAAACAGCAACATGGCAAAGTTTGCAGATGATACAAAATTACTGAAGATAGTCCAAAGCTGACAGTGAAGAGTTACAAAGGAATCTCACAAAACTGGGTAGCTGAGCAACAAAAGGCCAGATGAAATTCAATGTTGATAAATGCAACGTAATGCAAACTGGAAAACATAATCCCAACTACACATGCGAAATGATGGGGTCTACATTAGCTGTTACTGCTCAAGACAGAGATCTTGGAGTCATTGTGTATAGTTCTCTGAAAACATTCACTTAAAGTGCAGCATCAGTCAAAAAAAGCTAACTATGTTGGGAACCATTAGGAAAAGGATAGCTAATAAGACTGAAATATTGTAGTGCCACAATATAACTTCATGGTATGCCCACACCTTGAACACTACATGAAGTTCTGGTTCCCCCATCTCAAAAATGTTGTTAGAAATGGAAAAGGTACAGAGAAGACCAACAAAAATGACAAGGGGTCTGGAACCGCTTCCATAGGAGGAGAGATTAAAAAGACTGGGACTGTTCATCTTAGAAAAGAGAAGACAAAGGGGGGGATATGATAGAGGTCTATAAAATCATGGATGGGGTGGAAAAAGTGAATAAGGAAGTGTTATTTACCCCTTCACATTACTCAAGAACCAGGGGTCACCCAATAAAATTAATAGGCAGCAGGTTTAAAACAAACAAACAGAAGTACTTCTTCATACAGCACACAATCTACTTGTGGAACTTGTCACCAGGGGATGTTGTGAAAGCCAAAACTATAATTGGGTTAAAAAAATAATTAGATACATTCCTGGAGGATAAGTCCATCTTGACTAATTGAGTACTATGCTCTGGATATCCTTAAGCCTCTGATTGTCAGATGCTGTGACTGGATGACAGAGGATCGATCACTTGATAACTGGCCTGTTCTTTTCATTCCCTCTGGGGCACCTAGCATTGGCCACTGTTGAAAGGCAGGATGCTGGGCTAGATGGACCATTGGTCTGAGCCAGTATGGCCAGTCTTATGACCTTACACAGAGCTGTTCTTCAGATCAGCAGCAGTCCAGCTTCCTGACAATATGCCCCAACCTTTACCTAAAGAAAGCACATTTATGGGTAAGCAGGTAATTCCTCAGTCATCGAGTTCTTGATCTGTTGTGACGTTGCTAAGAAGAGTGTGAAGTGTAACGATCATTTGTGATGTGGAGACATTTCCATTAAGAACTGACTGAGACCATCAACTCATTTCACACAGAACAGCAGTCAGATGGTAACAATTTTCTTTTGTTACTGATGTCATTTGCATTTAAAAAGACAACCTAGACATTAAAAGACTCCATATCCCATTATTAATCTTCTGAAACACCTACTTCCCCACCTCTCAATGCAACTTTTATAGAAGCATGCAAATCAGATACATCTATGTAAAGGAGAAGGTGATTTATCAGATCTTTTCTGGGGTGATAAAGTTTTATGAATCTGTATGTCATCCTCATGAATTTTATACTGCTGCCCAGACTGTACCCTTTAGAGTAGGGTTATTTAATCTGCAGAATGAAACAATCAAAGTTATATATAACAGAGTGAAAAATGATTAGTTATTGCCCTTTTACTCTGTCCTATAACAGCAGAACATGGGCAAACAGGCAAACTAAATGGCAGTAAGGGTGGAACCAATTTGATAAATTACCTGTTGAAACTTGCCAGTCAAGAGGTTGTAAAGTCATATAATTTAGCTGTATTTTTTAAAGTTTATGACTACCAATAACTTTTACTGATAAGCTAGTCAAGATGATAAGGGTAATCAAACTAACTGTAAGCATATAAGGAAGGAATTTCTCCTTTGCACAGCATTGCATAACTTAGCAATGAAGGCTAGATACATTACCAGACTAGATGGGCCAATGCTTTTATCTGCTATGGCAAGTTCTAACAGAGGTACAAAAAGGAATATAATGGCGATCGGATGTCTAACATAGTGAATGCCAGTGAAAATGGGGTAGGATCTGAGTCTAAAATAGGGAAAGAACAAGTCAAAAATGACTTAGACAAGTTAGATGTCTTCAAATCAACAGGGCCTGATGAAATACATCCTAGAATACTCAAGGATCTGACTGAGGAGATATCTGATATCATTAACAATTATCTTTGAAAAGTCATGGAAAATGGGAGACATTCTAGAAGACTGGAAAAGGGCAAACATAGTGCCCATCTATAAAAAGGGAAATAAGGACAACCTGGGAAATTGCAGACCAGTCAGCTTAACTTCTGTACCCAGAAAGATAATGGAGCAAATAATTAAACAATCAATTTGCAAACACCTAGAAGATAATAAGGTGATAAATAACAGTCAGTATGGATTTGTCAAGAACAAATCATGTCAAATCAAACTGATAACTTTCTTTGACAGGGTAACAAGCCTTGTGGATTGCGGGGAAGCAATAGATGTGGTATATCTTGACTTTAGTAAGGCTTTTGATACTGTCTCACATGACCTTTTCATAAACAAACCAGGGAAATACAACCTAGATGAAGCATAACTGGTTGGAAAATCATTCCCAGAGAATACTTATCAGTGGTTCACAGTCATGCTGGAAAGGCATAATGAGTGGGGTCCCGTAGGGATCGGTTCTGGGTCCGGTTCTGTTCAATATCTTCATCAATGATTTAGATAATGGCATAGACAGTACACTTATAAAGTTTGTGGATGATACCAAGCTGGGAGGGGTGGCAAGTGCTTTGGAGGGTAGGATTAAAATTCAAAATGATCTGGACAAACTGGAGAAATGGTCTGAAGTAAATAGGATGAAATTCAATAAGGTCAAAAGTACTCCACTTAGGAAGGAACAATCAGTTGCACAGAAACAAAATGGGAAATGACTGCCTAGGAAGTTGTACTGCGGAAAGGGATAAAGGGGTCATAGTGGATCACAAGCTAAATATGAGTCAACAGTGTAACGCTGTTGCAAAAAAAGCAAACAACATTCTTGGATGTATTAGCAGGAGTATTGTAAGCAAGACACAAGAAGTAATTCTTCTGCTCTACTCTGCACTGATTAGGCCTCAACTGGAGTATTGTGTCCAGTTCTGGGTGCCACATTTTAGGAAAGATGTGGACAAATTGGAGAAAGTCCAGAGAAGAGCAACAAAAATGATTAAAGGTCTAGAAAACATGACCTATGAGGGAAGATTGAAAAAATTGCATTTGTTTAATTTGGAGCAGAGAAGACTGAGACGGGACATGATAACAGTTTTCAAGTATATAAAAGGTTGTTACAAGGGAGGAGGGAGAAAAATTGTTCTTACCTCTGAGGATCAGAGAAGAAGCAATGGACTTAAACTGCAGGAAGGGCGGTTTAGGCTGGACATTAGGAAAAATGTCCTAACTGTCAGAGTAATTAAGCACTGGAATAAATTGCCTAGGGAGGTTTTGCAATCTCCATCATTGGGGATTTTTAAGAGCAGGTTGGACAAATACCTGTCAGGGATGGTCTAGATAATACTTAGCCCTTCCATGACTGCAGGGGAATGGACTAGATGACCTCTCGAGGTCCCTTCCAGTTCTGTGATTCTATGATAATGATGAGATTTATTAAACACCATTGGCTAAATCTTGCAATTCTTACTGTTGAAGTCAGTGGGAGTTCAGAAGTCCAGGATTTAGCCCTACATGGTCTTTTTTGATTTGGCTGCTAAAACACCTGGATTTCTGAGCATGGAAAATTCATAGGTCTAGGGCCATAGATTCATAGGTTAGGTTCAGCATTGCAATGGCTAATGTTTAGGCGTTCTGCCAGCTAGTGGAGTCCACAACCCTGAGTTAGGTGCCCAGGCTCCCAGTCCCTATAGAATGCATGAGGAGAGTCAGGTGACAAGAAATAGGATCCACCAAAGCCCAGCATGTTATTGAGTGGGGAGTCGCCTAAGCTAACAAATAGAAAATGCAGAGAAGAGTGGTTGGCCTAAACCCCACTCCTCAAAACGATAATAATACCTTAAAATAATACCTGTTCCACTTTGCATCAATAGTCATTAGAACAGGGCCTGAAACTTGGACCTCACACATCCCAAGTGGGATGGGTCATTCCAAGAATCATTATCATTGTCTCTCTGGCCCAATGCCTTAAGTATTTCACACAAAGTGGAAGAGATTCAACAGGAGAGACAGGCATCCCTGAATACTTTATAGTGCAGTGGTTAGGGCAGCCCCCTGTCGCGTGGGAGACCTGACTTCAAATTCCTGCTCCACGTAGGTGGAGGTGGGACAGAGGTGGGATTTGAACCTGAATCTCCCCTCTCCTGGGTGCATATGCTAACCATTGAGCTAAAAATTACAAGGAGGTGGCATTACCACCACTAATAGTGTTTCATGTGAAACCTGATCTATGAGGCATGCTCTCAATATGCCTACTGGAATGGGCCCCACAAGCAAGACAGATGGGGCTATGCCTAGTTTGAAGATCTTGCTGGGGCATGGATGTGAGCTGGGTGTCAGGACTGAAGTGGCTGTGTGCATGTCCAGTGGCTGAAATTTAGGTAACTACAGGGTTAGGTGGCAGCTGAGCAGGGGTTTTGAGGATCTATATTTTGGAGTTAAGTGCCTAAATCCCTTTGTGGCTCTAGCCCATAGCATTCAGATCACACTTGCACCTTGGTGGTTCACTATTAGTACACAGGTCTATAAAGTAAAATATTTATAGTGGAAGAACAAATAGCCTGGGGCTGACTTTGTACCATTTTCCAGGCACAGGTGGGAGTCAAAACAAGCCTGCTATGTCACTACCCATATGTAATTCCCTTTATTATGGTCGGACAAATTTGCAGTCCTGCAGTCTAGGCTGTGGCATTCCTATTGTGGGGAATTTTTTTTATAAGACAAATTTAGTAGGAGAACATGAGGATAGAACTTCATATGCCCAAAGGCCAAACAAGAAAAAATGATTTGATCAAATAGCTTGATTTACCATGAAAGGTACCATGTCTGTTAAGGATTCAGTTCTGTACTCAGTTGCATCAGTACAACTTCCACTGGGTCCTAGAGTGTTTGTTTGCAAACAAGTATAAAAAGGGAAAACTTAACCTTTATCAAGTTCATACCAGGTTTTGGGCTATTATAGTTTTCAATGTGTAAAATCTGAGAAATGAATAGGTTGAGATAAGAAATTATATTCCATTCCCAGTTTTTGGAGAACATACTAATTAGTGCAGATAAAAACTGGCCATATATCCAAATGGAATGAGAATTTGTCATTTTTTCCTCTTACCCACTGCCCTTGAACACTGATATATAATTTTTTTCTCCTTCCCAAGGTTTGAAGTCAATACAGGTTTTTAGGCGATACCGTTCAAATGCTTTGAGGATAAGTCCTTTAGCATTCATTTCTGTAAGAGAAACAAATAGCATTGTTATCAATATAGGGCCAAGTCCTAAGGTCCTTGCTGAGCTTTTATAGACCTCACTCTGACAAACTACTATTAAAATCTTGGAGTTTTTGACAGATTAAGGATTGAGCAAAAATTCAGTAAAGGCCTAAGAATCTAGACTGCTGGAAAACTGTATTCTACCTTTGTTTTATCTAAATATAATACAATATGTTTCATAGGTGATTTCAAAACAATTAAGGTGCATTGGGAGGTGGAGGGAGCAAGGCAAGGGAGTCAGCCTCTGAAACAATCAATGTGAATTGAGGGAGGGGGGACAGAGCAAAGCAAGGAAATTTAACTGTTTCATGTACCAGCAGTGATGCAAGTGGATATATCAGGCTGCAATTCTTTCTGGCTGTGTGCAGGTTACTGCTCAGTATCTTTACCTTTGCTGAAAAGGGGACAGACAGAGGCTACAGCTCAAGGCAGTCCCAACAGAGCCCATGGACTGGAAGGGGACCCAAGACAGACAGTATTGCAGCAGGGCATGGGGGCTCACATGTGCGGGGGCTGCTACTGCCCAGGCTGGTGTGTTTAATAACCCAAGGCATAACCCAAGGCAGCCTCATGGACTGAGGGAGGAAAATGACCAAAGGAAAGCATCCACGCATTCGGGGGGGCAGGCTGTGTGGATCAGTCAGCGAAGCTGTTCAGCAAATGGTCAATGACGTTGTTTCTGAGGTTTTCTCCACAGCATTACGGTGCTTCAGACGACACAAGGTCACCTAGAACCAGGATGTTCTCTTCCACCGAACACAAGGGATGGCAGTAATGCTGATCTCGGGGGTGAGTGTAATCTGAACCACATAGAGGTTGGGGGAATGGGTGGCAGAGGTGGTATCCAGCATTCCAGCCTGGCAAGGGGTGGCACTTGCAGGAGCCACAGCCAGTGCAGGGACCTTGCTCAACCAGTCACTCAGTGAGTTCACCTAAGGGGAACAGGAGTCAGCCTATTGGGGTATTAAATACTCTGGGCCCAGGAGTGGGAGGTCCAGAAGCCTGAGCAGACCCACCTAGGGGTGGCACCTTCAGTGTGGGCATTGATGGTATTACACAGCTGCTGCAAGCTAATCTGAATTTACTACAGCTGCTTCAGGCAGCTAGATGTGAGGGGTCTGCCTGCACAGGGTGACAGGGTAGGCCCAGCATGGGCTCAAGTTTGGGCAGCAAGACAGGGAATGGCACATGGGAACTCATCGGCCATCAGGGCATGTAACCGCATGGGACAGAGTAGACACTCCCGGGAGGTTTCTGGGGGAGCAGGGCTCTGCGGAACTCCCTCCATGCAGTCCTGAATACAATTATGCCGGGGTGGCTTACCCGATGGGAGTTCACCTACTCAGTACAACTAAATATAAAATCCTGAGAGGCGAATTCGTGGATATAATATCCCTATGGCACAGGGAGGTGTTAATAAACTGTAAACAGGGGCAAGACAAGCAAAAGAGCAAAGTGCCCAAGAGGCCAATGGTGCCTAGAACATGGGAAAATTCCTCATCAAATTGCCTTCCTCATCTAGGCGGGTGTTACAGTACAAGTCTACCCAGACAGCAGCCCTGCCTTTGTTAAGTATACGGATATAATTAGGTGGGCACACAATATGTTTGGGGGCATGTCATGAGCAGTTTCAATTAAGGGCAGCAACACAAACTGGGATAAGATGGCATCACACACTGTGGTTGCAGTGGATGACACCAAGGGCGCCAGGGGTTTGTTCATATCGCAACAAGCTCAGAAGGGGCCCCAGGCATGTAATAGTATTTGCTGGGCATTTATTAGTGGTGGTTGTTTTCACAACCCCTGTAGATACAGGCATGTTTGCAAGATGACTACTGCTGGCAATTTTATTTCGACAAGGCTATGCCCATGGGCTGTTCAGTATCCTGTGCAGCTTTTCAAAAATTCAGTACAATGGTGCACTGGGAAGGGGTGCAGTCAGCAGGACTAAACTAAATAGTGCATTATTTGCATAATTTTTGTTTGCAGGGCGAGCTGGGTCAAACGCATGTTTTCACCTGTTGGACACATTTCAGGCCCTGGCTAAATAGTTGGGGGAACCCATAGCGAAGGACAAAACAGAAGGCCCTTCCACTACATTAACCTACCTGGGACTAAGCTGAACTTTGCTTGCAGGGTTGTTGCCCTGGAGCAGGCATTTTGTGCCCGGCTGGCAGCAGCAACGGACAGCATAGCCAGGCCACACCATTACATACGAGTCACTACAGAGCCACTACAGAGATGAAAGAAGACTTGTGGGTGTGGGAAAGTTTTCTAAGTCAATTTAATGGTATCATTGTGGAGGGACAAATGGGTATTAGTTTGGGGATTGGAGGTAATATAAGGATGTGCTTCTGGTGTGACAACATGACAACAAGGTTATCAATCGCCAAACTTCTAGATCACACAGGGTTGTGAAGTTGGTAAGGGCATTTGTTCTCCAATGCTTAACCTTCAACATCTGTTTTTTCTTCCAAGCACATGCTGGGCATGGATAATGGCATAGCAGACGCCTTATCTCATTTCCAGTTTGCCAAATTACGTAAGCTACGGGCTCTCTGGAACCTTGGAATGTCATGTGGTTGGTGGAATGGTCCAGCTTACAAGTTGTTTATTTTGTTTTCTTTTAAGGAGTCTTGTCAATTCAAAGATCCAGAGAATGAGTTGCCTATGCGGCCCTCTGTTAAGGGCGGTTGTTGCAGTACTGGGTCAAGGACAATGCAGCTGCTGGTGCCCCTTGACGATCACACATGGGACAGCAGGTTCTTTCTCCCGAGTATGGCTGCTAGCCAAGAGGCCATTTGGAGATGTCTGGGAACTCGAAGGGGTTGGGGGGAGGCAGCCAAGCAAATGGCTGGTGCCTCCTTGGGGCGAATGTTCAGTGCAGATACTCCATAGGGAGGGCAGCCAGTGACCAGATAAATGGCCTAGTAAAGAACTTAAAAGGAGGTACTGGATAAAGGAACAGAACGGGGGAGGGGGTTGGGGACTCCTATGATTGGTATGTCAGGGAGCCAGCAGCCCCACCCCCACCATTCTCATAGCCCTCCTTAGCCCTCTTACGAGGCTGGTGGATGGTAAGGTCCAAGCCATGGGTCAGCTGGGGAACCTGGATAGAAATAAAGGGAGGGCTGGTGGAAGCCCCGGAGAATTGATTTGAATAAGCATGGATTTGCTTGCACTGTACACTTTATCTGCTGGTGGTCCCAGACCTCTATATAATAAAGTTGCAGCCAGATTAAAACCCATAACAAGTCACCTGTCCTTCTTGCGGTATACCCAGACAATTGTATTCTACCTTTGTTTTGTTTAAGCATAATACGATATGTTTCATGGGTGATTTTTATGTATACAATATAAGATGATGAGTACATAATGCTTGATCCTGACAGTTGCTGAGTGCTCTCAACTGCTACTGACTTCAGTAGAGTTTATAGGACCAAGGATTGAATAAAAACTGAGTAAAAACTTCAGATTTCAAGCAAGTAAAGGGTTATAAACACCTCACTAGCATTGTTCAGATCCTTGAATGCAAGCAATACATCTGGGTCATCTCCTCTAGGAGACTTACTTGGCTTAAATCGGTTAATCTATTTCTTCATCTATTCATATCCAAACTTTTTGTCACTCTGAACCGTGCAAATGGAAAGATGAGATTCCCTAAATTAAAAAAGATCCCCAGTAACTTTTTTTTTCTTTTCACTTAATGCAGTGTCATACCTTAGGCAGATGACTTTAAAAACAAACTTGTATTTAAAACTAGTGCAACTTTTCAACCAAAGCAGAAACTATTATTTATATATATATATATATATATATATATATATATATATATTTCAAAGGCAAATACTGTACCCAGGCTATCCTCAAGGACATATGGGATGGTGAGGGGCCACCGATAGTTGTCACCAATAATGGAGTTTCGTTCCTGTATTTGAGAAGGAAAATAAATGTGAAGAGTTCAGTAAGGGATGACATAGGAGTAGGCAGCAAAAACAAAATTTAGTAGCTCTAACCTGCAAGTAAGAAATATGTTTCTTGTGAATCTGTGTGAGTAGTTGAGAAATAAGCTTAGGAGCACAAATGCTGAGGAAGATGGCCCAGTGGTGTAGGCCTCAGGTTTGAAATACTAGAAACCATAGGCACCGACTCCAGGGGTGCTCCAGGGCTGGAGGACCCATGGTAAAAAAATGGTGGGTACTGAGCACCCACTGGCAGCCCCCTTATCAGTGCCTCCCCCTCCCCCCCCCAGCACCTCCTGCTTGCCATCATCAGCTGTTCCACAGCATACAGGTGGCATTGGGAGGGGAGGAGCGAGGTCGGGGTGTGCTCGGGGGATGGAGCAGAACGGGGCAAGGCAGGAGTGAGAAGAGGTGGGGCGGGGATGAGGTCTGGGGGAAAGGGTGGAGTGGGGGTGGGGTCTGCGGTGGCGCTGGGGGGGAGTACCACCCAGCACACTGGAAAGTCGGCACCTATTCTAGAGACTTCCCAGGAACAAAATTTCAAATCCCAGCAGGGTCAGCTAAATCCTAAATTCCCTGCCATTTAGGAGGGTTTGTCTTTCGTTATAATATAAAGTCCTATCTGCTCTGCCTGGACATTAACATCCTATGACTCTTTTCATAAGTTTAGGAATTTGTTCCAGTGGCCTTGACTAAAACTACCCTTACTGTCACTGATCATCTGCTCCCATTGAATTAGATAGCAAAATTGCCATTGACTTGAAAGGAATTAGGCTAAAGTAGATTGTCAGGTATTCCCACTGGGATTCTTTGAGATATAATGCAATGATTTTTTGACGTGAATAGGGATACCAGAGGGATGTTCTAAAATGAGATGCTAATCAAGGACCTAAACTTGCATGAGGAGGCAACTCACATGAGGAGGAAGGGTTTGCAGGGAAGAGTCTGAAGTTTCATATGCTGACAAATATTGTGCAGAATTGCAAATAAACTAAGGATATCTCAAGCGCGCCTGTCTGCATGTGATTAATGCCAATACTCTTAAAACTACAAGTCTAAATCACAGTAAGGGAAATAAGAAGTTTATTACATTGATCTAATGGATGAACTGATTTTTATTCTAGTTAATGCTTCTGTAAATTTACATGACTCATTCATTATCTATGACATTTTGTACAAATACATTCCCAAATTATTTCAATTTATTGTTACATAAACAACATTTATGGCTAGTACAAGCTGGATGGGCTGAGCATGTTCAGATCAGCCATGCTTTATATTACATAAGTCAATAACACATTTCTGGTTTTATATTTGAACTCACCCCATCAAGTTTGATATCTCCCTCAAAAAGGTTCAGTCCTAAAGCTAAAAAATAACAGCTGATTAATATTCAGACATTGTACTGATCTCTCACTGTTGCAATGAAACTTTCAAAATATGAAAAAGAAAATTAAAAAATGACCTTCATTGATGTCCAAGATATCTCGATCAATTCCACCATCTACATCTACTTCTGAAAAACAAAAGGCAAGTGAGATAGAACATTAGTCTTTGCTATTATCTTTATGAAGTGTGAAAATTAATGTAATAACAATAATAGTAATTATAAATCTGTCCCTGCTGTGTTTGAGCTGCTGTTTTTGTTGGCTGCCTTCAGCGCACTCATATAGAACTCTAAACAGAACTCACCAAATGACTCTGGAGTAGGCTAGTGAGGGAGAAAAGAAGAGACAGATTATCAGGATGCACAAAATGAAATGCTATGAACATTATTCTTTTAATAATTTTACAGATCCATCTTGAGCTCAACTAACAGCATTTATTGCTGGCCACTTTCAGTGTGTTTTAATAGGCTACAATTAGGTTGCACTGGGAACCATGTGGCTGTTTCTGTGTTCCATGCACTCAGATGTTCCGGTATAGAGTACAGACTAGATAAACCGAGAGATCCTTTCCAGCCAATCTTCCCTGATTCTATAATCTCAATAGCCCTCCATTAAATACTGAAGTTTTATGGCACTTATGTCCTACCATCATATAGATCTACCTTTAAAAAAATGTTATTGCATAGTACAATGGCTAACTAATACAGATATGCCATGGGAATGATACCAAAGAATTTTCACAGACTCCATCTGCTTTTGAAGAATCCAATCTTGTAAATTCTTACTCACACATGTAGCCCTCACTTACATGGGTAAAGACTACCCCCACCCAAGTAAGGGTTGGCAGACTCCAACTCAGCTTGCATAGAATACATAGTTGTCATCCTGTTCATTTTCCTAGGCTTATTTAATTTTCTTTGTACATGGAGTCTGATCCAATGTCCACTGAATTCAGTAGGAGACTTTCTAGTGTCTTCTACTGGGCTTTGGATCAGGCTCTTAAGGGGCCAAATCAGAGCAGTTTCATTGAGAGGAGTCAATGAGTGCAAGGTTCAGGATGAACGTAAGGAAATTAAACCAATCCTTGGAATGCTTCTTATTAGTAGGGGTTTTTTTAGAGACTGGTAATGAAAGGAGGAGGAGCCAATTTATTTCCAAACAGCAAAAAGTCTCATAATTCAATTAATGGTGATCTGATTTAGAAGTAATTAATAATCACCTTGATAGTTAATCTGACTAAAATTAATCCCCCAAGAATGATTTAATTAATATTGTCAGTTTCATGATGGTTTATCCAAAAATTGAAATAACAGTTTCTATAAATATAATTTAAAAAAAAAAAAGCTTTATCCAAAGTGCTGAATGCCTTTAGTGCCATTAATGAAAGGTAAAGCATTTCTGTGGTCGCTATGATTACAATCACAATGCCTCTTGGCTTCAAAATCCATCATGCAAATACATACATCACAAAGCTAATTTTTTTTCCAGTCTACGGACAAGATTTTCCAGCTGCATCAAAACTTTCATAAGTACAACCATAAAACAATTTAATTGATTCTAATTTATACACTCCTGGTGAGTAAGAGAAAGCATGAGTGGGAGATTATTCAAATACCAAATTATTTCCAATTCTTCATGTAATCAAATCCAGCCCAGGTCAGCATTGACTGAAAACTGTCACCAACTGATGGCTTCAATGTTGAAGGAGTTGGTGATTTCTTGCTAGATAGGGGCTTAATCCTTACTCATATGTAGCTATGGAATCCAACAAATCCCAGTGAAATTACCTATTTTAGTGCGGATACTTGTGTGTGTAAAGATTACTCAGGGGAGCACCAGCTGCAGGATCCGGCTGCAGGTGTCCATAACCTCAAAGCCAACACAACTTACCAGAATGCCAGCACCTACTATTTTATGAATAGCTACAATTTTGTACATTTATAACAAATTTACAATTACGAATAACAGTGTGCACTGCTAGCTGACACTAATTAAGGGTGTGTCAAGGAGAAATCCAGTTAGTCCACTGAATTACTATTTTAAAATCTAAATGGAAGACGTTTCCTCTTTCCTGAATAATTTACTGTTTGTGGTTTATTCAGCCTAACTTTGGGAAACACTTTGAGGCACATGAATGATGTTATATACATTAAAATGTAAGGTGGCCAGATTCTGCCACCTTAACTCATATTAAGTAATACATTGCTCCATGAGTTGTCCCAGTGATACCGACATGAGAAAAGGTACCAGCTCCTGGCAAAGTAATAACAGGGTAATCAGACTCTCCACTTCCACCCACACAGTGTTTGTCTGACCCACAGATTCACAATATTGTGTGCTCCAAATTCTTGCAAATCACACTGAGTCTTATTCACAGAAGTGGGAAAATACTGCATTTCTCTGGAAAAACATAAGGCAGTATATAATTTCAAAGTTGCTATTGTTGTATGTTGTCATAAAATAGCTCACCATGGGTTGGGGAAGCTGCTAGCACAGCCAAAGAAAAGCATGTCCAGCTTGACTAAGAGGGCATTCACTTCCATGACATCTTTATTATATTAAACAAAATACTTGATATCACTATCTATATTCCAAATAGTAGAATAGATTTTACCACTTATCCTGGTTCAGTGCTGGACTATGTATTCAGCCAAAATTGCTATAGAAAAGTCAATGGGAGTTCTGCCAGAATAAGGAGTGTAGGATCAGGCCCTCTAGATATAGAGGTGGACTGATTATAAGTAGCAGCAAGAAGAAATCTACTCAGAAAACAAAATTTTCTGTGTTCCTCCTCAATGTTCTTAACAATTGGAGAGAACCACTCATTTGCAGGAACTATATGCAGCAGTTTTTCTTTTTTTCACAAGCTTGTCAGGACCTATATTATACTTCAAAATGTAAAGATTGTCTTTGTTTTCTTACCAGACCACAGCCAACCTGAAGAAGAGACCAAGTCAGGAGCACAGGCACAGACAACATACCCATCTTGCTTTACTCTGCAAAAGGCTATGACTCAATTTCAGAGCAACTTTCTACTTAAAGAAGTAAACGGAATACTTCAGAACCTTTGCCCTAGGTATCTGTAGCTAGCTGTTTTGTATCTTTATCTTAAATTGTCCAATCAGTAAAGTCTATTTCTTTTATCAGATTTATTTACCACCATACATGTGTTCATTGAGATCATTAATGCATATTTTACAAGTAACTTTTCCTTATGAAAAACAAGAGTAATAATACTTAGCATTTATTTTGAAAAATAATCACAAGAATCCTGTGAAGTAGAGAAATTATTATTAATATACCTATTTTACAGAAAGGGAAACTGTGGGAGAAAGTTTGTGACTTTCCTATGACCACATAGGAGGTCTTGTCAAAGCCAATGCTCGAATTTGAGACTATGCTTCTCTATATAATGCCTTTCACTAACTTGAAGTACTGCATTTGTCAATAAATTGAATCATGGTATCCTGCTGGATCATTTACAAGTTTCCTCAGATTGAATTTATTCATTTTGGTATTACCATTTTGTTATCCTTGAACATAGTTCTACTTCTGTCTAGATTTTGTTTAGATTCTTGCCAGCCTTAGTTAAGCCTTCTACTATTTTGCATACATAGTGGTCACCATTTGCCAACACACATCCCACAGAGATCTAAGATTACCACAAATGTTCCTTATACATAGAATAAAAGGTACCTAAATTTGGTAAAATAAGGTAGCCATGAGTTTAATAAAAGAAAAGGAGGACCTGTGGCACCTTAGAGACTAACAAATTTATTTGAGCATAAGCTTTCGTGAGCTACAGCTTACTTCATCGGATGCATTCAGTGGAAAATACAGTGGGGAGATTTATATACACAGAGAACATGAAACAATGGGTGTTACCATACATATTGTAATGAGAGTAATCAGATAAGGTGAGCTATTACCAGCAGGAGAGTGGGGCTGGGGTAGTGATAATCAAGCTGGGCCATTTCCAGCAGTTGACAAGAACATCTGAGAACAGAGGGGGGAGGGGAGGAGGAAATAAACATGGGGAAAGAATTTTACTTTGTGTAATGACACATCTACTCCCAGTCCTTATTCAAGCCTAAGTTAATTGTATCAGTTTGCAAATTAATTCCAATTCAGCCGTCTGTCATTGGAGTCTGTTTTTGAAGGTTTTTTGTTGAAGAATTGCCACTTTTAGGTCTGTTATCGAGTGACCAAAGAGATTGAAGTGTTCTCCAGCTGGTTTTTGAATGTTATAATTCTTGACATCTGATTTGTGTCCATTTATTCTTTTACGTAGAGACTGTCCAGTTTGGCCTACATGGCAGAGGGGCATTGCTGGCATATGATGGCATATATCACATTGGTAGATGTGCAGGTGAACAAGCCTCTGATACTGTGGGTCATGTGATTAGGCCCTATGACGGTGTCCCCTGAATAGATATGTCGACACAGTTGGCAATGGGCTTTTTGCAAGGAAAGGTTCCTGCATCGCCGATAAGGTCATGGCAAACCTGGTGGCTGAACTTTGTGACTTTGTCACCATCCATAACTATTTCACATTTGGGGACAATATATACCTTCAAATCAGTGGCACTGCGATGGGTACCCGCATGGCCCCACAGTATGCCAACATTTTTATGGATGACTTAGAACAACACTTCCTCAGCTCTCGTCCCCTAATGCCCCTACTCCTACTTGCACTACATTGACGACATCTTCATCATCTGGACTCATGGAAAAGAAGCCCTTGAGGAATTCCACCATGATTTCAACAATTTCCACCCCACCATCAACCTCAGCCTGGACCAGTCCACACAAGAGATCCACTTCCTGCACACTATGGTGCTAATAAGCGAAGGTCACATAAACACCACCCTATACCAGAAACCACACTGACCGCTGTTCCTACCTACATGCCTCCAGCTTTCATCCAGACTACACCACACGAGCCATTGTCTATAGCCAAGCTCTACGATACAACCACATTTGCTCCAACCTCTCAGAGACAAACACCTACAAGATCTCTATCAAGCATTCTTACAACTACAATACCCACCTGCTGTAGTGAAGAAACATATTGACAGAGCCAGAAGAGTACCCAGAAGCCACCTACTACAGGACAGGCCCAACAAAGAATATAACAGAACGTCACTAGCCATCACCTTCAGCCCCCAACTAAAACCTCGCCAATGCATCATCAGGGATCTACAACCTATCCTGAAGGATGACCCATCACTCTCACAGATCTTGGGAGACAGGCCAGTCCTTGCTTACAGACAGCCGCCCAATCTGAAGCAAATACTCACCAGTAACCACACACCACACAACAGAACCACTAACCCAGGAACCTATCCTTGCAACAAAGCCCGTTGCCAACTGTGTCCACCTATCTATTTGGGGACACTATCATAGGGCCTAATCACATCAGCCACACTATCAGAGGCTCATTCACCTGCACATCTACCAATGTGATATATGCCAGCAATGCCCCTCTGCCATGTACATTGGCCAAACTGGACAGTCTCTACGTAAAAGAATAAATTGACACAAATCAGACATCAAGAATTATAACATTCAAAAACCAGTCGGAGAACACTTCAATCTCTCTGGTCACTCGATTACAGACCTAAAAGTGGCAATTCTTCAACAAAAAAAACTTCAAAAACAGACTCCAACAAGAGACTGCTGAATTGGAATTAATTTGCAAACTGATACAATTAATTTAGGCTTGAATAAAGATTGGGAGTGGATGGGTCATTACACAAAGTAAAACTATTTCCCCATGTTTATTTCCTCCTTCTCCCCCCTCCTATCCCCTCTCCCCCCACTGTTTCTGTCAACTGCTGGAAATGGCCCAGCTTGATTATCACCACAAAAGTTTCCCCCCAACCCCCACTCTCCTGCTGGTAATAGCTCACCTTACCTGATCACTTTCGTTACAGTGTGTATGGTAACACCCATTGTTTCATGTTCCCTGTGTATATAAATCTCCCCACTGTATTTTCCACTGAATGCATCCGATGAAGTGAGCTGTAGCTCACGAAAGCTTATGCTCAAATAAATTTGTTAGTCTCTAATGTGCCACAAGTCCTCTTTTTCTTTTTGCGGATACAGACTAACACGGCTGCTACTCTGAAACATGAGTTTAATGTGCCCCATCTGATCAAGATTCCTCAAAAATGTAATGATTACAGTTTTTTGTATTAGACATTAGATTTATATATCTACTGTTCCAATTTTGGATAGTGGGATCTCTAAGCTGAACAAACTTGAATTAATAAAATGTCCCATAAATTTGACTATCAGCACTGCTGAAGAAGAACTGGCTGATAGTAGATAATGGGGACAATGGAATATTTTCTAGCTGTTCAGGTACATGATGCTTTTCTCGTAACCCAGTGAGGGGCGGAATCTTTGGGTATAATTAGGGAGGTAGGTCTCTATTGTTTCATATGTAGGTACTAAATTGACAGCCCTGAGGATTGTCATTCTCTATCCACAAATAATGATCTTGTCACATGTCACCTAGTGAATGCTCTTTGGAAGCTGTGATGTTACTATGTTGTCTCGATCAGGAATCTTCTGAGTTTTTTTTCTGTGGATTTATCACACTGCAATCCTTTTCGTAGGTTGTCTGAATCTAAGTGCTTTGTTGAGATATGTGACGGGGCACGGCCAGATGGCTATAGGAAAGTAGTGAGGAACCGGTATGTTAGCCCCAAGCTAAACAAATCCCTGGTGCCATGGTAACCAAATGGCAATTTCTCCAGGTTAATCAAGACACCTGGGGCTAATTAAGATCCTTCTAGAAAGCAGTGGAGATAGCTGGGCAGTACAAACCCTATCAGGCACAAGGAAGGAGGCCCTGAGGTAAGGGTGAAGTAGATACTGAGGAAGTGGGGGCCGCTGTAGGGAAGTTGCCCAGGGAATTGTACTCATCCTGTTTCATAGGTCAGCTACCAATAGCTTTTACAATTAGGGTCCCTGGGCTGGAGCCCAGAGTAGAGGGTGGGCCCGGGCTTCCCACCCAATTAATCACAGAGACTGTGAGACAACAGAGACTGTGTGAGGGAGGATTGCTTTTTCCCACCTCCCTTGCTGGCTTATTATGAAAATGGCTCACTAGGCTATGACCCTTGCCTCTAGAGAGAGAGGGGCTACGTGGAAAGTCACAGTGAGCCTCTGAGGCTAGCAAAAATCTGCCTGGAAGCATGGGACCAACTGAGACAAGGTCGGAGCTTTGTCACAGATATAATGTTGATCATCTTGCATTAGCCCTTGGCTAAGGCCTTGTCTACACTACAAAATTAAGTCGACTTAAGTTACGTTGAAGTACAGCTGCTGCAGTAATTAAACTGCTGTTACATGTCCATACTACATGCTTTGTGTTGCTGGGGTGTTTCCGTACTAGCAGCACCTGTATTAACACAGAGAGCAGTGTACTGTGGGTAGCTATCCCACTGTGCAACTCGCCACCATCTAGTGCAGGGTGTTTTGGGAAGAGTTTGCAATGCCTCATGGCCACAAACCAGGGCTTAAATTCAACTGGAGTCATCCAGAGCAGAGCTCTGGTAAATATTTTCATACCTGCGGGAGCCCCGGCCCTGCCCCCGTAGGACAGAAGCCCCAATCTACAGTGCCCCTCTGCCCCCCATGGGGCTGAAGCCCCTAGAAATCCCGCCCGTCCCAGCAGCTGAAGCCAGGAGCCCCAAAGCGGGGAGAGCGGGGGGCTCTGGGAAATTGTGTCTGAGTATTTAAGCCCTGGTGCAAAGGAGTTGTGCAAGGGTGGCTGGAAACATGTGTTCAGCATCCCATTATGCAGTTTTCTCCATCTCATCATTCAATGGCAATCCTATTACATTTCATGTTACTTTTTGGAAGCCCTGCTAACCTGCACGTCCGCCATCTCTGTGAGAAGCATAGATCTCGCACTGCTCATTAATATTGCACTGAGCATTACAAACACAATGTGCCTGATCCTGCAGTACTTCCTAAGCTGCGAGTCTGATGTTGATGAGTTGGTGGCTGCCTTGCAGTGCGCCGTGGAAAGAAACAATTCAAGATTGCTGTTAACATTCCCTGAGCAGCTGCACATGGTGGACCGCTAGTTCTGGGCCTGAAAAACAAGCATGGACTAATAGGATCATATCGTTATGCAGATATCGGATGACGAGCAGTGGTTGCAGAACTCTCAGATGCGCAAGGCCACATTCCTGGAACTATATGCAGAGTCTGCCCCAGCCTGCCAGCGCAGCAACACCAAAATGAGACTTGCACTCACAATGAATCGAGTGGTGATTGCTGTGTGGATGCTGGCAATGCCAGATTGCTACTGATCAGTCAGGAATCTATTTGGAGATGGTAAATGCCCTGTGGGCATTGCGGTGATGCAGGGCCATTAATTGTATCCTACTAAGAAGGACTGAATCTGGGCAATGTGTGGGTAATAGTGGATGGTTTTTCCGCAATGGGGTTCCCAAGCTGCAGAGGGGCGATAGATGGCATGCAGATCCCTATTTTGGCACCAGACCACCTTGCAATGGAGTACATCAACAGAAAGGGTTATTTTTCTATGGTGTTGCAAGCACCACTGGATTACTAGAGTTGTGTCACCGATATTAATGTGGATTGGTCAGGCAAGGTCATGATGCATGCATCTTTAGGAACATGGGCCTGTGCAGAAAGTTGCACACAGGGACTTTCTTTCCAGACCAGAGGATTACCATTTGGGATGTTGAAATACCAACACTGATCCCTGCCTGCCTTTTACTTCTGTGGCTCATGAAGCCATACATTGGCCACCTCAATAGTATCAAGGAGCGCTTAAATAACAGGCTCAGCAGGTACAGACTAAATGTTGAATATGCCTTCGTTGGTTTGAAGGGCTGCTGGTGCTGTCTGCTCATGAGATTATACCTCTGTGACCCGAATCCCAGGGGAATCAGCTGAGGTCACTCAATTGGGGTGAACTGCAAAGAATGGTCAGGCAATCCCCAAAGCTGATGGATATTCCAAAACTTAGATTTACCAAGCCAGCACAAAACAGCTTCTTTTATACCTCACTGGTTACTCAGAAGTCACCAACACATTTCCCTTAAAGTAATCCAGCCTCAGGCCTCCACCAAGACATCCACGTCAAATATGAGGAGGATTAATGAAAATCTTATTCATCACATAAAAAAGGTTCTACCAATGCCAAAGGATCGGACACATTACCTCCCAGGTTATGAATATTTCAGATCTTACCCAAATACACACTTACAGCCAATTCTTATTAACTAAATCAAAATTTATTAAAAAGAGAGAGAGAATTGGTTAAAAGAACAGTATACATACAGACATGAATCAATCTTGAGATTCAGATTCATAGCAGAGATGGAGAGCTTTGCAGATGCAAAGAGTTCTTTCAGAAATAGTCCATAGGTTATAGTCCAATGTTTATATTCAGGGTGGTCCAGTCAGAACTGAGATCTCAGTCCTTATGGCTTAGGCTTCCCCTGCATTAAACTTCAAGCAGATCTGAGATGACAGGATCAGGATCCAAGGGTCTTTTATACAGCTACTTGACCTTACAGTCCTGGGTGAACTATAGGCTTTTGATGTAACCTTCCATTTCCTAAGCACCACCAGTAATTAGTTACACAAATTAGCATAGGGCAATTTATCTATTAGGCAATATATCACAAACTTCAAAGAGACATATAGACAATGACATTATTTCACCCAAGATTCATCTAAATGTTCATATTCCCTTTTTAATCTCTGAATTAATAGTTATAGTGACAGACAGGAACTGTCTGTTTACATGGCTAGCATCTAAGATACACACAATTAGTATCACTTCTAACAACATAGGTTTGCATTTCAAAATTCTAGTTTATCTAGCATCGAATGGCCCTAATTACCATTCACATACTTTCTAACATGCTTTAAAGGTTGGCTCTGGGTTATTTAGTCTGCAAGCTGCTTAACTCTTTCTGGTCATGCATCACAACCTCAGTGAAGAAAATATCCCCATGGCCACAGATGCCTGCTGTACACTTCAGACGTCTGTGAAGCAAAGGGGGAGAAGTTTCTGCAGGGTTGGCACATGGAGGTGGATCGGTTGTCCACTGATTTTTGAGCAGCCAGATACCAGGGCTATAAGAAGAGCTGAACGGGGAACTATTTGGATCAGAGAAGCTTTGAAGGAGCATTTTAACAATGAACCACAGTAATATGTGTTGGTGTAGTATGCTGTGCCTGGCACTGCTTTTTTGCACTGTACTATGAACCTTGTAAAGAGTGCTGTCTGTGTGCTAATGTAACAGTGCAAATGCAACTATTGCTGTTATCTTTAGATGTTAGCCACAGCCACCATATGTTGGAGACTAATAAAGATGTATTAAGATTCCATAAATAGACTTTTATTCTACACTCATGCAAACATATCTGCTTAAAGCTTAAATAAGTATCATGCATACAGGTAAAGGTATCTTTAAAGGGGAAGGAACATGGAATTCACAAACACATACACCAACCTAGTCTTCCACAGCTGGGTGTATGTGCAGCTGTAATTGTGTATACTCCCCCACGGGAGTGGCTGGGGTACTGCTGTGGCCTCGGAAGACACATGGAACGTGGGGGGGAAGTGTAGGGTGGTCTCTATGGACTGCAGGGGGAGGCGAGCGCAAATGTGTTCAGCCTGAAGTTCAATAAGGGACCACAGAATGTCTGTTTGCTCCATGAGCAGCATGATCCTCTCTTGCCACCCATTTCTCCTATCCTCACTATCCCTCTGCATTTTGTCACCCTCCAAGCCCTCTGCTCGCAATCCGATACACCAGAGGCTTGCATGACATCCTGGAACATGTCTTCCCTTGTCCTCTTCTTTTTCCTCCATATCTGGCCAAGCCACTCTGCCAGTGTGGATGGAGAGACTCTCAAGGCCACATTTGCAGTTGCTAAAGAAACAATGGACAGAGGTACTATTGTGAGTGCATTCACTCCCCATGATCCACATAAGTTACAAGCACAACATTCTTACTTCCCCTTGGGATGCATAGAGCAGGGGTTTTCAACCTTTTTCTGCCGGAGGCCCCCCCCAACATGCTATAAAAATTCCACAGCCCACCTGTGCCACAACAACTGTTTTTCTGTATATAAGAGCCAGGGCCAGCGTTAGGGGGTATCAAGCAGGGCAATTGCCCATGGCACCATGCCACAGGAGGCCCTATGAAGCTAAGTAGCTTGGGCTTGGGCTTCAGCCCCTGCGGTGGGGCTCCAGCTTCAGCTTTCTGCCTTGGGCCCCAGTGAATCTAATGCTGACCCTGCGTGGCAGACCCCCCGAAACCTGTTCACAGCCCCTGCGGGGGCCCTGGACCCTGAGTTGAGAATGGCTGGCATAGAGCACAACAGCAGTCCCAGCCATGAAGAGTACAGCTGAAGGGGAGGGAGGGAAGGAGTTGGGACAATAAGAGGGGGTAGCATCAGTACAAGAGGATGGGGCAATTAAACTGACTACTGGCACCGTTCTCCACTGGCGGTGGTGGTTTTAGTAGATATCTCATTCATGACTGTAACTGAGGCTGAAAGGGAATAGCATATGTCTGCCTGCAGACCAGGGCTGTATGTTGCTAGCCCATGTGCTTCTATGGTGCCTGCTGCAGTAATTGCTGATTGGTGTAGGAAAATGTCCTACCGTGGTGGAAGAAATAAGGCAGCCTGCCCAAGAAAATTTTAGCAGAGGGTTGCAGACTAGCTCCAGGAAAGTTTCCTAGCGGTCTCTATGGAGGATTCACAGGACATCCTGGTGCACATAAACTATTCCGCAGGGCACCCTTTGCCTAGCTGTACGGGGGAATGAGAAGCAGATAGCAACTGCACCTTCTTCTTCTAGGCTGATTAAAAAAAATAGTATATGAACAGATGTGTCCCTGCAATACTGAAGCAAACTGAGTGCTTACCAGAGGTTCCCTCCCCTGCATCAGGCTTGCCAGTGCTGGACTGCTGGAGTGGCTCGACTGCTCAGGAATCAAAAAACAGGTCCTAGCTTGCAATGCCACTGGTCACCTGTCCCCCATACTCCTCCTCTTCCTTGTCCAGTGTCCTCGTCCTCAGGTGGTGGCCTGTGACTCCAGCTGCCCCAAAGTATCCATGGGGCACTTGGCGGTAGAAGTAGGGTCACTGCCGAGGATGGCATGCAGCTCCTTGTAGAAACCGACTATTTGTATCCCTTGCCTTCTGGTACGCTTGTGGCAGCTCCTTGATTTTTCACGTGGTGCGGCTGCGTGTCCCTGTCATAGGTAGGGTTATCACCTAGCTGGTATTTGACAGGCCTGGCTGGGATTTTTAAGGATTTGCCAGTTGCCAGAAAAATAATTTAATCTTCCAGGGTTTTTTTTACGTGGGTCTAAAGATTTGCATTATTATCACAACACCAGGGCTGGCTCTAGGCACTAGCAATCCAAGCACATGCTTGGGGCGTCACTTTTCAAGGGGCGGCACTCTGGCCCTTTTTTTTTTTTTTGCACTTGTGGCGGCAAAAAAACCTAGAGCTGGCCCTGCACAACACACTGGGATAGGTAATATTAAAAGTGTCTGTGTCCAGCTAAAGATGCTGCAGTGTTCCCAGCTCCACTGTTTATGTGTTAATGGATCAAAACTGTTGAAAATACAGCAGCTGTCTCCCCACCAACACACAAGGCACCACGTGTGTGCAAGAGAGGGTTTGAGTCAAGAGTGAGATGTGCAATGTTATCAATCGTATCTATATATGTTATTTCTCTAGATACTATAAGTGGCTGTTGAAGCGGGGGGGGAGGTTTGCAAAGTTGCCTTGTGTCGGGGGTTAGGGTTGCAATGAGCTTGCCTTGTGGGGAGGGGGTGCTGGTTTTTTGCATTTCAAAGGTGGTAATCTTAGTTGTAGCCCTTCTCCCCCATGCCCAGAGAGATCTGGCCATAGATCTCAAAATTCCTACAGCTGTATTGGAGCTGTGACGGCATGGCGTCCCCTCCCCAAAGACCCAGGAGATCCACTACTTCCGGTGTACTCCAGGCAGGAGTGCTTTGGCTGCATGGAGCAGGCATGGTCAGATGGGCAGTTGTTATGTTAGCTCTTCGTGCCAAGGAAACAAGAAATGGAATTTCAAAAAATTCCTGGGGCTTTAAAAGGGCAGAGGCAAGGACCTGTGTACCTGGCTGCCAGGCAGCAGAGTTCAAAAGAGTGACCAGAGCAGTCACTTTGGGCCATTGTGGGACACCGTAAGTAACGCAGCATCTATACTGACACCACATCGCCCTATGTTGACCTCACGCTACGCCTCTTGCTGAGGTGGATTTATTAGGTCGGTGTAGCGGGTGAGTTAAAATGGCGGGAGGAACATTGTAGTGTAGACGCTTACACAATTAGGTCAATGTAAGCTGCTTTATGCCGACTAACTCTATAATGTTGACTAGGCCTTTGTAATGTCAGCTCCTGAGTCTAAACAGCTGGTATTGGGAGTGACTCTGGGGGCCTATTTCCCTTCCCACTCAAACTTCCCACACATACACCTGTCTGAGACAACCCCTTTCTATATACACACACACTTTCTCTCTCTGGCTGGCTATAAGAGACATCCAGCAGACAAGGAAGCCCAACTTCCCTCAAGAAATAAAGGGGATCCATTCCCCAACTGCCTTACCAGCAAAGAGGACCCATCCCCAACCACTCTATAGCTAGAGACAGTAGGATGTCTTGCTTATCACCTACTGCAAGCAGATACTGCATAACAGCCCACCTGTCATGTCTGTAGCTACTGTAAGGAGCAGCCCGCAGGTAGGTGAGCGACCTAAAAAAGAGTCCATAATGTACTGGGACGGGGGAAGAAGGGGTACTGAGCCATATGGAAGGAAGGAATTATATTTAGTAGAGTTTGTAGCATTTTCATCTGTCCCATATAGTTGGTTTTCCCCAATTTATCCCAAATCAAGTTAATCAATGCTGGGTTTGACATTGCACGCAACCAGTCTGTATATGTAGGACTTGCTTCAGACTTCCATCTTCTCAGCAGGATGTATTTTGCCACTAGCGCACACTTGCTATTGTGTGCCACTAAACACACAATAGCAAATACCATCCCCCATAATACAGCTTCTTGGTGTGCCACTTGGGCAGACTGCCAAGCTAGGCCCTCAACAGAGACAAAACTAAACATGACTAAAGCTATAAACCAGCTAATTAAACAAATTCCTAATTAAGAAACAGCTGAGTGGTTATACACAATTATCTACCAGATGTCAAGTGCTATTATTGCTTATAATAATTTACTACATGTATACCTCTTCTTTGCTCCAAAAGAAAAGTGCTCTCCTTTTTTACTGCCCTCTCTCAGCAGCTCTGAGGTCTATCCACCACAGATCTTAGAGGAAAAGAAAATAACCAACTTTCCCTTTTCCAGTACTTCTTCTTTATAGAGTAGGCTGGATATTTTGGCAGAGAAATAACCAGGGCAGCCATAACTCTCAACAATCTGTTACTCCCACTTTAACTCAATTAAACCACTGTTTTCAAGGAACTAGTAAATGTGACCATGAAAGAGAAAATGAAAATGGAGGCACATGTGAACACTTATATGCATACCTAAATTATCATACCTAAATTATCATACCTAGTCACATCACAGGGAACTAAATACAAAAGCAATATATTAATCACAAAATTTCAGGACATTGAGTGAAAGATCTTAGAGCAACAGTAACTGTCTCCCCCATGAAGCATGTACATGGATTGATTAATGTTTAGATTTATGTCTGGCAGGTGGCCCATGCAGGAGAAGGAAAACTGATTTCCAAAATAACAAGAATGTGAGGCCTGGCCAGCTTATTCATAAAAGTTGTGCCAATCACACATGCTGTATAGGTCTGCACCACCAACCCCAGCAAACAGCACAAGGTGAAGCAAGCATTAAGGTGATGAGTAAGTACTTAATGTTCATACTGGACTTTTAAGACAAAAATTATATTATTTAAAGTCTAAGCGTTATAATGGGTTTTCTTATATGATCACATGCCTGGGCAGTGAGCCTCCAGCTCTGACACTAACTTGCTTTGTGACTTCAGGCATGTCACTTAACCCATATCTTCTTTAAAATGTGAATAGAATAATAGTCACTTAATTCAGAGGATATACAGCACTATGTGCCATGGCAATGGTCCACATCGGGATATTCCTTCCCTGAATTCCATGGTTGACATCACCTGAAATCTAACCTCAGATTTAAAAAAACCCCAAAAACTTTAAGGTAGAAGTAACACCGTACACAGTTTAAAAGTATCTCTGTTGAAGGGATGGAAATAAGTTCTGCCTCTGAAATGTGACTATGAGAAACTGGATGAGTGCACTGTAAGTGGAACTGAATTTGTTATGGAGCTGATTACACTGAGTGGTAAAGCATGTGCATTGCCCTCAGTGTGGGGGTTGATATTAATTTAACCAGTGATTTCCTTGAGTTTTAGTGATTGCATTGGTAGTAAATATACTTGAGCAAACTTAAGTGTAAATTAACAAAGAAGTGTGTGTGTGTGCTACTGTTTTGTGGTTAATGTAGCAGGATAAGATATAGTTTTAAACATAAATCACAAGCACATAAGCTGAGGATTCTTAAAGTAATATTGGAGAGGCATTAACAAAAGACATCTTGGTATTCCCATATATTAGGTACCTAATATATTTTAGACTGTACAAAACAGTGCTATTCAATCTGCAATTCAATTTTTCCCCCTATGACAGGAGAGGTGTTAACAGATCACTTCATCTTGAGTAGCCCTTTGAAATTTGTGTAAACTACTTATGCTAAACTATCTTTTCCACCTTGTATGTAACTGTGACATTCAGTGCATTTCCCAGACCTGAAGAAGAGCTCAGTATAAACTCAAAAGTTTGTCTCTCTTACCAACAGAAGTTGGTCCTATATAAGATATTACCTCACCCACCTTGTCTCTCATTCAGTCTGACAGACAGTCTGAGATATTGTCACTTTCTTCCTCAATCAGCTCTGCATAAGAAAGCCAAAAGTAGGCTGGAACCTTTCTTTGCTAATGCCAGGAACTCAGTGGAATGTAATAGTGTATTTTCCATTGTGCTGAGTTGTATTATCACCCCACTGATCTGCATGTGTCCATAAATTAGGTTCGGAGTCATTGGCTTGAGGAGGAAGAGATTCTTGTTGGGGTCTATCTAGGCCATAAACATCTTCAGTTTTCCCAGTCTGTAGTACTTATACATTTGAAAAAATAATTACATTATCTAAAAGCTTAGGGCATTTATCTTAGTTCTTCTCCTTGCAATTTGTTCTCTTGGATAGGAATAACAACTTGAATGAGGGCAAAACTGCTTCATGAGTCCTGGGCAGCTATAAGAGACGCTGCAAACTCTGGTCCTTTGGCAGCCAATTAGATGCCTCCTTTTTTTCTTTTCTTTTTTTTTCCATAAGCCCAATGCTTCCCCCGCCCCCACTAAGACAAGCAGAGAGGAGTAAAACTCAGCAGAAAGTGGAGGGTGATATAAGCCTATTCTAGTAATCTTTCAACATCACTCTGCACATTCACATCCCCACTGTTGCAGACGGGGGGGCCATGTTGGGAGAGGAATATAAGCTCTCCTGGGTAGGGACCATCTCTTTGATATGTGTTTGTACAGTGCCAAACACCCTGGGATCCGGACCTTTAGGTTATACGGAAACACGAACAATTATGTCAAGGCCATTACCCTTTCAACAAACGGTGAGTATTTCCCTACAGCAGGTGACGTTGACTTGTCAGGGTTCCTTCTCCATCATATACCCATACCATCTTGGAAGATTTTCTGAATCAGCAGCTATACAAGACATAAAAATGAATGGGGGAAAAGTGGACAAAGTGAGGGGAAGGAAGAAAAACAGAAAACCTAAGGACAAGGATGGAAAATATAATCAGAGGGAAAAGGGCAAAAAAAAATGGTAGGACTTGAAGCTATTTGGGGAGATAAAGAACAAGAAAGGGGCTGAATTTATGGGTGGGGGATAATACTCTACAGATGGGGAAAGAGACAGTAAGAGGGGCATACAGGATAAATGTGGGAGGAGAACAAATAAGTAGGAGGAAATGGCAAAATGTTGCTCATGTTGTTTGCAAATGCTGTCACCATAAACTACAGAAATGTAATCCCCAATTGTAACTTGAGCTAACGACTGAGAGCTGTGAAATGACTGAAAGAGCCAGCTTTGCCTTGTTTTTGACTTATCTTTTTTTCTTTGTAGCTATTCTAGATATAAGAACAGATGCACGGGTAGTTTTTGAGGGGAATGTTGCTTAAAGGACAAGGGTGACGGGTGATTGTGCACTGACTGCTGGATGGGCCCAAGTGATTAGGATGCCAGCTTGAAATGTGCGAGGCCAGGGTTCATGTTCTGCTCTACCACAGGCTTCCAGAAAAACTTAGTCACTTAGGCCCAGATCCTCAAAGATTTTAAGCACCACTGTGAACCACAAAATCCCCACTTGACTGCCACCTACCCCTTTTGGCACCTAAAGTCACTCTGTGCCTAAGTTTTTCAGGGTAAAAGTTCCCTAGGCCTCTACGTTTCTGCCTCTGAGCAAGTACACCACTGCTGGTCTCTAAGCATCCTGTTGCCTGTCTCACACCTAAGCCCCAGCACAATCCATGAACTGGGGGAAGATAACCATTCCTCTGCCTAACTCACCTTCAAGTTGTGATTTGGCAGGTATGCTTAGAGCAAACATGATATCATGTTATGATTCAGGGTTATCAAGAACTAATGCAATCAGCCTTCAGTTTTCTCCCACTGCTCAGCCGTAGTTAAATGAAAGAGCAACATATAGGCACAAAGCAAGAGCTTGGGCCTGCGGCATTTCATCCCCCATCATCCTCCCCGCCCCCAAATTCTCTCTCTCTTTCAGTCACATACATGCACATGTTATCTTTAGGAATGACTGTAAAAAATGCTTTTTCATGTGTTTTGATAATTATTTCAAATGATTTTTTTCAACTGGAATTGGGCTCATGTCTGAAATACTTTTACACTAATATTTTTTGAAGTAAAGCTCCTCTGTGGGGCAGATTCTACACTGTTGTGTAGTACAGCTGCTCTAGGCTCCCCTGCTGGCACAAAGTCACCCTACAGTGGATGCTGGCCACCAAGAACTATTCCAATAAAGGGCATCTCTCAAAGGTACAGATCCAGCAAAACAGCTGTTCTGGCCACTTCTGTCCCAGCTGCAAGAGTAGGAGACATGGCTTGAGAAAAGAGGAAAAGGCTTGGACATCTCTGTGCCCCAGAAATCCTTGGCTGCTATATCAGTCCTTTGCCACTATTGGTTCAAGGGAGTGCCAGTGTGAGCAGATACTATAGCTTTGGACTGCCCAAGGGAAGGATTCTCCTGATCCCAGATTTTCTCATTTTCTCCTATGTACTCAGGCTGTGAGCTGTCCAGAGATTTCTCTCCTTAAAAATAAGCTATGTGTGGCTGAGGTGTTTGCAGTTTATAAGGAAAGAAATCTAAATTAAACAAAATTCAGCTATGCCTGCTTCTCTTCGCTATTGTATAATGTAATTACTCTCAGATGCACCCTTGTGGTTCTTATCACTTTAATTTTAAAGGTGACCTCTAAAGGGTGGGGAAAAGTTGGATTTGTACCTCTCTTTCTCCCCTCCCAACCGCGCCTTAATGTTTAAATTTGGCGTGACATGGTTTTTTAATTTCTTTTTCTGTTTCAGTTAATGGGAGTTGAGCACTCTACCTCTTCCATGTTGGATCCTTTGAAAACACAGAGCTATTAATCCCTTTGTAAAACGTAATAAATTAAATAGAGAAATCTGGACGTGTCAGCCTTTAACTAATAGCAAATCAGTCCGATGAAGTGAGCTGTAGCTCACGAAAGCTTATGCTCTAATAAATTTGTTAGTCTCTAAGGTGCCACAAGTACTCCTTTTCTTTTTACAATTAATGAAGACTTGGAACAGTTACAAGAAGTCTATTACCGCAGATAGATTTTTAGAGGTGAAATATTTCAATAGAGATGTCCCACACAGGAATAGGATAACTGCTCAATGAATATTATCTCTAAATGGAACAAATATAAAAACATTTAATTCAAAGGTGAAACCTTTCCATGCACTTTGTTTTTGGATTTGGATTTAGACAACTAAAAATACTTAGAGCCTTGTTGTGGTAATGATAGACTATGAAAGCTTTTTCAGGGGGGAAAAAGTCCTCTCTCACAAAACTGCTAGATAAAAAGACTTTACAAAAGATTTTCTAGAGCTAAACAAAAAAATGCAGTTACCCCCTTAGATGCAGCTACTGCCAGAACAGAATCAAAGTTAGTGTTGAAAAGACCCATCTAATTAACCTTCTTACTAATTTACATTTTTTTAATCTACACCTATAAAAAGCCTAGCGTCAGACTCCTGGCTTTCCTTGATGTATGGCACATTCAAATTATGCTGAAATTAAGCTTTTCATGAAAAAAAATTCTAGCTATTATTGCAAAGAAAACTTTGCTAACGTAAACCAAGTGTTACTGATGCAGTGCTCACTTCATGAATCTGCAACCAGTCTCAAGCAAGAACTGAGGGGTGTAAACTCTCCTGTCCACAACACTGTAATAGTTGTGTTGACTCTTAAGGCTAGTGATGACATTTTAAATGTAAATTTAGCTGTTTAACTGCTGATCACTTTAGCAGTAGGGAAGTGGGTGAGAGTCAAGTCTATAGGTATGGGAATTTGCTGTGGGAAAGGAAATGTGGATGGAGGAAAAGGCAGACACACAAAAACAAGCATGAGAAACAGAAGATAGGAAACAAAGGGCATAAATAGGATCCTATGCTTTTCCCACTTAGTGATGTTGAATGTGACTAGCAAATAACCAGAGATTAATAGATACATAAAGGCAATATTCCATTCTTGATCTTTGTACAAATCTCCCATTGATATTCATGGAACATAAGACCGGCCATGCTGGGTCAGACCAAAGGTCTATCTAGCCCAGTATCCTGTCTTCTGACAGTGGCCAATGCCAGATGCCCCAGAGGGAATGAACAGAACAGGTAATCATCAAGTGATCCACCCCTGTCGCCCATTCCCAGCTTCTGGCAAACAGAGGCTAGGGACACCATCCCTGCCCATTCTGGCTAATAGCCATTGATGGACCTATCCTCCATGAATTTATCTAGTTCTTTTTTGAACCCTGTTATAGTCTTGGCCTTCACAACATCCTCTGGCAAGGAGTTCCACAGGTTGACTGTGCATTGTGTGAAAAAATATTCACTTTGTTTTAAACCTGCTACCTATTAATTTAATTTGGTGGTCACTAGTTCTTGTGTTATGAGGAATAAATAACACTTCCTTATTTACTTTCTTCACACCAGTTATGATTTTATAGACTTCTATCATATCCCCCCTTAATCATCTCTTTTCTAAGATGAAAAGTCCCAGTCTTATTAATCTCGCCTCATACGGCAGCCATTCCATACCTCTAATCATTTTTGTTGCCCTTTTCTGAACCTTTTCCAAGTCCAGTATATCTTTTTTGAGATGGGGCGACATCTGCACGCAGTATTCAAGATGTGGGCGTACCATGGATTTATATAGAGGCAATATGATATTTTCAGTCTTATTATCTAACCCTTTCTTAATGATGCCTATCATTGTTTGCTTTTTTGACTGCTGCTGCACATTGAGTGGATGTTTTCAGAGAACTATCCACAATAACTCCAAGATCTCTTTCTTGAGTGGTAACATCTAATTTAGACCCCATCATTTCATATGTATAGTTGGGATTATGCTTTCCAATGTACATTATTTTGCATTTATCCACATTGAATTTCATCTGCCATTCTGTTGCCCATTCACCCAGTTTTGAAAGATCCTTTTGTAGCTCTTTACAGTCTGCCTGGGACTTAACTATCTTGAGTAGTTTTGTATCATCTGCAAATTTTGCCACTTCACTGTTTACCCCTTTTTCTAGATCATTTATGAGTATGTTGAATAGGACTGGTCCGAGTACAGACTTCTGGGGGACACTACTACTTACCTCTCTCCATTCTGAAAACTGACCATTTATTCCTACCCTTTGTTTCCTATCTTTTATCCAGTTACCAATCCACGAGAGAACCTTCCCTCTTATCCCATGACTGCTTACTTTGCTTAAGGGCCTTTGGTGAGGGATTTTGTCAAAGGCTTTCTGAAAATCTAAATACACTAGATCCACTGGATCCCCCTTGTCCACATAGTTGTTGACTCCCTCAAAGAATTCTAGTAGATTGATGAGGCATGATTTTCCTTTACAAAAACCATGTTGACTATTTCCCAAAGAATTATGTTCATCTACGTATCTGACAATTTTGTTCTTTACTATAGTTTCAACCAGTTTGCCCGGTACTGAAGTCAGGCTTACTGACCTGTAATTGCCAGGGTCACTTCTGGAGCCCTTTTAAAAAATTGGCATCACATTAATTATCCTCCAGTCATTTGGTACAGAAGCTGATTTACATGATAGGTTACAGATGACAATTACTCCTGCAATTTCACCTTTGAGTTCCTTCAGAACTCTTGGGTGAATACTATCTGGTCCTGGTGACTTATTACTGTTTAGTTTATAAAAAGAAAAGGAGTACTTGTGGCACCTTAGAGACTAACAAATTTATTAGCGCATAAGCTTTCGTGAGCTACATGCTCTAATAAATTTGTTAGTCTCTAAGGTGCCACAAGTACTCCTTTTCTTTTTACAGGTATAGACTATCATGGCTGCTACTCCGAAACCTGTTTAGTTTAATCAATTTATTCCAAAGCCACCTCTAATGACACCTCTATCTGGGACAGTTCCTCAGATTTGTCACAAAAAAGAATGGCTCGGGTTTGGGAATCTTGCTCACATCTTCAACCGTGAAGACCAATGCAAAGAATTCATTTAGCTTCTCCGCAATGGCCTTACTGTCCTTGAGTGCTCCTTTAGCATCTCAATCTCCCAGTGGCCCCAGTTGTTGTTTAGCAGGCTTTCTGCTTCTGATGTACTTAAAAAAAAATTAGCTATTACTTCTTGAGCCTTTCACTAACTGTTCTTCAAATTCTTTTTTTGGCTTTCCTAATTATATTTTTACACTTCATTTGCCAGAGTTTACACTCCTTTCTATTTTCCTCATTAGGATAACTTCCACTTTTTAAAGGATGCCTTTTTGCCTCTCACTGCTTCTTTTACTTTGTTTAGCCATGGTGACTTTTTGTGTTCTCTTACTATGTTTTTTAATTTGGGGTATACATTTAAGTTGAGCCTCTCTTATGGTGTCTTTAAAAAGCTTCCATGCAGCTGGCAGGGATTTCACTTTTTGCATTGTACCTTTTATTTTTTGTTTAACTAACCTCCTCAATTTTGTGTAGTTCCCCTTTCTGAAATTAAATGCTATAGTGTTGGGCCACTGTGGTGTTTTCCCACCACAGACATGTTAAATTTAATTACATTAGCAATCCAGCTATACTCACCTCTTGGACCTGATCCTGTGCTCTGCTTAGGACTAAATCAAGAATTTAGTCCTCTCCTCTTGTGGGTTCCAGGACTAGCTGCTCCAAGAAGCAGTCATTTAAGGTGTCAAACTTTATCCCGGCATCCCTTCCTAACATGATACGTACCCAGTCAATATGGGGATAGTTGAAATCCCCCATTAAGTTTTTTATTTTAATAGTCTCCAGTCTCCCTGAGCATTTTACAGTCACTATCACCATCCAGGTCAGGTGGTCTGTAATATATCCCTACTGCTATAAAGATGATGTACCATGGATTGAGGGGAGTATGGTATCCTAAATTTATATCCTTAACAGTAATTAAAAATGGAATTAGGCTCACTTCTGAAAATGAGTTTGACACCCCCAGTCTAGAAGGATAGAGAAAAATTAATATTTATCCAGATTAAACTTTTACTAGTCCTTACTGGTGAATGTGTCCACAAAAATGTGGGAGTGGTCATCCAAAGAACTGGTGATGGTAAATGCTCTAAGTTGCTTAAGGCTTTACTCTGAAAAGTAAAAGGTGAGATCTGGCCTTTCCCAATAAAAGGCTGAATTTTTGGGGAAGCTCGAGAAATGGTACAGCGCTGCTTTCTCTAATGAACTTCTGATGATAAAGAAATCCTAATATCCATGATTTCGATG
Source organism: Dermochelys coriacea (assembly GCF_009764565.3). Taxonomy (NCBI): domain Eukaryota; kingdom Metazoa; phylum Chordata; order Testudines; family Dermochelyidae; genus Dermochelys; species Dermochelys coriacea. Next base: position 77,846,250 of record NC_050069.1, read on the forward strand.
TCAGTCATGCACTTGTAGTAGGCAGCTGCACATTTTAACAATATTTAAGGCCTGTCTTCGCAAGCAATCTCCCAACAAAGGAGGTTCTAGGGGTTGTTTTGTATGTTCATTTGAAAACCATATATACACATCATCAGGACACTCCTGCATACAAATATCAAGAATGCATTTGAACAAATTCTGAATGGGCAGAGGGACAGACTAGTGTACAAGGTCTTTTCCATTTCTAAGATCCTGTGAAGAGGTGTAGGTGCTTTGACTAGATATGTATGTAACTGGTCATACCCGTTATACAAGTCTGGCATACGTAGAACTTAAACATCCAGAAGGTAAACTACAGCTGGTCCATAAAATTGCATTATGGCTGCAAGACATACTCCTCCATATCCTCCTGACCATTGGTAAAGCATTCCAGGAGAAAGTGGATTTAGCAATCTGATAGTACCAGTGGCACAGGAAAGGATAGTTTAGCTATGACATAATAAAGGACTTATTCTCTTATCAATGCTATTTAACTCCAGAAAAGTTTAAATACATTTATGTTGTAGGATTAAGAGAATGTTTAAAAAAAAACCCAACCCTGTAATGTTGCGTAAAGAAACCTTTGGCAAAACAGACAAGTTATTTGGAGGTATCCTGGGATTGCCCATATATTAATTTTTGGTTGTTGGGACTTCTACAAGTTAAAATATAGTAAAGTCTGGAGTTAATTATTCATTTCTTGCTCAGTTCAACAAAATGCTGATGCGTATGTTTAAGTCTCATGGTCCTCAGTGAGAATTAAGCATGTATGCTTTCAGTGTTTTGTGGCAAAAGGGAAATTGATGGAATCTCTAGTATCACAATTTTATAACCAGGGCCATGCCATGTTAACCCACTTCAAAAGCAGAAACAGAGAGCTGTAGATTGGATGACTGGGTTTTGGGAGGAAAAAAAATGGAAACTGTACAGTAACAAAACCCACACCAGTAGACTTTGCATATTCTATTATCCTTAATTTCTTAGTTCCATTTTGGCGAGCAAAATTTTTGCTTGAGCAAAAAAAGAGCACAAAATAGAAAATACTTATGAACATGGATTATTTCTGCACTGAGTTTCATTGGGTATGCGTACTTAGGAGAAGTGATGTACAAAATAAGGAGGAGGAACACAAGTATTTTCCAACTCAAAGATATTGGGAGAGTGACCTGGGTAAGAAGAGCATGGTTCAGCAATGCAATCAACCATAACTTCTTCACATATCTTCCCTTACAAAATGTTGCCTTGTCCAAGTAGATATACGGCTTGTATACACACAGAGTTACTCCTGATCAACTCCATGTGTATACACTCTTATTCTGGAATAAGTGTCCATACGTGGAGTTAATCAGGAAAAATTAACGTGGAACAACTCCATCTGTAGACAAGCTCTTAAGATATCTCTTCAGCAACCAGATTTGCCATCTTTGCTAATGGCTTCAAGGCCACTCCTACCACTCCCTTTAATACATTCTGCTTTTCCCAGTGATGACCCATGGGATAGCTGTAGTTGAATCTGCAAATAGACTTGGAAGCATACACCTCTCTGCACTGCACAAACCAGTCTTGTGTTTCTAGCCTCAAAACTGAATGAAGAACTTAAGGTCTCTGTCACTATATTGATAGTGACCAGTTTGGAAAGGATCATAAGGTCAAGCCAATATTAATTAGCCAACAGGACAGGATATTAGTAATGTACATGTTTAAATATTTATCATCATTTAAACTGTGATGCCACCAGAAGTAGGTATAGAGTTCCTGAATTAGAATCTCAAAGGACGAAGTAGAATCAAGAGAACTGGTTCTAATCCCCAGCCTTATGACAAGTTCCTCCTTGTTAGAGAGTGAAGACACATAGAAAATAAAGTGTTTTAATAGAAAACCAAGAGGGTACAATTCAAGCATCAGACACAGTCTTCAACATCAGTACATTAGAATGCGTTAATAAAAGGGTTTCTCAACAGCACGCTTCCAATAAAATTTGCACATTTTAGTGCAATCACCACCAATACACAGCCTCCTCATGGGTACACTTGAGATGCAGAGAGGGAAAGAGAATGACAACAGCAGTATAATATCTGACCAAACTGCTTCTTTTCTTGTCATTCATCAGTTATCTAAAACAAACGTAGTTGGAGGCTGTCTCACCATAGTAAAAATATAAAACCTTAAACAAGAAAGATTTGCCAATATACAGTTTACCATATGCAAAACAGGGAAACAACCCAGCCATTAAGGATTTTTATACTGCATTTAAATACACAAAATAGAATGCAATAAATGAAAATTACTGTTCAAAGATTAAATTCCTTGTAACATATTCCAAAAGGATTTGTTATTTTTAAAATATGAATTCAAATCTCAAAACATTTAAACTCTGAAATAAAATTTTAGTAATCACATCAAATGTGAATAATTATTGCTGTAACAGTAGAAGGATTTTAGTCTCCGAGTAAGTGTTTTAAAACATACGTAATTTAAACTACAGTTCTCAAGACATGTTCAGGTAGCTGAAATGACTTGTTCAGAGTCAATCAGGTGTTGCTCTCAGAATGATTCAAATAATCTGTACTGGCTCTAGGCATTTCTTGCCATCTCCACTATATTAGTATTTTGTTGACTCTGAGAACAAATGTATGCATAACTAAACTTTGAAAAATAAACACATTCTATAAGAAGTGTTCACAGTAGAAGAGTCAGCATGTTCTGAGCTTTTTTTTTTTTTTTTTTTTTAAATTACAAACTTTTTAGCAGTGGAATACCTTGAAATTTATTCCCCCCCTCTCAAATTTTGTTTAAGATATTGTAAACAGGCTGGAACTTTAGGGGATCTGTGAAACAGCCCATTCCTCTATATTTTTGGCAATTTAAGCCTCCAGGAGAGATAGTATATTATCTGTTTACACTTTCAAATAGAGAATACACATTTCAAATAATTAGTATATATCCGGCTCTATAGCTCTATATATACACCGCCCTCTCCCCACCACCCCACGAATGGACCACAGAATTAGGTTTCAATTTAGAAAATCTTTACACTGTAGGTTCTGGTCTTTACATACATTCCAGTCTGGATAGATCTGGAATATGAAGCATTTAAGGAAAATGCATTGCATTCTCCAGATTACTTTGTTTGGAAATAGCATCACATACCTTTTAGGAGGAGGTTTTCCAAAGGCACAAATGAGTTAGGCACCTGAACGCCATTTGTACTGTTGCTTGTGCTTAGATAATACCACTACTCAGATCACTAACTGCACTGCAAAATTATTGGATATACTCTTTTTTTATGTACACAACACCCATGTACAATAATGACAGTTAGGGATATGGGTTGGGGAAAAACACTTGGAAACATCCTAATTCTCTATACACCTGATAAAGCCATTTCTTAAGGGACATGCAAGAGAACAAAATAGGGCTTTTTGTTTCTTTTATATGAAAGGTCCAAACTTAAAAATAAAAGCTTGTGTTTTTAAAAAATTGTGGGAATATCAAGTCTTGCCTTCCCTGTTTTTATTGGAGATCATCTTGGAGGTAGGGAGAACTAGAATAGGAACTTCTGCAGCCCTTAGTGTAAGGTATGGAGATAGTGAATCTTCTTAGGGAGATCCCTCCCCCCGTCCCCCCCCAACTGGTTATTCAGGTTTACAAACACGTTAAAGTTTTAAAACAATGACTGACAAAACATATATCAATGCCTTGATACCAATTATGTCCTAATCCTACCAGTTTTCAAGTTTAATGTCTTCCCTGTTTTTCATGGTAGATACAACCTGGATTTCTAATGTAACTAACCAGAAAAATAATTTATAAAGGCAAAACACTCTGGCCTTTTTCATGTATCAAAAAGAGACTTTCTCTGAATGTTATCCTTAAATCATTCACAAGGCTCACTGTCAAGTAACACAAGCAACAAAGCACTTCCTCTCCCCCCAATTTGCAGGATGTGTGGGAAGAGCTCATAGCCCCTCAGCCCAGGAAGCAAGATGTCCTATTTTAGTGATACCCCAGAGAAATAACAAAATAGAAATAATTTCCCTCAGGCCATGATATAGCATTCCTTCTTAGCGATGCAAGTGAAACCAATCTGCTCTAAAATGGTGCACTATTGAAAACACCTATTTCAACTTTCCATAATGGCCACTCTCACTTTTATTGTTAGAAATTACGGTAGTAAAAATATCACTGCAGCTTTAAACAAAAGTTACACACAAATATTCGAGGATATAATTTTGAAAATGAAACCATGACTATAAAAAGCAAAGTGCAACACAGCATCTTCGCATCTGATTCCCACCCCCCACCCCCGAATTTGGCATTAACAAAAATGTAACTGCAAGATCAACAAAACCATGAAAACATACACACAAATCAAAAGACACCAGTGAATAGCTCCAGCAAGGTCCCTACTTAAAGTAAAAGAACTCTACTCTCAGTAAAATGACTTAACACCTTTCCAATAGCTGTACGATCAATTATGAAGAATTAAGAAATATAGTAATAAAATTTACTCCATTTTTGTCTAATCAAAAAACATTTTAAAAACTCTCTCGTTCTTGGAAAAGATATTTAACCTGAAAAAACAGATACTGAATTCCCTTTTTATTAATATACATTTCAGATTACTGATTGGATTCATGTAGTTTTTCCCTCAGAGTGCAGTAAAATGCAGAGGACCTACACTTTAAATATTCACGTGACAAGATTCTTCAACAGCATTTTGGTACTGGGTTTCTTCATCAAGCTGAAGATTCTAAACACAATAAGACATTTGATCAAAAACCTGACAAAAGCTGCACATACTTATCAAACTGTTTAACCCCATCCTGTTCTTTGTATTATTTGTTGCCAACATATGGTATTGTAAATGGCAGCTAGATAAAGAATCTCTTATGTTACAATATATGCATCAAGAACAGGGTGGATAAAAATCAATGATTTTTTTAAAAAAATAAATTTAAAAACAGTTTTATTTAAAAATTGGATTTTTTTGATAAAATGCTTTTTGAGGAAAAAAAGCTCTCATCATGGAATAGGAATTATAAATTCTAATTCTACAGTATGAGACAATATATTCATGTAATGTTTAAGAAAAGTTTTTGTAAATGAATTCCAATAGTTCATGGATTAGGGACCCAATCTTAAGGGGTTTCAGAGGTGTCTGTATAGAAAGATTAACCTAAATAAATCTACCCACCCAATGGGACTCAGTGCTAAGTCTAGAAGATAGCATCGGAAATGCTTAGTTTTGCAGTTCTCAAACTGTGGATATGTGTCTCAAGAGATAACATACTTGTTAACAGCAAAAACATTTTTTAATAAATAAATAAATAAATAAATATAGAAGTGAGAAATAACAGACCTCAACCTTACTGTCCCTCTGCACATTTCTGTACACAGAGTCAGTCCTTTATCACTCTCTAAAAGTTCAAAATTTCAAAAAGTTCAGTGAATAGAAGATTGTTGGGGGCAGAATAGATCTGGACAAGAAGAAGTCTGCAGATAAACGTGAGAAGGAAGGGACAGGCAGTGGAAACAAAAGTGAAACTGTTTGAGCAGCATATTCCAGAAGTCTTGAGGTCTTTCTGAGAGTAGCCTTCATTGATTTGAGATCTACCATACCATTCTCTTACAAGAAGGGAAAACCTAAAATGGCAGCAGGCTGTAAAAGAGACCCAGTTTGGGTCTCCATCTATCTCTGACTTGTGAAGAATATGTATTAAGGTTATAACAACCAACAAGAATGCACTTTTATGTAGAAATCCAAGATTAAATTGAGTTTTCTGACTTCCTGATTTAAATCAATTTGATTTAAATGAAATCCACCCTGATCAAGAAGGTTGGCTAAACACTCAGTACTATATCTTACACAGATACCAAAGAGAGACGAAAGCAGAGGAGTAGAACTCTACAGCCTAATGAACCCAGTCCATCTCCTCTCCCTGATTTTATTGTGGGCTAGTTAGCTAGGGAGATGGATTCTCTACCATATAATTCTTATGAGAGGGTTTTCAGGCAGCCAATATACCACTAGGACATCAAAGGTGCACCCTAAAACCGTATAGTCAAGGCCTCTGATTGTTGCTTTGCCAACCAAAAGAGAGGACAGACACCATAAAGATGGCAGTCTGGAGTCTGTCACACTTCCCTTGGGAATAGGGGTAGTCTTGGGCAGCTGTGCAAGGCTGAAATTAGCTTTGTGCAACAACCTCGTCTACACTAGATGGGTGTTCAGCATGATTTAGCAGCATCTGTTGCCAATACCCACTGTCAATAGCAGTTACTGTTTATAGTGTAGACAACAGTTTAGAAGTGGCCGAACTACCTCTGCAGGTTTCACAGCAGCTAAGCATGTAAAAGTTGCAAATCTTCTGTGGGCTCTGCAGCCACAGAGGCTAATTTAGTACTTTCCTTCAGAGAGAAAAAAGTTTCCCATTTCTCTGAAGAGCAAGAAAAAAGGAAAAATGCTTACCACAAATTCTCCATAGTCAAACTGGTGTCTTAGATTTAGATGGCTAACAAGATTTCTAGTAACCTGACTGGGATCTGCCCATGGGAGAGACACACAAATTGGACAAATCTAAATTTGAAAAAATTATTAAAAAAAAGTATTAGCCAATAATAAGACATCATTATATTGTGTATTCTATGTAAAACCTGAATCTGATACTTATCCACCCACAAAAGTGAATGTACTAGAGTTTTACATAAACAACATTTTGAATGTTACACAACTTAAAATTTTCCAGAAAAATATGGCGAATATTTGAGATTGTAAACTTGAGGTTTAGTCAGTTTTTTTAAAAGAGGTTAAAAGTAGTTTGTTACTACATCTGCCTGTAAGTCCTCTCGCCAATTTTAAATAAAAAATTCCTGTATTTTAAAAAAATTATTCTCCCTTCCACTCCACTGTTTGTGTGGGTCTTGCACACAACTAAGGTGCAAGAGGAAACTATACAGAGGAAACAGTGAAACGGATTACAAAGAGTAAAATAAAAATATCTTTCCCTCCTTATCTTTTGGTTTTAGAAATTTTAGGTTTCATATGTAATAGTAAATTACAAGACAAATAAGATTTTTAAATTGACAATGTTTCTATAAGTAACAGCAGTTCTGGTTAACAGACCAGAAAATAAAAGCATCAAGCTTAAAAAAAAAAAAAGTTTACATTTCAACTCAACACAGCAACTGAAACTAATATGACAAAGAAAAAACAAATGCCTTATGACTGAAGTGAAGTAAGAAAAGTTATGGTTGACAGGGAAATGTTTTTGAATGAAAATCCCTTCTACTTAACTACAGTGTCATCAGCGCAATTCTTAGAGCATAATGCTTGTTTGGAACTATACGAGTCCATAGAAATAAACTATTACTCTAAATAACTAAAATAAGGGGAGTTTAAGTGCTTACATTGAAAATATATATACTTACTACAGGAACTATCTGATAAAGGTGTCTATTGTTACAATGATCCAGTAGGTGTTGCCGGGTAAAGTTGGTTTCCTGACACAGGGGGCATTTGAATGTGGGATGTGCACTGGAAATGGAAGTTATACAGTATTATATGGATCCATTAAAACAGAACTTAAAAGATAACAGAGGGAGATAACAGAACATCTGCTGATGTTGTCATTTCCTTTATTCTGACTACTAACAAAAAAGGCTTTCCGACGCCACTTTGCTAAATTGTAAATTTCAAGCAAAACTGTATATTTGTGTGTCACTATGTATTCTATTAAGTTAGGGAATTTAGACAATTGTTCTCTCTTTTTATTGAGGCCATACAATGCATCCTGGAGATTCTTCAAGTAAGAAGAAGTAACAAGAACACCAGATTCTTACTGATAAACCTGCATATACATGAATCCAAGGATTTTTTTTTTTTCTTAAAGAAGTATGTCAGTTTGAATTGTCATCTCCCTACTGGAAATATATCTGTAACTAAATATCGACAACTTAATCACTTTTACAATATTGAATTGAAGAAGCCTACCTTGCATCTCCCTGAAGTGTCTGAAGATTAGCCATCTCTCCGTTATCAAATGTAGATGTATCACTCCTATTACTTTATATAAAATATTAGACAAAGTATACAAGTTTAATTTGTTTTTGAATACCTAGCCCCCAAAAATATATAGTGGCTTTTTTCTAATTTTGTAAGAAAAAAAATCCATTGAGTCCCATTAATTGTAAACTTATCATATAGGTAGAACATATGGTAACCATATATAACATGACAAATAATTAAATATTCAGAACTTTTTTCTTTTGCACCACGATGTTATTTTTCACTTGGTTAGCATGATGAACTTTAATAGAATGCAGAGTGATTTAGTATGAAAATAATGTTTAGTATATGCTTATCCATTCAACAGCAAGACTGAATTTTTGGGGCAGGGAAGGGAACGGGAAGAGACAAATAGCTCCAATGGCAATATGGACTGTGTAAACAGAAGACAGGCTGTTTTCTAAAAGGCATTAGACAGCTGTTTGCTCAGGATGATACTTTACAACAGTAGTTAAAGGCATAAATCCTCCATAATTTGAAACTGTAGAAATGAGTTTCTGCAGTTTGTGCACACAACTAGGTACTTCATACAGCGTGTAATGAGCAAGAATGCTACTTTCTTTAAATGCAGGTTTTGACCATGTATGTATCTTTAAATTAAGCAAGGCCAAATTGCTCAACTATGCAAATGAGCCCTAAGAACATGCATATTTACAACTGTACATTTGGCTAAAATAAACCCTACTACCATTTGTATGTCTTATATCATGTTAGACACGGGAATTGTGTGTGTGTAATCTGGTGTGCAGTAACATGACAACTTCTAGAATATTTTTCCAACTCAACCACTTCAGAGCAGCATGGCGTGACAGGTATGTAAAATACCAACATCTGAGCCCGTTGCTATATATTCCTCATTCTTTACCACAGATTCATTTGAAACTCAAATGGATTTTTTCCCCCAACTGGCCAAACTACTGAAAATAAATGGTGATAAACAAAGGTACACAGTATGCATAAGTATCTACTAAACTAATTGTGAATTCTGAATGCCTGGCTTTGTTTTTACTCCAGTATTGGCAAACAAGGTTCTTTAGCCTTATGGCTTGCAACTGAGAGAGGGTAAATGGCATCTGGTTATATAATTTATAAACCAACATGTAAAGATACCAAAGGGCTATTATTCACTTTCAAGAAGATTAACTCAGATGAGTCAAATCTGAAGACAAAATCCTAAACAGAAGACAGCAACATTTTGAAACAAGAGGAGGCTAACCGACCACCTATCCATTTAAATAGTAATAAGAATCAGGAGAAAAATAAAACTTCTCTAAACCTGAGAGCAATCAGACTTGCTATAAAGCAACTTGTTCAATTGCTGTTAAGGCAAAAAAACAGTTAGAGGTACTCACACCCTTTAGGGAAGGCTTCTGGAAGTCATTCCAAAACATGCTGTAGAGCACTTTTCTAAATGCCACAGATTGAAGAATAAAGAACAGGATCTAAAGGGTGTTCCTAGAGAAATATTCATTTCTGAAGCGTAAGAACTTAGACAACACTGTTTACAAAAAGAAAAATGTGCCCTAGAAAAACTATTTCCCTTTCACAAAAGAAGTATCTGAGTCATACATTAAATTACCTGTTCCCTGTTGAATCTTGGGAAATCTGAAAGTTTGGAATAACGGATGGAACACCATATTCATCCTGATACTTCTTACATGTTTTATAATGGTGTCTCATGCGAGAAAACCTAACCTGTAAATGAAATTTCAAACCATGTAGATATTAGTGTAACTAGAACATCTGGAAAAATTATTACTTCTGCCAACAAATAAAACAAGGCATGTAAGAAAGGAAAACAGAACAACTCTGTATAACAATATATTAAATTCTAATTCCTCTTCTAATGCAGTTTTAAACAACTACATTCTGTATCCACTCATCTAAGCATATAACACTTAACATATTAGGCATTATATCCAACTCTTGATACAAAAGAAAAAGGCACTATGGGGTATTCATTTGTTTTAAATGCACCCTTTCTCTTCAGCAATAATGTATTACTTTGTGATCCTAGCCCTCTTGCCATTTATGTAGTCAGTTACACCTCAAACTAACATTTTCAGGGATTCCTATTGTCAAGCAGGAGTACGGGCTCCCTTGAGCACAATGAAGAGCTTCACAGAAGGAAGTGAGAGCAAGACAGCTACAGATAACAATATGTCCAAAGGTTCTAAGAACACATTATCTTTCACAGATAGTATGCTCAATTGACTTATGTAAGCCACTTTGTTATTTCCAGTCTACCAGTTTGCAATCGAGTGTAAATGGCATTTAGTTTTATAGTTTATAAACCAGAATGTTTAAATGATTCCCTCACCTTATCTCATTTTAAACAAACAGAGATCATGAGTAACAAAGCACCAAACTCGGTACCAATAGAGGATCTCACACACTCCTCTGAGACCCAAGACTTTTGGGATTTAAATGCTTCATAAACAAAACCTATTGGGTAAAATCCTGCCTCCATTTAAGGCAAGACTCTTATTGACCTCAATGGAGCCAGGACTCCTAGTGTTCTGAATATTAGTGATCTCTTTACCAAAGGGAAAGCAGAGAGATTAAATATGGTAGTTTACTGACATTTGTATTGCTGTTTGCATTTTTTATTTTTGGACTCTTCTGCTGTAAATTTGAGCATTTTTTAAAAATATAGCACATTATGAGCTCTTCAGTTATTTTCTAGTTGTATGACATTTCTCATTGTTATATTTCAGAGTAGCAGCCGTGTTCGTCTGTATTCGCAAAAAGAAAAGGAGTACTTGTGGCACCTTAGAGACTAACAAATTTATTAGAGCATAAGCTTTCGTGAGCTACAGCTCACTTCATCGGATGCATCCGCTGAAGTGAGCTGTAGCTCACGAAAGCTTATGCTCAAATAAATTTGTTAGTCTCTAAGGTGCCACAAGTACTCCTTTTCTTTTTGCTCATTGTCATAGTTATTCATGTTCTCTTGGCATGTTTTATAGTTTTCATTCATTCCTCTCAATTATTTTAACTTATGGAGCACTATCACTTTGGCACTTTATAAAAAAAAAAAAATTGCAACTTTATTTCAGCAGCCACTTTGCTCTGATTTCAAAGTTTGTTTGATAGCTAAGGACCAAGTTCTACTTCAGATGCAGGAGCATGCACACCTGCCTCACTTTGGGCTTGATGTTGCAAGTCTTTAACTACTGGCCATTAATGACACATAGCAGCATGAAGGATCAGGTCCCAAGTAAGGAAAGTTTATTTACTTGTATTAAGTAACTTTTATGTTTACTTCACCTGTTTTTCACAGCATCTACAACACCCAGAAAGCTTCTTCATGTTGTTTTCAACATCTAGAGCCCTTTTGGGACATGATCTTTCTTTTTTAGTCACGGTTCCCCGGCACAGAGGACAATGCGTTCCACTTTCTCTGATTGCTGTCAGGAAACATTTCCTGCAGAAGCTAAATTAGTTTAAAAAAAAAAAAAAAAGTTGGGTAAGTCAATATTTTCTGCTTTAGCATCGAGGATAGTTGAGTAGCTATATTATAAATTATAAAAATACTAGAGTCAGGCCTTGAACCAGCAATAAGTTCTGCAGGGTAAGGGTCACTGGCTGAAGTCCTCATAAAAACAATATAGATCAAAAGAGGTAAAGTTATTATAGAAACATAATCTCAAGTTATGGGATGTTTGGCAATTCATTTTACACAGAGATTGTACATTTTAACTCCAGTACACCTGAGTTGTATAATTTGAATGATCATTAATGAGATAGTGAACATGTGACATTGAGGAAATTATCAGATGCTCATGTTTATTGCTAGACTAGTAGTAATACAGCCCAATACTGAAGCCTTTCACTCATGCAACTGCCCCCATAAATTCCAATTTGTTGGTTTTTGCAGTCCCCCTTACCTCCCATATATAAACAACGTTCTTCTCAGTGTCTGTGTTGATTTTTAAAAGGAACACTTTTGGGGTAGTTTTGGCAAATTTCTACTTCGTAATTAAACATTTCTCAGAAGTAACAAATACTTTCTGCAGCATTGTGAATGACAGCTAGAAAATGAAACTGATGACACTCTTTCCATTTTCCAATCTGAGAGACTAGCCAATGGAGAAGAAATTAAAGGTACATATTAAATAAGATTTGTAAAATCATTTCACTTCTAAATATGTAAGATATTAATAATACAGGCAAGGAATTTAAAAATATATTTTTCACCTGATGGTTCTTTCACTACAAATGAAACGAGGATGATAAAAGTTCTGAAACACCTCATAAGCAACCTAAATTTAGCATTGGCTAGAGGTTTATTATCAGCACAGTGGACTGGAAAAGCTTTAAAAGGTCAGGTTTTACTGTATGTATCACAGGGCAGTAGACGCTGCTCCCAGGCCAAGTGCTGGAAAGCTGGGGGGAAGAAACAAAAGGAACAACAGCTTCTCAGGAGGCTAGAGGACTAGCACCCATCGAGGGGAAGGCCAGGGGCAACTGATACCTACACGTGTTGGCAGGTTACCGTCCTCACAGGCGTTTTGAACACCTCCTGGCACACGGGACAGTAAAAATCCTCTTCATTGAAACAAATTGTGGCAGGTTCCTCGGCCATGGCCGTGAGTCTTGACGGCTCTGGGGGAGTAAGGGGGAAATCACTCACTCAAGGAGACACAAGTCTTAACCCATTTCCCCCTTGCGGGGATGAAGGGCGCCGGGGGGGGGGGGGGGGACAGGCCCGTGCGCTCTGGTTGGCAGCGTCCCCCGCCAGCTTACTTGGAGGGGGCGCTGCTGCGGGCAGCTGGGGCAGAGGGTGCTCCCACTAACCAGGGGCAGAGCAGCAGGGAGGGGGTGGTGGCCAGTGGGGAAAGGGGGCTGGCAGGCCGGTCCCTGTCGCAGTGAGGACCCGGGCACCAGGGGGCGGGGAAAGAGGCCGCGGCCCGAGGCCAGGGGCCGGGACGGGACCGGTCTCCCCCCCCGCACAGGCCCTGTCTGTTTCCGTCTCTCTGCCGGGCCCGAATGGCAGCGGGAAACGCCCTCCCCCATCAGGGGCCGAGAGCGCGGCCCGCGGTACCTGGCGGGGGCCCCCCGCGGGCAGGGGCCGCCGCTCCAGTGTCTCGGGGCCTCTCAGCCGCAGCCCCCGCCGGACTCCATGCGGCAGCCGGGGCTGCCGCAGCAACCGCTGCCCCGGGGCGGGGTGGGCCGCGTTTCCATGGCGATTACCTGCGGCGGGCCCCGGCGGGATTATGAAACAACAAGCGCCGCGCCGCGCCCCGCCCCCCGCCGGATGGCCCTTGCCGGACAGCCCCCTTCCCGCCACCCTCCCCCCCCCGTGCCGCGCCGCGCCCGCGTCCCCACCCCTTGGCTCGAGCCCCTCCGCCGCTGTCAGGCCCCGAGCTTCCCCTTCGCGTCGGCCACGGAGGGGCCCCGCCCGTGACAGCAGTTCCGGCGCCCTGGGCGCCCGGCCGGTTCAGCCCCCGCCGCTGGCCCCGAAGGCCTCTCACGCCAGGGGCGAGCAGCGCCCGCGTCCCGTGGGAGTGACTTGCCTGGCGTCCGCGCGGGGGCCAGCCCAGCCTGGCAGCAGAGGTGCCCGCAGCTCCCTCCCTCTTTTGTTTCCTGCGGTGTGGCTTTCCCTGGGCTGTTGTCCTTCCCGATGGATTTGTCCATTGCCCCTGGGTCAAGCGGAGTGGGCAGCGATCGTGCGTCTTCGATGGAGAGTTAGCTCTGATTTCAGCCTCTGTTGTTGCTGCAGTGGTGCAAACCCCCAGGGGTATGGCGGGGCTCGGGCGTTGGGTGGGCAATTGACTGGCGGTACTGAACCCTTTTGTAAAGGCTAAGCGGGCGCTCTCCAAATATTTGCTCCAGGAAGCGGATATGTACCCTAAGTTAACTAGCAGAGACAGCCTCCAGAACTGGTACCTTCTGCGCACTAGGCATTGGCCCTGGGGCAGCTACGCTGCGGTGGCGGAAATTGAAGCTAATTCCTAGCCTAGACTGGACATTGATGCTGAGATCTCAGCATTCTCAGCTCTGACGAGAGGGAACGGGCGATGTTCACTATACAGCAATAATATGCAAGATAATGTGGCAGTTGTAGGAGTACCGAAGAGGGGAATTACAGCTTCTGTGCACGTTGCTTAACAGGAAACTAACTGGCGGTGTCTGCAGGTGGAAAATGAGGGGATTGTTGGCCAGCATGGACAAGAACATAAGAACGGCCCTGCTGGGTCAGACCAAAGGTCCATCTAGCTCAGTATCCTGTCTTCCAACAGTGGCCAGTGCCAGGTGCCCCAGAGGGAATGAACAAAATAGGTAATTATCAAGTGATCCATCCCCTGTCGCTCATTCCCAGCTTCTGGCAAACAGAGGCTAGGGACACCGTTCCTGCCCATCCTGGCTAATAGCCATTGATGGACCCATCCTCCAAGAATTTATCTAGTTATTTTTTGAACCCAGTTATGGTCTTGGCCTTCACAGCATCCTCTGGCAAGGAGTTCCACAGGTTGATTGTGTTGTGTGAAGAAATACTTAAATATAAAAATGGCCATACTGGGTCAGATGAATGGTCCGTCGAGTGCAGTATCCAGCCAAGCCCAGGTGTTTCAGAGGGAATGAACAGAACAGGCAATCACCAAGTGATCCATCCCCTGTCCTCCACTTCCAGCTTCTGGCAGAAGTGTCCACAGACCTGCCTTTTTCAAAGTGTCCAACTATCATTCCCAATGGCTGTGCTTTCCAGTTACATTTGCAGCAATGTGTTCTGGGGAAGTCTGGCTAGTTACCTTAGAGTGCGACAGTGCCATGATTATATTGTGACTAGCAATTGTGGGGTGTGGTACCTGTCTCATGCATACATGATGAAAGGTGCCAACACACAATTTTTCCCTTATTCAAAATGGCCACCTTCTCCTTGTACAGTCAATGGGGGTGAAGCCAGGATGATGGCTGTCATTTTCTTACATGCTATCTGCATGTGGAAGTGGGGCTTCCCTTAATAAAGGTTTCAGAGTAGCAGCCGTGTTAGTCTGTATTTGCAAAAAGAAAAGGAGTACTTGTGGCACCTTAGAGACTAACAAATTTATGAAGTGAGCTGTAGCTCACGAAAGCTTATGCTCTAATAAATTTGTTAGTCTCTAAGGTGCCACAAGTACTCCTTTTCTTTTTGAGAATACAGACTAACACGGCTGCTACTCTGAAAGGTGCCACAAGTACTCCTTTTCTATTCTGCCAAGGATATCTTTCTTGTTTCAAAATATTCCTATAATCATTCTAGACAAAACTCTAGCAGGAATACAGAGACTGTTTGAATTTATATGTAATAAAAAAGACAGAGTGAGTGCAGATACTTTGTACAGAGCCATTAAACAGGGTGGACTAGCTCTTCTAAATATATGGTACTATCAATCCAAAACATTAGTAGATTGAGGTGCTCTAATTAAGCCAAATACTGGGTCTTTACTGAGTAAGAAACTGGTGGCAGTGTAAATATTACTAGGTTTAATAAAAAAAAATCACATCCTTCTGCAATTTATATACATCTTTTAGCAAAGACTACTCTGTGGTTTAGGATAGAACTCTAAATGCAGTATTTTTCTTCACCAATGAAACCCATTGCAAATAATCCAGATTTTAAATCAAATCACAAATCAGAGTTTTAATGGTTCTGTGAGCCATCTAATACGTATGACTGGCGAGCTGTTCACCAAAGAAACTTTTTTCTAACTTCTTATAAATCAAAATTATCTTTAACTCACCCACTCTCCCATAGTACAAGTATTTTCAGGGTAGGCATTATGTTTATCAACATTATAGAAAAGTTGTTTTATAGAGAAACTTTAGTAGAAGTGCTGGCTTCTGGTGGATTTGGGAAAAAAAGAAATTAATTTATTTCTGTCTTTGCAATCAACATTCCTAACAAAGAAGTGTCCATATGTGACATGGTGGGGGGAAAAGATTTGGATTGACAGATTGCGCAAGAGGAAAGGGCTTTGATTTGGAAAAGATGGGCAGTCTCAGTTTGTATTATAAAAATGTCTTTACGATACTCTTTCAATGGTACCTCACATCAGTCAGATTAAAAATATAGAGATTTTCATGCATATATGGTGCACATGTCCAGTGAGAGAGTATTGGGATGTGATTAGTAACTAAATATTACAAATTGTTGGATATTTATTACCAAATGATCCTTTACTAATTCTTCTGGGCTTCCTAACAGAAGTGTTCAGCCTCAAAGAAATGAAGAATTAATCTGTCATCTGCTAGTAGCTGCTAAACTGCTGATAGCTTCTCATTGGAAAAAAGAAAAATAGCCCAAAATTAGAGGAATCATTCCAAAAACTATGGGAGGTTGTTACAGAAATATTGATTCATGTTATGTATCCAGTAAAATAGACAAGGACAAACAGATAGTTAGATATATGGTTACTGTTTAGCCAGTACACTTTACAAAGTACTGCAAAAATCCCAACATACCTATCCAATGATTTTTAATATTAATGTTTGATGTACACACTTGGTTTGATAAATATGAGCAGTCAGTACTTTCACTCAGTTTAATAAAATCACCAGAAACATGACTTGGGTGTTGTAAAGAGGCTGACTCTGTAATATGCTAATACCAGCTAAATAGAGATTTCATTATTATAATTACTGCATGTTTCCTCAGACAAAATGATTGTAATGATTAGTGTTTTATTTCTGATGACTACGTGGTAGTGATTTGAGTCCTGAATTCTGTTTCCAGCTCTGCAACTACCTTTTTGGGTACATGCACACTGGGAAAATTTGAAGCCTTTTTTAATTTTTGCATTGATGCAGCTTCTCTGATGCGACTAGTGATAGAAGCTGCAGTGTAGACAGGACACAGTTTTTCCACACTTTGATTTCTTGGATTGGAAAAGGGGTGAATCTTACAAATCCTGTTCAAATCCAGCACAGTTTGAGTCATCATGGTCTTGTGGTTAAAGCACATGACTGGGAGTCAGGGAGACCTGTGGTATTTCATGTTCTGCTGCAGCTTTCTTGTGTTGCTTTAAGCAAGACACTAAACTTCTCTTGTGCCTCACTTTCCACATCTGTAAATAGGTAATAATTTTTACCTTCTTCATAGGGATTTTATGAAGCTAAATTAATTACCGTTGGTAAAGAGTACTATAGAAAGAGCAAAATATAATAAAAAGAAAGTGCTGGTCCATTTGAACTTTATTCAGTAGACTGCAGTAATTATTGGTTAGCAGCTTCTGGAAGGGGAAGAAATTGGGCTGTTGACTTCAGAGAAGTAAACTATAGGGAGGTTTATGTGAAGGTGTTCATGTTGTTAATGTTGCTGTAAATCTTAATCCTTTAATAAAGCTGTGACCTTGATGTTGACAAGTAGTATGCCATAGAGCAATATCTAGCGTGGCACCAACCTTGTAAATCTCATGTCATTTTTGCCACTGACATAGACAACGTGTAAAAAGAAATCAGACAGCAGAGGTTTATGAAGAACATTTATTTGAAGGAAAGCCTTTTAAATCAGACTATTTTTTTAGATGAAATCAATGGCCCTGCCAACTTCTTATTCCCCATGATAAAACGTATTTGTGAAATGAAATCTCAACAATGAAAATGTGTAGAATTACATAAAGAAGTTTGTGTGCTTACTTCTCTGTTGGAGGTACGTTTTGAAACAATGCTATATCCCTATCTGCTGGTCACTTTAGAGCAGGGGTGACCAAACATAATGATCCTCCAAGCCGCACACAACAATCTTCAGTAGTTTGAGAGCTGAGGTGCGACTGCCGGGGCTCCTTCTCCACAGGAGGCACCTGCTGATGTCCTGAGCCCGGCGGGCGTGCCCCGCAAGGCTGAAGCCCTGAGACCCCATCCCTGCTGGGCAGAGAAGACCCTAGCCCCACCACCCTGGTGCACGGCAGAAGTCCTGAGCTCCCTCCCCGCCCAGTCTGAGAGGCTACGGAATCCGAAGAAGGCTGTGCCTTGTTTGCTGTCTGTCCCAAGCATTGCAACATCATCAGCAGTATCATGGAGACTGTGGCCTGCTCGTGGAATGTGCAAGGACAAGCTGCTTTCTGCTCCAGTCATTGCTTTTCCTTTGTATAAAGGTAATGGTGTTTGTCAATGAGGAATAAGGTAGAACAGGCAGACAGTGATTACTGCATTTTAGGTGTTCAAAAACAGCAATATGGCAGCGTGATCTTTTACATTTTTGTCTGATGAAGTTGAAATTTAATTTAAAAACAAAACTATTTTTGTTAAACACACAACTGTTTAAGTCTAAAATCTGACAGCGTCCAGGTAACTGTAAAAACTGAGTCTGAATGAACAACGTAATCTGTTGAATATGTATCCCATCCTTTTCAGTAAAATTATGTGCTGTTTGGATGATTCACATGCACATATTCTAAAAATGATTGGTGTAGAACGTTTTCAATAAGGGCTTCTTCTACTATGTTTATATCCTGGAATAAGAAAAGAAAAAGATATTTAGGCATGCAGATAAAAACAATTACCATTTTAACAAGCTATTTCTATTCTTGAGAGCTTGCTTAGACCATGACCCAATAAAACATTGATTTCAGTGGAGCTATATGCATGCTTAAAGTTAAGCATATACATAAGTAGTTTGCAGGATTGGGGACTTACATTATACAACGCAGGTTTAAGCATTGACAATTTATTGTGGGCAAAATCTTTACTATGAAACAAATTTAATTATAAAAGGAAGAATGCCAGAGGAGACTGACAAGTAAAATACGATATACAAACTCCAGTAACTCCTATGGTATTTATTACAGGCCCTGGACACACAGATGCATATTATGTAATTATATATACACAAATAAAATGTTGCAGATCTCAGCACTCTGTGGCAAACAAGATGAAAAATACATGAGCCATCAATAAAATATTATCCAACCCAGGTGTATTACTCTTATATGCATGTAGTATAGATTAACATTTTATTGATGGCTCGTGATTTTCTCAAGTCTGGCACCACTTCCTCAGGGGTCTGCCCTCACTTTAGAAAGTATTGGATTCATCTCTTTTTTTCAGGATGATGTCTGGATGGACGTCAGTCAGGGTGATAAAGGAAACCACTGAAAAATGTTTTTGGAATTTTTAATAGTGTTTCAACTCTTGTGATGTATAGTCTGAATTTTATTGAGTTAGGAGAGTGTAAGTAGCTGTTGTTTAATAGCTCAATCCATTGAAGCCAGAGGGGTAAGTTGAGGAACAGAGAAAGGTTAAATGTTTGCCAAAGGTCACACCATGACTTAGCTGCAGAACTGGGAATAGAATCCATGTCTCCCAGCTCTCAATCTTGTGTTCTTGCCACTAGAGTCTGTTGTCCCCACTAATATCTATTACTTCTTCGTAACCTCACAACGTAACCTAAGCATGACATTCTGACAATTTAATGCATACCCTCATATGACATATTGATTGTCAGAGGTGCGGAGGGAGATATGTAAACAAATCAGGACAGTAGCTTATAAAAATGATTATATTATTTACTCACTATGTAGTCTTCATGGTAGAATGTGTGTCTGAGTTGAAGGTGCCTTATAAAATTCCTGCTAAAATAGCTTGGATTTTCACCAGGTATTAAACGACAAATTGGACAATACTGTAAACGGGAAAAACTATCAATATTGAGTTTTCATTACAAAGACGTTGCAGAAGGAAATATTATCAGTGTTAAGGGGAAAGAAATGTGAAATATCTGGAACAGTAATAGCTAAATGGCTTTCTTTGAGTGACATAAATATATTTACTGCCAAACACAATACACCTACAATCCAGCAGTAAAATTAGGTTAATCCCAGGTGAGTGTTTTCTGTTCAGTGATCCCATGTGGATGTCTGTCTGTCCTCATCTCGTGCTTAACTCCTTCCCTGCTACTGGCTAACCCAAGACTGTAAAATGAAGTTATTTGTTGTGCTTCCAACCTATGTACCACATGATTTACTTTTCCACTGAAAATAATGGGGCTCCCACTTACATATGTGGTGGTTTACTGTGCTACTTAAAACAAAAATGCCTTCATTTTTGGAAGGAGATTTTAGTTCCTTCATAATTTTTGGTCCTCTGCAATATAGCTAACCATTGTAATATAGCTATATAATTACCTCTGTAATATAGCTAACCATTGTAATTGTTGCAACATTTACTTCAAATAATATCATAAAAATATTAGTACACATTAAAATAGCATTTGAATAACATGTTTACAGCAAAGTGTAAAAGGCTCACTTATTGACGGATACTTTTAGAGCTAAATCCTGCTCTGTGCTCCTCTGGTATGAAAGAGGAGGTAGAAACAGCAGATCAGAATCTCTCCATGAACCTCGACTGAGCACTCTCAGAAACAGATATCTAATGTGCCAACCCATACAATATATCCCATGGAGGATGGATGGTCTAGTTATTACTTAATCCTGCCTTGAATGCAGGGGACTGGACTAGATGACCTACTGAGGTCCCTTCCAGTCCTATACTTGTAGGGTTTCAAGATTAAGGGGAGAGGCAAGTCTTCTAGCAGCAACCACTGCCCTATGGAGTGTTTCCCCAACCTGCCCTGGAGAACCCTTTGCAATGTGGCAGGATTCTGGTAACAAATTATTCAATGAGCAGTGTCTATGCTCTTGCTGTACCAGTTAGTCACATTTATAGGTCATGTTGCTATGACATCAGTGTGACACAGAGGAATTTCTTGACTCTTTTTTGGGGTTTGTTCTATAATCTAAACATTAATTAAATTAAACTATAGTTTGTATATTTGTGTGAGGTTTTCAAGGAAGGTGTTAGACCATTTTAATGAAATGCTGTGTAATGTATCTTATTTACTGGTCTATAAGAGATAAACTTGTTTAATTGTGGAGTGAGACCTTTTAACACAAGAGGGTTAACTAAGTTTTAAGGGCCTTATTCTGCCCCATAACTGCACATAGCTACTGCTTATGCATTTGCTCTAAGTACTATAAATAAACATATTTATGCTAAAAAATGTAACATTTTTGTTTGGCAATTGCCAGGTTGGCTTCTGTATGTGCTGAACAATCAGTGGACTTGAACAAATAAATGCTGAACCTAATTTACAACCACACAACTAAAATTTGGCAAAATACGATCTGCTAGGGTAGTAACTCTTAATGATGAACCCAATGTTCAACTGTAACCTTATTTATTCTTTCCTTAATTTGTACTCCCAATATTATATACACCGGGGTGGGCAAACTACAGCCCGGGGCCGCATCCGGCCCTTTAGACGTTTTAATCTGGCCCTCGAGTTCCCAACGGGGAGCAGGGTTCGGGGCTTGCCTTGCTCCGCGCATGTTGGGGCTCCGCACAGCTCCCAGAAGCAGCAGCATGTCCCCACTCCTGTTCCTATGCGTAGGGGCAGCCAGAGGACTCTGCATGCTGTCCCTGCCCCAAGTGCCGCCCCCGGAGCTCCCATTGCCCAGGAACTGTGAGTATTCATGGCCCGCCATATAATTTCCATACCCAGATGTGGCCCTTGGGCCAAAAAGTTTGCCCATCCCTGATGTACACAGACCTACCAAAATGTTAACATCAATATGATAGTAGCTAAGCAGATTGAGAACTAACCTGCACCATAGGGGAGAAGACAGTGTTGTCCTTTGTTTTGTTAGTGATGAGGGATGGTTGTGTCATATATCAGTCATTCAATTTGTTAACTTTTTGACTTGGCATCCCTCAGGATCAGGTCTTAAGCAAATTCAACTCCCAGTGAAATCAATGAGAGTCGGGCACAGAACTTGTCAAGATCAGGCCTATATATAGGTCTTGATCCTGTAATTTGATCCCCACAGTCAGACCCTTATGCCTCATGGAGCCCTAGGCTTGGGGCCATTCTATATATTTTTGTTAGTACAACTGTAATAATTTGTCCTTGTCCTGTGTGTCCTTTGTAGCTCTTATGAATCACTGGAGTAGTTCTCAAATAATGATCCATAGATCGTTTTGTGCTAGGCAAGAGGACTATCAAGATAGACAGAAAATACTGCACAGAAAGTGGAGTCTAGGAGGTTAGGAGCTGACGTTGGATCCATGGAGAGAAATGATGAATACAGAATTTTAAAAGTGGAAGAATCACTGAATCTAGTAAAACTGTTGGTGGCATGGCATTTTGAAAATGCATGCCATTAGTCCAAAGGGCTAACTATAAACTCTCCTTTGGAGCCATCATGACATATTGGGTGTATTTCTAGCGTAGAACTTTTGATACTCTTTTCTAGCACCCACGCTAGCTGTGGTGGAATCACTGGTACAGATTGGGTGCAGGTCACTTATTTTTGTAATTACTGTGTCATCCAAGCCAAGTTTGTAATTAATGCTTTTTTTCCACCTGTTGTCATGTCTACTAGTGTCTGCAGTCAAACAGGATCAATCAGTTTAATATGTAAGTTCAATAAAGTACACATTTGTACATATAACTGACTGCAAGATAGTTACCACTGCTCTCCTTTCTGTTCTATGATAAGTGAGACAATGGTCCATTAGATCATCTTCATGCAACTCACACTGGCAAAATGGACAGGCATATCTGGGAATTACAAAGATGGCATGATTATGAATGACTTTCTTTGTTTATAAAAAACACAGGTAGATTTTGTTTTCCAAAAAGTAATGAGGATTTTACCCTAAATATTTAAAAATGCTGATTCTTAGCTGTATGCTATATGATGGTTGACATTTTTCAAAGAAAGAATGTAATAAAAAATGGCCTTTTTCAAAAATAAAAATGTTAATGAAAAAGCTGTGGACTTGATTTTTTTTTTATTTTTGCAAAGTGTCACATTTCATATTGTTTTTTATTCAGAACACTCTCAAAATCATTATTACTGGGTTTCAATAGACAAAAAAAGAAACTGATGACCATTTTGATAAAAAAGTGACAAATTGTGAAAAAACAGAAAATGGCTACTTGTCAAACCCTGTGAAATGGAAACAACTTCCAAACTTTGACCTTTTTTCTTTTTGTAATTATTTGACCAGCTGTACTTTGTACTATTTTATCCCAACACCAATATATAGTAAACTCAACAGAACAGTGGTCACATTATGATCATCAAAGGGCTATACCTCGTTACTGTGTCTCCAAGCTCTTGTAGAGGTCCATATTTTTCTATATATTGCTCACAAGTCCTTAAATGAACTCTCATTTCACTCAGACATACCTAGGCAATATTAAGAAGCAACCTGTTATTCTTTAGCCCAACAGACATTTCATATACCTGGTGGTCTTGTTCATTTAGCATAGCTTATTATCTTTGCCATTCTGAAGCCAGGTTGTCTGCACTACAGTAGCACAGCTATGATGCTGTAGCTATGCTGCTATAACTCTGTAGTGTAGATGCAGACTATAAGGATGGAAGGGGTTTTTCCCTTTCCTTGGATTTTTCACACCTCTGAGCACCATAGCTATATCAACCTATTGTAAACCAAGCCTGAAAACTTAGAGGCCAATTTGCTTGAGAGCTATTTTCATTAGAGTGGTAGCACTTTCATTAAAGATACATCATAATTTCTATTATTAGCCCAACTTCTCAGGAGTTATAAGATCTTACTGACTAAGCAGATTATTTTAATACATTACCTATCAAAAAAGTGCATGATTTTGAGAGTAAAATTAATTAGAACTAGATATCTAGCAGTTTGAGACTTTTGTCCTGGTTTTCAGACTAACATTTTAGATCGTGAAATGAAGTGTTGGAGACAGTGGGTCCTACCCTCCAGGTCTTATGCAGGTAAAAAGACCTATTTGATCACATTCCTTTCTGTTACACTGGTGCAAATCTGACTGACACTACTAAAATCAACAATGCTTTTACTAGACTGAGGGCCAAATCCTAGTCCTGACAAAGTCAATAGCAAAACTCTCATTGGCTTCATTGGGCCTGGGATTTGGGTCTTACACTGATGTAACTGAGATCTCACCCATTCATTTTACTTCACAACCATGTTACAGTAAATCTTGAGAACTAAATCCTTTATGTATTTTCTACAAAGAAAAACAATAAGAGCCTTGTACTCCTTGACATATCAATGACATTTTCTGTTGCCTCTGTCTCAAGTAAAAAAAACTACAAAAATGCACATGCAGTAATATTAAGGCACTGCCTTAAACTATCCATTACCAGTGAAATACAGTTTTCTGAAATATAAAACTCAAGGTGAAAATAAAAATTAAAAGTCACACTGTTATCATATAACATTCCTGATATGTTTCTGATGCTGTTTGTAATCTAACTAATCAGAAAACAAAAGCACTTCCTAAATCCATCCCTTCATTCTGGCATTCTGCTACAATATGTTCATCTTACAGCTGATATAGAAGAATTAGTAGGTTTTATTTTGCAGCTGATAAGATAAAAGAAAGTAAGACACTGAGAAAGAAGAATGAGGAAGGAGATGCTGTTCTGGCCTACTTAAAATCAAAACAGGATGGGGTATTCATTATGCAGAATGAAAAGGGGACAAGTATGCAGTGAAAGGTTGTGAACACAGTGAAAAAATGTTTTTGTTTTGTATAAACTTTCAGATTAATGTATATGAATAAAGTACCAATCAACTGTCTTCATTGTCCAGACCTGCTAATTCACTCTCTTGCTGGACCCTGCAAAGTTAGAAATGATGGGCCTAATTCTCTACTGCTTTGCAGTTTGTTTAGTAATTTACACATGTGCACAATGGTAGCATTTTACAAGCAATTTGCACAGGGGTAAATGATAACACAAGTGCCTTGCCTAAATTAAGAAAAAAAGGTGTGGGGTTTTTTCCCAGTTGTTAGCTCAATTGAGGTATTTTAACTTGATGGAAAACACCAGTAACACTAATGTAGCTGCAATTTAACATCTTTAGTTTGATTCTAGCAGGTTGTTATAGTGTAGGGTCTTGCAGCTGAGCTAACTCAATTTAGAAAAGCACTTTTCCCCTAGTCTAAATAAGACCACAGTCTAAGGTAGTGGAGACTCAACCCCGGCAAATCTGGACCTGGGATACGTAGGTCCAATCGGTCTGACTGAGTTTATTTTAGAGTTTGTTTACATGAGGAAATTGACTGGCATTGCTACAGCAAAATATTCTGCTTGCCCTGAGGCCAGGTCTATGCTAAAAAATTAGGTCAACCCAGCTACATTGTTCAGGGGTGTGAAAATCCACATCCCAGAGTGACGTAGTTCAAGGGACCTGAGCCCTAGTGGTGACAGCACTAGGTCAATGGCAAAACATTTCCATTGACCTAGCTACCGTGTCTTGGGGAGGTGGATCAATGACAGCGCTGGGAAAACCCCTCTCATTGCTGCAGTATATGGCTACACTGAAGCACCAACTGCAGTGTGCTGCTGTAGCAGTTTAACTGTGGACACAGCCTAGAAAAGAGGCCTTAATCTTATCATTTCTTGTGCACAGAATATCTTTAGAGTTAATCAGTAATGAATGTTAGTGAGGCTTGCAAACCTGTGTGTCACACTCTGTGCAGTTTTGGTATACACTTTTCATCTTCTTGGCAATATCAGTAGCTGGAATTCCTTCAGAAGGAAGATAAGACCGGCAATAAGGACATGTCCATGTATTATTCCTTAAACTTGTAACAATACAGGAGTGACAGAATCTGCATAAAGAAATTAAAACAAATATAAATACTTTCCATTAAAGCAGTGCAAATAAATCATAATTATGGTAACATTCCAGTTGGGGTGTGTGTGTGTATATATGTCATACTAATATAATATGGCATGATGATCAGTTTCTACTGTAGTTCTAGTCAGTTAATAGGTGTGTTGTTTGCTTGCAGCATCCTACTCTATAACTTTGTTGATAAAGTAATGTACAGGTCATTGGAGTTTCCACAATAGGAAAATTTTTATCCATAATGTTCCATTACTACAGCAACACTGATGGTAGCAAGGGTGACTCCTGTAGGTGCAGGCAGTAAAAATGCCACAATTTAGCATGTTGCCCCTTGACCTGATCAGCCCATGTCCCACATATTAATGCTACCTCTGGCATGAATAATTTGCCTGGGGGTTGGTAGAATATCAGGGCCCTGGTCTGAATATAAACCCACAATAACCCTGCTTTTGCAGCATCACTGTGCACTTGTGTGTTTTCTAAAAGTATTTAAGGGCTGTATATTTGGCTTCAAAACAATAAGCTGTATATTTGTTTGGCAGATTTCTCCTGCACTTGCTGTTGTGAATAGAAGTAAATTATGGCAGAAGCTGTAATACTTTTGAAGGAATGAGAGTAAGGGAGGTTTATTCAGACAGTAGAATCTATGCTAAAATAAGAATAGTTAAGGGTTCAGGATAACAAGGAGTTAACTTTTGTCTGCAATCCTTTTTCATATTTATGTAAATTACTTAAAAACCTGGACAGGAAGATAATGCTTAGGTTACTTTATGTAAATGAAGTGGCTATAAGGTCACAAATGCACAATGAACTATGGAGGCAATTAGATGCTTTTGAATTTCCACGGGATAAATCATAGTATATCTAAGAGTATGGTACTCAGTAGAAAGAAAACAAATGCAAGCGGGATATAGGGGTGGATTGGGATGTGAGGAAGGTTTGAGGGCTAATCTGAATTTTGGGAGGGTGGGCCTAAGACCACCTAGACAAGAGGCCCACCTCCTCAATTGAGGGAGGGGCCACAGAGCCCAGAAAACAAGATTCCATGAGACAACAAATGATAAAACATGAACAGGAATGGGGGTCAAAAGTTCAAAACAAGGGTACCAGATGAGGCCACCAAGCAGAGAACCCTAGACAGCGTCCCATTGCTTCATAAAGGAGTCCAAGGAGTAAGTGGATGCTGCCCAGAGACACTCTGCCCAGAGCAGTGAAATGACAAGGAAATGGAAGTAGGCTCTACAGTTGCAGAGAACCTCTCGGTTGAGTGTCCTCCTCCTTGACTGAGGTATGGCCATCATGGCCAGTGCTAGGAGGAGGATGACTAGGAAGTCACATGACTTCTTGGGGTCACAGATAAGGAGTGCATAGCAGAATAGATGTGGAGTAAAGTGCAAACAGAAACTCAGCAGGAGGTTCTGGAGGAGCCAAAAGAATGGGTGCAATCTTGCACATTGGAGGTGGACATATGCCAAGGATTCCATCTCATCGCAGATGGGACGGGCGTCAGGGACATTAGTTGCCATTATCCCTGGCAGACCTAGGTGGAGTAAAGATTGGCTAACTGGGGTTCCTCATCCTCGCAGGATGATAGAACACACATCACTGTGGAACATAAGGCTACGAATATGCCCTGTTTGGAGCAGGAGTATGTAGTTATGATCTCTGGCTATCGTTTCAGACAGAACAGCTGGATATTGTCCAGCCTGCTTGGCTGGTGCACCGTAAGTAGCAGGAGGGATCGGGGGGCCTAGCCCTTAATTTGAGCCCTGACAGCTCAGGAATAGGGGCTGGTGGGGGAATACCCTCTTTCTGGACCTGTTCAAGAGAGAAAAAATGGATTCACAACACAGCAGGCAGTTCAGTCATCTCAGGATTGTGTTTCCCCCAAGATTACACTGGGAAAGTTAGAAAGAGAGTGGTATAAGGAGCTGGAAGAATTATCCAGTCAAACACCACTCTTATTGGAAATGTGATAGAATTGGCTTTGGAGGTATCTTTTAAGGCAGAATATTAATATATATTGGTATAGAGGTGTGGTGTTGCAGAGTATCAGAGGGGTAGTTGTGTTAGTCTGTATCCACAAAAACAAAGAAGAGTCTGGTGGCACCTTAAAGACTAACAGATTTATTTGGGCATAAGCTTTTGTGGGTAAAAAACCCGACTTCTTCAGATGCATGCAGTGAAAATTACAGATACTGGCATAAATATACTGGCACATGAAGAGAAGGGAGTTACCTTACATCCTTAGAGGTTTTTAAGGCCCGGCTTGACAAAGCCCTGGCTGGGATGATTTAGTTGGTGTTGGTCCTGCTTTGAGCAGGGGGTTGGACTAGATGACCTCCTGAGGTCTCTTCCAACCTTAATCTTCTATGATTCTAAGTGGAGAACCAGTGTTGACAAGGCTAATTCAGTCAGGGTGGATGTGGTCCACTCCCAATAACTGATGAGGTGTCAATACCAAGAGCGGGAAAATTGCTTTTGTAGTGAGCCAGCCGCTCCTGGTCCCTATTCAAGCCCAAATTAATGGTGTTAAGTTTGCAAATGACTTGTAGCTCTGCAGTTTCTCTTTGAAGTCTGTTTTTGAAGGTTTTTTTGTTGAAGGATGGCTACTTTTAAATCTGTTATTAAATGTCCAGAGAGATTGAAGTGTTCTCCTACTGGCTTTTGTATGTTACCATTCTTGATGTCAGATTTGTGTCCATTTATTCTTTTAAGTAGAGACTGTCCGGTTTGGCCAATGTATATGGTACAGCGGCATTGCTGACACATGATGGCATATATCACATTAGTAGATGTGCAAGTGAATGAGCCCCTGATGGTGTGGCTGTTGTGGTTGGGTCCTCTGATGGTGTTGTTAGAATAGATATGGGGACAGAGTAGGCAACCAGGTTTTTACAGGGATTAGTTCCTGGGTTAGTGATTCTGTGGTGTGGTGTGTAGTTGCTGGTGAGTATTTGCTTCAGGTTGGGGGGCTGTCTGTAAGCGAGGACTGACCTCCCTCCCAAGGTCTGTGAGAGCGAGGGATCACATTCCAGGAGAGGTTTTAGCTGGGGGCTATATGTGACGGCCAGTGGCGTTCTGTTATTTTCCTTGTTGGACCTGTCCTGTAGTAGGTGACTTCTGGGTACCCATCTCTCTCTGTCAATCTGTTTCCTCACTTCCCCAGGTGGGTATTGTAGTTTTCAGAATGTTTGATAAAGCTCTTGTAGGTGTTTGTTTCTGTCTGAGGGATTGGAACAAATGCGGTTGTATCTTAGGGCTTGACTGTACAGTAGGGGTGGGAAAAACTTTTTGGCCCAAGGGCCACATCGGGGTGCAAAACTGTATGGAGGGCCAGGTAGGGAAGGCTGTGCCTCCCCAAACAGCCTGGCACTCACCCCCTATCTGCCCCCGCCACTTCCCACCCTCTGCCTGCCCCCCTCAAAACCCCTAACACATCCAACCCCCTCTGCTCCTTGTCCCCAGACCACCCCCTCCCAGGACCCCTGCCCCTACCCACCCCCCAGGACCCCACCCCCTCTCTAACCCCCCCTCTAACTGCCCCCGCTCCCCATCCCCTGACTGCCCCATCCAACCGCCCCTTGTTCCCCGTCTCCTGAATCTCCACCCCATCCAATCGCCCCCTGCTCCCTGTCCCCTGACTGCCCCCTGAGACCCCCTACCCCTTATCCAACCCCCCGACCCCGGCCCCCTTACCATGCCGCTCATAGCAGCATGTCTGGCCACCGCGCCGCCTGGCCGGAGCCAGACACACTGCTGTGCTGCCCTGCATGAGCAGGCAGCCCCACCGCCCAGCGCGCTGCCCGCGCAGCAGCATAACTGCGGGGGAGGGGGAACAGCAAGGGAGGGGCCGAGGGCTAGCCTCCCAAGCCAGGAGCTTGGGGGCTGGGCAGGACGGTCGTTTGCCCAACTCTGCTGTAGACAATGGATTCTGTGGTGTGTCCTGAATGGAAGCTGGAGACATGTAGGTAGGAATAGCGGTCAGCAGGTTTCTGGTATAGGGTGGTGTTTATGTGACCATCACTTATTTGCACTGCAGTGTCCAGGAAGTGGATCTCTTGTGTGGACTGGTCCAGGATGAGGTTGGTGGTGGGGTGGAAATTGTTGAAATACAGGTGGAATTCTTCAAGGGCCTCCTTCCCATGGGTCCATATGATGAAGATGTCATCAATGTAGTGCAAATAGAGGAGGGGCGCTAGGGGATGAGAGCTGAGGAGAAGTTGTTCTAAGTCAGCCATAAAAATGTTGGCATACTGTGGGGCCACGAGGGTACCCATAGCAGTGCCGCTGACTTGAAGGTATAAGTTGTCCCCAAATGTGAAATGGGTGGGTGAGGACAAAGTCACAAAGGTATGCCGGGGCCTCATCAGGGATACTGTTCCTGACAACTTGCAGTCCATCCTTGTGTGGAATATTGGTGTAAAGAGCTTCTACATCCATGGTGGCCAGGATGGTATTTTCAGGAAGATCACCAATGCATTGTAGTTTCCTCAGGAAATGTCTCAAAGATAGCTAGGAGTGCTGGTAGTGTAGGGTCTGAGGAGAGAGTCCAAATAGCCAGATAATCCCGCTGTAAGACTGCCAATACCTGAGATGATGGGGTGTCCAGGATTTCCAGGTTTATGGAGATTTGTTCCTGTGCTTTAGCAGGGAGTTTCTTGAGCAGATGGTGTAGTTTCTTTTGGTACTCCTCAGAGGGATCAGAGGATAGTGGGGATCAGAGGATAGTGATCTGTAGAATGTGGTGTTGGAGAGTTGCCTGGCAGCCTCCTGTTCATAATCCGACCTGTTCATGATACTACAGCACCTCCTTTGTCAACGCCTTTGATTATAATGTCAGAGTTGTTTCTGAGGCTATGGATGGCGTTGCGTTCTGTATGGCTAAGGTTATGGGGCAAGTGATACTGTTTGTTCACAATTTCAGCCTGTGCACGTCTGCGGAAGCACTCTATGTAGAAGTCCAGTCTGTCATTTCGACCGTCAGAAGGAGTCCACGCAGAGTTCTTCTTCTTGTAGTGTTGGTAGGAGGGTTCCTGTAGGTCAGTGCACTGTACAGTGGTGTGTTGAAAATATTCCTTGAGTCGGAGACGGTGAAAGTAGGCTTCCAGATCACCGAAGAACTGTATCATGTGCGTGGGGGTGATGGGGCAGAAAGAGAATCCCTGAGATAGGACAGACTCTTCTGCTGGGCTCAGTGTGTGGTTGCATAGATTAACAATATTGTTGGGTGAGTTAAGGGTATTACTGTTGTATCCTCCTGTGGTATGTAGGAGTTTTGATAGTTTACTGTCCTTTTTCCTCTGTAGAGAAGTAAAGTGTGCGCTGTAAATAGCTTGTCTTGTTTTTGTAAAGTCCAGCCACGTGGAAGTTTATGTGGAAGGTTGGTTTGGTATGAGAATCTCTAGTTTTGAGAGCTCATTCTTGATCTCCTGTTTGCTATGTTGTGGAGTTACCAAAGAAAAGTCTTAAGCAGATATTCTTAAAAAAAAATTGAGGGGGTAGGGCCAACCACCCTAGTTATGTTAAATAAGGTTTGAAAATAGCAGGTAGTCTGGACTAAATCCTCTTCTCATTAAAGTCAGTAGGAGACTTACTACTAACCAATGCATCCAATGAAGTGAGCTGTAGCTCACGAAAGCTTATGCTCTAATAAATTTGTTAGTCTCTAAGGTGCCACAAGTACTCCTTTTCTTTTTACTAACATGAGAGACACCAGGATTTGGTTTGTTAAGATTAGTGAAGCTGTCAAGGATGTAGTGGGATGAAGTCAGGACTATGGAAATTACACTGTGAAGCTCTCAACAGCAGGCACACAAAAACTGTTATCAGATTCCTCTGTGGACATGCTTGACAAATAGCAGACTACCAGAGAGATTTCAGAGTAGCAGCCGTGTTAGTTTGTATCCGCAAAAAGAAAAGGAGGACTTGTGGCATCTTAGAGACTAACAAATTTATTTGAGCATAAGCTTTCGTGAGCTACAGCTCACTTCATCGGATGCATTGTGTCCACATGATTCTCTGAGATCATGCTGTGAGCATGCTGAAAGCTTTTACTGATGTTTTGTCTAGGTTTGCTGAAATGAGAACTGAAGCAATAAACTTTGATATTTTCACTTCATTTTTACCTTAATTTTTCCATTTTCTCCTCATTCAATGTGTTCAAAAGCCAAAAATGCAGTGAGGAAACAAAGTCTGTATATTGCACAAAATGGGCAACAAATATAGTTTCCTCAAATATACCTTTTTGATCCAGAATGTGCTAAACCATCACTCGCAGTTCCAGATACTGCATTTCAGCCAATACTTAATTCAGATAAATATATAAGTTTTTAAACTAGCAATCTAGGTGTGCCTCTGTTAGGAGACAAACTTATCTAGGGAGTCAATGGACTTGTGGTCAATAATCCAAAGCAGCATAGTTACTGGCAGAGTAAATATCCCATTTCAAGCTGGAAAAAAAATTGTGTCTCATGTTATCAAAAGTTTATATTTCCCTAGTAAAAAGATTATTATCATAGCAATCTAATCAATGGGTCTGCAGTATGTGAAAATTGGCTGAGAACAATGAGTTTTTCATAATTATCCTTTACTCAAACTATACATTTAAAAAGATCTAAGGACCTAGCTGCACTAAAAAAACCACCACATTTGAATATGAATGCAGGAAAATTGTATTATAATATGTTTTTTTCTTTCTTTCCAGGTGCAGTAGCACTGGTCCTAAGAATTTGAACCTAGGGCTCTAAATGTTGCTAACAGTGCTGGAGCTCAGCTGGTGTTAGCAACACTGGGAAATCTTTGGAAAATGTCCAAAATGTAAACAGTTGCAGTGGTTCTGAATCTCCACTGCCTTGCCCATTGTACAGTAATTTACACCTGGGCAAAGCAGGTGGAATATTACCAAATCAGAAATCAGGCTGGTGGTGACATTTTGCACCTACTTTGCCAAGTGTAAACAACTACACAAAGCACCAGGGAGTGGTACATCAGGCCTAACATGTTTTCTATCCAATGTTCTAAGATGATTTGACCTCAGCCATGTTTCACAGCCAAGTTTTAATCTAGATTATTTTTGTATTTTAGACAGGGTTTAATAGTCTTCTATAAACATCCGTGGTCATGGTTCAGGTGAGTTGTCAGGGGCCCGCCCCTGTTAATGTCACATGGTATCAGACTGATTGTCCTTTGTCCACCCTACCTATCAAATCGCCATCAGGGAAGGGTGATATCAGGACAGATGGAAACACAAGAATTTATTGTAGACAAGATAATATTCTGTTACTGGGCAATGACTTCTTCCCTCTACAGACTAACCAGGAAGCAATTTGGATACATTTCAGGCTATAACATAAACTACTCTACAGCTGAAGTCCTACCATTAAAACAGTTTGTTATTCAGTTTTATTTGGTCAATACAAATGTAAATACATAAATACCACAAAACAGCCAGGATGGGGGTAGAAGAAATAAACTCTGAGCTTCTCAGGATGTTGTCCTTGAATCTTGTTGAGGGCCCTATTCCTCTGCTCTCCAAAAACAGTTTCTGGATGATTGATTGATTGAAATCTTGTGCAAGAACTTGTCTTTCAGGGGCACATGAAGAGAAATGGTAGGAAGGTATTGGGAAGACAGTGGCATAAAATGAGTAGACTTAGCCTGCATAGTGTGATGAGTTGTGATAACTTAAGCTTTAGCCTGTACCTGCTACTAGGCCAGCCAACTTAAGTTAAAAGCAGCACCAGGTTGATATTAAGGGGTTTTCATTTTGGTCAGGACTTGATTTAAGCGTAGGACTTGAATCACAGAGAACATGAAACAATGGGTGTTACCATACAGACTGTTTCATGTTCTCTGTGTATATAAAATCTCCCCACTGTATTTTCCACTACATGCATCCGATGAAGTGAGCTGTAGCTCATGAAAGCTAATGGTCAAATAAATTTGTTAGTCTCTTAAGGTGCCACAAGTACTCCTTTCCTTTTTGCAGATACAGACGAACACGGCTGCTACTCTGAACCTTCCTTTAAAGAGGAAATAGGTTATGTTAGGTTTTTATTACTTGACAACTTCATTCATATTGTTTGTTTCTGAGCTAATTCATAGAACTTTTTCTGGGTTTGTATTTCTTGCTCTGCTTTAAAAACTCACCCATGGCCAAATATTAAATCTTTTGTCAAAAAGATTTTGCAAAAGGAAAAGGAGTACTTGTGGCACCTTAAAGACTAACAAATTTATTTGAGCATAAGCTTTCGTGAGCTACAGCTCACTTCATCGGATGCATTCAGTGGAAAATACAGTGGGGAGATTTATATACACACACAGAGAACATGAAACAATGGGTATTACCATACACACTGTAAGGAGAGTGATCACTTAAGATGAGCTATTACCAGCAGGTAGGGAGGGTGGGGGGAAGGAAGAAAACCTTTTGTGGTGATAATCAAGGTGGTCCATTTCAAGCAGTTGACAAGAACGTCTGAGGAACAGTGGGGGGTGGGGCGGAATAACATGGGGAAATAGTTTTACTTTGTGTAATGACCCATCCGCTCCCAGTCTCTATTCAAGCCTAAGTTAATTGTATCCAGTTTGCAAATTAATTCCAATTCTGCAGTCTCTCGTTGGAGTCTGTTTCTGAAGTTTTTTTGTTGAAGAATAGCCACTCTCAGGTCTGTAATCGAATGACCAGAGAGATTGAAGTGTTCTCCGACTGTTTTTTGAATGTTATAATTCTTGACGTCTGATTTGTGTCCATTTATCCTTTTACGTAGAGACTGTCCAGTTTGACCAATGTACATGACAGAGGGGCATTGCTGGCACATGATGGCATATATCACATTGGTAGATGCGCAGGTGAACGAGCCTCTGATAGTGTGGCTGATGTGATTAGACCCTATGATAGTGTCCCCTGAATAGATATGTGGACAGAGTTGGCAACGGGCTTTGTTGCAAGGATACGTTCCTGGGTTAGTGGTTCTGTTGTGTGGTGTGTGGTTGCTGGTGAGTATTTGCTTCAGGTTGGGGGGCTGTCTGTAAGCAAGGACTGGTCTGTCTCCCAAGATCTGTGAGAGTGATGGGTCGTCCTTCAGGATAGGTTGTAGATCCTTGATGATGCGTTGGAGAAGTTTTAGTTGGGGGCTGAAGGTGATGGCTAGTGCCGTTCTGTTAGGATACAATTAACTTAGGCTTGAATAGAGACTGGGAGTGGATGGGTCATTATACAAAGTAAAACTATTTCCCCATGTTATTCGCCCCCACCCACTCCCACTGTTCCTCAAAAAAGAAAAGGAGTATTTGTGGCACCTTAGAGACTAACAAATTTATCTGAGCATATGCTTTCATGAGCCACAGCTCACTTCATCGGATGCCTGTTCCTCAGATGTTCTTGTCAACTGCTTTAAATGGACCACCTTGATTATCACCACAAAAGGTTTTCTTCCTTCCCCGCACCCTCCCTACCTGCTGGTAATAGCTCATCTTAAGTGATCACTCTCCTTACAGTGTGTATGGTAATACCCATTGTTTCATGTTCTCTATGTGTGTATATAAATCTCCCCACTGTATTTTCCACTGAATGCATCCGATGAAGTGAGCTGTAGCTTACGAAAGCTTATGCTCAAATAAATTTGTTAGTCTCTAAAGTGCCACAAGTACTCCTTTTCTTTTTGCGAATACAGACTAACATGGCTGCTACTCTGAAACCAGTCAAAAAATTTGAGTCTTATCCTTCAGCCCTTCCCCTCTTGTGTTACTAGTGTACTGGAAATTCACCTGCGCAAAGACTCTTGTATTAGGCCCCAAATCTTTTTTTTTTTTCCTGTGCTTCTGGAAAAGAATTTTCCCATTTAAATTATTGAATCAAAAGGAAACTTCCTTTGGGGTTCCAAACACAAGCACGGTTTAAACAAAGCTTTTTGTTACCAACTTTGGCAGAATAAATAAGTATTTGTGCGGACTGGCATGATTTCCTAGTTTCAAGGTCTGCTTGTTCCTGGCTGCCTCAAATGTAAAAATCCTACTAATAGCATTTGTGTGCTTGTCTCAGCCAGGAGGTACAAATACACACAGCAATTTTTTGGCTGTGTCTACTGTAGGAATCTTTTGGGCCCATAATTTCCAACAGGTAGCATTAACAGAGGCTGTAACACAGACACGGCTCAGGCATTTTTATCACTATATTATCTGACCCTGATCTGACATGCTATTAAAAATGCCTCAACTTGTTTGAACCTGATTTACGCCACCCACATTCTCCCCCAGTACCAACTCTAGTGGAGCTGCTCACTGAAAATTACAGGTCAGAAAAATCCTAGTATAGAAAAGGCCCAAAACAAGCTAACACACCAGGTACCTGATCACACAACTGCTAGACACTGAAACTGAACAGAAACCTTAGCCTGTGCCTGGGTTACTGATTGATGACAAATTCCCTGGAGATTTTTTTCTACCAAAAACGTTAAGAATAGGCCGTAGAATAACAATGATAAAAAGTAATAATCCTTCTCACTTTTAACACACCTTTCCACCCAAAGATATCACCCCCCTTTGGAAACAGTAAATTGCTAGTGCAGATGACCTGGGTACAGAAAACCGGATCTCCAACCCCAGCCTCCCTTGTTAACCTGATCTCCAGTTCACTTGCCTTAAAGTCCAGGTTAACCAGCTCTTTGGGGGGAGTAAATCGTTTTAGAGACAAAACCTCACTTTTTTGTTTTAATCTTTGGCGCTGCTGAAAAACAGAATATTGGTTTTGATCCTAAACTAGCCTAATTCTCCTTCCTAAAAAAAAAACACCCCAGTTTGTTTACACTCTTTGGGGCCAAGTTCGTCCTGGTGTAACACCATGAGACTCAACTGAGTTACGCCAAGACCTGCTCCTTTCTTTGCAATCTTTCAGGCAGAAGAAGACGGGCTTCAGCCAAACCCAAGAAGGGGCGTGGGGGGCGGTTCATTGGGAGGAAGTCTCCAGTACCCCAACCCCAACCCCAACCCCTTCCCCTGGCTGGGAGGAAGCCACTCTGCCCGGCTAGAGCCAGACACACAACGGCTGCGCTTACACGTGGCCACACTGGGTCCTCACGGGCTGGTGCAGCACCTCCAGGCAGATGGAGCAGTCAAAGGACGGGCCCCGCGGCTGCTGCTGCTGCTGCTCGGGAGCTCCCCGCAGATCCAGCGCGCACCGAGGGGCAGCCGCGCCAGTGCCCCGGCTGCCGCTGCTGAGCAGGGAGCCCATCGCGCGAGGCAAGCGGCTGGGGGTCGCCGGCGGCAAGTCCCGCTGGGCTGGCGCTTTTGCCGTTTCCCTGTGTCGCTCACAGCAATGGGGCGGGAGGGGGCCGGCCCCGGCCCTTCCCCCTCATCCTCTCCGCAACTCAGTCAGACGAAGCCGCGGGGCGGGCGGAGCCGGTGTGGCTCTGGAGACGGGGCACGGCGGCGCAGGCCCCGCAGATGCTAAAACAAGCACCGTAGCAGAGATTAGCGTCCACGATCCTCCCCCCACTGAAGTTTAGCGGCACACAAGAGGCCTGGTGCCGGCCTTCCCTTTTTGGCGCTGGCTGTTGAATCATGTCCCTCTTCTTCCCTGCCCCCCACGCCAAAGAAGATGCTGATTCTTTTCTTTGGCAAGTGTTCAGACAGCGACACGGTAGCACAGATACCAACACCACCCCAAACTAACTAGGGGGCACTAACTCAAAGCATCCGATGAAGTGAGCTGTAGCTCACGAAGGCTTATGCTCAGATATATTTGTTAGTCTCTAAGGTGCCACAAGTCCTCCTTTTCTTTTTGCGGATACAGACTAACAGGGCTGCTCCTCTGAAACCTGACTCAATGAGTGTTCAACTTCCTTCAGCCTCTGCTTTTATATTTAGAGGTTTAGAGTCCCAGCCCTGGTAGTCTGTATCCACAAAAAGAACAGGAGGACTTGTGGCACCTTAGAGACTAACAAATTTATTTGAGCATAAGCTTTCGTGGGCTACAGCCCACTTCATCGGATGCATAGAATGGCACATCTAGTAAGAAGATGTGTATATATATACAGAGAAGGTGGAAGTTGCCATACAAATTGTAAGAGGCTAATTAATTAAGATGAGCTATTATCAGCAGGAGAAAAAAACTTTTGTAGCAATAATTAAGATGGCCCATTTAGATAGTTGACAAGAAGGTGTGAGGATACTTAACATAAGGAAATAGATTCAATATATGTAATGACCGAGCCACTCCCAGTCTCTGTTCAAACCCAAGTTAATTGTATCCAGTTTGCAAATTAATTCCAATTCTGCAGTCTCTCGTTGGAGTCTGTTTTTGAAGTTTTTTTGTTGAAGGATAGCCACCCTCAGGTCTGTAATGGAGTGACTGGAGAGACTGAAGTGTTCTCCGACTGTTTTTTGAATGTTATAATTCTTGACGTCTGATTTGTGTCCATTTATTCTTTTACATAGAGACTGTCCAGTTTGACCAATGTACATGGCAGAGGGGCATTGCTGGCACATGATGACATATATCACATTGGTAGATGCGCAGGTGAACGAGCCTCTGATAGTGTGGCTGATGTGATTAGGCTCTATGATGGTGTCCCCTGAATAGATATGTGGACAGAGTTGGCAACGGGCTTTGTTGCAAGGATAGGTTCCTGGGTTAGTGGTTCTGTTGTGTGGTGTGTGGTTGCTGGTGAGTATTTGCTTCAGGTTGGGGGGCTGTCTGTAAGCAGGACTGGTCTGTCTCCCAAGATCTGTGAGAGTGATGGGTCGTCCTTCAGGATAGGTTGTAGATCCTTGATGATGCGTTGGAGAGGCTTTAGTTGGTGGCTGAAGGTGATGGCTAGTGGCGTTCTGTTATTTTCTTTGTTGGGCCTGTCCCGTAGTAGGTGACTTCTGGGTACTCTTCTGGCTCTGTCAATCTGTTTCTTCACTTCAGCAGGTGGGTATTGTAGTTGTAAGAATGCATGATAGAGATCTTGTAGGTGTTAACATTTCAGTTTATAGTATGTAGAACAGTATAAACAACTCATTGTCTATATGAAATTTTAGTTTGTACTGACTTTGCTAGTGCTTTTTATGTAGCCTGTTGTAAAACTAGGCATATGTGGATGAGTTGCTGTACCTCCTGGAAGACCTCTGCTTAGCTCCAGGGGTACGCATACCCCTGGTTGAGAACAACTGCTATAGAGAAACACATGCTAATAGCTTCATAATATGTGGAACTTAAAATGAAGTGAATTGTGTTTGTAAAGGTGTGTTTCTCCTTCTCTTACATTCTGCTTCCATGACTCTGGTTCTTAGACTCGCTAAGGTCCCAGTTCTATCGCTCTTACTCAACTCAGTGTGAGTAAGGCTGGCAGAATATGGCCCTAAATTATTATTATGCTCTGTTTACTATTTTATGTCTAGCAATTCTAGTCTAAACAATACATACACAATAGATATTTATGCAGGTACAATATTATCATATGTGCTATGTGGGGGGGATTTATAAGCACAGGGAATTTGTAAATTCAGTTAACAGTTGGTTACCAATTTGTTTTGTGATGGATCCACATTATATTACCAGAAGAGTTCCATTATCCAGAAGACAGACCTGGGGAGAATGACCCCATTTGGAAAATGGCAAAATCTCTTTTTGGGGGAGAGGAATAATAATCCTTTTGGATGACATTTTACTTTCCTTAATTGCATATAGGTACCTGGACAGTGTGGTGATAGATTTGATTCTCACCTTTTAAAGGCACCTATCTATGTATATACTTTTAGAATATGACAAAGATCAAAATGAAATATGACCCAATGAGATCATAGAGTTGCTCGGTATATGCATGAGTAATAATGTTATAAAATAAGATATAAGGATTCTTGAAAAGAGATGATTTTAACCACTCTGCCACGTAACCCTGTTTGGTGTTGGTCTAATAGACAGTGTGCTTAAAGTGGTGACAGCAGATAGCAGGTTTTTATGCTAGGCCTATTGAAGCTATTAACATAGGTGCAAACAAATTTTTAAGAAATTTTCCTTAGTGTTAAGTTATTGTTTCAGATGCAAACATCCATGGGCCAGATTCACTTCTGTGGGCACAGGAGGAATGCAAATTACACCCATCCCTCTCTTCCCCTGCCTAATTCAACCACAGAGCAGCTGCACTGGCATGCAGTGCATCCAGGAAGGGCATGTATTTACCTATTAAAAAAACCTTTCCCACTAACCATGCTAGCTTGCAGATTATCCAGTCTGTGAAAAGGGACCAAACTTTTGGAATTCAAAATCCAACAGGCTAGACTCCAAAGTACCAGTCTGAGATGTTGAGGTAATGGCGGAAGCAGAGCTCTCTGCCTTCCAGTAAATCACAGCATAACCCAAGTTGAGCTGCTCCATTTGGCTGATTTAGAATGCCTTCCAGTGAAGATTCTTAAAGTGACCTGTAAAAGATATTGAAAAACTGGGATTGGGCACTTTTTTATTTGCTTCTTTATGATGCATAAAGGAGGCTTGTAAAGTTGTGTATTTTTTTTATTTAAGGGATTTTTTTTCTGTTTGTTTGCTTAGCTTCAAACTATCAGATATCTCAAGTCTGGCCTTTCCCTGTTTTTTCTGGTGGACTTTGTGTGTGTGTGTGGGGGGATGATATTATTGAGCTTTCCCACCTTAAGTGAGGACTGCGGGTACCCCCTCTGCCTGCAGCTCCAGAGGCCCGCAGCAGCCGTGAGCTCAGCAGTTCCCCACACTGCCCACAGTGGCTGGGAGCTGGAGGATTCCCCCACTGCCCGCCCTGGCTGGGAGCTGCAAGGTACCCCAGCTGCCCACAGCTCTGCACAAGATTCCCCCACTGCCCACCGCAGCTGGGATGGGAGCTGTGGAATACCCCGCCACCTGTGGTGGCTTGGAACTCTGGGGGCCGCTGGAGGCAGTGGGGGTACCCTGCAGCTCCCTGACCCTGCTGGGTGCAAGGGACCCTGCAGCTCCCGATCACTGCAGGCTGAAGTCACGGAGGTTGCTGGAAATTGCAGATTCCGTGACTTCCGCAACCTCTGTGACTAAAATCATAGCCTTAACTATACATGTAGACATGGCCTGAATTTGCCTATGGTGTTGAATCTTTAACAAAGATATCCTTTGTCCAAAGAGTTCATTAGATACCGTAATTATAAAACTGCTTCCAAAAGCTAGCAAAAATCAAAGTTTTAAATGGATAAAAATCCTTTTCCCTCTCAACTGCACAACTTTCAGTTTGTTGTCACTTGTGGTGTCATTGCTTCACTATTTTTTTTTAAAAAGCCTTGCCGGATAGACAAACCCTGAATTTATAATGTAAGAAACAAGCAGAAAATGGATACTTTTTGGGGGGTCAGAGGGGGCCTTTCTGCATGTGTTATAATGAAATAAAAATGGGGAACAAGCTCAATACCTTTAAAAAGACTGAGCAAAAGAATCCTGGAATGAATCCTCAAATGTAAGAAGAATAAACAAAACAAAGAAACGGTGCAAGCAGACATGTTTTCTTACAAATGAGGCTTACTTTTTCTTGTCATGTGTTAAAATCTGTAAGTATTCTACAGTGTACAGAATTGTAGGTTGTGGGTTATCAGATAGAATTGCATTGTTACCTCACTGATTAATGGTCTTGAAAATAAAATAACCTCTCATTTTTTGAAAGATCAGTACATTCATCCTGTATTATGTTAGGATGCAGTTTACTATTGCTTTGCAGAGTTAAATTAATGAAGAGAAGATTTTTAACTCGCTTTTCTGCTGACAGATCATTTTGAAAGCAGCCCTTTCATTTCTAATGACTTAGATGTCACATGCAGGGAAGGTGAAGCAGATTTTTAAAACTAATCATTCAAATTCAGAAACAGCTTAGTTGGGAGGTAAAGCTTATAAACAAGGACAACAGGAATCTGTAGAGTATTGCAGCGATTTCTCATTGTCTTGCTTCCTACACTGGTGGAATTTTTGAAGAGTTTTATTTTTTTATTCTACCTGTCCTAACTTCTGATTTTGTACTCAATACCCTGTTGTTAAGCGCTTTAGAAATTCATGTGGCAAATAAAAATAGTTAGCATTATTTACCAGAAAGATATAAGCAGTGCATTGTGTTAGCTCAGGGATTCTCAAACTGGGTGTCAGGATCCCTCAGGGGGTCGCAGGTTATTACATGGGGGGTCACAAGCAGTCAGCCTCCACCCCAAACCCTGCTTTGCCTCCAGCATTTATAATGGCGTTAAATATAGTTAAAGTGTTTTTTCATTTCTAAGGGGGGGTTGCATTCAGAGGCTTGCTATGTGAAAGGGGTCACCAGTACAAAAGTTTGAGAACCACTGTCTTAGCCGTTGCTGGACAAAGGGCATGATCCTGTGTTCATTGCCCACCCAAAATAGGCACTGATTGCACTGGGAGTTTTTGAGACACAGGGAATGCAGGATTGGGGAACAAGGCCTTGATTGTTCCTGCCAGATTCTCTCATAGAGGAGTCCCCCCATACCTGAATCTGCCATACCCACATGTAAATTACCACTGATGGATTTGTAAGAGACAGGAAGATAATTATGAAAAAGGTGAATAAGCCTGAGCTTCTCACATTGGTCTTAATACTGCTCTCTATTGTGGGTATGTCTGCACTGCAATCAGGAGGTGTGATTGCACCATCTGCAGACATACCAGAGTTAGTTTTGATGTAGTTAGCTGGAATAACAATAGCTGTGAAGACAACACGGCATGCCCGACCTGCCCAGAACTCTGGGTACATACTAGAGTGGCTAGTGCATGACGCTCTGTGCTGCTGCTGTGTCACTGCTATTGTTACTGGAGTTAGATTTGCAGCACATGTAGCTAGATCAATCACACCTCCTGACTGCAGTGTAATCATACCAGTGACATAAACCCAGAGCAACTGATGCTAGTGGGGATACTCAGGACTTGCATCAATAAAAATGAAAGCAGAATATCACCCATTGTGTTTGTTAATATGCAAGTATATGTTGAACAAAGGTGGCATTCTGAAAATTTTAGAGTAGCAGCCGTGTTAGTCTGTATCCGTAAAAAGAAAAGGAGTACTTGTGGCACCTTAGAGCTTATTAGAGCATAAGCTTTCATGAGCTATAGCATCCGATGAAGTGAGCTGTAGCTCCTGAAAGCTTATGCTCTAATAAATTTGTTAGTCTCTAAGGTGCCACAAGTACTCCTTTTCTTTTTATTCTGAAAATTATTAATATTCATGTATAACGAGTACTGGAAGTTTTAAGTTTTTGATTGCTATATTCCAAATTTAATAATGCACAGAAATTTATCCAGCTTTTTATCCTGATTTTTAATATTCAGTTAAGAATGGAACCTGATATGTAAGATATATTTGGGATGTGCCAGTTATTTTTTTGTGCTACATATTTTTCCAAAGAAAATGGGACCCTTTTATTAACAAAATATAAATAAATTATCATGAAGTATGGATAACTATTCCAATTCCACTCTATATTTTCTGTAGTTTAATACCTTTACATGAGAAAAACCAAATGTGACCCACTTTTTACTAAGAAATAAAAATGAGAACCCAAAAGGTTCATATCCCAGATATAACCAGAATACTCTCTCATATAGATAAGTATCAGAGTAGCAGCCGTGTTAGTCTGTATTCATGAAAAAAGAAAAGGAGTACTTGTGGCAACTTAGAGACTAACAAATTTATTTGAGCATAAGCTTTTGTGAGTTACAGCTCACTTCATCGGATGCAACCGATGCATATAGATGCATCGGATTCAACCGATTTCATATAGATAACTTACATAGCTGTATCCAGACCTGACTGGAATTAGCCAGCTCTTGTTAAAGTGGTTTTCTTTGTAAATTTAAGTGACAGCTTTGATTTGGAAGTAAAATAAAAATTTTCCAATTTTCTGGAATCATACTTTACAGGGGTGATTACATCTCCTTAATGTTTAAATATTAGTAACTTTTATAATAATATTATTAACTTACCAAATAAAAGATGTAATGACAGTAAAAGGA
Source organism: Dermochelys coriacea (assembly GCF_009764565.3). Taxonomy (NCBI): domain Eukaryota; kingdom Metazoa; phylum Chordata; order Testudines; family Dermochelyidae; genus Dermochelys; species Dermochelys coriacea. The sequence goes on from NC_050069.1 coordinate 77,889,962, forward strand.
ATACTTCCTCTTCATGTAGTATATGCTCATTCATCACACTACTGATGAATGATTACAATAAGTGTAATAGGAGTTATATTTATATTTCATGACAAATAATAAGCGGGCAAAATATCAAATGATGTACTTTTCTATTAAAAAATTGCAGCTAAACATGCCTTAATGCATATGATATATTTTAAGAGCTCAAATGCTGGTGCTAAAAAATTGATCAGGTCCGGATTACATTCCTGTCAGACCCCTGGAATTTAGTATTTTCTGTAAGTAAATTTACTTCCTTTTACCAGTTACTGTTTTCCCTTACTTTTACATGCTGCTAAAGAGCAAGGACACAATGTGTATATTCTCTGTTATGGGCCAAACTCTAATCCAGGGTTTCTTAAACTTCATTGCACTCTGACCGCCTTTGGACAACAAAAAATACTACACTACCCCATGAGCGGGATGCTGAAGCCTGAGTCTGCCCAAGCCCCACTGCCCGGGCAGGGGTACCAAAGCTGAAGCCATAGGGCTTCAGCCCCGGGCAGGGGGCCTGTAACCTGAGCCCCAGTGCCCAGGGCTGAAGCTGAAGCATGAGCCCCAGTGCCCAGGGCTCAGGTTTAGGCTTGGGCTTGAACCCCAGGCAGTGGGGCTTGGGCTTGGGCCCCAGCAAGTCTAACACCAGTGCTGGCGATCCCATTAAAATGGGGTCGTGACCCACTTTGGTGTCCTGACCCACAGTTTGAGAACTGCTGCTCTAATCTAATTTATACCTGTGTAAATGCGGAGTCATTTTATGTGTGTAATCTCACCTTATGTCAGCTCAAAGTCAATGGCAGACATTAGTGATTCTACATGATAAGTTTCAGAGTAGCAGCCGTGTTAGTCTGTATTCGCAAAAAGAAAAGGAGGACTTGTGGCACCTTAGAGACTAACACATTTATTTGAGCATAAGTTTTCGTGAGCTACAGCTCACTTCATCGGATGCATTCAGTGGACCTATCCTTGTAACAAAGCCCGTTGCCAACTGTGTCCACATATCTATTCAGGGGACACCATCATAGGGCCTAATCACATCAGCCACACTATCAGAGGCTCGTTCACCTGCATATCTACCAATGTGGTATATGCCATCATGTGCCAGCAATGCCCCTCTGCCATGTACATTGGTCAAACTGGACAGTCTCTATGTAAAAGAATAAATGGACATAAATCAGACGTCAAGAATTATAACATTCAAAAACCAGTCGGAGAACACTTCAATCTCTTGGATCACTCGATTACAGACCTGAGGGTGGCTATCCTTCAACAAAAAAACTTCAGAAACAGACTCCAACGAGAGACTGCTGAATTGGAATTAGTTTCCAAACTGGATACAATTAACTTAGGCTTGAATAGAGACTGGGAGTGGATGGGTCATTACACAAAGTAAAATTATTTCCCCTTGTTTATTCCCCTCCTCCCCCCACTGTTCCTCAGACATTCTTGTCAACTGCTGGAAATGGCCCACTTTGATTATCGCTTCAAAAGGTTCCCCCTCCACCCCCGCTCTCCTACTGGTAGCAGCTCACCTTAAGTGATCACTCTGGTTACAGTGTGTATGGTAACACCAATTGTTTCATGTTCTCTATGTATATAAATCTCCCCACTGTATTTTCCACTGAATGCATCCGATATATCAATTCAATTTTCTCTAACAACAATGCAAGGAAAAGTAATCAATGACTAACAAACTATAGGCTTCCTGGTAAATTAGACTGTGCTCAAAGATTAACCACACTGATCTACTTTCTGTGTGAATAATGTGTGAAAGACGCTATATCATGCGACATAAGAGCAAAATGAATTAATAAGCAATTACATACCTATCTATAATGTGTGGAAAGAAAAATTGCATATGATGGGGGACTTCAGTTTGGAAGACATAAAATGGAGGTCTCATGGAGCCAGTAGTACATCATCACTAGAATTTCTAAAAATTATAGATGATGATGAAGGTGAGGTGTGGAAGATTATAAGTGAAATTGATTGGAAGGAAAATTTTAGACAGAAAAATGTGAATGAAAGCTGGGATTTATTTTAGAAGAGTTTAGTAGATTACCAAAATACCACAATTCCATTAACATGAAAGGGGACAACTTTGATTAAAAGCCCATCCTGGTTAAGAGAAGTAATGAAGGCAGCAATTATCTATATAACAAATGGAAAAGAGGGAAAGTAGATAGCAATCAATATAAATTAGAGATTATGAAAATAGAAAAGGGAAGCTAATCACATCAGGGAAAAATCCATGGCTGGCATGGCTAAGGACAATAAGGATTTTTTTAAGTGTTCTAGGAACAAATAAATCCTGGTGGTATGGGTATATAGGCCCAATACTAGATGGAGATGGTAAAATTGTTATTCATGATGCAAAAAAGGCAGAAGCGTTCAATAAATATTTCTGTTCTATATTTGGAAAGAAGCAGGATGATGTGTTTATATCACAGAAAGGTAATGATCTACTTTCCAGTCTATTAGTAACAGAGGCCTTGTCTATACTACAAAGTTAGATAGACAGAAGCTACCTCTTGTTGACTTAATTGTGCATGTGTCTACACTTAAATTTGTCTCCCAATGTCTATTATTGTCTGTTATTCTGATGTAGTAATACCATGTCCCCAAGTGGCATTGAGCCATGGTCAATGTACTGAGTTTGATGCAGTACGAATGTAGACACTGTGTTACCTATGTTGACTGTAACAGTCCTCTAAACTGTCCCACAATGCCTGACACTGAGCACTCTGGTTACAATTGTGAATTCCACTGCCCAGGGTCATGGAGACCGGAAGACCCCTCCTGCTTTCAAGCCCTGCGAATTTTTGAAGTGCCTTTTCCTGATTTTCCAAGTTGGTGAATACACGTAGCAGCTCTCCATTGTTGTGCACAACTGCCCAGCTGACCATCCCGGTTACATGCTCCAGATGTGCTCTGGTTTGGAGTAGACAGGAAATATTGGATCTCCTTGGTCTGTGGGGAGAAGAGGCTGTCCAAGAACAGCTACGGACTAGCTGTAGAAAGGCAGACATCTATGAGTGGATTGCACAGGGGATTCAGGAGAAGAGCTACAACAGGGATCAGCAGGAGTGCCGTATGAAAGCAAAGGAACTTTGGCAAGCATATCAGAAGGCCAGGGAGGCCTATAGTAGATACGGTGCTAATAGTAGATACGGTGCAGACCTGCTGCTTTTACAAAAAGCTGCATGCCATAATTGGTGTAGACCCACCACCAATACCATGGATACCTCTGAGGATCCTGAGTCACTGGCCCATGGTGTGAACAGTGAGGACGAGGAGAAGGTGGAGAAGAAAGAAGAGGATAGGGAACATGTGACCAGGGGCCAACTATGCTGTGAGCCAGGACCTGTTTGAGACTCCACTGCAGTCCAGACAGTCCTGTTAGTTGAGCACAGGCAAGCCTGATGCAGGATAAGGAACCTCAGGTAAGAGTGTAAATTTATTTCCCATTACAGTGATGGTGTCCCCAATTTAGCAGGACACAGCTGTCAACTTCTCATTAATTTATTTGTACTAGAAGAGGTAGCAGAACAACAAATAGAGAGGTAACACTGTTATTGGCTTTTCATTACCCATGTAGAGTTATGCAGAGGGGCCATGCAGAGCAGTTTATGGGATATATATGGGATATCCCTTGAATCCTCCTGAGAGATCTTGGTGAAACTTTAATGGAAGTACTCTGCTATCCTCTGCTGTAGGTTTCTAGGGATGGGAGCCTTATTTCTTCCTCTGCAGTAGGACACTTTCCTTTGCCAGTTGACAGTAACTATTGCAGTAAACAGGGTAGCAGCATAAAGGCCAAGGCGACTTCAGGACACCAATAGCAGCTGTGCTTTCTCTGCATTTGTTGCCCTCAGGAGTGAGGTATCAGCTAAAATCACGACTACCTGTGAAAAATGGTGCCAGTATTTCAGGGGTGGGCAAACTTTTTGGCCCGAGGGCCACATCAGGGTGCGAAATTGTATGGAGGGCAGGGTAGGGAAGGCTGTGCCTCCCCAAACAGCCTGGCCCCTGCCCCCATCCAACCCCTCCCACTTCCTGCCCCCTGACTGCCCCCCTCAGAATCCTCGACCCATCCAACCCCCTCCTGCTCCTTGTCTCCTGGCTGCCCCCTCCCAGAACCCCACCTCCTATCTAACCGCCCCTGTTTCCCCACCCAGAACCTCTGCCCTATCCAACTGCCCCCTGTTCCCCGTCCCAAACCCTCCCCCCCCAGAACCTCCGCCCCATCCAACCGCTCCCAGTCCCCTGACTGCCCCCTGGGACTGGCCCCCTTACCATGCCATTCAGAGCAGCATGTCTGGCAGCCGTGCTGCCTGGATGGAGCCAGACACGCTGCTGCGCTGCCCTGCCACCCAGAGCGCTTCCTGCACAGCAGCATGGCTGTGCGGGAGGGAGAAAAGCAGGGGAGGGGCTGGGGGCTAGCCTTCCCAGCAGGGAGTTCAGGGGCCGGGCAGGATGGTCCCGCGGGCCAGATGTGACCCACGGGATATAGTTTGCCCACCTCTGCAGTATTTAGTACCATTGCCCTGGCCTGTGTACCCATAGTTTCATGCAACTGAGCAATTTCCTCCTCATTTCCCTCAGCCCTGGTGGGTCATACTCACCATGGCTGGAGCTGTGAGTGGCACCGTGCACAAGCACTCCGAAGCAAAAGTATCAATAAGTATGTCTTGTTTACAACATTAGGGGAGCCAGGGAAGGGAGTTCTGAATCAACTTTTGGTTTCCTGTGGGCTATACCGACAGTGTGTGTTTTACCTGTAGCTACTGCCATTGCAGACTTGTAGGGATCCCCCCTCGACACTTGAGGAATGCCTGAGTCAGATAAGGAGAAGAAGGAAGAGGAATTTCGATGATATGTTCAGCGAGATCCTGCAAGCCAGTGTGGCATCAGACCATGAACAGAGGGTCTGGAGGATGAATATTGCAGACTGTCTGGAAAAGGAAGGAGCAGTCAGGAGAAAGGCCAAGGAGTCGGATAGGGATATGCACCAAGACATAATGGGGCTTCTCTGGCAGCAAACACAGAAGCTGCAGACTCTTGTGGACCAACAGATTCAAAAATCCCAGGCTCACCTGCCTTTGCAGTCCATGGACAGCTGCAGCCTAGCACCTTCCCACATACCCCTCAACATTACACATGGCATATGGAGTCACATCCCTACCCCTACCACTCCACCCCTAAGGATATTAAGGACAACCATAGCTTCATATATGCTGATCTGTGAGAGCCACGGTTGATGTATGTGTGGCTAAAATGGACATGAATCTTCCTCCCTCTTCTTTAAGCTCTGTTCCATACATTTGTTAAGGTTTTAATGTATTTGCTTATAACTTGCATAGAATATTAATGTGTTTTTTACTCAGTAAAACTCTTATTGTTTGGAAAATAATTCATCTGTCTTCATTCCCAAGATATGCTGCAAAATGGCTGGCGGTATTGAGAGCACCCACTTACTTGTGATTGTGCACTTTGACACAACTCATAGGATCAGTGACAAACACAGTGTAATAATCATAAATGTGCAGCAAGCATCACAAAAGTAATAGGTGCATTGTCAGTGTTATTCATACAGTTGTGCACCAACACCACGTAATTCCTAACAGGCTCCCAAACTTCAGGGCCAGGGAGAGCAAGTTACACCCTAACACATTACTATGGTGTGCTGCTAAAGTGCTCTTTAAAAGCCTCCCTGAGCTGTTGAGCCCCTCATGGAGCTTTTCTGCCTTTTGTATCTGGCTGTTCAAACTCAGCAGACAGCTGCTTCACCTCCACCCTCTACCCTGGGGGCAACCTTTGCCTCACTGATAGAATGCAGGTTCGAGCAGATAGTTATAACCAATGGGAAATTTTTTTCACTGAGATCCAATCTGGTGAGTAAACAATGCCAGTGCTCCATCAATCTACCAAAAGTACATTCAACTGTCATTCTGCACTTGGTGAACTGGTAGTTGAATCTTTCTTTGGTGCTGTGGAGGTGGCTGGTGTGTAGCTTCATGAGCCAATGGATCATGGGGTAGGCTGGGTCCCCCAGGATCACTATTGGCATTTCAACATCACCAATGATAATCCCCCAGTCAGGAAAGAAAGTCCCTGCTTGTAGCTTTCTGTTAATGTACTCTGTGGCAGGACAGTCTGATGCCAAAATAGGGATGTGCATGCTGTGTATCGCTTCACGGCAGTTCGGGAACCCCATTGCTGCAAATCCAGCCATTAGTCCTGCACATTGCCAAGAATCATAAGTCTGTGTATCAGGAGACGATTAATGGCCCTGCACACTTGCATGTCAATGGCCTCACAGTGGATTTTTCAACTCCAAAATGATTTCCCACTGATTGGTAGCAATCCAGTGTTGCAAGTTTTCACAGTGCAATCACCACTCACTTCTCTACTCTCAGTGCAGCTCTCATTCTGGGGTCTCTGCACTGGAAGGCTGGGGTGAGCTTGGTACGCAGATCCAGGAACGTGAACTGTGCATCCAGAAGTTCTGCCGCCATTGCTTGTCATCCCAAGCCTGCATTATGATGCAATCTCACCAGTCAGTGCTTGTTTTGTGGGCTCCACCATTTACATCTGCTCAGTGAATGCCACTAACATCTTGAACTGGTTCTTGTTATGCCCCAAAGCAATCTGCCCTCCATGAAATCATCATGTTCTCCATGGCTCTTCTTGAGGCTCTGCAAATACCAGAGGATCATGCATCCTGTGCTTGCAACACGCATGACAATAGCACAGAGCTGTGTAGGTCCATGCTTCTGTCAGAGATGGTGGACAGCAAAATGTCCCGTGTGGATTCATCAGATTTTTAAAATAGGCATGAAAATTATGTGATGGAGATGGCATAATGGGATAGAGAAAGTTACATGATGGGAACTTGATCCTTCAATCCCAGTAACCCCTTTCTGCCCCACCATGCATTGCCAAAACTTCCCAAAAGTCAGTGAACTGGATGGTAGCGAGTTGCACATTGGGATACCTGCCCATGGTGCTCTGCACTGTGCATCAAAACAAGCATGCCTGGTGAGTATGCGCAGCACCGACACAGGGACCCATGTATGCACACACGCATGATATAATCACTGCAGTGGCTTTATGCCAACATAATGTGTGGGCAAAAGTTTGTAGTGTAGACATGCACTATGAAGGATGATAAACAGCTTCTACTAGGGATGAATATTTTAAAATCATTAGTCCTGGATAACTTGCACCCAAGAGTCCTAAAAGAGTTGTCTGAAAAGATCTCTGGCTTTCAGATGTTATTTTTCAATTAATCTTGGGCCATGTCCACACTAGAAAGTTTTACCGATACAACTTTTGCTGGCATGCAATTGCCAACAGGGCTATGTTGATAGAGCATGTGCACACTTGGCTGTTTTTGTCAGAGACACGTGTCCTCACTGTGAGAGATTGTGTCTGCAAAAGACACAATGCACCCAAAGTAGGCATCCAACTGCCACTGCCCAGCACCCTGCGTTGGTTGACAATTTTTCAATGCATTGTTGGATAACAGCACTGCACTGGAATCAGGGAATTGTGGGAGCTTGATGTCAAGTTTGCACAATTCCTTTTTTTAGATCCCATAATCTTTGTGGTGTTTTTTAAAATTCTTTGGGGGAAGGTGTGGTGCAAGGGCAGGGCTTCAGGAGTAGCACAAGGGTTCGGGGGTGTGATGTTTCACTCCATAGTCTTTATGAAAATATGCTTATGATATGCATATGACATAACTGAGATGTACTTTATGCAAGATGGGTCTTGTAAGATATCATTGGAAAGGTTATAATTTACTGAATGTGATTATCCAATTTGTATGCCTGTATCACTTCTGTATCTGAACTTAGGAATATTGACTACGTATCTGTATTTCAACTATGCTACTTTGGGTGACGCCTACTGCTAACACTTCAGGTACAACAATAAAAAAGCCAGACAGGGCGGACAGCCCACCAGTGAGTACAATGGACTTGGCCTTCTTGTGGAAGCTCCATACTGTCACTGATTCATGGACACTACAGAGGCAGGTGGTCTTGTCACCTGATACTAAACATTACCTGGGACTTGTAACTTTCCACTGGAAGGGAAGGGGGGTCAAGTTTGGGAAACAAAGGATTCCCACCTTATGTAAATCTTATGTTAAGGGTGGGGAGGAAGGCAAACAGGACTCCTCCTCTCCATGGCCTGTCTGCCCAAGAAGAAAGACTGCTAAAGCCACCTGAATGGAAGGCAGGGGGGAGTCCAGACTGAGACAGAGGTCCAGTCTGAAAAGAAATATAACTGGAATGCTGAACCGGAGAAACTTTGCAACCTGCCTAAAATAATATTTAGGGTAAGAAATTACATTTTGTAACCTGTTTCTTAAATATATTGAGCTTAGCTTGCATACTTTATTTGCTCAGTAATCTGCTTTGTTCTGTCTGTTATCGCTTGTATTCACTTTCAATTCACCTTTTGTAGTTAATAACATTTGTTTTGTTTATTATTAAATCCAGTTTCTGTAATTTCTAACTGGGGGGGAGAGAGGGGGGCAAGAAGTTGTGTGTATCTCCCTCCACATTGAGGGAGGGGGTGAATTTCATAAAACCTTTGGGTTTGTACCCCTTAAAGGGAGTGGGCACCAGAGTGTTGGGGCGAGCCCTTAAGGCTGAACCTTTCCAGAGTGGATCTCTGTCTCTCTGTGCAGTTGGGTGTGGCCCTGCCTATGTGCCTGTCTGGAAGAGGCTTGTGAGCCTAATCCAGCAAGGCCAGTAAAGGGGACACAGGCTGACAGAACAGGCTGACTCAGTGGCATCCCAGCATATCAGGTGACACCCCAAAGGGCCCAAACCTGTCACAGGGGGAAGGGACAGTGCAAGGGCAGGGCCTTGGGTGGAAGGGGCAGCATAGGGTTTTGTCAGGAAGGGGCAGGACCTCGGGCAGAATGGGTAACTCGGGGGTGGGACCACGGTTCAGGTGCTGGTGCATCCCGTTTCCCCTCCCCACCCCGTTTAGGAAGCTTCTGCTGCCCCTGCCAGCTGCACAAGGCGGAGTGGCACTTTTGGCCCCAAAACAAGCACTGGAAAATGGAATTTTATCATACCTGGGACTATCATTAGTGGCTGCAGAACTTTTGGATGCAGACGACCACATTCCTGGATCTGTGCGCTGAGCCCTTTAGGCAAGAGACCAGAATGAGAGCTTCTTTGAGAGTGGTGATTGAATACATCCAAGTGTCATCCAGGGGTGCAAATAAGCATGTCCAGAGACACACTGGGGAAATCTGAGAAGAGTTGAAGAGTTCTAATATTGTGCCAATATTCGGAAAGGGCAAGTGGGATCACCCAGGTAATTCTGTCCTAGTTAGCCTGACACATATCCCGGGCAAAATAATGGAAAAGCGGATGTGGGATTCAGTCAGTAATGAATTAAAGATTAGGACTATAATTAATGGCAGTCAACATGGTTGTATGGAAAATAGGTCTTGTCAAACAAATTGATTTTATTCTTTGAGGACATTACAAGTTTAGTGGAAAAAGGTAACCATGTAGACTTCTGTAAGTAATTTGACTTAGTACCTCACAACATTCTGATTAAGAAATTAGCACCATAATATATCAATAAATCACATATTAAATAAATTAAGAACTAACCAGCTGAGTGATCTCAACAATAATAGTTAATGAAGAATAATCAAATGAGGGTTTTCTAGTGGGTTATGTAGGGATTGGTTTTAGGCTTGATACTATTAAATATTTTTATCAATTATGTAAATATAAAATGAACTAAATATAAAATCAATGCTGATAACATTTGTGGATGACACGAATATTGGCAGAATGATAAATAACAATGAGGACAGGGCATTCATACAGAGCAGTCTGGATCTGTTGGTAAGCTGGGCCTGTTCAAACAAAATGTGTTTTAATACAGGCAAATGCAATGTCTACATCTAGGAACAACGAGTGCAGGCAGTACCTACAGGATGGTCCTGGAAAACAGTGATGCTGAAAAGGATGTGGCTCCTGCCTCTATTCTGGTTCACAAGCTACTCAGAGACTCTTATGCTGGCCAAACGTCTTGTGTAGTTTATTTCTAATATGGGTTCCCACCATCTTCAATACTATATACAACTCTGCTCCAACAATCCTAGGGAGCCCCCAGCTCCTGCAATAAGCAAGGAAAACATCCTCCCCTTGCTACCTGCTTTCTCTCCCTTTCTGTTTCCTTCCTGTGCCGATTTGTAACCTCTGCCTCATGGCTTAATCAGCCTTCCAGCTCTGCTCCATCCACAAACTAGGCACAGCTCTGTTTAACCAACTCCACTCTGCATTGTTTGATTGGAGCTGCCATGACCAGAGTGCTGGATCACATTCTTGTCTAGCGCTGTGTCACGGTCAGAATAGACAAAAAACTGAACGTGCCTCCTAGTACGCTGCTGTGCCAAAAAGGGCTAATGTGTTCCTTATATAAACAGGGAGTAGGAGTAGAAGGGAGGTGGTTTTACCTTTCTATATGGCATTGGTGAGACTGATAGTGGAATACTGCATCTAGTTCAGGTATCCACATTTGTAAAAGGATTTGAGAAAATGCCTTATGGTGAGAGACTTAAAGAGCTTAATCTGTTTATCAAAAAGATCAAGAGCTGACTTGATCACCATGTATAAGTACCTTCACAAGAAGGAAATGCAGGCTACAAAGGCTCTTTTTAATCTACCAGAGAAAGGTACAACTTGAAGTGGCTGGAAGTTAAAGCCTGACAAATATAAATTAGAAATAAGGCACACATTTTTAACAACAAGGGTAATTAGCTTTTGGAACAAACTACCAAGGTAAGTGATGGAGTCTCCATTGCTTGAAATCATCAAATGAAGATTGGATGCCTTTGTGTAAGATATGCTTTAGTCAAACAAAATTGGGCTCATTGTGAGATTTACTGGATTTACTGGATGAAATTCTACAGCTGTGTTATAGGTCAGACTAGATCATTTAATGGTACCTTCTGGCTTTAAAATCTACTTTATAAATAATCAGAACTGATGCATCAGAACTAAATTAACACTTTTTGCCAAAATGTAGGTACATTTCTACTTCTATTTATTTTTAATACATATTATAATAAAAATTGGAGGTGGGTCAAAACCAGAATCTTGAAATGGAGTCCCTTTGAATTTGGGAAGGATTCATTTTGAATTCTTGGCCAATCTCAAGAGCTGTTAAACTGGGAAATTCAGAGTTATGTTCCTAAAATATACCTTTAAAAAGGTAAAATTACAAAGAAAACCAAAGAGGAAGTGTTTGAAAACAGGGAGATGCAGAGTTAAGGAGGCGCTCAGAAGGCAACCTCATAAATGTAATGCTGTCCCAATAGGAATGTGAAGAAGAAATCAGAACATAATGGTACTTTACCCCTCCCTGACAAAAACAAAAAAGAAACAAACTAATTTTCTTTATATCCGCTACACGTCCAAATCAGGACTTATATTCATATTCTCTTATAAGACTCTGTGTGATCTGTATAGCAATATTGACCCACCGAGTAATCGCTCCTGGGTTGACTGAGATCACAGTGGACACACTGAGCTGCTTCTCCTTATTGCCAGCTGCATAATCACAATTAAATATACTAATACCTTGGGGGATTTCTTCAAATCACTTTCCTGCAGTTTACACAAGTCACAAAAGGCAAATATTCCCTGCTCCCAAAAGAAGGATACAGCCAGGTGCTGCACAGGCATCAGAACAGAGTACAGATTTTGTGGTTGTCTCTTGAAATGTGTATTCAGTCTTCAGTAAGCTTGTTTGCATGATGACTATTCACCTAGTTTACTTGGTTAGCTTTAGTAGAATATACTATAGGAAAGAACACTCTAGGAAAAGCCTATTGCATAAGGAAGCAGCTATAACAAGGATGTTACTTCAGCTCATCTCTCTAAATTTTTAACAACTTTAACCTTCATTATACCGAGTAATATTTTACAACTAAAGAATACAATTAAGTAATTGGATAAGGTAATTTTGGGTAGACAAATATTTCCCACTGACAACGTACTGTTGCCACGTAGCTGGTTCTTCACAAATTTCCTGGAATAACGGTGTAATCTTTAATTTATATGGCTTGTTCATTAATAGCACCAATGGTATAACCCCTTTTATCTGCTTAATGGACAAGGATCTGCTTAATGGAAAAGGTAGATAAAGTGATCATTTTTAAAGAACTCGTATGATTACAAGCATTTGTTTTATGGAATATTAATATTGGAATATTAAGAGTGCTTTACAATCCAGATCTTGTGTCACTGATTTATAGAGTTATTGATGACCCCAAATTTGTCTTTGTTTTATATGAGAAAGTGCCACAAAAATAACCAGAGGGGAAAAACACTGGAATTTTAATATTTCTCGTTATCAACATATGTGGAAGTAATTATTTTGCAGACAAATAATAGTAAAACCTTCCTCATTCTGTGTTGTCATTTCCATCCATTTTTTATAAGACAGCTGTATCTCTGAATTTCTCCATAATTGGAACTACTAGCTCAACTGCTACTGTTACTCCGGGTTGAATCATCTTTCTCTCTCACTTCCCACATCAACCAGATATGCCATTCACTCCACTTGTTTTTAGCTTAATCTGAAATCATGAGTTTCTCCTCTGATTCTCCTATATATAATAACTCTAGTCCAGCTCTTATGCCACCACCCTTCATACAGTACAATTATTCCATCCACATTCTCTCTGTGAATCAGTAATTCCATGTTCCTTAGTTTAGGCTCCTGGACTTTCTGTTCATCCTCACGTACTATTGTGCAATCAGCACCATCTGGTGTGGCGTTAATTTCCTGGTTACCCTGATCAGTTTGAAGTAGAGCTGAGCAAATTATTTTTCACTGATTCATTTAATTAATTTTGCCTCTGTTTCAATGTGAGAATGCGTGACTGAGGCTGCAATACATTTTCCATGCCCCCTTTCCAGTGCACGTCACAATGGGAAATTTCCCTTGAAAATGGGGATCTGTGGCAGCTGCTAGTTGGGGATTCTTGGCAGCATGCTCCACAGGAGGTGTGCTGTCAGAGAACTAGGTAGAGGGGGGGCCAGAAGACCCCAGAGCTGGCATAAGGTCTGTGTGTGAAATTGCCCTGGTCTTCCCTGGACCCACTGGAATCTGTGTGTGTGTCAAGGCATCTGGGAGTTCTGGGGGCAGAATAATTGCTCATTCAAAGTATGTGACAACTCTACCTTCAGTTGAATAACTCTAGGTTTTCCTTTCCAGAGAATGCTCCATTTCTAAAGAGAGGGGGCAATCCTGGCTCAAGAGAGTGAGGGGACTTGAGTGAAATGCTAGGTGTAGAGCTGGTTGGCAACTGGAATTTCCATTCTGTGGGAGATTCCAACACTTTGAAGAAAAAGTTTGTTGTGAAACGGAATGAAAAGCACAATTTCCCACAAAACAAAATGTTCAAAAACCTTTTTTGATAAAGATGTTTTGTTTCAGTGTTGACTTATTTTTATTTTTTGAAATTTTTTGTTGTAATGTATAGTTTGTATTTCATATTATAATTTACAATGTATTATAAAGTAAATTTCAAAACAAAGTCATTTCAAAACATAAAATCAAAACGTTCCCTTCCGAAAAAGTTTCTTTCAATTTTTTTAAAACTAAATTTGATCAAAATTGGCATATTTCTGTGGAATATTTTGATTTTTGACAAATCATTTTCCAAAAGAAAAATGTTCTGTTCGAAAATTTCTAACATGATCTAGGTAAGTGCATACTTTAAATTTAAAAAAAAAATATTTGAGAAATATTGAGATATTGGCCCTGATAGGTTTGGCTGCAGCTGGCACATGACACAAGGAGTGGGGGAAGAAGTGCTTATATGCCATATTTTTTGCTTCTTCGATCTGGGAACCAGGACTGCCAGAGCTCGGTTTGATCCTCTAGCACAAGACAGAATTATTTGGACTGCTCCACTACCAGTGGCAATGGCCCCCCAAAGGTATTTATGCTGGCTGGAAGGGGATGGAGCCTGGAATGCTCTGGCCATGCTCCTCTTCATTCACACTCCACTTCCCTCTCCCAGCTATGGACTGTATCCATATAGATGATCTACAGTAATAGCAAGTATCCAGGAATGGCATCTTAAGATAATTCACTTCCAACCTTTTAAAAGCCTATTTGGACTGTTCCAGTTTTCCCCAAACGTGCCTGTCAAAAATCAGAGTACTTTCTCCCAGTTACCTTCCAACTTCAGTGACCAACCTTTAATGGATCCTGGGGTCAGTCTCCAATAAGAAAGTGCATAGAATGTGTATCTGTTGTATTGAAGAAGTCATTAAGCCATTCTATGTGTTCCACAGCAACCAGCTGACACTCTCCTTGATCATCATGGATTTAAAATGTTTTTATAGTTCTACAGAAGTGCACATTATACAGGCACAGATGGGCATTTCAAGGGCTAGTAATTCAATTATGATTCAGAAATATTTGTATATTGGCAAAGTTAATTGGTTTCCTCTTTGGCAACAATTTTAAGATTCTTGCTCAGTATTACTGATTGTTGTAAATTGTTTTTTTAAGGGAATGTTGGATCATGACATTCGTAGGAAAAAGCATCTCTTGAATACTGTTTTTTGCTGGCACAGATATATTTATGGTACTTTGGGGAGTTTAAATGGTACTTTTCCAGCAGCACTGCAAATTTGCATCATTAAAATCTGAGTGGCAAAAATGGTAAGTTCATACTGTAACTTTTCAAATCTGTTAGAATGCAATATAAACAGATTTCCTAGTTTATCTTGTTTCTTTGTTCTTTTAATATTTTTGTTTGGCATGTGGTACAGTAGATGAATGCTGCCTATTATACTATTGCTACTGTTATGCTGCATTAAAGTTTAAGATGGCATTTCTGTTGCCTGTTTTCAGTCACTTATAAAGTACTAAAATACATTTTGCAATGAAATGTCTCACTTTTGAGCCAAGGAATGAATTCCTTAAAATGTTTAGTAAAATTCTGTTTGGCCTCTTTTGAATTATTTGAATGTGGTTAAAAAAAAGCTATGTCAGTGCAATGTTAAAGCTGAGATTTTAATCATGCAGAAGACAGGAAATTCTAGATTAACTTTACTCCTCTGAGCAATATCTGGAGAGAAATAAAGAACTCAGATCCCATCTTTTCAAGACATTTTTAATATTAATAGCCTGAAAAATAATTATTGCAATGTTTTTTCACCATGTAATGTTTTGTTTGTGTGACTATAACCTAAGAAAATAATTCTAAGTGAGATAGGGAGATCTACATAGTATAGACTCTACTCTTATTCAGGGCTTCAGAGAGGTTTTTGGAGGCCTCGGGCAAAATCTAAAACTAAGGCCCGCCACCCTTCAAAACAAACAAACCAACAACCAAAAACAAACAATTCGCTCCCCTGAACACCAAGGGTACAAAAATACTAAAGGAAGGACCTGAGGAGGATGAGGGTGGGAACAAGCCCACCTCAAATTCCTCTGGCAGCGGCAACTCCTGTCCTGCGGAGTTGGGCCCAGCTCTCTACTTTGGGTGTTGGACCTGGTTCACAGGCTCACAGCACCATAGCTGAGTGGCACTATCTGCAACCCTGTCCACCAGGTCACAGCACCACTCAAATTAGGCCCAGCAGCCATAATGGAGAGGTGGTAGGGCCAAGCCTGAGTAGTACTGCAACCAGCCCTACTTGCTTTAGTTGGTCTCTCAAATGGGGGCCTGGGGAAAACCTCTGACTCCCACCTCTGGGAGGCCCTGTTCTTATGCTGTTGCTAAAGGGAAGTGCATCTGCTGTTTATTTTCCCAAAAGTAAATTGCTTATATGTTCTGATAAGCTGAACTACAAATACCACCTGCAATAACAACAGCTGAAAAATCCAATGACGTTAACCCTCTTTTTATATAAGAAAAGAAAATGATCAAATTTACTATTAAAATACCTTTAAAAGTTGCTCTAACCAAGTATTCCAGCACATTGCCATTTAACTTCAAAAATATTACTAAAATATTAACTTAACAGCAAATATTTATAAATTCAATATTTCAGGGGATTTAAAAACATGGCTAGCATAGATAAAAGAAGTATTGTCAGAATGTTTTGTTTTTTCCATTGACTCTGGGAACAAAAACCTAGGTTGCTGTAAGAGATGGTGTAATCTGGTTTTAAATCAGAAATTTTATCCATATGGTTCTGATCAACTTCTTGCAACTTGAGCAAATGATTACTTCTAAACTTTCCTCTATTGTCTGTCTGTACCAAATAGGGTTGCAGTGTGCATAACTTCATTTTAAGAGTGCTAGGCTGGAACTGATCATCACATGAGGATTTTACATGTCCATGCTCTCTCCCTCCTAGGTTTTCGTGTTCCTGCTGCAATATTGTTCTTAAAACTCACCCCTACCATAATGGTTACAGAAAACTGCCACTTGATAACAGCTGGACAAATTGGTTGGTTAAGATTTGTGCACACGGCTACTCTGATAAAAACCCTATTATATTTGAACCTGTCCACTCCCCCACCTGCTTGTTTGTGCCATCCACCTCTTATGTCCTATCATTTCATCCATAAACTCTTTGGTGCAAAGACTGTCATTTAGTATTTTTAAACTGACTCAGATTTTTTAAATAATAAGCTTCACACTGTGTGTATATTCAGGAATTAGAGCTGTCGGCAATCCCGATGCCGATAGTCAATAGCACCATCTACTGTAGAAACAGTAATTGGAATTCAAGAGTATCAAGGATAAAATCAATGGGAGTTTGCCATTGACTTCAGTGGAGCCAGGATTTCCCCCCCAGGTGTTTAAAACAAAAACACAGCTATGGGATCTCAAGAGGTCCCTAGTTTCTGACTAGAGCTGCATGAAGGTGACAAAATTTGTTTGCAGAATGGTCTTGTACTATATTACATAGAATTTGTTTAAGTGTGAACACTTTTCTTAGTCAAGATAACCCCCCTGTGATTGTGCACTTGCTGGAGCTTGAAATGAACCAAAGCTCAACTTTGGCTTTTAGGATCCCAAGCAATAGGGAGTCTATGGTGTAAATTTCCAAGCACCTGGTGTAACCACTAACATGTATATGTATAAATTGGCTTCTGCCCATATATGAATAATTGCAAGTTAACCTATTGGGTTCATTTGCAGATCTTAGTGTTTGCAAGTTTGATTAAGTTTATTTTATTTTTTTCTGCTATCAACATGTCCAACTGTAAGCACAACATTCTGGAGCTGTGGAAGAACCTCTTCAAAGGCGTCAGGCCCCAGCACGCTCCCCATTGCCTGGCTGCATGGGCTGGGAAAAAGAATCACAACACTTCTAGGGTCAGAATCAATTTCAGGAGCAAGAGTCTGCTGGGCGACTGCTGGGAGCAGAAGTGGGGTAAAGGGCGAGGTGCCTTAAGACACCATTATGTCAGTATCCTGCTTTTTACAGTTTGAAGTTTGGACATTATTTTCTGCCGCTGGTTGTTTGTTTGCTTTGATCTCCCACAACTCTCTCTCTCACTTTCTGGGCTGCTAGCCTCACTCTCTCTTCCTTCTGCTTCTTTTCTTCCTTCCATCTGTCCTCTCACTCTTATTTACTCTCTCAAGCTTCCTCTCTCAATGTCCCACTTCCCCTTTCTTTTTTTCCTCCTCCTTCCTGCCATTGTTCTCACCCCATCTCTTCCCTAATAATAATAATAATAATAAATAATAACATAATGTAAATGATTCAGAGCCATTATTTTTTATAGCTAGGCCGTGGAACTATGTTAACTTATTACTATTACCCTTATCCTACCTTTTTATCCTTTCCTCCTACTATTTATCACACCCACTTGTACAGTAAGATTTTCAAAACAGAGATTGTTTCTTTGTACAATGGAGCTACAATCCTGACTGAGGCTTTTGGGTGCTACCATAATACAAATAATTAATAATAATAGCATGTGTCTTATCCAGTGCTACTTTGGCCTTGTAAATAAAAGTGGTTTTATCTGAATCCCTTTTGACTGCACCATGTTAAGGGACGGTGAATCTTGGATACAACACCCTAAAGCAAATCTGTGCATTGAAGATTGGGCTATCTGACTTCCGTTAGAAAGGCAGACAAATGAATGATTGAAACAAAAACTCCAGAGCATAATAAAGCCCTTGTCTCATTCTACGACAAGCCAGGAGACCCACCACAGAGGTGAAAATTTGGGTATCTGGGATAAGATCAGGGCTTATATTGAAATAAGTATTCCAGAAAAATTGTTCCAGAATAACTATTTCAGTACATTTCCAAGTGTAAACAAGCCCTAAATATTTGCAGGCTCTGAGCCTTACAGCCTGATCCAAGCCAAGTAAAGTCAAAGAGTATTTTTCCAACATCTTCAATGGGCTTTGGGCAGGTCCATCAGTCTTGCAAGATGCTGAGCACTCTGGCCCCATCATCTTGTAGGAGTGAGCTCTTAACGAATAATACAGTGATCTCATAGTTTTTCTTAACGTTCCAATTTACCTAAGAACTATAGTAGTCATTCACCCAGGGGAGAAGGTGCAGAATTGAGTTGAGGCAGGAGGCGGAGTTGCAGTGAAACCTGGAGTGTGGGAAAAGGTACAGAGGACGTTGAGGGGGACTTGAATATGTTGGGGCAGACAATTAAATACTCTGTACTGGTAATTAATAAAGTTGAGATTTTTTTATTTTCTATTAAGACACAACTCATAAAAATTAACATTCTTTTGGCTTTTTTCAGAATCTTATTTATGAGTAATGAAGAATAAATACTGCAAAAATAAGATTAGTCTAAAAAAGGTAAAAATAAGCTTTGTGCAGAATGTGATGCATTGTTCTGTATTTTACAATAAAATTAAATTAATACTTCAATATTAGATAATTATGTGGTACTCAATATATACCACCATGGTCTGTTTTCTCAGAACCTGTAGTAAGTCTAACCAGGGCTCCTTGCATTACATGGATCTTTGGCCATAGAATTTGTTACACAATTCACTCACTGTGGAATCTCCGGTATCTGGGATTTCATTTTGTTTTTAAATTATGTTTCTAGCTCTTATGGTTGCAAAGCCTTGGTCTATACTAAAAACTTATATGTAGGTCAGGAGTATGAAATAAACCTCACCCCTGGCTGATACAGCTATGATGACAAAACTCCCAGTATAGGTGCAGCTGTGCCAACAGAGGAGTGCTTCTGTTGACATGGCTAACATTGTTTGGGGAGGTGATGTTCCTGCATTGTCAGAAAAACTCCTTCTATCAGTGTTTTTATCTGTGTCTAAGCTAGGGGGCTACGTTGGCATAGGCTGTGTAGTGTAGACACAGTCATAGAAAACCTCCAAAACATGAATCAAATGTAAACCAATGCAGTGTCCTCTACCTGTGTGTTCAGAGAACTTGAAACAATAGCTCTGAGAGGTGTGAGAGGTTATTCATTTCAATCAGGGTCCTGTGCATACCACACTTCTGTGGCTGTAGAATATAGCAGTTTCTCAAGATGTAATGAAATTCAGCATTTCTGCCACCAAATTCTCTATTTTGCTACAGTCAGGTGTCAAGCATTTTGTTTCTATCTCCTTGTTTCTATCTCCTTACCCTGCTGGGTCCTGTTCACAGCTGCCTCTTGCTTGCAGTTATCCCCACTACACAGTGAGAGTAAATTGGATAAAGTGCATGTTCCCTGCACTATTCAATGGAGGTAGACAGCAAAAAGTTTGCCACCCGGAGAGTGAGAATTGGAGTCCAGCTTCCAGCCAGGTAGGGGAGAAGAAAGACGTGCAGGCTGTGTAGTGATAATGTACAAAACAGGTAGTGTACAGAACAGCACAACTGTTGAGCCTTGGGGAACCAGGGAGATAATTGCTGAAGCTGGCTACAAGAGCTGAGGCTCAAGAAGTGGAGTAGTGCTACCTGGGGAGCATAAAAAAAATCCCATCCTCAAAAATAACCATGGTTGGAAACAATCACCAAAAATATTGATGTCAATGAGTGTTTTCACCTATGAGCCACAGCTGTATTTTTGGACTGTGGGTGAGGGAAGATGGAAACAAAGGAACACTGCAGTGGAAAGTAAGATTGCTGATGTGAAATTTAGGTGTGGTCTCAGGGGTGCTAGAACAGGGGGTGCCAGGGGGCTATGGTGCCCCCACTTTTTACTGGCCATAAGGGCGGGCGATGGGAGAAGGGGGGAGCAGGTGAAGAGGAGCGAGCTGGGGACGAGGTCTTGAGGAGAGAGGTGTGTGGGAACAGGGCCCTGGGCGGAGATGTAGTTCAAGGGCGGGGGCTTGGGGAGAAGGGGTGGCGCAAGGGCAGGCCCTCAGGGGAATGGGCAGTGCGGGGATAGGGCCTCGGAGGGAAGGGGTGGGGCAGTGCGGCCATGGTTTGGCCGCTGTTGGCTCTCTGTCTTTTAGGGACCTTCTGCCACTCCTGCCTGGTCTATACTTAAAACTTGGATTGAAATAGCTACAGAAGCCAGGGAAGTGAAAAATCCACACTCCTGAGCATTGTAGCTATGCCAACCTCTGGTGTAGCTGGAGCTAGGTCAACAGAAGAATGCTTCCGTTGGCCTAACTACCATCACTCAATGAGGTGGAGTTCCTACAGTGATGGAAAAACCCCTTTTGTTGCTGTAATCTGCGTTTACACTGTGGGGTTACACTGGCATAGCTACAGCACCATAGCTATGCCGCTGTAGCGTCCATAGTATAGATATGGCCTTTGGCCCGGTCTACATCTAAAACTTAGGCTGATCTAGGCTTAAGTTGTACCGATGCAGCTGTGCTGCTGTAAGATTGCTCGTGTAGCCACTCTATGCCAATGGGAGAGCGCTCCCCCGTCAGCATAATAAAACCACCTTAACGAGTCGTGATAGCTATGCTACCGGGAGAAGCTCTCTCTCTGATAGAGCACTGTGCACACTACCACTTATGCTCATGAAACTTATGTTGGTCAAAGGTGTGGTTTTTTCACACCCTGAGCAACATAAGTTTTGCCGACAGAAGAGGTAGTGTAGACAAGCCCTTACTTTTTATTAATTGGAAGCTGCGATTCTCATGTAATCATATGACTCCAGGAGTGGGGTTTATGAAAAACATGAAATATCATGTGACTTGCAATAAAATCATGAGAGTTGGCAACACTACCATGGGTACCCTCTCCCCACAAAAGAGAAAACCTCCTTCCCCTGTGAGCCTTTGTTTCTAAAGCTCTTAATAAACCCAGGTGAGTATCAGAAGTTTTGGTTCTCTGGCAATTCAGGTCAAACAGAAAACAATTTTTCATTATTTCCCCCCTGCAAATTGAAAAGTTAAAAATAGAATGTTTCCGGTTGACTGAAAAGTTTTGTTTTGATGTTGACCATTTAAAAACATTTTTGATTTTTTAAAAATAAAATTAAAGGAAATGTTGAAACAAAAAGTTGTTTTGAACCAAAATATCAAAATGTTTAGATTTGGAGGTTTTTCTAACTGAAACCAGTTGACAAAATCAACACAAATTTGCAAAATGTTTTAATGTCACCAAATGTACATTATTTGCCAAAAAAGCATCAGCTGAATAATTTCACTTAGCAAAAGGAGTACTTATGGCACCTTAGAGACTAACAAATTGATTTGAGCATAAGCTTTCGTGAGCTACAGCTCAAATAAATAAGCTAAATAAATAAATGAGCTAAATAAATAAATAAATAAATTTCGAGCATAAGCTCGAAAGCTAATGCTCAAATCAATTTGTTAGTCTCTAAGGTGCCACAAGTCCCCCTTTTCTTTTTGCGAATACAGACTAACACGGCTGCTACTCTGAAACCGGTCAGGATTCGCAAAAAGAAAAGGAGTACTTGTGGCACCTTAGAGACTAACAAATTTATTAGAGCATAAGCTTTCGTGAGCTACAGCTCACTTCATCGGATGCATTTGGTGGAAAAAACAGAGGAGAGATTTATATACACACACACATCTCCTCTGTTTTTTCCACCAAATGCATCCGATGAAGTGAGCTGTAGCTCACGAAAGCTTATGCTCTAATAAATTTGTTAGTCTCTAAGGTGCCACAAGTACTCCTTTTCTTTTGCGAATACAGACTAACACGGCTGCTACTCTGAAACCGGTCAGGATTGTGGGTCACAGTTCTTCATTTTGCATTGTGCCCTCTGGAGACCATCATCTCTGTGATGTTCTGTTTGGTTCAGTGTGGTGTCCTCTTAAAGCCACATACTCTGTGGGATTTCCTGGTTTGCTCTCGGTGCGCTATCCCCTGGGTTTTGTGTGACACTTGGCACGGCATGAATCATGTTGGGGTTGTATGCGTCTCGAGAATTATATTCCTTGGCACAGGAACTGAACACAACTGGCTGTTTGCCTGAACCCTGTTAGCTGGGGTCAGTCCCCTGGGTGGTTGAGGGCTGTGCTTTTGGGTGAACGTGATGCCCCCCAGCAGGTTGGGGTCTGCACATGTGGCTGGGCACGGTGCCCTGGCACGTTAGGAGCTGTGCATTTAGCGGGGCACGGCACCCACTGGAAGATTGGAGCTGTGCATTTGGGTGGGCCCGCTGCCCCCCCGGCAGGGTTGGGGCTGGACACGGGGCACCCGGGGCCGGGCGCTGTATAAGGAGGTAACGCGCCCTCCGGGGTAGAAGGGAGACGGGGAAGCTCCCTGCCGGGGTGACCGAGGAGCGCGCGCACGAGCACTCAGCCACGCCTATGTTGGTACCCCGAGAACGAACGAACGCGCGCGGCCGTCTGACTGTGACGCGTGGCCCCACCGCAGCGACACTTCCCGCTTTGCGCGCGAGGCCGCCACCGTCCCACTTCCGACCCCGGCGTTCCGCTCAGCTGACGGCCCCGCCCCTACCTGCCACCCCATCACGTGAGCGGCCGCGGAGGCTGCCGGGATCGGGCTGTAGTCTCGGTTCAGGCTTAATATGGCGGCTGCGGGCGAGCGCTGAGGAGCCGGCGGGGGTAGATTTGGTGGCGCTTGGGGCCCTGCCCCGGCCGGAACACCTGAGCGGTTCGGGGCTGAGGGAGGAGGTTGCGGCGGCGGCGGCGGCCGGCCGGGCGGGAGAGAGAGCGAGAGAGCGGCGGCGGAGCGGGGCCTGCGGCGGGGCGATGGCCCAGTGCGTGCAGTCGGTGCAGGAGTTCATCCAGGACTCGTTCGTGCCCTTGGTGGCCGCGCTGTGCAGCGAGGAAGCGGAGAGACTCACTCGCAAGAACAACCTGGGCTTCTCCGAGCTGGTGAAGCCCTTCTGCCGCCTCACCTCGGAAGGTCTGTGCCGGCAGCGGGTGGGACGGGGCTTGTTTACATGGCAGCCGCCGGGGCGGGGCAGGGAGCTGTCACTTGCACCCACCCAGCCACCCTAGGGCTGGGAGGGTATTGCGGGTGACCTGCCCCTACGCCGGCCTGCTGCTGAGGGCCGGGCTGAATGGTACTTGCCGTGCTCGCCACCCCGCCGTGCGCTGGGGTCGGGGGAAGGAGATGCGAGCCCTTCCCACCCCTTGGCCGGAGCGGCTGCCGGGGAACAGATGTAGATCGGGGCAGGTGTCCCCGAGCCCCGCTGCCGTGTCACGCCGGGGGAAGGGAGACTCACTTTTGAGGGACGATTCCCAGTCAGGTCTTGTCTGACCCGGGGAATGCGGGGAGGAGAGCTCCTGGATGTTGGGCTGCTCCGGGGGCATAGCGGTATACACTCTTTTCCGGGCGGAGGAGTATTAACCCGTGAAGTTTTTTGTTTTAAATGCCAGTGTTGCAAAATCTCGCTTGGTCAGGTTTCCCCCCCCCCCGCACGTTTGACATCCCACTTACTGCAGTACATGTCCGCAAACTTCTGGCAAGGCCTGTTTTAAAGGACCAGTGACTTTAAATTGAATGTCTTTTTTAAAATTTTGCTCATGAGGAGAATTGCAGGTAGTTCTGCAGCATTTAATATTGTTTTGTTTTCTAAGCAGCATCAACTGAACTGAGTTTTATGCCAGTTTCTTATGGTGGAAAAAATTACAGAAGTTCAAGCAAGTCAAGTTCCTCAAAATACTTTCTGAATTGAATCTGAGTTACTTTATAAAGCGTTTCAGTGGATTCTGCCAACTTGAAATCTAATCAATTTAAAATGTTAAAGGTAGTTCCATGCACTACATATGCCCTGAATTCACCTGCCAATCTTTGATGGCAACCATATTTTTCTGCTTTCAAAAATATTTCCTCCCTCTTTTTGTTGCAATATGGAAAAAATCTCAAACTACAGAGGAATCTGGTTGACTGGAAGATGACAGACAAAATGTGCATAGTAAACACAATGTACAACATTTTTTTTCTTCTACTGTCCTTTAGTTGTAGCCATTTTAGGTGTTGTAATAGCAGTAGATTAAAAGTGAACCCTTTATTAAGGAGAGTAGCAGCAAATGTACGCCTCCTCCAACCCACTGCTATCCTTTGAATTTCTCACAGTTGTCAATAGGCAAATGTGGAAGTCAAACTCATATGAGATAAACTTACATTTAATCTTTCTAAACTAAATGATCATGCTGTACCTTATTTGCTCTCGGGTATGAGACATCCTATTCTGTGTATCCCATCCTGGTCTATTATTCTGCTTATTTATTGGATGTAACTTTATTAACTTCTCTTTTTAAAGGACACATAATGACAAAACTGTCTGATACATATCACGTAATTTCTAGTACTACTTGCTCTATACTTTAAGACCAAACTGTAGATCCAAATGTGTTAACATTTTTATTATAGATACAATGCTTGTCAACCTTTCGTTAAACTAAAAATCATGCCAACTTTCCAGGTTTAATTGAATACTTGGATTGTTGTGTAAGAAAGCCAAAAGAAATATGTGCTGTTAAGGATCAACCTCTATCCCTTTATAAGCAATCAGCGGGGTTGCATGTGAATCCTAGAAATGTAGGACTGGAACGGACCTCAAGAGATCATCTAGTCTAGCTTCCCCAGGCTGAGGCAGGCCCAAGTAAACCTAGACCATTCCTGGCAGGGGTTTATCTCACCTGTTTTTAAAATCTCTAAAATGGGTATTCCACAACCTCCCTTGGAACCCTATTCCAGTATTTAAATGTCCTCATGGTTAGGTTAGATAGAGGGAAGAATTTTCTAATTCTCCCTTGCTGCAGATTAGGCTGATACTACTTGTCCTATCTTCAGTGGACACGGAGAACTGATCATTGTCCTCTTTATAATAGCCCTTAACATAGGCTACATCTACGCTGGGGGCTGTCATTCTTAGCTCGGGTAGACATGCTCATGCTTTCTCTTATTGAGCTATCTTGCTAAAAATAGTAGTGTAGCCAAAGTGGCAGTGGCGAGCAGCAAGGAGTGCTAGCTGTCCTGAAATTGTATGCAAAGGTCCAGATGGATTTGTACTCAGGGTGACTAACCCATGTTGCTGCATGCCACTGCCCATTCTACAGTGGCTACACTACAGGTTTTTAGCACAATAGCTTGATGAAAGCTAGCATGAGTATATGTAGTCAAGCTCAGAATCACACTCCCAGCTCCAAATGCAGATGGAGCCATAGTTGAAGATTATCAGGTTTTCCCTTAGTCTTCTTTTCTCTAGACTAAGCATGCCCAGTTTTTTAACCTTTCCTCGTAGTCAGGTTTTCTAAACCTTTTATCATTTTTCGTTGCTGTCTTTTGGACTCTCTCCAGTTTGTCTGCATCTTTCTAAAAGTGTTGTGCACAAACCAGACACAGGACTGTGTGGGACAGTTACCTCCTGTGTTTTACATATGACAGGAAAGTTGTGGGAAAATTTCTAATGGACAGCTAGGGAAAATCTTTGCTATAGGGGAAGTTTCTTCCCAATGTCTATCCATTTACGCTTGTCACAGTCAGAAAGATTTAATTTCTTAACTCTTCTGCATCCTATTAATACATCCCAGGATATTAGCCTTTTTGTGAGTAGCATCACATTGTTTTATAGTCAACTTGTAATGCCCTAGAACCCCAGCTCTTTTCCAATGGTACTTTTTTGCCTCGCCAACTATTCTCCATTTTGTATCTCTTTGATTTTTTTTTTCTTCTTCAGTGTATTACTTTGTACTTTATTGAATTTCATCTTGTTGATTTTAGACCAATTCTCCAATTTGTCAGTTATTTTGAATTCTAATCCTGTCCTCCTTAAGTGCTTGCAACTTCTCCCAACTTGGTATCATCTGCAGATTTTATAAGCATACTCTCCATTACATTATCCAAGTCATTGATGAAATTGTTGAATAATAGTGGACCCAGGACAGACTAAGACCCCACTAGATACATCCTCCAAGTTTAACAGCGAATCATTGATAGCTACTGTTTGGAGTAGAGTCTTTCAACCAGTTATACATCCACTTTAATGTAAATCACATTTCCCTAGTTTGCTTATGAGAATGTCACGTAGGTCTGTGTCAAAAGGCTTACTAAAATGAAGATGTATCGCATCTACTGCTTCCCTCATCCAGTAGGCCAGTCAAGGAAGGAAACAGTGCTGGTTTGATGTGATTTGGTCCCCTTTTGTACCAGTTGTAAATGTTCCATGTTTTCTAAATTACAGCTATTAACTTATTCTGTAGGCAGAGATGTAAAGATGCTGTTTTAGTGACTTCAGTCACTACCTGCTACTTTTGTTGATGCCCTTATAAACAGCCCTATTTACTCCATGGCACATGTTGTTTTATTTTTATCCAGTGAAATATCTTCAATCCTCCGTCCAAACTCATACAACTATAGCTCATAGTTGAAGACTTATTTGATGACTTTTGAGGATGTATTTTTCCCTACTGTTTTCTCTAGGCACCTTGTCTCCATTATTCTGGCTGCCTTGTTCCAAATGTCCCATGTGTGTCAGGGAAGTGAAGAGCTTGTAGCCACTTCTAGTGGCTTGGCTCTCTGGGCTTCGGCTGCCGTATCCTAATTCAGCAGACAGAATACTCTGGCTGCAAGTTTGACTCCTGCTTTAGTTGCATGGAAAATACAGGGAGTACACACTATAGTTAACTCTCTTCTGGGGAAAGCTGGAGAGCAAGAGGCTGCTGCAAAGCAGACAGCAGAAAATGAGATATCGGGTACTTAACTGTGGCCAAATGGAGAGTTTGGTCTATGCTATGGCATTGCTATGCCACCTGTATCTATGCTATCCTCTTGGTCCTAGCTCAGGTGGCTATCCTGAGCCATTGCTTTAATGTCCACACTGCTAGTTTTAGCACCCCAGCATGAGCCTGTCTGCTCATGCTGAGAGGCTTGTTCCCAGCTGCAGTATAGATGCACCTACTGGCAGTTAAATTAAGCAGCCAATTTTTAGTGCGATTCTTTTTAAGATTAATTTATTTACTGAAAAAGTGTATTCCTACTTTGCAAGGGCTTGTCTAGATGGGGAAATAGCACGCAACAGCTATTCCTCAGTAGCAACTGTGAACATTCTTATTCTGAATTAGTTTAAAACTGCACAGTGGAATAAGAGTGTCAACATGGGGAGTTAATGTGGAATAGCTGTTGTGCTATGGATTCACACTATAGCTTATTTTGCAATAGCTTTCCCCTGTGGACAAGCCCTTATATAATGGGAAGATATGAATTGCCATATTGGACCAGATCAGTGGTTCTTCTAGTGTCATATTCTGTTTCTGACATGAGCCAGTACTAGGTGCTTAAGATAAAGTTGCAGGAGAACTTCTAGTGGAAAACTAGAGAATAATTTTGCTGTAGGGGAAGTTTCTTCCTAGTGTCCATCAGATTAGCACTTGTCGGAGGCAGGAAGAATTAATCCCTTAATTTTTTGTATCCTGTGTAATTTATACTCTTGTTTATGTAAATGTCTGTTTCTCTTTTGAATCTTGCAAAGCTATTGGTTTCAGTGATGATTTGTGGAACTGATGAGCACAAGTTAATTATTCATTGTCTTTAAAAAATGGTTTTCTTTAATCAAGTTTAAATTTGTCACATTTGAATTTCATCAAATATCCTATTTTATTATGGAAAAGAGTAAGTAACTATAGGAATCTTCAGATTATTTTTGGTGGTATTTCAATATTTTGTATACTTTTTTTATGTCCTCTCATAATTGTTTCCTAACTGAGTAGTTGCAGTTTCTTCACTCTTCGTCTGGGAACTTTTTCATGCCTCTGATTGTTGCTGGTGCCTGTCTCTGAACCCCTGATTTCTGCTGGCGCTGTGTGTGTGTGTGTGTGTGTGTATATAAAATACACACACACGCGCATATATATATATATATATTTTTTTTTTTTTGAGCAAGAGTAACCAGAGCTGAATATAGTATTTCAGGAATTAATATGAAAGTTATTAGATATTTCATGCCATGTACATCTCAGTTTGTGGGTTGTTGACTACTGCTACATTCTGAGCAGAAGTTTTAATTCACCCTTTATTTTTATTTAATTGACCTCTGATTATTGCCTGATGATCAGAAAGTCACCTAGAACAGTGACATCTTGGATAGCTACCTGCTCCAAAGAGTCTACTCTCATCATGTTATCTATTTGTACTGTGCCTAGCACAATGGGACCCTGATCCATGGCTCGGACCTCTAGGTACTACTAGAATACAAATAATATCTTTCATAGAAGTATGGCTTTATTTGTAAGATAAAATTATGCAGAATAAGTCTTATGTTTGATAGTACTAAACTGCCAAATTAGAGAGGGAAATCTAAAAGGAAATCATAAGTCTCTCAGTTCCATTATTTTGAATTTCTGGTATTTTGGCACAAGAGCTGTCTCTTTGTATGTGTATAAAGCTCTTTCACACTGAGGGCCAATCACTGTATGAGATTCTTGAGGTGCTACTGCATTACAAATAACTTTTATTCAAAGAAATGACAGATTTAAATACTACTCAGTTAGTTTTACTTTGTCTTGTACTGTTTTTATTCTGGACTGTTGCACCCCAGTTAACCAGCTGCCAAGGATGAACTACTCTGATGTGAAATTTTTACAACATATATAGTCACTTTTTTCATATATGGTAAATTTGTAGTATGGATTTTTGTTTGATTAACATAACCTATAACAACAGGCCTATGAAAGAAAATAGGCTCTGAGAAATAGCCAGAATTGTGATGTTAGAAAATCTTAAGTATGGGTTCAAAGCATTTTTACAAATGCTCAGAATCATGGACAACGTCCTTAAAAATCCTAATTTAGGGTTTGATCCCGTGGACATTAGAAACATGGAAACAAGTGAGTTTTACATGAAGGGATGTGATAATTGGGGCAACAAAATCAGTCTTACCTTTTTTAAAAAAAATCACTTTCATTACATTTTCTAATTATTACAAAATGTTAGTGTGGTGTGTTTTTAAATCTTTCTGAGACAAGAAACTGAAAACATGCCATAGCTTTAGATTTGTTGCTTTCAGGCTTGTTGTTCAAGAACCTTATAAGACATATGGATAACAGCTACAAAATGTGTTTTGATAATGTTTCTGTGTGTTTTGGTAATGATCAACACTGACTGACTAGTTTTTTTTTTTTTTAAAGCAAATGAAGGTGTGCCGTTTAAATAAATGGCACTGTAGGTTCTAAGGGACCAGTATTACATAGTTTCTTCCATTTTGAAAGATTCTATTGCTTTGCTGGCACTAATAATATCTTTAAAAAACAGAGGAGAGACAAGGTGGGTGAGATCTTTTTCTTGGACCAACTTCTGTTGGTGAGAGAGGCAAGCTTTTGAGCCATAGAGAGCTCTTCTTCAAGTCTGGGAAAGGTAGTCCCAGCGTCACAGACCTGAAGAAGAGTTCTATATTGCTTGAAAGCTTGTCTCTCTGATCAACAGAAGTTGGTCCAAGAAAAGATATTGCCTCACCTATCTTGCCCCTCTAATATCCTGGGACAGACATGGCTACAACTACACTGCATTTAAAAACTGAAGAAACTTTTAAAGTGCAGCCATGGTATATATTCTCCAACTCCTGGGAATTTTGCCAAGTTCTCCTTAAAGAAGGAGACGCTTTGGTTCTGGGGTGAACGGAGTTGAGCCAAGTAAAAGAGGAAGACTCGTTAACTCTATACCCATTTCTCCCATGTGCTTGCTCCCTCTCCTCCAAATTAACTTCGCTAATTGTGGAAAATATAATGAATTGTAACATTTCTAAAGCACTTACATTGTAGTGTCTTGCTGTACTCTGAACATAGAATTTCTTGTTCAAAGAATGCCCACAAAGGAAGAATAGCTGTCTTCCATTATCGACATTCAACTTGAGGGATCAGACTCCAAGTGGTGCAGGAGCAGTCCGTTCACTTGGGAAGGAATAGAAAACCTTATGTTTCAAGGTTTAAACCAATCTTTAATGATTAGGGCAAGGCCTTCATGGGGGAAGCTTACTCCATCATATTGCTTATTGCCAATTTCCTTGCATTGTCTTCTGAAGCATCTGATGCTGACTGCTGTTGGAGACAGGGAAGTGGGCTAAATGGACCACAGATCTGATCCTATGTGGCAGTTCCTGTATTCCCGTGTAATGTGTCCTTAAGATACCAAGACTTGGCATTAGGGAGCGAGTTCCCCAATAAGTCCATGGACAAAGCGCTGCACTTGGTTCCTATGAAGCATACCCTAGGTTCAATCAGCCCATTCCTGTTGATTGTATCTCCAGAGTAGGGTTCAGAGAGCTGGTCTCTGAGATTACCAAGCCTCAGCCCATTTAAGGTTTAATGGAAGGGACTGAGGAGCCGAACTTTAAATTGGCTTCCAAGCCAGTGCTGGGTCTAATGTAGAGTACAGAGTGCTGGTGAATGTGTCCTTGTCTCTCTCCTACTTGACAACTAAAGATGATTGTGTTGAGGCATTCTGAAAAATCATGAAAAATTGTTTACTTTTAAAAATCACACAAGTAACCCTGTGTTTTCTTCACATCAGCAGGTTTTTTGAAGTCCTGCATATGGTAATGCCTTTGGGGTGATGGGAGGGAATTGTAACAGCTATATTCTAGCTCTTGTAATTTAAACTGGTAAATTTAGGATTTATGGCAATTACCTTCATTCAAGTTCACTTTCTTGAGATGGTCCTACAGTGATTGCATATTAAAGTATAGTGCCTCTCCTCTCCATTCTGAGGTCTTGATGGATTTGAGTGTTAAAAATAGACAAG
The DNA here is from genome assembly GCF_009764565.3 of Dermochelys coriacea. Classification (NCBI taxonomy): domain Eukaryota; kingdom Metazoa; phylum Chordata; order Testudines; family Dermochelyidae; genus Dermochelys; species Dermochelys coriacea. Next base: position 77,921,080 of record NC_050069.1, read on the forward strand.
AATTCAAGAACCATTCTTCTTGGTCATGAACTCTTTAGTTCACATCTAGTAACTTTTTTTTTTTTTTTTCCCTCTTCTGGCTGTCCTAAAGTGAGGGGGGTTAGCTTTAATAGGAAGAGATTCTTTACTCTCAAGTAGTCACACAGGGAAAAGATAGCATAAACCTACCTTGTGCTGGTAGCATAAAATTCTGCTTGCATAAACCACATTGCTTAAAATGTAACTTTTTCATGTGGACACTTAAAACTTATCTACAATTTTCTTTCTCTTCTACCCATTTTTTTCTTTAAATAGTAGGTTTGTGAGTCTGGGATAGTTATCTAGTGAACATATACTCTTAATGTTTTAACACCTTTTTTGATGAACTATTCTCTTGTTTGTAGTATGTCAGTTTAACATGGAATGGCTGGCTAATCAGTAACTCTTATTTTCTAAAAAAAAAAAAAAAAAAAAAAAGAAAAAAAAGAAAAGGAGTACTTGTGGCACCTTAGAGACTAACACATTTATTTTTGCATAAGCATGCATCCGATGAAGTGAGCTGTAGCTCACAAAAGCTTATGCTCAAATAAATGTTTTAATCTCTATGGTGCCACAAGTACTCTTTTTTTTTTTTTTTCTTTTTGCAGATATAGACTAATACAGCTGCTACTCTAAAACCTCTAATTTTCTTTGACATATAGCCCCTTTGATTTCTCTGCAGGTGTCAACTGACCTATTAAGTCATTCCATGACCAAAATTTCCTGGAGCTCTTGAAATTTTTCTTGTTCTCTTAGGGATTAAGGCAGCACATAACACCCTAGATTCCCTTAATTGTTTAAGAAATCTAGTTACAACAGTAGACTCTCCCACAGAAAGATTTTAATTAAGATACTTAAACATTGTTTTTGACTGCCTGTTTACAAATCTTGCTTTTAACCATGTTTGATTCTTGGAAATTTAAAAAAATCTGAAAACTACTTTTTTGCATCTATGCAAAACCTTTCCGGGGAACACAATTTCAGTGATTTTTAAAATGTCTTGGTTTATTTTAGTTATGAAGCAGGTTTTGTGCAATTTGAGAACTAAAATTGTTAGATTCAGAACCATAGCCCATGCATTTGTTAAAACTGCATAGGAAGTTGGAATTAAAACTGGATATTGAACAGAATATATATTTTAAAAAGGAGCAACGTAAAACATCTAATGTTAATGTATTTTTACTGTTGCAATTTTGATAGTCAACATTTAATTTTGGTTAAATAATGGTTTTTACTAATGGGAAGCTGACGAATATGCCATGGTTTGTCGCAGCATTTACAAGAAATCTATTCTTGTCAAGAATCATTTGAGAAAAATCCTGACTTTATCAAACTTCATGATTATGAAATGATTGGTATTATTTTTGACACTGGCAGTTTGTCATCTTAATATTTAAGTCACCATTTAGTGGAACTTCTTGCAGTTCGCTATGCTTGTCTCTTTTTAAAATCCAGCTAATACAGCCAAGTTTCTGGGCTTTGGTTAAATAACATCTAATTAGTTCATAAAGACATTCAAAATTAACATTACTTTTATCATAGTTAATTTTCAGCCATTGAAGCTAAGCTAATTGTCTATCCTATTGTCAAGGTGTTGCAGAATGTCTGGTATGTAACAGGAGATGGTAATTAGAGGCTGTGAGTTTGTAAGCATAACAACCCAAGTGTGATAGTCTTATCTCTGAATTATTTTGTTCTGGTTTGTGAAAATATTAGTTTTGTGAAACAAATCTCTGGATAGTCACCTTTGATGGCTTGCTATTAGAGCTTCCACTGAAATAATTCTGAGAGCTCCATAACAAGTGTCTGGGAGTCTTTTTTTTGGTTGGCTTTTATTGAGGATTCTTTTGTAACTTGGATTATTGTGCTCACTCGTTACAACTGACATGCACATGCCCAATGTTTTCTTTGAGTTATGGGAGTAAAGTGAATCGAGGTAGCTGAATCCAGGTCCTTAAATGTACTTCGCTGTTGCTCTGCTCATCATTACAACACCTAACCCCTGGATGGTCTGCTCCTCAGTGGAATTTTTAGCCTCAAGCTAGGTGCCTACCTTTTCCATATAATGCCTGGGGAGAGAGCTCAGTGCCTGATGAAGGGATTTTCAGAAGATGGAAAGTTGAATGGGGAGCTTCTTGAGCTGCCAGGAGCAATGCTGAGGAGCGGCTGAATTGGTGCACCTGGCTGAAGGGCCCATATAGGCGACTCCTTCCACTTGGGATCCTCAACTGTGAATCCTCTCTTAGAGTTAGATACCAAGGCCAGGTCAACTGATCCAGTATTCCATGCCCTTGCAGCTGAAACCATACGTCTATCTCCTACTCATGCTGGATTCCACTCTTGTGTTTGCCCTACATTTTTCTGTCCCCTCCTATGTCTTTTGTGCAAATGCTCTGCTGCTCTTCCATCTATTGATGGCCTGCATCTGGGCTTCCTGAGGTGGGGACTGGCAGGCAACAGTGTTAGGCATATTTACAGCACACTTTTGAGATTGGGTCCTCTAGTGAGGTGGCTGTTTCTCTGTTTAGTTTGAGAATCCCACTTTGGAGCCACCAGACCTTTGGCTTGTTAACTGTGGAGTGGTATAAGTGCTGGTATCAGACTGGTGGGGGCTTAAGCATCTATGGATTTAGATAGTAGCTGAATTGTGGCTTTGAAGATGTCAATGGTGCCTAAATGGTGGACTTAGCCAACTAAAGAGTTAGACACAGGCCTAAGTCCATTTAAGGATTGGGGCCCTAGCCTATATATTTGCATTTAATGCTTTGGTATTAAAGACCACCTTATTCCAGCATGAAACTAGGGTGGCATGGAGAAAATTGTAATTTAACCCAACAACAATCTTTTTAGTTATGTACATTCTCTTTAAATGTTAAATATCTTTTTTGTCAAAGAAATGTTGATACATCCAGAACTAAAATACAGGTGCTTCAATAAAATACTCAATTTAACAAAATTGTTTTTTTTTTTTTTTAGTTCATATGAGAGATCCTAACAACCAGCTTCACGTAATTAAAAACTTGAAAATTGCTGTCAACAACATTATTACCCACTCACCTCAGCCAGGAGGCATTCGGAAGCTTCTAAATGATGTTGTATCTGTCAGTCAACCGGCTGAAGGATTAGTAGCTAATGTGATTACTGCAGGAGATTATGATCTCAACATTAGTGGTATGTAACAATTTATTCTGTGTATTTTTTTTTTATATTTTTTTTCCACAGTATCTTAAATTGGAGTTTTCTACATTTTCAAAACATTTGCAGGTGGTAGCTTATTTTTACTTAATACGGTTTCCTTGAAGATTGAGTACTACTGCTAAATTATTAATATTGTGATGCTTATTTATACTACTTCGGTAGTACACATTAGAATTTTTACTCAATAACTTGTTTCATCATATGTAACGTGATCCCAAATGTTAATGTAATGCTAAAAACACTTGTTGATCAGATTTAATATTAAATCCGTTGTGAGTTGTTAATTGTGACAAGAAAAAGTTTTATCTATATAAAAAAATCCTCCAATTATTTTGGGCAAATATTCTTCCAACAGATTTTATTGCCATTTTTCAAGTTTATAAAGCTGCCAACTTCATTCTGAAATAAAATATTTGAGGCATTATGCACTGTTGTATTAGAGAAAATTATTTTTTTTACTGAGTGTAAATGTAAGCATATAGTGTACTTGACCTGGGGCATGTAAATCTGTGAAAACAAGTCTAACACTGCCACAATAGTACCATCATATTTTGAAGCTGTACCTAACTTGTTGTTTGGTGTGTTCCTCCCCCCCCCCCCATCATCATTATATTGACAACTTCCAGTATGACCAACCCCAAGCTCTTAAAATCATGATTTTAAAAATAAACTTTGGGAAGTGGAGGGAAGATTTGCTTGCCTTCTTGGTTTTGAGCCTTTAAGATTGACATATGTAAATTCTTTGCTGCAGCTTTGATGGTTAGAAACAGTTTTAAATGAAAGTTGTTAGAGACTAACAAATGTATTTGAGCATAAGCTTTCGCGAGCTACAGCTCACTTCACTTAGTCTCTAAGGTGCCACAGGTACTCCTTTTCTTTTTGCGAATACAGACTAACATGGCTGCTACTCTGAAACCTAATATTGTAGGGCGTCTTTCAGTTTTAAAGAACTAAACCCTGTAACGTATGAAATGTTGGTGATTAATTTCTTAAATTTCAGTGTTCAGGGGTAGTTTCTTGCAGAAACAATTAGCTTGTAGAGCCACTTTTACAGTTTCCATGTCTCTAGCTGCCTATAAAAGATGTTGGTTAAGTCTTCCTTACATAGTGAAAATCTTCAGAAATATGGAGAATCCATTTAGATGCATATGGAATTTCTATCTTGCATGTACCATATGCATTATTCATGAGAGAGTCTCCCATAATCTTCTTCCAAACATTGCAATTTTTTCAGTTTGAGTATATTTGAATGCAACATTGGAATATCTGTTTTTCCTGTAGTGCTATGAATAGTGACCTGGGTCCAGTTATCTATTTTGAATACCTGTTTCAGAACTAATTAAAAAAAAAAAAAAACGGGGGGCTTCCTGACAATAATATATAGGGATTCTGGATGCGTGAATCTGCCTCCTCTAGAATGCTATCTTTAAACTGAATTTATTAGTGTGGTTTTTTTTGTGCTTTCGTACCCTTCTGTTTTAGGACATTCTGGGGAATTAGCAAGATACTGCCAGGATATATCTGCTCTTGCTGGCCAATGTAAATGTTGTATTGTGTTAGGGCATGGCAGACTCCCTGGTCTCTGTGCTGAAAGCTGTTAAGAAAAGTCTCAAAGTGGTGTTCCACAGCCTTCTCCCTCAACAAGTAACATGAATTTTTTTTAATATTGCTGTGAGTTTAATTGCAAACCTGTGAGAGCCTGTGAAGCTGCCTCTCCTGGCCATAATACCTATTTTTGGTGTGATAACTGTAAAGTACTTTAGCCTCTTTTCTTAATTAAGTCACTGTTCTTTATCAGTTTACTACAAGGTATCAGTCTGAAATTTCAATTGTGGTGTTTTTAAAATCTTTTTATTAATAGCAAAAAAACAAGGAAATGACCAGCAACTGCAGTACAGCTTAAAAATTTTAGAAACTTTATCGTAGAGAACTGTGATGCATTATACAATTTCGCTTACTTGTAAGAGGGCCATAACTAGTTCTGTTCATTACTCTTACTTCATCCCTATTCTGTTATAGCTGTCGTCGCTGTAATCTGAGAAATTTGGCAAAGGATTAGCTGGTTAAGGTTATAGTCTCCTCTCACTGGAAAAACTGTGACAAATAGAAATGTTTAATCCTTTTTAATGTATGGTTCTGCTTCTTCACGTGCAAACCCCAATGTCCATTGAAATCAATGGGAGTTTGGGGCGCACAAGAAACTAAGATCTCTGATAGCATATAGTGAAATGTCTAACTTGTAGTATGAAATACTTAGTTCTCAGGAGACAAATTGTTTCAGACCCTGATGGCGGATGTGGTACAGTACTTTGCTCTTACACATTACCAAAACCTAAGAGCAGATAGTATATATGCACCTGACACTGGTTAGCTTAATAATACCATGTTTTCTCTATCAGATCGCTCAGTTAAAGCTAGTGTTCCTTGGTACAATAATTGGAAAGACACACTGATGGAACTGAACACATCCACGTTTTATTCAGGTATTTTTTTTTTTGTGATTGATGCGGGTTTGCCAAATTGCCCTTTATCTATTCCTTTTTCATGTGCTTCATCCACCTTTCCTTACCATCCTGCTGTAGCTGTTCAGCACTTTCTTTGGCATAGATGTGTGTTCCTCATTTTTTTCCAAAAATAAAAATCGTTGGTGATGGTGTATGATTTGTCGTCTATTATCCATATTTCTATTCTTGCTGCTAATTGACCCTACGGAATGACCAGAAATAATTTCTTAAACTAAGTGTAGAGTGAACAGATAGAGTTCTGATTACACAAAAATGTTTTTTTTCCTTGTTTGGTCACATGGAATTAAACATTGTCAGACTGTTCTAGTATTTCAAATGAAAATACTTCCCTCTTATCTTTTCTCAGTTATTTTATGTGAATAGTAATATTGCTCATTTTATAAACTTAATACTAATATTGATATTAAGTAAAAGTTCCTTTATCCTATTGAAGTTTTCTGTTTTTTGATTTATTCTCAAAACTTTGTAAGAGTTATTCTGTCTTAGTTAATTATTGTTGCAAAGAAATGAGGTGGCTCTTACTTAGTTTGCTAATTTATAACATCACATGCTGTTATAACTAAGGCTAAGATTTTGTCAGGGATATTTTTAGTAAAAGTCATGGACAGGTCACGGGCAATAAAGAAAAATTCACAGAAACCTGTGACCTGTCCATGACTTTTTTACTAAAAATATCCCTGACAAAATGGGGAGCCCAGCTGTGGGGTCTCCACACCACTTGCAGAGGTTGGGCAGTTGCAGGGGGTCCTTCTGAGCTCTGGGGGCCCCCACCGCCTGTGGGGGCTTGGAGCTCCAGGGTATCCCACTCCGCCCACAGCAGCCAGGAGCTTTGAAGGTGGCTTGGAACTCCAGGGGCCCGGCTGCCCTTAGTGGCTCAGAGCTTTGGGGTACTCCTGCGGTGGCTCCCGGGTCTCCTGCGGCAGCCAGGAGCTCCAGGGGGGCCCCCCCACTGTCAGCAGTGACCAGGAGCTGCCCGGGAGCCCCATTTCCCAAAGTGGTCACACTGCTTGTGGTGGCAGGGAGCTCCGGGGGGGCACCACCCCAGGACCCTGCAGCTCCTGGCCAACAGGGCTGAGTTCATGGAGGTCACTGGAAGTCATGGATTCCATGACCTCCATGAAAAAAATCATAGCCTTTGTTATAATCAATAAAAATAACTGAATCTGTGCTCTTAAATATTTAGCTTAAAGACTGTACGCAATGAAATTACACCTGCAATTAAAAGAAATCATATTTGCTATTGAAGTTTCCTTTTCAGAGGATGCTAAATGCCTTTTCTTGAATGTGCTGGAACATCAGGTATATGTACTTTCTGATATATGCACTTTCCGTTTACTCAAGAAGCAAAATGTATGTAAGACGTGGATAAATTTAAACTCTCATTTCTTTGGCTTCTAATAAAAAGTAAATGACTTATTTCCATATGGAATATGTTTGCTGATGAGCAGTATTTGCTACCTCAATTACGTTTTCAGGTGTGCTTGTTACTGGTGCTCTAAACCTCATGCACTGTAGTGAGGATTGGAGAGGGTTGGCGCTGCACTTTTAAATGCAACACTGGGCAGTATTGCGTACATCTAGACAGATGCAATGTCTGTTTTTTTCCTAAAACCATGACTAGAGTTCTACATAAAATCAGTTTAAAAAAAATCAATAACTTCCTTGCAGTATTTGGTTTTAGAGAGATTTGTAGTATTTACTACTCCAGTTATCATGGCTTTGTAAATGCTAGCGCTCTGTGTATTAGTGCATACAGTATATTGTGATAAACAGCTGGAATACCCTTACTTTGCCCACTGTTTCTGGGAACAATGGGAGAGAACTTAGTTATGGGTGGCAGCGTCCCAATCTGAGACGCTGTCAAGTGTCTTCCCTTTCCATTATGCTTGTGACACCAGTACCTGCTACACTGTACTTGAGAACTGAAGGCTCTTGAAACTCGAACAATTTGAAATGAAATGTGATACACAGACTCTTGTCATTTAAGTCTAATTATATGTGAATTGGTTTGTATATTACAAAACTATATTAGAGTTGTGGAATATATCTCTGTGCATGATATGTATATACAAAGTTTGGAAAGAAAACGAGTCATGCAAGAACTAGCATTTCAGTTGTATACTTGGCCTTCACATCATCCCCGGCATAAAGTTCCACAGGTGGACTGTATGGTATAGAGAGAAGTACTTTGTTTGATTTCATACTGCTGCCTCTTAGTTTTGTTGGATGACCCCTAGTTCTTGTGTAATATGAAAGGGTTCAATAACACTTTCTCTAAACCATACATGATTTTATAGACCTCGATCATATGCCCCCTTAGTTTTCTCCTTTGTAAAAATGAACAGTCCTAATCTCTTTAATCTCTCACATGGAAGATGTTCCATATCCCTAATCCCCTAAACACTGTTTGCCCTTCTCTGCATCTTTTACAATTCTAATACATCTCTTTTGAGATGGGGCAAGTTGAACTGCAAGCAGTATTCAAGGTGTGGGCGAGCCATGGATTTATGCAGTGACATAATATTTTCTGTTTTAGTGATCCCTTTCCTAATAGTGTCTAACATTGTTAGCTTTTTCAACTGCTGCTGCACATTGAGTGGATGTTTTCAAAGAACTATCCCTGATGACTCCAAGATCTTTCTTGAGTGGTAACAGCTAATTTAGACCCCATCATTTTGTGTGGCTAGTTGAGATTATTTTTTCCAATGTGCATTACTTTGCACTTATCAATGTTGAATTTTGTCTGCTATTGTGTTTTTCCAGGCATTCAGTTTAGTGTGAGCCTTTTGTAAGTCTTCGCTGTCTGCTTTGGACTTAACTATCTTGAATAATTTGGTATTTCCTGCAAATTTTGTCACCTCAGTTTGCCCTTTTTTCCAGATCATTTATGGATATGGTGAACAGTACTGGTCGTAGTACAGATCCTTGGGGGATTCTGCTACTTTTTTCCACTGTCAAAACTGATCCTTTATTCCTACCCTTTTGTTTCCGATCTTTTAACCAGTTATTGATCCATAAGAGAGATCTTATTCCATGACTTATTCCCTCTTATTCCATGACTGCTTAGTTTGCTTAAGACCTTTCAGTAAGGGACCTTGTCAAAGGCTTTCTGAAAGTCCAAGTACACTATATCCACTGGGTCACCCTTGTCCACTGCTTGTTGACACCCTCAAAGAAATAGATTGGGTAGACATAATTTCTCTTTACAAAAAGCTTGATATCCCTCACATCATGTTTATCTATGCATCTGTTAATTTTCTTTCCTGTAGTTTCAACCAGTTTGCCTGATACTGAAATTAGGCTTGCTGGCCTGCAATTGCCAGGATTGCCTCTGGAGTCTTTTTGATGTTACATTAGCTATTCTCCAGTTATCTGGTACAGAGGCTGATTTTAGGAGAGTGGTTACATACCATACTTAGTAGTTCTTCAATTTCATATTAGAATTCCTTTAGAATTCTTGGGTAAATACCATCTGGTCCTGGTGACTTATTATTGTTTAGTTTTTGTTAATTTGTTCCAACACTTTCTCTATTGACACCTCAATCTGCGACAGTTCCTTAGATTTATCAGCTAAAAAGAATGGCATGGGTGTGGGGATCTCTCCAACATCCTTGTCAGTGAAGACCGAAGCTAAATGAATTCTTTTAATCTCTGCAAGGATCTTGTCTTCCTTGAGAGTTCCTTTTTAACAGCTTCACTTGACTGCTCGGCAGTTTTCCTGCTTTTAATGTGGTTTTTTTTGTTTTGTTTTTGTTTTTTTGTTTTAAAGTTGCTGTTTTTGTCTTCGGGTAGGTGCTCTTCAAATCCTTTCTTGGCTTGCTTAATTATAGTTTTACACTTGACTGGCAGAGTTTATGCTGCTTTCTGTTTTCATCACTAGGATCTGACTTCCAATTTCCAGAGGTGATCGCTAACTGCCTCTTTTACTTTGCTGTTCAACCATGGTGGCGCTTTTTGGTTATTACTGTTTTTTATTTGGGGTATATGGTTAGTTTAAGCCTCTTATGGTAGTTTCAAATAGTCTCCATGCAGTTTGCAGGCATTTCACTCATGTGACTGTTCCTTTTAATTTCCATTTAACTAACTTCCTCTTTTTTTTTTTTTTTTTTTGTGGTTCCTTTTTTGAAGATAAAATGCTGCTGTGGGGGGTTTCTGTGGTATTTTCCCACCTGACAAGAAACGTTAAATTTAATTACCTTATGATCACTATCACTGAGTGGTTCAGCTGTATTCACTTCTTGAACCAGATTCTGTTCCTCACCTAGAACTAAATCAAGAATTGCCTTTTCTCTGCTGGGTTCCAGGACTAGCTGCTCCAAGAAGCAGTCACTAATGGGGTCTAGAAAGTTTCTCTGCATTCTTTCCTGAGGTGAGATATACCCAGTCAATACGAGGATAGTTGAAATCCCCCATTTATAGCTTTTTCTGCCTTTATAGCCTTTGTAGTCTCGCTAAGCTAGTCACAGTCACCATCCTCGTCAGGAGGTTGGTAATATATTCTTACTGCTCTACTTTGGTTGTTTAAGCAAATTTCTATTCATAGAAATTCTATAGTACAATTTAATTCTCAAGATTCTTCTTTTACTTGACTCTGATTTCCTTTGCATATGGTGCCACTCTCCCACCAGCAAGGTGTACTGTAATTCCTCTATATTTTGTACTTTGATATTACCGCACTCTGATTTTTTTTTTCCTCATTCCACCAAGTTTCCACAATGCTGCTTCTATCAATATCCTCACTTAAATGCCGAGCACTCTAGTTCACCCGTCTTAGTATTTAGGCTTCTGGCATTAGTTTATAAACCTTTGTATCTTTTGGCAATATTGAGTTGCTTGCCGTCATGTTGTATTTAAATGAGACTCTTTAACATTTGACTGTTCTTCACTAGCTCCTACGTGTATGCTACCAGCTTCTTTTCTATCCTGTTTCCTGACATAACATGCTGAAAAGAACTTCAGCTATATTGATATCACTGGAAAAGCTAATGGATCATGGACATCTCACCATACACTTATTGGAAGTGGGGAGAAAAGCTTGCAGATTAATTTAGTCACTGTGAGGAAAATATGATACTCTGTGCACCTCTGACAAATACAATGTTATCTATAAAATACTAGTAATATTTACAAAGAAAACATAATGGCCATATTGGGTCAGCCAATGGTCCATCTAGCCTTGTATCCTGTCTCCGACAGAGCCCAGTACCAGAGTTTTAGGGGGAAGGTACAGAATAGGGCAACTGGAATGATTTACCCCCTTTTCCCCTTTTGGCAGTCAGAAGTTTAGGGTTGCCCCAAGCATGGGGTTGCATCTCTGACCATCTTGGCTAATAGCCATTGATGGACATGTCCTCTGTGAACTTTTATAGGTCTTTTTTGAACCCAGTTAAGCTTTCAAAACATCCCATGGCAAAGAGAAGAGAAAATTATCCTGTTTTGAATCACTGTACACTAAAAGTATGATTTGTTTTCTATGGCCTTTTTTCATATTTGACTTCTTGAAGTCACTTTAGAGAAAGTGTTCTCAATTAAATTTGTTTGAACTGTAATTGCTGAAAAATTGATCTGGTATGCTGACATAATCTAATTGAATATCACTCTTTAGTTCCTTTTTAACTCTTCATTTATGGAATTTAGGAAATTCTTTTTTACTGCTTGTAGATGTTAGATTATTATCCTTGTTTAAATTCTATCTCATTGGAAATAAATGTGATTATTCTTTTTGTACATAAGGCATGAGTTCTTAATCTGGGATTTGTGAACAAGTCCAGGGAAGTGGCAACCATCCTTTCATCTATGCCTAGATATGAGTGGGGAAAGTCCTTACATTTTTGTGTTTGAGAAACACTGTCATAAAGGATTCACTTTGTGTCATTGTCTTTGTATAAAGTCCTACCTAACGTGAAATTGGAAGTATTCCAAAACTTTATAAATTATTGGAACCATGCACTTGAAGATGCAGCTGGGAATGAGATTTTTTTCCTCTATTCTAGCCAATTTAACTAAAATGTAGCAATTTTCCTATTTTCATGATTTTTCAATGTCAGTGTATTTCCTTACTCCTGGGCCAGCTTTGTTTTTTTTCTGACTTCTAAATTGCAATTTTTGTTTCTTTGCTCTGGTCTCTATTCTAGAATTTATTGTACTGCGTAATCATGTCCACTAAATAATTACCACTATACTGCTCCACATTTTCAGCCCTGTAGAAATATTTACTCCCCACTCCTGGGAGATGAGCAAGTATTATTCTTGAAGTAATATGGGGAAACTGAACCAAAGAGGTTAATTGATATGTTCAACATCTCACAATGAGTCACAGGTAGAGCTAGATTTAGAATTCAAGAATTTTTGGATTCCAGGTCCATGCTCTGGGAACTAAGCTGTATCTTTGTACAAGTTTTGAGGGATACTTAAATTGCAGTCACGATATTTGGAAAAACTTTAGACAAAGATTCAGTAATCCTAGTTCCACTCAATATATTCCAAAATCACGTTGGTTTCTAATTCTATGGAAGATGGCTATAGCAGATGTACTACGTTCTAATTTAGGCACATCTGACCACTTGTGCTAAGGGAATCAGAGTCTTGACTATAAGTGATGCTGAAGAGGGGTTATTGTAGTCTTGGCTGAGTCCACATGACCCAAATATATGGAAGATGTTAATATTTTAAAATACTTCAAAAAAGTAGTGCGGATGCAGATTAAACCCACTTTCCCTCAACATCCATGACCCCTGTTCTAAGGTTGACAACCTAAAGGGGAAAAAGTCTCTGCAATCTTAATTTTTGCTTCTTCAATAAATTAAATGAGATCTAGAGTTAAATATGGTTTAAAAACAAATCAGAAAAGGACAGTTACATATTCATAGCTAGTCCTCTGTTAGAATTTGCCAAGTTATGTTGTTTCATTCTTCCTGTATATTTTCCAGTCTCGTTAAGGCTTTTATAAACTTTGTTTATATCTTTCAGCTACTACTCCATGGTTTGAGTCTTACAGAGAGAGTTTTCTTCAGTCCATGCCTGCATCAGATCATGAATTCCTAAACCACTATGTAGCATGTATCCTTTGAGTCTTAAATATGAACTATGGTTCTCTAAAATTAATGAGGCATAATGTTACAGCTGATTCTTCATTGCAGAAACCTAGTATATAAGGAATTTGGGGGCTTTTGAGTGCAACTTTAAAGCTATTGATATTGCCCCTATGCTTTTACTTCTGTATAAATTCCTCTTCCTCAATCCCTCTAGCTCTAGCACATATAATTACACACACTTGCTAAAGGAAAAAAGTGCCTGCATTATGTAGGAGAGTTATAAATTTATTACAGATCAAGAGCACTTATTTACAGTGTAACCAGGTAATCAAATCTGTTAGCAATGGTACAAAAGATGGGAAAGTCCTGTTCCACTCAAGTGGAAATGACTAGGTCAGATGCACTCTGCTCTTCTCACCCCACAGCTGAGGAAGGCGAGTGTTCTGAGATTTCTATTGGGAAGTTATCCCTGAGCCCTGCTTCACAGTTCTATTGTCATATAAAACTTTGGTGATCGGTATCTGAAGCCACAGTCCCTCCCCAAAACTCCCTCACACTGGTAAGTGCAAGAGGTGTTTTTCGGGTAATTTGATGGGTTTTTTTTTTTTCCTGTTCCAGAGCTCCCTGCTGCCACAACAGTGGGTTATGACTCTGCTACTCTATCCTGATCCAGCTTCTAGTTTTGAGTCTCTCTCCTCAAGTGAAAACTAGTACACTGTTGTGTGTTTATAAACAGCAGCAGTGATATTGACCTGATTGTGTCCATATCACTGTTGCTTACAGGGTTCTGAACATCAGCAGTAAAAACTAACAGTGCTGGCCATTTTTATTCTGTAGCTGGAAGACCTTACTGCATAAGGTAACTTAACACTTGGAAGTTCTAACTGAACTATAGCAACTAACAACTTTCTTTTCTAGTTTATTGTGAAGTTGATGACTTTTGTCTGTTTTGTACTCTTCCTGGATGACACATTTTTTTTTCATGTCCTCCAAATACTAACATACATACATACACAAGTAACCTAGTTAGTACAACACTAAACTTTCCTCTTGCCATACTGTTACAAATATCTAGTAATTCTTTCTTTCCCCTAGCTATATGTTTTTAAGTAAGGTTGCCAATATATCTTCATTGAAATGAGATGCTACAAAAGTTTAGGCTATTACTCCACTGTCCAATTTGACTTGATCTATTAAACAGATTTAATACTTCATGGGATAAACTCCAATATCTCTTTTTTTCATCTTAACTCCCATTCAAACCAAAAGTAAATAAGATGCACACTAATGATTCTATGGTGATTTTCTAATATCACTTTTTAAAAGTCTGTAGGTGATTTTAAAAAGTCTGCACCTGTCCTAGCAAAGAGATTTTAATTACTGTAGAAATTATTCTTTAGTATGTATCTGACAAAAGGCAAGAAATTCAAAGCTATAAAAGTGTTGCATGATTCTTTTAAAAATGCCACAAACAAAATCTTGTTTTTTCCTCAAACGGCCCCACATAAACATCATTAGTTCTGATATTGTGTGCTATCTTTAACTTGGACTTTATGAAAACAACAAGATAAATCTTTAAGGTGCCACGGACTCCTTGTTGTTTTTATGGATACAGACTAACACAGTTACTCCCTGATATTGGACTTTATGGTTATTCTATAGGCCTTGTTTAAACTTGAAAGTTCAGATATTCTGTTTTGAACTTGCCAATTTAATGCTTGATCAATAATATTGGGAACTGAAGCATATATTTTCAAAATTAAGAGTAGAAAGTTAAGCTCCTAAAATATAGCACTTCTGAAAATCAGGTGGTATGTTTAAACACCTAAATTTAGTGTACATTTAAAAAAAAAAAAAAAAGAGAGTTCAGGATTCCTTGGCATGTTTACTAAAACTATCATTGGGACACTCTCGGGCAGTCCTTTTTTTAACTAAGCAAGCGTCTCTCTTCCTAAGTCCTCTAAGACAAATTATGTATTTCTTTGGAATATAGTTCAGTTATTACTGTAATGCATATGGGCAAACTTGTTCACCTTAATCACTTGTTGTTGGCTTTACTAATGAACTGGTTCTTTCCCCCAAAATACCAGTGATTAGGTTATTTTATTTATATTAATAAGTGGCACCTGGATGCGATTACAAAAAAGTCATGAGTTCAACAAGTTTAAATTAAGCTCCTACCAATTTTCCTCCCACTATTTATAATTATAGAATCACAGAACTGGAAGAGACCTTGAGAGGTCATCTAGGCCAGTTCCCTGCATTCATGGCACGACTAAGTATTATAAATGTACTATTGATTCATCTGATTTTTTTTAAAGTTATAAATATGCACTTGTTTAAATTGCTTGACCAAATTTCTGCTGCAAATACACTTTTGCAGCAATCAAAAATGGATAATTATATAATATAGATGTAACCGTAAACGTAATGAAGCAAGCAGGCTTTAATACCATGAATTGATGGTATTTGTGATAAGATCATATCCTTAATGTGAATTCAGGTATGCTTGTAGTTTCTTCTGGTGAACCTGAACCTGTGGAGCAATTTCTGAAGCTGTCACAAGAGCAGCATAGAATTCAGCACAGCAGTGAATATGCATATCCAAAATGGTTTATACCAAACACACTTAAATATTATGTATTGCTGCATGATGTAAGTGCAGGAGAGGAACAAAGGTGGGTTTTTTGTCTTTTGATTTTACTGGACATTCAGAAAAGCTTGTTTTGCTGAAATGCTGACTCTATAAATTAACACGTGTGTGTGTGTGTGTGTGTGTGTGTGTGTGTGTGTGTGTGTGCACGCGCACATGT
This sequence comes from Dermochelys coriacea, assembly GCF_009764565.3. Taxonomy (NCBI): domain Eukaryota; kingdom Metazoa; phylum Chordata; order Testudines; family Dermochelyidae; genus Dermochelys; species Dermochelys coriacea. The sequence goes on from NC_050069.1 coordinate 77,936,668, forward strand.
ACAAAAAATTCAGTTGCCTATTTTAATATAATTGACCATTATGGAGGCTGGTCCAGGCAGATTTCCTTAGTTAATACTTTCCCTCAAACTTTTTTGTATGTGCATGTGAAATACACAAAGAACTAATTCCAGTTTTATGAAGTAGGCAATATCTAGTATCTTCAATTTCTTTCTAAAGTGACTTATCTTAAAATCATCTGCATCTTGTATTGCAACCTGTTAATTTTTTATTATTATTATTTTTGGAAAAAACAAATCACCCCCCCCCCCACCGCATACTCGTTAGCGTCTACGTTTTGAGATGACCGTCAATTAAAGTAGCTTTAAAACTTAAAATCTTTGTAGATTGCTAGGTTATACTGTAAATAGCTTGCGCATATTGGGCATCACAGACTGAAATACCACTTACTCTATTAAATATTTCTAGCATCTTTAAGAAAGAAAAAATGTCTAATTAGAACAGTGTCTCAAATTTAGAGTGATTAAAGGTGTTGGCCACAATGGTGCTAGGAAATAAGGAGACGTTACCATTGTTAGGGTGGTATGAGCCCATTTCTGTCCTTGTTTTGCAGCTATGCATCCTTAAATGCTTTAACATAAACAAATTTTTTCATGTGGTAATCCAGTGGGTTACTATAATAAATTTGGTAGTTTTTGCCTAAATTTTTCCATAGGTCAATAGAAATGCCATCATTAGGACTACTGTTATCTTAATCCTATCAGTTTATCCCTTCCTTCATACTTTTTTCTCCTCTGCTTGTTTCCTTTTAGTCTGTTACTGTCATCTCTCTTTCCTGTCTGATCTCTTCTCTAGCTTCTAACTTTTCTTTTTGTCTTCCTTTCTCCCACCCCTTCTTAGTAGGGAATAAGCGGTTACTGCCAAATAGTAGCAGTTACATCTAGTCAGTTTCCCTTTGCACACCTTCGAGGTCAAGTGTTTCTGCACTGGCATTCTGTTATGTTGGCTGCCACTCTGTCTCTGCTGCGAACTGCTATACAAAGTGTGCCTGGGAAAGTAGTAGACACAGCCGTTGGGAAGCATTTTGTAGATGCTGATGTGAGATTTGCGAGCAATTTATGTGGCAGAAAACTTTGTAGAAAAGTTTTGTAGAAACTTGCAAACTACACTTCTTCTGTTCTACAACTTTTGTCTGACAGAAAATCTGTGAACACTGTGTTTTTAAGAAAGTGATTCAAGAAAGCTACTTCCAGTTTGAGACAAACTGACTATATTTGAGATGTTCTGTTTCAGAGCTGACTCAGTATATGAAGAAATGAAGCAGAGATATGGAACTCAGGGTTGCTATTACTTAAAATAAATTCTCGAGGATCTAACAGGGAAGCAGATGAACAAATACCAGATCCTTGGAGTCAGTATCTCCAGAAAAACAGTATCCAAACCCAGGTATGTGTTCAAAAATGTTTGAAACCTACACTGTAATGACTATTGTAATCACGTTGGCTAACTTTTTGTTTCTACAATTTTGTCATGGCTCTGTATTAGAAGTGCTATTCCTGTGGGAATTGTGCCATGATTGATCATTCATCAGGGTATTCCCAAACACAACAGCATAAGATTGATTTTCCTCCTACCCCCAAAAAACAAAACAAAAAACCAACAACCCACAACTATTTTTGTTTCTGAGGGCATTAGGTCAATATTCATTTAGAGGACTTTTTCTTATGTACCACTTAAATTTATAAATCGATTATTGTAATAGTAGAATCCTTGAGCACCAAGAGAAATAATCTCTATGCTTTGTGAATTTCTCCAGTTATTCTTGGCCTCCAGCTCCAGGTAGTTAACAGCGTAAGCGCTTTACACATGCTTGCTTTCTCAAAGTTTCCTCAGGCTAACTTTCTTCCCCTCAGTTTAAGATTTTGAAAGTGTTTTAGGAAATGAGGGAATAAAAAGAGGCCAAGAGGAAACAAGTAAGTGCTTCTTTAGTGATGAGGTCTTGAAACCAGTCTGATGGGGTCTGTCTGCCTTTGATGTCAGGACTTTTAATAGTGGTGCATGTCAGTCTCTGAAGTATTTAGCATCCTCTTTGTCACAAGTCTGTTGAGAAGCAGATCTCTACAGCTAAAGAACCTTTGATGCAGAGGGGTCCTTGCACTGAAAACAGCTCCTCTCCTTTGGGGATGTGACTCACCTTTCCCTGCTCTATGTTCACTTTGATTAAAATGTATTGGGGAGTCCCTCTCCAATTGCTGCTAAATATATGGTGGCACTTGAAATTTAACGGACTTGTTGTCAAAGCCACTCTCTGCCACTGAAGGCTGAAGTTGTTCCTACTTTCTCTGCTCTATTTGATATAACTTCTCTAAATATTTGATGATTTTCTAATGAGCTAACTTGGAGAGGTGCAGCTGTCATGAATTTTGGACCTTTTCTGAACCTCTCATCTGCTCCTGATTCTCTGACTTTGTTTACACTTCCAGGCAATTTCTCAAAGCTTTAAGAGTTAGCTGTTGAGAAGCTAACTTGTAAGAGGAGCATCCATTTAAAATATGGTTTGACACTGCTTCCGAAAATGTAATATCTGAATAATCAAATTGCTGTGGGAAGAATGGACAGGAATTACTAATTTGCAAACAGCTTTTTAAAAACTGGCTGTACTAATGCTCTTTGTTTTTCCTGGTAGGAATCTTATGATGATGGTCCATATACTGTAATATCAAATAAAAATGCTGCCCACTTAATATCTGATGGCTTAGATAATGACATCCAAGGTATTTTTGTAACTTTAATTTTTGTTCAAAATTATAATGTTAATGTAGGCATGTAAATGTAAAGTAAATATAAATGTCATTTATCTTGTCTCCGTATAATCTCCTTGGGGCAGGGATCATGTCTTAGTATGTTTGTACAGTGCATAACACAGTAGGCCTTGATTCTGATTGTGTCTCGGTACCTACTGTATTATAACATTAAACAATGTTTGCTGGATTCAACACTTCCTGCACAATTGTAGTTGGTATAACTAAATTTTAAGAGTTGATATTTGGTATTCCACAAGTGTATTCTAGGGGTGTGACGAAATTCTGGCAATCCAAAACTGCAATTGTTAAATTTGGAACTCCTTTCTTGGAAAGTTTATTGGTTGTAATGATGTTTAAATATAGAATAACACCTGGAAGAATCATATTATGACAGGGCCTGACAAAATGGTGTCTACAAAGGACAATAGTTTAACTAATCTCTTAGAATTGTGTCACAGAGTAGATTTCCAAAAGGCCTTTGTCAAGGTCTTGCACAATAGTCTGCTAAACAATTGAAGTAGTCATGGTGTGAGAGGCAAACTATTGTCGTGGATCAAAAAACAGGCTGATAAATGGAAAGTAAAGAGTAGGATTAATTGGCCATTTTTTGTCATAGCAAGAAGTTAACAGGGTGCCTTAAGTTCTGTACTTGGTTCCCTGTTTTATATACATTTATTATCTGGAAAGGGTAGTGAGTGATGAGGTACCAAATGTACGATTAGAGTTATTTAGGTTAGTAAGGACAAGAGAGGACTCTGAGGAACTTCAAAGAAACCTGAGCAAACTGGGGGGAATGGGCAATATGATGGCAAATGAAATTAAGTGCCAGTAATGCAAACCAATTCACACTCGCATGGTCTTAAATTTTAACTATAAGAAAGGGACCTGGGTTTCCCCTGCAGACCTTTGCTTTGTGTGCGGCTGTGATCAGATAAACAAACAAAATGTAAGTTGTACAAGAAACGGGATGGTAAAGAATACAAAGAATATTATGCCTTTATATACATTGGGTGGTATGGCCTCATCTGGACTACTGCATGCCTTACTGGTCACCCCATCTCAAAGAACATTGCAGATCTAGAGGGATATCAGAAATGTGGTGAATAACAAAGAGCACTGGAAAAAACTCTCATTAGAAGAGTGAAAAGTTTGGGATTGCTTACTTTAGAAAGGAGACAAATAAGAGGGAACATGAAATTGTATACAATAATGCATAGTCTGGAAAAGAGAGATTGAGATTTTCTGCTCTCCTTGTCTCAGAACACAACAAGGGGTCATTCAGTGAAATTAAAAAGTGAGACATTTAAAACCGATAAAATGCTTTTTCATACAATATGAAATTAAACTGGAACACAGTTTCAGGAAGTTGTAGAGCCCAAGAACAAGATTTAAATAAGGATTAGTCACTTGCATGGAAATCAAGGATGTTCAGAATTATCAATAACAATTTGTGGAAGGGATAGTAAACCTCATGCATCAGGATTTTAGACATTTTCTAAGTACTAGAAATTAGGATGGGACCTAATGTGATGCGAGAGGCAGCTTACTTTGCATAGTCATAAAGTTTAAGACCAAAAGCGTTCACCAGAACATCTAGTCACGTTTGCTGTGTATCACAGGACACCAGTGCCACCCAGCATCGCCCAATGTGAACCCAACAACCAAAATTAGACTGAACTATTACAAGTCACAGGAGACTAGAATAGGAGGGACCAAGATCCATCAGTACCCAAGGCCCTCTCAATAGCAGGAAATGATTGAGAGATACCCAGATCAGTGGTTCTCAAACCATGGGCCGCTTGCGTGGCCCAGCTGTGTGCTAAAAAAAATTCAGATTCCCGCTTATTGCCTCACACCTTGGTCCCTGCAGGGGGCCAGGCCAGGGTCAGCTGATGGGAGATGGTGCCACGGAGTCCTGCTGGAGCACTCCCTGCCAGCAGGAAAGGCAAAGCAGCCCCCTGTGGTAGGGGAGGAGCTCAGGCGGCAGTCAGCCAGCAGCCTACTGCTTCCTCCCTCCCCGCTCTGCAGGGACGCACTGAGAGTGCTGCTGCCAGGGGGAGCACTGCCTCCTCGCTTCTTGGTGTCCATGCCTGGAGAAATTGCGGGGGGGTGGGGGGAGGGATTCACAATTACCTTGCAGTGATCAACAGCCCAGAACAATCCTGACTATTGTACAGTAACAGATTGATTGATCTCCTCCCACCCCCCCACCTCCTCTCCCAAGTATTGTATATCATGGGCACTGGTATTATGTACTGTGTGAATGTGGCCACATAGCACCATAGGTGTTGGAGCTAAGGTGCTGGGGGTGTGGCAGCACCACCTGGATTGAAGTGGTTTCCATCATATACGGGGTTTACAGTTTGGTTCAATGGCTCTCAGCACCCCTACTGTACAAATTGTTCCAGGACCCCTGCATAACACCTAGAGAGTCTTATATGCGGCCCACAATGGTAATAGGTTCAGAACCACTGATCCAGATAATCCTGGCAAGTGACCCTGCACCCACAAGCTGCAGAGAGAGCCAAAACTCCCCAAGGTCTCTGCCAATCTGAGCTGGGGCAAAATTCCTTCTTGACCCTATATACATCAGTCAGCTAAACCCTGGACTATGTGAACAAGAACCAGCTAGCCAAGCACCTGAGAGAGGGAGAGAATGCTCAGTGCCACCTCAGAGCCCAGGCCCTTTCTGGCCAGTGTCCCATCTCCACCATAGCCATCCCTGAGCCTTTCTGACCCCTGCAGGTGGCTGGCTGAAAGCCTGAAGCATGAGTTCGGGGAACATAAAACCTAAACTGGAAGTGAGCCCCAGGGCTCCTGAGCCCTGCTCCCTGTCATACAATCACATTCTTAATCACACCTGCCTATTGTGGGTTTCTTGCATCTTCTTTTGAAACATCTGATGTCGTTCACTGTTGAAGACAGGATGTTGGAGTAGATTAAACCCTCAGGGCTGATCCAGTAGAGCAATTCCTATCTCAGCTTCTAAATGTTAAATTAATTTTCTGTAGTTCAGAATATTTTTTTGAGTATTGTTGCTATCAGTGCATGCGCTTGAGGTATGTGTTGTGCTACAGTCTGGAACCTTCTGGCAAGTGGTGATCATTGAGGGGCTATCTAGACTCCTTCAATCATGGAGCATTCCTGGTGAGATTATATAAAGAGGCATTTCCCCCATGAACCCTCTTTTTATTCATTAACCATGTAACGCTGGAATTTCTCCAGTATGTCAGCTTGTTGGCAGTTTCCTTTTTTTTAGAGCAGGCTTTGTATATATCTGGATTAGAGTAGGAGTTAAAAAAACTAAACAAAAAACCTTGTTCCAATGGAAGGTGCTGGAAGTGGACTCGTGGTTTTTTTTTTTTTTGGGTTTTTTTGAGTATCCTAGACTATCAAGGTTGGAAGGGTCCTGAGGAGGTCATCTAGTTTCAACCCCCTGCTCAAAGGCAAGACCAATCCCCAACTAAATCATCCCAGCCAGGGCTTTGTCAAGATTCACCACCTCCCTAGATAACCCATTCCAGTGCTTCACCACCCTCCTAGTGAAGTGTTTCCTAATATCCAACCTAACCCTCCCCCACTGCAACTTGAGACATTACTCCTTGTTCTGTCATCTGCTACCACTGAGAACAGACTAGATCCATCCTCTTTCTGGAATCCCCTTTCAGGTAGTTGAAAGCAGTTATCAAATCCCCCCTCATTCTTCTCTTCCGCAGACTAAACAACCCCCAGTTCCCTCAGCCTCTCCTCATAAGTCATGTGTTCCAGTCCCCTAATCATTTTTGTTGCCCTCCTCTGGACTCTTTCCAATTTTTTCACATCCTTCTTGTAGTGTGGGGCTCAAAACTGGACACAGTACTCAAGATGAGGCCTCACCAATGTCGAATAGAGAGGAATGATCACGTCCTTCGATCTGCTGACTATGCCCCTAATTATACAGCCCAAAATGCCATTGGCCTTCTTGGCAACAATGGCACACTGTTGACTCCTATCCAGCTTCTCATCCACTGTAACCCCTAGGTCCTTTTCTGCAGAACTGCTGCCAAGCCATTCGGTCCCTAGTCTGTAGCGGTGCATGGGATTCTTCCGTCCTAAGTGCAGGACTCTGCACTTGTCCTTGTTGAACCTCATCAGATTTCTTTTGGCCCAATCCTCTAATTTGTCTAGGTCCCTCTGTATCCTATCCCTACCCTTCAGCATATCTACCTCTCCTCCCAGTTTAGTGTCATCTTCAAACTTGCTGAGGGTGCAATCCACGCCATCCTCCAGATCATTAATGAAGATATTGAACAAAACTGGCCCCCAAGACTGACCCATGGGGCACTCCAATTGATACTGTCTGCAAACTAGACATGGAGCCATTAATCACTACTCGTTGATCCCCACGATCTAGCCAGCTTTTTATCCACTTTATAGGCCATTCATCCAGTCCATACTACTTTAACTTGCTGGCAAGAATACTGTGGGAGACCATGTCAAAAACTTTGCTAAAGTCAAGGAATAACATGTTCATTGCTTTCCCCTCATCCACGGAACCAGTTACCTCATCATAGAAGGCAATGGATTAGTCAGGCATGACTTGCCCTTGGTGAATCCATGCTGATGTTCCCGATCGGTTTCCTCTCCTCTAAGTGCTTCAGAATTGATTCCTTGAGGACCTACTCCATGATTTTTCCAGGGACTGAGGTGAGGCTGACTGGCCTGTAGTTCCCTGGATCCTCCTCCTTCCCTTTTTTTGAAGATGGGCATTACATTAGCCTTTTTGCAGTCATCCGGGACCTTCCCCACTCACCATGAGTTTTCAAAGATAATGGCCAATGCCTCTGCAGTCACATCCACCAACTCCTTTAGCACCCTTGGATGCAGCAGATCTGGTCCAATGGACTTGTGCTCATCCAGCTTTTCTAAATAGTCCCGAACCACTTCTTTCTCCACAGAGGGCTGATCACCTCCTCCCCATGCTGTGCTGCCCAGTGCAGTAGTCTGGGAGCTGACCTTGTTCGTGAAGACAGAGGCAAAAAAAGCATTGAGTACATTAGCTTTTTTCACATCCTCTGTCACTAGGTTGCCTCCCTCATTCAGTTAGTGGCTCACACTTTCCTTGACTTTCTTCTTGTTGCTGTCATACCTAAAGAAGCCCTTCTTGTTACTCTTAACATCTCTTGCTAGCTGCAACTCCAAGTGTGATTTGGCCTTCCTGATTTCACTCCTATGTGCCTGAGCAATATTTTTATACTCCTCCCTGGTCATTTGTCCAATCTTCCACTTCTTGTAAGCTTCTTTTTTGTGTTTAAGATCAGCAAGGATTTCACTGTAAAGCCAAGCTGGTCTCCTGCAATATTTACTATTCTTTCTACACGTCGGGATGGTTTATCCCTTCACCTCAATAAGGATTCTTCAAAACACAGCCAGCTCTCCTGGACTCCTTTCCCCCTCATGGTATTCTCCCAGAGGATCCTGCCATCAGCTCCCTAAGGGAGTCAGTCTGCTTTTCTGAAGTCCAGGGTCCATATTCTGCTGCTCTCCTTTCTTCCTTGTGTCAGGATCCTGAACTCGACCATCTCGTAACTTTGGTTGTAGGAGCTGTTCTAATCTTGTGACTAACTCAGGAAAAAAAAAAATCTGGATGTCCATCTTAGAAAAACTTCCCAGACTTAAACCTTTTGTATCTGATGCTTGGATGAAGGACACTTACCTATATGATGCTCAACTTCTTTAAGTTCTTTAACCAGGTCCACAAGAGTTGGGACTTGTGTTCCAATCCATACTTATGGAAAAAGCCCTTAAAGCTTCTAATGCAGATTCAGGGTCATAACAAGCTTCAGGGCCTTGCTGAAATACTAATATCTGGCTGTCTCTGAATCTGGTGCCAAAAGGGTGTAGATGGTTTAGTTCAGAGATCTCAAACTCAAATCACCACAAGGGCCACATGAGGACTAGTACCTTGGCCCGAGGGCCGCATCACTGAAGCCTAAGATATGTTATAGTAGCCCTACAGAATAGAAATGCTGGGGCAGATTCTCAGCTGGTGTAAATAGCCATAGCTCCACTGACTTCCACTGAACTCTGACAATTTACACCAGCCAGTGATGTGCCGAGCTGTATGCAGTGTTAATGTTTTAGCCCTAAGGTCTAAAATTGTCCCTCTGGCTCCCAACCTGAGGCCTTGTTGGAAATAGCTCTGAGAACCAGACCACAGGATTTGAAAAGTAAGTGACTGGAAGAGTAATCAAAAAGCAGAATGAAAATGACTGAGAGAATGGGAAGAGACAGAATGAGGGAAACTCACTGACATGGGGGAAGAAAAGAATTGAGTCATATATATAAAGAAGAAAGTTCCTGTCCTGTTCCACAGAACAGACAGATTTAAATTAACTAACATCATTCACAAGAATGACTCCATTTACCTCCTTCGTACCGCTGCCCCAAGAATCTCCTCCCCCAGTGAGTAGCTCAGACATGTCAGTGCAAATTATATTCTTTTACATCCCCCCCCTAAATTACTGCTGAAGAAATGCTAAATGTAGCTGTGCTGCAAGGATCCATTAATTCATATTTTACCTCTTCCCCTGCCCGGCCCTGCCTCTTCTCTGCCTCCTCCTCTGAGCACGCCGTGACCCTGCTCCTCCCCCTCCCTTCTGGAAAGTCCTAAGCACCACCAAACAGCTGTTTGGCGTCGGGAAGCACTGCGAGGTAGTCATAGGAGCAGGGACGCAGTGCGCGGGGGGAGGTGGGGCGGGGGTGAGGTGAGCTTCCAGATTTTTCCTGTGGGTGCTCCAGCCCTGACTTGTATATAATTTTTTTTTTTTTTTTGGAGTTGAGAGACTGAGAGCAGAATACACAATGATTTCTTGGAGTCCCATGCTTTTAAGAAATCCTAAAAGTGCTTTTAGTAAGAATTCATTGCCAGAGTTTGATCGTTGTCAGATAAAGGGCAAGGCCTGTCAATCCCTGTTAAAGTTTTATCTACCACAAGGGAACAATAGACACACCAGTCTGTTGTGATTTCCAAGATGATGTGGTGGATTAATTCTCAGTGTTTGCAGAAGGGTTACTTCTGGATTGATACCTATTTTTCTATAGTTTAAAGGATGGATTGGAGCACTCATCTAAACCAGCTAACTACTCATAAATGTTAGCTCTTTAAAGGCTTGGTACTGTTCTTAAATCTCCCAGGAGTGGAGCTCTTTACTGACCATACATAGAGAAATGATGGTTACACAGCTGAAATTGGAGGGGTTTTGAGTGACTATTTATTTATTTATTTATTTATATAAAAATTCCAAACAAACCACCTCAATCCACATGCTTCCCCAGCCTCCACGCTGGAAAACAAGGTCTACTCTATATTCTGAGATATGATCTTGCATCATTTTGTCTGAAATGATCAATTGCTTGAGGAAGTTAGTGAACAGGAGCAGCCAACAGGGAAGTTTTGCAAGGGAGTTCAAGTCAAAGAAGTGCAACCATGTGACCCTTGGGTGAGTGTGTTGTTTTGTTTTTTGTGCCTGCCGTGCGCCTGCTTGATGGACATTTATAGTGTGGTCTGTTCTGGGGACCATGTGCTAAGGGAAGCATCCTGCTAGGCTAGGTTGAGAGTTTACTAACAAGGCTTTAGCCTGCTCTTTTCAATGCAAGCAACTCATGGTCCTCAGAGGCAGAGTATGGGTTCTTGAGACCAGAATGCTGAACTGGAGGAGCTAAGGTAGATAGAGAGGTACATGTATGAGACTTTCAGGGACACGGTAAGTGGTCCCACCCCTTTGTACTGTTGAGGATGATTAGTTTTGAGGAAGGAGCCCCTCAAGGTGGAGGGAAATGATCTCATAGTTGGGACCCTGCTTCCAGATGTCATAGTATCCTCTTGCACTGAGAATGCCCCTCTGGAGGAGGGGACCCTATTATTAGGAAGAGAGAGGTAATAGTACTGAGGGATTCATTATTAGAAATATAGATAGTTGGGTTTGTGAATTATCTGCTGGGTGCCACATGGTGAATTGCCTGCTGGGTGTGGAGGGTTGCAGACTTCGAGACATCTAGGTAGACTGTGCAGAGTAATGGGGAGGAGATGGTGGTTGTGGTGTATATATAGGTATCAATGACATAGGAAGAGGTAGGAGAGAGCTCCTGGAGGCCAAATTTAGGTTAAGTAAGTGTAGTCCAGGACCTCCATGGTAGTATTCTCTGAAATGCTTCCATTTCCATTCGGGGAGCCAGTATGACAGGCAGAACTGCAGAGTCTCAATGAGTGGATGAGACCAATGGTTTCAGGAGGAAGGATTTAGGTTTATTAGGAATTGTGGAACCTTTTGGGAAAGGGGGAACATATTCAGGAGGGATGGACTCCACTTAAACCAAAATGGAACTAGATGGCTGGCAGGTAAAATTTATCAGAGTTTTTAACAAGTTTCCCCTAGCCTAATGGGGAAAGCTGACACAGTTTGGACAGATCCATCCGTAAGGGAGAATTTATTAAAGGGGTACTCTTTATCCTAGTAAAGAGGAGAGGATAGAAGTTGATGAAATGAGTGTCATTCAATTACTGCACATGAAGCCAGACACTAAATATTGACAGATTTTTATAGCGCTTGTATACAAATGCGAGAAGTCTAAATACTAAGCTGGGTGAACTCAAGCGCCTGGTATTAATGAGGGTATCTATATAATCATCACAGAAACTTAGTGGAATGATGATGATCAATGGAACATGGTATACCAGGGTACAAAATATATACGCATGACAGAATAGATCATGCTGGTGGGGGCACTAGGTGAAAAAAAGCATAGAATCAAATACAGTAAAAATATGAAATGAATCAAACTGTATTATAGAATCTCTATGGATAGATATTCCATGCTTGAATAATAAAAAACATAGCAGTAGGAATATACTACTCACCACCATACCAAGATGGTGGTGGTAATTGTGAAATGCTCAAGGAGAGGGAGAGGTTACAAAAACAAACGCCAATAATAATGGGAGAATCGGCTATCTCCATATTGACCAGAAACATGTCTAGACACCATAAATGACGGCTTCTTGGATAAATTAGTCCTGGAACTTCACAGGGAAGAGGGCAATTCTTGATTTAGTCCCAAGTGGCGCACACAATCTTGTCCAAGAGTCATTAGCTAAACTGCTTAGTAATAGCAACCATAATGTAATTAAATTTAACATCCTTGTAGGGAAAAGTGCCAAAGAAACCCACCACAGTAGCATTTAACTTCAAAAAGTGGGAACTATAAAAAATGAGGAAAACTTTTAATTTTGTTTACTAGCAACAGTCACAAGATTGAAATGCCCTGCAAACTGCATGGGGACTATTTAAAAACACCATAACATAGGCTCAGATTAAATGTGGCTAAATAAACAAAACCAAACAAAAGGACCAAAAAAATGCCACTATGACCAAACAGAGTACAAGAGATTCTTAGAGGCCAAAACCCCAAAAGGCATCTTTTTAAAAATTGGAGTCAATCCCAGTGAAGAAAATAGACAGACAGCATAAATTCTGCCAGGTCAAGTGTAAAAGTTTTTAAGCTGACCAAAAAAGAATTTGAAGAGCAACTAGCAAACACACAAATGAACGTGAAAAAAATTAAGTACATCAGAAGCAGAAAGCCTGCCAAACAATCAATGGGGCCACTAAACGATCAAGATGCTAAAGGAACATTCACAGAAAACAAGATTGTTGGGGAGAAGCTAAATTAAATCTTTGCGTAAGTCTTCACTGCAGAGAACATGAAGGAGATTCACATACCCTCAGTTTTGTCGCCTAAACAGAATGGCTTGGAACTGTCCCAGATTGAGATGTCAGTAAAGGAGGTTTGGGAACAAATTGATACATTAAAACAGTCATAAGTCACCAGGACCAGATGGTATTCACCCAAGAGTTCTGAAGGAACTCAAATATGAAATTGCAGAACTACTAACCGTGGTATGTAATCTATCACTTAAATCAGCCTCTGTACCAGATGACTGGAGGATGGCTAATGTAACAACGATTTAAAAAAAAGTCTCCAGAGGCTATCCTGGCAATTATAGGCCGATAAACCTAATTTCTGTATCAGGCAAATTGGTTCAAACTATAGTAAAGAACAGAATTATCAGACACCTAGATGAATACTTATATGAAAACAATACAATGGCTCGGTCTCTGAGGCTTTCCAGATTCATAGCAGAGTTAAGCAAGGTTGTGTACTTGTCCCACCTCTGTTTGGGATCTTCTCATTGCTACTGAAACAAGCTTTGGTTCCTCAACTGAGGGGATCTACTCACACACAAGATCTGATGGCAAAGCTGTTCAATCTTGCGAGTTTCAGATCTAAAACAAAGACTTGAGGCCCTTATCCAACACCTCCTCTTTGCCGCTGACGCAGCATTTACAACCCACACAGAAGCTCCTCTTCAAAGCCTAATGGATAGTTTTTCCAAAGCCTGCCAAGACTTTGGGCTTACTATAAGCCTAAAAAAGACTGACATAATATGACAAGGAGTTGAGGAAACACCATCCATGAAGACTCAACCATTATGAACTTGAAGTGGTAAATGAGTTCACATACCTGGGGTCCACTATCACAGTCAACCTTTCACTTGAAACAGAATTCAACATCCACATTGGAAAAGTCACCACAACGGTGTCTAGACTGAACAAGAGGGTATGCAAAACAACAAATTAACAGACACAGATCTTTGTGCATGTGTATCAGCACACTTTTGTATGGGAGCAAGATGTGGACCTTTTTTTCTCATCGGGAAAAGAGGCTCAACAGCTTTCATATGCGTTGTCTTTGTTGAATCTTTGGGATCTCCTGGAGGGACAGTCACCAACACTGAGTTGTTCAAACAGGCCAGCATATACCCAGCATGCAAACACTCCTCAAACAGATATGCCTCCGCTGGCTTGGGCATGTATGCCAAATGAGTGATGGGCGCATCCCAAAGGATATCCTCTATGGTGAATTGGCCGTCTTGGAAAAAGGCCCAAAGGATGCCCCAAATTGTGTTTCAAGAATGTCTGCAAGTGAGACCTCAAAGAAATGGACATGGATGTGGACAAATGGGAATATCACACTCAAGACCACAGCCTTTGAAAACAAGAGCTTAACAAAGGTCTCCGGAGTTACGAGAGGAAGCAGTCCAGTTTAGCAGTGGAGAAAAGAGCTCGCAGAAGGCAGAGCCCAAATGGTTGAAACATTTGCCTTTAAATGTGACAGATGTGGCAGAGATTGTGGGTCTCTTCAGACATGTTTGTGGCTGCCATAAAACTGAGTAAATTCTTTACCTCTCAGGGGCGCATACCTGTGATCTCTAGAGACTGAAGGATGCCTACTACTAGAATACGATAGGTTGGGGAAGAGTAAACACGACTTTTTTATAAAGGGAAATCATGCCTCGCCAAACTACTAAAATTCTCTGAGGGAGTCAAAAAGCATGTGGACAAGAACGATCCGGTTTGTATAGTGTACCTGGACATTTAGAAAGTCTCTGACAGGGTCCCTCACCAAAGGCTCTTGAACAAAGTAAGCAGTTGTGAAATAAGTGATTGAAAAGTGAAACATTTGCAGATAATACAAAATTACTCAAGATAGTTAGTTAATTTCAAAGCTGATAGCAAGCCAGTACAAAGGGATCCTCACAAGACTGGGTGACAAATGGCGGATGAAATTCAATAAGTGCAAAGCAATGCAGATTGGAAAACATCATCCCAAGTATCCACAAAATGATGGTCTAAATTAGCTGTTACCATTCAAGAAAGAGATCTTGCTGTCATTGGGATAATTCTCTGAAAACCTCTGCTCAGTAGCAGTGGCAGTCAAAAAGTTAACTATGTTAGGAACCATTAAGAAAGATCAATAATAAGACATATCATCATGCCACTATATAAATCCGTGGCTCTGAGATGAATCCATCTCAGAAAAGACATTTAGAATTGAAAAAGGTGCAGAGAAGGGCAACACAATGATTAGGGGTGTGGAGTGGCTTCCATTTGAGGAGAGATTAAAGACGGGGATTGTTCAACGTAGAATAGAGATGACTAAAGGACCATATGATAGAGGTCTATAAAATCATGAATAGTATGGAGAAAAATGAATTAGGAAGTTTTACTCTTATTTACTCCTTCACATTACGCAAGAACTAGGGGTCATCCAATGAAATTAATAGGCAGCCAGTTAAAATAACCCAAACATAATGTACGGTCAACCTGTGGAACTGTTTTGAGGGGATGTTGTGAAGGCAAGAATATAACTGAGTTCAAAAAAGAATTAGATAAGTTCAGGGAGATTAGGTCATCAATTACTATTCGCAAGATGTCAGACACGCAACCCAAAGTTCTAGATGTCCTAAACCTCTGACTCTTGGAAGCTGGGGATGGATCATTCAATAATTGACCAGTTCTGTTCATTCCTTCGAAGCATCTGACCACTGACTACTGTCAGAAGACAGGATGCTGAGCTAGAGATCTGACCCAGTAGGAACATTCTTATGTTCTTAAATCACTTTGCTCCTTCCTCTCCCATCATGGCCATAGCTTTCAAGGAGGGTTCTAGATCTTGTGCAATGGGCTCTATTGACAATTTAGTCAATTCACAGTTTAGGAGAAGAGCTTTCATTTTACAAGTTAGCACAACTAATTACGGTGATAATCATATGTTAAATGCATTTGTAACACAAGCATTTAACAAGCTTTGAATAGGGGAAGTTTAGAGTAAGCATATGTGTAACAGGCTATAAACACAAGCTTGTAAAGATTACTTAAAATCTAAATTTTTGTTTTCAGGAATAACTGAATGCACAGCTAGTGAAATAGAACCTTTTATTTTCAGTAGATGGTTTATCAAATAACTTTAAGGCTCACCCTCTTCAACTGGATCATCTCAGTGATACTAGTACGAGTTTTGATGCCACTGATTACATAAAGACTGCTTCGTCACTGCATGAATCAAAGAAGACAAGTTCTGGGACTCCTCATGGTGCATGTTTAACGCTCACAGATCATGATCGAATTAGACAATTCATACAGGAGTTCACGTTTAGGGGGCTTTTGCCACATATAGAGAAACCAATTCGACAGCTTAATGATCAGGTAAGTCGCTCAGTAAAACAATTTTGGCCTACTTAATGAAATGTTGGTGCCCTGAAGTTTTTGTAGCATGGATCTGGTCATCCGAAAGACTTATCTAAATAGGGTTATGTCCCCTCCATATCTGTTAATTATTTTTTAATATTCAGTCTGATGTCCCCATCAAATTATCAGTGGTTGGTGCTTTATCAGTGTGTGTAACTAAAACATGAATGTGAAACACCATGGCTTTCATAGTACTGTCAGTGTTTGGTACCTGCATGTTTGGAAAAAATAATAAAAGGAGGCTTTTTAATATTTTAATCTATAACTTCCAATAGTCTGTTTAACTCTAGGTTAAAAACACTTTATCTGATTTTGGACAGCGCAATGCATCAACAGACACTATTTCCCTTCATCCAACTTAAACTGAAAATAAGTCCTGTAAATTTTAACCCGTGACTCAACTTGTGGCATGATGTAAAATCATGCCAAAGCATCTATTTGTACACCAGCAACTGTGTGTGATAGCATAGCTGTAATATAATTTAGGATTACTTTAGCAAGCCAGTAATTCTCCACTAACAGAGCATATGCCTCAGCTGTGAGGTACTTTTAGACACTATGGTATTTTTTTTCCTCAGGCTTTTGACTTCTCCAACACAAACGAATGCTCAATAACGATGATGACCAAAAACCATTTTACTTTCATCTGTGACTGACCAAAATATTGTGCCCCTTCCTGTTTTGCTTTGAACTGGTCACAGGTTTCCAGGCTTCCTTTCAGCTTTTACCTAGTAGTGATTCCACCTCTGTCAGAAATAGAGGGACATGTACAACTGACACAGTGCAGCAGCTTTCTTGCTTATTAAGACAAATTCACAGTAGCCACATTTTTCAAGTGCTTGCTCTCTTCTCCTAATATTCAAATGTCTCCATGGGATTGGATCTAGCTACTTGATAAGTGCTTCTCCCTCTGCATCCATTACTCCCATGATGTACATGGGAAGTGTTGAACAACAGGAGGCAGCTCACATACCGGAGCAGAACTTCCACAGGAGCTGAATCTAGAGCATGAGGTTACTCTCAGAAATCAGAGTAACTAGATCTCGCTGCCTTGGGAACCAACTTGCACACCTCCTCTTTAGAATTCTGTCTCTCAAAGGAGCAAAGATATTACGGTGATGAGGACCATATGAATACCGAATAGATTAAGGTCTGTACGCACAATAATCAAGTTACTTCTCTTGCTTGCTGGGAAGGAATAAGGGCTTGCATTTTTGTTTTTTTAGATACTTGGGAGTCCCTTAATCCTGCGATAAGGACCACAAGTACTTGAAGATTCCTCCCACATAACCTAGGATACTGTTGCATGAGCACAAACTACTTCACAAGTAGCTAAAAGCATCTGTGCCTTAATGCAGCTATACAAGGGGTTGGAGCGTACAATCTTACCTTTGTAACACCTGATGTCTTGATGCTAAACCGTGGCCATTGTATTGTTCTTTTAAGTTTAATTTCTTTAGAAATATTGCTCATCTCCAAACCTTTCTTTTGCACTCCATTGATTAAGTCCTGTGATTAAGCTCAAGAGTTAGTTCATGATTCACAGAATGACCTCACTGCACACTATGTGGTGGGGACCTTTGGCAGGTTAGCGGAGAAGGGTGTGTTGCCCGTTAAGGTGACTAGAGAGCCAATGTGTTACCTGCAAAGTGGAAGCAGTCTATTCCAGGTCAGGATGGGGATGCTAACCTATTCCCCCTCAAGGTGACTGGAAGGTGTGTGTGGGGGGGCTATTTGTGCCCATGTCTGGGCAATGAAAGCCCTCTTTTCACTGGGACAGTCTGAGCAGCACCCCCATTCCCAACCATGAAAGTAGTTGAAATACAGGGTTTCATCATGATCTTCAGAGGGCATTAAGGTAGTTGTTCCTTTCTCAGGTCGGGTGGGGAAGAGGGAAATTAATCTTTCTCCTGACCAATCTGGTGGTGAAGGTAAAGTCGGATTTTTTTTTGCCTTCCCCACAGTGGATTGGGGCTTGAAGGGGGCCAAAAACAAAAGGGGGTGTACGTTGTGATGTCTCACAACTCCTTATGTAAGTATGGGGCAGGTCCAATGCAGGTATCCATAGAGAGTGGATATGATGATCAGATAAAATGGATTGGCAAAAGATTTTAAAAGCTTTTTTTTAACCTGTGGAAGTGGTGGTGGGGAATTCAGGGTTCCTGTGGACTGGTAAGCTGGGAGTCAACCCTCCTCCTCCTCCTCTATAGGGCCCCCCCGTCATCCAAGGGATGTGGGGGCAAGGTCTCAGCAGTTGGTTTGTTGTGGACCAGGATGGTTGAGGAGGAGGGATGCCAGCAGCCCTACATGTAAATGATAGGAATTACCTGCGCTGTACACTTTATCTCCCAGGTACTCCCAGACATTTAGGAATAAGTTGCAGGCCCATTAAACAACATCCAGTGTCTCTAGTCCTCTTTTTCCGGCATTGCCGGACAAAGGCATACATTTAAAAAAATGTATTTATTTGTAAGGCAAAATAGATTTAAACTTTTTAAGGCTGTGAAAGGAAATGGGATGCTCTTCACTTCACATGAAAGAAACAAGCAAACTAAATCTTTCCCCCAATTTAGAAAAGGTTTAAACTTTTGTGGGAAAATTTCCTGCTGGTGCAGCTCACAAGTGGGAAAGTCTCTGGAAAAGGCAGCTGCAACTACCAGCATTTAACCCTGTTCGAAAGTAGGGCTGACCAATAAAGATGGCATGTATAGAATCACTGGTTGCTGTGAGAGCCTTGTACAATGATGGGAAAATTTTACCTGAGAGCCTAGTGTGAATGTGTCCTCTCATCCTATGTTTGGGACTAACACAATGATAAAAGAACTAAATATTGTAATCAAGAATAGATGACGAGTAGTTGAACTGATCGAATTTCTTTGAAGTTTTCTAAAACTGAGTACCTTTATGAATAACTATACTGCTGAAAGCACTTTTATATTGCTATAATTACAATCCATGCAAGGGGTGTACTGCTTTAAGTATATCAGTTTTTGTACATCTTGCACGTTTAAACTATGTACACAAGCCTCGACAGAGCTACAGCTTTGGATGTTTCTGGGTCGTACTGGCAACTTTACTGTTTTCTATTAAAAAAGGAATTCATACTTTATGTTGCGGTTAATTCAGTAACATCATTGTTTTGTTGTAATTTTTCTCTTCCAGTTAATATCCAGGAAAGGTTTGAGTCGATCACTATTTTCTGCAACAAAAAAATGGTTTAGTGGCAGTAAAGTTCCAGAGAAAAGCATAAATGAGCTAAAAAAATACATCTGGCGTGTTGTAAGTAAAACTATTCATCTTCCATTGTAAGTTTCAGTGAAAATACTAAACATTTTGATTTGGAGAAGCTCCCTAAGTGTAAGTTATGTCTCAGAATGTTCTTAGTTTAAAGCTGACTTGAGCAAATCATGAATGTACTGTAGCTTTCATCAGCAAAATTTAGCAAAATTGCTGATATATTTACTAAAAATGCATGAACTTGGGCAAAACAAAGCATAGCAGAATTTTATTGGTCTTAAACTTTTTTCCTAATCTGAAATTCAAATAGAGGGTGAGAGAAGTTTTTTGTTTTTTGAACAATCAGCTTTACTAATACAGTCTTTACGCTTTCCTTATTTCAAATGTTTTTACAAAAAAATTTCCATGGACAAGGATGGAGGAACCCGTATTAAGAGAAATTAGATTAGCCATGGCCTTGTCAAAAATTTGCACTGGTTGAACTTAAATCAGTTTTTAAAATGTTTTAGTTAAAATGGTTGCAAACCTATTTTTGGACATAGTCATTTTAGTGTAGTGTCTTATTCCATTTTATCTTAAACCTGTTCCTAATCAACATGGAAGCTAAACCAAAATTAAACCTGAATTGAACTGAAATGAATGTCCACACAGTCTGTTTTTTGGACTTAAAATAGGTATAAGGTAAACCAGAGCAACTTTTTTGAGTATAATATGAAACTAATGCATGAGGACAGGTAATCCTCGGAAGCGGAAATTTAGGGACAAGCATTGCCTGGTAAACACCCTGTCCTTAGGCCAGAGCTGAAGTTGTTACTGGATGCCAAACTAGCCCAAGGAATAAAGAGAGAACTTAGTGCCAGGTTGGGTTCTCTACCTTTTCCCAAATTTTCTCCTCTTAAATCTCCCTCCCCAAAATATATTGGTCTCTCTAGCACCTCAGATTGGGGCTTGGACATTTTACCAGAGGACCAAACATATTAACCACAGACAGTTATGAGAGGTATAAAGCCTTGCTGTTCAGTAATGTCTGGGACCTGAAACTGGGGAAGGACTTGTGAGCATACTGGGATTCTTACCACCATGCTGTGTGTGGATGGCTGCTCAGGGCTGCTCTTTCATATGTCTCTATTCGTAGTAGAATTTGCACTGGTTTAAAAACTGACATGGCGAAACACATTTTTTCTAACTGGCTATTGGTTTAGCTTGGCCCTATAAACTTACTGATGCAAGCTAACTAGTATAACCAGGGTTTTAAACTGATAAGAGCGAGAATGGCGTTAAGCACAGCGCAGAAGAAAAGAGACTAGACTCCCTGATGAGGTCCTCTCTTGAGCTTGATCAACAGCTGGAGAGGTAGACTTATTTGGTTTTCATGGCATCCCCATAGTTAGGACATGTGTAGGAGATGAAAGGCTATGGAGTCTTTGATGTGCAGCGTTACTACTTTAGCTGGACAATGGGGAATTGAAGGGAGCTGCCGTTCCCTTTACTGTCTCTGTTGCTGGGCCAGAATAAAGCCATTTTGTATTACAATGATGATGTATCTCAGAATTAATTGCAGTTGCAGCTACTTAACATTTTGCATTGTTTCGGCCAACTTCATAGCATAAAAGAAACTTCCTTGGCCTGGCTGTTGACCTAAGCTGTGTCCGTTCTACAAGTGCTACAGCAGCACATCTGCAGCATATACACTTGCTACAGCAACAGAAAGGTTTTTCCATTGCTGTAGTAAATCTATCCCCTTGAGAGGTGGTAGTTAGTCTAACAGAATTCTTTCGACAGAGTGCAACATTTTTCGCAGCCCAGAGTGGCGTAGCTAGCTCAACCTAAGTTTCGTTGTAGACCAGGCTCTTTGAGCTGGTGAATGATAGATTTGAAGGAAGACTCATACAGTCCACTGCCAGAAGGATGGTGGCTTCACTGTGTTTGAGTAGGTGAACTAAAATGAGGAAACATAGAAATAATATAAACATCCAGCCAACCTCGTCCTCCTGGGCTGGGGTTGCTGGCAGGGAATGACTTTCTTGTAATGTTGGTTGTTTTTTTTTTTTCTTTTATGCTGGCATCTAGCTCTGTTTGTCTTGAAATTGGCACTTAAAATGTAAATGATATTTTTGTTACAAATTGTTTATTTTTGTGTAGTTAAGGTATCCTGCAGAAGCACCAGAGCTTCAAATCAGGAAAATGGCAGACTTGTGTTTCTTGGTGCAACACTACGAACTGGCATATAGCTGCTATCATACAGCAAAGAAAAGACTTTTTTGAATGATCAAGCAATGCTTTATGCAGCTGGAGCACTGGTTGGTACATTACAGTAATATAACCATTCTGTGCATTGCTTATATAATCTGTTTAATATTAACAGTTCTTCTAGATAACAATATACAGCAAAAATAAAATGCAATTTAAAAAATATCTTATTAGCTCCAAATATGAAAACATAGCCAAGTTTTTTGTGGATGCCATATCTACAAAATCACATCCCACTCCTTAATATTGCTATAGTTTCTGTGTAGAGAATAGTTACTATTGCTACCTAACTGTGTAGAAAAAGCTTGACACACTTTGAGGGAGACCTCCTTTGGTATAGGTTAAATTAAATAGTTCTCTTATGGTAATGTGCAGAGTAGTTCTTTTAATTATTTTGAAACAGATAAAGATTAAATATTGTATTTTTTTACTTTGATTGTAAGATTTCAAATTGACAAATACTTAGTGATCTGAGCTTTTAATAATGTATTACTATCAATGTACTAGTATAGCAAATATACTGGCATTTCCTATTAAGACTCCTGAGGGCTTTTCTCTTGTTAATGCCTATATAAATCCCTTAGGCAATTTCTGTTCCTGCCTTTTAGCTTCATGCGTAAATTCATGCTCCTACAATCGGAGATAGACCTTAATATTTAGTAACTATGGGTTACTAAAAAAAAAATTTGGGGTTTTTGTGTGGTTTTTTTTTTTTTTAAGAGCTGTTGCCTAATTGAGGCACTAATTTCCAGCAGCATGACTGTTCGTTAATGGGTTTACTTTTAGCATGGATACATCACATATATACACAGAGAGAGAGAGAGAGAGATCTAAGAAGCTGTACTTGAAAAGTTCATTTAGATACCCTCAACACGTTTCGTAGCTTAAATTACATGGCACCTTTCTTTCATCTGCAAGGGTTCCGAAGTGTATATTTATATTTCCTTGGAGTTTTCCAAGTTGTAAGAAGGATTTGTGCCTGTTCAATTTATAACTCTTTAGAGATCACAGCCCTATGTGGTATGGCAGGTGTAAATAAGCCAGCAAATGAAGTTCGCTGCCACCCTTACTGTAAATTAGGGGTTTGTTGTTTAAAACATCCAGTCTCCCAAACCTGTGTGTCAGTTCAGGTAAAGATTCTTCATGCGTGATGCTGCCAAAATGATATTTTGGAGCATTAAATTACATTTTTCATTTTTATCTTGCAGGAAATGGCAGCAGTATCTGCTTTTCTTCAGCCTGGGGCGCCTAGACCGTATCCTGCTCATTATATGGATACAGCAATTCAAACATATAGGGATATCTGCAAGTAGGGTGGTGGTTTACCCTCCATTCCATCCAGTGAATGATGATGATCAGTACTATGGCCTAGTTTGCTTTCACTACACAGTAGTGCAGATTTAACATCACTTGCCTACCCTGTGTTCTAGTAGGTATATAACCGGTACACCCAAGGAAGTAAAACTGTGATAGTTAGAATTTATTCAGACTTTAGTTCAACGTATTTACTAGTATGGTTGTGGGGTGGAGGAACACTTTGTTCTTGGCAGAGTACAAGTTATTGGCAGAGACGTAATTAAAACTTGTGCCTCTGGTTCTCAGACTTGTATTCAGTCCATTAGACCACTTTGTTGCTTTGCAAAAGTTTATTTTAAGAACTTTACAGGGATGTTTTCCTAAGGAAAAAGTATTGTAACAGTTTTGATTTAAAAGCATATGATGTTCTCATCCAGGAATAATATTTTTATCAATATTATCTAGATTAAAACATTTTTTTGTCACAGAATTATTTTATCAGATACATGCATTCCTACATATAACACAATAATATATGCTAGTCAGGTACTACACAGCTAGAATTTGCCAGTTTTTGTCAGGCAGATTTAAAGCTTTCTACACTTACTCCAAAAATTTTGTTATAATGCACATAATTAATTTCTTGTCCTCTTAGGAACATGATGCTGGCTGAGAGATGTGTGCTGCTTAGTGCTGAAATTTTAAAAAGCCAGAGCAAATATTCAGATGCTGCTGCTCTTCTGATACGTTTAACCAGTGAGGTAGAGAAAACTTAATCTTTGTTTTCCACACAGTAAATGCCTTTAAATAATAGTGCTAAATTTTTAAACCAAATGGACTTCTGTACAGGGGTTCCTTCCAAAGGTGAAGATGTCCAGGGCAGAAGCTAGCTGGAATAAAGTTTGAGTATTGGGGTATAGCTTCAGTTTGCCCCTGTAAACCAAGAAAAGTCATTTTATATGTTTTTGTGCAACTTGTTACATAAATGTACCTAGTTTACTCTGTGTTCCAGTCTTCTTTCACTTGAAGTGATGTACATTATTTTTATTTAAAAACAAAAAACCCTGCCTGACTCATACATTATTAGTCCCTATCTTCATATCTATTCTTTATGCTTGACCTCTCTGTGTTAGTACTATGAGAGGATTAGACTTTAAAAAGCAGCACGATAAAAAGTTAGCATGTTATTCACACGCCATCTGTCCTTCATGTTCTAGGTGGGTGAAATGGTATCAGTAAAGGCTGTAAAACTAAAGAAATAAAGTTCTGTTCGTTGGGGTATCTTACAGTAATTACTGGTTAGGGTCATTTTAGCTAAGTATTCTGTGTCACTTTCAGTTCTGATAAGTCTTTCTCTAGCTTTAGTCTACCCCATGTGTGCACATGGCACAGCTCAAGATAAAGAAGTACAAAGGTGGTGCACAGTTCACCATTGTGCTTGCCTGCTCTGATTCTTGGTTGTAAGTTAGAGAAACTTGTTGGCTGCCAATGACCCCAGAAGCGTTGTTGTGGCATCCTTGCCATGCTCACTAACTTAGCTTTGACAGCAGGGTGGAGGTTTGGCATAGTCAGTGTCTTCTGTGCTGCTGGAGAATATTCTCTCTTCCCCCTAACCCCTGATCTAGGGTGACTAGATGTCCCGGTATTACTGGGACTGTCCTGATATTAGGAGCTTTGTGTTATATAGGCAAATATCTTCCTTCCTCCCCACCGGAAAAAGGTGTCCTGATGTTTTTTCAGACTTGCTATCCTGTCCTCCTAACCTGAACACTGGGTTGATTTACCTGTGGCTGACTATTCTGTCTTCATGGCAGTGCAGGCATGAAATGGCCATACCACACTAGTATTTGATTGTACGTACTTTTCAGTTCAGACTTTGGCCAAAGTTTCTCTAAATTTGTCCTCTGTGCTTATTTAACAACAAATTGTGTTGGTAATCTGTATTTCCTTAATAGCTAATAGAACAGCTATTCGTTCATAACTTTTGATTTTTTAATATCCTAACTTAAATAATGGGAAGATGTAATAAGAGGTAGACATTGAAATTTGCATAAGGAAATTGAGGTGCTGCTGACTGTGCTGTAGGTTTATTGTCCATCTTTCATATCATGAATGATAGGCTTGGATGTTTTCAATGCACAAGATCTCTGTGATACATGTAGTACTCTAGTTATGACAAAGCCTAGTTACAGCCCCAAAAATATTTTTAAAAGGTAGACTTCTTTATCTAATGTAATAAGGAAAAATGTCCATGTGTATTTTAAAATAAGTTAGAGAACTACTCCATTTAGTAGTAGCCTAATTGATTTTAATATATCTGGTGGTCAATCATTTTATAATTCCAAATCACTAATCTTTCTGGGATGGTTGGTTTTGCCTCACAAATTATCTGTTTGACTCCATTTCATGCATCCAGTTAGGTGAAATTCAGTTAATGTAATCGTGTGCTCTTGGGTATATGATTTATGACTGTACCCAAAATATGCAATGGGTGCTGTTTATCAGATATCTGATTTTCTTTCTAGCTTTAAAAACAATGACAACTCAGGTATCAAAATGAAGGGAACTAATGACCTTAAAAAAATGGGTTGGGAAACTTACTGCCAACTTTTTCAGAGTAAATTCAGTGCCACAATTGCACCTTCTTATATTTCTGTACTTGTTCTTATGTTAAAATAAAAATTGTATTAAAGCTGACATTCTTGTTTTTAATTTTTCTGGGGGAGAAAAATGGCAGCAGCTCACTTGGATGGGAATGGTAAGTTGTAGAAATTTCTGCCTGAGTAGCTTGAAGGCTTTGGGAGGGTTGAAATAAACATGTTCTGTCAATCCTTTGTATATCAATCTGTTTCAGTATTTTCCAGGTCACTGATAAGTAAGAGGCTGTATAGAAGGGTAGAAGTGTACCCATGCTAGTGATGTTGGTAGTTTGGAATGAGGGAACTCTAAAGCGTAGCTGTACTCACATTGAAATAACTTTGTAAACATAAGGCTCAGATGAGAGAACAATTTTAGTATTTCTTAATAAACCAGTTTTCATGTATATAATTTAAATTATTTAACCGGTGTAACATCTATACAATATAGGGATGAAAATAACACTGTTATATCTGTATAAGGGAGGCTTCTCACTTCCTTTATTATAGTAGCATTCTTTGGCTGTTGCTCCAATTCCATTTGATTTCTTCTATAAGCATTTGGGATATACCATGTGTTTGTATAGACGTTATTCCTTGGCTCGGGAAGCAAGGACAGTATTAATAAAAAGAGATATGTTTTTCTGTTTTGGATTACATAAATTTTATTTTACTTCCAGATGGGATTCAGGAATTGGGTTTGCCAGTGGTTCTCGTAAGAATACGGGAGTCCTCGGACTTACCATGCAGGTCTGAGGAAACGAATTGTGTCATAAGTCAAAATGTTGTAAGTCAAAACCACTTTTTCCCATAGGAATCAATGGTATGAAGGGGAGATTGGTTCCTGAACCAAGGCTTGATGTCTATTTTCCCACAATAACCCAGATTTTTGTACTAAATGAATTATAGATTGACTAATGTTTGCAACCATCAATGTAAACAGCATTCAAATAAACATGTAAACTCTCATATGCTGCTCAGAATGCCAGAAACACAGGCTCAGAAGCCAGGAGAAGGGGGACACATGCCAAGCCTCAGCCAATCACTGTTCAAGCTTTCTGATTGGCTCCGAGCCCGGGGCTGGGAGCCAATCAAAAACAAGCAGCAACAAGCTACCCTGCTGCCTCAAAGCCAATCAGAAGCAACCCCTTTCGATCCATACCAGTATAATGCAACCAGGAAGTGATTTCAAGTGAGCTTTATGCAAATCGAGCATCGTATGGGTGAAACAGGCAGTCAATGGAAAGTGTTGTAAGTGGCATCCGATGCAAGTTTGATTGTGTCATAAGAATCAGAAAACCAGTAGGTTGAAGTGTGCATGGCTCCATCTTGGTACGCTTCCATTCTGCAAGTAAAATACAGAAAACAATTATCAGGTGTACCATTTTTTCATAATAGCCTGTCTTCAAAACTGTGTGTAGGACAGGGAACCTGATCACATTGTAAATGCTTGCAGGAGGGATCAAAGTGTGGATGGATCAACAGGCTGGAACATGTTGCCTATTGTAAGTCTTCCACTGAGTAGTAATGTGATTTTAATTTTTTTACTGTTTAAAAGTCTTCTTCAGCTGAGTCTTATCTCTTATAAGAGTTTGTATTGGTGAGTATAGCTATACTTTACTGAAGTTTCATTTGTATACTTCAAATTTGAGGTTAATGATTTTTTCCCCTTAATAGGATTCTGACCTTCGCAGTGCCCTTCTGTTGGAGCAGGCTGCACATTGCTTTATAAACATGAAAAATCCTATGGTTAGAAAGTTTGCCTTTCATATGATATTGCTGGCCATAGGTACAGCAAAGCAGGACAGGTAAGTGTATTTCATATTCTGAAAAAATACGGACTGTAGGTTGTAGTTAATCTGAACTGTGTTAAAAGCAGCAAGTTCCATGTCATGCTTCTGAGTAAAAATAACCTGTGACTTTGTAGTCCACTGGGATATTATTCTGTATCAGAAAAAATCATATATTGATCTCATTGGCCCTTCTTGACTGTCAGATTAATTCATCCCTCCTTGAAAAAAGTGGTCTCTTACATCCATGTCTAAAATGATGTTGATCGTTACCCTGAATGAAATTTAAATAATCCTCATTTCTGTAGTGCTTTCCATCTGATCTGTAAAATGCTTCTTAATGAATTGGACTCTTCCTATTCACAGATGGAGAACTGAGTCACAGAGGTTAAAAAGTGGATTACTATATCATAGCAGTTAATAAAAGAGCTAGGAATGGAACCCAGTTACGCTGACTGTGGCCTGTGTTTTAACCACTAGATCAGGGATCAGCAACCTTTGGCATGCAGCCCATCAGGGAATCCACTAGCAGGCCCGGATGGTTTGTTACCTGCATCGTCCGCAGGTTCGGCTGATCGCAGCTCCCTCAGGCCAATGGGGGCTGCGGGAAGCAGCATGGGCAAGGGATGCGTGCCAAAGTTTGTCAATCCCTGCACTAGATAATACTTCCTCTTTTAATCTGTTGAACTAATTGGCAATTAGGTAAATTCACAATGCAATTTTATATACATTTGCACTTTAACATTGTTTTCAATTCCAGCTTCTTGTGTAATTTATATTGTGATTGTATTTACCTTAAGCTTAGGTTATATAATAAATTTGACTTCTTAAAGTTGAACATTATTGTGGAATCCCCAATCCTGCAACTGGCTCTGTACGGATGGATACATGTGGAGCCTCACTGAAGTCCAATGGGCTTGATATGGTAGGGGCTATCTTAAATGGGGAGGGAAAAGTTTGTCTCAATACAATATGAAGAGGAGCAAGCTGTTTCTGCACTTGGTATATGTAGTTATAAATAGTTACAAAATGTAACTGTTTTTCCTTCTTTGCATATCTTTAACTTGTTTTTGGTCCTGCTTCAGCTGAAGGTATGAAGGAAAGCAGTCTTGACTACCCTCCACTGTTTTAATATAAAACTGTATGTTTGAAATATCTTTCATTGTGGGTTTGAGTGACTCTCAGAATCTTTCTCTCATAGCCAGGTTCTCTTCCTATTGTTTCCCCTCTGTTGTGTTGATTAGAGATAGGACCAGACTTTTCCCACAATAGTGGGGTTTTTTTTTTAATCTTAGTAGTTCTACCACTTAGAATGCGACCTCCTGTATGACCCCCCCCCTTTTCCCCCTTCTTTGCTGAGCTTAATGAAACCCACAGCTTTTCTATTTCTCTAATCAGTGCGACTCCAGCTTGCTTGGGCTTTATATTTTCATGGATCTGACTCTCTCCAATAGAGGTTTGCTGCTCCTCAACTAATGGCAGATTGATGCATAAGCTTCTGAAGAGAACAGATAGGTCCCTCCAGCTGCACAGTATACCAACTACTACAGTACTAGCCATCCTGTTGTCCGTTTTGTTAGGATTCCTCCATATAGCCTTACAATATCCCCTCCCTAAATATGTTAAATCAGTCGTATTATTTCAGTCTGAACTATCATAGTTAAAATGTCAAGTAAATGGGGTTATTACTGTCATTTTTCATAACTTTATGCAAGCATACTTGTTTTTGTTAATATTATCTAGTTCTTAGTTTTTAGTGTACCAGCTCTAAGTTTACTTTAATTAAATAATCAACATTTTAAAGATGCCAACTTGAAAAAATCACATTTGTTTGAGGATAGCTATAACTGAAAGCTAATGGAAAAATATTCCCCCCCCCTTACCGCCCGCCCCACTTTATTCACTTTAAGTACATAAAGTACTTAACACTGTGTATAACCAGTGCAGCATTTTGGTTGCTGCTCTTTCAGTGTCATGTACTAGCAATTTCAGTAGGGGGTGCTCTTTGACCCCCTCTTGTACTCTCTCTGGCAGGGGAAAACCTTTGTAAACTTCAATAGGGGAGTAGAAAAATCCCTTCTTAAAAATAATCCAGTTCCTGGGCAAACTATTTAAAGATATGCTATCAAACTTGATTTATTTTAAACTGATTAGTATTACAAAGTTAAATTGACCTTGTCTTGAACAGATTTTAGAATAAGCTTAAAATATTGGTTGATTCACACCCAGTTTTTGTTCTCTGTGGAATAGTATCACCCTCTTTTGGGACTTCTGTTGTGGAAAGCTAGGATTAAGTTTGTGACTGGGTCTTCACAGGAGCCCCTCCAACAGTGGTTGTTATCTAAAGAGCTGCCAATTTTCTAAATTGGTAGAGCTGCTGGAAGGCCATTGGTCATCTTGCTGTGGGGATTATGTTCACCTTTTTATTGCTAGGGATCAGTTCCCACAGTTCCACTGGGAGAAGGTGGTAAAATTTGGGAGTCAGTCTAGCTCAGCACATAGTTTGTTTAACCTTTTTTCAGAGAGTGTATAGTGGCTGTATTTTTCTGTTGGTCTCTAGATGGAGCTGCAGGTCTAAATTTGTGCTTTGACATGTATTGGTATTTCAAGTTTTTACATTTTATATATTCAAGTATGTATGCTTTATTTTTGGCTGATTGCTGTATGTGCTATCAGAGCTAATGAAACTGCATCATTTGGACTTCCATGTCATTTACAATTGCCAGCAAATATACTTATTGTAATTAACTTTACAGGAAGTTGTGTCAGATACTTGGTCTGCAATAAAAGCACAAATTAATCGGAACTCTCCATATCTGTTTAGCAAATGTAATAAACTGTCATTTCTCTAAGATCAGAATTTATACAAAATAGTGAAGGACAACTAAACCAATTAAATTTGGAGTGACCATTTCATTAAAGTTGTAGTGGCTGCAGTGCCATTCACATTTAATTTTGCAGTAGCCTTACTTCTGCTCTCTCGCTGGCATAAATCTGAAGTCACTCCACTGAACTGAAAGCAAGTGTGGGATAAGAATCAGGCCCCTAGTGTTAATGGTAATGTCATATTTTGTAGTGGCCTCCTGAGAAACTCTGAGCCTAATGGAAGTATCACAACTTTCGTGTCTGTAAAGTAAAACATTAAAAAAGGTTTTAATTTTAAATCCTATTGTGGTACTGGCCTATTAGGTGAAAAGCTGGGTGTAACAAGGTGTTGATGCGGCCAAGAAGTGGCCACAAATTGATAATCACTACTTTAAAGATGTGTTCATGATTTTAAGGTCATTAGACACACTAATCAGTTGTGTTTTTTGTTACCTACTCTGAATCTTAATTGGTAGTTGAATCAATCCTAAAGAATAGGTCCCTAGTATTGTAGCATTTCCTGACTTTGATGTGGGATCATGCAGAAGCTGGAAGTCTGCTGTACAGTGACAGAAATTAATGGCTTACAATACCAATGTTTCACGGTTTTTTTCATTGTAACTTTTTAGTTAACATAAGATATCCCAGAATTATGGCTTGGGGGGAATTTCAGAAAGGTTGGTTAGCTTATTGGAGTGCCGAATTCCACCGATAGCCTTGTTATTCAAGGATGTTACAATTTAGTTTACCTCAGTTTATATTTTAGTTTTGCAGTTTATCATTAAGGCTCATTAATCTTTCTTTTGCATCCCAGTGTATCTAGGTGTTAACTTAGGGCACTTGGAAAATTTTCTTGCATACAGAGAGGAATTCCAGTGGGAAAGCTTGGGAGACCTGGGTTGAATTCCTTCTCTGCCATAGACTTCCTTTGTGACTGTGGGCAAGTTACTGGGAACTTGTCTACACTAGAAAATAGTATTACTGGTGTAGCTAGGTCTGTTAGTGGTGTGAAAAAAAAAATCTCACAGCTGGCAAAAGCTGCAATATAGATGCAGTTATACCAGCAAAAAAAAAAAGTCCTTTGGTCATTCTAACTTATTTGGTTTGGTATATAAGCTGTGTTTCCAGTAGGGGGTTTGCCAGCATAGCTTTACCAGGTGTATATCTATACTGGCAAATCCTTTTTAAGTTCAGACAAGGCCTTATGCCTTCTGAGCCTCCATTTCCCACCTGTAAAATGGAGATAATACATCACAGGGATATTGAGAGGAATAAATACATTAGTTGTGAGGCACTTCTGGGCATGAGAGAGGAGAGACGTTTACTTGACCTTTAGGCATATGTACAACTCCTAGAATGTGTTTCAGTATTTTCGCACTTTTGAGTGCATGCATACTTCAAGTTAGTAGCCATTACTGAATATTTAAAATTTACTGCAGTAGAATTTAGATTTAATAGTGAGTACTGCTGTGCTAATTTAGATGGAAAAGGCCAGAGGCATTACTATAGACCAGTCATTGTCCAACATTAAATGTTAAATGAGGTCCAGGGTTTGTTACACAGAGATCTCATTCTGCTTAGTACCATGGCAAACACATAATTAAAAATCTTTTAAACATTTTATTAAAGATATAGTAAAGAAGGAAAATCAGTTCAAGCATTTGAAATATAAAGTATTAAATAAGGCTTTCATTTTAGCATCCCTTGTTCTTTCCTTTTCGCTGGACAGGGTTTTTAAAGGAAAACACCCTCTTGTTTAACAGCCTCTTAGATGCTACTAAAGGTGGCAATAACTGTCCTTTGGCGGGGGGAGTTAATTGAGATGAGTTGCTGTTGAAGTCCTTTAATCCCAGGAGGTGTCGGATTCAGCTGGGGCTGGTGAAGTCATCTGGCTCCCTCTCTCTGGTCTGGTCTAGTCAGGACACTTCTCAGGATCAGGATGATGGAAGTCTGGGGTCCCAGGAAATAGTGGGGATGGCAGCCATCATGATGACGTTGGCTCTAGTAGCCTCCATCTGTTCTCTGTTCTTTTTGTTCTTTCAAGAGTTCTCCTCCTCCTCCTCCGTGCCCCCCCCCCCCCCCCGGATTATATCAACATGACCTTTTGGTTTAGACTAATCCAGTTTCTCTGTCTGGTTTTCTTGCATCTTTTCCCGTTCACATTTGTTGTTATACATTGTAACATTATGAATTTACACTCACTTTTTGCAGTTACTCACAACTAGGGTAAATGTGTAGGCCCAGTTGTCACAACAGTACTGTGTTATAGCAACAGTCTTTTCATTGATCTTTGGGTTAACGCTGACTGTATATTGTGTTGTACCTCCTTGCTTGCATTGCTCTCCCACCTTCAATAACAATTGTTGACTAAAATCTTCATTGATGTAAATGATTTCTCTATTGACTGTCTGCTAATGTAAAATTGAATTGGTTCAATCACACAGTAATATTTGAGGAACAATTTCAATTTCATTTTCTTGCAGAAGAAACATGCCTTGCGTTGTTATTGTCAAGCCATGCAAGTTTACAAAGGGAAAGGTTGGTCTCTTGCAGAGGATCATATTAACTTCACTATTGGTCGTCAGTCTTTTACGCTTCGTCAGCTTGATAATGCTGTGTCTGCCTTCAGGCATATTTTGATCAATGACAGCAAACAACCTGCTGCTCAACAAGGGACCTTCCTCAGAGAATACCTTTATGTTTACAAGGTAAAATGAACATATTTTATTCTTAAAGATTAGCTTAAAATTCTGTTATTTAATAATCATCTTACATAAAAACAGAATTCAGTGACTTTTAGCACTTAATCTTTTTGATTCTAATGTCATTCTTCAGTTTCCAAGATGAATTTTACTATGTATTTGAAGAATTAAAATACTATATTTACTTTCACTGCACCGACCTTATGCATATTATTGCAGGGGTTCTCAACATTTTTTGTTCTGAGGTCTCCCCCCCCCCCCCCCCCCCCCAACATTCAACAAAAAATCCACAGGCCATCTGTGCCACAACAACTGCTTTTCTGTATGCAAAAGCCAGGGCCAGTGTTGGGGGATAGCAAGCAGGGTAATTGCCTGGCGTCACAAAGCTACATTGCTCAGGCTTCGGCTTCAGCCCTGGGTTTCAGCCCCAAGTGGTGGAGCTTCTGCTTTCTGCCCTGGGCCCCAGGGAGTCTAATTCTGGCCCTGCTTGCAGGACCCCCTGAAACCTGCTTGCAGCCCCCTGGGGGGCCTTGGACTCCTGGTTGAGAACCACTGTATCATAGAGCAGATTATTTGTGTGTGCCACAGATTACCCATCTGAAGATTAAATAAAGTCAGAAATCAGATGGTTCTGTTTCAGTGCCAGTCCCCATAGTAATCAGGTTCTTCAAAGGGGCCTGGATAGCTCGGGGGTAACTGTTAGTAAAACACTGTGAGATTCTGTGCCTGAGGGGTGCCACAGTAATACCATGCTTTGTATTTATGGTAACTGATGCACAAAGATACAAAATCCAAGGCCTCCCCCCCCCCCTTTGTGTCTGAAGTTCCTTGCACTCCCAGTTCAGTTTAGATGTTCACCTGGTAATAAACATCTACATGACAAATTATTATTCCATTGACCTATAGATCATGGTTACAGTGTGGCCTAGGTCGATGTTGAGAAATTGAGGAATTTTTTTTTGTAATTTATAAACTCTGGCTTTCTTTACTGGTCATTCCATACATATCCTTTCTTTTAGGCCTTAATGGAACTCTCAAATTACCTTTTATACTCCAGGTATCCAACTTGGATTTGATCACGTCTGACAAGGATCCACATGGTTGCTTAAAGCTCAGGAATACACAACTGTTTTTTCTGCTTCTTTTGTCACCTCTGCTTTCATAGATACCTTTTGAATGCAATGTTGAGTTTGCTGTCACTGGTACAAGTCACGTTTTGATGTTTTAAAAAAATATCTTCAGTAACCACCAGAGTGGATTTGATTTAAATCAAATTGATTTAAATCATGATTTAAATTACTAGTCAGGAAGACTCAATTTAATCATGGATTTCTACATAAAAGTGCATTCTTGTTGGTTGTTATAACCTTAATACATATCTTTCACAACTCAGAGATAGAGTAGGTTTCATTTTTAAAGTGATTTATTCTGTAAACTTTTCAGATTAGTTTTACAGCTATATCAGAAAATGATTGATTGTTTGGTTATTTCATTTACCAAAGGTAATTGAAGCAGATAGTTCACCTCTCAATGACTTCATAAATATCTCTAATTCAACAGGTTAATCACTAATATTTGGAGGATTTTCTTGCTATGCTATATTAGGAGGAAAACCTCACCAGACAGACATTTAAATTGTTTTATTTAACTAAAACAACAATGTTATGTATTCTGGATTTTTTCTTCAACAACAAACATAATATTTTAACAAAACAATCATATGAATTTTTGAATTTAAACATTCAAGTTTTCTTAAATCAGGTTTCTTTTTGTTTTTTAACTAAAATAGTTAAATGAATTTAAAAAAAACAACAAATTAAATTGGCTGTCAGCCAGGTAAACATGAGAAATGGAAATATTGGCTTCTGCAGCTAACTCAGTCGTCCTCACCTTTATTTTCCTGTTTGTTCATAATCTGGAAAAGGAAAAACAAGCTTTCCTGCTTTTTCAGAACCCAACCATTTCTTAATTTGGAATGGATTAGTCCAAAGGAAGAAAATATTCTTTCTACACTGGCAGAAGAAGCTACTGCTGTTAAAAGTGAGATTATAACTTAAACAGCCTCTGAATCCAAGTGCTTAAGTGACTTCCTCCAGTTCTCTGGTGTGACTTTCTTTAAAACATCAGCAAACATATATTTCTTGAATGGTTCACCCTTAGCTCTGAAGTTTATTATAGTTGGCATTATGGAGGGATGGTTGCTGGATGTCCATGTCATAGCCAGCTTCTTTTCTTCAGCAGTTAAGGTTTGACCCTGGGTACTGAGTATTGAGAATATTTGCAAGAAAATGGGCTGGAGATGGTGCTTGTCCCATTTGTTTGTTTTTTTTTAATGCTTGTAATTTAACTCTGTCATTGCAGATTTCTCTTTTTAAGATCTCACTTGGTTCCTTCCAAATTTCAGCAGCATCAGCAATAAAACAGCTATTTTCCTGCATTTTGTTCAAGGCTACAGAAATAGGCTTCAGGGTACTCGGCATGTGTTCAACACTTCTCTTAAGCCCAATGTTGAGAACTTTGGCTGTGACAGTGCCATCTATTTTTTCACTATTTGGTTCACAAACTGTCATAAGATTAGGCCAGTTCTTGATACAATGCTCAAAACAGTCCACTACTGAGTACCATCGCACGTCTTGTGGGAGAGTTAGCTTGGTTCCTCCCACTTTTTTTCAGAGCAGCTGCTGCAAAGTGGTTGTTACAGAAGTATTTTGCAATTTCAACATTAGCATTTATTTCTGGAACACTGAAGTCTTTGGCTAGGAGGTGCATCAAATGAGCACTGCAGCAGTTTGTTATTAGCTTGGGACTCTCTACATTCTCCTACATTTCTTCTCATCTTGGATACATTTGCAGCATTGTCTGTGACCAAGCTGCATACTAGACATTTGAATTTTTTTCACAGTTTGTTATAGATTTTACTGCTACTTCTTGGAAGTGTTTTGCTGTGTGTGCATTTCCTGATGTATCAAATGTTTCTGTAAGGAACACATTCCCGTCTTCTGTTGTTACACAAGCACGTAGAACAGTATCATTGTGGACATTGCTCCACCCATCAAGACTCAGTTAACTATTTTACCCTCTAGACCGCTCAATTTCTCTTTCATATACTTTATCCAGCAATTTGCCTGCGACATCTGCTCTGTTGGGTGGACTGTATCCTGGTCTTAATGACTGAACCATGTTAATGAAGTGTGGGTTCTCAGTCATACAGAAAGGAGAGTTCGTTTCACATACAAATCTGGCAATTTTTTCATCAATTACATTTTTTTATAATCTGGTTCTTGTCACAAATTTATCTATGGTTGTTTCTGGATGATGGAGATCTTTTTGCTAGAGGTGATATACTGTGGCTATGTGACATACATGATGTGACTGAAACACTATCATTGGTAACTCTGAAACTGTAGAAAATGATGGTGATCATGAAGGTAGATAGTCTTCAGACTCCTGTATGTTGAGGATGGATTCTCCTAAACAAAATAAGTCAATGCAGTTATTTAATTATTACCATACTGCTCATTTAGTAATACTCATTGCATTCACTGACACTCAGTGCTACTTTAAAGGTGAAATTGTAAAAGGAAGATCTGCCAATTTTATTTTTTATCACAACTGCATCTAAAATGATAGCACCATAGAATAACAACTATATTTTTTGATCAAGCATGAGAATTCAAGAATCTTCCAGAAGGAAGACAGGCAGTCCTTAAGAAAGAAGTATGAAATAAAAAAGTTTACCAGTCTAAAGAGCCTGTATGTTCAGACATGTTACTTTCATAGAATCATAGAATCATAGAATATCAGGGTTGGAAGGGACCCCAGAAGGTCATCTAGTCCAACCCCCTGCTCAAAGCAGGACCAAGTCCCAGTTAAATCATCCCAGCTAGGGCTTTGTCAAGCCTGACCTTAAAAACCTCTAAGGAAGGAGATTCTACCACCTCCCTAGGTAACGCATTCCAGTGTTTCACCACCCTCTTAGTGAAAAAGTTTTTCCTAATATCCAATCTAAACCTCCCCCATTGCAACTTGAGACCATTACTCCTCGTTCTGTCATCTGCTACCATTGAGAACAGTCTAGAGCCATCCTCTTTGAAACCCCCTTTCAGGTAGTTGAAAGCAGCTATCAAATCCCCCCTCATTCTTCTCTTCTGCAGACTAAACAATCCCAGCTCCCTCAGCCTCTCCTCATAAGTCATGTGCTCTAGACCCCTAATCATTTTCGTTGCCCTTCGCTGTACTCTTTCCAATTTATCCACATCCTTCCTGTAGTGTGGGGCCCAAAACTGGACACAGTACTCCAGATGAGGCCTCACCAGTGTCGAATAGAGGGGAACGATCACGTCCCTCGATCTGCTCGCTATGCCCCTACTTATACAACCCAAAATGCCATTGGCCTTCTTGGCAACAAGGGCACACTGCTGACTCATATCCAGCTTCTCGTCCACTGTCACCCCTAGGTCCTTTTCCGCAGAACTGCTGCCGAGCCATTCGGTCCCTAGTCTGTAGCGGTGCATTGGATTCTTCCATCCTAAGTGCAGGACCCTGCATTTATCCTTATTGAACCTCATTAGATTTCTTTTGGCCCAATCCTCCAATTTGTCTAGGTCCTTCTGTATCCTATCCCTCCCCTCCAGCGTATCTACCACTCCTCCCAGTTTAGTATCATCCGCAAATTTGCTGAGAGTGCAATCCACACCATCCTCCAGATCATTTATGAAGATATTGAACAAAACGGGCCCCAGGACCGACCCCTGGGGCACTCCACTTGACACCGGCTGCCAACTAGACATGGAGCCATTGATCACTACCCGTTGAGCCCGACAATCTAGCCAGCTTTCTACCCACCTTATAGTGCATTCATCCAGCCCATACTTCCTTAACTTGCTGACAAGAATGCTGTGGGAGACCGTGTCAAAAGCTTTGCTAAAGTCAAGAAACAATACATCCACTGCTTTCCCTTCATCCACAGAACCAGTAATCTCATCATAAAAGGCGATTAGATTAGTCAGGCATGACCTTCCCTTGGTGAATCCATGCTGACTGTTCCTGATCACTTTCCTCTCCCCTAAGTGCTTCAGGATTGATTCTTTGAGGACCTGCTCCATGATTTTTCCAGGGACTGAGGTTAGGCTGACCGGCCTGTAGTTCCCAGGATCCTCCTTCTTCCCTTTTTTAAAGATGGGCACTACATTAGCCTTTTTCCAGTCATCCGGGACTTCCGGATCATCATCTTCAATGCAGCTTCCTCATGAGAAGGAATGCTTCTCATAATGTTTCATTCAGGAAACCAGGGTTTGCATTTCTTTGTTGCACTGTTTGCATTTTGCACGCATGCTTGTCTTACCCACAGGTAGAAGAACTTCATTAAAATATTCCCAAACTGGGTCTCTTTTACGGACTGCTGCCATTATAGCTTTTTCCTTCTAGTGAGAGAATACCATCTCAAATCAATGAAGGCTACACTTGGAAAGACCTCAAGACTTCTGGAATATGCTGCTCAAACAGTTTCACTTTTGTTTCTACTGCCTGTCCTTCCCTTCTCACATTTATCTCGAGACTTCTCCTTTTCCAGATCTATTCCGCCCCCAGCGATCTTCTGTTCATTGAACTTTTTTAAACTTTGCACTTTTAGAGAGAGGTAAGGGACTGACTCTGTGTACACATTTTCAGAGGGACAGTAGGGTTGAGGTCTGTTATTTCTCACTTCTATATTATTTATTTTAAAAACCTTTTTTGCTGTTAACAAGCATGTTATCTCTGGAGACACAAATCCACAGTTTGAGAACTGCAAAACTAAGCATGTCTGATGGTATCTTCTAGGCTGAGCGCTGAGTTCCATTGGATAGATAGAAAGATTAACATAAATAATCTAAACAGAAGCCCCAGGAACCCCATAAAATTGGGTCCCTAATCCATGAACTATTGGAACTCATTTACAAAACTTTTCTTAAACATTACATGAATTTGTCTCATACTATAAAATTAGAATTTATAATCCCTATTCCATGATGAGATATCTTTGAGCTATAATGTGTCTTAATTAAAACTATCTTTAGACAGGGTTTTTTCCTCAAAGCATTTTATCAGAAAAATCT
This sequence comes from Dermochelys coriacea, assembly GCF_009764565.3. Lineage (NCBI taxonomy): Eukaryota > Metazoa > Chordata > Testudines > Dermochelyidae > Dermochelys > Dermochelys coriacea. The sequence continues at coordinate 77,975,432 of NC_050069.1, forward strand.
GATTTTTTTTTTTTTTTTAATCATTTATTTTTATCCACCCTGGTAACCATTAAAGTTCACTGGCAACCTTACTTAACTCTTATTCCATCAATTTTTTAAAAAGTACCTGACATGTTATAAAAGTATTACCAATGTGTACCCTTCGGTATTTCAAACATCTGTCAGAGAGGGTAGCGAATAGAGTTCATGGTAGTGAATGGGTTTTTATTCCCAAATCTACTTAGCAGTGTTCACTTCTAATTCAGTGGCAATGTGCTTAAAAGAATGCCCCAACTGCAGAAAATAAGCATGGATTAAATTAATGTATGCTTTAGGGCAATAGTTCCCAAACTAGGGGCGCTGTTTGTTCAGGGAAAGCCCCTGTCGGGCCAGGCTGGTTTGTTTACCTACTGTGTCTGTTCAGCCGATCGCAGCTCCCAGTGGTCGTGGTTTGCCGCTCCAGGCCAATGAGGACTGCAGGAAGCGGCGGCCCACACATCCCTTGGCCCGCACCACTTTCTGTAGCTCCCATCCGCTGAGAGCGGAGAACCGTGGACACTGGGAGCTGCGATTGGCCAAATCTGTGGATGCTCTCTTACCTCTGAGCCAACGTATACAGTTTCACAAAACTGTGGGTTGCAAGGATGCATGAGGTTGGGGGATAGGAGCAGATATGCCTGACTGAATGGGGGAGAGGCTTGGGGTCAGCCAGGGTCTGCATGGGGGAGGCTCCCTAACAATCCCTGCTCAACCCTCCCCCCCCCCCAAAAAAACCTCACCCTTTTCCATACTTCTCCCCCACACACCCAACAACCACCAAGTTCACTCAAGGCTCCTTCCCTCTCCCTCAGCTCCTTTGTTACCCCTTACTCCCCCAAGCCTTTGCACTGCTTCTGACAGGTGCAGAAAACTTGTTTCTGTATTGTAGTATTAATATGCATGGTAAGAAACAAAAAAAAATTGTCAGAAAAATCACCAGAATCTTTTTTTGTGTTTCTGTATTGTTACAGACCTACTTGCTGACAAGTATTTTGAAATAAATTACCAAAATTGAAACTGGCATGATTATATTGTGTTGTTTTAACAAATAAAATAAGCAGAATTTTAAAATATGGCGCACAGAATTTTTTAATTTTTTGGTGCAGAATTCCCCCAGGAGTAACCATAGAATGAATGCACAGTGCGTGCAGTACCGCTTTCTGCACGCACATTAAATGTCAACTTGAAAAGCTTATTTTAAGAAAAAGAACATATCAAATATTTAGCAAATTGTATATGTAAACACTTTATATCCTAAATATTTTAAAATTAGTATCATCTTTACCCAGAATCCTGAATTAATGAATTCTTTGCAACCGTTGACCTAAAATCCACCAAAAAAGCACAGAGGAGAGAATCTGATGTCCACATGTTTTGCTTATGATTGCTTTTGAATTTCCAGGTATATTATTGCAGATTCAGAATCTAGCAGTAAGCTTACAAATATTAAGTTAATATCTGACAGCTTTGCAGATTCAAAATCATTAATATATCTGGAGACTTAATTAGGAATGATTCCATCTTAACCTGGATTTGGGAACTATTACATACATACATACATACATACATACATACATACATACATACATACATGGTTCTGTTTTTCCAAAACATCTTTGCACTATAGCAACCTATTTTGAAGGGGTCTTCTTAGAGGGCTATTAGATACTTACTCTTGTCCCTACTACCTGTGTAGAGAAGATTAAATTCAGTGAGCTGGATCTTTGTGTCTTGTATGTAACAAACTTTTCTTTGTTTAGTAGGAAAGATTAATTTGAGAGAGTCTCTTAATTTAAAATTATAAAAAAGGTGGGAAGTACAATAGATTCTTTATTTTAATAAGCAATATTTGGGTATGTGAACTTACATCTCACCAATAGTCAGAGTACGGTATAAAGATGGGTATCATTAAAATTACCCAGTAATGCAGAACCAATGTACTTTGTTACTAAATATTGAAACAACAGCTTTACAACATAATGTTTATCACAAACCTGTTGACAAAGTTAAGGTAAGAGTGAACTAAAATGTTGATTCTTTTACTTATAAACCTTTTCATGGATTTCCCCCCTCTTAAAATAGGGAGATATCTCCAATCCTTTTATTTCACTGTTTAATTTTTGAGTTTTTTAAACTATTTTGGCAGTTAAAGTTTGTGCAAAGAAATGGATAAAGCATAGCATAGATGCAGTAGATTTAATGTTTTTGCTTTCTATCAATGCATAGCAACTGAACTTGTAAGTTGGTCTCCAGTTTTTGAACATGGATTGTAAAAAGCATATTTATGTAGAGGCAATGCATCTAAGGGATTAAAAAAAACCCAAAAAACCAAAACCCCTCTTCTCATTCCAGAATGTAACTCAGCTATCACCCGATGGCCCTTTACCACAACTTCCTTTACCATATATTAACAATTCTGCAACACGAGTATTCTTTGGACATGATCGACGACCAGCAGAAGGTTAGTGAAATTTCAGTGACTGATGCAACTGTTTTTATGATGGACCAAAGAGATACGAATAAGATAACCTACAAGAAACTTCAGTGTTCTTGTTCATCCCATTCCACATTAGGTGTGCGCGCGTCGCGTGCATGAGCGTCAAACTTTTTCCCTGAGTGGCTCCCGTCAGGTGGGCAAGACCCCCATGTGGCGCCAGTGTGCCATGCATATATACCCGTGTCCCCTGACCCCCTGCAGTTCCTTCTTACCATCCGTGATGGTGTTGGAACAATGTCTCTCTTGTATGAGAGCAGTCCCTTAGCCTTTCTTTTATATATAGCTGTTATCAGTTAGCATACCTTTGTTGTAGACACTTAAGTGATTAAGTGCTTGGAGGCTTCCAGCACCCGCCCTGGACTGTGGGGCATGCCGCAGGCCCATGGGTTTAAGGCTTGTGCCGCAAGCCTATGCCAGTTAGTGGCCCCCATGGCTCGTGTCTACGTTGCCTGGGGGAAGAACATCAAACTGAGCGGTGTAAGATTTGCAAGGCGTTCAAGCCAAGAACAAAGAAAAAAGAGACTTTCATTTAAAGCAGTTGTTGATGGAAGCCGCATTGCAGCCACTGGGCCCGACGTCGGTTCCTCTGTGCGTAGTGCCACAGAGCCGTTGGGAGACCTGGCACCGGCTAAACGCCGGAAGCTGTAGGCCCCACAGCACCAGACTAGGCCCTGGCACCGCTCGTCCTCCCCAATGCAGCCCATGGCGCAGCCAAAAGGAAGGCGTAGACGTTCGCCTCATAGGAGGCCAGCGCCTTCCAAGGCCCCGAACGCCAATAAGAGTGAGAAGACGGCTGCACCGCTGCTGGCACCAGCGGCTCCAGCAATACAAGTCCCACCGAGCCCAGGCCTAAGTGAGCTCAGTGCGGACAATGGGCTCGATGACTTAATGGGTCAGCCCTCCAGGCCTGGCACCTTTTGAGGTGGCAAAGGACCTCATTGAGCTGTCGGCGATGAGCCCCCTCCCGTACAGGGAGAATCCTCTGGCACCCATGCCATGGGTGCCGTCGAGGGGTAAGCCAGCAATGGTGTGCTGTTCGAGGACACCGTCCCGGCATCGCTCCCGGAGTTGGTCCTGGTCGAGCGCCACATGCAGCATGCACGCACATGGTCAGACATGCCAGACTGAGACTCGGGACTCTGCAGGCGTGGCTCGCTCGGGTGTACTCCTCAGGCAGGAACCCCCTGGATGTGGTGGTGACAGCCCCAAGGGATGTGCTGGACTCTCTGCTCTGGTGGCAGTCCCAGCCTGTGGTTTGTGAAGGCATCCCCTTTGCAGCCCCACAACCGGACCTGATGCTGGCGATGGACGCGTCAGACCACGGATGGGGGGGGAGCTCACCTGGGGGACCTCAGGGCTTGTGGTCCGAAGCAGAGCGGTCGCTCCATATCAATGCGAAGGAGCTCAGGGCGGTTCATCTAGCCTGCCAGAGCTTTCACGCCACTCTGAGTGGTCACAATGTGGCAGTTCTGACAGACAGCACTACTGCTATGTTCTATATAAATAAGCAGGGCGGGGCCCGTTCCTTGCCACTCTGTCGTGAGGCTCTCCTCCTCTGGGGCTTTTGTATAGCCCACGCCATTCTCCTCGAGAAGTTGCATCACCTGGGGGTGCGAAACGAGCTGGGGGACTACCTCAGCAGGTCGTATCGCATGCATGAATGGATGCTCAGGGCAGATATCATGCTTCCGCAGGTGGGGGTTTCCCACTAGGGACAATGCCCAGTGCCCGCGGTTTTGTTCATTCCAGGGCCACAGTCCGGGCTCAGTCACAGACACATTTGCAATCCCGTTGGGAGGGGGCTTGATGTATGTGTTTCCCCCGCTCCACTTGGTACACAAGGTCCTGCTCAAGGTACGCAGGAACAGGGCACTGGTGGTCCTCATCGCCCCGGCGTGGCCCCACCAGCACTGGTACACAATGCTCCTAGAGCTGTCGGTGAAGGCCCCGGTAGTCCTGCCCCTACACCAGGACCTCATGCAAGATGGTGGACGGCTTCTCCATCCCGACCTGCAATCGCTACACCTGACGGCGTGGAAGCTCTGTGGCTAAATGCCTTGGAGAGCTAGTGCTCCCTTCCTGTGCAGCAGATTCTGCTTGGCAGTAGGAAACCCTCTACCAGGGCTACCTATATGGCCAAGTGGAAAAGGTTCTCCTGTTGGTGTGAGCCCTGACAGGTGCAGCCATGCCAGCTCCTGGTGCAAGCCAGTCTCAAGTGCCTCCTGCACCTCAAGCAGCAGGGTCTGGTTCCGTCCTCACTCAGAGTGCACCTGGGAACCATCTCTGCCTTCCATCCGGGGTTTTCAGGGGGCTCGGTGTTTTTCCAGTCAGTGGTGGGATGGTTCCTTAAAGGATTGGAGAGGATGTTTCTGTACTCATGCCCCCCAGTCCCTCCTTGGAACCTGAACTTGGTCTTCGCTAAGCTCATAGAATCCCTGTTCAAGCCACTTGCTACCTGCTCCCTCCTCCACCTTTCCTGGAAGGTGGCATTTCTGGTTGCCACTACCTTGTCCAGAAGGGTGTCTGACCTGAGGGCTCTCACCTCTGAGCCATCGTATACAGTTTCACAAGGATAAGGTGCAGCTCTGACCGCACCCCAAGTTCCTCCCTAAGGTGGTCTCGCAATTCCATTTGGGCCAGGACATTTGTCTGCCGGTGTTGTGTGTGGGGTTGGGTTTTTTTTTTTTTTTTTTTCCCCAAAACCCCATACGGACCTGAGTCACCGCAGCCTACACACCCTGGATATCTGTCGAATGCTGCCATTCTATTTGGAGCACACCAAACCCTTTCGTAAATCCGCGCAGCTGTTCGTGGCCATAGCCGAGAGGATGAAAGGCCTCCCAGTGTCGGCGCTGCGGATCTCTTCTTGAATTACAAGCTGCATCTGGACTTGGTATGAGCTCGCAAGTGTTCCAGCCCCTGCGGTCACGGCCCACTCGACCAGGGTGCAAGTGACTTCCACAGCTTTTCTGGTACAGGTCCCGATCTAGGAGATATGCAAAGCAGCCACCTGGTCCTCGGTGCGCACCTTCACAACCTACTATGCAGTCAACCAGCAGGCCAGAGAGGACACAGCAGTTGGCAAAGCGGTCCTCCAATCAGTTGTTCTGTGACTCCTACCCTTTTCCAGAGGTAAGCTTGTGATTCACCTAATGTGGAATGGACGTGAACAATCACTCGAAGAGGAAAAAACAGTTACTTACCTTCTTGTAACTGTTCTTCGAGATGTGGTGTTCACGTCCATTCCACCACCCACCCTCCTACCCCTCTGTCGGAGTCGCTGGCAAGAAGGAACCAGAGAGAGTCAGGCAGCAGGGGTGTATGTGCACGGCGCAGTGGCGCCACTCAGAGGGCCCTGTCGGCCCGACAGGAGCCGCTAAGGGGAAAAGTTTACGACACTCGTGCATGTGACGCGTGCACACCTAATGTGGAATGGACGTGAACAATACATGTTGAAGAACAACAGTTATGAGAAGGTAGGTAACTTTTTTTTTTTTCTTCAGCCTGATCAGTCTCTTTCTCTTTTCCATTCTTTAAGTTCTCAGCTTTATATATTTCATAAGCTAGTTTCGTAGGTCAGAATTATTTCTCTTGTTGCTGATTACTAAATTATACTAAATTTTCCTCAAAATCGGGAGAATCTTGGGTTTGAAATGCTTTCACCCCCTAAGTTAGGTCCTTATCCCTGAGGTACAGTCAGTATCCATTACTAGGGCCTTACCAAAGTCACAGTCCATTTTGATCAATTTCACAGAGGGTTTTAAAATCGGTCAATTTCATATTTTCAGCTGTTCACATCTGAAAATTCATGGTGTGGTAACCATGGGGGGTCCAACCCAAAAGGTACCCAGAAATAGTTCTGATCTCCCCGGCTGCCCTCGCAGCTGCCATACAAGGGAGCGACAAGTCCTGTCTCGCCCAAGCCCAACAGAGACTCTCCCTGGCTGGGGTGCTTCCAGTAGCTGGAGGATATCGGACCCACCTCCACAAGTCTCCTCCAGCTGCAGGAACCTCCAGTTCTGGGCAGGGAGAGGCACTCAGAGGTGGTGGGTGTGATCTCTCTCTCTCTCTCTCTCTCTCTCTCTCTCTCTCTCACATACACAGACACAGACACGAGCTGCCATACAAGGGAAGGACAAGTCTTGTCCCTTCCCAGCCCAGCAGGGGCTTGCAGCTAGGAGCTCCCTTAGCTGGGGCGCTCCCAGGACTAGGTGGATATTGGAACCACCAGAGTTGGAGCTTGTTGCAGCAGGGGGAGGCACTCTGAAGTGAGTCCAAGAGTGAGTGGGAAGGACAAGTCCTTTCTCTTCCCAGACCAGCCGGACTTTCAGCGAGGAGCTCCCTGACTCGGGTGCTCCCAGCAGCTAATGGGAGATCAGATTTCATGGGGAAAGGCTTATTTCATGATCTGAGACACATTTTTCATGGACATCGAATTGGTAGGTCCCTACCAATTACCCTCTATTTTGATTGTTTTTAGTAGCTTGGGAGTAGCTACTGGATATTCCAATGTGAGTCTCTATAAACGTCATGAAATGGGTCCTTAAATAATTACACCTGTATGGAAACTTGAAAATGAACATGATGATGTAAGTTTTTTTTTTTTTTTTTTTTTTAAGGACATCTACAAATAAAATGAAAAGTTTTGTTGCTAATACTTAATCATCTGCTCCTTATTCTCCAGTATGCCACAACTATTTCCATGCCAAATAGTTATGTCAGGAGCAAAAGCTTCTGATGCCATCAGAAGCAAAATTGGCAGCTGGGAAATTTGCCCAAACCAGAGATCTGTATTTCTTTGAGGGCCTTTGTATATTCTGACTCCTGTCTTCAGCTATTCAGTATTATGTATTAATAATAACCTAGGGGGGTAACCAGAGTTATTTCTAAAATATGTCAAGGAATTCATAAAGGGCACTTTTTTTAAATGGAATGCAGCTAAATCAGTATAAATTAATAGGATGCCTGTAGTATATTTCTCGAGTCCTGTATCCATAATCCTTAGGTTATTGGTCCTCTTAGCTCTGATTGCTCAGTCTGTGGGTTCCTTCCTGGGTACCTTTAAAAGTTCTATCTTAAGATCCCCCTTTGCCATCTTACATTCATAGAGTACTTAGGTCCTTAACCTTATTGATCAATGTGGACACAGCAGACAATTACAGGCAATTGTAAGACATTCCAGAAGAGGTAACCTGCTAAATTAGTTTGTTGGTGTACCCTTGGTCTCCCCAATTTATGACTTCAAGCTTCTGATTGGCTTGAGCAATGGACCTAGAGTTGGTGGGAACTGAAAAGTCCCATTGTTTCTTAGACCTCCAGTCAAATCAACCCAGTCAAGTGGCTCTTTTCAGTGACACCAACAGAAATCTCTGGCTGACCCCTTGTATCATCCTTTTTAATTATCAGAGGGGCAGATTGATCCTGCAATATCCCTCCGAGGCAGTCTGAACACTTTTTTTTACATCTGTCTGCTGCCAGGCTTTGTTATAGTCTCAGCCAGTGAAATGCTGATCCACCATGATCTGTGATCTTCCACAACACCAGTGTTCACTGAAAGTATGGAACTATTGACTAATATGGGGAGGCTCTTGAGTGTTCGAGAGAACTTTAAAAGGAGCTGGACTTGGACTGTATAGGGCAGTCATTCATTAGGCAAGAACAGCTATGGATCTAGAAGTTTCAGAAATAATTTGATTTTGCTTTTCTTCAATAAGTTCTGCACATACAAGCATACGTACAAAAGAAGTCCTGGGCTGGATTTTTTTTATACATGTTGCGTATAAAACTTGGCTCTTATGGGTAGGATTTTCAAAAACGTCTGACAGCGCAAGTCCCACTGAAACAGACAGTAGCTTTTAACTAGTTGAGCACATGTCTACATGCCTTGTCTATACTAGACTTTCAAAACACATTAGCCACATGTTAATTTACAGTGCTAACATCACACTTTAAATCATAATCTAGACACGGTCAACAGGCTTGTGGAGTGATTTGGCCGTTAAAGGTGCCATTACTGAAACTTTTTTGCCAACCACCATACTGTTACACCAAAAACTGAAGTTTTTGAAAGATAAATAAATGCATAATGTCCAAATACTTTTCACTCTCTAGTATACATAACTTTCAAATGTTAGTTGTGTACATATCCTAAGGGAAAACATATTTCCTGTCACTTGAGGGAATTTTCAAGTTTAAGTTTTAGGAAACCTCCATTTAACTAGTTCTAGAGGATTTTCTTTCAGAACTGACTGATCAGCATAAAATTTACAGAAGAAAAAAGATTTGCCTAGCCTTCTACACAGTGATGTACGTTATTTTAATTGATTCTTTTTTGTAAATAAGTGAAACATGCTTTATGTAGTGACTGTGTCTGAATACAATGTGATGTATTTATAGGAGATTAGTAATGACAAAGTTTTACTGTGTATTTTTGATCCTTGGGGGAAATACGTTAAGTAGGCTAGGAAAAGAGCACACAGAGACAAATTGAAAAAGAGGAGTGTGATTATTATTTCTTAAATGGCTTGGATCCATAGAAAAGTCTTAATGAAAACAACTTTAACTGAGGAAATGTGTAAAAGAAATTGTCTTGATGCTTTTATATATGCTATGTGGTAAAGTTCAGGTGAAATAGTAGTAATGTTAAAGAATAAATTAGCCTGAAAAATAAGAGAAAGTAAGGAGATCCAAAAAAGGTCTATATTTTGCAGTAATGTAGGAGTGCTAACTTGAGCATGATTTTTATGAATAATTGAATGATCTGTAGTAAGTTACTGAGCCAGGATAGAAATATCTATATTTGATGGTTAATAACTAAAATTTTATCATTGCTAACAGGATAATCACTTACTGGATGGATTAGGTGTTATGTAGCATTCTGAACATTTTAAAATCAGTTATACAAAACTTTATAACCAGAGTACCTTCTTTGTAAGTGAGTTTATTACAAGCCCATTGTTAGATGCATATAATGAGTAAGAGTATGTGCTGGTCTAGATTGGCCTTGAGTGTTTCATTCTGAGAGCCAATTTGCTTTAGTAAATTTCCAAGAGGTGTGGGTTGGAAGGTGCAACACTTGCCAAGGTTGACCCTCAGATCTGCTATTTGAGTATTTCCCAAATGTTCTGAAAGCATTTTTTCCACCCTCTCTTGTTTGTGGTTGAAGGCCTACACATTAATGTATAAATCTTCCGTGTCCTCCCACCCCCATTAGGTCATCACTAAACCAACTTTGGGAAACATTAGTGTAGATCTTCAAAATGTAATACTTCCTCTTGTTTCTTACATGTTTTATTACAAAATGGAATTCTTTATATTAGCATTAACTGTCACTAGCATTTGAATTAGCTCCCATTAAAATATTTGGGTAGTCAGCATCTGAGCTATTGCTTCAAGCAACCATTGCCGCATTGGTTACCTGCTTCACCTTTTTGAAGATTTTCTTCACAACCATAAGATTTCACTTTTTCAAAGTAAAAGCTAAGACTCTGGTGAACAGTTGAGATGTCTGCCTGCACTATACACTTCGGGAAACACTGATCATAATCTTCAACTGGTTCTGTTTATCTGTGTGCCAAATAGTCGTCATACTTGCCTGCCTCCTCAGGTAAAATAAAATGCTGAGTGCAAATTAATATATCTTTTTCTGTATTTTAGTGTAGATTTTTAGTCTATAAACTGAACTTTTGCTGTCTTAAATTACAGTTTGTCTTTTATTCCATTTGCACACTTAAGTGTGTGTATTTTAAAAAAGATTGTGAACCTCTTGAAGATTATCTGCATCTACATTTTAAAATCAAATGGCTTGAGAATATGTGAATATATTTTGTGAGTGTACTTTATTCACATGCACTTGTGAAGTACAATATCTCACATGACCCACTTGGGAAGTGTTATAAAATTAATCAGATATAAAAATTGATTATGAACCTTGGGCCAATGGCAAGCTGCCAATACAGCCCTTATGTTGTAGCTGTTGTGCACCACTCATGCCGCTTAATTTTGATTTGTTCTCTATTAGGTGAAAAGCAGGCAGCCACACATATAAGTCTTGATCAGGAATATGATTGTGAATCTTCTCACCAATGGAAGGAGCTTGAAGAACAGGTTGTGGCTGTAGTTAACAAAGGAATAATACCATCAAACTTTCAACCAACGCAGTATTGTTTGAACGGCTATTCAGATAACTCCAAGTTTCCACTTGCCGTAGTAGAAGGTAAATTTATAGCATATGGATTCTTTAAAAATCAGAAGTCTTTAAATGTAATCTGCAGGAAGTTTTCCATTGCTATTATGGAACTAACCAAGCTCCTTTTTGTGATATGGCTTGTTTGAGGTGAATATTGAGTTTCAGAACATATTAGGAATATATAGCATGTAATCATTGGTTGAAATTCGTACTCCTACATAAAGTACATAATAGCTTTTTTTTAATAGAACCAGTAACAGTGGAAGTAGCCTTTAGAAACCCATTGAAGGTTCCACTTTTGTTGACTGATTTATCGTTGCTTTGGAAATTCCAACCTAAAGATTTCAGTGCAAAGCATAATGGAGAAACAAAAGAGTTGGTGAGTAATTAAGAACTATTTTTTACAATTTTATTCTTAAATGTACTCTTCTGTGGCATAATATTGAGATGTTGCTTTTATTAAAAAGGCAATACTTGTCAGCAAATACCATACGAGTTACTACAGTTATTTTTTGCTGTAATTTTTTTTTGGGGGGGTGACTGTTAAAAGCTGGCAAATGCTTAGTCTTTTAATGGTAAATAGTGTAAAAGTTTGAAGTACAGATATTATGTAAAGTGTTTCTAATCTCTGATTTTAATATTTAAATTACACACCCTTTAAAGTAGCTTGAGTCATCTGTTCTCAGATAGTTGAAACTTGGTATAACAGCAGCAGGATGAAACTTTTTATGCATTTTTTAACCTTGGCATCAATACCTATTTTTTCTTACTAATTAGGTAGGATCACTTAATCTGCATATTTATAATCAATATCTGCAATATTTATAATCAAGTAGTATAGCTCTGTGGCCAGTTGATTCCTTATGTTACATTTGAGTTAGTTTGTCTAGATTTTCAGTTCTCATTGGCTTTTTTTAACATAAATTGTTTCATGTAGTCTTTTAGGTAGCATGAATATTTTCTGATACCTTTCATTATTTCAATAACTTCATAATCAACCCCTTGATATTTAAAATAACCTATACTTATCATGGCACTCTGGATAATGTCTCTTGTCGGCAGAATTTCCTCTTAATATTATTCAAAGAGATCTGTCATAAAGTTTTAGCAAAAAGAAAAGGAGTACTTGTGGCACCTTAAAGACTAACAAATTTATTAGAGCATAAGCTTTCGTGAGCTACAGCTCACTTCATCGGATGCCACCAAATGCATCCGATGAAGTGAGCTGTAGCTCACGAAAGCTTATGCTCTAATAAATTTGTTAGTCTCTAAGGTGTCACAAATACTCCTTTTCTTTTTGCGAATACAGACTAACACGGCTGCTACTCTGAAACCTGTCATAAAGTTTTAGGTTATTCTGAAATGTTTAGTACATTTTATTTCTTATCAAGTTGATTTCCTGTGAAAAGGTGGTGTTTAGACCACTTTCTTAATCTCTCAACTGACTATGTAAAAAAAACAAAACAAACAAACAAAAAAAAAACCAGTAATGTAGTCCCTCAGTATTAATGATTGATTTATTTCTAGCTAACCATAGAAAGAGGCAACTTCATACTTGTGGTTTGGCTAACTTTCTCCTTCTGAAAACTCGTTTATTTGCTGTGCAAGGGGTATAAGTCTATATAACCTTCTGTAATTCTCAATGAAATCCATAGTTCAGTGCTGATCATCTCATAACATATGATGAATCTCAGATGCACTGTCATGTTGTAAATAGAATTGGTCTTTGCAATTTTGTTAATTAATGAAGTGACTCACTAGGTGTGGAAGGTTGATCAGTGCTTAAAAATTACCTATCTACCTTAAAAGTGGCAATAAAGGAAATCTGCTGGCTCTGGTCGCATTTCTACAGGTCCCTGTTTACGGTTTCAAATTGTGCATGCTTTTGCTTGTTTGAAGTGCCCTAATACACACTGTTGCAAGAACTAATATTTGTAGCAATTTAGTTCGGAGGAACATTGTTAACAAGGATATAAAAACAGCTCTTCAACCAATTGCCTTTTTCCCTCTCTTCCTGCCCAGGCATGTGGAAATGACATGATAGGAGCTGAAGTAATAGCTGAGTTCTTAATTAATAGCGAAGAGACAAAAATGGTAAGTAGGTGAATGTTTATTTACACTTTGAATGCACATTATCCAATATTGTATATTTATTTAGATACAATGTTTTTCTTAGAATATCTAAACTTGTTTTTCGTTTCTATCAGACAGAAGGTAGTTCCATTTGGAATAATTTCCTTTTACTGCAGTACTTGGTGCAGCAGTATTATCCTTTGTTTTTAAGATCTGTTATAGGCTAATTCCAGATTAGAAATTTTTTCTTTCTGAAATTTTTTTTCCTATGTGCTTGATAATTTCTCTACTGATGTGCAAATGAAATATTCTGCAAAAATGTAAAAACAAAAATCTTGTAGATATTGAGTTATGATTAACACTTTTCTGATTTAATTTGTGTAATATACAGTTGCAACTGATACATGATTATATAATGCTATGAATTTTTGTAAAAATGGGACATTGAATGTAAAAAATAAGTGGATTTTTTCTTAGTAGCAACAACAACAAAATTTAACATGTCTCCACAGGCAAGACTAAAGCTCTTTCCCCATCAAACAGGGGAACTACATATTCTGGGAGTCATTTACAATCTTGGCACTATTCAGGGTACTATGATGTTAGATGGGATTGATCCTTCTATTGGATTGCAAGCAGGTAAGGATAGGTATTCCCTTGAGAAATGGCATAGAATCTTAGTTTGTACCACAGAATAGAACTAAAGTCTGCCAGGTAAACAATGGCAGTTGGTGGTGGTGGAGGGGGCATGTCTAAAGAAAGAGGGAGAAACTGATAAAGTAAGTTGGACAGAAGTGGCAGACTGAAGCAGAACCTAGAAAGAGGGTGGAAGGGAAGTAGAGATTCACTGTTACCTAAACTACGTTCCCTACAGCATTTGTATCCTGGGTTTAAGTTAAAAACCTGGAAAATTAAAAATGAAATCTAAAGCAAAACAAATTCACGTTTGCTATATTTTTGCATTCTTTAGCCATGGCAACTTTCTTCTTCTCGAGTCTCTCTCCATTTACTTCTTTTCTAGCTGTCTTCTCCTATCTCAATGCCCCTCGGGCTTTCATCTTTTCCTCCTGTTTATATCACCAGCTTTCTTTCTCAGTATTGCTTTGAAAATGTGAAGTTCTCGGGCATATTTTGTCAAGCTATAATTTAATCAGATTTGATATGACATTAAAAAATTACTTCAGCCAAGAACTTCTTAAATGTTTCAGTTGTCATCCCTTTTTCCTTTCCTAAAATATGCTATTCCTTTAGCTACATACTTCGTGTAGAGTAAGCTGGATGGTTCTACTTATGAGCCTCCTGGTTAGTGTCTCTTACTTTTTAGTCTTTCAAAATGACCACATTTAGTGAGCTCTATCTATCATGTTTTACACTCCTTTTTACTTTTCTTTGACCAGTGTGGGGGTGGGGGGGTGCTTTCATACAATTTTTAATTTCATTTCAAAATAGGTCTATATCTTTCCCTCTTCTTCCTTCTAAACCATCTTCCAGGAAAGATTTTGTTCTCTAACTTTATACAGAAGTTCAATTAAGGTTAGGAGTGAAAAAAAAATATTTTGCTATCTATGCCTGTGTGATTGGTCTCAATCCAGTTCCTAGTTAAGAACTGTCAGACGACCCATCTATTGGGTTTTCTGACGTTTCTGAGAGGATAAGAACTGATTTAGGAAAAAATTGAACTATCTTGTTTTGGTCCTTCCAAAACAGTTGAGGCATGGCTTCTAGGCAGGTGCAGATTGCACTGCCAGTGCAGTCCCTGTTTCATGAATACTAGTCTCTAAGGGTGCCATTTAATCTTGAATAATTAGGGCCCTACTAAATTCACAGTCCATTTTGGTGAATTTTACAGTAACAGGATTTTAAAAATAATTTTCATGATTTCAGATATTTAAATCTGAAATTTCACTGTAGTAACTGTAGGGGTCCTGACCTAAAAGGGGGATGTGGAGGCATCATAAGATTATTGTAGGGGGCTTTTGGTGCCGCTGCTCTCAGCGGTGGGTAGTTGGAGAACGGCAGCTGCCAGCCGGGAGCCCAGCTCTGAAGGCCACGCCATCTGCAGCACAGGAGTAAGGGTGACATTGGTATGATATTGATTTTTCTCATTTTTGTACTGCTGGCTTCAGAGCTGGGCCCTCAGTCAGCAGCCATCACTCTCCGGATGCCCATTGCCACCCTTGCTTCTGCACTGCTCCTGGTGGTGCTGCCTTTCAGAACTGGGTGCCTGGCCTGCAGCTGCTGCTTTCTGGCCACCCAGCTCTGAAGGCAGCGCAGAAGTAAGGGTGGCAATACCGTGACACCCCTACAATAACCTTGCAACCTCCCGTGATCCTCTTTTGGTACTGGGACTCCCAGTTTGAGAGAGGCTGATCTCCCCTCTGAAATCTGTATTGTATAGAGTAAAAGTACAGAAAAGACCAGATTTCACAGTCCGTGATGCTTTTTTTTATGGCCGTGAATTTGGTATGGTACTATTAATAGTCATTATGCTCACACTTAAAATGAAAAATAGTAAATGGTTTTCAAGTATATCTTCTTTTTTAGAAAGCCAGGAAATTGAAAGGATTTGAGGCTGAAAAAATAACGAGTAAACTATATTGCTTATGTAACTTCATTATTTCAGACTGCTGGTTGTTGTTTCAGGAAAATTTGTTTATAATGGGATGTCTGTACGAGGACGACAGGACTTAGAAATTCAGGGCCCTCGACTTAATAATACAAAAGAAGAAAAAACATCTATTAAATATGGACCAGATCGACGTTTAGATCCTATTATAACTGAGGAAATGCCCTTGTTGGAGGTATTTTATATTCTCCCCGATAATAATTTGAGCACATAGTCAAACATTCAACTATACCTTTATAAAATAGTAATATTTTTTTACTTTTGGTTTAACTTTATTTATAGCATTGCTGTCTTTTGACCTAACATCCAAAATGGCAATCTTATAATGGGGCAGAATGTAGTGGATTATGTAAGTCATTCTTTTACAGCTGTACCAGTTTTTCAAAGTACCAAGTTTGTATCTAATTCGGGTGAAACTTCAGAGAGTTACAGGTATCATCACAAATGTGTGCGCCTGTTGAAGTATACACATTTCTGCCAGAATCTGAGTTAAGACAACTTTATTAGTAAAAGTTGCAAGGAAAAAAATACAGCTGGCAAATTAGCATTTTGGTTTCCCTATCTCCAGTTGCAAAATCTAATTTCCCAAAGTCAAGCCTTATTTTCTGAGTATAAAGGGAGTCAGTGAAAGCAAAAATGAAACAGAAAAATTCCTTCATTTACTGTGGTTCAGAATGATTCCTTTTACTTTTTAAATTTAACATTGACAAATTAGAATTTTAGTTTATAAATACTGTGGTGTCGTCTTCAAGTTATTTTCAGAAATATATGTTACTTTTAAATTGTTAACCTTATACATTTTTTTCCCCCAATGCAGGTGTTCTTTATAAATTTTCCTACGGGGCTGCTCTGTGGAGAAATCAGAAAAGCATATGTAGAATTTGTGAATGTGAGCAAGTGTCCTCTTACTGCATTGAAGGTTGTATCAAAACATCCAGAATTTTTTACTTTTGGTGGAAATACTGCTGTTCTAACACCACTGAGTCCCTCAGCTTCTGAAAACTGTAGTGCTTACAAGACTGTTGTGACAGATTCTACCTCTGTATGTACAGCACTGATGTCATCAGCTTCTTCTGTAAACTTTGGGGTTGGCACAGGAAGTCAGCCAGAGGTGATACATGTCCCACTTCCTGAGTCTGTCCTCCTCCCTGGGGCTTCAGTCCAGCTGCCAATGTGGTTACATGGACCAGATGAAGAAGGGGTTCATGAAATAAACTTTTTGTTTTACTATGAAAGTATTAAAAAACACTCAAAAATGTGGTAAGTTTTTAAACTAACTTTTTCAAACTAAATTAGATCTTACCAAGTAAACTACTTGACACTAAATGTATTTAGGTGTGTGGAATATTTCTGGATGTAAGTTCCATAAAAATGAAAGTGGTGTCTAACTGGTGTCTAACTTTGCTGTAGTAGTAAAGCAAAGCATAAACATTAGTGGCTATATATATATTACGCTGAACTCACTGCTTGCTAGATTAACTTTCTGGTTAAATTGTCAAACTGATTGCATATATTTTGGACAGAGCAATTTTTCAAAGTACTACACTCCTGAATGAAACAAATCTCTTTTCTTTTCCTTGTTAACACTTACAAAATAGCAGCTAATCAGGTTGACATACGCAAGAAGAGATTGTCCACACTGGAAGAATGACAGGAGGCCATGCATGTAGTTTAATTAGGCTGCAACTTTATTTCCTTTTAATAGCTGGGAGTTTCCGGAAACAAATTGTACAGTGCAGGGAGGAGGGATCAGCTCCCTGCTGTTCAAGACATAGGGGCGCCAAACCCCCTTCCGCAGCTCCCATAAGGAGTGTGTTTCCTTCAAATCTTTTTCCAATCCCTATTTACCTGATAACCATATCCCTTCCATACAGAGTTCCTGCATTGGATATCTGCCACAAGGAGCTGCCATCAAAATGCTTGGCTGCCTCCCCCCACTCCGTCACCCCTCCAAATTCCCAAACATGCACAGATTCAGTCTTTCTTTTTCCCTTTTAACAGAGATGAACCATATTTGCATCCATTGTCCACTCCCAGGCTTCCAAAGAGTGTACAAGATGCATCAGCTGGTCCCATAACATCCCCGTCCTTATTGTGCCTTGCTCCTGTGGCTCTACAGAGAGACTTATACTGCTTCTCAAGTTCAGTCCCTATCCTGGGTAATACAGTTTAGGAGTAGCAGCAGATAGGGGCTCAGTCTTTTGTAAACAGGCTCTAAAGAACCACACTATCAGTTGATCAGGAGTCAGTTGTCCAGACAGTGGAGGAGTGAGCCTTCAGGAGACACTAGTGAACCAATACATTCACCTAACATTTTAATTTCTATCTGCTCATAGATCAGAATGGAGAATTCATTGTTTTCAATCCCTCTTTTCCTTCTCTGCCTTTCATTTTTTTCCCCTTCATAATTTGTCCTGGCTTGTTTTTACAGTTTCAAGTTAGTGCAGGGATGCTGTTCATATTCTTGGCTTGCTGCACCTTCTCAACCTCTAGCTTTACCTAGATTAAGTCACTGGGACTTGGGAGATCCAAGTTCTGTTCCCAGTTGTACCAATACTTCCTATGTGACCTTGGATAACTTAGTTTTTTTCACAATTTCCCATCTGTAAAGTGAGAAGACTTCACTACCTCAAATAGATGTTGAGGATGAATTAATGGGGCTGAGCTACTTGTATATTATAGTGATGTAATCCATAAAAAGCACCTAGCTACAGTTCAGTTTACCTGCCAAATCTAACAGGAGAAGAGCTCTGTGGAGCTCAAAAGCTTCTCTCTCTCACCAACAGAAGTTGGTCTAATAAAAGATATTACCTCATCTCTCTCAAGTCTAATAGAAGAGAGTTCTGTAAACTGGACTGAAGAATTCTTTGTTTAGCTCCCCATAAATACCCATCCTACAGGCTTAACTGGGTTGTGTCCTCAGAGCATATAATGTAACTGGATACATACCATCAAATATTGATTGACTTTGCTATGAGCATATTATACTTGTGCACTGTGAATTTCACAGGCCTCCTGTCCTATTCCAAGTGCAGTGTGTCTCAATAAAAGGACTGCAGAACTCATTTTCTGGTGTATTGCAGACTACAGGCAGGCCTGCTGACCTTTAGAAAATTGATCAAGTTGTATCTTTGTCAAGTACTTGCCAGCCAGAAAAATATAAAGCTCGCAATAGTTGACTTGCTTTTGCTAACTGCTAACAGGATTAGAAATAAGCCTTTTTTGCTGGAGTAAGTAGTTCTGATACCTGTGCGCATCCAGAATCTTATGTTTTTGAATGTGGTGCCATTTTTAGTCTTTGGACTAAAACCACACTTCAAAGTGTTTGCATATTCAGCATATTTTTTGTGACTGTAGCTAATTGAAAGTTGTACTTTTCAAAATACAGACTAATCTATGGGACGTTTGGGCACTAAAGGAATTAACATGTATGTTTATCAGCAATGAAGTACTCACTAACACTTTTTTAAAATTTGGACCAGCAGCCATAAACTTTTTTTCTTTTTGCATCTGGCTAGATCTGAACCTGTGTCAGTGTTATGATTCTTGTATTTACGTTCTCCAGGACCTTGAGTCTAATCAGTAGTACAGGTTTTAAACACCTACAAACATGAGTGTCAACTTGCTATATCTTTTATCTTGGGGTCGGAAATGATATATAGCAAAGGACGTCTTCAATGGGAGCTGGAAACAAATTAATGGCCTGTTTACATCTGCCTTTAAATGTAAAAGCATAATAGTTAATGAGAATTTCTTTGATAAACCAGTATTGCAATTTAGAACCTAATACTTTCTTTCTAGTCATAGAGTATTAAGACACACTGCAGTTATTTGTACCAGCCGATCTTTGAATGTTCGAGCTACCGTCTGCAGAAGTAATGCCCTTGAGGATGAAGGCAAAGGGGACAATATGCTGGTATTTGTGGATGTAGAAAATATCAATACTGTAAGTTTGTTTAGAAAAGGGGATTTTATTTTCTTTATACTCTTTTACCAAGCTGTATTCTCCTGGCCGCATGTCTGGATGCGTTTCTGTAAGCATATGCTTGGTTTGCTGATAGACAAGTTTCTCTTTTTAATGTGCTAATTAAGACAAATTATTCTGCAAAACAGATTTTATTACAAACATGAAGTTCTAAGTGAAACGCTCAATAAAATGCATTGAAACAATTTAGGACTCTTCAACTACAAGTGGAATATCACTAAATCAAAGTTCAGTGTAGACAAGTTCCAATGTAATTCCTCCCTCCACCCAAATGTGCTTTAGGAACTGTGATAGGTGCCAATTTTTATTGGACTGGAGAGGGTGTGTATTGTAAGTTACATCTGAAGCATTCTTGATGTCCATCAGTTCCAAAGCATGGATAACTAGCTTTGAATGGCATAACTAAGCCTTTCATTCTATCACACAAGTTTTGTTGCTAACTGCAAATGAAAAAAAAATTCAGATCAACATTATGAATTTGGAATCTGACCCTTGCTTACACCTACTAGCCAAACTCTCAACCTGATAGATCCCCCTAATTGAAGTAATGGGTACTGTTGGTAGAGTAGCTTGGCATGATCTGTAGCTGTGGTTCGCAATCTTTCTACACTACACCCAAAAACCCAAATGTACTTTCTTGTTACAAGCCAATGTTGAGAGACTGGGTCATGATAAGAAACAGCAAATGGATTTTTGTGAGAGGCTGTCTTTGTAGGTTTGGTATATGGGCACTTGTAAGCGTGCGTCTCACTGACCACATAGCATTTAACTCTTGTTCACTGTAACACTGCTTCTGGTGCTGTGCTGGTGTTAGTTCTAAAGAGGGAGGGGGAGCAGCAGTAGGAGGAGTCTGGGATAGCTGATCTTGTGCTCTGTACCCTTACTGGGTCCTAGTGCTTTATTCCCCCTCAACCAGCTACGAACCAGTTGTGGGTTGCATTTTATTAATTGTGAAATCCTGATCTTAAGAGTCAATAAGTGCCTTTTTTCCTTAATTTTTTAAAAGATGTTCTACAACCAACATATAAACTATTGTAAACTAATATACAGTGTAGTGTTTAAATTATAATTGGGGGCTTATTATCTTGAGGCCAGATGTGTAATCTGGCAGAGTTCTTCTGGTAATGTGGTATCACCAGTGTGCCACAGCAGAGATGGCTGGAAGATAAGATCAAAGAAAAATGTTCAGTAGTTCTCTAACCTGGCTGTCTGAGTGAATTCCACACATAATGCTAAATTCAGTGAGCTTTTCACTATTATCTTTGACTCATTAAACCAATTAATATTGAAACTTGAATATTTCTTAATTTGTAGTAATATTTGGGTAGCACTAGAAATTGATACCGTTAGGTAACTTTTTAAAAATACATTAAATGTTTATCACATTCCGTTGAAGGGGAGAGAGATTTTTATACTGATAAAGTGAGGCAGAAAGGTTAAATGACTTGTCAAAAGCTTTTTAATGAGTTTGTCAGGTACAACTAGAAATCAGGCTCCTGGCTTCCATTTCTGAGTTCAGAGCACTAGACAATTCCATTTTACTAGAAATTATTGACATAAATATGTGTATTTAGGAGTTTCCATGCTCCAGAATGGCAAAGCTACAGTGTCTGCATTAAACAGCAGAATAATATAACTGAATCCTTACCGATGAATTTTTAAACAGTTGGGTGTTAGTTGAATCACTGAACTGAGCCAATATTTCATATGCACAGGCACATTGTCTTACTGTTCTTTTGGCTGGTTTTTAAAGTTAATGTTTTTTGAGCAGTTGTCAATGAGGGGATGTGTGAGGCAGAAATTCTGACCTCATTAGACATCCACAGCCTCAAATAAAACAATTTTAATTAGTGTTTTAGTTGCAACTGGATTGTGCAGAATGTTCTTATCATTCTGGGAAATGTTAAGAAAAACAGGAGTTTAGGCCACATTAAGTCTAAAAGTTGATTTAAAACATAAGTTTTGTGCTTCTGGCTCATGTGTTGTGGAGTATTTACCTAAGTAATTTTAGACATAGTGATATGGATAAATCAAAGTGTCCTAGTGGATGGAAAACTGGACTGAGAATTCGAAGACCTGGGTTCTATTCAAACTCTGCTGCTGTCCTGCTGTGTGACACTTCACCTCTCCATGCCTCTGTTTCTCTTGACTGATTATTTAATTTGAAGGCTCTTCAGGGCAGGGACTTTCTTGTTGTCTTTGTACAATGCCTAGCACAAAGGGACTCCAATCTATTGTAGCCTCAGGATATACCTGTATTACAAATATTATGGATTAGGGCCTTCCCAAAGATGCCAGATCTCATATATTTTGAAATAGGGCTCTTCATTTCTAGAATAAACATTTGCTCCTTTTGTCAATTGGTTTTAGATTGGCACAATTAACTTTCTCATTCTTATTTAGAGTGAAGCTGGGGTTAAAGAATTTCATATAGTACAAGTATCAAGTAACAGCAAGTACTGGAAGTTACAGAAAGCTGTAAATCTCTCTGAAGACAAAGGTTTGTATTTTTATCAGGTATAAGCTAGTCACTGTTGTGTTTGGCAAAGAACAGTTAATCTTATGAGAGAAGGCATCAAATTATACTGTTTAAATCTACTTGTTTTCTCTTTTGTCTTTTTTAAATAAATTCCTTGTAATTCTGTGTTTTACCATTTTAGAAACTAATTTGTCATTAAAAGACATTTCTGCTCTACCAATAAACTAAAAATCCATTTGTATATGGAGAGTTCAACCTAACTGTTTAGATTGATTGACTAGTGGAGTTTGTCTCAGGTTCTGCTGATCTCCATCTGCCTTGCTTCTTCTGTTATATTACATCTATTTATTTTTATAGCTGTAGAATGATAGGATAGATAAGATAGATACTTAACCTATTCGGTTATCTATTTCCTTTATGTATTTTTAATTTAATCTACTTCAGTTTACACAAATTTACTTTATCCATACCTGTAAAATTGGCTTTCTGCTTATTTGAACATGAGTCCAAACACCTGGGCTTCCTGTTGCACTAGAATTGATGACCAGAACAGTCAGACATATTACTATGCTGTAATTGTTTCCTTTTCCATACCTGCTTCTCCTTTCTCTACTCTAACATTTCCTATTCTAAGTTAGAAATAATTGGAGGTGCAAATGAAAGTCTTTCTTTCACTGACTCATGTTATCCGTATACCAGATAATTACAGCAAGATGGATTCTTTGTATCTGTTAACTTGGATTCCATTTCTTATTTGCTAAGTAAATTCTTTTATAGTTTTGGAGACAACTAACTCGTACAATATTGGTTCATGAGCAGATTCTAAATAGTTAGTCTCCTATGTGCATCAGGCTTACAGATTGCAAAGACTGTGGTTTTGGGATGTGCTCAGGTACTATGGTAGTGGAGACCATATAATATCTAGCTCAATGGGAAATACGTTTTTTTCAATATCTTTCTTTCAGATTATAAACTTGCCAGTAGAGAGAGAGGAAAGCTATGCTTTAAAGCAATAAGATGCAAAAACTCTGGAGGTAGGTTCACTTAACTTTATTGGACGGTGGTTTTGGGTGGGATTTTCAAAAGTATTTGTCTTCTGTGAAACTTAAATGCTCATGGTGTGACTTTGCATGCAGATGAAGTGACACTTTCTCTCTTTGTCGTTTAGAAAATTACACATTTGCAGACATTGTCTTTGGAAATGAGCAGGTATGTAAATTGATACAACTTAATACTTTGTCAGTATTAAATACCTGTCTTGTACATATGACCCAGTCACAGCCTTTATTACCCAAGAAATGCCTCCGTACGTGGCATACAATTATCTTTTGTACTTCATGTTTGTGCTAGTATTTTAAAAACACAAATTCTTATACCCTGAAGTCTTTCTCCTTGCTTACTCAGTGTACATAGACAGAATAAACAATATGGATATAGACAATATGGGAGGCAGCATGATCCAATGGATAGGGTAGTGGATAATCTGGAGACCTAGGTTCTATTTCTGGCCCTGCCACTGTTTTGTGGCACTGAGCAGTTCACTTCACCTCTTTCCCTTCCCACCCTTTCTGTTTTTTCTGTTTAGATTGTAAGCAGTTCAGTACCTAGGATAGAGAAACCCTAATCTGTTGTGGCCTCTAGATGTTACTGTAATAGAAATAATAAAAATAACTATTACATTTGTTGATAGTTTTAAATATTTGTTCTGCTCACATATGTGACTGTAAAAAGTATACGGGGGGAGGGGGAGGTTTCCATGAGTGTCTCAGTGAATTCCACATATGCTTGTTGTGTTGCAAGTAGATCTCTTCCCTAATTGCCAGTCCTGCAAACCCCACCTATCACCAAAAAGTCAATCTGTATTTTTTGTCTTGTGCGCTATCACTAATAATAAAGACTTCACAGTCAGATATACCTGTGCAACTTTTTGTTTTCAGTGGGATTGTGCAGGTATATTTGAGGGAAGAATTTGAAAGAATCCATATTCTTTCATAGTTATTGAATGCTTATAGCAGAGGGAGAGTGGAGCAGGGCAGGGGGAACTGTGAATAAAGTAGCCGTCTGACTCTGAATGCAGTTGGAGAGTAGGTTTGTTGAGTTAAAGGTGCTAGTTTTATGTATTTACAATATGGTATTGCCAGGATGATGATTGGGGCTTGCTGTGTTAGGTTCAGTACAGAGAAGGTAATGTCTGTCTTCAAAATCACTTTTCAGCATAGATTTATGCTTCAAATGTGACCACTGTGCCCAAATTTTTAAACATTGTGCCTTCTTACGTTTTATTTTTTTAACTAGCTTGTATATCTGACAATTCCTCAAGTTGAGATTTCATTGATATTGCTTGTTAGATGCAAAAATACCTTATGTGATTTGTGTAAACATTGGTTTAATCTTGCTTTAAATGCATAGTATATCTTATCCGTTCTGTGTCTGATTTTACTGAGCTAAGAGAGTCTCTGATGCCTTCAGTCAAATTGACCATAGACAAGCCTGATTTGCTCCCATTGAAGTTGATGGAGGTCTTGATGATGACTTCAGTAAATACAAGATTGAACACTGATACAAAGCTTTAGGGTATCTTTGTGTCAAAACGAATAACAGTTCATGTTGAGCAAAGGGAATGGTTCATATTGAGACTTTATAGAACAGTATGTGTATATAAAAAAAGATTTTTGACTTTGTATGTAGTTGTAAGGTAGCACATTCTATAGAAGTAACTAAATGTGACTTTTAAACTTCAAGATGAGAGCTATGGTAGACACAAAGTTATTCTTTTGTAGTTTATATGATCACCAATGGGGAAAATCCTAAAGCTCCTTCGCTTTTTTTCTTTACTTATTATAATGCCATTTAGTAATTTTCTCTGCCCATCAGATAACACCCAGCTTAATCTTTATCACCTGATCCTGAAGTAGCCGTTTCTCTTCGTGTCTGCTTATTTAGCAGATCATCTTTGATTGCATCTGAACACAGATGAAACAAGATGCTGATTCTTATCTTGAAATAAGGGTTAGTCAGTTTCTCTGCATTTTTAATATTTTCAACAGAACTGTTCCATGGAACACTGAGATTTCTCTGTGAAAACATGCTGATATATTTGAAAGCTTTTTATTCTCTTAGGAATGTGGGTAGGCTTGTTTCATCTATAGCAAACTGTTCCAGTTCAATGGCATTTTTTGTAAACTTAAAACTCTTAATCATAAGACTTTAAACTATTAAGACACTCTCAATCTTTCACAGTCAAAGAATGTAGGGTTTGCAGTGCATATACTGGAACAGAATTTTGTATCATTGACTTGTCATTCACAGCAAGTAAAACACAAGCATCTCATTTTATTTACAATCTTGGAATCAATTGTTCAGCTATAATAAGTAAAAATTAAGTTAACATTTAGTCAGTACTCGATGTATAGATGATCATTAGTGGAAGACAAGCATGGGCACTTAAATTGTTGCTTTTTAGAAATTTGGCAAACTAATGCTACCATCCCAGGTATACTAGAAAGGAAAATGAGTTCAGAACTGGCCAAGATACAGATTCTGCATTGCCACTAAGCTTTGTACAGTTCCACATGACGTTATGTGAACTAACTTACATATTTACCATAGGATCATAAACTTCATCTTATGGTTAATACCCTCTGCTACAAACTGTGCTAAGGATGGGATCTGGAGGTGCATAAAGCTGGGTGATTGGTGAAGGCTGTGGGTGGGTGCGCTGGGTAGGAGCTGTCTGGGGGAGAACTTACTTATAACTGTAGCACCTAGGAACTCTAGTCATGGACCAGAACTCTATTGCGCTAGGTGGTTCAGACAGTCCATGCCCGTGAAAGTTTACAATCCGAGTATATAACAAGAGACAACAGAAGGTTATAGACAAATAGATGGAGTACAAGGAAACAATGAGATGATGATGTCAATGATAGTGGTCTGAGTACACTAGCATTCTAACCATTGTCAAGTTTTTGTTAGTGTAACATGGCAAGGGAAAGGTTTTTTCCAGGAGGGATTTGAAGGAGGATAATGAGGTAGCTTTGCATATAGATTCATAGATACAAAGGTCAGAAAGGACAGTTATGATCGTCTAGTCTGACCTCCTGCACAACGCAGGCCACAGAATTTCACCCACCCACTCCTGTGAAAAACCTCTCACCTATGTCTGAGCTATTGAAGTCGTCTGATCATGGTTTAAAGACTTCAAGGAGCAGAGAATCCTCCAGCAAGTGACCCATACCTCATGCTACAGAGTAAGGTGAAAAACTTCCAGGGCCTCTTCCAATCTGCCCTGGAGGAAAATTCCTTCCCGACGCCAAATATGGCAATCAGCCTAACCCTGAGCATATGGGCAAGATTCACCAGCCAAATACTACAGAAAATTCTTTCTTTCTTGGGTAACTCAGATCCCACCCCATCTAACATTCCATCACAGGCCATTAGGCCTATTTACCATGAATATTTAATTACCAAAATCATGTTATCCCATCATACCATCTCCTCCATAAACTTATCTAGTTTAATCTTAAAGCCAGATAGATCTTTTGCCCCCACTGTTTCCCTTGGAAGGCTATTCCAAAACTTCACTCCTCTGATGGTTAGAAACCTTCATCTAATTTCAAGTCTAGACTTCATGGTGGCCAGTTTATATCCGTCTGTTCTTGTGTCCACATTGGTACTGAGCTTAAATAATTCCTCTCCCTCTCTGGTATTTATCCCTCAGATATATTTATAGAGAGCAATCGTATCTCCCCTCAACCTTCTTTTGGTTAGGCTAAACAAGCCAAGCTCCTTAAGTCTCCTTTCATAAGACAAGTTTTCCATTCCTCGGATCATCCTAGTAGCCCTTCTCTGTATCTGTTCCAGTTTGAATTCATCCTTCTGAAACATGGGAGACCAGAACTGCACACTAAAACCTCCTTATCCCTACTGGAAATACCTCTCCTGATGCATCCCAAAACCGCATTAGCTTTTTTCACAGCCATATCACATTGGGAATTCTCGTAAGCATCAGGGGGAGTATGGGAGAAACATGAAGGTGCTTATTTGAAAATTTAGCAAATCGATGATTGGCATCATGGTCCAACTGAAGGTGGGATTGACCTTGATTGTGAATGAGATATGATACGTAGAGTGGGGATAGGTTGTGTAGAGCTTTAAAATTGAAGACAAGCAGCTGCTAGATGCAATAGAGAAAGGGGAAACCAGTGGAGGGATGCAAAGAGAGGGGTGATGTGAACAAATCAATATGCAAGGAATATGGTCTTTGCAGAAGCATTGAGTGGATATCATTGGGGCAAGATTGCACTTGTCCAGGCCAGAGAACAGTGTGTTGCAGTAATTGAGATGTGAAATGAGACCCTGGATAGGGATTTTAGCTAGATGATGGAGAGGAAAGGCATGTCTTAAGTCTTATTTCTCAAGTCTTATGCAGAAAGAATCAGCAAGACTTAGACATAATGTGGAAGTCAGGTCCTAGAGAGAGGTCAGAGCCTAAGGTGAGGCAAGATTACGTACCTGAGTGACGAGCAGAATTTTTGGGTTAGGGGAGAGGGCAACTGGAGATGGTTGTTCAGGCTGGGGAGTTAGTGGGGGAGTTTTTTGACTCTGCCTGAGGGATAGCTTGTGGGAGAAGACAGGGACAGCTGGGAGTGTGGGGAAATTTAAGGGGGAAAATGTGAATTAGAGGGATTTGATGGGGAGTAGTTGGGGAGAGGGATATCTGGGAGCTAGCTGGGGAGGGCCTCTGTTGGAGGATATCAGAGCCTGGTGGATGCAAGTGTCTGATAAGCTATCTTGATGCTGGCTGGGGAAGGGGAGCCTGGGACCAGTTTAGGATCGCAATAATTTTCTATCACTGCTTTGTTATACCCTGCCAGGCTACTCTCCCCCCTCCCCCATTAAAATCCATTGGAGGAGGGGGGAAGGAGACCACAAGGCAGAGGCTACTTACTCAGCAGGCACTATAGTGGCTTCCGTAGGCCATGAGCCACAATTGCAACTCGCTTGTGCAATCTAGCTCACTGCACAGATCCATGGCACTTTGTAGCCCTGGTGGTGGTGGTGGTATGAATTGTACTGTTTGAACTTGTTGGTAAGGAATTTATGAAAATAAAGATATCTTGGGATATTTTCACAATCAGAAAAACACAAAATTGCTTTTAACTAAGTGTCTGTGAAAGATAATAGATCTTAATCCTAATGCATTGGTCCAAGTCATTACTTTTTAAAAGGGCATCATTTCCAACATTTTTGTATTCTACATTTGTTTTTCTGAGCCTCAAATTCCTAATGGTTGGGTTTGCTCCACATTGCTCAGCATAGCAGACCCGATCAGTGGCTGAAGATTTTAACTGTTTGTTCTTGCTGGTCATGCCAATTCCCTGTGGACTTCAGCTCTCTTCTGTGTTTGAGGCATAGCATGCCATGTGTTCAGGTTCCTTTGTATTTACTTGAATGGCTGAAAGGCTCATGAGACAGGGCCAAAAATGCCCCAAACACAAAGCCATGCTAATTTCCCCCCATTTTAGCATTGATCTGCTCAGTATGCAGGTATTTAAGGTTCTCTGAAATGTGGCTTTTCTGTCAAATTCTCCTGTGCCTGCCTTGCTATCATGCACTAAATGTGTGTCTATATAAAATTCAGGAGACTGACCATTCCCACCAGGCCGGAACTGTGACTTATCCCACATGAAGTTGGGTGGCTGAGTGGCAATAGAATTGCAGGTTCATCTGATCACCATCATGGAGTAGGGGGACCAGGAGGTATACCCCTCTGATATTTACTCAATTGTTAATGTATCTTGTCCATCATTGGCACGGGTTTAAATGGCAGTCTTTAGTCCAGGCTTTCAGATATATGAATACAAATACTAGTTAAGTGTAAAAATCCTGGGCAGTTTCATATAGTAAGGCCCACAAAAATGGCAGGGCAGTATTTCTTCAGTCTGTGTTTCAAATTTAATAGAGTCCCTGAGTCTCAGCCTCCTTTGCAGGAAAACATTCTAGAAAGACAGTTCTCCCATAAAAACAACGAGGAGTCCGGTGGCACCTTAAAGACTAACACATTTATTTGGGCATACGCTTTCGTGGGTAAAACACCCATGTCAGATGCATGGAGTGAAAATTACAGATGTGGGCATTATTATAGTGACACATAGACCATTACTTCCCCAAGCATAGGGTTGATTATTCCTCTCCCATGGTCTGAGGAATCTGCCAATACACAACAGCTAACAGCTTTGTACAAGATAATATAGTTTGGGCATTTTGACAGACCTCTGAAGGGTGGGGATGAAGGAGAAGGAAGATGCACCAAATATTGCCACCACCTCCTTGTCCAGTCTTCTTCCAAGGACAGACTCATCCACTGCTACTTTATTCTGTGAGATTTGGTTGAAAAAGTTCTGGAGTAAGTGATGGATCATAGTGATATCATCTTTTCTTTTTCTTTTTTTTTTTTTTCTGTCCAACAACTTCATATTCCCCTCATAATGACCTAGACCAGGGTTTTGGCCACTATCTCTGTCAAAGTTCAAGCCTCAATTTGGGTATAGTTAAGGGCAATGAAAGAGGCTTTCTTGGTTAAATTGATTGGGCCTGCAAAATGAAACACGAGGTGTTATTACCCCATGTATAGACTTTGCAGCCTTAATATTTTTAATGGCTTTTTGGTTTTTTAAGTTTGCTATTTTATACACATAGGAAGTTGTATCCTAATTTTATGCTGGGAACCGTAGTATTGCTATCATCAAGAGCTCAAAAATTAGTCTGGCCGGGGGGGCAGGGGGGAATCGTGAGACCCAATTTTTTTGGTTTTCTTTGCTTCTGGTTTCTTTTAGTGTGTACTCTAGACACAATTTCAAACTCTTCTCTGACCATGAGGGCTAATTTTTTTTTTTTAAATGAAAGTTGAAATTTTTATATAGTCAGGACTGGAGGATTGAGAAACCTTAAGGAAAACATCAAATGCAACACTTTAACCATATTGATGCCCTTGAGAGTCATCAGCAGGGCTGGAACCTTTAGCACTGCAGCACAGGGCTCTCTCTCTTGAGCAATGAAGTAACAAATAGCAGTAGTTAGTAGGATGTCTTCCTCTGCATCAGTGTTTCTCAACCTTTTAGACCGGCTTGCTGTCATGGAGATCCACGGACCGGTCACTGAGAAACTCTAGTCGATACGGACTAGCCATGAGAGAGGGATGAAACAGATTTTACCAGTGGGTTTCACAGTGGTTTGTAGATAACAGTATAATGCTGGGACCCCAGAATCCTGGTTTCAGTTCAAGGTTTGAGAGGGATGTGTTGTCCGGTAGCTACAAACCCTTTGTCTCCTTTCCCAGTCTTTCTCCTAACCTCTCTGCATGCCAGTCAGGCTACTTTTCTTCTCTGGGCTGTTTGGGTTCCAGAAGTGATGGCATTGAGAGCACCGGAGTGTCTCTGGTCTCATTGCTGGTGTCTGGCCCCCAAGAAACAACTGCAGTGTCCTGCTGCCCAGACATTGAGCCTGCACATTCATTCTGTGGGGATGTGTGCATAGTCGAGTCACTACATAGAAGATCTGTGGGGATGGAGCATGTTCATTGCTGATCGACTCTTTGGAGAAATTACCTGCCAAACTCTAACAAACCTCTAATAAGCATGAGTGAACTGTGATATTCAGGCTTATAACTTGGCCAGATTTTCCTGGGGATAGCAAACAGCACATCCTTTTCAAAAATCATGTTTTGCTCCAAATCATAGGAGTGCTAGAGCTTCCTATAAAAATGGCTGAAATAATATATTAAGGGTAAAATATGGGTATGCACTACAACAGAAGAGGTGTTCTTAATTCTGGTTAGCTAACTAGAGTTGGTTAACTTGAGGTAAAAGCCTAGTTAAGACAGGGCAGTTGTAATGTTTACATGAGTTAGCAGGTAGTTCAAGCCTGTTGGGGAGTCCCAAACTATGATCAATTCAATAGGGCAGGCTATCATTTGGAACAGTAGCCCCTCAGTTCCCCCTTGGTCATGGGATAGAACTGGACTATCTCCATTCTTCTCTTCTATACTGGCTTATTTAGAGCTGGTATGGAGTTAACTTCTGTGGCACAGAAGATTTGCAAAAGCCCATATGCATGATTATTTTGCTTACCAGGGAGTTAGTACTAAGAAGCTCCAAAACAGAGGAAATTCCACCTTCATAGAATAAACTTGAATCAGTTTATTACATGTACTGAAAGCAAAATGTGGTGTTTTCTTACAGATAATCAGTTCAGCCAGTCCGTGTGCAGACTTTTTTTTCCGAAGTTTATCCTCTGAATTAAAAAGAACACACACACAATCAAATTTGTTTCAAGGAGCTGTGAAACAGTCATTTGATGAGGCAGTCAGATTGATACAAAAATGTAGTAAGGTGGATTTGAATATTGTTGTTCTCTGGAAGGTATGTATGGTCTTTTCTCAGTTATCCATATAGTAGCTTGATTATGAAATACGATTAGTAGAAAATAAGAGCAAATGAGATTTGTGTATATCTAATGCAGTGTTCCTGAGATATACACCTAATTTTCAGACAAATGTTAGCTTTTGTTTTCGTTAAACTTCAGTTTGTCTGAAAACAGGAAATTAAGTTAATTGAAACCAAGGTTGGGACACTACTGAAAGTTATTACTATAATCAGAGCCATTTTTTGAAACATGTCTAGATTTAAACGTGATTAGCTTAATACTTGAGAGATCCTGTCCCCTCCATATGTGCCTATGTTTCCTCAGGGTGAATGAGGCTTGCTTTTTGAAAGATAGTAAATAAAGTTCTGACCTCTTTGAACCTTATGCAGCCAGAGTATTTCTCTCTCTGGACACACAGGTAGACCCTCCCACACTTTTGCTCACATTCTTAGAGGGTTTATATGAAGTAATGCTGCCACTCACTTTTTAAAGGGGTGGCTCCAATTACCAAGTATAAATACTAAAAATGTATCAACATAACAGATTATACTAAATCTAAATACTGTGTTTGGCAATATAAAATTCCAACATTTGTTCGGGAGCCTGCATGCTAAATTTCTTTTTTTTTTTTTTCCCCACCTTCACGAAGCACCAGACTTTTCCACTTCAGTTATGGAAGAAATTGTTGAGGGTGAAAGCCTGCTGTTTTCCTAAATTGACTAGCCCATACATGCAAGACATGTTAGACAGCAATAGAACACTGCTGGATTCCTGCTTTACGGTTTCTCTTTCTGGCTCTGGGGGCAGATTGTGGTTACAAACATTATAGCTAAATGTAACAATGCCCCTATTTTGGGATTGTCTGCAGGGTCTGAACCTGACGCCTCTACCATTTGAGCTACAAAATCATGACCTGTTAGTATAGAATAGGGTGACCAGATGTCCCGATATTATAGGGACAGTCCCGATTTGGGGGCTTTTTCTTGTATAGACGTCTATTACCCTCCACCCCCTGTCCCGATTTTTTTACACTGGCTAGTTGGTCACCCTAGTATAGAAACAGTAGCAGAGCCATAAAATCCTTTATATGGCCTAGCTATTTACAGATAACACAGAGCCGACTCACTGTTAATGTGTAATACAGCACCTTTAAGAGTGTAGCTTTTGAAAGACAAAATAAATGAGACTTGGCTTCATTATATTAGAGAGCTGAGGTCTAGATCCAGCTCTGTCTCATGTGAGCTTCTGCAAACTGTTACCCCCCTCTACAGTGAGGGAATAAATGTCCCTCCCAAGGTAGTAGCAAGAAACCGTGATTCATAATGAGAGTTGTGAAGAGTTCCTAGAGAGGGAGTTGGCAACACTAAAAAAGTATTGACTCTTGTAACTGCTGACATGCAGTGGTGTTCCAAATTAAGAGTAGTTGCAAAAACAGTAAATCAAAATTCCCTTTATTTGAAATGAAATAAGTGACTTCCCCTGAAGTTCACAATGTGTTCATCTAGGATCTGACTTCAGTGGGAGTCTTGCATTCTGAGGCTGCAGAATAGGACCTTGGTAAACACAATGGAAAATACAGGTTCCTCCCACCCATGATAGCAGCTTAGAAGCTGCCAGGAGACTTCCATAAAATCTCCCTTAAAATATGCTGCAATGTTAACTAAGCACTAACTCGGTAATCTTTAGTAGTGTTGAAATAATTCTAAAAATACATCACAATGCCAGAATGGAGCAAAACTGATTTAAATAAGTGTATCTACAGTGGATCCTAAGATTTTACATAGTTCACCTGAGATTTTGTTTAAAGTGAATTGTATTGTTAATTATTTTTGTGAAATACACTGCATACCCACTCTTCACAGTTCCTTGAATTAGAAACATTAAGGCAACACAGAAGACTGTTCTAGATGGGTTTTATTAATTAGCTCCTTAGCTTTCTACTGCAAAGTAATAGCACTTTATTGGAAGATGAAGTGGTTCCTTTATTCATAATTTTGTAAATCTGTTGGTAAAGATTATGGTGTACTTTGGAATATTTCTAAATAAAAGGAGGTATAAATGCAAGGTCATTATCACTTCTAAAGTTTGTATTATAAAAGAGAATAACACTTTTGATGTTTGTAGCAAATTAAGAAATATTAAATGTCTATCTTTGTATTTAGGCATATGTTGTGGAAGACAACAAGCAGCTTATTTTAGAAGGCCAGCATCATATTCTTCTTCACACAGTAGGGAAGGAGGCTTTTTCCTTTCCTCAAAAGCAGGTAATCCTAATACTTTTTTGTATTAAAAACTGCTTGCTTTACAAAGTGTTTGGTATGTTTCCAAATGTGTGTATCTAAATAAGTTAATGAAATTACCTTGTAAAGGCTTCTGAAGTAGTAATTTTGTAAAGCTCTTGTAAGTATACATCTTGTAAGTTAAAAGGAATCTGCTAATTTTAGACTAATTTCAGCAACATACTTTCAAGTCTTAACTGACACAACTATAAAAACAAAACTTTCAGTGGAAAAGTTAAATACATCTAAGGTCTTAGAGCAGTGGTGGTTAACCTAGTTACCATTTTGGGCCACATATGCAGCTCTCGGTGTTATGCGGGCCACATCCACACTATATTATAAACTACCTGTGTGGCCCTGAGAATGTTTACATGGACCACAGTGATGTGCTGATTGGACCACAAGTGGCCCGCAGACCACAGGCTGAGAACCACTCTCCTAGAGGTTTTCTGCTGCCGCCGTGTAACATACAAAATGTTGAAGGGAGTTAATGTGTAATATTGGCTAAGTGTTTTTAACATATAAAAGTGTAAGCAACAGAAGTGATTGTTTGACAAAGACATGAATAAAATTTTAATTTTAGATACTGTTGTATGGCATAGTTCCTAATTATATTTTTGATATAAGCACTGAGGATTCTCTAAATACACGTTTACATACTAGATCTGAAAAATGTCTTGGAAGTTGTTGGTGTACTTCAGTGATCTGCTGATAATGGGGATGTCAAGTATATGGAAGAATGTCGTTGAATGCGCAAGCTTTTTAAACCTAATTAAACAAGCATAATATAGGATATTCAGATAAATCTATTAAGAGCTAAAGTTCAGTGTTTGAACACTTATTAGCTTTACTTAATTTTTAGTAGTGTTAATTACTGGACCTCAAAATGGTTAACTTAAGTTCATGTTAAAGGAAAAAAGGCAATAAGCCCATGATCCATGTAGATGAGATGTAACTGCATAATTGCCTTAAACAAATTACTTCCTGGAGTTTTGTTGCAGGACTAAAATCAAACTGGATGAAAAAAGTTCAGAGCTCTTAATACAATATTGTATTAAGAGGCAATAGAGAAGTCAGCATGTTAGTATAAGAAAGGTACCTGGTAATATAATAGTAGTGAAACTTGGGTGAGTTCCCTCTGACACACACAAGACCCAATCAACTTGAGTTAAAATTAATAAATAAGTTGATTCCAAAATAAGGACTTTGAGTTTTGATGCACTAAGAGATTAAATAAAAACGCTTGAATCTCTTTTATTCTTATGTATTCTGTGCACTAATGGAGCTTTCCCTGTAAAACTTAGTATAGTTATAAGAATTAATAGAATTATCAGAGGAAATAACTTGAGAAACTGACAAACTGAATTGACAGGTTTCAGAGTAGCAGCCGTGTTAGTCTGTATTCGCAAAAAGAAAAGGAGTACTTGTGGCACCTTAGCGACTAACAAATTTATTAGAGCATAAGCTTTCGTGAGCTACAGCTCACTTCATCGGATGCATTCCGATGCATCCAATGAAGTGAGCTGTAGCTCACAAAAGCTTATGCTCTAATAAATTTGTTAGTCTCTAAGGTGCCACAAGTACTCCTTTTTTAAACTGAATTGAGAGATTGATCAATAAAACCTTTCAACCATTGTAATTAAATTTTAAAGTATCTGTTCTCACTGATATCACAAACAGCTATAGAAGAAAATGAATAATTTTGGGTCTGCAACAAAGCGGTGAATATCTGAGTATGTGTATGTGCAGCATTGGTAATCATAAGAATTAGTAGTGTACAAAACTGTATTAACTCAAGTGTAATACTGAACACATGAATAGTCCAATGTATTTGTGAATGTGAAGAATTTAAAACAAGTAATGTGCAAGGTAAAGGTAGGTCAGTCTCAGTAGCTAAAAGTTAAGTTACACTATTCTGCCCATTTTTGTTTACGTGTTAGCTATCTTAATTTTGTTTTCCCTTAAATCTGTATTGTATGTATTTCCTCTGAGCCGTTCTGCAAAAATTTATAGCAAACTTGACTATATTCATACTGTTAGCTTGCCAGGACAAGAACTATTTTTTTTTTTTTCTAATTGCATCTGAAGGCAGATATGGTTATCTATCTAGACCAGTGGTTCCCAAACTTGTTCTGCCACTTGTGCAGGGAAAGCCCCGGCCGGGCTGGGCTGGTTTGTTTACCTGCCACATCCGTGAGTTTGGTGGATTGCGGCTCCCAGTGACTGGGGTTTGCTGCTCCAGGCCGAGGGACGTACTGGCCGCCACTTCCAACAGCTCCCATTGGCCTGGAGCAGCGAACCGTGGCCAGTGGGAGCTGCGGTCGGCCGAACCTGCGAACGTGGTAAATAAACAAACCAGCCTGGCCCGGCAGGGGCTTTCCCCGCACAAGCGGCAGAACAAGTTTGGGAACCACTGGTCTAGATATGTACATAGCCCCTGCCAGTGCAGCATCTGAAGATGTAATGAATTTGTCCTCACAACCCCTATATGGGATGTATTAACTCCATTTTATAGATGGGAAAATGAGGCATAGAGTAAGTGGCTTGCCTTGTGTCTCGTAGCAAGTCTGTGACAGATGTGGAAGTTGAAACCAGGTCTCCCTGGGTTCCTGTCCAGTACCTCCCCTATAAGAGCATCTTTCCTCTGTGGTATCCAAATTCCATTTATGCTTAAGAGGAGCAGGCTTCCGAGTTCTTAACCATTTTGATTATGAAATGGGTGTATTTTTGTCATTAGTGTCTGGTAACTGGTCAGTACTTCTAAAAACGCTATTTATGTAAATATTTCATTATTTTATCTAAAATTGTACACATTATAAAGCCTTTTGTTCTTGTGTAATCCTCATACCATGAAACTGTCTTATACAATGCATTTTGTGACTACTAAAAAAAAAAAGAAACCTCTGCCATGCTGAAAAGTAGCTTTTGTTTTGAGAAATAGCTGACCCATTTTTACTGAAACTAACCCCCCAAAAATTCAGCCCTAAGCAGACACCTGGCATGGAAAACTTTGTCAAATTTAAGCTATTTTGACTTAAATTAGCAACTGAAACCAATGGTTTACAAGTGTTGGGCAACCTTAACTATAGGCCTCACTGTCTGTAACTGAACAGAAGAGATTACAAGGTGGAATCATGCTGCTCAGGGAGAAATTATTCAGCCATTTTTTTTTTTCAATTACCAAATGCTTCTAAACTGAGAACATACAATTGGCTTTCCAGTAGTTGCCAGCAGGAGATCATCATCCACAACTGATTGACCCATTTTCAAGGAGACTGTAAAACCAAGATGCTGACAACATGGAGTCCATAATAGTACCAGCAGAACTCTTTTTAAAAACAAACAAAAACAAACAAACAAAAAAAAGAACCTTAGTGTAATCCTGGACCTAATCAAATTCCAGTATGAATAATTGCTTATTACCTGACTGATCAAATTGCACTTGTAACATCAAATGGATACATTTCCTTCCCTAAACTTTTGGTTATGAAATTAGGAATTCTAAATCACTCTTCGCTATCCTAGCTAGCACAAAAGTAATAAAATCATATGCTTCAGGACATAGCTTGTTCCCTGTGGAAATCAAAGATTTTTCTCATATGTACAGTATTATACCACTGTCTATATATGCATTATGAGGAGATGGAGTTTTCACTTTCATATTATACATTAGGTTCTGATTACTGATGGATGCAGAATATTGGACTAGATGGATCAGCTATCTGTTTTGGCACATCTTCGTCTTAATATTTTGTTCTAAATTATAAATGGAAATTATAACTGACAGTGCTGCTACATCCATGTAATGTGCTCTGACGCATCTAATGTTGCTAAGCAATAATGCTTTTTAAAAACTTGATTCACGTGCAGTAGTGTAGTAGTCTCTTTAATGAACAGACAGTTTTAATCTGTTTATCCCCTTGGCTTTCCCCCCTCCTCCAAGTCTACACATGAGAAACTGCTCTTGAGATAAAATTAGAAACAAAGAATTCCAAATGTAGCTTATTCCTTTGAGCAGCCCAAAAAAGAGAGACGGGGGTGGGGAAAAAAAGGAAACTACACCATGTGTGACTGGGTTCTTTAAGAACTAAGTGGTACAATACAGTTTCTAGCAATAATATGAAGTAGAAATTAGAAATAGGAATTTATGAATATAAAATGAGGATTGGGTTTTTATTTATAAAAACTGAATCATTCAAGCAACCTACTAATACAGCTGAACATTTGAATAGAGAGTTACGGTAAAAGCTGTCTGGCCTACAAAATTACGAGCTTTGGCAATAAACCTACAATTTAAACACACACACACAGGGGGGGGAGGGGTCGGGCCAGATGACTACAGGAGAGTGATGGAAGACAGATATATTAACCCCAGGTTAAGTAGGTCCCTTTTCCCTGGGTAAGGTAACAGGGAAGGTTCCAGAACAATCAGGAACTTTTTGGAAACTAGTAAGGCAGACAGGCTTTTTAGAAAACCGGCAGCCAATCAAGAAGCTGCTAAAATCAATTAAGGCAGGCTAATCAGGGCACCTGGGTTTAAAAAGGAGCTCACTTCAGTTTGTGGTGCATGTGAGGAGCTGGGAGCAAGAGGCGCAGGAAGCTAAGATGAGAAGGCATACTACTGGAAGACTGAGAAGTACAAGCATTATCAGACATCAGGAGGAAGGTCCTCTGGTGAGAATAAAGGTGTTGGGAGGAGGCCATGGGGAAGTAGCCCAGGGAGTTGTAGCTGTCACGCAGCTGTTACAGGAGCCACTGTAGACAGCTGCAATCCACAGGGCCCTGGGCTGGAACCTGGAGTAGAGGGTGGACCAGGGTTCCCAACTCCCTACTTGATACCGGAGGAGTTGAACTGGACTGTGGGTTCCACCAGGGGGAAAGGTCTCTGGTCTGTTCCCCGAACCAGTAGGTGGATCAGCAGAGACTGCGGGGAATTGTTCTTCCCCGTGCTGTCCAGTGATGAAGCTAACTGAGTGAATAGCAGATTTGAGCCACGAAAGTGGCCAAACTGAGGGCTGCCGTGAACCTGAGACGAGCAAATCCGCCAATAAGCGCAGGACCCACCAAGGTAGAAGAGGAACTGTGTGTGTGTGTGTGTGTGTGTGTGTGTGTGTGTGTGAGAGAGAGATTTTAAATATATAAAATAATTTAAAAAAAGATGTTCATGCTCTACAGTTGGCTTAGATATCCTAGTACTAAACCAGCTACGTCCATTAATATGTAAAATTTGTGGACAAAGATCCGTCTATGAAG
This sequence comes from Dermochelys coriacea, assembly GCF_009764565.3. NCBI lineage: Eukaryota > Metazoa > Chordata > Testudines > Dermochelyidae > Dermochelys > Dermochelys coriacea. The sequence continues at coordinate 78,014,253 of NC_050069.1, forward strand.
ATACTCGTTATAGGATAGGAATTACTGCAATTCAATGAAAATTAGTTAGGTATTTATTTGTAAGAACCTTCCTTGTCACTGCCTCTAACACTGCCATACTGAAGCTCTTTTTAGCACTTGGAGTCTTACCGGTCGTCTTCATCTGCAGTGATCAATTAGCTTTAGCTAGCCAAAGCTCAAAATGTGACTACTCCCAAGCTATAATTGCCCCGGCTCACTTCAGTTTTCAACAGCCTCAACCTCCTCCCCCTTTGTTTCCCAACCTACAGTAACCTGAAATCCTTTACTTTTTAATTTTCCACATTCAAGTTCAGCCACTTCTCCATATTATAATATTCCTTACTGTTTGTCAAAGCATTTTTCTCTTGATCACATGGATAGAAATTCAAGCTAAAGGAATCTCAGGGCAAGAAAATAATAGATTGGAAGGAGATTGGGCTGGATAATGTTGCAATTTTAATTTAAAGTAGGGCTGTCAATTGTAGTTCATTCAAGCGATTCATTCAAAACAAATTAACTTGATTAAAAAAATTACGTTTAATCAAACAGTTAATATAATACCAGTTTAAATTTTTTAGATATATTTTTGAACATTTTTCTACATTTTTAAATATATTGATTTCAATTACAACACAGAATAAAAAGTGTACACTGTTCACTTTATATTTTTATTACAAATATTTGCACTACAAAAAATACATATTTTTCATTTCATCTCATTTAAATAATGTAATGCAGTCTTTTTTTGTGAAAGTGCAACTTAGAAATGTAGATTTTTTTTTTTTTTGTGTAACATAACTGTACTCAAAACAACGTAAAACTTTAGAGTATACAAGTCCACTTAGTCCTACATCTTGTTCAGCCAATTGCTAATACAAACAAATTTGTTCACATTTACGGGAGCTGCCTGCTTCTTATTTACAATGTCACCTGAAACTGAGAATAGGTGTTCAGATAGCACTTTTGTAGCTGGCATTGCAAGGTATTTACATGCCAGATATGCTAAACATTCGTACGCCCTTTCATGCTTTCGCCACCATTCCAGAAGACATGCTTCCATGCTCATGACTGGTTCTGCACGATAACGATCCAACGGTTTAGCGTTTCAAGCCTCGGCCATACACTTGAATACAAGTAGTATCTCAGACTGAGGCCTTGCCTAGGCTTGGGTTTAAAGATGTGGTTTTTAGCTCTCCACTAGACTTTAATTCTGTCAGGTTGCACAAGTTAAAAGTAGTGTGCCTTATCTATAGTAGACTCTTAAAATGTGCCAGCACGTGTTAGCTAACACATGCTAATATCACACCTTTAAATCCAAGTCTAGACAAGACGGAAGACTGGGTTGGAGCAATTTGGTTTAGAGAAGGGAACCTTGGGGCAAAAACTGGTAGCTATGAAGTGACTATTTGTAAGTTCTCAGAGGGAGGAGGTAGCTTGTGCCAGTAAAACTTCATGTATGGAATAGGAAATTTGAGGATAAAATTGGGTATCGATGGGGTATTCAGGCTAAACATAATTTATAAGAAAGTGGATGTTACAAATAGATAAACACTTTTGGTTCGCATCATGAGTCTAGTTAATTTTAAAACCAAGTATTTTTTTAACATTATCTGGAAAAGGTGTAAATAGCACATAGACATTGCCAAGTGACTGGGAGGAGTTGCCATTGAAATCTATGGACTTGAAGGTGCCCAGCACCTCTTGAGATCATGTTCATTGTACAAAAACTTCAAACTGATTTAAATAGTTGAAGGTGAATGTGCTTTTAAAAAAGCTTCTACCTCCTTTTGGCACCCATCTTGTTGAAAAGCAGCACCTTTTGACACTTACTTGGGAGACCTTTACAAGTCTACCAAGTCTGCTTTAATACTGGCTTAACAATTTAAAGTTAGTTTGAACACACTAATTCTTAGACTTTGAATAAATCAGTATGAATGCATGATGGAGATTCTAGTGTGGTTGCAAAAAACATTCTAAAACCACGTTGAAGAAACCAGAATAAGGTACATGATCTTTAGTAGTACAGGTGATGGTAAGCTCATTTGAAATACAAGCAAAAGAGATCAGGTATTATGTAAAGATACTTGCTTTTTCTCCTTTAAGTTAAAAATGTGTTTTAACTAATTCAGTTAATCTATGAAGTTGAATGGTAACAGTGTTTCCAATAAAAAGAAAAGAAGGACTTGTGGCACCTTAGAGACTAACAAATTTATTTGAGCATAAGCTTTTGTGAGCTACAGCTCACTTCATCGGATGCATTCAGTGGAAAATACAGGGGGGAGATTTATGTACACAGAGAACATGAATCAATGGGTGTTACCATACACACTGTAAGGGGAGATTAGGTAAAGTGAGCTATTACCAGCAGGAGAGTGGGGTGAGGGGGAGCCTTTTGTAGTGATAATCAAGGTGGGCCATTTCCAGCAGTTGACAAGAACGTCTGAGGAACAGTGGGGGGGGGGCGGGAATAAACATGGGGAAATAGTTGTACTTTGTGTAATGACCCATCCACTCCCAGTCTTTATTCAAGCCTAAGTTAATTGTATCCAGTTTGCAAATTAATTCCAATTCAGCAGTTTTTGAAGTTTTTTTTTGTTGAAGAATTGCCACTTTTAGGTCTGTAATCGAGTGACCAAAGAGATTGAAGTGTTCTCCGACTGGATTTTGAATGTTATAATTCTTGATGTCTGATTTGCAATGTTTCCAATGTTAATTATATGAATCCTTTTTAAGGCTAACAATCATGGGTGGGATTCCCCAATTTTTGTGATTCATTTGTTTAACAAAGGGGTTTCTTAGCTTCTTTGTTCTGATGCAGCAGTTATTCTCACAGTTAATAGGAGAAATAATAGTTTTTATATTTGAATTCCCATTGTTTTTTAGGGTGGTAATTGTGGGAGGTAATATAATTGGTTCCTTTAGCGCTGGCTTGTAATATTGAACAACTCATTTTCAAAACCAACTGTAATTTAGAACAAGTCATATGATCCTGATTGTCCACATCTTTTTTGACTCCCACCATTCATATCATTTATGGTAAAAACCCATTCGGCCTGACTCTTCAGAAGATGCTTACGAACTAGTTCTGGAGTGGACAGTTACAATTTATAGATCAAAACATTTGAGTTTTTTGGATCAGTAGCCATAATGTATTTAATCTGGGTATATATCCGTTTTTATCAAATTTACATGAATGGGATTACATGAGAAAATTAGTGCAATTAGCTCTAGAGTAGGAGTACTTGTGGCACCTTAGAGACTAACACATTTATTTGAGCATAAGCTTTCGTGAGCTTTTTGTGATGCATCCGATGAAGTGAGCTGTAGCTCACGAAAGCTTATGCTCAGATAAATTTGTTAGTCTCTAAGGTGCCACAAGTACTCCTTTTCTTTTTGTGGATACAGACTAACACAGCTGCTACTCTGAAACCTGGCACTAGAGTGTATATTTAGCCAAAATATTTTGTTTTGAAGAATGTTTTTGAGTTTATACAAAGGTTCTAGTTGTTTTAACAGAATTATTGATATTAGTGCCAAGTATCAGAGGGTATCCACAAAAACAATGAGGAGTCTGGTGGCACCTTAAAGACTAACAGATTTATTTGGGCATAAGCTTTTGTGGGTAAAAACTCCCACTTCAGATGCTTGGAGTGAAAATTACAGATACAGGCATAAATATACTGGCACATGGAAAAAAAGGGAGTTAACTTACAACTGGAGAACCAGTGTTGACAAGACCAGTTCAGTCAGGGTGGATGTGGTCCACTTCCAGAATTGATGAGGAGGTCTCAATATTGAGAGGGAAAAATTGCTTTTGTATTGAGCCAGTCTCTCTTCAAGCCCAAATTAATGGTGTTAAGTTTGCAAATGACTTGTAGCTCTGCAGTTTCTCTTTGAAGTCTGTTTTTGAAGGTTTTTTTGTTGAAGGATGGCTACTTTTAAATCTGTTGTTAAATGTCCAGAGAGATTGAAGTGTTCTCCTACTGGCTTTTGTATGTTACCGTTCTTGATGTCTGATTTGTGTCCATTTATTCTTTTACGTAGAGACTGGCTGGTTTGGCCAATGTACAAGGCAGAGGGGCATTGCTGGCACATGGCATATATCACATTAGTAGATGTGCAAGTGAATGAGCCCCTGATGGTGTAGCTGACGTGGTTGGGTCCTCTGGTGTCGCTAGAGTAGATATCGGGACAGAGTAGGCAACGGAGTTTGTTACAGGGATTGGTTCCTGGGTTAGTGTTTCTGTGGTGTGGTGTGTGTGGTTGCTGGTGAGTATGTGCTTCAGGTTGGGGGGGTATCTGTAAGCGAGGACTGGCCTGTCTCCCAAGATCTGTGAGAGTGATGGGTTGTCCTTCAGGATAGGTTGTAGATCTTTGATGATGCATTGGAGAGGTTTTAGTTGGGGGCTGAAGGTGATGGCTAGTGGCGTTCTGTTGTTTTCTTTGTTGGGCCTGTCCTATAGTAGGTGACTTCTGGGTACTCTTCTGGCTCTGTCAATCTGTTTCTTCACTTCAGCAGGTGGGTATTGTAGTTGTAAGAACGCTTGATAGAGATCTTGTAGGTGTTTGTCTCTGTTTGAGGGGTTGGAGCAAATGCGGTTGTATCTTCAGGCTTGGCTGTAGACAATGGATTGTGTGATGTGTCCTGCATGGAAGCTGGAGGTATGTAGGTAAGTATAGCAGTCAGTAGGTTTCCGGTATATGGTGGTGTTTGTGACCATCACTTATTTGCACTGTAGTGTCCAGGAAGTGGATCTCTTGTGTGGACTGGTCCAGGCTGAGGTTAATGGTGGGGTGGAAATTGTTGAAATCCAGGTGGCCTCCTTCCTATGGGTCCATATGATGAAGATGTCATCAGTGTAGCGCAAGTAGAGGAGGGACATTAGGGGACGAGAGCTGAGGAAGCGTTGTTCTAAGTCATCCATAAAAATGTTGGCATACTGTGGGGCCATGCGGGTACCCATAGCATTTTGTACCCATGTGCTAGTATATTTATGCCTGTATCTGTAATTTTCACTCCATGCATCTGAAGAAGTGGGGTTTTTTACCCACAAAAGCTTATGCCCAAATAAATCTGTTAGTCTGTACCGTGCCATCGGTATCCTCGTTATTGATATTAGTGGAATTCTATTTAAATTTGTTCCTGAGAACAGAGATCTCCTTTGCTTACAAGTTGACAATCGTATAGTTTATGCAGTGTTGTTGAAGCCTTGTTTGTCCCAAGATATATTAGAAAGACAAGGTGGGTGAGGTAATATCTTTTACAAGACCAACTTCTGTTAGTCCAATTAAAAGATATTACCTCATCCACCTTGTCTCTCTAATTCTATGGTTTCTTATCTAAATTTTCCTAAACTCTCAAGGTTGCTTAAAAAGGAAACTCTGTGAGATGTTGTTAGTGGAGAGCAGCACTCTGAGTGCTTGTGTTTTGAAAGCCTTTCCTCCCAAATATAATAACTATGGGTGGAATCCAGACCCTATTGAAGTCAAGGGGAGTTTTACCATGACTTCAGCGTAGCTAGTATTTCATCCTCTGGGTACAAAGAGGGTTGTCAAAGTGATGTCTTATTTAGGAACCAAAAGACTAGTCTTAAATTTGGAGTGTTAAATTGTCCAATTTCAATCTGTTGCCAGTCTCAGTACCAGTGTAATGTTGCTTTGAGCTAAGGGTTTCAAACATGTTAATTAATCAAATAATGAAGTGTAATGATGCCAGACTTAATTTGTCTACCTGTTTTTCTGTAACTTATCCTATTGATTTTTGTCTGTCCAGATAAAATTTGATATTTGTTTTTTGTAGGGTTTTAAAAAAATACTCGGGAATTCTGATTGGGAGGACTTGGAACAGGTAACTGACTTTAGAGGGAAGAGCAATTTCTAGGGTGTTGATATGCTATCCAAGATGATATTGAATGTTCTCCAGTTAGATAAATCTTATAACCTTCCCTCCCCACCCTATGTGGAGTTGTATAGTCTCTAAATATAGCTAGTGTTACACATGGTGTCACCTTTCAGCAAGATGGATTCCATTACAGCAGGACCAGAAATGTCAACTGAATTAAAAAGATAGTTTCCAACTATATTCCATTGTTAATAAGAATATTCTTCTTGCTTCTTGAGCATTTAGGTTGCTGGTCTGAGTGCAGCGAATTACAGTTTTGATTTAAAGGGCATAATCTTAAATTTTTTCAAGCGTATACTGTCATCTAATGACCTATGCCTAATATGCCCAGACCTGTGGATGTTACTATAATGCAAATAATAATTATTTAAATTTCCTGGGTGAAATTCTAACAGCATTGTAGTCAGTGGCAAAGTTCCCATTGACTTCAGTGTGGGTCAAGATTTTCCCTGTTATCTTTTATTGACTCAAGTCACAATCTCAATGTGTTTCTCAGTGTTTTTTGTCTTCAGTATTTTAAGAAATTATTGTAATACAAGTTGTTGACACAAGCGTAGCAACTAAGAATACTGTGAACTGTTTCTTAGTGAAGTGCAGAAATGGGATTAATCAATCAACTCCTTGTACTTAGCAGCTGCTGGCATGTTGATTATTGGGAATGCATTTTATGTCCCTAATTATTGACTGTGCATCAATGGTTCATAAGTGAATGAGGAAAGCTAACCCCTCATCAGTAACTTTGATTGGAGCTAATAACAGACTGGATGGTGTTGGACAAGTACCATATCATCTAGATTCTGAAACAGATGCAGCCAGAGTGATGCACTGAAGTTACACCTTTCCATATCATCTAATTCCCTCAGTCCTGGAGGTTGATATCCCCCAAGGGGGAGAGTACTCCACCACTTCCCTGCCCTTTCCTCTGTCTGGGGGAGAAGCTTTCATTTCTGGAGGAGCTTCCTAGGTTCCAGCTTTAGAGATGTACTGTATTACCACATGTTCCCTTCCCACCCAATGTCACCCTCTTTTGGGGCTTTCCTGGCTACCTCTAGTTCCTTAGTGGCAACCTCCCCTTGGGTTTGTGAAAACCCAAGATTAACTTGGTGCACTGTCTAAACATTGTTCCATTTTTATCTTACCAGTAATACATATTTGGAGAACTCTTAACACATTGGTTTAAAAAAGCATTTGGGAAAAGGAAATTTAAGTCTGCCTGTGATATAGCACCCCAATTGTAAGAATTGCACCACTTCGTCACCTAAAACAGTAAGACACATTAATTTCCTTAATTGCCTCCCATAAACATTGGGACACAATAGTGTAATCTGTTGGAAGCTACAGTTTTTAGGAGAAAATAGTACCTTCAAGTTAACATCTGTCTGGTTAATCCCTTGTTGTACAGTGTGTTGTGTTTTATAAGAGTATTTTAAATGAAGTTGTCTGAATATTTGTGTGTTCTAGGAATCACCAGAAATGGTTTTCTTAAAGTTTTTTCGACCAGAAAGCTCTTCACTACCCACAAGACCAACACCAGACCAGCTTTCTAACCTTATCAAGACTAGTCTTCATTATCCAGAGTCCTTTAATCACTCATTTCATCAAAAAAGGTTTGAATAATATTACACTTTAAAATATTTCAAGATTCCTTTAGGAAACTATTTTTTTCTGTTTCTTTAATAAAAATCCTCTTTAGATTGTGCTCTGAGGAAGGATGAAATAAAGGGATAAAACAAAATTGCCATGAACAAGGAAAAATTCAACACAAACACAAGCTATAAAGCAAAAAAATGATTTTTTTTGTAAATGTACTGGTAAAATTGCAACACAATAGTATTTTCTAGCAGTTGACGATTGGACACATGAAATGAAAATGAAGTACTATAGATCAGTGGTTCTCAAAGCTGGTCTGCCACTTGTTCAGGGAAAGCCCCTGGTGCGTCGGACCGGTTTGTTTACCTGCCGTGTCCACAGGTTCGGCCTATCGCGGCTCCCACTGGCTGTGGTTTGTTGCTTCAGGCCAATGGGGACTGTGGGAAGCGGTGTGGGCCCAGGGACGTACTGGCCACCCTTTCTGCAGCCCCCATTGGCTTGGAGCGGCGAACCGCGACCAGTGGGAGCCGTGATTGGCCAAACCTGTGGACGCGGCAGGTAAACAAACCAGTCGGGCGTGTCGGGGCTTTTCCTGAACAAGCGGCGGACCAACTTTGAGAACCACTGCTATAGATCAGAGTAATCAATTACTTTTTATCAAGATCCAAATTTCTTGGTCAAGGTTTAGTCAAAGTCCAGACTCCAGAGAAAATAATAAAAAAAACAATGATAAGAAAATTAAAAGGTTTCGGGGTCCATTCAAACGCATCTGGTCATCCGAATTTGGTCAGTGGTTTGCCTATTGACTACCCCTTGCTTTAGATAATTTCGCTTTAAAAATAAATAGGAATGTTAAGTTAGGTAACTCATTAAATAACTAATGAAAGTAATGATGAAGAAATCTATAATATCTTTGTCTTCACAGCCTGAGAAAATCACAGCATAAACAGTGATTAAGAAGTGGGTTGAAAGTGAACACTATATATACTGCAAAATGACAATATTTGTATGAACAGATAAAAGAACTTCTTGCTCTAGTTAGGTTTCAGAGTAGCAGCCGTGTTAGTCTGTATTCGCAAAAAGAAAAGGAGTACTTGTGGCACCTTAGAGACTAACACATTTATTAGAGCATAAGCTTCCATGAGCTACAGCTTCACTCCGATGAAGTGAGCTGTAGCTCACAAAAGTTTATGCTCAAATAAATGTTAGTCTCTAAGGTGCCACAAGTACTCCTTTTCTTTTTTGCTCTAGTTATTAATTTTTTAGTTCTAAATGTTAACATGAGTTGGATATAAAGTATGGCAGGAAAAGGATGTTTAACATGGCTGAAATCGGAAACTTAGTGTAGTACCAATGAACTAAAGCACTTGTACAAAAGATTTTTCATGTTGATAATTGTGTTCCTGTAGCTTCTATTTTGTGGTTATGCACTTCTTATTGAATTGACAGTCTTGTCAATTTTTTGGTAAGCATTAAACTAAAATAAAGGGAACTAGTTTAGGTTTCAAATTTAGATTGTTTTGGAATTTTATTTACGAAACTTGATAGTAATGATTTAATTGTTAGCAAAAATGTTTTTGTTTTGTTTTTAGAATTTATACATTTCCTTGTAGTGCTTTGGCAACTTAACTATTACATTCTTATGCTAGTACAATAGATATTGAAGTGAAACTAACTAACATAAGTGGAATGACGTACAAAAATGGCTGTTTTAATGATGAGAGCCTGCACTTAACCCAAATTGGAATATGACCAGAATTAGACCCCTATTTGAATATGTGCTTACTACCTAAATTCCCCCTGCAGAGGTCAGTTCTTGAAGGCACTCTTTACTTCCAGTCTTAAAGTGTTCACTGATAAGCAATCCCAGTGATGCATTTCAGTGATGAAGTGATACCGCTAGTTCATAGTCCACAAACTGTTGGGCACACCCCTCTAGCGGGGTGCGGAAGAACATTTGGGGGCAGGGCGGGACTGGGGCCAGCCCCCATAGGGGAGATGGGGAGGGAGCTGCCACCCAATCCCGCTCCTCCCCCAACTCTTCTCCAGCCCAGTCCCTACTTGTTATCTCGGCCCCGCCCCAGTCCCCTATCGTGGCCTGGCTGCAGCTTTGCTCCAGGCCCCATCCCCAGCCAAAGCTCCATTCCTGACCCAGACCCAGCCTTGGCCCCTTCCCCACTCTGAACTCTAGGGTACAGATGTGGGGACCTGCATGAAAATCCCCTAAACTTATTTTTACCAGTTTAGGTTAAAACTTCCCCAAGGTACAAACTATTTTACATTTTGCCCTTGGCCTTTATTGCTGCCTCCACCAAGCATCTAACAAATAAATAAATAACAGGGAAAGAGCCCGCTTGGAAACGTCTTTCCTCCCAATATCCTTTCCAAACCCTACACCCCCTTTCCTGGGAAAGGTTTGATAAAAATCCTCACCAATTTGCATAGGTGAACACAGACCCAAACCTTTGGATCTTAAGAACAATGAAAAAAGCAATCAGGTTCTTAAAAGAAGAATTTTAATTGAAGAAAAAGTAAAAGAATCACCTCTGTAAAATCAGGATGGTAATACCTTACCGGGGTAAAGTAATCGGATTCAAAACATAGAGAATCCCTCTAGGCAAAACTTTAAGTTACAAAAAGACACAAAAACAGGAATATACATTCCATTCAGCATAACTTATTTTATCAACCATTTAAACAAAACAGGTTTCAGAGTAGCAGCCGTGTTAGTCTGTATTCGCAAAAAGGAAAGGAGTACTTGTGGCACCTTAGAGACTAACAAATTTAAACAAAACAGAATCTAAGGCATATATAACTGGATTACTTACTAAGTTCTAAGACTCCATTCCTTTTCTGTTCCTGGCAAAAAAAAAAAAAAAAAACCACACAGATATAGAGCCTTTGCCCCTCCCCCCCCCGCTTTGAAAGTATCTTGTCTCATTGGTCATTTTGGTCAGGTGCCAGCGAGGTTATCCTAGTTTCTTAACTCTTTATAGGTGAAAGGGTTTTTTCCTCTAGCCAGAAGGGATTTTAAAGATGTTTACCCTTCCCTTTATATTTATGACAGCCCCCTTACCCTTCCTGGGGAACAGACCAGAGAAAGCGAGGGGGCAACCCTGAAACGTTTGTGTATAGAGGTGCTGTGGGATCCTTCTGGAAGGAGCGTTCTGTATAAAAACATTAGTGTTAATAAGTGTATTCAGGTAGAATTCTTCAGGATATTAAATACAAAAGCAATACCTAAATTTGAAAAAACAACCTGCAATAAGTTGGACTTGAATGTCCATACTTCTCCAGCTTGAGTTGAACATTGTTCACCTGCCCTGGCTAAAATGCCTGTATTTCTTCAGGCAACTAAAGCAAATAGTTTAAATAGCCCTTTTAGTCAACAGTATGCAGAAGGGGATAGAAATATATGGAGAAAAAGTGTAAAGATATTATTGCAGCAAGTCAAAATTTAGACCAGCATGTTGGGCCAAATGTTCTTCACAGTCTAAAATTTGTTATTAATGCACCTTGCTGTACATGATTTTTTTATAGAAAGCTTGCAAAAATCAAGCTACGCTATGAACTATTGCATTATCAAATATCATTTAGACAAACTGAGGAGATAATTTTTTTTCTCTGAGGTCAGTCATAAATATACTGTAGTGAATTTCCTTTGTCAGAAGTAAAAATGGTTATCTGACAGCATGTAGGAGCTGATATTAGACAGTAATAATGTCATACAAAATACCACTATGTATTTTAATGTTTACATGACTGAGTAATTAAGAACATAAGAATTCTTTTAAAATAGATTGGTTACATTTTGTAATCCTCAAGACTGACCAGTAATATGTATAAATCTTGCATCGTAAAACAATTTTTCTCTTGCAGCCTTTGTTTAGTACCTGTCACGCTTCTACTTTCCAATTGTTCTGAGGCTGATGTTGATGTAATAATTGACTTGCGGTATAAAACAACAAGGTAATAAACTTCTAAATGTTAAATTACAACAAATGTTTATTGTGAATACTTAGTCACAGTGCTACTAAGATCTCTTAATCCGATTTTATTTACATCATTTTATCAAGTGTGTATTAAATGCCTCAAATATTTAGGATAGGACTTTCATCCTCACTGTGTTCCTCATTGATGTCAGTGGGAGTTTTTCATCATCTTTGAGAGCGTAATAAAGTCAATGAGTATTTTTCAAAAACCCATGTCCATTTGGAAGTAAAACAGAAATTGATTGTATTGCCAAGAGGGCTGGGAGCAGTGACTGGATTATAAAGAAAGGTGGGACAACAATATTTTTTTTGCTGTTTAAATCTCCTTGTTTTGGGGAAATGTTTCCTACAATGAAGGTATCAGCAAAATGAACACAGATGTTGTTTTCATTAAAAAATATTTTGTTTGAGACAATTTCTGAACTGTAACAAGAGTTAACTTTTAAAATACTAAAATATAGTTCTTCTAAAAAGTGTACAGTAAGAGTGCATTGTTTTTAAAATGTGTAGATAATTGCTATGTTTGTTAGAATTACTGTGTAGAAATCCATATTGTAGGATAAGCAATACAAAATTTGACAAATTACTTCTCATCCTAACAAAAATTAACTTCTTTAACAGCACTTATTACAAGTTCTTAGACTTTATACACTGCTGCACATGACTGTAGTTTTTACTTGGAAATATAGCAATTCATCTGAGTTAGAAACATTTAAAAACAAATAATGAGATTTTTAAAATAAGTTGCATAAAAAGAGGCAAAAATCAGATACCTCTGATGCACTACCTATAGTAGAGCTGGTTGAACTTTGTGTATCACTTCTTCTCTTGGAATATTTTATTCCACAATCTGTGTAAGTGGTTGAATACCAAAAAGTATTCTAAGTGCCTGATTGTCATCAAACTTGACTTAGTGTAATTAAATAGCTGAATAGTATTCTCAGTAATTGTCCCAATTAGGCATTCTGAAAAGTTTCCCAGATATGGATTTTGAAGGGCAATAATTGAGACGGATTTAGCAAAACTCAATGTAATCAGAATGCATTTGCCCAGCGCCACGGGGTTGCCCTGTGTATTTAACCAGATGGGTATGAAACTCCATGTGCCAGGCTTCTAATACAAATGTTGACAGACAGAAGATAGTAAGGACAGTAGTCCACCAGGAAATCCCAATTGAACAATTTGTAAATAACTCATTTATATATTCATAGAATTAATGGAGAGCTGAGCACTAGTCAGCTCATCTAGTCACTTTGTTCAAAAACATCACACTGCCAAAACACCAGAGATACGGTGCATTTGCATACCAGTTAATACAGGAAATGTATTACACAGTGAAGTAAAAATTTTTTGTAGGACAGTCATTTCGAATGTGTGCGTGTTTGGTAGACACTTAAGCATAAGAGGTTCAGAAGTAGATATCTGATTTATTTTTTATTCCCCCCCCCCTCCCGCTCTCTTTCAGTCCAGAAGCACTAGAAATCCATGGTTCTTTCACGTGGCTTGGGCAAACACAATACAAACTTCAGCTTAAAAACCAGGAGGTCTATAGCTTGCAGTTGAAAGCTTGCTTTGTTCGTACAGGAGTCTATAATCTTGGAACTCACAGAGTATTTGCCAAGTTAGCAGATGAAGTTACTTTGTTTGAAACAAGTCAGCAGAACTCCATGCCAGCACTGATCATCATCAATAACATTTGACCACTTAACTGAAAGATCATACTAAAAACCAAAAGAATCTGATTTTTCTTATTCTGCGGATTGACATTTATTCCAGTTTTGGAATGCATTACCCCAACGTCTAATTTACAAAAGATCGTGAGGAGACAATAGCAAAGTATTCAGACTACTTGCCATTTTGTTTGTTAATGCAAAGCACATTGGACAGAAAATGCATATATCCTTTTTAATGTCTCTTGCATCTCTGGTAATTTATACTCAACACTGAACTAAAATACTCCTTATAAAACTGTTTGAATTTACTTGTGTATCCCAGGCCCTGTCCAAATAATAATAAAAAAAAGCAGCTTGACTGCTGTTACAACTTCCAGCGTGATGTTTTAAATATATTTTGTGGCTATATTAAAAGACAGTTCAGAAGACAACCTTTGTTTCTTTTCCTGACTAAAGCCATTATTCATCAGAAATGCCAACCTTACTGTGATGTTTGATGGGTTGTTAAATGCAATTTATACTGGGTCTTTTTTTTGGTTTGGGTTTTTTTTTCCACTTTTCAGTTTTTAAAATTAGTTTGGGGCTTTGTTATTGTGTCCTCATGTTCTAATAGCCAGTGATCCTTATGACTTACACACAACTTCACCCAAGATGTTCTGAAAATAATTTTGAAACCAGTATGAGTGTTTTCTCATTCATCTCAGTACAGAATGCACTATTCCACAACCATGAAATTGTCATTTAAATTGTCATTCACTTTATTATGTAACTATAACAACTGAGTTGATCTGTTTTAAAAAAAAATCTATTCAAGTTAATTAAGCTTTTCAAGAAATGTATTATATTTATAACAAATGTACTGTAAATAGAATAAAACATACACCATATTCACTGAATAGACTTCCGTTGCATATTTTTTTTTCTCGCATCTTATGTACAGCAGTAGCTTGTCAACAAAGATTGTCTTAGTTAGAAGCTGTATGCTAGTGTAAATAGCAGTGGCACAATGCATCCACACTCGACATGCTGGTTTAGGTGCAGTTCCAGCCCACATACACATACAGCATTCTAGTCAAAAGCTGCAGTTTGTTTGTCAGAAGGCAACCCCCCTTGGAGTGTCCTCTTGCAGCGGGCCGCGGTACAGACATGCACCTACCTTTGTTGCCTCTTCTGTTTTACTATGAAAGGATCAGTCTCTATTTTCAATACAAAGTTTCATCTCTGGACATAATTTATTTCCCTAAAATCCTTGAAGTAAAACCATTCTCAGCAAACCTATAGTAAATGTGAAAGTGTATAGAAATCTTCTGCCCTTCTCTCCAAGGACGTCATTCAGAAGTGCCCACCTTGGAGTTCACCAGCACTCAGTTCCTAGTTCTTTCTGCTTTTGTTCCAGGGTCCCACTCTCTAAGCCCTTCCCCTGAGAGTGACCAATCTCATGATTCACGTATTCAGACACAATCCAACAGCTCACATCCCTTTTCAGCCTCATGGTATTGACTCTCTGGCTCAGGAATATCTGCAGGTTAGGTCATCTGCTGGCTTGTAGCCTTTAGCCCTTCTCAGCTTCCCTCCACAGGTTCTCTGGCTAAGGACCATCAGCAAACTAGCCCATTTGCTGGCCTCTAGGCCAATCCCTCACTCTTCCCAGGAAGGGCTTGCAGAGCTTCCTGCACTTTGCAGATTGTCTCTCAGAAGTGGCTCTCACCAGCCTGTTTTCTTTGCTCCTCCAGTCTGTGGTTTCAGGCAGCCCTGACTAACTTGATTTTCTCCTCAGATTTTTCCTTTTAAAGTCCCAGCTGCTCCCCCACCTCCCTAGTTGTCTAAACTGGAAGCACATGTTCATAGATTCCAAGGCCAGAAGGGACCATTGTGATCATCTGGTCTGACCTGTATGACACAGGCCATAGACCTTCCCCAAAATAATTCCTTGGGCATATCTTTTAGAAAAACAGCCCATCTTGATTTAAAAACTTCCAGTGATGGAGAATCCACTATGGCCCTGGGTACATTGTTTCAATGTTTAATTATGTTCACCTTTTAAAAAAATGTAAGCCTTATTTCCAATCTGAATTTGGCTAGCTTCAACTTTTGGTAGAGGAGAACTGGACACGATGGACACTTACAGGGATCAGCCACCCTGTGACAGTGCACTGCTCTGAGTCCCCTGGTTCTTGGCACAACTCTCTGAATCCAATGGGATGGCAAAGCTCAAGTAGCTGCCATGTGCTAGGGATTTCTGCCATTACTTGGAAAGAAGGTCATGCAGTGGAACATGGAGGGGTTTATGAAAAGGGCCACCAAATGTCAACCAAGTGCAAGAAGGAGGGAGCTGCCATCGGTTGTGGAAGCAGAGTTGGAAAGGAGAGGGGAAAGTCCACACTTCTGCCCTGATGTGAGGCTGCATCCACCAGTCTTGCAATAATGGAGGTGCCTTACATAAATGCAGAAGACCCTCCATCCAACCCCATACCATGCAAGTCCCGCTCCAGTGGCTTTTTTTTAAAAAAAGCCAGTGTTTTCCACCTTCACCAAAACCTGCTTTCCTGCTTGTCTCCAGGGCTGAAGAGACTGAAAAAGTCTTGCAATCTTTGCATGATATTGGACATCTCTGGTCCTCTGCTTCATCCATAGTCTCTAACTGGGTTACGCTAGATGTGTCGTCCTTGTAATTTGCCAGATGGATGCTCTCCAGTAGCATACGGGGTGCTGTGGCTAGGGAAAAGAATATGCTCCAGTTCATTAAAAAGCAGGTAGGGTTTCCTCCCTGCTCATGAGGTAGCTGTTGGCATCTTAGCCTTGTTACATTGCATCTTCAGTCCTCTTACTTTCTGGCACTGATTACTGAAGTGACTAATACCATGTTCAACAAGGCATTTGGATACCCGGTCAGAGGCCAGAGTGTTTCAAATTAGGGTTTAGCTAAAACTGAATCATTCTCACCCAATATACTCATAAGTGTGCAGATTTCAGCCTTGGGCCAGTTGGCACATGATGCTCTTCAGACGCATATTTTGAAATGTGCTTTCTTTAAACACACTGATTGCAAAGAATTGGCAAGAAATAGGACCCAGTTCTATTGTACAGGGTAAGGGGGCTTATGGCAAACTTGACCCTGCTCAGCTGGGTACAGAAACTCTGCTAGACAGGCTGCGTATACAGTGACTGGTGTACTGTGGGACCGTAGTCAGAGGACTCTCTGAACCTTCATACTGGCAAGTGCTGGCTTATTAACCTGAACTCCCATGCACTGCTGGGAGCATGTTAAATGTGGTGACTTAATGGTGTGCTAAGAGTCTAAACAATGGCTAGCATACCAAACTTCTGTAGTGTAGACAAGACTTGCAGCTGCCATTGGAACCTGCTGCATCAACATGGATGCTTCCATGTCCTCACTCTGAGTCCAATGAATTTATCTTTTGAATGAATGCCAGGTCTTTAGATGAAAGAGCTGACAAATACTAAGCTTAGCAATATTTACTCATAGATCTGGTTTATAGGGCTATGATCTCATCATTAGAGGAGAGAGATTTTTTTCAGTATATGACTACATAGTTAAAAGGAAATGTGCTGATGTGTTGAGCAAAAACAAACTGTATGAAAGGTCCTATTGAAAAGCACTTTTTACAATATTTTAACCAAAAAGGACAAACATTTTAATAGTCCATTCTGAGCTAACTGCTCGTGACAACAGCCTTGCTCAAAAGCAATACTTATGTTTCTAGCAGTATGGGACCCGGTACTTTAGATTATGAAAAGTGTTTGCCTCTGTTCTGGAGATGTCCACCAGTGAGGACCCACATGACAATTTTATTATTAAAGCTCAAATGCTCATTTAATTTGAACTTTATCTGCTGGTAAGTTTCACAGTTTATGGCAATACTGTTCATTTTCAGAATGCTGTGTTAAGCAGAAAATTAAAAAAATAAATTGAATAGAAAAGTTATTACAGGATACAAACTGGGGAGTGGGAGGGTGAATAACTGTTGTCCTTAATGAATTGCCAGAGGACACAATGCGAGTTCAAGCAGCTGCTGACAAAGGTAGTTCTTAAATGTTGGCAGTGCTCATTAGGAAACTATATTTCAGTATAAACAGTGCATATTGTTGCAGAGATGGTACCTTTTAGGTTCCGCAGCAATGCCAGTTGCAGAATAACATCTTTATCTATTCATCTGTAAACTCAACTCCTTTTTTGGCTACCTCATTTCTTTTTCTTTGGACTATATGTAAATACTACTACTTTGAGGAATCTTCCATCATATTTCCTGCCCCACTGTGAAAAGATAAATGTAATAGTTTCCACGTGCATCCAAGAGAAATCACTTGAAGAAGAAGATGATAGCAATGTCCGGGAAGAAATGAAAGGGGATGCAAATACTGAAGTTGGGGAGTACAACTGAGTAAATAGTTGGCAACTGCAGAAACTGGCAGCTTATACTAGGGAGGGCTACTAACCATTACTGGTGGGGATAGCACAGGTACAATATCCCCATCTTAAATCATGTCGACTGGCAATTGCTGAAAATTAGAAGTACCTTACAAGTTTCAAGCCAACTGATCAGTTTCTGTCCATGGTCTCTGCCTGAGTTTCCTTAGTGTCCAGGCCATGTTTCTAAACCAGCAAGTTACAGCCCCCAGAGGGTTGGAAAAGGCAATTGGGATGAGGTGGAAAGACTACAAGGTGTTTAAAAATTTATTATGATGTAAAGCAAAAGCTCATTCCCTGCATGCCCATACCCTTCAAGGTCAAGTATTCTTTAAGTCTCAAAACACTCACGTTACATAGGCTTAGCACTGTTGTTTTATTTTTGTTCTCTTTTATAGTAAAGTGTAAGGGGCTTGTGAAACTTGACTTTGAATATGGAGTCATCAACCTGGAAATGTTGAGAAACACTGATCAACATTTCGTAATGTTAGTGGCTACAATTCTTATATATATGTATAGAGTATATAAGAATCTCTTGTATATTATTATGTATAATCTAGAGAGCATCTGTAGCGTCTCAAGTTGCAGTGGGGGTGGTCTAGGTTGGATATTAGGAAAAACTTTCACTAGGAGGGTGGTGAAGCCCTGGAATGGGTTACTTAGGGAGGTGGTGGAACCTCCATCCTTAGAGGTTTTTAAGGCCTTGCTTGACAAAGCCCTGGCTGGGATGATTTAGTTGGTGTTGGTCCTGCTTTGAGCAGAGGGTTGGACTAGATGACCTCCTGAGGTATCTTCCAACCCTGATATTCTATGATATTATATATAATTGTTTTAAAGTGCTAGCGTAAGTGCTTATTCATTTTTAGTGCAGTAGTATCCACACGCTTGAAGCAGGATTAGAACATTGGTGTCCTCGATGCTGTTGAAAAATGAACAAAAAGCTTGTCCGCCTCTGAGGTGTTAGAGTAAAAAAACAAAACAAAACAATTTACACCTAAAAACCATTCCAATAGATACTGAAACTTATTCTGAAGTTGGGGGGAGAAGCCAGGAAAGAGCATCCTGCTTTCTTAATCATCCATTAAACAAACAAGTAGAGTGGACAATTTTTTTTTAAATTGTGTTTTTGTTTTGAAGATTTTTGAAATAGTGGAAAAGAATATTGACTGACAAACAACTAAACGATCAAATGAAATCATGAGTAATGACACCTACACTGTGAGGTATGTGTCTACCCCGAAGTTAGACACCCCTGTCTGGCCTGTGCCAACTGACTCTGGCTTGCAGGGTGCTCAGGCTGTGGGGCTGTTTAATTGCAGTGTAGATTTCTGGGCGTGGACTGGAGCCCGTGTTCTAGGACCCTGCAAGTTGGGAGGGTCGCAGAGCTTGGTCACCAGCCTGAGCCCTAATGTCTACAACACAAATGCCCCCTTTGCCTAAGCCCCTTAACTCAAATCAGCTGGCACGGGCCAGCTGTGGGTTTTTAATTGCAATGTAGACATACCCACAGAGTTTGAGAAGTGAGGTGGCTGAAGAGCTGTGTGCATGGATGTGACAGAATATACTCTGTGTTCACACTCTACATAGTATTGTAATAATTTTGTACAAGGCACGTCTTGTAAGGTATCATTTGAAAAGTCATAATTTGCTCGTCAGTATTATCCTGATAAAAAATTATGGCAGCATGGTATGTAAAGTTATAACATTCCCCTGCATAGTGGTGTTAACACATGTTCCAAACCCCACAGCCCTGCCCAAACAGAAGTTGGCAATCAGTTCTATCCTAAATGAAGGAATATATGCTCTGCTTAATTTGCATTTAAGCAGTAAACGGTCATCAAGCAGGAAGGGAAACAAAGACGTGAGAAAAAGCCAGCAGGAAACATCCTTCCACATAGACTTTGTCTCCTAGCGCCCCGCTGGCAATGTTTTTCAAGAGGGGGACTGAAACTATAAAAAGGAGGGACAAACAACCCAAGGGTCTCCTCTCTCTCTCCCTGCCCATCACATTCTTGGCACTTGAAGGACAAAGGAAGTATTTGTTGAACTCTGGGGAAGGGGTGCTGACCTATAGGGTTTGGTCAGTAAGGCTGCTGAAAGCATGTGGTGAGAGACTTGCTTGAATCT
Source organism: Dermochelys coriacea (assembly GCF_009764565.3). NCBI lineage: Eukaryota > Metazoa > Chordata > Testudines > Dermochelyidae > Dermochelys > Dermochelys coriacea. The sequence goes on from NC_050069.1 coordinate 78,033,966, forward strand.
GATACTGTGTTTAAAGATTAGTGAACGTCTTATCTTTTTTTCTTGTAATCATATTTTACTCTTCTGCCTCTGTACTCACTCCAAATTGCTCTGTAATTAATAAACTGTTTTATCTAATCCAGCTTGTTTAAATTGAAGTGTCTGAATAACTATTTGAGATAATAAAATGGCATGTTATTCCCTTTAAGGATTAATGGACTTTAAATATTTGTACTATCTAGGAGAGAGCTGGACAGTACATTTCTGGGGGAAATCTGAGACTGGTGTGTGTGTTGGGGTCACCCTCCGGTATAACCAAGACTAGTGAGAGTCAGTCTGTAACTCAAGTATGGCTGGCAGGCTGTAATTACACACAGACACTCAGGGTCTGGGTTGCATGCTGGAAGGCTATTTGTGAGTGGCCCAAGTAGGAGCTGCTTCAGCAAGGCATTGTAAGGCACCCAAGGAGTGGCACAGCCCGGTCTGGTCTGGATTGCAGCCCGGTATGTCTCAATGGATTAATTCTGTGTATTAAACCAAACTAAGGTTTGGGTGGTGGGGTGGGGATGGAGTTGTGGAAAAGTTAAATTACAGTAAGAGCATCTTAAGTTAGAAAAAGTCATCTGGTCTCTCTAAAAATACATTGGGCTTTTTTCCTTGGAGATTTATATTAAAAATTGCTTTTAACTTGAGACCATGTTTTGGGTATCGGCCTGCAGTCAATTGTTACAGCCAAGTTGTAAATTTTCTCAGAATAAATTTGATGAAAATAGATGATAAAAATTCCAAGGGGACTTGAAAGTTATATATTAAAGCATTGCTTAATACCCATTTAGCATCTTTTTACTTACTTAGGAAGTCAATATTTGTCACAATCCTGAATTAAATTTGATCTGAATTAGATGCATCTATGTGACTGTGCAAGTGAAATCCTTATCAATTATTAAGTGAGTAAGTCTGTAGAAATTCAGGCATGCATGCTGTCTAATAATTATAGATATGAATAGCTCTCTCCAGATGGAGGAAGGTAACAATTAAGCAGACACTTAGGGCTAGGTTTTGTTTCAGTTACACTGGTGTAAACTGTCAAATTTGTGTGTGTGGTTGGGACCACAACCGTCTTCAGCCCTTCTTTGTACATACAACAGATACACACACATTTGGAATCTTTAGCTAGCAGTATGTAATTCCCAAGTGCATAGATCCGTATAGGAAATCATCAATAGGAAAGAGTCACAGTTACTATGGTAAATAACAGGGCTTTATATAGCTCTTCCTTTACCAGATAATTTACAGTAATGTCAGCTGAGCAAAGTGGCAAACTTGTGTGAATTCACACTAGAGGTTCTAATATGAACTTTGTGGGATCCTGCAAACCAAATAGTGGGGAAAGAATTATTTTCTTAGCTGAGAGCTCTTCATCCCAATGCATATCAATCAGGCTTTCTTAAAACATAGATGCCAGCTTAAAGAATTTTGATCAGAAGATGGCTAATAATATTCAGTATTACAGAACTGAATTTCAATGCAGCTAGCTTTCAGCAATAGCATCCCTATAAAACAAAGCTTTTCCCACATTCTTCAATCTTCATTTTAATCTGTGTGATTTAAGTAAACAATTTGTTAAATGTTGCTTGAAATTTTGAAATAAAATTCCAAGAGAAATAAAAAATGATTGGTGTCCAGTTGTTTGTTTGCTTTCAAAGCTATCTTGAGTTTTTGATTGTACCAAACAAGCATGTATTGCATAATGAATTGAGTTATAGGCCCAGAAATCTGATACTTCAGGGAAATTCCTAAGTAAATATTTCTGAATAATAAATCTAGCCCATGGCCCATATTGATAGACTGCAAGGTTCTCAAAGTAGGATTGACATTCACTTATCTATAATGCTGAAATGAGAGTAAACAAAATTTCTTGGCCAGTTTCCTCAGAATAAACTTGATCAAAGTGAAAATGTCTTGAGTTTTGAAGTTGGTGCAGGTCAGCCAATCTTGTGCTAAGAAGCATAGGACTCATGAGTGAGAATCCTCCATGGTTAGCATGGTAAGTTTAGCGAAAAAGTATAACCAAGAGTAACATTTGGTGCAATTGAATGAAAGATTCTGGAATCTTCAGTGAATATTTTAAGCTTTAAATATACAATAATGTGAAACATGTTCAACTGAATGTAGGTCAGAATGGCTGCGATGTTAAGGAAAGTTAGTGTAACTGAAAATGGATGGTGCTAAATGGCCTTCATTGTACGGTTACCAATTCCTTTCTCAAAAAGAAAAGGAGTACTTGTGGCACCTTAGAGACTAACAAATTTATTAGAGCATAAGCTTTCGTGAGCTACAGCTCACTTCATCGGATGCATTCTTTTTGCGAATACAGACTAACACGGCTGCTACTCTGAAACAATTCCTTTCTGTTTACCTGTTACTTTTATTCTGCGCCCAGTAGTTCAGCCAGCTTGTCCAATAATTGCATATTCCCATACTTCTCCCCTCTTCTTGCTGGCTTTGTAGTTTGTAGGTTTTTTTAATTCACATGCAGAGTGAATTGGGATAATAATCCACATATTATTTTGCCATTAGAATTTGTCTAGAAACTGTTGTGTGGTAATCAGGGGGTTTTATATCGCAAATAAGGATTTGGGGGCAAATCCATCATAGAACTAGACAATTTACTCCAGCTATTGGTCAGCCCCTGATCCTTCTCCTAAACTGATCACAAGACAGGACTCTCAGAGAAGATAATGACCTATTGGAGATAGAGGAGAGAATATAGAGTCAGATTATGAGTTAGGTGGTGCACACTATGCAACATGTTGGTTCTTAATTTGCTTTCCAAGTATGTGGTAAGGGAAGGATTTTTGAGGAAGGCGTTGAAAGAGCAGGAGGTTTCCAGGTGTACAGGATCAAAGGGAACATGCTAGGTATGGGGCAGGTGAGGTGAGAACAGGAGTACTTGTGGAGGGGAAAAGTGGCATGGAGGGAGGCAAAAATGGCAGAGCATATGGCCCAAACAGAGGAATGGTGGGAAAAATACAAGTTGTAGACAAGGGCAGAGTTGGGAGGAGCCTTGCAAGCAAGAATGAAGGGGTTAAAATGATGAAAAGGTTGTAAAACTAGTAAAGAGATGTGTCCAGATGGTTGATGTAGTCAGAGGAGTGGGTGAAGAAAATAAATTCGGTGGCATTTTGAATAGACTGGAGGGGAGCAAGGTGACTATTGAGAAGATGGTTACTCTAGTCTAGGTGAGATTATCAAGGGACAGTTTGTGGGATTTGACAGTAGAGTTGAAAAGTAATGGATGGATTCTGAAAAATATTGTACAACAAAAAGATGTACAATTTAGCAACAGTCTGAATGTGAGAAGTAAAGGAAAGAGAGAGCCCAGTAGGGCAAGTCTGAAGAACAGAATCATATTCATAATAAATTGTTTAAAAATCTGTTTGCCAGAATATCAAACATCCATTTGGCTGTTATCCAGTAGCTCATGCATAATTGCTTCTAGAGTTCCAGGATAGCTATTGATTGGTTATCATTGACTTAGAAGAGATGAAATCTTGGACTTGTAAGTAGGTTTGTGCTGGTTATTAAAATAAGCTTGGTTGTACATCATTTAAGGATAATCAAATGTGTTTGATTGATTTTATGCAATTCATTTACTCTGCCAGTTTATTCAAAGGGATACTTCACAAAATATGTCAACGTTTTTTCATCAATCCAAAGAGAGGTTGTATTTTGTGCTTTCATTACCATATTTGCCTTCTGGGAGGGCAGGTCTTCTCCTTTAATTCCTGCCCTTACTGCATCCTATTCATTTATTTTTGTGACACAATTTTGCCGCTTCTTGCAGTCTGTGGAATCCTTTTTTTCTTGTGTTTTTTCTTGATTACCTTTCCAACAACAAGTGAAAACTCAGCCCAACAGAACACCTTTCTTCCTTCGCTTGCAAATACACACGAGTCTCTTCCAGGTTGTTGATCTAGACAGTTGAATCCCCAGTGTGGAAAGCATGGGGGGTGGATTTTACAGAAGGGGTAATCATGAGGGAACTCACTTTAACTATTCATCTTACATTCCACAGTCACAGAACAAACTGTTAGCATTTTCTTTAAACTGGCATATTTTTATTTTTAAATCTAAATAATGTCCATATAATATGCAGGTAAAAAAGCAAAAGTTCTGTTTTTATAAGCAAAACACATCTAAAGCATCTTATTTGAAGAAACTATATTGTTTCTTCACTTGCTCTACACCTAATAAATACAAGAAATCCACAAATGAGCCCTCAGTTAGCAACAAATAAAAATGAACAATTTTACTACAAAGATGTAAAGACAGTTGTCTAAAATATATTTGGTACATTAAAATGTTAATTAACATCAAAATACTTTTTCTATAGTCAAGACGATATGAAATGTGTAGACAAAATCCCAGTTGATTTCTTAAACGATGAATGTTGTGGTTTTTGGTTTTTCTGTTGCATGCCACTGTCGTGTTAGCCCATACATTGTGCCTACCAGTAAAGTTTTTTTAAAAATCTATTAATACAGATTTGAAAGGTCCTTGCAAGTGTAGGGGTGGGGGGAAAGGGGAGGGTGATGAGAGCCTCAGTGGTGAAGAGTATGAATTGATTATGGCAGTGGACCACAACAAAGCTTCATGGTACATTCATTAAATAGGCAATACTTGGTTGACCACATGACACAACAGGAAACCATTGGTCTGTCAACTAAAAAGCCTAACTTAATGAACTAACCCAGGGGCCACATTCTGCAACCTTTATTCATGTTAATTCGTATTTACTCAGGCTAGTAATCCCATTGAAGCCAAGTGCTATTCAACCTCAGTAATGTTTTCAGAATCCCTTCAATTCTCTCATATTGGAAAATAATTGTACTGCATTGTTTTGATGGAGAGTTCTTTAGAACCCAATAGAAGTGTCAGTATTCTGCCATCCAGCAAATGAAATGGAATGGGATATAAACTAAAATTAATATTGCAAATGGTGGGAGAGGAGGAAAATATACACCCTAATCACAACAGAAATGCAAAATAGAGGAAACAGGAATGTCTTGGATTTCCATTTCCATACTGTCCATGGAACAAGCACCGGCCATGCTCCAAGAACATCCTTGGAAAGGATCAGCTGCATTAGAAGATCCAGCTCTTGAATAGGTTAATATAATTGACTACATCAATAAAAGGTGACACGCTTAAAAGCAATATATTAGCAATAAAATAGCTGGCTATAAGGATTGTTCACAGAAGCCAAGAGATGGAAGATTTCTGCATGAAAAATGAGAAAAAGAATGGGGAAGATTGAGTATGTTACAATAGATCTGAAGAAACATCCACCCTTTTAACAATCTAATAGCTTGGAGTAAGGACATCACCCCACTAGCATCTATAAAGTTAGAAAACATATAACCGTTCCTTTTATCATTTCCTCTTTCATGCATAGGCATTCCTTATTTTAACCAGGCTGCCTCAATCGGGCTTATTTCATGAAAAAAAAAAATTGCTCTCCTGAACTATAAAACTAGCCTATGAGAATTCTTAAACTACCCCCATTAATTTTCTTGAACACCATACTGAGTTTCTAAATGATTATGCTCAAAATACTTTAACTTTTGGGGATTTTTTCATAAGTGATAGTTTAGGTAAGAGGTATCCCATCAAAATTGCAATCAGAATGATAGTCAGAAAAGCTGTCAGCATTGTCCAAGCATGTAACAAAGACTTTGGGAGGGCGCCAGTGACATATACACTGACAGTTGCAGACAATTCACAGTAACTGTATAATTTGTCCACAACAATGACTTTAAAGATATAAAAGCCATTATAATGTGAAAAAGTGATCTTGTTCTTTTTATTTTGAGCAAGAATTTGATATTTGGCTGAGGGTGATACTAATTTAGGTCTATCGTGATTCTTACAGCTTTCATAGTTCATTCTGCTCCATGCAGTATGTGGATTTGGAGAATCTTGCTTTTGTATTAAAGCAGTCCAATTCTGAGGTTGAGAGATACAATTGGCTTCAGCAGCTGTCAAGAGATAATCATAATTATACATTCCATTGACTTCAAACACAACAAAGTCAGCAGAAACATACTCCACAAATGTATTATTTTCCCACAGTTCAAGGACTGGCAGCCAAGGAGTATCGTAATACAGCAGAAGAGGACACCCCAGTTCACTATATTCGTACAGAACTTCAAGATCACTTTGACCTAACTGTGGTGTGGCAAGAAAATTTGGATCGTATACATTGTGACTGATAGAATAAGTGAAGTTATCTTGCAGTGTGCCTTGATTAAACAAGCCTTTGCTGCATGCTGTTGTGTTTTTAAAAACTTTAATATGTTTAGTAGGTGGGCAACCTATTTTGATAAGTGCAGACAAAGGATGCATATCAATGCAGCAGGTGCCTTTGTTGGGGATGTCCACAGTAAGGACAGACATCCCGCCAGAGGGGAATGTGTCACTGAAATGAGGGTCTGCCATGCCAGAGAAACACTGCTGCAGAAGCTGCATGTGCAAGCTGTACTTGGTGTTCCTGTCATATGTGTACCCACCCTCTGTTATCTTTGCCTGGAACCCTAGCACATGGGGGTTACTCACAGTCACCATCGGAAAAGCCTCAGTGCCCGGCTTTGGCACAAACGTGGCACTAAGGTTCAGCTTCTGGTGCATGTCGATATAATGGATCTTGTTGTGGAAATGGCCCTTGAGGATCTCAACTGGGCACTCTTGCAGAAATGGCCAAACGTCCATGAGCAGCAACTGCACATTGAAGGTGCATTTCTGGAAGTTATAGGCCGAGGAACTATTGCTAGGTACAGGGCTCAACACGGTTAGCATCCCTACCTTGTCGAACATCAGCACTGCATTGCACAGGCCTTTCTCGTGGTGGTGGTGGTTCTCTCCAATGTGCACCATAGTTCTGGAGACCATGTCTAGGCTGCCATGGAAGAGCTGATGGTCCTGGGTCAGGACTGCAATCTCACTGTTGCTGGTGACCACGTGGCAGAGGCCGCTGCCAGGGAAAGGATGGGGGGTTCTGGAAAGCACCTGTGGCTGCTGCACAGTCACTGGCTCCACAAGCAAGCCATTATTGGAGGAGATCAGCAGAGTGTCTTTTGTCCAGAGGATGGTGAAGCCCCACAGGTGAGGGTGCTGGATACTCTGGACATCTGGGCCCCCTGTGGACTTCAGGTGGAAGCCCATGGAGATATGGCTATACATGTTGCTCATGTTGCCCCCAGTGTATGTGAAATAGGCCCCTCCTCCTTTCCTTTCCCTACCGCTTTGGGTGTGGTTGATGAGAATCCCAATCTGGGAGAGGGAAACAAAATTGTAGACACCAAGCAGTACCCCTTGCAGTTCTGGGCTCAGCTTCAGAGGGGTGAACGTGTAGCCCCCATCCTCTGACAGGAAGATGTGGCTTTTGGAGGCTGAATGCCCAGTCTCATAGGCAAAAATAGTCATACTGATGGCCTGGCAGTCTGGGTCCTGCCCTGGGTAGCAGCAGTGGGTGTTTGAGAGCTCAGTGACCAAGGAATCGATCCCCTGTACTGGGAGCCATTCCTCCTCCCCAGCCATGAAGATGTAAAGATAGACCCGTCCATTTATTACCATTGCTAACCGATCCTTCTTCACAAAGGCCGTGGCACTGACTGAGGCATTTGGGGTCTCTAGCTCAGAAGGGATGGTCAGTGGCAGGAGGCTACTTTCAAATCCATCTGTGCTGAGGAAAACCACCTGTCCCAGGTACACAGCTGGACTGGGGCGTCCCCAAGGGTCGCCATCATTACATGGGTACTGTAAAAGGGAAGGTTCAGTGCGGGTGAAACTCAGGATGGTGCCTGACACTTTGTCCTGGCCCCTGAAGGACAGACCTGAGTACGCTAGCTTCTCAATAGTGCATGTCCAGGAAGCAATGCTTCCCATTTCAAAACACAGCCACAGCCAGAGTTCAGCTAGTGAGACTGGCCAGGAATGGGGCATTTGTTGTGCTGTTATCATAATATGCCCTACTACCAACTTAGGGCGGAGGTTGATACCTCATGCTCCTTGTGGACAACAGCTCAAAATGGCTCCTGGCTCTTCTCCCTCCTGCTGTAAATTAGAAGGAAGTTCCGAGAGGCAGTTGGTGGCTGGGCTGGGCTATGGGTTGGGGGTGGCTGTCGTTCTGAGTGTTTCCTATATAGTCTCTGTCATGTGTAAATGATGTCTGAGGCTCGCAGTTTTGTGGCTGATTCTACAGTACGAGCAATGACCCCTTCTGCTAGATTTACCTCACATTTGCTCCACCCCAGGGTCAACAGCTCTAGTAGTCAGTTGTGCCTAATGCTAATTTTCTGAGGAGTTTGTACTTGTCACGGGTGCTCATGATCACAAAATCACAGCAACTATGGACAATACCCCAAACCAGTAGTTTCTTGAGTCTCATTCCTCCCAAGGGGCAACAACCCTAGTGAGCAATGACCCCCCCAGAGGCTAGTAGCACTGAATTCACCTCAACTGTGCTTCCCTAATCTCTTTGTCACTGTACCTGGTTTGGGTCACAGCTGAAAATGCCCAATTCAGGACAGACTGTAGGAAACAGAGCAGACACCCAAAACTGGTGGTTTATTCTATCATTAGAGGTTACCAAGCCAGTAACAAAAGTGAGCTACTGCATCACTAAACTAGTTAACATGGAGCCAAAACAGTCACCTATAGGCAATCCAGCCGCTATCACCACTGAGATAATTGGCCTTTGTGACATAAGGTTATTAAAACCAAAAGCACCACATGTAAGGTTTTTCCAGTTCCAGAGAACCAGCCACACACCCCAGGTCAATCTATAGTTCAGATTTTACCAAATACCATGCTGCAGCCTAAACTAAAGATTGTTTAACAGAAAAGAAGAGAGTTATTTGGTTCAAGGAATCATGCACATTACAATTGATCTCAGAGTGTAGGTCAGGATATTAGCAGAGATGGTAATTCTGCTAGCTTGCAATAAATCTCTCTGGCTCACGTAAAAGATTGGGGGAAGTCATCAGTCTTTTTTTATTCTTTATTATTGCTAGAAATCATAGTCCAGAGATGGAGCAGGAATGAAGTCCAAGAATGATGGGACAGTCTGCAATTGATACCTCTTAGTCCAGGTGCCTGGAAAGTTACTGGTGCAAACATGGAGTCCTGGGTCTTGCTGAATCATGAGCCATTCATTGCCTAGGTGCTGCCTGAAGGGATCTCGGGCGGGGTCCCTAGAAGAGCTGATTCTCCTTAATGGGCCATCAAGCAGACTGGCTAGCCAACCTGTTTTGTGCAGGGTTTAAATTCTCAGAGATTATGTCCACCCTCCACCCCCAATCCCTTTGGCACTCCTGGCTTCAGCTGTGGGGTTGCGGGGAGGCAGTTGGGGTTTTAGCTCTGGGGTGGGGCACCGGGACTCAGAGATTTAGCCTGGGGAGGGACGTTGTGGCATGGAGGCTCAGGGCTTCAGCCCCCTGGGGCGCACCGGGGCTCGGGCTTTCAGCCCTGCAGGATGTGCCCGGGCTCCCGCAGGTTTTTAAAAATTTGCCAGCACTCGGCTCCAGATAGCTCAGACTGAATTTAAACTCTGATCTTGGGGGTGTTACCCAGAAACACAAAAGATTTGAAAAACAAACGCACACAATTTCATAACTTAATATACAATGATACAGGCATGTAAACAGGATAATCATATTTTAACAGACTATGACTTTTCCAATGATACTTTATGTCATAAACATAAAGGGAAGGGTAACCACCTTTCTGTATACAGTGCTATAAAATCCCTCCTGGCCAGAGGCAAAACCCTTTCACCTGTAAAGGGTTAAGAAGCTAAGATAACCTCGCTGGCACCTGACCCAAAATGACCAATGAGAGGACAAGATACTTTCAAATCTGTAGGGAGGAAAACAAAGAGTTAGACTGTCTGTGTGATGCTTTTGCTGGGAACAGACCAGGAATGCAGCCTTACAACTCCTGTTAAGTTAGTAAATAATCTAGCTAGAACATGCATTAGATTTCCTTTTGTTTAATGGCTGGTAAAACAAGCTGTGCTGGATGGAATGTATATTCCTGTTTTTGTGTCTTGTAACTTAAGGTTTTGTCTAGAGGGATTCTCTATGTTTTGAATCCGATTACCCTGTAAGCAGTGATGAGCTGCCAAAATCTTAACTGGTTCCCCCCCTCACCCCACAAGGGGGTTGTGGCCCACCCCCAACCCCCCAGGACTCCTGCCCCATCTAACCCCCCCGTGTTCCTTAACCTGCCCCCCTGGGACCCCTGCTCCATTCACCCCCCTCTCCTTTCCCATGACTGCCCCCAGAACTGGGCAGGAGGGTTGTGTGGGCCACCGTAGTGGGTGCCCATCCCCCCCAAGAGCCAGAGGGATCTGCCAGGGGGTGAGGTGGGGAGTCCTGGTGGGGTTTACCTGGGGCAGTTCCCAGGAAGCATCCAGCTGGAGCACCCACGGGGAAAATTTGGTGGGTGCTCGGCAGCTCCCTGCCCCAGGCCCGGCCCCAGCTCACCTCTGCTCCGACTCTGCCTCCTCCCTGAACGTGCTGCCCCGCTCTGCTTCTCCACACACACACACACACACCCCCACCCCCCAGCTTCCCACAAATCAGCTGTTCACGCAGGAAGCCTGGGATGGCTGAGAAGCAAACGGTGGCTTTGCTCTCAGGCACAGGGTGGCGGAGACGAGCTGGGGCAGGGAGCGGTTCCCCTGCGCGGCCCCCCCCAGGATTTACGTGCTGTCACGCGGGTGGCCCTCTTCGCGTGCCGCCTCCCCCCCCAGCTCACCTCCACCTCCCTGGGCCTGAGCACGAAGCCACCGCTTGCTTCTGAGCCCTCCAAGGCTTCTCGCACAAACAGCTGATTCGCTGGAAACTGGGCAGGGGGTGGAGAAGCAGAGCGGGTTGATAGGAGGAGGCGGAGGTGAGCTGGGGCCGGGCGCGGGGCGGGGCGGGGAGCTGAGCTGCCAGTGGATGCTCTGCACCCATGAAATTTTCTCTGTGGGTGCTCCAGCCCCGGAGCACCCATGGAGTCGGCACCTAAGGCGCCACTTTTGGCCGGTTGTTAAATTTAGAAGCCCTTTTAGAACAGGTTGTCTCTCGCGGGACAACTGGTTCTAAAAAGGCTTCTAAATTTATCAACCGGTTCTAGCAAACTGGTGCGAACCAGCTCCAGCTCACCACTGTCTAAGGTATTTACCATCCTGATTTTAGAGGTGATTCTTTTATCTTTTCTTTAATTAAAATTCTTCTTTTAAGAACCTGATTGATTTTTTCATTGTTCTTAAGATCCAAGGGTTTGGGTCTGTGTTCAGCTGTACAATTTGGTGAGGATTCTTATCAAGCCTTCCCCAGGAAAGGGGGTGTAGGGCTTGGGGGGATATTTTGGAGGAAGACATCTCTAAGTGGGCTTTTTCCTTGTTCTTTGTTTAACATGCTTGGTGGTGGCAGCATACGGTTCAAGGACAAGGCAAAGTTTGTACCTTGGGGAAGTTTTTAACCTAAGCTGGTAAGAATAAGCTTAGGGGGTCTTTCATGCAGGTCCCCACATCTGTACCCTAGAGTTCAGTGTGGGGAAGGAACCTTGACACCTTACATGACATACTTTGTACAAGATTTATCACAATTGTGCAACAGTGGTCATACATCAGTGATGATACATCATTATAAACATGGTCACCTGTCTCTTATACAGTGTCACACCTTTTGAAGCTGATCCCATTGTGAGACTGTCTCTCTGATGTGTGTGTACCTTAGCCATGCAGTTCACCAACTGCCATGTTAAGATCCCTCTTTGGACTGAGTTGCTCTTATTGTTAGATTTGTTGGTGTATTCCCCCTGTCACTTTTGATTTCTGCCCATTTTATTACTGGAAATAAAATGGCTTCATGATGCTCTCTTGGGCGCCTTGCTGTATTATGTATTAATGGCTGGGGAGGGGAGGGTTACTGATGAAATATAATTTTAACAACAGTAACACTGAAATATTTTTGAAAGAAAAAATGAATATTTAGCATTTGCATCTAGATGCCTGAAATGGCTGTAGGGTTATGCATCCCTGCTACAAAATTGGCATGCATTTTCAAAGGAATTCATGTGGCTTGAATAATGCCTCACAGGTGAGGAGGTTGAATAATATTAGCCAACACAATCATGTAACTTAATGTATATCAAGATCTTCCAGACAATTGGAAGTAAGGGTTGGGGATGAGAAGACACTGTAGCCAGCAATCACAATTTTATTACAAGTGTCACTATATTTGGTGGGTGTTTTTTGTTTTTTAAATAGTCTCATGATTTTCTAAGCTCTGCCTTTTATTTGATGAAGTTTTGCCTTTATCTAAAATGGCCACCGAGGCCTGCTCCTAGTAATGGGACTGAAGCCAGAGGCCGCCCTGTCCCTTTCACTTCTTGTAGGTGACACAGTAAAGACTGTCACTAGCTCTCATGGTTTCATTACAAGTAACATGATTTGGTACCTGCTGGAACCTTATAGTGAGATTGGCAAGAAGTCCCAGCATTCAGGTAAATTTTAGCCCTGACTGAGGGAAATCCCCTCTAGATGGCTGCCTGCCCTACTTCCCTTCCTCCTGGGGTAGAGCAACCAATCAGGGGTAGTGCAAGAAGCAGGCAGAGCTATCCCACTATCCCTTTAGGAACTGAGGAGTTTTGGGGTACAGGACGGGGAGAGGGAGCATTTGATACCATCCTTACAGGAGAGGTGAGGAGAGGAAGGAGCAGAAAGACTGTTTTGAATACAGTGGCTATGTCAGCATGTGTGTGTTTTATGGGTTGTTATGTCTTACGTATTGTTATCCTTTTTTGCTGGAATACATAGTTGAAGAGCAAGAGCCTCCTATTATTTTATATAAGTCAAGCACATTTTATTTTTCTGGGAGTCTGCTTGTCTGCTCTTAAAGTGCCCCCATGCTTACCTGAAAAGAGTTTTTCTTTGTTAGCCTCTGGCTTTCCTTTCATTTGTATAGCAAGATGCTCTTTTACTTGTATGAAACAGTTTGTGGAGTCAGATGTGATTTTCAAGTAGTCAGATGTGATTTTTCACTAAGCTTCATAAAACTGTCTCAAGAGCATCAATGTTGTTGCTATTTTTGTTATTGTCAAGAGAGGAAGTGAAGTCTTAAGTCTCCTATAAAGGCTTGCTCTGGTTCCTCAGACAGATCACCCCGAAACAAATTTTTATGGCTTCAGTCTTTGGGCCATAGAGAGAGAAAGCAATTATATGAGTGACTCTGTAGTCTGGTAGTTAGTGCACTCACCCGGGAGGTGGAAGACCTAGGAACCAGTCCCCTGCACCAGTAACTTTTCTGATTATTTCTCCACAGTGGAACAGCTTCAACAGGAGAGAGTGAGGAATTCCCTACATCAGATTATCCCATAGCCCAGTGATTAGGGCACTGGCTGATCCAATGCAGAAGCTATCGGAAGCCTGTATCCCAAGAAAGGGGAAAAAATTCATAGGAAGGAGTTGTAGACCAAGCTGGATGAGCAAGCATCTTAGAGAGGTGATTAAGAAGAAGCAGAAAGCATACAGGGAGTGGAAGATGGGAGGGATTAGCAAGGAAAGCTACCTAATTGAGGTCAGAACATGTAGGGATAAAGTGAGACAGGCTAAAAGTTGAGTTGAGTTGGACCTTGCAAAGGGAATTAAAACCAATAGTAAAAGGTTCTATAGCCATATAAATAAGAAGAAAACTAAGAAAGAAGTGGGGCCGCTAAACACTGAGGATGGAGTGGAGGTTAAAGATAATCTAGGCATGGCCCAATATCTAAACAAATACTTTGCCTCAGTCTTTAATAAGGCTAAAGAGGATCTTAGGGATAATGGTAGCATGACAAATGGGAATGAGGATATGGAGGTAGATATTACCATATCTGAGATAGAAGCAAAACTGAAACAGCTTAATGGGACTAAATCGGAGGGCCCAGATAATCTTCATCCAAGAATATTAAAGGAATTGGCACCTGAAATTGCAGGCCCATTAGCAAGAATTTTTAATGAATCTGTAAACTCAGGAGTTGTACCGAATGATTGGAGAATTGCTAATATAGTTCCTATTTTTAAGAAAGGAAAAAAAGTGATCTGGGTAACTACAGGCCAGTTAGTTTGACATCTGTAGTATGCAAGGTCCTGGAAAAAATTTTGAAGGAGAAATTAGTTAAGGACATTGAAGTCAATGGTAAATGGGAGAAAATACAACATGGTTTTACAAAAGGTAGATTGTGCCGAACCAACCTAATCTCCTTTTTTGAAAAAGTAACAGATTTTTTAGATAAAGGAAATGCAGTGGATCTAATTTACCTAGATTTCAGTAAGGCATTTGATACCATGCCACACGGGGAATTATTAGTTAAATTGGAGAAGATGGGGATCAATATGAACATCAAAAGGTGGATAAGGAATTGGTTAAAGGGGAGACTGCAACAGGTCCTACTGAAAGGCGAACTGTCAGGTTGGAGGGAGGTTACCAGTGGAGTTCCTCAGGGATCGGTTTTGGGACCAATCTTATTTAATCTTTTTATTACTGACCTTGGCACAAAAAGTGGGAGTGTGCTAATAAAGTTTGCAGATGATACAAAGCTGGGAGGTATTGCCAATTCAGAGAAGGATCGGGATATTATACAGGAGGATCTGGATGACCTTGTAAACTGGAGTAATAGTAATAGGATGAAATTTAATAGTGAGAAGTGTAAGGTTATGCATTTAGGGATTAATAACAAGAATTTTAGTTATAAGTTGGGGACGCATCAATTAGAAGTAATGGAAGAGGAGAAGGACCTTGGAGTATTGGTTGATCATAGGATGACTATGAGTTGCCAATGTGATATGGCTGTGAAAAAAGCTAATGCGGTTTTGGGATGCATCAGGAGAGGCATTTCCAGTAGGGACAAGGAGGTTTTAGTACCATTATACAAGGCACTGGTGAGACGTCACCTAGAATACTGTGTGCAGTTCTGGTCTCCCATGTTTAAAAAGGATGAATTCAAACTGGAGCAGGTACAGAGAAGGGCTACTAGGATGATCCGAGGAATGGAAAACTTGTCTTATGAAAGCAGACTCAAGGAGCTTGGCTTGTTTACCCTAACTAAAAGAAGGTTGAGGGGAGATATGATTGCTCTCTATAAATATATCAGAGGGATAAATACAGGAGAGGGAGAGGAATTATTTCAGTTCAGCACCAATGTGGACACAAGAACAAATGGGTATAAACTGGCCACCAGGAAGTTTAGACTTGAAATTAGACTAAGGTTTCTAACCATCAGAGGACTGAAGTTTTGGAATAGCCTTACCAGGGAAGCAGTGGGGGCAAAAGATCTATCTGGTTTTAAGCTTCTACTCGATAAGTTTATGGAGGAGATGGTATGATGGGATAATGGGATTTTGGTAAGTAATTGATCTTCATGGTAAATAGGCCTAACGGCCTGTGATGGAATGTTAGATGGGGTGGGATCTGAGTTACCCAGGAAAGAAAGAATTTTCTGTAGTATTTGGCTGGTGAATCTTGCCCATATGCTCAGGGTTAGGCTGATTGCCATATTTGGCGTCGGGAAGGAATTTTCCTCCAGGGCAGATTGGAAGAGGCCCTGGAAGTTTTTCACCTTACTCTGTAGCATGAGGTATGGGTCACTTGCTGGAGGATTCTCTGCTCCTTGAAGTCTTTAAACCATGATCTGACGACTTCAATAGCTCAGACATAGGTGAGGTTTTTCATAGGAGTGGGTGGGTGAGATTCTGTGGCCTGCGCTGTGCAGGAGGTCGGACTAGATGATCAGAATGGTCCCTTCTGACCTTAGTATCTATGAATCTATGATCCCAGTTCAGAGATCTAGATAATATTTAGTCCTGCCATGAGTAGAGGGGACTGGACTAGATGACCTCTCGAGGGCCCTTCCAGTCCTATGATTCTATGAAAGCCTTTCTTTCCCTCAGGAAGGGGGGGATGGGGTGAATCTGGTGTTGGCCACATCCCAGCTAAGTACCCTAGCCACTAGGCTAGAAGTTATGAAGGAAGAAGTCCTCCCCGACTTCAGCATTTAATGTAAGTTTATCTATAGGGGGCTGCAATGTGCGAAGTCAGAAACAGAAACATAGCTCAGCAACTTTTACTGCTAAAATACAGGTGCCAGGTGAGGTTAGATGCCTTCAGGACTCAGCGGCAGCTGAGTGGGGGCCTTGTGAATCCCAGTGAGGCCTGATTCTGGGATTTAGATGCTTAAAGTGTCAATTAAACGCCTAGGTCCTTTTGTGAATTCAACCCTTAGTTTTAGAAAAATTTGTATTTGTGCAATGATGAACAGACATGTGGCTGCTCTCTCACTTGTTTGTTCCAGTTAAGTCAATTCCAGGTGGTGCTTATGTCGAGCAGCTCCCAGGAAGTGGCCAGCACATCCCTCTGGCTCCTAGGGGAAGGGGCAGCCACGGGGGCTCAGCGTGCTGCCTCCACCCACAGGCGCCACCCCTGCAGCTCACATTGGCTGTGGTTCCTGGCCAATGAGAGCTGTGGAGCTGGTGCTTAGGGTGGGGGCAGCACGCTGCCCCTATGCCTAGGAGCCAGAGGGAATGTCTTCACTTCCTGGGAGATGAGATGAGCGGAACCGGGTAGAAAACCTGCCAGCCCCACTGCGCCATCAACAGTTTCTCACTCTAAATACCTCTGTGGTCCTCATATGTACATTGCCAAGTTCTTTGGAATGCTAGCTAGAGTTAAACCTATAATATACATTGCTTCCACTAGAAATCTCAATGGGCTAATATATTTTCCAACTGCTCACTACTTGTGACATCAAATTATTTTCAGGGACAGCAGTATTTCTGGGAGCTATAAATTAGGGTACAAGACACGAAAAATCACAGCATTGTTTTGTACATCTTTTTCTCTTTTTTCACCATGAAGTAGTGACCAGACCCATACCAGAATTTATACGAAAATTGATGAAACATTTAAATAAAGATTTAATTATAATGTGTTTATACAATTTTACAAGAATAAACTCATTAATGTCTAACATATAACTTGGATGTTGAGCTCCCCTCATTAGATTAATATTACTTGATACTCCAGTTGAACAACTATAATATGACAAAAAGAAAAGGAGTACTTGTGGCACCTTAGAGACTAACAAATTTATTAGAGCATAAGCTTTCGTGAGCTACAGCTCACTTCATCGGATGCATTTGGTGGAAAAAACAGAGGAGAGATTTATATACACACACAGAGAACATGAAACAATGGGTTTATCATACACACTGTAAGGAGAGTGATCACTTAAGATAAGCCATCACCAGCAGCAGGGGGGGAAAACCTTTCATGGTGACAAGCAAGGTAGGCTAATTCCAGCAGTTAACAAGAATATCAGAGGAACAGTGCGGGGTGGGGTGGGAGGGAGAAATACCATGGGGAAATAGTTTTACTTTGTGTAATGACTCATCCATTCCCAGTCTCTATTCAAGCCTAAGTTAATTGTATCCAGTTTGCAAATTAATTCCAATTCAGCAGTCTCTCATTGGAGTCTGTTTTTGAAGCTTTTTTGTTGAAGTATAGCCACTCTTAGGTCTGTGATCGAGTGACCAGAGAGATTGAAGTGTTCTCCAACTGGTTTTTGAATGTTATAATTCTTGACGTCTGATTTGTGTCCATTTATTCTTTTACGTAGAGACTGTCCAGTTTGGCCAATGTACATGGCAGAGGGGCATTGCTGGCACATGATGGCATATATCACATTGGTAGATGCGCAGGTGAACGAGCCTCTGATAGTGTGGCTGATGTGATTAGGTCCTATGATGGTATCCCCTGAATAGATATGTGGACAGAGTTGGCAACGGGCTTTGTTGCAAGGATAGGTTCCTGGGTTAGTGGTTCTGTTGTGTGGTGTGTGGTTGCTGGTGAGTATTTGCTTCAGATTGGGGGGCTGTCTGTAAGCAAGGACTGGTCTGTCTCCCAAGATCTGTGAGAGTGATGGGTCGTCCTTCAGGATAGGTTGTAGATCCTTGATGATGCGTTGGAGAGGTTTTAGTTGGGGGCTGAAGGTGATGGCTAGTGGCGTTCTGTTGTTTTCTTTGTTGGGCCTGTCCTGTAGTAGGTGACTTCTGGGTACTCTTCTGGCTCTGTCAATCTGTTTCTTCACTTCAGCAGGTGGGTATTGTAGTTGTAGGAATGCATGATAGAGATCTTGTAGGTGTTTGTCTCTGTCTGAGGGGTTGGAGCAAATGCGGTTATATCGTAGCGCTTGGCTGTAGACAATGGATCGAGTGGTATGATCTGGATGAAAGCTAGAGGCATGTAGGTAGGAATAGCGGTCAGTAGGTTTCCGATATAGGGTGGTGTTTATGTGACCATCGCTTCTTAGCACCGTAGTGTCCAGGAAGTGGATCTCTTGTGTGGACTGGTCCAGGCTGAGGTTGATGGTGGGATGGAAATTGTTGAAATCATGGTGGAATTCCTCAAGAGCTTCTTTTCCATGGGTCCAGATGATGAAGATGTCATCAATGTAGCGCAAGTAGAGTAGGGGCATTAGGGGATGAGAGCTGAGGAAGCGTTGTTCTAAGTCAGCCATAAAAATGTTGGCATACTGTGGGGCCATGCGGGTACCCATCGCAGTGCCGCTGATTTGAAGGTATACATTGTCACCAAATGTGAAATAGTTATGGGTCAGGACAAAGTCACAAAGTTCAGCCACCAGGTTAGCCGTGACAGTATCGGGGATACTGTTCCTGACGGCTTGTAGTCCATCTTTGTGTGGAATGTTTGTGTAGAGGGCTTCTACATCCATAGTGGCTAGGATGGTGTTTTTAGGAAGATCACCAATGGACTGTAGTTTCCTCAGGAAGTCAGTGGTGTCTCGAAGATAGCTGGGAGTGCTGGTAACGAAGGGCCTGAGGAGGGAGTCTACCTAGCCAGACAATCCTGCTGTCAGGGTGCCAATGCCCGAGATGATGGGGCGTCCAGGATTTCCAGGTTTATGGATCTTGGGTAGCAGATAGAATACCCCAGGTCGGGGCTCCAGGGGTGTGTCTGTGCGGATTTGTTCTTGTGCTTTTTCAGGGAGTTTCATATACCTTCAAATCAGCGGCACTGCAATGGGTACCCGCATGGCCCCACAGTATGCCAACATTTTTATGGCTGACTTAGAACAACGCTTCCTCAGCTCTCATCCCCTAATGCCCCTACTCTACTTGCGCTACATTGATGACATCTTCATCATCTGGACCCATGGAAAAGAAGCTCTTGAGGAATTCCACCATGATTTCAACAATTTCCATCCCACCATCAACCTCAGCCTGGACCAGTCCACACAAGAGATCCACTTCCTGGACACTACGGTGCTAAGAAGCGATGGTCACATAAACACCACCCTATATCGGAAACCTACTGACCGCTATTCCTACCTACATGCCTCTAGCTTTCATCCAGATCATACCACTCGATCCATTGTCTACAGCCAAGCGCTACGATATAACCGCATTTGCTCCAACCCCTCAGACAGAGACAAACACCTACAAGATCTCTATCATGCATTCCTACAACTACAATACCCACCTGCTGAAGTGAAGAAACAGATTGACAGAGCCAGAAGAGTACCCAGAAGTCACCTACTACAGGACAGGCCCAACAAAGAAAACAACAGAACGCCACTAGCCATCACCTTCAGCCCCCAACTAAAACCTCTCCAACGCATCATCAAGCATCTACAACCTATCCTAAAGGACGACCCATCACTCTCACAGATCTTGGGAGACAGACCAGTCCTTGCTTACAGACAGCCCCCCAATCTGAAGCAAATACTCACCAGCAACCACACACCTCACAACAGAACCACTAACCCAGGAACCTATCCTTGCAACAAAGCCCGTTGCCAACTCTGTCCACATATTTATTCAGGGGATACCATCATAGGGCCTAATCACATCAGCCACACTATCAGAGGCTCGTTCACCTGCGCATCTACCAATGTGATATATGCCATCATGTGCCAGCAATGCCCCTCTGCCATGTACATTGGCCAAACTGGACAGTCTCTACGTAAAAGAATGAATGGACACAAATCAGACGTCAAGAATTATAACATTCAAAAACCAGTTGGAGAACACTTCAATCTCTCTGGTCACTCGATCACAGACCTAAGAGTGGCTATACTTCAACAAAAAAGCTTCAAAAACAGACTCCAAGGAGAGACTGCTGAATTGGAATTAATTTGCAAACTGGATACAATTAACTTAGGCTTGAATAGAGACTGGGAATGGATGAGTCATTACACAAAGTAAAACTATTTCCCCATGGTATTTCTCCCTCCCACCCCACCCCGCACTGTTCCTCTGATATTCTTGTTAACTGCTGGAATTAGCCTACCTTGCTTGTCACCATGAAAGGTATTCCTCCTTTCCCCCCCTGCTGCTGGTGATGGCTTATCTTAAGTGATCACTCTCCTTACAGTGTGTATGATAAACCCATTGTTTCATGTTCTCTGTGTGTGTGTATATAAATCTCTCCTCTGTTTTTTCCCCCAAATGCATCCGATGAAGTGAGCTGTAGCTCACGAAAGCTTATGCTCTAATAAATTTGTTAGTCTCTAAGGTGCCACAAGTACTCCTTTTCTTTTTGCGAATACAGACTAACACGGCTGCTACTCTGAAACCTATAATATGACAGAGGCTGATTATAAACTGCTGCAATGTTATATCTAAATTCAATTGACTTTTATGATTGTATGACTGTATCCAATGGGGTTTACTTTTTCAGACTAGAATAGAGGTGTTATCCTTCCATTGCCTAGACCCTTTTAGCATATTTCATGCCCGACAAAGTGGGAAAGTTCATCTTTAATCTTTATTATACTGACTAATAAATCTGAGCTGTAGATTTTCATTTACTGAATGAGCTAATCTAGATACAGACTTTAAATGGAGTATTGAGATATTCTTTCAAACACATGTGAATAACAAGGTAGAGCTAAATAAATCTGAGGGTATATCTATACTACGAAATTAGGTCTATTTTATAGAAGTCTATTTTTAGAAATCGATTTTATACAGTCTATTGCATATGTCCACACTAGGCACATTAAGTCGGTGGAGTGCGTCCTCACTACTGTGACTAGCATAGACTTATGGAGCGGTGCAATGTGGGAAGCTATCCCACAGTTCCTGCAGTCTCCGCCACCCATTGGAATTCTGGGTTAAGCTCCCAATGCCTGATGGGGCAAAAACATTGTCGCGGGTGGTTTTGGGTCCATGTCATCTGTCGCCCCTCCCTCTGTGAAAGCAACAGCAGAGAATCGTTTTGCGCCTTTTTTCTATGCAGATGCCATACCATGGCAAGATGGAGCCCACTCAGCTCAGCTCACCATCACCGCTGCTGTTGTGTCTTGGGTCCTGCTGTCAACAGACGGTGCGGTACGACTGCCTACCATCATCATCCACTGCTTCCGCTGCAACTCTGCTCTCCTGCTCTTGTAAATGAGCTCAGTCTCAATAGCAAATTTCTCCATGTTGTTGTCATCCACCGCTTCCGCTGCAACTCTGCTCTTCTGGTGCCATGATCCACCTTGCAGGTCCTCTCGTCATTCTGTATAAATATCTATTCTTGTGGCATCCATCTTCATCCACTGCTTCCGCTGCAACTCTGCTCTCCTGCAGACGTCATACCACGGCAAGCATGGAGCCTGCTCAGCTCGCTGCTGCTGTTGTGAGTGTTGTAAACACCTTGCGCATTATCCTGGAGTATGTGCAGAACCAGGCTAAGAGACGCCAGCACAAGGACGATTTTGATGAGGACATGCAAACAGATGTTCCTGAGAGCACAGACTGCAGCAATTGGGACATCATGGTGGCAGTGAGGCTGGTTGATACAGTGGAATGCTGATTCTGGGTCTGGCAAACAAGCACAGACTGGTGGGATCACATAGTGTTGCAGGTATGGGATGATTCAGAGTGGCTGCGAAACTTTTTCACATGCGTAAGGCCACTTTCCTGGAACTCTGTGGGTTGCTTTCCCCCACCCTGAAGCACAAGATGAGCTGCCCTGACAGTTAAGAAGTGAGTGGCAATAGCCCTGTGGAAGCTTGCTATGCCTGAGTGCTACCGGTCAGTTGGGAATCAATTTGGAGTGGGCAAATCTACTGTGGGGGCTGCTGTGATCCAAGTAGCCAATGCAATCATTGACATTCTGTTATTAAGGGTAGTGACTCTGGGAAATGTGCAGGTCATAGTGGATGGCTTTGCTGCAATGGGTTTCCCTAACTGTGGTGGGGCAATAGACGGAACGCATATCCCTATCTTGGAACCAGTCCACCTTGCCAACCAGTACATAAACCGCAAGGGGTACTTCTCAATGGTGCTGCAAGCACTGGTAGATTACAAGGGACGTTTCACCGACATCAATGTGGGATGGCCAGGAGAGGTGCATGATGCTCGCATCTTTAGGAACTCTGGGCTGTTCAAGCAGCTGCAAGAAGGGACTTACTTCCCAGACCAGAAAATTACCGTTGGGGATGTTGAAATGCCAATAGTTATCCTTGGGGACACAGCCTAACCCTTGCTCACATGGCTCATGAAGCCATATACAGGCATCCTGGACAGCAGTTCAACTATAGGCTGATCAAGTGCAGAATGGTGGTAGAATGTGTCTTTGGACATTTAAAAGCTCGCTGGTGCTGTTTGCTGACGAGGTCAGACCTCAGCACAACCAACATTCCCATTGTTATTGCTGCTTGCTGCGTGCACCATAATATCTGTGAGAGTAAGGGAGAGACATTTACGGCAAAGGGAAGGTTGAGGCAAATCGTCTGGTGGCCGATTTTGAGCAGCCAGACACCGGGGTGATTAGAAGAGCACAGCAAGGCGCGCTGCGCATCAGAGAGGCTTTGAAAACCAGTTTCATGACTGGCCAGGCTTCGGTGTGACAGTTGTGTGTATTTCTTCTTGATGCAAACCCACTCCCTTTGTTGATTTTAATTCCTTGTAAGCCATCCACCTTCCCCCCCTTGAAAGAAAGTAACTATTGTTATGAAACTATGCATTCTTTCTTTCTTAATTTAAAAAAAAAGTGAGAACTGACAAGGTAGCCCGGGTGGGGTGGGGTGGGGGAGGAGGGAAGGACAAGGCCACATTGCTTATTGTAGCCACACTACAAATCTAACTGTTTGAATGACAGCCTTCTGTTGCTTGGGCCAGCCTCTGGAGTGCAGTGGCTGGGTGCCCGGAGCCTCCCCCGCACTGCGTTCTTGGGTGTCTGGGTGAGGAGGATATGGAACTTGGGGAGGAGGGCAGGCAGTTGTACTATGGATGCAGTGTGGGGTCTGTGCTCTTGTTGGCTTTCCTGCAGCTGCACCAGATGCTTCATCATGTCCGTTTGCTCTCCCATTAGCCTTAGCATCGCCTCCTGCCTCTGCTCTTCACGCTCACTTAATGCTTTCCTAGCCTCTAACACTGAATGCCTCCATGCATTCAACTGTGCCCTATCAGTGTGGGAGGACTGCATGAGCTCAGAAAACATGTCATCACGAATGTGGTTTTTTTTGCCTTCAATCTGCGATAACCTCAGGGACGGAGATGATGAGGGAGCATAGAAACATTTGCATCTGGGCGGAGATAAAAGGAAGAGTAAAATTTAAGATGATAGATTTGTCATAAATATAAAGGGAAGGGTAAACGCCTTTAAATCCCTCCTGGCCAGAGGAAAAACCCTTTCACCTGTAAAGGGTTGAGAAGCTAGGATAACCTCGCTGGCACCTGACCAAAATGACCAATGAGGAGAAAAGATACTTTCAAACTGGAGGGGGGAGAAACAAAGGTTCTCTCGGTCTGTGTGTTGGCTTTTGCCGGGACCAGAGCAGGAATGCAGGTCAGAACTCTTGTAAAGGGCTAATAAGCAATCTAGTTAGATATGCGTTAGATTCTGTTTTGTTTAAATGGCTGATAAAATAAGTTGTGCTGAATGGAATGTATATTCCTGTTTTTGTTTTTTTGTAACTTAAGGTTTGCCTAGAGGGATTCTCTATGTTTTGAATCTGATTACCCTGTAAGGTATTTACCATCCTGATTTTACGGAGGTGATTCTTTTACTTTTTCTTCAATTAAAATTCTTCTTTTAAGAACCCGATTGCTTTTTCATTGTTCTTAAGATCCAGGGGTTTGGGTCTGTGTTCACCTATGCAAATTGAGGATTTTTATCAAGCCTTCCCCAGGAAAGGGGGTGTAGGGCTTGGGGGGATATTTTTGGGGGAAAGACGTTTCCAAGCGGGCTCTTTCCCTGTTATATATTTGTTAGATGCTTGGTGGTGGCAGTAATAAAGTCCAGGGGAAAAAGGTAAAATAGTTTGTACCTTGGGGAAGTTTTAACCTAAGCTGGTAAAAAGAAGCTTAGGGGGTTTTTCATGCAGGTCCCCACATCTGTACCCTAGAGTTCAGAGTGGGGAAGGAACCTTGACAACATTTCTGAGAACAAAAGGGAGACTTTTTCACAGTGAATCAAGCAATTCACAGCAGATAGCACAATGTCACATTTTGCCTTTTATATTGAGCACTTGCTGGGGGGAGGGATAGCTCAGTGGTTTGAGCATTGGCCTGCTAAACCTAGGGTTGTGAGTTCAATCCTTGAGGGGGCCATTTAGGGATCCAGGGCAAAAATTGGGGATTGGTCCTGCTTTGAGCCAGGGGTTGGACTAGATGACCTCCTGAGGTCCCTTCCAACCCTGATATTCTATGGTGACACACAATACTTGGCTGGGCAACAGAATTCAGTTTCCATGCAGCCATGGTAAGGCAAAGGTTACGCATAAGATGACATCCCACGTACCATGTGGGAATGATTTCAAACTGCAGCACCATCCTTTCCCATAGCAAGCAATGGGTTGGGTTTCACATTTAAAAGGAGGGGCTGCGGTTTTTCAGGTGGATGTGGAGCACACACCTCCCCCACCCCACTGCGTGGCTATTCTCTGGGATGATCCCTTTTAGTCAAGTGCAGATAGCCCAGCATGAAGGGCCTCCTTTTACTGTTCCATTACAAAAATTCCCCTATTTCAACCAGACGACCATGAATGATATCACTCTCCTGAGGCTAACACAGAAAGATATAGACCGAATGTTGCTTGAATGCGACCAAAACCCAGGACCATTTGCTGCCACGCTTTGTGTTGCAATGATTCCAGAATACTTTCAGAGTACCTCCAGGAGAGCTTCATGGAGATGGCCCTGGAGGATTCCCGCTTCATCCCCAGATACGTTAACAGACTTTTCCTGTAGCTGTACTGGCCGCGAATGCATCCCAATTCTTCAGGGCAAATCAAACATTAAACACTATTGCTTTTAAACCCTGTACTGTAGTTACAAATGTGCACTCACCAGCAGTGTCTTCTCCAGCTTCAGGGTCAGGGATCCCGCCTTCGGAGGGTATTGGGTCCAGGGTGATGAAAAGGTCCTGGCTGCCGGGGAGAACGGATTCACCACTTGCCTGCTGCACATTCTCCTCCTCTGCCACAAAATCCTCCTCCCTGTTGCATGAGACTCCCCCCTTGCAGGTGTCCATGATTTCATGAGACACCCCCCCCCCCACCAGAATGGCATACAGCTGATCGTAGAAGCGGCATGTATGGGGCTTTGACCCGGAGTGACTGTTTGCCTCCTTTTTCTTTTGGTAGGCTTGCCTCAGCTCCTTAACTTTCATGCAGCACTGCTGTGTGTCCCTGTTGTAGCCTCTCTCCAACGTGCCCTGTGAGATTTTGGCAAACATATTTGCATTTCTTCTTTTTGATCGGAGTTCTGTCTGCACAGATTCTTCTCCCCATACAGCAATCAGATCCAGTGTCTCCCTTTCGGTCTGTGCTGGAGCTCGTTTGTGATTCTGGGGGAACTTCATGGTCACCTGTGGGGCTGAGTTCATCACGCTGACCAAACAGGAAATGAAATTCAAAATTTCCCGGGGCTTTTCCTGTGTACCTGGCTAGTGCATCAGTGCATAGAGTTCAAAGCACTGTCCAGAGCGGTCACAATGGAGCACTCTGGGATAGCTCCCGGAGGCCAATACCGTTGATTTGCATCCGCACTACCCCAAATTCGACCCAGCCAGGTCAATTTTAGCGCAAGTCCCCTCGCTGGGAAGGAGTACAGAAGTCAATTTTAAGAGTCCTTTAAGTCAATGGAACGGAGTTGCTTGTGTGGACGCATTCATTTTAAAATCGACCTAACGCGGCTAAATTCGACCTAACCCCATAATGTAGACTAGGTCTGACTGATTCTGAATACTCAGAGAAACATTAAGTTATGTGTAAAATACTCTGTTTACTGAAACATATGGCATATGTAATGATTATAATTCATGTGCAGCAAATCTTTTTAGTTTTATTTAACATAGTTAACGAAAGAACTAATTTCTTTAAGAAACAGTATGAAGTTGTAGAAGGGAGTAAATACACCTAAACAACGGCATTAACATATATAACAGATTGAAAACTAGAATGGGCCAGATTCTCAGCTGGTGTAAATTTGCATTGCTGGGAGTCGGATCCTGAGTTTCTAACTGATTTCTGCATTTAGCACTCTGACAATTACACTGCCTACATAGATACCTGTATCTTTCAGAAACAAATGTCTTCTGAGCCATAGGGGTATTGAAAATTGTAGTACAGGAGACGTTATTTGCTGTTGTCTTCCCTTCACGCCCCAATAATAGCAACCATTTAAAACGACGAGACGTTTCCAGTTTTAACTCAAGTTTACCAATCATACAAAAACATTTCAAATAAGTGTTTCCAAATCCAGAACAGCCCCTGAATCCACTCTCAGCACCTCACAGGATTAAACCTTCTTTTGCATTTGTTTAATTTGTAGTTGATGAACACTGGTAAGCAAAAGCTTTTGCTTTTCTGAGTAACAGGCCTGAATTTGTTGTTGCAATGTTCTTTCTAAGGGTGTTAAAGTTCAAATTTAGTCTTTTTGATAGTCTTTTCTATCATAAGAGTGACTTAGTACTCTGCATCTCCTATTTAAAACAGGATGTCTGCACTCCTTGCTCTGGATGACTTTACACAGTGATGTATTCTTTCCTTTACTGCCTAGTGCACAGGAGAATATATGCAATGGGATAAGGGCAGGAAGGCAGCTACATGATAGAAAAATCCTTCCCTCCTTTATGTGGCTGGTAGGCACTAATGGCAGGAGCGGAGGAGCAGCACGTTTTCTTCTCTTAAACCAGAACATTTACAATGCAGAAATGCTCATGAATTACAGCTGTCCTGAAACAGCTGTTGCTCCGCCTCTGTGTCTTGAATAGTCACCAAAAGGGTGTCGACAGCTGGATGGCATTTCCCAAGCTACTGGAAACACAGCAGGTGCAGGAGGCCTTGGAGGAAGAGCCTGGGCAGGGTGGCTCTGACTTTACAAGGCATGTAACTTGGCCAGTGAAGGCTCTTCAGTCAAGTGTTTACAGTGTGCATCAGCAGAATACAAGGCCTCCTTGATGACCATGAAAGATTTTTCTATTCTGTCCAGGGTCTGTGGAATTCTTCCGTCTGGCTTAATGTTATGAGCAGGACTGCTGCTTTATTATATTTGCACTATAAACATAGACGCCAACTCCATGGGTGCTCTGGGGCTGAAGGACCCACAGAAAAAAAAAATAGTGGGTGCTCAGCACCCACCAGCCACAGCTGTTTGGCAGCCCCACTGATCAGCTGTTTGGTGACTGGTGGGAAGCGCTTGGGGGAGGGAGCAAAGTGGGGGCAGGAAGTGGTGGAGCGAGGGGAGGGCTTTGGGGGAAGGGGTTGGATGAGGGTGGGGCCTCAGGGCACAGCCGGGGAGGAGCACCCACCGGAAAAAATAAAAGTCAGCACTTGTGACTATAAGGTCACTTTCTGCTTGACAAACTAACTAGGAATTAAAATGATACATCCCTGAGCTCATCTACTTGTTGCATCTTTCCCTCCCCCCAAGTCCAAAATAAATTATCATTTGACTTTTAATCTTGTTCTGATGAGGTGTCTATCCCACACAAGGCCTTACTAGGTTAAAAGGGCCAATTAACCCTGTGACAGGCTGCACCTGCTGGAGAGTCAGGGCTGATAAGGCCTAACGGGTGACGAAGCCCAGCTGGCGGAGAAGCTGTGGTCAGCATAAAGAGAGGAAGGGGTAAAAAACTGAAGGTGTCAGAATGTCAGGAACTAATCCTGTCCCCTGGGCTACAAGGAAGTGCCACAGTGGTGAGTAGCGAACCCTGTGACACTTGTGTAACCTTTAATTACTATGCATTTATATAGTGTTCTGCAGTATCCCATCTAGACACAGTCCAATGCTAGACAAATTCAGATTTCTCACGCCAAAGGCTCTATTTGGTATATTTAGCATTGGTTAGAATAGGAAGAAAAAGTGAGTCTAAAGAAGTGTGAACAAATTTTTCTGTGGTTGTAACACCATTGACTTCAGTGGACTTACACCAACAAAGAATTCAACCTGTGATGACTAGAAAAACCTGCTATACATCACACCCCAGCCCCACTTCCAAATCACTCCTGTATCCAGCAAAGTGGAGTGTTGCCTTACAAACATGATATCCCAGAACCAGACAATTATCATTTCTTATGATATCCTCTTACTTCAGGGTGGTGATTCAAAAATGGTATTTATAAAGGTGACAGTGGTAATTATAAAAACTATAGGTAGAGGATAAACAGCAAATTATTCTACCCATGGGCTAAAACTTGTCTGGAACAGATGATATCTCTAATTATAAAATTTCTGTGCATCACTGATGTCTGGATGGGTAAGGGAAAGGTTTGAAATCTAGAAATGAGAGATAGATATGACATGTTCTTGCTCTCTGGTAACCTCTTTAGCTTAACCAATGCTTTTAAAACAGTTCACAGCTGTTTATCTTTACTGATTGTTAATTACTAATTGTGTATTCATAATCTTTCCTTATTTATGTTTGAGGGTGGATTTCCCACTGCATCCCTCTCTAAGATTTTCTTTCTGTATCGGAGGGATTTTTTTTTCTCCTTTTAAATACTTAGAATGATAACCTCCTTTTGCCTTTCTGCTCTGTGAGGAGGCCAGTCAATCTAATTAATTAGAATTCAGGTTGGATCTGATTTCAACAGAGATCTTGGATCTGGCACAAAGAAACTTAACTGATGAAAAATAAGAGAGATTGAGAAGAGAAGACGAATGAAAGGCCAGTTGCAAACACAACATACTCATCTCTAGCAGGGGTTTTATTTAGGATAACATTGCTGTTCATCAAAAAATTGAGGTTATGGAAAATGTCTTAAAACGTATTCATATAAAATAATTGGGTATCCTGGAATCTGTGGAAGGGGAAGAAATTTTTGTTTACGGAACTCCCTTACTCAGTCTGACTCCCAGTTATCTACTCTGCAAGTATTCTGAATACCTTTTTTAAATCTTCCATCATTTTTTCTTTATCAATTATCTTTATTAGAACAGTTCTAGTAACTCTAGCATGAGCCCAATACCAGGAATTTATTATGACTAGAGTGTGGCAAAGAAAGGATAAGATACAATTTTTAGATAAAACTTATTTTTTCTGATATCAGCATAACTACACAGAAGAAAATTATTGGCACCATACTTTGAATTCTTGACATTGTCCTGCCAAGTTTATGGGTTGTTTTTGGCAAAACTGAAACTTTACAGAATTTTTTTAAAACCAATACATTTTTACTACAAGGAAGCCAAAATCACTGTGTTGGATTGTTGGGTTTTGTTTGTTTGTTTGTTTTCTTGCATGGCATACATAATTCAGTCTCAAGACCAGTTTGGGCTTTCACCAATGTCTAATTTGAGCTGCAATTTCTTCCTATACTAAGACAAGCTTTCACTGGGGAATAAGGAAAGGGTCTTGAAGAAAAGTCAATGCTTAATAGCAAGCTAGACTTAGTCTCCTGAATATGATTTATTAGAGTCCCGAGACTAGCATTCTGAGAGAAGAGTGGGTCAGAACTCTTGTTTTCCTTAGTGGTAGGGAGACTGTTTTTCAGGGGGAGGAAAAGACTAGAAAGTGGGTCCTGGTAATTAACCACCTGAGAATGATGGAGCCACTCTGTTAAAACAGTAGGGGAAGGGAAGGCCTGTCCATCCCTCTCCCCATGGCAAACCACGCTGGGAAAGGAGGCTGTGGCCTTTGTAATACAGGTTCCGCTCTCTCAGGCAGCTGTAGGGTGGACAGCATCAACAAAGGAGTTGGTATCTGCTGGACTGATGATGGCCTGGTGAGGCAAAGCTTGTGGAACATATTGACAACGATGTGGAGAGGTTGGGTATGTTTTAATCACTTTTTTTATATTGCAGAAATTCTTAAGATGTGTCATTTTGGGGAATGTTTGTTAATCTTTGTCTTAATGTGTCATAGACACCTTGGTTTTAGGAACAACCTCGTCTCTCTTATTCTGTGGCATTGCAGGAACATCCTGCCATTTTGTTGTGGGCTGTTGTTGTTCCATACCTCATATTGTAGTAATGGAGGTTTTTTTTTCTTGTGACTATAATCATGCATTTCCTTGCTACTATTTATAGTCTGAGTAAATATCAAACACTGCTTGGTAGACTTCTGGAAGTGTCCTCTAAAACAAGAGGGTGATTCTTCAAGAAAAATACAAGTTGAAAGTTTTCTGGAAGGTTCTAAGTACACAAAGTGTTTGGTTTTATGGACAGTTACAGAATTTGTGCGTGCATAGATGCAGCGAATTAGGGAGGTGCCTCACTTTCTGAGTTGTTTTGAAAATTCCACTAGGTACCCATTTGCATCTTTAGGCACCTAAATACCTTTGAAAATCTGTCCCTAAGCCACTGTTCGGAGGATGAAAGAATCCCATGGCTTCTCAGCAACATGTTTTATCAGCTTCTCCCACTGCTATTCCAACAAAGAAACCAAACAAACACTAAGTGACTTATCTGAATGCAGAATTTGTCCGAAATATGTTGACTCTACTTAGCTTTTTTTTTTTTTTTTAAAAGATGCTGCTATGATCAAAGGGTTATTTAATACCTAGGTAGACCAAATAGATTTTAAGTTATTTATCTATCTTTCCATTACAGAACAAAATTGCATTCTGTGACCCAAAGCAATGATGTCTGTGTATGGAAATCCATATCAAAGAGTGTATCAATGCAATGTAAATTGACCATGATAAAATGTAAATATTTCTACTGAAAGAAAAGGAGTACTTGTGGCACCTTAGAGACTAAAAAATTTATTTGAGCACAAGCTTTCGTGAGCTACAGCTCACTTCATTGGATGCTGTAGCTCACGAAAGCTTATGCTCAAATAAATTTGTTAGTCTCTAAGGTGCCACAAGTACTCCTTTTCTTTTTGCGAATACAGACTAACACGGCTGCTACTCTGAAATCTATTTCTACTGAGTTTATGCAGAAACTTACATGGCATTTGTCTGTGGATCTGATAGATATAATTTCACATAATTTTGTTTGCAAAGCTGGCAAAATGTTTAGGTGGGGGGGAATAACCTTTTGTTAAATCAGCTTTTCATTTCAAGCTTCATGATGAAAAATGCAATCTAAGTTGATTCAAGAAACAAAACTCAAAGCCTCAGTACTCTAACTGGCAGCATCTATAGCTATAATTACATCTGGTATTCTAGCAGCTCTATCCTGCAGAACATGGACAGGCTGAATTTTGTGACACAAATCTCTGAAAAGCAAGAAGGATAGAGGAGAACACTGATTTCTAAAGGTCAATATTGATGCTCCTTTTGGGTCCAAGTGGTTGGCCAGTATTTGGGGCCTTGCAGGATTTCCTTTTGCTAGGAAGGGAAACAAATGCTGAGTCACGTGTATTTTTATAAAAAAATGTACACAAAATCCTGCTTCCCTGAATACAGTAGAAACAAACAGTGTTTTCTTGCTTGAATTACCAAACCTGCCTTTCCAGTCAGTTCTGTGCCCAAGAAGCTCTGTCTTTGGACTTCCTCCCAAGGTCGTGCTCAGCACTGCCTCTCACTTTCTGCTAGCTTTTTCTTTCTCACACATAGCTTACCAAATAACCCCCTAAACAGACATGTAGGGCGATAATGTTTGTTTGTGTATTTACATATGTATGAATACGGTCCACAATGTAATCAACAGTCCTCTCTGTACTGTATTATGATATCATTTAAATGAATTGTAAACATGGGATATCTCAGAATATCTTGCTTTTCATCGCTCTCTGAAATGTACTGTGAATGGTGGAGGAAAAGGCAAATGGCCCCTGCCACCAGTCCCAGCTAATTCCCTCAGTCCACATAGCTTAGCTTCTGACCAGACCTTGCCATGTATCCCATTGTTGTGGCAGGTGGCTGGAAACAACAGAAGTTATCACTACATAGTGGCATTTAACTGCTCTCTCCTATTAGTCTGATCAGAGTGCTTAGCACGCACACCTGCATTAACAAGGCCTTTGCTTGTCTATAGATCCAACACCTACTTGATGGCAGCCTTTAAGTTCAAGACTAATTATGATGTGTATATTCAGGTTCGCATTTTAATAGTTTTACATCTTGGTAAAGAAAGGACTTGAAAAAGGAGCAGTGTAATGGAGGTTTTGGCATTAGCCATAAAATATGGCATAAAACATGTGTATATTAAATGTAAGCTCTTTTTATTGGCAAAATTCCTAGCAGTATCTCATTTTGTTTTTAATGTTTACTTCCCAGGATTTAATAGAAGAATACTTTTGGAAATTCAGTTTGATTCTTGTCCTCACTGTGAACATGGAGGTGGGTCTTTATCTATGATTAAGTCGGGCTTTTGCTTATTGCACATAAACTGTCTATTGCTGACCAGCTGGGTGGTTCAGACTACTTGTCTAAACTGCCCAAGAGAAATCTGCTGCTGCTGCTTGCCTGGTATTCACACTCCTGCTGGGGCAGAGAAAGGGAGGAATTCAAAAGAAAAGTGAGATGCTATTGCATCGCCCTGTGACTTCAGAATTGGCAAAATGCTTCAAAGGGAAGAATATACATTAACTGTGTTGCTTGATTTTGAGTAATGGAATTGCTTGGCACCTTCCAGCTCACATAGATATAACTGAAATAATGACGGTACAAATATTAAAAGCCTTATCACTCCAGGCTAGATCCACTGCATGAGACAAGCAGGCATAGCCCTCAGCTGATGTAAATTGTCACAGCTCCATTAGAGTGAATGAAGGATGTGCCTCAGAATATCTTCATGGGACATCAGGAAATGTGAGTGAGAGTATCACCATGAGGGTTAACAATAGAAACAACCATGAGGCACCTGCAATGTTTCTCTTTATAGCATTTCACATAGGAAACACAATAAATAGGTGCCAAAGCACATGAGCCAAGAATTCATTTATAGCATATAATATCACATTACTGAATGCTGAATAGGGTAGTTTGACTTTTTCCCCATGTACTCTCCAAGTAGAGCTGAGATGTGTAAGAAAATAAAATCCTATGCTACATCGCTAGGAAAAAATTACATAATATCCCCAGACATCAAGAAAAATACTCTTTTGTCTACAAGGAAATAAAATCATGTGTGGCACACTCTGGCAAAAATTGCTGTTTTCCTACCTTGGGCCAGATCTGGTGGGGAATTTAGAATTTTTGGTTGCATTTGTAAAACAATTCTTTTTGCTGCCTTCAACCAAATCGTAGTTCACTCCTGTCCACTATGATCATGCTACTGTCCATAAGGATGGCTTGATGATTCTGATGTTGGTTAGTAAGCTGATTCTTGTGATCTTCCCCAAACTTAACTAACACACACACTTTTGTGTGTGTAGTCTATGTAAGCTTTAGGGTCCCCTATAGGCCTGCTAGCTATGTAGTGCTTCAGGGTTGAAGCTAATCTCTATATCTGAGAAATAAGGATGAGATTTAATGTGGGACGGCAGATTATCCCACATCTGCCTACCATGAGGGTCTTTCTTCTTCCTCTGAAACATCTGGTACTGGTTATTGCCAGAAACAGGACACTGACCTAGATGGACTCTAGGTCTGATTCAGTATGGTAGTTCCTATGTGGAGACCAGGCTAGTTACTCTGGACTCAGTGCATAGTTGCCCACATTTACAAAAAATTGGAAAGGACAGTTATCCAATTAAGAGAGGATTTGTGGGCCACCAGCATCTCAGCATTTTCTTTGTGACTAGATTGGGGGTGACTATACATCCTAGTGATTTTTTAGAATAGTGCTGTAAAGTGTGTAAATACTACTATCCCCATTTTATAGCTGAGGAAAGGAGGACAGGAAGGTTAAATAACTTGATTGATCCCACAAAAAGTGTCTGTATCAAAGCCAGGGTTAGAGTGCAGGACGTAGCGTTCTCAATCCTGTATCTGGTCCACTAGAGCTCTCTGCCCTTCAGCTATTTAGACATGAGAATGTAACCTCTAGTCAGGCTGATCCTCTGGCTGCTCAGCTGAGGAAGTTGTCTCAGCTGCAGGTAACTGGTGTGGAGAGAGTAGAGAGGAAGGATGGTGTGATGGTCTCAGGGTACCCAAGGCTCCGAGTCAAATAAATGTTAGTCTCTAAGGTGCTACAAGTCCTTCTTTTCTTGTCACCAGAGCAGTGTCTTGCTTGTGCTTAGCTGGGTGTCTGCTCCTTGACACCAGCAGCCCATTAGCCACTCAAGCACTTGCCTCTGCCCTCTGCCAGCCCTTATTTTGTCTTGCAGGCTGTGACCGGGATCCCAGTGGGGAGCCAACTGTGGTCACTCAATTAGGGTAAACTGCAAAGAATGGGGCAGCCAAACCCCCAAAAGCTGGTGGATATTCCAATATCTAGATTCACCAAGCCAGCATATAACAGCTTCTTTATTACCTTACTGCTCACTCAGAAATCCAAACAGCACAGTTCCCTTAAATTGATTCAGCCTCAGGCCTCCATCCAGGTACCCATGTCAAATATGATGAAAATTTCTGTAAATCTTATTTCATCATATAAAAGAGAAGGTTCTACCAATCCCAAAGGATTGGACATATTACCTCCCAGGTTAATGAATGTTTCCAATCTTACCCAAATACACACTACAGCCAATTAACTAAACTAAAATTGTTTAAAAAATGAGAGAGAGAGTATGGTTAAAAGATCAATATATGTACAGACATTAACTCAATTCATTGAGGTGCAGATTCACAGCAGAGATGGTGAGCTTCGTAGTTGCAAAGAGTTCCTTTATAATTCAGTTTATAGTTCATAGTCCACTGTCCAAATCTCTCATTCAGGGAGTACCAGAATAACTGGGACTTCAGTCTTGCGACTCAAACTTCCCCTGATGAAGTCTAAGCAGATCTGAGATGACAGAATCCGGACCAAGGATCTTTTATATGATTTCATGTTCTCTTTGACAAGTTGGGATTTCCTCAGGGAACAAAAGGTAATTAGGATGACTTTGAAGGAGGTCCATCACTGGTACTTGGCGATACGAATTAACATAAGGCCATTTGCCTTTTCCTCCACCATTCACAGTACTTTTCAGAAAGAGATGAAAAGCGAGATATTCTGAGATCCCATGTTTACAATTCATTTAAATGATATCATAACACAGTATAGAGGGGACTGTTGATTACATTGTGGACCGTATTCATACATATGTAAATACATAAACATTATCGCCCTACATGTCTTTTGAGGTTATTTATTTTGCAGGATGTTTAACCCTTTCTATCCATGCATCACACGAGCTAACAATAGATACACCCCAATCCCTGAATCCCTTTGAACTGTTCCTTTGTAGGGTCCAGCCCCTTCTCTACTGAACACCCACAGAAATAACGGGTCTGCTCTCCCCAAAGGAGCAGTACACACCAGGTTGTAAGAGTCAGCTCAGGACCAGCACTTTGCATAATACCACTGTGTTGATATACATTTATAGTGAAAACATGGACAAGTCTAGTATCCAAGCTTCAAGTCAGAGTGAGTAAGGGTATTGGAAACAAAAGATTGTATATAAAACAAATTAAAAACATGCTTTCCAGAGACTGGACTTAACTAACGGGTTAAAGTCTTGTTTAAAATCCTTTGAAGCATTTTCAACCAAGGTTGGCTGGGATCTCATCTTCATGAATGTAAATACATTGTCTCTTTACTTCCTATGTGCAGGATGAGGGGGTGTCTTCTTCGCTTCCTACCATTGTTTAATTTGTGCCAGGGCTTGCTAGGGCTTAGCCCTGCCACCTCTAGGTCTGGCAGTTAATAGCCCCAGCACCTCTGGGCTTGCTGCATCAGTTATGAATGTAAAAAGATTGCTTGAGCCTTGGCACTTCTTTCAGTACAAATTAAGCACTGACTCCTCTATATACCTCCCAAAGTTCATTGTCTGCCTTCAGACAGGATAACCACACATGGCTTGGGTTTTTTTGAGTGCTGCTTCCCTGTTGCCTCTACATTTCTTTGTAAATATCTGACTTTGTGTAAATGGACAACCATTATTACTTTACAATGCTTAATTTATGTGCTGATGCAATCTAGATTTTTGATTGCCTGTGTGGAGGAAAACCTCTTTTCACCTCTGCTGGTGATTAATGCCTTGATACAGCCTTAAACATATTTTTTGCTGTCCCCCAGGCTTCTTGTGTGACTTTGGGCAATTCACTTGGTCTCTTGGTCAGTTTCCCGCATCTGTAAAATGGGAATAATAGCATTTCCCTACATCTCGAGGATGTTGAGGATAAATACATTAAAGATTTGCTCAGACCCTACTGCAAAGGAAGCCACAAGAACCCTATAATGTAGCTGGTGGCAAACTGACCAATACTGGGCCCCACAACTCCTAAGAATAGAGGGAGTTGTGCCCACAGTTCTCAGACTCCAAAAGCCAGGGATCTGTAAATAATCTGACTGTTCAACCAGTAGATTTTTAGGGCAAGTGGACCAAGTATCCAATTACTCTGGTATTTCGTGCTTTTATTTAAATACACTTACGTGTACTGATAGTCCATTAGTTTGTGACTCAAACTTTTGTGTTCAGATCTCCTTGCTAAAGTAGGCATGGTCCGTAGTCTTTGGAGTAATTTACTATACATGCCAATATTCTAGTTTTAACATTTCCTGAATGATTCGCAGTTTCTGAATTCTAAGTGTTGTCTACTTAAAGATGGCTTAGTAGAAGGAGTAAAAAATTAAGCTTTTCGTATCTCTTCACATCCTATTCAGCTAGTCATCTGAGGGCAGATCAAGCAATAGAATTGGAAGAGGCATTGGTGTTTAAGCCTAGCTGAGCAGGGGAAAATGCATGGTGTGAGAGTCAAGCTCAAGAATTAGGCTAGGGAGGAGAGTTTTGGTAGAGTGAAGAGCTCTGGCTGGAATAAGGAAAGGGCCTAACAATTTATATGGAAGTGCAGAAATCATTGGCTGCTCTACATGATGGCTTCCTGGAAACATCTGTTAAGCAATGTCTTAACAGCTGTGTAATTTTACTTAAAATATAGAAGACTGTTTCCTGGTTGATACAATATAAATATTTCCCCCCCCTTTAGTTTGGCTAGTAGAACGCTTTTGCAGATGAGTGGAGACTACCAAATATTGACCTCTCGCTATTAGGTCATGTATTTGTTTTATTTAGAGACCAGTATGATGGTCTATGTATATGTTTGTAAAGAAAACATCCCATATGACTAGTAAACCACCAGGGCCAGAATAAACTAAAGTCTGTAAATACATATACCAGTTAGGAAAAGGTTGAAATAACATCAATAATCTCCACAGGAGGTAGAGGGACCCACTTTCTTACCACATAATTTGTTATAAATTTGTGATAATTACAGAATTAACATTTGACATTTAACTTCATTGAAATAAAAGTGTGGTGGTTTTTGTCATCACTGAATTAAATGAGAACAGGAACAAGCCTGACAACTGATGTGTAGTTCTCTTTGAAAACATTTAGTTATATTGTTTAGCTAGTGTATATAATTGTCTAAAGAACACACAATTAGAAAATGATTTCATCAAATTGGGTTTTTTTGCTGGGGGAATAAACATCAAGCTTAGAACAGAAATAGATTCAGAAGCCAAAATTGTCATCCTTAACATCTCATCAATATAATTAGACATCTTTAAAGGCAAAAACTAACCAGAATAAATTACACAACCACTTGTCATTCATACTGTTAGTGGCTCTTTAAGAAATGAGTAGTTGGAGGCATATGGCTGCTTGTTTAATAAGGGGTGGTAGTTCATGTTCAGTGTTTGACTTGCCAATTATGGCTCTGATCCTGCAACCCTTTACTCATTGTCAATGCCGGGGGGGGGGGGGACTCAGCTTTTCCTGACCAACTCTCCTTAATTTGCTCTCAGTCAGATCAGTTCTTGCACCGTCATCTTCAATTAAGTCTATCAGTCCTTCACTTTTTGCCTGGCTGTTTTTTCTTGGAGGCAGTCTGGTGCAGGGCTGTCCCCCCCTTGCTATCCCATGGCAGCCCTTGGTTGCTGCTGTGGGTGCCTACCTCCAGGAGTGGCAGCTGCAGGGGGCTCTGATAAAGCTGCTTGCTTGCAAACAGGAGAGAGACTCTCCTCTCGCCTCTATGTTCAGTATGGGATCTGTAGACTCATTACACTCACACACACTTGATGCACATGAGCCATCCCATTGTCTCACAAATGTGAAGTTAAGCACATGTTTGCAAAATCGTGGCCTTTATTTTCTTGTTTGTGTGTGAATCTTGTGTTTGAATGAATGGTGGTGTCTGTTGGCAATAATGCAATATATACAATGTATTTGAATTTCATTAAGAATATGTAGGCTTTTACCCTTAATTCATTTTGTGTGTGTGTAAGACAGTGTTTACTTTTAGTGCCTGGAACCACTTAAAATGGTGATATGATATATAAACGTTAATGTTCATTCCATCATAAATGAACATTAGAATGTGTGTTCATAGGAATTGTTTTTCTTTTGAAAATGACTGACTTCATGCTGAAACACACCTTGTTCATGCAATTTTTTCTGTTCACTTTTCTCCCTTTCATCGTAACAAATGATAAAGAGTAACCAATGATTTGTTGAGCTCACTTTAATAAGGTGTGGTTCTTTTTACATTTGTTTTTCCTAGGGATTTAGAACAAATGAATAAAAGCAACTTTACTATTAACAGACTTCATTTTAGGTTATTGTGGGAAGGGAAAAAAAGCCACCCATGTACAATACCTTTGGCATCCTTTCAAAATCGGTTCTCTTTTGCAAGCGCTTGGAGGCCAACAAGTTTCTCTTGATGCTTTATGACAAGTGAATAATTTAGTGAATGTGAAATGAAAATATACCTCATGGCTTTGCTATGAAATGTGAACAGGTAGGCAGAATTTTCATGTTTACATAATCTCCTGGCTGCTTCTGCATTGGAACAACACCCTGGCCCCTGAAGCTCTTCTGTAGTTGTGGATATCTGCCAGAATTGCTGCTCTGTGTTGGGAAGGGAACGCTAAAGGTTGGAGGAAACATGAAGTTACCCATCACTTGCACCAAAGCCCTGAGTGAAAGGCTCATTTGCAGGGTACAGCACCTGGCAGGATTGGACTCAGCAACCAAGTATTAATAGCTGGACCTACTGTTATAGCTGTGTCATTTCAACAATCTGTAACCCACTGCCACTAGCCTCCCCTGTTTCTCCTCCTCCCTTAACACTCTGCCAGCCATAGGGTGGAAACTGGCCACTTCACCTTGAATGGTCCCTTGGAATATGTGACTGCTTAGCTAAACGATCTGTTCCAACCTCGTATTTAGCAATGACACTGAGTTTCCTAGCACTGCAAAAGAGCTCTGCAGCTGGAAAGTCTGTCTGTCTGTCTCTCCTCTTCCCCTCCCCTCCCCGCAAGTTGGACCAAGAAAAGCTCTCCCCTGCTCCCCCACCTTGGCTCTCCAATATCTGGAAAGGTAACCGAGGTGGGGGAGGTGCAGGCTGAGCCTTCCAGCCCTGAGGCACAGCCCCGTCTAGCCCAGGAAGGATAGGCCGCCTGGCAGGCATCGAGCCGCAGGTGGTTCTGCCTGGCGCCACCAGGTTGCATCCTTGTGCGGCTCTCACACCAGCCCCTGCTCCCCGAGCGTGTCTGCGAGACTAGTGAGAGGCAGCGCGTGAGCAGTGAGGTCTCTCTGCCATCATCCCGGGGGCGGGTGAGGCACGTGCAGCCAACTGGGGGCTACGGGGTGTTCCCGGGGGGGGGTGGGAGCTGTGCGGCTCCTCACGTTGCGGAGTCTGGGCCCGGGCCTGTTAAGACGTCATGTGCCCGCCCGCTTTGCCCCCACCAGTGTCTGCTTCCCACGCAAGGCGTTTCCCGGCAGCTCCGCGCTGGGGCGGCCCCCTATTGGCAAAGCTCGGGGGAATGTGAGTGGACGTTAGATGTGATCTTCCCTTTGTCTGACTCTGCTTTTTATCCATTCCTCCCCTCAACCGATTGCTGGCTTCCCCCCTCTCAAGTCTACCTGGCACAGATCCTGGGCTTGTGGCCAAAAGCCACTTGCAGGGAAAGGGCCTCCAGGCATCAGCCTGTCTGTAACTCTGACTGCATCCCCCCACCCCCTTTCTCTTGCGATAAAATCTAGGGGGAGGAATCCCCTGGAAAAACCCATTGTTGTTGTTGCAGTGATCTTAAACATTAGGCGTAACCAGTGTCTGTGGCAGCCCCAAAGCAAAGGGAATCTCCGGGGGCTGAGACAGACTAGCAGCTCGGACAGCACTGCCTGCAAAAACAGTGAAAAGGGATAAAGTTGGGGCTACCTGGCCTGGCTCCTGGCTATTTTTGGTCCCCATTTCCCAAACCGTTTAATCAAACAGAGCACAAATCTAGCTGCTACTGTCCTAAACAATACCAGACCCTGAAGTTTCCTGAGCATGAGCGCTCGCAAAAACTTGGATCTGGCACCTAGACCCAGCCAAATCTCGGCACTAGAAACTAGTGCCTAAACTGAGAACATGTCTTAAAAGCCGACCCTGCCGTATGCTGGCCCATCATGCTGCAAAAACCCCGCTCTGGCTAGCGATAGATCCTACTGGATTCATCCAACAATTTGGTCCTCGTCCTCCAACTTCCATGGCCTGAGTAGGGAACTGGTGTAGCTGCTCCCATTGCACCTCCAAAATTCCAGTCCGTGGTACATCACACACCTGATACAGTGTAAGCGCTACAAAACCCAACTCCAGCATCTGGATCCAGCACCAGGATTTTTGGCCACAAGTCCCAAACTGTGCAACTTCAATAGGCTTGTTTTCTAACTGTTCCTCCTGCACTGGACCTTGGTGCATCCTATCTCAGTAATACTGGCAAAAACGCATCCGTGGTGCAA
Organism: Dermochelys coriacea; assembly: GCF_009764565.3. NCBI lineage: Eukaryota > Metazoa > Chordata > Testudines > Dermochelyidae > Dermochelys > Dermochelys coriacea. Next base: position 78,075,257 of record NC_050069.1, read on the forward strand.
CTTGTGGCTAGACAGCAGGTGTAGTTATCCCTTTACATCAAACACATCTGTACCTGCTGCACTGAGTTTCTATGAAGCCACAGTAATCCAGTTATGGCATCTTGATCTTTCTAGATACTGCCACATTTCAGACCATAAACTTGAGATTTGGCAGTGAAAGGAATGTAGCCGATCAGGACCACCATTCTATATGGGTTTAGCTAATGAGCTCTTCATTAGAGATTTTTCTTCCACAGCAGTCGAGAGGGGTTAGGAACACATCTTCCATTAAATTAATACCTCTCGTATTCACGTGCCAGGATTTATTGGGGATCGGATGTTCATAACGAAGTGCAGCTACATTTGACTTCTGTTAATACTGTACAATGTAGAGGTTTATGGCAGTAAATAAATAGCTCGCTCCAGCAAGACCTAGGTGCCAGAATTGTGTTCGTTCTTGGACCTCAATATGGGAGCCTGAATTTTGTGGTCAAATAAGAGCAGCAACAGGTGTTATTTATTTTGGTACACTATGAAGCCTTCCGCCCCAAAATGGCAGGCTCCAGGGGTCTTTGCTATCGAGCAGGAATTCATTGAGATCTGGAATGGGAGCAGCTGCCCTTCTTCTGTTTAGCTGGTAGGATCTTTGGGTTTACATCAAAACACAAACAAACCCCTCGAGCCGGAGCCAGTAGGAGCCAGAGGCTGAACTGATGGTTGTGGAATTGTGAGACTCTTGTGTCAGTTTCCCAATAGAGTTTGCGTTTTGTTTTGGTAGTTGGAGCAGCTGCATCCTTAATATAATACATTTTGTTGGATTAGGGTTCATGTTTCGCAGGATGTGGGGGTTGGGTGCGTTTCCAGTGCTCTTGTGGCAGCAGAGTGCAGAAAGGTCCGGATATTTTCCAGCGCCAGAAGGGCGGCTACCCTCGTTCCCTACTGAAATGGTACGGGTTGGGTTTGGGAGTCGCCAGATCTGGGTGCTAGCGCTCGCCCAGCCTCTTGGAGCCAGGCGCTGGATCTTTTCGGGCGCAGCAGAAGGCGCGCGCGAGCCCGTGGTTTGGCGCTCGCACGTCGGGGGCTGGAGCCGGACGGGCCGCAGGATCCGTCGGCGTCCCGGCGAGCGCAGCGTTCGCCTCCCGCCCGGCGAAGCCTGAACAGCCAGGCAGGGCGCAGGCGTCGCCCGCTGCCGCCTCGCAAGGCCCGGGGGGGCTTCTGAGGGTCCGCCCAGGGCAGCCCGGGCAACTCCCCCAGCTCCCACCAGTATAAGAGGAGGCCCCTAGGCGGAGCGGCACGTACGGGGGCTGCCGTTGCCATGGCAGTTCCCGCCGAGGCAGGAGAAGCAGCAGCGGGAAGTCCCGCCGTGCGCGGCTGTCCCTGCGCGGCGGCCGCGGCTCTAGCCCCGCGCCCGGGGGCGAGGGCTGGGCCAGGCCCCTGCGCGTGCCGCGTGGAGGTGGCGCCACGAGGAAGTGGCGCCTCTCGCCCGCTTCCCCCGGGCTCCGGCCAAGGTAGGTCCGCGGCGGCCGGCGGGCGGCGGGAGAGCCGCGGGCCGCCGAGCAAGTGCCGCGAAACGGGAGCGGCGGTTCCGCGCAGGCCGGGCGGGGGCAGCTCAGAGCGGCCGCGCTGTGAGATTTACCGCAGGTCCGGGATCCTGGCGGGGATCTGGGAGCGTGGCGGGGCGAAGGGGGTCTGGCTCCTCCCAGCCCGGCAGGGGAGGGCGCGGACAAAGGGGTTGCGAGCGCGAGTCTTGCTTGTCCAGACCCGCTTCTCCTCGGGGAGAACTGAGCGGCGGATTGCAATGGGTGTGACTGTACTTGCGGGCCAGGGGAGAGGCTCTGGGGAGTGGATGGGTGAAGTGGGCTCCAGAGATTAAAGGGCACGGCGCAGGCTGCAGGGCACACAAAGGCTATTGGCTAGATCCGGAGCGTTGTGCCTGGTCCCTCTTGCACTTCTCCAAGGACCCCGGGCCTGATCTTGGCGCGCTCTTCCTTGCGTGATCGCAGACTGTATTTCTAGCCTCAAGCTTGGCGGTTGCTCCTAGGTTGCCGCTTGTGAGGTTTTGAGGGAGCTTCCCTCTAGTGCTATTTATTTACACTACAGAAGCAAAGGACAGCACCTCCTCGCCTTAATCGTAACTGGTCTGGCTTGTCCTAATGGGAAGTTTTCGATTCTCCCCCTCCTCTCCTGCAAATCGCCCAGGCCGGCTTGAGGACAGAGAATCTAGCATGAGAGACCAGGAAGATCTCAAGAGAGAGATCATTAATTTCTTTAACACGTTATCTGTATTACTTCCTTCAGCATTTCTGATGTACATTTGCAAGGAGAGAGGTGTGTGTTTATTTGGGGCTTTTGTTATTACCGCACAAATTCTCCAATCTTCTTTGTTATCCTCAGCTTGGGACTCAATTTTGTAAATGTCCATGTGTTAGCTTTACTGCTGCAAGTAGTTAAGTGTTTATAGACTAACCGCCTGACCCTATAAACTCCTGGTTTGAAAAAGGAATACCTATAGCACTATATGAATAATAGATACGTAGGATTGCAAAAGAGCTTTGTACAATAACAGATGCCAACACTGAACCTTGTGGTCTGTAATTTTTGTGGTTTCCCCATTCAGAGGTTGCCACCAGATTTTATTAACTAAACATTGAATAAAATGTCATCCCTATACCCTTACTGACACTTTTTACAATAGTAATATCAAAACACTTTTCATCTTCCAAGCACTTTAATTCTCAGGACAACCCTGAGGCTAAATATTATCTGCATTTTACAAATGGGGAAACTAAAGCAGATGATAGAGCCAGATTAAAAAAATTGCAACAGACAGTTATTAATAAACATTGAACTGTTTTTTTTCTTCTATTCTTGGATTGCTTGTGAATATGCTCAGCATTGCCTGCTCTCCTGAGTCTCACAATATTTGGTATTTTACTTCATGCTCTAGCTCTTGAATTCAAATTTATTACATGAGAGACTCAGTTCTCATTTAAAAAATAACAATAAATTCTGGTTTTGGTGAAAGATTTGAAAACATGACTGCAACTGTCTCAAAAAAACACAAGGCAAAGAGAGAACCCAGAATTGATTATTTTAGAATATCATGACTTTTAAGTCAATCTTGTGTTTAGGGTGTTTTTTAAGGAAGGATGAATGTCATGATTTTTGAATGTTTGGGGTTTGTACTGATTCGTTCTCTTTGCAATTATTTGTATCTCTTCACAAACACACTTCAGCCTCTGACAAACTAAGAAATTGCTTGCTTGGATTCTTCCTTGGATTATTTGATAGGAAATTTTGAGATTTGATTTGTGGATTGATTGGGGAAGCTTTTATTTGCTTGTTCCCTCACTGAATGACCAAACCTTTATAAACTGCTTCTGTTGTGACCTAAATGTAATTTAGGTAGGAAACAAGTTTTAATTTAGTGATTACAATAACTTTCAGCTGCAAGCCCAAAACTTGCTCTTTTGTGAACAGTCTTACAAACAAAACTTTACTCAGATAACTGTTCATGAGGAAAAGAGTTGAAAGGGCACAAGTACTGTGGAAGTGAAACTGTTAATATTTTTCTACCTCTACAGCCCAATCTGATACTTAACCACCCGGACAACGTGCTCAAGTATCCTCTAAATAAAGGTATTATGCAGCATTTCCGGTGCTGGAAGATCTGGCCTTCATGGAGTAGGAGCTATTCCATGTGTACTAATAGGCTTGCAGAGACCTCACTGTTACCCCTGCACTGAAGTGATCTCTGTGATGTCATCTACCAAAAGGAGACAGACATGGGCAAAGAATAGCTGCATTCTGTCTCCAATCCCTTTCTTCTCCATCCTATGGCACTGTACACTTCTGCACAGTGCTTGCCCCATCCTGGAAAAGTTCCTTCAAGTTCTAACCGAGCATAGCAGACCCCCAGCTGCAGATACAGCGGTTGTATAATTCATCCACAACCCACCAAGCAGAATTACCTGTGACATCCTGGGGACGTGCATTGGTGGCTGGTGATCTGGCTGTTGGGGGAGGCTAGCGCCTGGCCCCTCCCCTTGTGCCCAAAGCCCCGTCCCTCCATCTCCACTTCTCCCCCGTCCTCTGCAGAGCTCAGAGCGCCCCCCAGCACCGGGTGGCCGGGTCCAGGTGATAGGAGTGCTGGAACAATTTTAATAGTGGGGGTGCTGAGAGCCATTGAACCAAACTGTAAAACCTGTCTGTAATGGAAACTACTTCAAGCCAGGGGGTGCTGTAGTACCGTCCGCACCTCTAGTTCCAGCACCTGTGCCAGGCGGGCGGGCAGCCCAGCCCTAGTGCCAGCCACCCCCAGTCTCCATGGCAGGCCAGCCAACCCAGCCAGCCTAGGTCAGGGCAGAATGCTGGGCCCTGCGGGGGGGTCCGGGGGTGGGGACACCCCAGGCTGGTGGCGGAGGCATAGCCTCCCCCAGCCTATGATACCTGCCACCCATGGGTACACTTACCTTCCTATGGGAAGGTGTAATATCCATGAGAAATGGCTCAGAAAGAAAATGTCTAAGCAGTGGATGAGTAAATCTATGCCCATATGTCCACAGTACAGTGTGCCCGAAGACAGCACAACAATGACAATACTGTCGTGCCACTTCCAGCTAGTTTGATTGCAATGCGGCTTGTACTCCAATACGCTCTAGAAGTTATGATACCCAGGGAGATGCTGGTTGTAAATTCAACCTGTTTTTACACATAGTAGAACAACAGGTGGACCTCTTGAGTCACCTGTTTTCTGCAATTACTGTAAGTTGCTGTTTGCTGTGCATTAAAGCATACAATTTCCAGCACTGTAACAAAGGGTTCACAGAGTAGTTGCCTGTCAAAGCATATTGTCCTACTGGCAATTATATGCTGTAATAAGGCACAAGCTGGCCCTTTATTATATATATCAATCAGGGCAAGCCTGGCCTGGTTTGGATTCAGGATAGAACAAGGGAATTCTGTAAGCAGTATTTCCCTGTAGGCCTGGGAATTACAGGCAATGCATGATGGGAGAGGAGCTAGGTTATAAGAGGCAGCCTCTTCTCAGTATGGAATGAGATCTGGGAGATCTGTTGCTGCAGTTAAGAGAGCAGATCTGGTGTGACGCTTTCCACAATTAGAGCTGGAGAAGCACTGTCCAAAGAAGGATGTGGGAAAAAAAGTTGTGAGGAGATGGGCTATAGAAGGGCCCTATAAGAAGTGAACCAAGGAGGAAAATGCATGAGGCAATATGGCTCGCAGTGGACTGGAGGCCCAGTGTTGGTGCTGCTCCTTATGTAGGGGCCCCAGGCAGCAACTTTTGGGGAGGGCAGGAAAAAGCTTATCTCTCTCCCTCCCTCGCAATGGCAAGAGAGGAGGACCAAGTCTGGCCCTAGGGAAAGACTAGATTTGTTGCGTCCTGGGAGGTCAAGGTACTGTGTCAGCAGGGTAAGGCTATTTTGCCTAGAAAGGGGGAAGGGTTACTGAGCCCTAGGAGGGCAAAGGAGTATTTCAGTATGGACACTTGTTTGTTTGCCTTGGAGTTGGAAGGGGAGGACTTTATAGTTTAAACTGCCAGCTCAGAGACTGAGGGCTAGTCCCAGCTTTTCCATTGACTGTGGTTAATATTTCTGTGCCTTTTACAGGCCTTATTATGAGCCATTAAGGTACCTTGCAGAGTAACTATCATTACAAATAGAAAAACTTGTGCAAGTTTTCAGGTCACTTCCCACAGAGCTGGGAATAGCCCCGCTGTCTAACTGAACAGTGCCAAGTCTCAACCACTTTGTCACACAGCCATTTGGAAGGAGCAGGCCAAATCGCATGCCACTTTAACCTGTGTACTAATGCCATGTAGCTAGAGCATAGAGGGGGATTTATGATTCTGCTACTTCTGTGCTAGGAAGTCTGGCTAGTTAGCTCCAGCAGAGAGGTTTATGCTTTTCTATCAAGAGGTCCCACGTACAATCTCTGCCAATGACCCAGCGAGGGGCACTGTTACATTTGACAATGCTGTCTGTAATCGCTAGAAAGACCACAATCTTCTTCCAGAGTCAAAAACAGAAACCGAGAATCCTGATGCCCCTCATTCTAGTGCTGTCTCTCTTGACCTCTTTTTATAATCCAGTGATGTGTGTTATCTATCTCCATGGTCTGTTCCACATAGAGCATAATAGCTTGTTTTTTCTCCCTCACTTAGACCACCAGCGAGAGTAGTAGAAATGATCTTTGCTGTTTGTTTGAAGGTTGTAGTTTCAAACCCTGCTGATTAACCTTGAGGGGGAGGAAGGAAATAGGTATATGTATAAAATTTAGTTCAAGATCTCAGGAGTAATAGCTGGAATGATTTTACATTGCAGCATTATGTTTAGAAATGAATGTGGATGTTTTTCTGTTGTATTTTCCGTGTTTGTAATCAACAAGAACAGCAGTGGTGCCAACTCTTGTGACTTTTTTTTTTTTTTTTTTTTAAATTGAAGTATCACAATATTCGGTCTTTCTTAAAGACTCAGCTGCTGGAGTCAGGTGATTACATGAGTCTCAACTTTCACTTTTTTAAAAAAGTAAGTTGCTAGCCCTCATGACATGGAGAGAAGCCTGAAAACATGACCTGAGTGTACCCCAAAGGCTCTAAGTCTAGAAGGCAAATAACAAAACCCCTATATAATATAATTTTTTTTTTGAGGCCTGAGTTATTTATGAATGTCTGGGATTGGCAATGTTAGACAGGGTGTGGCACTTTCTGTGGATTATGTCTGAGACAGAGAGAACAGAGGGAAATTTTGCTGAGCCCAGAGGCTGCAAGACCCTGCCTGTATCAACTCCAGAAAGGTCAGAGCTTGTTTTAATAAACTTGTATTTCAAGAAAGCGATCTCATTCTCTAAGGTGTAACTCTGGCACTTAGGAAACTTGATGCCTCCAAGCACTGCTAATGAGCAGTTGAGGCTTTCACCTGTAGGTCACCAGTTTGAATCCTGCCCAGATCAGCAGGAATTAAAAGTTGTTTTTCTGATGGATGTTTGGTGATTGTCATATAAGAGGTGTTTGTGATGTGGATGATGGAACCAGGACCCAAACTTGCCACCATACTTTGTTCTAGATTGTGCAAGCCCTTTAGGACTCCTTTGTGTTCAGCACTGTATAGAATGTTTCCTGTCCTAATCTCAAATGTATCCTCAAGCAAGAGCTCCTGCATCAGGGACCAAAATCACATGCATTAAAATCAAATTAATTAAGCTTGAGAGAGTTGGCACCACTGTTGTTGGGCTAACCACATGATTTGGGGGGGTTGTCTCATGATTTTTGAAGCTTGGGACTGGCAATATTGGGAAATTGTAGGTCCTCTGTATGCCTGGAAAATAAGTTGAGCTGCTCATGGGGCCTTTCCTGTGGATGACCTTAACTCTTCTGCTACTGAGTGGACTACACTCTCAGCAAGTTCGCAGATGACACTAAACTGGGAGGAGTGGTAGAAATGCTGGAGGGTAGGGATAGGTTACAGAGGGACCTAGACAAATTAGAGGATTGGGCCAAAAGAAATCTGATGAGGTTCAGCAAGGACAAGTGCAGAGTCCTGCACTTAGGATGGAAGAATCCCATGCACCGCTACAGACTAGGGACCGAATGGCTAGGCAGCAGTTCTGCAGAAAAGGACCTTGGGGTTACAGTGGACGAGAAGCTGGATATGAGTAGTGTGCCCTTGTTGCCAAGAAGGCCAATGGCATTTTGGGATGTATAAGTAGGGGCATTGCCAGCAGATCGAGGGACGTGATCGTTCCCCTCTATTGGACATTGGTGAGGCCTCATCTGGAGTATTGTGTCCAGTTTTGGGCCCCACACTACAAGAAGGATGTAGAAAAATTGAAAGCAGCGATCAAATCCCCGCTCATACTTCTCTTCTGCAGACTAAACAATCCTAGTTCCCTCAGCCTCTCCTCATAAGTCATATATGTTCCAGTCCCCTGATCATTTTTGTTGCCCTCCGCTGGACGCTTTCCAACTACCTGAAGGGGGTTCCAAAGAGGATGGATCTAGACTGTTCTCAGTGGTAGCAGATGACAGAACAAGGAGTAATGGTCTCAAGTTGCAGTGGGGGAGGTTTAGGTTGGATATTAGGAAAAACTTTATCACTAGGAGGTTGGTGAAGTGCTAAAATGCGTTACCTAGGGAGGTGGTAGAATCTCCTTCCTTTGAGGTTTTTACGGTCAGGCTTGACAAAGCCCTGGCTGGGATGATTTAGTTGGGGATTGGTCCTGCTTTGAGCAGGGGGTTGGACTAGATGACCTCCTGAGGTCCCTTCCAACCCTGATATTCTATGATTTACTTTGAACTATTACTTCTCACTCTTGCTGGGGTTGGAGAGATATCCTGGAAGTATTTTCGTGTGTACTGATTTTCATTCTAGCAAAGTGTAAAATAAGGCAAAAACTTGAAAATCGGAGGTATCTCATAATAGTGAGTAAGAATATTTTTAATATATTGTAGAGGGTTCATGGCTGCAATGCAGTCTGTAATATACACCAGTCATTGTTGGTGTATATTAAAGTATCTATCTAACTGAGTAACTGGGGAACATAAATAAGTAGCACACAAAGACTTTGAGGGAGTTGCTGTGGACAAAAGACAAATGTGAATGCTGAAATGTGTAATCGACATTTAAAAGGCAAGTTCAGTTTTACATACGTCTTGATTTGTTACACAATCTACAACAAAATATCCTGAATAGATGAAAATTATAGTACTCTCTCTCTCAGAGCTTGTTGAATAACATCCATAAGTGTGTTGGGGGGGTGGGGGGGGAACACCTTACTGTAAAATTCCCAGGAGTGTTGCTGCACAGCATCCTACAATAGATAGCTAAATATTCTGTGTAATTCACTTTGGACAAATTTAAATGTAAAGACGTGCAAAATGCCAACACTAAACTGTCTAGCACATAAGCATAGTTTCAGCATAGCTCAGACATAGGTGAGAGGTTTATTGCAGGAGTGGGTGGGTGAGATTCTGTGGCCTGCATTGTGCAGGAGGTCAGACTAGATGATCATAATGGTCCCTTCTGACCTTAATATCTATGAATCTATAATGAGTTACAAGAGCTGTGTGTGTGACTTCATTTTATTTTTTTTTATTGAATATGAGGCATTGCTTATTTTTCCTTCACAGATTTAGAGCACTACACAGTGGCTTTCCTCCAGACTCTGTACTACAATATCTTATTGGGTCTTGAGTGGTTTGCCAAAGGATGATCCAGAAGTCAGTACTAGGATTAGAATTTGGGAGGCTTCTGTCTTCCAGTCTTGTGTTAACAATGCTCAACCACACCCTTTACATGTACATGTAGGCTCTAATCCTTCACTGCTGTGCCCTCAAAATTCAGTCCTGTCAGAGCCAGTCCTATGCCCTGCTTAAATTCTTAAGAGGCCTCAAGTGGGGATATAGTGTGGAGCCTCTCGAGGGGTGAAATTTGATCTGAAGACCTTTTAATTGAGCCTGGATTGCATGGGTCATGGCAGCCAAGGTCTTAACTCAAATATATATTAAAATAATTACCTTCTGAAATCTTACCTAGTGGCTCATATTTATACTGGAGAGAGGAAGCCCTTTTCAAAGTCAGTAACATATTTGCAATATAGAAATGTATGAATACACTTTTTCAACAGGCTGTATCAAAGGGATTCTCTTAAAATAGAAATCAAGACAACAGAATTTGGATATGGTTAGTTTCCATTGAAGTCATCTTCCCGCTGACTTCAACAGGAGTTGGATAGGGCCTTAAGCAGGAGAGAACACTAGGAAAGGATTGAGGAATAGTAAACTGATCACAGAACCGAAAACAGAAATGAAAAGATGAGAACCAATCAAGACGTAAGGAAGAAATGGAGGTGGGGGGAGAAAGCGGAAAATGTCTAGAGAAATGAAGGCCTTTGGGAACCTTGAGAAAGAAACACAAAAAGGATGAAATCCTGGCTCCATTGAAGTCAATGTCAAAATACCCACTGATTTCAAGGGAGGCCAAGGATTTCACTGAACCGGTTGTCGATTAATATTATAGGATGTCTGTTTTTTCAAAATCGGTTACCTAAATTGCATCCACAAAGGGCTGGATTATGCACTTGTATATATGTAACTGAGGAAGCATAGTATTTAATGGGCTGCTTGGTGTGCATACATGGATGCAATTTCATCCACATTATGGTTTGATGGTGAAATATTTGGTTTATTACAATGAAGATTTGGGCAGCATAAGGTAAATTTTCAGGCCAGTGTGTAAAAAACTAGATTAATAATTCTTATTTGTGTATTGCTGAAAATGCATTTGTATAATATTTGAGTTTTTGTAGGTTTGCAAACAAGCTTCCTGCCATGTACTTTAGGGTCTACTTATAGCCCCTGTTTAGGATCAATAAATGATGTATTTAGAGTACTTACAGTTGCCATTGATGACAGACCGGCTTAAAGCCACTTTGCCAGTGTCTTGTGGAGATTAGGACTTGTAAAAAAGATATCAATTGAGATGCAGGAATTGTAAAAAATCTCCTATTATTTCTCCTATGCAGCAGAGAATCAACCTTGATATGTACGAGATCTTTGAAGACAAAAATGTTATGAACTTGAATAGCATGAGTCATTCATGGGCAGTACATATACTACCAAAGCCAACGCCACTCACTTCTGGATGTTTTTTGTATGTGTAATACTTGCAAACCGAAAGCGTACCATGGCATTTCATAGTTCTGTCCTTTTAGTGATGGATCTGTTCATCACAAAGTTAATAAATCAAATGCCAAGTGAACTGTGAACCAGAGCTGGAACTGAAAGAAAAGTGGAGGTAACCTTCTTCCTTTCCTTCCCCCCCCCCCAATACACACACACCAAAAAAAGATGGTACTCCCCCAGACATGAAAGTCTGCCACAAATTTTTCACAGTCGTCATCTTGCTTTTCTGTCAGTTAGAGGTAGTGGGAAGTGGAAGCATGACATAATTATTGAATTTGAGCACTTCCGTATCTATACTAATTACTTAGCACAGTAAATAATTCCTTTATTTACCATTTAACATACATCTGGGACAGCGAAGGTCAGAGTTATGCTTTTTTAGAGCTCTTGATAGCGAGTTCACTTAGTTACCATTTTTTGGTGAGCTCCTCACCCCATCTGTGGCCCCTTTACACTCAATAAAAGGGCTGGAGTTCTGTAGCCATCCGGCAGATAAAAAAGTGCAGGCATTCAAGCAGATAGCCGTCACATTGCGAGGGTAAAGGGTTTGCTGTGGGTAGTGTTGCCAGGCTTCCGGTTTTCGACTGGAGTGCCCAGTTGAAAACAGACCCTGGTGGCTCCAGTCGGCACTGCCAACAGCTCCCTGCCTGCCCTAGCTCAGTGCAGCTCCCAGAGGCAGCCGCTGCGGCCCCTAGGCACATGAGCGGCCAGGGAGGCTATGCGCGCTGCCTCCGCCCTGAGTGCCGGCTTCACAGCTCCTGTTGGTTGGGAACTGTGACCAATAGGAGCTGCAGGGGCAGTGCCTGCAGATGCGAGGGCAGAGCACGAAGCCTCCTGGGCTGCCCATGTGCCTAGTGGCCACTTCCTGGGAGCCGTGATAAGTGCTGCCGGGACCCTGCACCCTAACACCCTGCCCCAGCCCGGAGTGTCCTCATGCACCCAAACTCCTTCCTGGAGCCTGCATCCTGCAACCAGCCTGGAGCCCCCTCCTGCCCCAAGCCCTTCATCTCTGGCCCCACCCCAGAGCCCGCACCCCCAGCTGGAGCCTTCACCCCCCCGCACCCTAACCCCCTGTCCCAGCCTGGAACCCTCTCCTACCCCAAGCCCCTCATCCCAGCCTCACCCCAGAGCCCTCACCCCCAGCCACAGCCCTCATCCCCCCCGCCACACCCTTGCCCCAGCCCAGTGAAAGTGAGTGAGGGTTGGAGGAGAGCGAGCCATGGTGGGAGGGGGGATGGAGCGAGTGGGGCAGGGCTCAGGATGTTTGGTTTTGTGCGATTAGAAAGTTGGCAACCCTAGCAGTGAGCAGGGATGGGAGGGGTGTTTCAGCAGCGAGGCCATAGCGTGCAGCACTTCAGAGATTCTGGGCAGCACCAGGAGAGTGCTGTAACTTAAACAAAGCACCCAGAGATAGATGTGTCTTTGCATGTATTTCACGGGTTTGTGGCTCACACTGTGTTTCACAGCGGTCTGTCAAAGTCCATTTCTGCCTTTCCTGCAAAGATAGGAACATGATCACCACAGTGATGAATCTAAAACAACAAGACAGGTTAGATAGACATTATCCAAAATGTTCTGGGAACATCAGAAAACATCCTGATTTAGATTAAGGTCTAAATTCATGCAGGGAAGAGCTGGGCCAAAAATATAAGTCTAAGTTAAGTGCTTAAATATAGATTTAGGAGCATAAGTCATGTGATCACTTTTTAAAGTGGGATGGGCAGGGAATAAAAAAACTGACCACCCACAGTGGTTTGAATTGAGAACCGTACATTTTTTGACTTCGTTTTAGGTGGTGCAGGTAGTGAGATGGGGTTAAGGCTGCTCTTTCCACTCCAAGACCTTTATTTTCAGTTGCTTACAGCCATTTGGGCTAACATTTTCCAGTCCAGGGTGTCTGCCTCATGTTGCCTCTATCTTTTGTTGTCATTCCCACCTGTGTAAAGTAGACATAAAATGCTCCCATGCTTATTTGGTAGCATTTTACACCCACTTCTCTTTTACCCTACACAGATGCTAATGACATCCCCAGGTGCAAAGCAGCAGAGAATCAACCTTGATATGTACGAGATCTTTGAAGACAATAAACCTGGAACCTCCCAATGCTATTTTCAGAGTTACTCTTCAGAAAAGGAATGGCACTTTGAGCACGAGAGGCCATATCCTATTAGCATATGCAAATGATGTGAGGCACTCTTTTAGATTTCTAAATGCTGGAATACTTTTTCTCATTTGATGCCAATGTGCTTTTTCTGGCAGCAGTCTCCTGCAAGACCCTCTCTTGTCAGCACTGTATGTTTGTTTAGGCTCTAAACCTTCACATTTCATTACGAAGGTCAGTGGATTCTGTAGCAGCTGACAGAATCTTTCTCGTAGAGTTGCTGATTTCCTTGCTGAGGTATTAATCAATCCAGAGATCCTCTAATTTGCAGAATAGGAACATCTCCATGTACCTGAGGGGGTAAGTAAAACATCTTTCTTTTTCAAAGCATAACCAAGATGGGTATGCACACTTCAGCATTGATTTTGAGCGAACCAAGTTCTATTACCTCATTAAAAGCTTCATCATGGCATCTAGCTTTTGAAAGCTGGCATCACCTTCCACATCAAATTTCTTCTTTTTAGTTTGTTGTTATCCTCTTCTGTTTTGCTAAATATTTTTTTCGTTAGGGCAGACACCTGTGTTTTGGATTAAAGTGAAATTTGTTTAGGGTTAAATGATACTTTTGTTCCCTGGGGATGCCTGAGTGAGAACTTCTGACAGTCTTAAGAGCTGCAGACCTGTTTCTGACACGCTTGAAGTATGAATGTTAAGCTTTTCTTTTCTTTCTTAACATTTCACTTTTCTTATGGAGCATGACATTTACTGGTGCTGCATGGTTGTGCTGCATGGTTGTGAAGAATTTAATCAGTCATCATGGAATAAATTGCCCAGCTGAAAGAGGAAGATCATTGAAAATATTCATTATGGCAGCATACTATACAGGATGATGCACTTTGAAGCTGTCTGCTAGTTTTGAGCTATGAAGTATTACCTTAAATACATGCTACTGCTTCATAGCGTACTTTGTAAAGCCATTTTGGCTATAACCTGTATAAGCTTTTCTGTATTTTTGTATCACTGGTTCTATGGGAATATATTTGCATGAAAACTGGACTTTGTTCCTAAAAGGTTCGCTTGCCTCTGTGCAAAGAGCATGTAGCTCAATACCTAAGACAGGTGGCCTAGACTTACCACATCCATACAGGGCATCATCAGGGCGGGAGTGCTCTCAGAAGAGAGGTGAGAAGGTGGTGGAATTGCATCACAACAATCTGTGCTGCGTGTTGTCTTTTAGACCCTCAAATTCGGAGTTGGTATAAATGCAGTGCAGTAGAGCTGGGTGACATTTTTGGCTGAATTTTTTTTTTAGCAAAAAATGCAGATTTCGGTTGGCTGAAACATACCATGAACAGGTATCGATTTTGCCAAATAGTTTTGGTTGAAAAACTCCATAAATTCTGAAAAAATCAAATCTTTCATTTAGACTTTTCATTTAAACATTTCCTTCCATTTTATTAAAAATAGTTTTTAAAAAGCTCAATCAAAACAAAACACTTTGACCTGAAATGAATATTTTGCCACTTTCAATTTACCAAAAAGTTCAATTTTGTGTTGACGCAAAATAAACTTTTTCAGAATGGCCAGCAAGCCAAAAACCAGTTATTTGCATTGCTCTAGTGTGCATAGGGTGACCAGATGAAATGGACAAAATATCAGGACACATGGGGAAAGCGCAAAAAAAAAAAAAAAAAAGGCGGCCGGAGCCGAATTGCTGAAGCGCCCCCCCCCCCCAACAAAACAAAACAAAAAAACCTTGCTGGAACGGCCAAAGCCGCAATATCAGGACAAATGGCATCCCGACTGTGCATCGGTCGGGACACGGGACAAAGAATTAAAAATTGGGACAGTCCCGATTTTATCGGGATGTCTGGTCACCCTAAGTGTGCAGCTCTGGTCAAATCAGACGGTGTCTTTAGTGGACTTGCTCCCATTTACACCTATGGATTTTCCCCCATGTGACCACTGTTTGTGTTGAGTACTTGGATGTAGGCTTCTAATCCATGGCCACTTGCCTCATGCAGTAAGTAGCTGTGTTTCCTCTGGCTGCACTTTATACATCAAGGCTTCAAGTGTAAACAATGGCATTTGCAATTTGGCCTATTGTGTATCGTATCCTGTGGTCAACTTCAACAGCTAGTCCCACCCATAAGCACCCCTGACCACACTCGCAGAGCTCTGTGCACTTGCTGATTATGTAGTAGGAGATGGGGAGCATGGGATGTACTTACTTTCCTGTGTAACATAACAATACACAAAACAGTCATTTTTATTTTCATACAGTCAGGCATTTGGGCCTATAGGCCCGTTATGTTAGGATTTTCTTTGGAAAAATGCTTTTGGTTTATGTTTAATGTATGTGCCCGGATAAATGGACACCTGCTATCCTCCAAAGGTGGAAAAAATGCAAGTACATATTTTCTTCCTGAGTCTGTTGATAACCTGAAGGTTATGGACAAAGGGAGAGACTCTCTGCAGGTGTCCACAACAGCCTAATGGTTCTTATTCTATAATCCTTGTTAGTATTTTGTTGGTAGTGGATTTATATACAGTGTTTCAAACTGTTCATTCAGAAAGTACAATTAGTTTAGTGGTTAAGGCATAGTAGATCAGTTTTCATTAGTGCTGGAGTGAGAATTTGGGTGCCCACGGACTGCACTGGAATTCTTATTTAGTGGTGTTTTAGGTGGTTGAAATCCATTAACAAGCTCAAACTGAGTGAAGAAGGTGTTCCACTGCTTCCTGTTTTGTCAACCTCTTTTGAGAAGTCAGGGCTCCCTGGCTTAATTTTGTCTCCCATCTGGTTGAATCTCTGCAGTACATCATGGGAGATGTAGTCTGCCCAGGGCGTTTTCCCCATAGAGGATAATGGGGGCATGAGACACCTGGATAACAACCTTACGAGTCACTGAGGCAGCTCGGGAACGCAGATTAAAGTCAAACTAAGCTGAAATGAAATGTGTTGATCTAGTTCAGCAAACCTAAATAAAACATGTAGGTGTGGGAATATCTAAACTGTTGAAACAAAACATTGTGATACTTTTAAACTGAAATTTTTCTGAACTTCCTGTTTCTCAATTTTTTGATATTTCAACTTTTCTTCCCAATTTTGGATCAAAATAATTTTTGAAATACTGGATTTCTAATGGGATGAAAACTTGGAATTTTCAACTAGCTCTACTTAACTTTTTTTCACTCTAGTCCGAGCTTTCTATAGGTAAAAGAAGTCATTTCTGGAGGAAGGGAATCCGACTAACATGGCTCTCCTATATGCCTAGTTTGGCAATACAGAGAGATCATGGAAACAATTCTTAGTCCTGAGCAATTCCTATAGATGAAAAGGAGGCTATTTTCCTGGTAGCATACAATATTTAATATATTTTTGTAATTAAACTGCCAGTTCCTGTGTTATAGTTGGGGCTTTGGTCTACTGGATACATTCTAAGATTTTTTTATAGAAAGTCAGAAGTTTTTTTTGTATGGTATATTACCTGTCTAGAAATTATTAATATCCTGTGACATTGAGTTCAAATCAAAGATTTTATTGCAAATCTGGGAAAAATTCCCTTTTGAATAAAAAGACACGCATTTCAGATGCTTAAAAAGAGCTGTTCTCAGTAGACTGTTTAATACATTCAGAATGTCCAAATTATATATGGTCAACATTATGAAACCACTTTGCACTGTAATTTTAGTGGCTTAGGCCCCAAATCCAGCAAAAAAACTGAAATTGATGGGACTACTTGCATGCATAAAGTTAAGTGCTTTGCTGGATCAGGACCTAAGCCACTGAGATCACTCCTGTGCATTTATGATCTGTCTGTTTCCCTAGGGAGCTCTGATGTTATGTTCCATTCTTGTGGTCTAATTCTTAACCCCTTGTCTTGGGTAATTATCCAATATTTGGGACATTGCCAGATTGTTTCCATTTGGAGGAGAAATTGATTATGAGAATCAGGTATTTCTTAGGTGCAATCCTGTTTATTTACAAAGAATGTACGCAAAGTCCTGTTTCCCAGAACACAGTGGGAACAAATGAGAGGAAATTTCCTTGTTCAGAAATCCATGCCTGCCTTTTCAAGGAGTACTTTGACTAGGAGCGGCAGAAGGTCCCTAAAAGTGGGGAGGGGGCACTGGTGCCCGAACTGTGGTCCACCCCTTCACGTTGCCCCTTCCCTTTGAGGCCCCACCCTCTGTCCTCCATTGCTCGCCCTTATGGCCAGTGAAAAGTGGGAGAGCCATGGCCCCTTTGTCCCCCTTGTTTGCGTCAGGGAAGCCTGGCTGTTTAAAAATAGCCGGAGCCTCGCGAACCAGCTGAGCGGCAGCGGAGCAGCGGGGACAGCAGAGCAGCTCACAGCAGGAGTTTGCCTGGGACTGGTAAGTATCCGAGTGTGTGTGTTTGCTTGCTGAGGAAGTATCCGAGCGTGTGTTTGCTGGGAGGGAGCCTGAGTGAGTGTCTGATTGGCTGCTAGCCTGCAGGGGGCGGGCATTAGGGTGTCTGTGTGTTTGCATCAGGGAAGCCTGGCTGTTTAAAAATAGCCGGAGCCTCGCGAACCAGCTGAGCGGCAGCGGAGCAGCGGGGACAGCAGAGCAGCTCACAGCAGGAGTTTGCCTGGGACTGGTAAGTATCCGAGTGTGTGTGTTTGCTTGCTGAGGAAGTATCCGAGCGTGTGTTTGCTGGGAGGGAGCCTGAGTGAGTGTCTGATTGGCTGCTAGCCTGCAGGGGGCGGGCATTAGGGTGTCTGTGTGTTTGCGTCAGGGAAGCCTGGCTGTTTAAAAATAGCCGGAGCCTCGCGAACCAGCTGAGCGGCAGCGGAGCAGCGGGGACAGCAGAGCAGCTCACAGCAGGAGTTTGCCTGGGACTGGTAAGTATCCGAGTGTGTGTGTTTGCTTGCTGAGGAAGTATCCGAGCGTGTGTTTGCTGGGAGGGAGCCTGAGTGAGTGTCTGATTGGCTGCTAGCCTGCAGGGGGCGGGCATTAGGGTGTCTGTGTGTTTGCGTCAGGGAAGCCTGGCTGTTTAAAAATAGCCGGAGCCTCGCGAACCAGCTGAGCAGCGGGGACAGCAGAGCAGCTCACAGCAGGAGTTTGCCTGGGAGTTCGCCTGGAGTGAGCCCAGTGAGGCTTACATCTTGCCAACGTCTCTGAGGAAGCTCCGTAGTAGGTAGGTGATATGGAAGGGGGAATTCAGCTGTTGTGACCTGCACTGGATGTGCCATGTTTGTCTTTCTTCCACAGGACAGAAGCGACTTTGTCTGTACAAAGTGCAAGCTGGTCTCCATATTGGAAGAGAAGATTGAAGGTCTGGAGCAACAGGTAACGACCCTGCGTTGTATACGAGAGACTGAGGATTTTCTGGACCAAACTCAGGATAGCCTTCTAGGGGCACAAAGCTCTAAAGATGTAGAGCAGGTTACACAGAGGAGCCAAGAGGCCAGTGAAGAAGCTTGGCAACATGTGACCTCCAGAAGAGGTAAGCGGAATGTCCGGGTTCCAGTAACACAGACACAGGTAACTAACCGCTTTCATGTTCTCTCCACAGGTACCAATGCGGAGAGTGGACCAGATGATATGTCTGGGGGGAGAAAGCAGAAGGAGACTCCGCTGGTTGGGAGGCATGAGATGCGATGTCCTGAGGTTGGAGGTTCCACGACCACCACTCCCAAGAGGAGAAGGCGGGTGGTGGTGGTCGGGGACTCTCTCCTCCGGGGGACTGAGTCATCTATCTGCCGCCCTGACCGGGAAAACCGAGAAGTCTGCTGCTTGCCAGGGGCTAAGATTCGTGATGTGACGGAGAGACTGCCGAGACTCATCAAGCCCTCGGATCGCTACCCCTTCCTGCTTCTCCACGTGGGCACCAATGATACTGCCAAGAATGACCTTGAGCGGATCACTGCGGACAATGTGGCTCTGGGAAGAAGGATAAAGGAGTTGGAGGCGCAAGTGGTGTTCTCGTCCATCCTCCCCGTGGAAGGAAAAGGCCTGGGTAGGGACCGTCGAATCGTGGAGGTCAACGAATGGCTACGCAGGTGGTGTCGGAGAGAAGGCTTTGGATTCTTTGACCATGGGATGGTGTTCCATGAAGGAGGAGTGCTGGGCAGAGACGGGCTCCATCTTACGAAGAGAGGGAAGAACATCTTTGCCAGCAGGCTGGCTAACCTAGTGAGGAGGGCTTTAAACTAGGTTCACCGGGGGAGGAGACCAAAGCCCTGAGGTAAGTGGGAAAGCGGGATACCGGGAGGAAGCACAGGCAGGAAGGTCTGTGAGGGGAGGGCTCCTGCCTCATACTGGGAATGAGGGGCGATCAACAGGTTATCTCAAGTGCTTATATACAAATGCACAAAGCCTTGGAAACAAGCAGGGAGAACTGGAGGTCCTGGTGATGTCAAGGAATTATGACGTGATTGGAATAACAGAGACTTGGTGGGATAACTCACATGACTGGAGTACAGTCATGGATGGTTATAAACTGTTCAGGAAGGACAGGCAGGGCAGAAAAGGTGGGGGAGTAGCACTGTATGTAAGGGAGCAGTATGACTGCTCAGAGCTCCGGTACGAAACTGTGGAAAAACCTGAGTGTCTCTGGATTAAGTTTAGAAGTGTGTGCAACAAGAGTGATGTCATGGTGGGAGTCTGCTATAGACCACCGGACCAGGGGGATGAGGTGGATGAGGCTTTCTTCCGGCAACTCACGGAAGCTACTAGATCGCATGCCCTGATTCTCATGGGTGACTTTAATTTTCCTGATATCTGCTGGGAGAGCAATACAGCGGTGCATAGACAATCCAGGAAGTTTTTGGAAAGCGTAGGGGACAATTTCCTGGTGCAAGTGCTAGGGGAGCCAACTAGGGGGAGCGCTTTTCTTGACCTGCTGCTCACAAACCGGGTAGAATTAGTGGGGGAAGCAAAAGTGGATGGGAATCTGGGAGGCAGTGACCATGAGTTGGTTGAGTTCAGGATCCTGACGCAGGGAAGAAAGGTAAGCAGCAGGATACGGACCCTGGACTTCAGGAAAGCAGACTTTGACTCCCTCAGGGAACAGATGGCCAGGATCCCCTGGGGGACTAACATGAAAGGGAAGGGAGTCCAGGAGAGCTGGCTGTATTTCAAGGAATCCCTGTTGAGGTTACAGGGACAAACCATCCCGATGAGTCGAAAGAATAGTAAATATGGCAGGCGACCAGCTTGGCTTAATGGTGAAATCCTAGCGGATCTTAAACATAAAAAAGAAGCTTACAAGAAGTGGAAGGTTGGACATATGACCAGGGAAGAGTATAAAAATATTGCTCGGGCATGTAGGAAAGATATCAGGAGGGCCAAATCGCACCTGGAGCTGCAGCTAGCAAGAGATGTCAAGAGTAACAAGAAGGGTTTCTTCAGGTATGTTGGCAACAAGAAGAAAGCCAAGGAAAGTGTGGGCCCCTTACTGAATGAGGGAGGCAAGCTAGTGACAGAGGATGTGGAAAAAGCTAATGTACTCAATGCTTTTTTTGCCTCTGTTTTCACTAACAAGGTCAGCTCCCAGACTGCTGTGCTGGGCAACACAAAATGGGGAAGAGATGGCCAGCCCTCTGTAGAGATAGAGGTGGTTAGGGACTATTTAGAAAAGCTGGACGTGCACAAGTCCATGGGGCCGGACGAATTGCATCCGAGAGTGCTGAAGGAATTGGCGGCTGTGATTGCAGAGCCCTTGGCCATTATCTTTGAAAACTCGTGGCGAACGGGGGAAGTCCCGGATGACTGGAAAAAGGCTAATGTAGTGCCCATCTTTAAAAAAGGGAAGAAGGAGGATCCTGGGAACTACAGGCCGGTCAGCCTCACCTCAGTCCCTGGAAAAATCATGGAGCAGGTCCTCAAAGAATCAATCCTGAAGCACTTAGAGGAGAGGAAAGTGATCAGGAACAGTCAGCATGGATTCACCAAGGGAAGGTCATGCCTGACTAATCTAATCGCCTTTTATGATGAGATTACTGGTTCTGTGGATGAAGGGAAAGCAGTGGATGTATTGTTTCTTGACTTTAGCAAAGCTTTTGACACGGTCTCCCACAGCATTCTTGTCAGCAAGTTAAGGAAGTATGGGCTGGATGAATGCACTATAAGGTGGGTAGAAAGCTGGCTAGATTGTCGGGCTCAACGGGTAGTGATCAATGGCTCCATGTCTAGTTGGCAGCCGGTGTCAAGTGGAGTGCCCCAGGGGTCGGTCCTGGGGCCCGTTTTGTTCAATATCTTCATAAATGATCTGGAGGATGGTGTGGATTGCACTCTCAGCAAATTTGCGGATGATACCAAACTGGGAGGAGTGGTAGATACGCTGGAGGGGAGGGATAGGATACAGAAGGACCTAGACAAATTGGAGGATTGGGCCAAAAGAAATCTAATGAGGTTCAATAAGGATAAATGCAGGGTCCTGCACTTAGGATGGAAGAATCCAATGCACCGCTACAGACTAGGGACCGAATGGCTCGGCAGCAGTTCTGCGGAAAAGGACCTAGGGGTGACAGTGGACGAGAAGCTGGATATGAGTCAGCAGTGTGCCCTTGTTGCCAAGAAGGCCAATGGCATTTTGGGTTGTATAAGTAGGGGCATAGCGAGCAGATCGAGGGACGTGATCGTTCCCCTCTATTCGACACTGGTGAGGCCTCATCTGGAGTACTGTGTCCAGTTTTGGGCCCCACACTACAGGAAGGATGTGGATAAATTGGAAAGAGTACAACGAAGGGCAACGAAAATGATTAGGGGTCTAGAGCACATGACTTATGAGGAGAGGCTGAGGGAGCTGGGATTGTTTAGTCTGCAGAAGAGAAGAATGAGGGGGGATTTGATAGCTGCTTTCAACTACCTGAAAGGGGGTTTCAAAGAGGATGGCTCTAGACTGTTCTCAATGGTAGCAGATGACAGAACGAGGAGTAATGGTCTCAAGTTGCAATGGGGGAGGTTTAGATTGGATATTAGGAAAAACTTTTTCACTAAGAGGGTGGTGAAACACTGGAATGCGTTACCTAGGGAGGTGGTAGAATCTCCTTCCTTAGAGGTTTTTAAGGTCAGGCTTGACAAAGCCCTAGCTGGGATGATTTAACTGGGACTTGGTCCTGCTTTGAGCAGGGGGTTGGACTAGATGACCTTCTGGGGTCCCTTCCAACCCTGATATTCTATGATTCTATGATTCTATGATTGTTCCGGCACTCCTGACTTTGCCCCCAAAGAAGCTCTGTCTTTTGGCTTCCTCCCTGGGGCCAGGCACCACTGCTGCTCCCACTATTTGCTGGCTTTTTCCTTGCTTTTTTCCCTGGTTTTTCTCTCTCTCTGACTTGCATGCTCCTGCAACCCTACATTTGCAATCAGACTCTAGGAAAATCCCTTAGGCCACATGGTTTAAGTTATGCTCAGGTCCTTGCCAAGCTGGCCCCTGCCTTTAGTGGTGGCTTCTTTTGTTTCAGCTGTCACCAAACAAAGGGGGCATTTAATTGTTCCCTGATTTAGCCTGAATGAAGGGTGCTTAGTACAACTATTGACTTTTACTAGGTCTGTGATTGATGACTGACATTAATACTTTGCAGCATAACACTATGATACTGCCATAATGAAAAGCATGTATATAAAATTTGACATTTTTCCAACACTTTTAAAATTCCATCAATATTATAACTGCACATTTGCAGTTTAAAAAAATCTTTGCTCAGTGAGCATATGGGAGATGTCTATGCCATAGCTATCTGCTAACTCACTAGAGCCTAGATTTTTATTTACTTGTCTCTTGCCTCCATCTCACCCACTTCTGAAACTGAAGATGGATCAATCAGTTTCATTTTTAGCTGTACACGTAGTCTTTTCATAGTTGAAACACATTTTATCTCCTAGGACTACAGATTTTTGAAAGACAGAGATCCATGGCTTGAACTCTAGTGTTACTTTCTGGAGATAGTGAGGATGATAAAGAAAATACAGATAGGCATTGCCTCCATACATTAGGGCTTCAAACCTTGTGTCTGATATAGGCTAGAGAATACTGCATATAAAACTTCTGGGAGTTGCTTTTCTTGAGGCAGAGATGCTTCAGTGATCAAGCAGAGCAACTGTGTATTTGACTTGCAAATACTGCTAATTATTCAGTTATTAGTGGAAAATCTCTTGTTAGTTGGAATTAAAACTACTTCTAGAATATCCTTATTCAACAAAGATTAGCATAATTTGTTTGACAATGTAACTGTTTATATTATTACCCTTTCCCCTAACAGAATCTAATTTCCCCAAACTAAATCAGATTTTTAGGCCCTGAGTCAAATTAATTGTTTCTTGACATTAATACAGTGTTCAGTTGAACAACTGCAAACATAATCTGCTACTACCTCTAAGAAACATAAAGGGACTCATCGGGACATTAGAGTTTCTACTAATCTGAACATTCAGAGGAAAATTGTTGGCAATAGAAAGGAGCAAATCATTTGAGACATTCTCCCTCTTCTCCCCCCGTTAGTAAACAGACTGAGAAATAATGAAATGATTCATTGTTTGTAAATGCCTTCAGTGAATAATTTTTGGTTTGCATATTGTTTACGTATTTGCAATCTGCACTATGTCTGTCTCTGATTGGCTGTAACTAATCAACATAAGAGGAAAGGGTAGGTGTAGTATATCTTGACTTTAGTAAAGCTTTTGATACTGTCTTGCATTACCTTCTCATAAACAAACTAGGGAAATGCAACCTAGATGGAGCTACTATAAGATGGGTGCATAACTGGTTGGAAAGCCATTCCCAGAGAGTAGTTATCAGTGGTTCACGGTCATGCTGTAAAAGCCTAATGAGTGGGGTCCCGCAGTGATCAGTTCTGGGTCTGGTTCTGTTCATTATCTTCATCAATGATTCAGATAATGGCATAGAGAAGTTTGTTGATGTTACCAAGCTGGGAGGGGTTGTAAGTGCTTTGGAGGGTGGGATTATAATTCAAAATGATCTAGACAAACTGAAGAAATGGTCTGAGTAAATAGGATAAAATTCAATAAGGACAAATGCAAAGTACTCCACTTACGAAGGAACCATCAGTTGCAAAATGGGAAATCACTGTCTAGGAAGGAGTACTGAGGAAAGGGATCTGGGGGTCATAGTGGACCACAAGCTAAATATGAGTAAACAATATCATACTGTTGCCAAAAAAGCGAACATCATTCTGGGATGTATTAGCAGGAATGTTGTAAGCAAGACACAAGAAGTAATTCTTCCACTTTACTCCACGCTGATTAGGCCTCAACTGGAGTATTGTGTCCAGTTCTGGGTGCTACATTTCATGAAAGATGTTGATAAATTGGAGAAAGTCCCAGAGAAGAGCAACAAAAATGATTAAAGGTCTAGAACACATCACCTATGAGGTAAGTCTGAAAAAATTGGGTTTGTTTAGTCTGGAGAAGGCTGAGAAGAGACATAAGTGTTCAAGTAAAAGCTTGTTACAAGGAGGAGGGAGAAAAATTATTGTTCTTAACCTCCTGAGGATAGGACAAGAAGCAATGGGCTTAAATCGCAGCAAGGGAAGTTTAGTTTGGACATTAGGAAAATCTTCCTAATTGTCAGGGTGGTTAAGTACTGGAATGAATTGCCTCAGGAGGTTGTGAAATCTCTATCATTGGAGATTTTTTTTAAGAGTAGGTTAGACAAAGATGTGTCAGGGATGGTCTAGATAATACTTAGTCCTTCCATGAGTGCAGGGGACTGGACTCAATGACCTCTTGAAGTCCCTTCCAGTCCTATGATTCTATAAGTCTGTGCAAACCTGGTAAAATGGTCCATAATGACCAGGATATAGTCATACCCTGTACCATATACCATATATAGTCATGCTTTTCTCAAAATGAAGAAAGTCAGCTGAGACTAGTTCAAATGGTTCTGTGGTACTAATAGGATGTAAAAGAACTTTGGTATATTGGCTCAGTCTCCTCTGTTTCAAGTACTGACAGACCTGAGTTACATAGTGCTCAATATCCTCCTTCATATGTTGCCAATAAAAATGGACTCTAGCGATGTTAATAACTCGGCAAGTAGATGACCCATGTTTTTCTGTAACCCTGCATAGGAATTTGTCTTTGATATCTTTCAGGTACTACCAACTTGACTGTGAATAGTGATTTTTGAGATAAAGAACACTAATTGACCAAAATGGATTGTGAATTTGGTAGGGCCCTAATCACAGTCCTATTTCCTTCCAAGTAGCTCCAAAGACTTGTTCCAGGACAAATTGCTTACCCACTGCCTCTATTACTTCGGTTCTGAATAACTCCTTTGTAGTCCTGTTCCCATCTTATGGAAGGGGTGAACTCTAGGGAAGGGATGAACTCTAGCTTCGGTATTTCCATTGGTGGTTGCTGCACAGTTACCGCACAGAGAGGGAGGTGGCTTCTCAAATAACCACATCCTGGAACACCTACGGATTTATATATTAAAACCAATATCTTGAATTCCATCTGGAAGATAACAGACAATGGATCACAGAGCACTGACATTAAGGATTCCAGGCAGATACTATGTCTAATGTAGTAGTGGCACATTCTGTTCTAGCTTCATCTTCTGGCTGATCTTCAGATGTAGCCCCGTGCACTACAGCAATATAATTTTGATATGACAAAACAAACAACTGTGGCGAGGTTCCATTTCTTAAATAAATAGTCACAGACATCTCATCAAGCATGGATGAAAACAAAATCTGTTGGCCACAGCTGCTCTCTGAACATCTAGGTACTACTCAGGCTCTAGAGCATGGGTTCTCAGGACAAATTATTTGATCGCCTCAGAGTGCGGCCACCAACTCTTGCTAGTAGTCGCTGTCATACTTTTTCCTAAAATATGTAATTAGTTTTAGAAAAAACAAATACATATACACGTCCAAATCATTGTAATTTATTTATTGCTGCCTATTAAGTTTGTTATGAAAAGTGATATTAACAAACATACAAGTATCACTATTCACAGCAGGCTTATTCAGCCCTGACAAGCCTGGGGACAAATTAAACTCCTGGATGGGGGGGGTCAGGGGAGGCAGCAAGGGGACAGAGCCTGAAGCTGCCTGGCTGGAGTCTGGAGCCCACCACTGTGCATACAGAGTCCAGGACTGGAGCCGAGTCCAGAGCCTGCTCCCTGCCACCCCAAGGCTGAAGCCCGAAGCCTGAGCCCCACCACCCCTGGGAAGGTGGGGAACTCACCAGGTGCCTGCTCCTCCAGTGTTGTGCTCCAGGTGTCTCCAGATGGGGATGGGGCTGCCAGCAGGGGTTGGGCCCTAGCAATCAACACCAGGGCGGTGCATCCAGGAGCACGAGGGAGGGGGAGGGGCTGCTGCTTTGCTCCCTCCCTCAAATCATAGCCCAGGAGGCTGTGGCCGCAAGAAAAGCCCCTGGTGGCCACATTTTGAGAAATGCTGCTCTAGAGGCTCCGACATTACGAATCTGTGTCATCACGTTGATTGTCGGACTCCCTCAGGCTTACCAATTCCCTTTGTAGCCAACTGCATTCTCTCTGTATTTGTCCAGGTTGGTGGTAGCCACTTTTAAAACCCCAGAAAGGATGTTCCAATGGATCGAATATGTGATGACACTGCAAATTCTGTTCTCCTGTATTAACGGTTGTGTGGTGGAATGATTATTACTGAAATTTATCATTTGGATTGTCATTATTCTGGTCTGTTGCTGTGCCATCACATCTGATCTTGTCAGCTCTCATAAACTATAGGATTTGCCCTTGGGCAGGAACACAGAGAAAAATTTGAATTGTATATTAAACATTTCTAATTTTCTCTTTGTTGGTTGATTAATTACATAAGTCATCCGTTCGGGACGAGAAACAAAATCACCTGAAATATGCAACTAACCAATGCAAAATTTCCAACCAAATATACATTTTGATGTACAATTTCAGTAACTATTTTAGCGTTGAAGCTAAAAATGTTTTTTGCAAGTGTTCACATTAATGAAGCTCAAGCTCCAGAATGCTCCCTAATATCAAATGGGTTATGAATAGAGCTGTGTGGATAACTGATATTTTTGGTTTTCTCACAGTCCCATTTCTCTCCCCCACCCCACAACAATCAGGTTAACCCAAAACTGAAAGTATCAAAGCTTTGTATAAATAAACATTCATTGGGTCAGAGAGAGGGAGAGAGAGTGTGACTCTCTAGCCTGCTGTTTTAATACAAAATGGAGCAGCTTCAAAAGGAGATACTGAGGGAGACTCACCCCAGAATACCCAATAGCTTGGTGGCTAGTGCATTGCATTACATTACAGGGGGGACGACTTGGGTTCAAGTCCCTGCTCCAGATGCCCCCTCTGGCGTGGGGGCTTGAACCCAGGGCTTACAAATCTGAAATGAATGCACTGGCCTAGGGTTATGGTAGATAAGTAGGCCACCTCCTTGGTTTTGCGAATGGTGCCTAAGTTTCCTTGTGAAATTAGCCCAAAAATATCAAAACATTTCATTTTGGCATTTCTGAAATTTTTTGGTTTTGCAACTGAAATAATTTGCTGAAATTGACATAAATTTGTGAAATGTATCAGTTGTCCCAAATCTGCATTTTTTTGGTTGAAGAATGGTTAAACCAAAAAATGTACCTACCTCGAGTTATTAATAAAGTCAAAGCAAAATTTACTTTCTTAATCAAACATTTGCAGAAAAATATCTTCCCATTTTCTTGGCTTTACTAACTGCCCATTGCTAGTAATTGTATTTTATGCCCATAAAATTTCCCTACATTTTCAACTGGATACTGCATTCTTCATTTATTTTTGATCCAAACTGGGGTGCACTGTTGCTATGCTCCATTTAACAGCTACTATTTGAAAGGTAGCTGGATTTTAATAGCAGGTGAAATTATTTCTATGTTTGCAGTAGGTTTATGGTGTACAAATAATGTTGTGTACTATGAAGTTTTATCAGTACAGAGGACCCAATTCTGCCCTCATTTTCACCTGTGTTACTTCCTTTGAAGTTAATGGGAATTTAACGTGCATATTTGAGGGCAGACTTGAGACATTCATTAGCATATAAATGACACTGATTTACACTCACAAAACTAGAGTAATGTAGAACACCATTGAAGGCTGGGTCTGTGCTACAAAATTTTGTTGGTATAGGTATGTCTGTCAGGGATTGAAAAAATCCACATCCCTGACCAATGTAGCTATGTTGGCACAGAAGATCTCCTTATGTCAGTATAAGTTATGTCTTCACTACGGGGGTCTTCAGGTATAGCTATACCAGTATAGTGGTAGCGGCAAAGCCTTCCCACTGTAAACTAGCCCTAAAGCGTCTCTCAGTTTCTTTCTTCTTGTTATTGCCATAGGTTAAGGTCATAGGTAAAGTCTTATAAATTTTTTAAAATAATTTTTATTGCTCTTCTCTGGACTTTCTCTATTTTGTCCACATCTTTCCCAAAATCTGGTGCTCAGAACTGGACACAGTACTCCAGTGGAGGCCTCCTCAGTGCCGAATAGAGCTGGACAATAACCTCCTGTATCTTACATATGACACTCCTGTTAACGATTCCCAGACCATTAACCTTTTTTGCAACTGCTTCACATTGTTGACTCATATTCAATCTGTGATCCATTATAACCCCCAGATCCTTTTGAGCACTACTACCACCTATTCCCCATAGTGTAGTTGTGCATTTAATTTTTCTTTCCTAAGTGAAGTACTTTGCACTTTTGTTTATTGAATTTCATCTTGTTGAGTTCAGATCAATTCTCTAATATAAGGTTGTTTTGAATTCTAATCCTGTCCTCTAAAGTGCTTGTGACCTTTCCAGCTTGGTGTTATCTGCAAATTTTATAAGCATACTCTCCACTCCATTATCCAAGTGATTTAATTAAAATATTGAATAGTATGGGGCCCAGGACTGACCACTGTGGAACCCACTAGATGCACCCTCCTTGACAGTAAATCACTGATTGCTACATTTTGGGCATGGTCATTCAACCAGTTGTGCACCCATCTTGTAGTAATTCCATCTAGAACTTATTTCCCTAGTTTGCTTATGAGAATGTCATGAGACTGTGTCAAGAGCTTTACTAAAATCAAGATATATCATGTCTACTCCTTCCCCCTATGCACTAGGCCAGGAACCCCGTCAAAGGAGAAGGTTAGGTTAGTTTGGCCTGATTAGTTCTTGACAAAGCCGTACTGGTTATTACTTATAACCCTATTATCCTCCAAGTGCTTACAAACTGATTGTTTAATTTGTTCAGTATCTTTCCAGGTACCAAAGTTAGGCTGAGTGGCCTATAATTACCCTAGTCCTCTTTGTTCCCCTTCTTTTGAAGACACTTGCATGCTACAGTAATGGTCACTAGTAAATCTTAGAATCAGGCTTCTGCTGTGAATAGTCACTGTTGCAGCTGATGGTTAATGAGTGATTTATAAAAAATAAACTGAATAAAATTCAAATTTCACTTTATTGACTTAATTCTGTTTCAGAGAACATTCCTACCAGTAGATGTATTTGCTAATAAAGCTAAGGAAAATAGACATCTAAGAAGCATGATTGCCATTGGATGTAAAGATCCAGACCCTTAGGTGGCCTGAATTACTGTAACTACATTGATTTTTAGTGAAACTACACTTGTTTATATCAGCTGCGGATCTAACAGTTTGTTTAAAAAGAATCCATGGAATAGTGAGAGTGAAATTTAAGAATAGACTTAATTCAAATTCCGGTAAGAAAAGCTGGCGTGAAGACAGATCAACTGAATGTAGATTACCTCTACCTACAGCATTGCAGGAATGAAGCAGGGTGTGACCTTATTACTAACTGTGCATATGCAATGGTTGGCTCAGATCCAGAGTGTTAAGTACAGACCCTACTTAGACCATTTGGGCCATGTGCTAAGATTACTTTTGTACCTTGTTTTTTCTGACATTTCACATGCTGCGCTAAAATCAAATGTGCAAAATTGCATGAATTACATCATTTCTTGCTATTATGCTAATAGATATGGGGTGAAATTGCCATTAGGGCACTTAATCATATGACAGTTACAGAACAGGGAGAGCAATAGACCTTTATTTTTTGTCAAGATGCATAATCAGAGAAACTTGAGAAGGGGAAAAGGCTGCCAGTAGCAATTATATCTACCATTACCTATGGCAATATTCATTACCATAGGTAATAGTAGATATAATTGCTACTGGCCATGAAGTGTCAAGGGTCTGTACGTAACACTTCATGGCCAGGCTTAGGGAATGTTGCTTTACATTTGTTAGTTTGTGTATAGGAACTGTAATTTGTCTCATTTACTGAGGAAAAGCTCCAGCTAAACCTTACCAGCCCCATCATCCACATTGCAGTAGCCTCCATAGGCCATGAAAATAGGAAGGGACATGACTTTCTTGAGACCTCAATAATGTATTTCTTACAGGTCTATATAGTATCTCTTAGAGATGTGTAGACCCTTCAGTTCAGTTCACAACCGATTGAACATGAAGAGATGCTTCACTGCCAAATGCACTGCACTGCACTACAGCTCATTTGCTCCAAGGGCCCTTTAGTCACTCCCCTCCCCACTGAAGGCCAAGGAAGGCTCGGCAATTTCTCCAGCTGCACTGAGACCAATGAAAGTTAAGAGCCTAAATACCTTGGACGATGTGGCCCTTGGTGACCTTCTCCCCAGGTTTCCTGGCAGCATTTGGTGATTGCTGGCTCTAGCATGCTGGCTTCCTAGTTGTGGGCTTCAGTCCTCACATGCTATAAATAGACTTGGAAGGATTCTATTTTTATTGGTAATATTTCCATTGATGATGATAGGCAAAGTAAGAAAACTACTTTTTGGAGAATTTACTAGAGTTTGATTTAAGGATATTTACTTAGTATATATTTGACATGTGATGTTGACAATTTGTAGTTTAATGGTTATAATGCTTTCTCTTTTTAAATCTCAATGTTTGTCTTTAAACAATGGTCTGACACCCTCCCGCCCTGCCCCAATAATTTCCCACAATCATGAAATTTTACATCAATAAAACTGGAAAAAATGGTTAAAATAAACTAATATCCATTGAAATGATATAAAAAAAATCAAATTCTGCCAAGCCTAGCTATAAAGTTGTTCTTGGGGGAAAGATGCATTCTAAATAGGATAGTGGGAGCTGGGAAAACACTAGTGGATGCACTGCTAGCTAGCCAGACTCTGGGCAGGGGCAGAAGTGCTCCGTAGTCCCTAACATAGTGGCTAGAGAACCCCTGGCAGGATACAAGTGACTGAAGTTCACCCCTTAGAACATGATTCCAAATTCTTCTTGTGCTTTGCAGGCAGTTCGCTAGTTTCTCTAATTTATTTGTTGTTGAATGTCATTTGCTGAAGAATTTCTTGAGGGCAAATTCAGAGGTGTTCTCCGGAATCTCTTACAGTCAGAGTCCCTTAGATTTACTAAAGCGCCCTCTCTGAAACATGAGGGAATCCAAGTTGGTGTAATTTAAGAACCAACCAGCCAGAAGAAAGTGTAAATAAAGTAGGAATGTCCTGCTTTAATTTGCATCTTCTAATGCTATCCTGTTAGGGGCCAGAAGAGAGAATTAGAGCAATTAGACTTCTTTACACCCAGACTCAGTGGGACAAATTCAGAAATGAGAGTGTATGTGCAGGATGGGTAGAATGACTTACATGTTGGTAAGAGGGTGTGAACCTGAATGAGTCAAAGCATGTAACAAATAACTTCAGAGAGTATATTGATGTACCGTAGATGTTGAAGGGGTGGGGAAAATGTGTAAATTACACCCATGTTAGACTTCTATATTTTCATAGACTCACTAAGGGCCTGATCCAGCTCCCATTGAATTTTAGATTTTCTTCCATAGTTCTTGGTCTCTTGTGCCTCCTATCTTTGGAAAGTGCTGAACAGTCACTCTGTGAAATTCAGCCCCTTTTTAATGTGTCTCAGGCTGAGCCTCCAAAAATCGAGGCATACAGAGTCACAAACACTGTTCCCTCTAAGCTGTATGCGTGTGCGCATGCACACAGATCCTAAACACCACACTCACAAAAATTTGCACAGAAGTACAACAATTTGCCCAGAAGAAATTTTTGCGCACATGGCCTGTCAAAAATTAGAGGAAACATTGGTCATAAGACACTTTTTGGAAAATCTTGATGTATTCCTGTTCTAATGAGTCAAAGGGACACCACTCAAGGGTGACAAACTAAATTCCTCAGCAACAATCCCATGCCACATCTCTCATCTTCAAACTTGTCATTGTGAACACTGGAAAATTCAAACCAACTCCCCCCAGCAACCAGCTTATTGCTAGTCTTGCAGAAAGCCAACAGAGAGATTTTCAGGTGCTGAATTCCCATTTTCTTGTTTTTCAGATGGGTTCCTATCTTGTTAATGCAACATTCCAGTCCAAAATAACAGAAGAGGCAGATATTATTGTTGGAATGATTTATACAGTGTTTGGTAAGTATGTTTTGTTTCATGATTATTTCACATTCCAAAGGTTTGATGAGAATGTAGAGAGTTTGGAAATGGATTACTTCAAAGTTCTCATAACAATAAAATAAAAGAATAGCTTGACCTAATTACAACTTCTATAACATTAATTAGTGACACATTTTTCATCAAAAAGAAAGTACAATACCTATTCAATTTTAATCTACCATAATAGTTTGACAAGAATAACAGTGTTTAACTTTGGAAGTCATTAAACATTTTTAAGAGTGATTTACTGCAAAATATTGTGTGGTTGGTTCAACTTAAACCATCCAAGGTTCTGGTCAGCACTATTTTGTATTTCTGGTTATGGTGTTAACTTTGAACCCTTAAATCCCAGTCCAGCATCAAAATCTAGTAGTGCAAACATCTGTATGCATGAAGGGTCCCAGAAGAGTAGATCCAGATGCAGGTTTAGAGCCTTATATATGAGCAATGAAGCAGAGTTACTCCTGGAACTGTAACACTGAATTTCTTTGCATCTAAAATGTCAATCATTGACTTCACTAGATTTGAGCCCACTTATACCATTGGTGAATATGGTCTTAGGAATTCTTTATGGGAAGAAACAAAATGCATATTCTAGCTGAGAAAAGGTCCGATCCTTAGCTGTAGCTGAACTGCATACAGCACGAATTGCAGGAAGATGGGGAGAAAGTTCCTTAAAATCACTGTTTCAATACATGATGATACTACTCGTATCGTATGGAGGGCCAGTCCACCTGGTAACTGCTTTAATTTATGACTACTGACAGCTGGGGATTAGTATGGTGTAGAAGGATCCCTTTCTCCTTTTCCCCTGCTACATTGTCAGCAGGGAATTGTGTAGACATCTCTACATTCATTGTATACAACTGGAGGACCTCCTTTGCACTAGTATGGTCTTCCCAGCGATGGATGCTGGATTTTGAGCTGTGTGATGCAAATCTAGATGGGAGAATTTGATCCCTAGTCTCTGCTTTTGGTGAACCAAGTCAAGTGTTTCAAATGCAAAAACTGAGGGTTGTCTGTAAAGAACATCTCCTTCTAAACAACATCACCCCCCAAATCTAGGAGCACCAGCACAGTACATCAGTCCTGCTGCATGTCTGGAAAAGCAAATAAAGAATCCGAGAGGAGAATTGTGGCATGACTGGCCAATGAATTGTAATTGGAAAGATAACTCTGTAGCTTTGCAGGGACAGGTGTGTGTGTGTGTGTGTGTGTGTGTGTGTGTGTGTGTGTGTGTGTATGTATGTATGTGTATATAAAATATATATATATATAGTACTTTCTGATTAGAAACAAACACACGAGTCTTGCTGTTTGCTCATTGCAGGTGAAAACTAGAAATTTCTGGTGATACTTTCATTCTATTTCTGATATTCTGCATGCAGATCATCATCAACAAAGCAAGGTGAAAACTTGCTCTCGCTGGAAAGTGAACTGCACATGAAACGGTGAAAATTCCATCTACTTCAGCAGTACATGTTATGCCCCCTCTCCCGCCTTTTTGCTTAAGAGGCATTCAGCAAGGTTTTTGCCAACTAACTAACTTTTTTTTATTTTCCCTTTCAGATCCCATGATAGCCAACCCTGCTCAGATCACTGGCTCGCTTCAGTGTGACTTTCCAGCATGCACTATGTTAGTGGTTTCACGGCTACTGCAGGACCTTGTAAGAGAAAGGAGCCAGCCTGTTGGGCACGGGAGTGTCAGGTAAATTGCGTTTAAAAGAAGTACTGTGCAACTTTCATGTTAGATATATTTTTGTAATTTTATTAATTTCCCCTCTTCCTCCACAATTTAATAACTAAAAAACTAACAACAAAGCTGACCTTCCCCAATATCCATGCTCCAGCAGAGTCCTAAAGCAGCTGTGACATCCATATGGTGCATGCTGGAACATCATATCGGAGTTTGAGCTGGTAATCCAAACAGGGCTGGGTGCTGTGGGACCTTGAAAGCAAATGGAAAAGGTGAGTTGTTGTTATGGAGCCAAGTGATGATCTTAGACCAGCTACTGAGAACATTCAAGTATTACTAACGTGGATGGAATTTTCATGTGCTAGTTGCAATCCATTTTGATAAGTGAAAGTAATTTTAATGTTTAAGTTCCCACACCTTCAATGGCCATATGTGATCTCTTAGATCATGTCTCCTGTAGAGATATTAGTCATGAAATATTTGGTAGAGCTGGTGGAAAAAGAGAAAAGCTATTACACAAAAAGCTTACCATTTCAAAGGTGTTCCCATTCTATAAGGTTCGAATCAAAATATGTGGCAAAATATATTTTAAAATGTTGATATTTTGAATTTTAGCTCCCCCCTCTTTTTGTCACTAAATGAACAATACCTAGTTTTTTTTCTTCATTTTTTCATTTCTCTTTGTGTTTCCTTCTTCCATTCTAAGTTTTCAAAAGTTAAAGAATTTTTCAAAAATTGCAGTGGCAAAAGGATTTTTTTTTTTTTTAAAATGGAAAAGTCAATATGTATTAAGCAACTCAGGATATTGTTCATTCTGTGCTTTCAATGGGGGTGGGGAGGAAGCAGGTGGGTGCATGTGGGAAATCTGACATTTCAAAATTTTAAAGGTTTTGGGTTTGGTGAAAAATAAGGAAAATGTTTTAAAGCAGTTTTTGAAAAGTTTTCAGTTTAAAAAAAAAAAAAAGGCCATTTGAACCAAATGCTGGATTTCCCACATGCACCCACCTGCTTCCTCCCCACCCTCACTGAAGGCACAGAATGAACAATATCCTGAGTTGCTTAATACATACTGACTTTTCCATTTTAAAAAAAATTCCTTTTGCCACTGCAAAGTTTTGAACAAAATGTTTTGACCAGCTGTAACATTATTACAATTGGACTAGATCTGGGTAAGTTTAATCCCTCTTCTCCTCTTCCTTTTCAAGAAAGTGTCCACCCTCAGACACCTGGGATAGGTTTAATAAAGTAGAAAACCGTTTGCAAAAAGAAAAGGAGTACTTGTGGCACCTTAGAGATTTAACAAATTTATTTGAGCATAAGCTTTCATGAGCTACAGCTCGCTTCATCGGATGCATTCAGTGGAAAATACAGGGGGGGAGATTTATATACACAGAAAACATGAAACAATGGGCGTTACCATACACGCTGTAAGGAGAGTGATCGCTTAAGATGAGCTATTACCAGCAGGAGAGCGGGGGCGGGGAGGATGTGGGGGGGAGGGAGGAAGAAAACCTTTTGTAGTGATAATCAAGGTGGGCCATTTCCAGCAGTTGACAAGAACGTCTGAGAACAGTGGGGTCGGGGGGGGGAATAACATGGGGAAATAGTTTTACTTTGTGTAATGACCCATCCACTCCCAGTCTCTATTCAAGCCTAAGTTAATTGCATCCAGTTTGCAAATTAATTCCAATTCAGCAGTCTCTCATTGGAGTCTGTTTTTGAAGCTTTTTTGTTGAAGAATAGCCACTCTCAGGTCTGTAATCGAGTGACCGGAGAGATTGAAGTGTTCTCCGACTGGTTTTTGAATGTTATAATTCTTGACGTCTGATTTGTGTCCATTTATTCTTTTACATAGAGATTGGTCAAATTGGATAATGTACATGGCAGAGGGGCATTGCTGGCACATGATGGCATATATCACATTGGTAGATTGTTACTGCTTACTACAATTCCTTGTTAATCAAAATAACAATGAATCCAGTTAGCATAGTCCTTCAAGTGAAAGCAAGATAATTTGTGGAGAACATTTGAAAAAATACTTAGAGGATGGGGGTGGTGGAAATAAAATCCTAATAGATTGGTAAATATAAGGATGTATTAAGTGAAATAAAGCCTCTTACTGCTGTGCTGAAAGGTCAGTGCTGGGTTTTGGCATTAGGATTTGAATACATGACTTTCTAACCTAGAAATCAGCATGTTACTAGGTAAGCCATACTTTTTCTCCACACCTATGAGGACTAAGTTTTATCCTACTTGTTCAGAGCTAGCAAGCAAATTAATATTCTTTCTCTGTTAGTCATGTTGGAATGTTAGAAATAGTATATCTTCTACTAGAATTATATCAAATCCTAATCAAATGAACTTTTTATCTGGAAATAATAGAGAGATCATTTAAGTTAATTTCTCCGTGATTCACTTTTTGTATCCTTTAATAATTATCACAAATGAATCTTAAATAAGGCATTCCTGGGAAGATGTACCAAATAAGGAGTATTTAAGTGTTGAAATTAATTCAACTCAAATTTTTTTTGATCATAGGAAAAAGATCATCCCATAAACACTGAATAGGTTGGCAATGCATTACTCCTTGCAAAGAGTATTAAAAACAAAAAGCCAATAAATGAGAGTAATGAATTCCTCTTTTTATTTTATATTCCCCTATAGGAATATGCTCCTTGTGTGGAAATGGTATTCTTTTGTATGTTTCCTACAAGAAAAAGAATTTGCTAAAACCAGCAGAATACTTCATGATCAATCTTTCCATCAGTGACCTTGGTATGACTCTGACCTTGTACCCTCTAGCTGTTACATCCAGCCTTTCTCACAGGTTTGTTCAATATGCAAATGGTATTTAACATTCACTGCACAGACTGGAGGCCTCTGCCAGCAGAGAGGACTGAATTTTTCTGCCACTTCTGTAGGAAGTACAGGGAAGATTAGTTACAGAGGTTGAGAGAAATTTGTTACATAAGAGCAGCTTTCTGAGCTGCTGGCTACATTTAGTTTTCTAGGCTGAGACCATTGCAATTTGTATCCCTCTTGGCAAAGGAGCATGGAGGTATTTCTTCCCTATAGTCGTACTACCTGCTGGCTGAAATATTCCGTGGCAGGAATTGTAAAAACTATTGGAACATAGCTGTTTTTTTAAAAAAAAAAATACAAATCTAATATGCAAACAAACCTGAGGCTGTATATGACTCCTGGGGATTAAATTTAATCCTAGGGATTAAAGTTATGGTTAATGTCCAATTCACAATTTGGTCTTCTTTCCAAGTTAGCTCTTCTTTCTCTTGCCTCTACCTCCCTCATTCTTGCAAGTTTAACTGAATAGTATTCCATAATATCTGGCTTTTGTGATCTTTACATGGGGCTCAGAATCTCTAATAAATTCCCTTGCTGGACCCTAGGCAGTATCTGGTATGCTGTTGAGTATTTCCTTGGAAGCTCTTTGGGATTGTGGAGAGGAAAAATAGGTTGCTTGTGGGACAGAGGAGAATATGAATCTAGCCCAGAGTCTAATTTATTCAGATCAAAGGGATTTAGACACCTACCTGCCACTTTGGGTGCTGAAGTCCAACATTTAAGAACAAATGGGATTTCAAAACATCAGCTCAGCTGCTGCTGCCGAGCCCTCTTAGGTACCTTAGAGACTTTAGATGCCTACATTTTAGTGGTTGAACATGCTTATAGCCAAGTCTTGACCTGCCCATCAGCTCTGTGCCTAACTCCCATCTACGCCCCAGCGGGATTCATGAGCTAGGCATTTCCCTATTGAGCCCCATCCAGGAGGTGTGCTCAGAGCATGTTGAAATTCACACACAATGGCTGGAGGGTGAGGCGGGCACTTCCTGGGGAAAGTGTTGATTTTTTTGGATGAAATTGTTGTTTAAAAAAAAATAATGGGGGGAGGGGAAAAGTTTGCTAAAGATCAAACAGAACCTGACCTCAGGGGGATGTAATACTGCCAATGTTTTGTTTTGAAATGACTTTGTTCTGAAAGGTATTGTACTTTAAAATATAAATTATAATATAATTTTTAAAAACCCCAAATTGGGACGAATTTTATAAGAACGAACTATTTTGAAAACTTCGTCTCGCAGGAAACTTCCAATTTTTTTCACTCCAATCTGAACTGAACCCTCCCCCTCCCCCCGAATGTTGTCATTGGAAGCAACAAGGTAAGACGCAATCTAGCGTGGCTAAATGGCAAGGTTCAAGTGGAAGTCTTTCAAGCCAAACTGTGATCCTTGTGGGAGAGCATGCGCAAAAGCTGCCCCCACACTGCCTAGCTCAAGTCAATGCTATTGACTGTTTACTTTCACGACTGTATCATCTCCTGAGCAATCTACTTCCAAGTGCTACAGTATAAAATCACCTCTATTAACTCTTCCCTATGACTTGGGGGAGGGGGAAAAGGGAGAGAGGGATTTATGAGATTCCATCTCCTTACTGAAAAGGAGTACGTGTGGCACCTTAGAGACTAACAAATTTATTAGAGCATAAGCTTTCGTGAGCTACAGCTCACTTCATCGGATGCATTTGGTGGAAAAAACAGAGGAGAGATTTATATACACACACACAGAGAACATGAAACAATGGGTTTATCATACACACTGTAAGGAGAGTGATCACTTAAGATAAGCCATCACCAACAGCAGGGGGGGGAAGGAGGAAAACCTTTCATGGTGACAAGCAGGTAGGCTAATTCCAGCAGTTAACAAGAATATCAGAGGAACAGTGGGGGGTGGGGTGGGAGGGAGAAATACCATGGGGAAATAGTTTTACTTTGTGTAATGACTCATCCATTCCCAGTCTCTATTCAAGCCTAAGTTAATTGTATCCAGTTTGCAAATTAATTCCAATTCAGCAGTCTCTCGTTGGAGTCTGTTTTTGAAGCTTTTTTGTTGAAGTATAGCCACTCTTAGGTCTGTGATCGAGTGACCAGAGAGATTGAAGTGTTCTCCAACTGGTTTTTGAATGTTATAATTCTTGACGTCTGATTTGTGTCCATTCATTCTTTTACGTAGAGACTGTCCAGTTTGGCCAATGTACATGGCAGAGGGGCATTGCTGGCACATGATGGCATATATCACATTGGTAGATGCGCAGGTGAACGAGCCTCTGATAGTGTGGCTGATGTGATTAGGCCCTATGATGGTATCCCCTGAATAGATATGTGGACAGAGTTGGCAACGGGCTTTGTTGCAAGGATAGGTTCCTGGGTTAGTGGTTCTGTTGTGTGGTGTGTGGTTGCTGGTGAGTATTTGCTTCAGATTGGGGGGCTGTCTGTAAGCAAGGACTGGTCTGTCTCCCAAGATCTGAGAGACCGATGGCTCGTCCTTCAGGATAGGTTGTAGATCCTTGATGATGCGTTGGAGGGGTTTTAGTTGGGGGCTGAAGGTGATGGCTAGTGGCGTTCTGTTGTTTTCTTTGTTGGGCCTGTCCTGTAGTAGGTGACTTCTGGGTACTCTTCTGGCTCTGTCAATCTGTTTCTTCACTTCAGCAGGTGGGTATTGTAGTTGTAGGAATGCATGATAGAGATCTTGTAGGTGTTTGTCTCTGTCTGAGGGGTTGGAGCAAATGCGGTTATATCGTAGCGCTTGGCTGTAGACAATGGATCGAGTGGTATGATCTGGATGAAAGCTAGAGGCATGTAGGTAGGAATAGCGGTCAGTAGGTTTCCGATATAGGGTGGTGTTTATGTGACCATCGCTTATTAGCACCGTAGTGTCCAGGAAGTGGATCTCTTGTGTGGACTGGTCCAGGCTGAGGTTGATGGTGGGATGGAAATTGTTGAAATCATGGTGGAATTCCTCAAGAGCTTCTTTTCCATGGGTCCAGATGATGAAGATGTCATCAATGTAGCGCAAGTAGAGTAGGGGCATTAGGGAACGAGAGCTGAGGAAGCGTTGTTCTAAGTCAGCCATAAAAATGTTGGCATACTGTGGGGCCATGCGGGTACCCATCGCAGTGCCGCTGATTTGAAGGTATACATTGTCACCAAATGTGAAATAGTTATGGGTCAGGACAAAGTCACAAAGTTCTGCCACCAGGTTAGCCGTGACAGTATCGGGGATACTGTTCCTGACGGCTTGTAGTCCATCTTTGTGTGGAATGTTGGTGTAGAGGGCTTCTACATCCATAGTGGCTAGGATGGTGTTTTTAGGAAGATCACCAATGGACTGTAGTTTCCTCAGGAAATCGGTGGTGTCTCGAAGATAGCTGGGAGTGCTGGTAACGAAGGGCCTGAGGAGGGAGTCTACATAGCCAGACAATCCTGCTGTCAGGGTGCCAATGCCTGAGATGATGGGGCGTCCAGGATTTCCAGGTTTATGGATCTTGGGTAGCAGATAGAATACCCCAGGTCCTGGCTCCAGGGGTGTGTCTGTGCGGATTTGTTCTTGTGCTTTTTCAGGGAGTTCCTTGAGCAAATGTTCTCTGTGTGTGTGTATATAAATCTCTCCTCTGTTTTTTCCACCAAATGCATCCGATGAAGTGAGCTGTAGCTCACGAAAGCTTATGCTCTAATAAATTTGTTAGTCTCTAAGGTGCCACGGGTACTCCTTTTCTTTTTGCGAATACAGACTAACACGGCTGCTACTCTGAAACCTGTGATTATGCAAGGCACTGAATTTAGCCGTATAGAGTGGAAATCTGTCAACTTCATGAAAAAACTCGCACAGATACAGACAGACATCATCTTCCTCTCCAAATGCAAACAGATGGACATCATACCGAAAGGACTGAAGGTAAAAAATCCATTACAATCTACATACCACACAGACTATGCTGACAGCTTGTGCCACACACTCTCAAGGAAACTGCGGAACCACCTGATCAACATCCTCTACAGCAAACAGGGAAAGATTAAGAATGAGCTCTCAAAACTGGATACTCTCATAAAGAACCAACCTTCCACACAAACTTCCTCGTGGCTGGACTTTACAAAAACTAGACAAGCCATTTACAAAACACACTTTGCTTCTCTACAAAAGAAAAAGGACACTAAGCTATCTAAACTACTATATGCCACAAGGGGCCACAACAATGGTTCCCGTAACCCACCCAGCAATATTGTTAATCTATCCAACTATACTCTTAGCCCAGCGGAAGAATCTGTCCTATCTCGGGGCCTCTCCTTTTGCCCCTCCACCCCCACGAACATGATACAGTTCTGTGGTGACCTAGAATCCTATTTTCGACGTCTCAGACTCAAGGAATATTTCCA
Source organism: Dermochelys coriacea (assembly GCF_009764565.3). Classification (NCBI taxonomy): domain Eukaryota; kingdom Metazoa; phylum Chordata; order Testudines; family Dermochelyidae; genus Dermochelys; species Dermochelys coriacea. The sequence goes on from NC_050069.1 coordinate 78,116,402, forward strand.
ACACACCTCTGACCAACATATTAACCCACAGAGACCTTCCTGCCAACACTACAAAAAGAAGGATTCTAGGTGGACTCCTCCTGAAGGTCGAAACAGCAGCCTGGATTTCTACATAGACTGCTTCCGCCGACGTGCACGAGCTGAAATTGTGGAAAAGCAGCATCGCTTACCCCATAACCTCAGCCATGCAGAACACAGTGCCATCCACAGCCTCAGAAACAACTCTGACATCATAATCAAAAAGGCTGACAAAGGAGGTGCTGTCGTCATCATGAATAGGTCAGAGTATGAACAAGAGGCTACTAGGCAGCTCTCCAACACCACTTTCTACAAGCCATTACCCTCTGATCCCACTGAGAGTTACCAAAAGAAACTACAGCATTTGCTCAAGAAACTCCCTGAAAAAGCACAAGAACAAATCCGCACAGACACACCCCTGGAGCCAGGACCTGGGGTATTCTATCTGCTACCCAAGATCCATAAACCTGGAAATCCTGGACGCCCCATCATCTCAGGCATTGGCACCCTGACAGCAGGATTGTCTGGCTATGTAGACTCCCTCCTCAGGCCCTTCGTTACCAGCACTCCCAGCTATCTTCGAGACACCACCGATTTCCTGAGGAAACTACAGTCCATTGGTGATCTTCCTAAAAACACCATCCTAGCCACTATGGATGTAGAAGCCCTCTACACCAACATTCCACACAAAGATGGACTACAAGCCGTCAGGAACAGTATCCCCGATACTGTCACGGCTAACCTGGTGGCAGAACTTTGTGACTTTGTCCTGACCCATAACTATTTCACATTTGGTGACAATGTATACCTTCAAATCAGCGGCACTGCGATGGGTACCCGCATGGCCCCACAGTATGCCAACATTTTTATGGCTGACTTAGAACAACGCTTCCTCAGCTCTCGTTCCCTAATGCCCCTACTCTACTTGCGCTACATTGATGACATCTTCATCATCTGGACCCATGGAAAAGAAGCTCTTGAGGAATTCCACCATGATTTCAACAATTTCCATCCCACCATCAACCTCAGCCTGGACCAGTCCACACAAGAGATCCACTTCCTGGACACTACGGTGCTAATAAGCGATGGTCACATAAACACCACCCTATATCGGAAACCTACTGACCGCTATTCCTACCTACATGCCTCTAGCTTTCATCCAGATCATACCACTCGATCCATTGTCTACAGCCAAGCGCTACGATATAACCGCATTTGCTCCAACCCCTCAGACAGAGACAAACACCTACAAGATCTCTATCATGCATTCCTACAACTACAATACCCACCTGCTGAAGTGAAGAAACAGATTGACAGAGCCAGAAGAGTACCCAGAAGTCACCTACTACAGGACAGGCCCAACAAAGAAAACAACAGAACGCCACTAGCCATCACCTTCATCCCCCAACTAAAACCCCTCCAACGCATCATCAAGGATCTACAACCTATCCTGAAGGACGAGCCATCGCTCTCTCAGATCTTGGGAGACAGACCAGTCCTTGCTTACAGACAGCCCCCCAATCTGAAGCAAATACTCACCAGCAACCACACACCACACAACAGAACCACTAACCCAGGAACCTATCCTTGCAACAAAGCCCGTTGCCAACTCTGTCCACATATCTATTCAGGGGATACCATCATAGGGCCTAATCACATCAGCCACACTATCAGAGGCTCGTTCACCTGCGCATCTACCAATGTGATATATGCCATCATGTGCCAGCAATGCCCCTCTGCCATGTACATTGGCCAAACTGGACAGTCTCTACGTAAAAGAATGAATGGACACAAATCAGACGTCAAGAATTATAACATTCAAAAACCAGTTGGAGAACACTTCAATCTCTCTGGTCACTCGATCACAGACCTGAGAGTGGCTATACTTCAACAAAAAAGCTTCAAAAACAGACTCCAACGAGAGACTGCTGAATTGGAATTAATTTGCAAACTGGATACAATTAACTTAGGCTTGAATAGAGACTGGGAATGGATGAGTCATTACACAAAGTAAAACTATTTCCCCATGGTATTTCTCCCTCCCACCCCACCCCCCACTGTTCCTCTGATATTCTTCTTAACTGCTGGAATTAGCCTACCTGCTTGTCACCATGAAAGGTTTTCCTCCTTCCCCCCCCTGCTGTTGGTGATGGCTTATCTTAAGTGATCACTCTCCTTACAGTGTGTATGATAAACCCATTGTTTCATGTTCTCTGTGTGTGTGTATATAAATCTCTCCTCTGTTTTTTCCACCAAATGCATCCGATGAAGTGAGCTGTAGCTCACGAAAGCTTATGCTCTAATAAATTTGTTAGTCTCTAAGGTGCCGCACGTACTCCTTTTCTTTTTGCGAATACAGACTAACACGGCTGCTACTCTGAAACATCTCCTTACTGCAGGACTATTCTAATTAGTGCTGCTTATCCTCCACTAGGGCTTTGTCTACACACAAACTTGTGGACCCTCTGATTTTGATTTGGGTAGCTTAATTTGGTTTATCTTAAACCAGTTTCTAATCTACTTAAATTAAACTGGAATTAGGTACTCTTATACAGAAATACATGTCCACACAGGGGACTGCATTGGTTTAACTAAATCAGTTTAAATTCATATCTTTAGTTAAACTGCTGCAACACTCCATGTAGACAGTGCCTAAAAGTATTGCAGAGGAAGAGGAATGAGGAGAGCTGAATTCTTAGCAGCTAGTGTCAGAGAAAAAGGGGTGAACAGTTTGGCAGAAAGTGGCTGAATTGAACAGCCTTTTTTTTTTTTTTTCCCTTCTCACCTCCCCTCAAAAATGAAGGCAGGCAACAATTTTCTTAATGGCACTAGGATATTCCAGTAAGAACATCCTCCTTCAGTTACCTGCCGATCAAGCATTAACACCACAATGATGCTCACTACTTTCAAATGATAAACGTCAGCATTTTAATAATGATCACTACAAGGGACTTTCTACCATCTGCCTTTGAATTACAGGAAGAATGCCAGCATTTAAATCTTGACTCTTGTTTTTGTTTTGTTTATTTTCAGATGGTTGTATGGTAAACAAGTTTGCTTGTTCTATGCATTTTGCAGTGTACTTTTTGGGATCTGCAATCTGTCAACACTAACATTACTGAGTACTGTGTGCTGCCTCAAAACTTGTTTCCCAGCTTACGGTAAATTTACTTCCTTCTCTCTGATTGTTCAGTATTTGTCTCTTGAACAAAGACAGCCATTGGCTAGTCGAGGTGTACTACATGGGGGTCAAATGATTTGTATATCTTTTCTCCCCAATAATTGAGTTTGGTGCTATATAAACCTAGTTTATTATATCCAAACCGCTTACACTGAGGTAAATGACTCAGAAGAGGGCCATGAGATAACTGTTAAAATGAAAGCAAGTTTGGGTTAAGTTGATACCCTTTTTAAGATTCGTTTTGTACAATTATCTTTGACTTGATACAGGTATGAGCAGCATTTCAGTATCTTAATTTTTTGTAAATGGTAGAGATGCATACTATATTCTTTTGACCTTTTCAGATGTTTTCTTTTGTTCATCCACTCTTGTTCTTTCTTTCTTACCTCACTCACGTCTTAGGATAAGAGGAATGCCAGTCAACGTAACATAGGAAGACAAATGTAGCATCACATTTTACTACTATTCAAAGAGCAGCTTTAAAATCCCTGAAGATGTAGTGTTGCAAGAAAAATGTGCATGATTGTAGTAAGTGTAGTCATGCAAATGGTGCCCCTCTTTCATGTTCAGTGCCAACAGAACTACTTATTTTTAGTGAGATAAATTTTCCAGAACAAAGATGACCTTCTCTTGAATCAAGGCACACGTCAATTAACAGTATCTTGTTTCTCTTCTTGTCTATGCCTGGTGTTGGATTGTTTAAAGAAATTATAATTGTGAGGGTTAAATATTTAATAAATGTGAAAGTGTGTTGAAGATGCAACATCCTTCTTAAGTACATTTAATGTCTTCTTTATCATATAATGTCGTCTTATCATATAAACTGAAAAATGGCAGATATAAACATTTTAGGCGTGGATCATGAGCTCTGCCTACAAGTACTTGGCGCTACTTGTGTGGGGCAAAACATTTAGTATAATCTCTCCAGGTGACAGCCCTTCTTTAGTTTGAAATCAGGGTGATCATTCTTTAGATTCATTAGTGTTAACATTGTGTTTGAAAGTCATACTATGAATCATTCTAAAATGGAGCACATTTTGAAGCTGCAGGGAGCCGGGTCCTTGGCTATGACAAAGGAACACATAGCACAAATTGCAGTGACAGGGGATGTAAGATGACCATGAAACTTCCCTTTGCAGTTAACCCTCGCTCCTCCAGTTCTGTGGTAATTTGTGCTGGACTGGTTTCCCAACATAACTCCGAGCAGCCTGAGGCTGCCAGCTTTCATTTTAAGGTAATCTGTTTGATTTCTTTTAAGTTCCCTTGAATATTTCCTTACAACTTTTATGTTTCCACACAAAACATCAATTGAATTTCAGTGAAGATCGCTTATTTATTTCACAATATGATGGAGGATTTGCAAATAGCATGATCAGAGATCCCTGCAGTTACTGGACATATGAACTGAAAGCTTGATTTAGTACAAAATCAGCTTGAGTCTCTCTCAGATGTACAGTATGTTCACTGTATGCAAAAATACCATCAGTGGCACCTCATAACAGCATAAGAGAAATCATCTCAAACTAAAATCGGGAAATAAGAGTTAGTTTGAGTATCTGAGATGAGTGTTTTCTGAAGTACCGTGAGTGTGTTGTATTCTGTTTTCCTGGATTTCCTGATGCAGCATTTCTTGAGAATAAGCTCTCTCTTCAACCTCCCTTTGGCCAGAAGCTTAGACAAAGGTGAACAAGGTAGGACCTGAAACATTTTGTGTCTGCAGCTCACCCAACTTGCAGTTATTTAGGATTCAGAATATTGCAAACTCATTTTATGGTGTCTTTAGTTTGAATAACAAGGAGGTTTTTTATTGTTTGTTGATGTTGTGAATATTCTTTATTTATTTGTGCAGAGAAGACCCAGTCTTCTTGGACCAGAACCCCATTGCACTCGGTACTATACAGAAAACTAAGGCAATCCCTGCTCCCAAAGAATTTATAGTTTTAAGTTTAAGGCAAATGAAAACAGGGGGCGACAGACTGGAAACAATGAAGCTAATATTGGCCAGCATGATGGGCAGTGATCTCGGCACATCCGCTGCTTACCAGTTAAGGCGTCACAACAAATGGAGAGTTAATAGGGGCTTTGAAGGAGGACAATGAGATAGCTTTGTGGATGTTTATGGGGGGCTCCTCCCAACCATGGGGGTGTATGTAAACAATTGTAATACCCAGTATCCAATAAAAAGGGCCTATGTATTGTTTTCTGGCTTGCATAATTCAAATCTATCATGCTACTGCAAGCAGTTCTTCACTGATTGTTTCATGTCTTCCAGGGAACAGATTTAGGCGAGAACATGGACGAATCTTGATAGCCTGCGGATGGGCCTATGCAGCAATTTTTGCCTGTTCACCCCTAGCTCACTGGGGAGCATATGGACCAGAGCCCTACGGAACAGCTTGTTGCATTGACTGGCATTCATCAAATGTAAACACGGTGGCAATGTCTTACACCATAGCTCTCTTTGTCTTCTGCTTTATCATCCCCTGTGGGGTAATTGTTACGTCCTATACCCTCATTCTGATAACTGTCAAAGAATCCAGAAAGGCAGTGGAACAGCATGTCTTGGGTCCCACCAGAATGAGCAACGTACAGGCTATTACAGTCAAGGTATTTGAAAATGTGTTCTTAAACCGCATTCTGCATGCACGGGCAGCACCATTTAGAGTGCTAGAGGGATCCCGAGAGAGGAATGAGAAAGGAAAGAAGACCAGTCCCACTTTTTTCTGAAACAAGCATGCAATGTTACCTTGTGCAGATTCACCACGTGCAAGTGAATTGTTCCTGCAAAACCTCTCAAGTGATAGCTATGAGGTTTCTGTAGCCTTTTCTTTAGGCTCTGGTAACAAAGGTAGGGCAGAAGTTTTATTAGAATTTTGTGAAAATTTCAGACCTTTTTTTCTTTAAAGTTCTAGATATTTTACAAACTATTTTGGAAGACTCTAGGATTTCTTTGAAAACCTGGATTTAAAAGGGAAAAATGTATGCTGAATGCAATAAAACTTTGAAACTTGCGATAGAAAAATGTACTACTTGTAGCATGCAAGCAAATTCTGTACCTAAACATACAGTTACCAGTTATTTGGAAGTAACTTTTAGAGTTACATTTTGGCCTTCTGTGTTCAGGTCATCTTTCTTTTGGCTCCCAGGTCCATCTGTCTTTTCCCTTTATTTCAGGGTTGCATACCTCATTTTCACCCCCACATCTGTTCCCCTTTAGAGTTCTGGGGAACACTTATCTTTTTATATTCAGAAAGTTTGAAACCCTGTCATTCCTACTATATTTTATGGATATTGTCCCAGATAGGCAAAGAGATGAGCTGTTTTGTAATGACAGATGTGTAGTAACATTGCATTGCAGTGTTTTTTGTAACATATAGTTTCATTTTAAGCTTGCAGTATTACTCCTAACAGCCTGGTAGCATTATCTAGATCAAAAAGAAAATCGGATCACATTAAAGAAGTGAGAAATAGCTAAATATTGAGACCTATGCTATGTGCTCAAATATCGGTACTAAAGGAAGATGATTGTGTTTTAATAATAGAGAATTACTGAGCATGAACAGGGCTAAACAAATGAGCTGATAAATGTTTATGCTCCTGCAATATCCTGAGAGAATACAAGATTAAGGAATTCATTTATACTATTAAAACATATTTTGAAAGATTCTTGCATATTGGATGCTATTGTGTCTATTAAAAGAAATGTAGACCAAATCTGATAAACTTCTATATATTTGGAAAAAGGTTTTGAAGTGAGATATTTTAAGCCACACATCTCACTGTCCCATATGTTAAAAATTGTGTTCCATTTAATGCATGCCCATGGAATTTGCTCCTTGCCACCAAATTGTGCATCTGAATTTAAACAGAAAAGAAGCTTTCATTTACAAATATATCTGAAAACATAGCCTGAGTGTAAACCAACACAATCATGTCTTCCTGAAATAATAAGAGATGTGAATCGATCCATTCCTCTCCATGGGCTGTTAAGTTTGAAACCTAAAGATAAATCACGGGTAATTTTGACTTTTGGATAAATCTGAAAAAAACAATTACATAAAACAAAGATCTGTTTCTCAATTGATATGGTGGAACCTCAGTGTGAGTCATTACACTAAACAGGAGAATACAGTGCTGGGAACAAGCTTGCATTGGTAAAGCGATGGACTTTGTTAGCTTTGTGCACTGTTTTGGAATAGAGCTGGTTGGAGCAACTTCAGTGGAATCATATTCTTATGGAATATGCAGTTCTGCCAAAATTGAAACACTTTGTGAAATCTGGTCAGTTTCACTTTTGTGTTTCTTTCAGAAAGCAAACCAGCCAAATCCAAGTCAGAACATCCCATTTTGACAATTTCAGAATGAAATGTTTCAATGTTTTTGTTTTTGTTCAATGTTTTTGGTTTAAAATGACTTTTTGTTCTGCAACTTTTAATTTTAGGTTAGAATATTTAATATAACACAAATTTTAAGTGGAAACTGAAACAAAACAGTTTTGTTGAAATGAAACATTTTGAATGACATGAGGAAAAAGTAAATCTCAGAATTTTCTTCTTATTCAGAACAAAGCCAAATTTTGAAATGTCAATATCCTTTGCAAAATGGAGCTTCCATCCTCTGTTCAGATCTAGTTTGGAGCTTTGCTTGATGCCTACTCCCACCTTCAGTGTCCTCTGCTTTACTCACTGTTTCATTAATGGGTCCTTTTCTCCTTCTCCCACAATAAGGAGGAGCTTTTAAGAACAAAAAGAATCTTAGCAATGGTATTAATCCATTACTAGATGGAAATGCTGTATTTATCAATAACAATGCAGAAAAGGCAGAATTGTTCAATAAATAATTGTTCTGTATTTGGAGGAAAAACAGATTATGTAGTCACCTCAGATGATAACTCTTTCCATTCCTCTAGAATCTCGGAGGATTTTAAACATCTGGTTCTAAAGTTAGACATTTTTAAATCCGTGGGTCCAGATAACTTGCATCTAAGAGTTTTAAAAGAGCTGGACAGTTAGTGTTGATTTTCAATAACTCTTGGGACTCTGGGGATGTTTCAGAAGACTGGAAGAAATCTAATGTACGAAAATTAAAAAAGGATAGATGGGATGATCCCAGTAATCATAGACCTGTCAGTCTGACATTGATCCCAGGTAAGATAATGGAGCAGCTGATACAGGACTCAATAAAGAACTAAAGGAAGGTAATATAACTAACGCAAATCAACATGGGTTTCTGGGCAGTAGACCATGTCAAACTAATTTTTTTTTTTTTTTAGTGAGATCACAGGTTTGGTTCATAATATATTACATCAACACTATTACCTTTTAGAGTTCTGTAAGGTGTTCTTCTTAGTACCACATAACATTTTGATTAAAACAACTAGAATGATATAAAACTAACATGGCACACACATTAAATGGATTCAAAACTGGCTAACTGATAGGTCTCAAAATGTAATTGTAAGTGGGGAATCATCATCAGTCAAGTATGTTTCTAGTAGGGTCCTTCAGGGATTGGTCTTAGCCCTACACTATTTAACATTTTTATCAATGATCTAGAAGGAAATATGAAATAATTGTTGACAAATATTGCAGTGGACACACAAATTGGGGAAGTGGTAAATAATTAACAGGACAGGTCACTGATTCAAAGTAACCTGAATTACTTTGTAAGCTATGTGCAAGTAAAAAATACAGGCTTACATGATGGGGGACTCTATCCTGGGAAGCAGTGATTCTGAAAAAGATTGTGGGTGGTGGTGAGTAACCAGCTGAACATGAGCTCCTAGAACAAAGCTGTGTCCAAAAGGGCTAATGCAAGCCTTGGATGCATGAACAGGTGAATGTTGAGTAGGAGAAGAGAGCTTATTTGACTCCTATCTTTGACACTGCTGAAATCGCTGCTTGAATACTGTGTCCACTTCTGAAGGTTGTTGATAAATTGGAGAGGGTTCAGACAAGAGCCCCAAGAATAATTAAAAGATTAGACAACAGGCCTTAACAGAGTGATAAACTCAAGGAACTCAATCTATTTAATTTAAGAAAAAAGAAGGTTAAGGGGTGACTTGATCACAGTCCATATGTACCTATTTGGGGGAAAATATATAATAATGGCTCTTCAGTCTAGTGGAGAAAGATATGACATGATCCAATGGATGGAAGTTGAAGCTAGACAAGATGGGGAAATAAAGTGTATATTTTAAACAAGGAGAGTAATTAACCACTGGAACAGTTTACCAAGGGTAGTGGTGGATTCTTCATTACTGACAATTTTTACATTGAGATTGGATGCTTTTCTAAAAGATCTGATCTAGGAATTATTTTGGGGAAGTTCTATGGCCTATGTCATACAGGAAGTCAGACTAGATGATCACAATGGTCCCTGCTGGACTTGGAATCTATGGGTATGCCTACACTATGAAATTAGGTCAAATTTATAGAAGTCGTTTTTTTAGAAATCGTTTTTATATAGTCGATTATGTGTGTCCCCACACAAAATGCTCTAAATGCATTAACTCGGCGGAGTGCTTCCAGAGTACCAAGGCTAGCATCGACTTCTGGAGTGTTGCACTGTGGGTAGCTATTCCACAGTTCCCGCAGTCTCGGCTGCCCATTGGAATTCTGGGTTGAGATCCCAATGCCTGATGGGGCAAAAAACATTGTTGCGGGTAGTTCTGGGTACATGTCATCAGGCCCGCCCGCCCTCCCTCTGTGAAAGCAACAGCAGACAATCATTGCGTGCCTTTTTTCCTGAGTTACCTGTGCAGACGCCATACCATGGCAAGCATGGAACCCACTCAGCTCACCGTCACCGTATGTCTCCTGGGTGCTGGCAGACACGGTACTGCATTGCTACACAGCAGCAGCAACCCATTGCCTTTTGGCAGCAGAAGGTTCAATAGGCCTGAAAACCATCCTCATGGTGTCCGAGGTGCTCCTTGTTGCCTTGGTAAGGTCGGTCCGGAGCGCCTGGGCAGACATGAGCAGGGACTAAATTAGGAGTGACTCGACCAGGTCATTCCCTTTAGTCCTGCAGACAGTCCTATTGTACCATCTTCTGCCGAGCAACCAGGAGCTGTGGATGGCTTGCAGTCCTACTGCACCATCTGCTGCCAGACAAAGATGTAAAAGATAGACGGAGTGGATCAAAACAAGAAATAGACTAGATTTGTTTTGTATTCATTTGCCCCCCCCTCCCCGTGAAATCAACGGCCAACAATCGTTTTGGTGAGGTCTGTCGGGGCACCTTGAAACTTTAATGGAGATTCAGTCCTGCCTGAAATACCAGAGGGAGGGATAGCTTAGTGGGTTTCATCAGTCGCCCTTCCCCCCATCAGAGCAACGGCAGACCATTGTTCCACGCCTTTTTTCTGTGCAGACGCCAGACCATGGCAAGCATGGAGCTCACTTGCATCACTTTGTCAATTAGGAGCACATTAAACACCACACGCATTATCCAGCAATATATGCAGCACCAGAACCTGGCAAAGCGAAACCGGGCGAGTAGGTGACGTCAGCGTGATGACAAGAGTGATGAGGACATGGACACAGACTTCTCTCAAAGCATGGGCCCTGGCAATGCAGGCATCATGGTGCTAATGGGGCAGGTTCACGCAGTGGAACGCCGATTCTGGGCTCGGGAAACAAGCATAGACTGGTGGGACTGCATAGTGTTGCAGGTCTGGGATGATTCCCAGGGGCTGCGAAACTTTCGCATGCGTAAGGGCACTTTGTGACTTGCTTTCCCCTGCCCTGAAGCACATGAATACCAAGATGAGAGCAGCCCTCACAGTTGAGAAGCGAGTGGCAATAGCCCTGTGGAAGTTGCAACGCCAGACAGCTACCGGTTAGTTGGGAATCAATTCGGAGTGGGCAAATCTACTGTGGGTAACGCTGTGATGCGAGTAGCCAACATAATCAAAGATCTGATGATATCAAGGGTAGTGATCCTGGGCAATATGCAGGTCATAGTGGATGGCTTTGCTGCAATGGGATTCCCTAACTGTGATGGGGCCATAGACCGAACCCATATCCCTATCTTGACACCGGAGCACCAAGCCGGGGAGTACATAAAGCGCAAGGGGTACTTTTCAATGGTGCTGCAATCACTGGTGGATCACAAGGGACGTTTCACCAACATCAACGTGGGATGGCCAGGAAAGGTACATGATGCTCGCTCTTCAGGAACTCTGGTCTGTTTCAAAAGCTGCAGCAAGGGACTTTCTTTCCAGACCATAAAATAACCATTGGGGATGTTGAAATGCCTATAGTTATCCTTGGGGACCCAGCCTACCCCTTAATGCCATGGCTCATGAAGCCATACACAGGAAACCTGGACAGTAGTCAGGAGCTGTTCAACTATAGGCTGAGCAAGTGCAGAACGGTGGTAGAATGTGCATTTGGACGTTTAAAAGCGCGCTGGCGCAGTTTACTGACTCAGTTAGACCTCAGCAAAACCAATATTCCCATTGTTAGCACTGCTTGCTGTGCACTTCACAATATCTGTGAGAGTAAGGGGGAGACGTTTATGGCAGGGTGGGAGGTTGAGGCAAATCGCCTGGCTTCAGCCAGCCAGCTAGACACCAGGGCGGTTAGAAGAGCACAGGAGGGTGCGGTGCACATCAGAGAAGCTTTGAAAACCAGTTTCATGACTGGCCAGGCTATGGTGTGAAAGTTCTGTTTTTCTCCTTGATGAAACCCCCCGCTCCTTGGTTCACTCTACTTCCCTGTAAGCTAACCAGCCTCCCATCCTCCCTTTGATCACCACTTGCAGAGGCAATAAAGTCATTGTTGCTTCACATTCATGCATTCTTTATTAATTCATCACACAAATAGGGGGATAACTGCCAAGGTAGCCCGGGAGGGGTGGTGGAGGAGAGAAGCACTGGGGGTGGTGGTGGAGGAGGAAAGGACAAGGCCACACAGCACTTTAAAAATTGAAAACTTTAAAATTTATTGAATGCCAGCCTTCTGTTGCTTGGGCATTCCTCTGCGGTGGAGTGGCTGGGTGGCCGGAGGCCCCCCCACCGCTTTCTTGGTCATCTGGGTGAGGAAGCTATGGAACTTGGGGAGGAGGGCGGTTGGTTACACAGGGGCTATAGCAGTGGTCTGTGCTCCAGCTGCCTTTCCTGCATCTCAACCATACGCTGGAGCATATTAGTTTGATCCTCCAGCAGCCTCAGCATTGAATCCTGCCTCCTCTGATCATGTTGCCGCCACCTTTCAGCTTCAGCCCTCCACTTCTCCTCCCGGTCATTTTGTGCTTTCCTGCACTCCGACATTGTCTGCCTCCACACATTCATCTGTGCTCTGTCAGTGTGGGAGGACAGCATGAGCCCAGAGAACATTTCATCATGAGTGTGTGGGGTTTTTTTTTGTTGTTTTTTGATTTTTGGGTTTTTTTTTGTTGGCCTTCTAATCTTCACTAGCCTCTGGGAAGGAGAAGATCCTGTTATCCTTGAAACACATTTTTGTTCAGCCAGAGGCAAACAGCCCAGCAGGAACGGGCACCTCTGAATGTCCCCTTAAGAAAAGCACCCTATTTCAACCAGGTGACCATGAATGATCTCTGTCTCCTGAGGATAACACAGAGAGAGAAAGAACAGATGTTGTTTGAATGCCAGCAAACATACACTGCAATGCTTTGTTCTACAATGATTCCCGAGTACGTGCTACTGGCCTGGAGTGGTAAAGTGTCTTACCATGGTGGGCGGAATAAGGCTGCCCTCCCCAGAAACCTTTTGCAAAGGCTTTGGGAGTACATCCAGGAGAGCCGCGAATGCCAAGGCAAATTAATCATTAAACATGCTGGCTTTTAAATCTTGTATAGTTTTTTAAAAGGTACACTCACCAGAGGTCCCTTCTCCACCTGGCAGGTCCGGGAGGCAGCCTTGGGTGAGTTTGGGGGGTACTGGCTCCAGGTCCAGGGTGAGAAACCATTCCTGGCTGTCGGGGAAAACTGGTTTCTCTGCTTGCTTGCTGCGAGCTATCTACAACCTCATCATCATCATCTTCCTCGTCCCCAAAACCTGCTTCCGTGTTGCCTCCACCTCCATTGAAGGAGTCAAACACAGCTGGGGTAGTGGTGGCTGAACCCCCTAAAATGACATGCAGCTTATCATAGAAGCGGCATGTTTGGGGCTCTGACACGGAGCAGCCGTTTGCTTTTCTGGTAGGCTTGCCTCAGCTCCTTAAGTTTCACACGGCACTGCTTCGGGTCCCTATTACGGCCTCTGTCCTTCATGCCCTGGGAGATTTTGACAAATGTTTTGGCATTTCGAAAACTGGAATGGAGTTTTGATAGCACGGATTCCTCTCCCCATACAGCGATCAGATCCCGTACCTCCTGTTCAGTCCATGCTGGAGCTCTTTTGTGATTCTGGGACTCCATCATGGTGAGCTCTGCATGGTCACCTCTGCTGATGAGCTCTGCACTCACCTGCAGCTTGCTATGCTTGCCAAACAGGAAATTGACATTCAAAGTTCACGGGCCTTTCCTGTCTACCTGGCCAGTCCATTTGAGTTGAGAGTGCTGTCCAGAGTGGTCACAATGGAGCACTCTGGGATAGCTCACGGAGGCCAATACCATCTAATTGTGTCCACAGTACCCCAAATTCAACCCAGCAAGGTTGATTTCAGTGCTAATCCCCTTGTCCCCAGGAGTCCTGCCCCTACACCAGGACCTCATTACACAGGACGGTGGGCGGCTTCTCCACCCCGACCTGCAGTCACTAGACCTGACAGCATGGAGGCTGTGTGGCTAAACGCCCTGGAGAGCCAGTGCTCCCTTCCTGTGCAGCAGATTCTGCTTGGCAGTAGAAAGTCCTCTATCAGGGTGTCCTATATGGCGAAGTGGAAAAGATTCTCGTGTTGTTGTGAATTCTGACAGGTGCGGCTGGGCCAGGCCCCAGTGCAGGCCATTCTGGAGTACCTCCTGCACCTCAAGCAGCAAGGGCTAGCCTCGTCTCACTCAGAGCGCACCTGGGGGCCATCTCCGCCTTCCATCTGGGGTTCTCGGGGGGGCTTGGAGTTTTCCCACCCAATGGTGGGATGGTTCCTTAAGTGGTTGGAGAGGGTGTTCCCGTACTCCTGCCCCCCAGTTCCTCCATGGAACCTTGACCTGGTCCTCTCTAAACTCATGGGATCCCCTTTAGAGCTCCTCGCTACCTGTTCTGTCCTCCACCTTTCCTGTAAGGTGTCATTTCTAGTTGCCATTACCTCTGCCAGAAGGGTGTCCGAACAGAGGGCCCTCATCTCTGAGCCACCGTACACAGTATTTCACAAGGATAAGGTGCGGCTCTGGCCGCACCCCAAGTTCCTCCCTAATATGGTCTCCCAATTCCAACTGGGCCAGGACATTTGTCTGCCGGTGTTCTTCCCGAAACCCTATACGGACCCGCGTCACTGCAGCCTACGGTCCCTGGATGTCCATCAAGCGCTGGTGTTCTATTTGGAGCGCACCAAGCCTTTTCGCAAATCCGCGCAGCTGTTTGTGGCTGTAGCCGAGAGGTAAAAGGCCTCAGACTGTCAGTGCAGCAGATTTAGTCTTGGATTACAAGCTGCATCCGGGCGTGCTATGAGCTCACAGCTGTTCCGGCCCTGGCAGTCACAGCCCACTCGACCAGGACGCAGGCGACTTCCATGGCATTCCTGTCACAGGTCCCCCCAACCAGGAGATCTGCAGAGCAGCCACCTGGTCCTCGGTGCGTACCTTCATGACCCACTATGCGGTTAACCAGCAGGCCAGAGAGGACGCGGCAGTTGGCAGAGCGGTCCTCCGAGCAGTTGTTCCGTGACTCCTATCCTCCTCCAGAGGTAAGCTTGTAATTCACCTAATGTGGAATGGACGTGACCAAGCACTCGAAGAAAAAACGGTTACTTACTTTCTTGTAACTGTTGTTCTTTGAGATGTATTATTCACATCCATTCCACCACCCATCCTCCTACCCTCTGTTGGAGTCTCCGGCAAGAAGGAACTGGAAGGGGTCGGGCCGTCAGGGGTATATATGCACAGTGCAGTGGCGCCACTTGGGGGACCCGCCAGCCCGAAGCGAGCCGCTAAGGGGAAAAGTTTCTGATGCTCGTGCACACCTAATGTGGAATGGACGTGAACAACACATCTCGAAGAACAACAGTTATGAGAAAAGAAAAGGAGTACTTGTGGCACCTTAGAGACTAACAAATTTATTTGAGCATCTACTCCCAGTCTCTATTGTATCCAGTTTGCAAATTAATTCCAATTCAGCAGTCTCTCCCTGGAGTCTGTTTTTGAAGGTTTTTTTTTTTGTTGAAGAGACTGGGAGTGGATGGGTCATTACACAAAGTAAAACTATTTCCCCATGTTATTACCCCCCCCCCACTGTTGTTCAGACGTTATTGTCAACTGCTGGAAATGGCCTACCTTGATTATCACTACTAAAGGTTTTCTTCCTCCTCCCCCGCCTTGCTGGTAATAACTCATCTTAAGTGATCACTCTCCTTACAGTGTGTATGATAACACCCATTGTTTCATGTTCTCTGTGTACATAAATCTCCCCACTGTATTTTCCACTGAATGCATCTGATGAAGTGAGCTGTAACTCATGAAATCTTATGCTCAAATAAATTTGTTAGTCTCTAAGGTGCCACAAGTACTCCTTTTCTTATTGGATTAAGTGAAATTTTGCCACGACTGCAGTGGCAGTACGATCTGTACTTGAAACTAGAGATGTACACGTGCCAATGGAAGCACGCTTGCAAGCTGTGGTTGATTATGATTTTAAATGTTGGGGAGAGGCAAAAAGATCATGGGAAATGTTATAGAAATAAAATTGCATGAATGACGTTCTGCAAAGAAGATGAACAAGATGTGGATACAAGCTCACAGCACCAACTCCTGAGAGGTGCTGAGCCCCTGCAGCTCTCATTAAAGTGAAAGTGGGAATCGTTCAGTGCTTCTCTGGGTTTGGGCCACTTTGAGCAAATATTTTACTTGTAATGCATTGAGTCTCTGATTTGCTGCAGGGAGTTCAAAACCATTTGGGGATCTTGGTGACAACCAGTTGGATGTCATTCAGTTTCCAAATGTCAGTCATATTGGCATGGTGCATGAAGGGAAGCAATACAGAAGCCACATTAAATCTGAATTCCCTCCATTACTGACTCCAGGTAATGTTTATTGATTCCAGAGGAGAAGGCAACAATGCTCACCTCGCTGGTAAGAGTATGAGATGGGCTCATACATGGAAAAAAATGGAACTGACAACCTGCTGTCACAGAATGTTATGGCAGTCAGTGTGGAGAAGTATGATTTGGAAAAGAGGTACAGTCAGGACTTGGTCATTTTGAAATAAATGATCAAACTTTTGATTTTTGTTTTTATTTTACAAATATTTGGGTTTTTAATTTTGGTTTGGGGTCTTTTTTGGGCTGACTGGTTTTAGATTCTTATGTGAACACAGCATAGTTCCTAAAAACTTTCATTATATTCGAACTCTTATTTTTTTTCAGTTTTCTTCAACGTAGCATGAGAATTGGATCATTCTATGGAAACATGCGGGGTGGGATTCACACGGGGGACTTGGATGTTCAACTGCTGCTTTAGGTGCCTATGTCCAACACTTAGGTGCCATTCACAGAACCCTACACAGGTTCCTAAGTCTCTGTCATTAAAATCCCCCAAATGCTAAATTTTGGCAGCAGGGCAGGTGCACAGTTGCCTAAATAAGGATAGAGTTAGACTGATTCTTTAGCCCCAGTAGTTAGGGTGCTTAGGTCGGAGCTGGGTTCTAGTTGCTCTGCTCCAAGGATTGATTGATTTATTTTTATAAGTAGTGCAAATTTAATTATTTATACACAGGGGAATGGCTTCAGCAGGAGCGACGACCCTGCCCCAGAATACTCCATAGATCAGTGGCTAGGCCACGGTTTTAGGAGGTAGGAGATCCACGTCCAAATCCTTGCTGTGCATTGGGCAGAGGAGGGGTTTGAACCAAGGTCTCTCACATCCTGGGTGAGTGCTCTGACCACTAGGTTATAAGGACGTCACCATCTCCACCTCAGGTTTTCTTGAAAAAGAACTGATCTGGCCTAAGCCTACCTCCAGGAGAGGGTTCCTGGCTGAAAATCCCAAGTAGAAACTGGTGCCTCCCTCAGGCCCAGACTTAGGTGCTTAACTACCATTGAGGGGTGGGAGTTTGGCCCCACCAGACTCCTCAGAATTTTTATTGGCTAATTTAGGTAGCTCCTGCTCAGTGTGCTGGCTTCTGAGAATCCTGTTCTCAGGTGCCTAACTCTCCCCAGGCATTACATAGACAGCTTGGGCCCCTAATTCAGTGAATTCTGGTAGGCAGCAGGGTGCCTAAAAGTTATAGGCTGCAATGCTGAGCATAGCAGTGTCTAAGCCTTGTGAATCCCACCCTCAGTCAAAAAATGAACATGTCTTTTTATCATGGGTCCAGTTCTAAAAACTTCCTTTGACTTCAAGTCTGTGTGAATCTGGTGTGTGCGATAATTGCGGGATTAAGCCCTTACCCAGGAATCAGCCCTGCTAAAAACACACTAATGAATAGAATACTTTTAGACCCAAAGGGGATATTTTCTGAACTCCATTTAGGATAGAAGGGAACCCGCCCCATTTGTTCCCATTACATAATTGTTCATAATTGGTGCACATGCTGTGCCAAACAATATTTTTGATGTGCTTCTTTGGAAATTTCCCTGAGGAGTTTTGGACAGAAACTGAAATACATTTCCCCCTGTGGTTTGCAAAGAATAACTAACTAAAGCAGAGCTAGCCTTACCTTTTATGGATAGGCCCATGAAGCAAATGTTCCTGCTTTCCACCCACCCTGTTACTGACTTCTTGCCCTAGTGGTCACACCATGCTATTTAGGGCTGGCCTGACAACTTGGGTTTGTTGGTGGTGATTTTTCAGGACACCCCAAATTTAATTGATTCTTTTTATTGAGAAAGTATTTAGGGGGAATGTCTGGATTCTCCCCTCATCATGCTCACTGCTTCTGCTGCAGTAGTAAAGGAGCCCAGCTAATTGTGCTGATACACAGGCATAGTTGCCATCATTTAAAAATGATTTGGAAGGGACAATAGTCCAAATAAACTGCACGCCTGAGGGAGTCCTCAATTCATAGAGTCCAAAGCCAGAAAGGACCGTTGTGATCATCAAGTCTGACCTCCTGTAGATCCCAGGCCATAGAACTTCCCCAAAATAATTCCTTTTGAACTAGAGCATGTTTTTTTTAAATCAAGACAGGATTTTTTTTTAATTGCCAGTGTTGGAGAATCCATTACAATCCTCAGTAAACAGTTCTGATAGCTAATTATCCTCACTGTTAAAATGTATGCCTTATTTCTGGTTTGAATTTGTCTATCTTCAACTTGCCATTGGATCTTCTTAAACTTTCTCTGCTAGACTGGAGGGCATTATCAAATATATGTTCTCTGTGTAGGTACTTACAGACTGCACTCAAGTCACCATTTAACCTTGTCTTTCTTAAGCTAAATAGCTTGAGCTCTGACTAAATTGCCTGATCACTAGTGTTATGTTTATATTCTCTCACTGAGATCTTTGTATCTGGATCAGCCCAGAGGGCGTTATTCCCAGTGACAGTACGTGTGAACAGTGCTATTACTGTTTTTTACAATAGAACTGGATAAATTATTGTGCCAGGACTCTGAGCCTGAAGTCACAAGTTAGATCGTCAGTGGAACCGACGAAGTTGCATCCGATGAAGTGAGCTGTAGCTCACGAAAGCTTATGCTCAAATAAATTTGTTAGTCTCTAAGGTGCCACAAGTTCTCCTTTTCTTTTTAGTGGAACTTAGCAATCCACTCAAATACTTAGGTTCATGAGAGTGGATACTCTCTAGTCTGAGAATAGGATGGCTTGCACAGATCAGTTTCAGATTGTTGGAGCTTTGCCTAATGTGTGAGTGCTAGATTATCAAATAGCCTTTTAGATGTAGAATAGGAACTACATCTGGCTGCACTTATGATCACACAACAGAACTGACACAGAAGAAATGGTTGCATGGGTACATCAGAGGTAAGAATTTGGCCCTAAACGTGTTTTCTTGATAATTGTATTTGAAATGTAGGGGTCCTTATGATTAGAAGTCAGGATGGCATAATCACTGGGGAAGAAGTGGTCTTTCGATGCGGCAGCTCTTTCGAAGAGTTTTATTCTTTGGTTGGTGCTGAGTATCTGACCTTGGCTGTGGCTCTGGAAAGGTCTGAAAGCCTTTAATTCATTCTCCGTCTTCAAAACCTGGATGCTAAACTGGAAGTGACAGCCTCCCACAGGCATAGGGGTAGCAGAGAGAAGAAGGCAGGCTAGTATTGGTCAGATCATTTTGATTTGCAGGAAATGCACAGGGTAGGAGTAAACCTTTTTGATTTTAAAATCCAAGTTGAGTTTTTAGTCAGCCTTTGAGTGGGTGCACAAGGTGAGGAAAGGCACAAAGGGCTCCCCATCATCTTGTACCATTGTGCACCTGACTGTAATGTCCCGGTGGGTGGTAGGTGCCTAAAAGAGGGTGAGATGAATATATGACCATGGCTGTGCCCCCAACCCACTGAGTGCACTAGAATTCCTCTTCCTAAGAACTCCAGGTACTGTACAGACCGGAGCAACGGAAGGGTGAGGAGGAAGGTACAGAAGGCAGGCTATAGCCCTAAGTGGAGACCTGTATCCTCAAGTGGGTGTTGAAATGTACTTTAGCTTTTAGGCTCCATATTAGCATGATTAACCACAGAGAATATCACATCAAGAGTCTGGGCGGAGAGGCTGCTGACACAAAGAAAGATTTATAGCTAATTTATCAAAAGATCAAAGATAACGTTTATACTACACATCACCCTTTCTATTTAGAGTTACAGGCAATATTCTTAAGTGCCCCTATAAATGAGAGGCTAGGATGGAAGACAGATTATTATTTTGGTAAAGTGTGTGCTCTGTTATGGGTCCACTTAAAAAAAAAATTGTCCCTCAGCCAGCGATCAGTGATTAACAAAGCAGACATGACTGCTAGCTGTTGGCTATAATTAATAAAAACACTTTTGAGATATTTTTAGTACGTGGCAATTGCAGAAAAAATACCTTGTTTTCTGCATAATTCAGCCACAGTAAGCTTTTTGAAAAGGAGTACTTGTGGTACCTTAGAGACTAACACATTTATTTGAGCATAAGCTTTCGTGAGCTACACCTCACTTCATCGGATGCATTCAGTGGAAAAAAACAGTGGGGAGATTTATATACACAGAGAACATGAAACAATGAGTGTTACCATACAGACTGTAAGGAGAGTGATCACTTAAGATGAGCTATTACCAGCAGGAGAGCAGGGGAGGGGGAGGGGGAAACCCTTTAGTAGTGATAATCAAGGTGGGCCATTTCCAGCAGTTGACAAGAACAGTCTGAGGAATGGGGGCAGGGGGCAGGATTAACATGGGGAAATAGTTTTACTTTGTGTAATGACCCATCCACTCCCGGTCTCTAGTCAAGCCTAAGTTAATTGTATCCAGTTTGCAAATTAATTCTAATTCAGCAGTCTCTCGTTGGAGTCTGTTTTTGAAGTTTTTTTGTTTAAGAATAGCCACTCTTAGGTCTGTAATCGAGTGACCAAAGAGATTGAAGTGTTCTCCGACTGGTTTTTGAATGTTATAATTCTTGACATCTGATATGTGTCCATTTATTCTTTTACGTAGAGACTGTCCAGTTTGACCAATGTACATGGCAGAGGGGCATTGCTGTCACATGATGGCATATATCACATTGGTAGATGCGCAGGTGAACGAGCCTCTGATAGTGGTGGCTGATGTGATTAGGCCCTATGATGGTGTCCCCTGAATAGATACGTGGACACAGTTGGCAACGGGCTTTGTTGCAAGGATAGGTTCCTGGGTTAGTGGTTCTGTTGTGTGGTGTGTGGTTGCTGGTGAGTATTTGCTTCAGGTTGGGGGGCTGTTTGTAAGCAAGGACTGGCCTGTCTCCCAAGATCTGTGAGAGTGATGGGTTGTCCTTCAGGATAGGTTGTAGATCTTTGATGATGCATTGGAGAGGTTTTAGTTGGGGGCTGAAGCTGATGGCTAGCGGCGTTCTGTTGTTTTCTTTGTTGGGCTTGTCCTGTAGTAGGTGACTTCTGGGTACTCTTCTGACTCTGTCAATCTGTTTCTTCACTTCAGCAGGTGGGTATTGTAGTTGTAAGAATGCTTGATAGAGATCTTGTAGGTGTTTGTCTCTGTCTGAGGGGTTGGAGCAAATGTGGTTGTATCGAAGAGCTTGGCTGTAAACATTCAAAAACCAGTCGGAGAACACTTCAGTGTCTCTGGTCACTCGATTACAGACCTGAGAGTGGCTATTCTTCAATAAAAAAAAACCTTCAAAAACAGACTCCAACGAGAGACTGCTGAATTGGAATTAATTTGCAAACTGGATACAATTAACTTAGGCTTGACTAGAGACTGGGAGTGGATGGGTCATTACACAAAGTAAAACTATTTCCCCATGTTAACCCACCCCACCCCCGTTCCTCAGACTGTTCTTGTCAATTGCTGGAAATGGCCCACCTTGATTATCACTACAAAAGGTTTTCTTCCCCCCCCTCCCCCCCGCTCTCCTGCTGGTAATAGCTCATCTTAAGTGATCACTTTCCTTACAGTCTGTATGGTAACACTCATTGTTTCATGTTCTCTGTGTATATAATCTCCCCATTGTTTTTTTTTTTTCCACTGGATGCATCCGATGAACTGAGCTATAGCTCACGAAAGCTTATGCTTAAATAAATGTGTTAGTCTCTAAGGTACCACAAGTACTCCTTTTCTTTTTGCGAATACAGACTAACACGGCTGCTCCTCTGAAACCTGTCATTAAGCTTTTTGCCAATCTTTGAATCCTGTTCAGTGTGTCTCTCCAAGCACTCTCAAAGGAGCTGGTGAACAAAATACTACCAAGCTACCTGAAAGTATTGCGTTGCTCCAAAGCCCCAATCCAAGGGCTGGTGAAATCCATTGGAAATACTCCCATTGACTTCAGTCGGCTTTGACTGACTCAGACCCCAAATGAGACTCAGCAGTGCTGTTGAAATCACAAGGCAATTTTCTGAACTATATTACTCTCATTGGAGCTTTGTGTTTTGGGAGTGGGACAGGTGGGGGAATATGTGGCTTTTATTTTCCAAACAGGTTGCCAATTTCTTTTGCTCACTATCTTTTTTCCTCCTTCCTATAGTTGAACAATGTATTGGTTCTTTGTCCTGTGCTATGCAAGAGATCAGACTAAATAAATGATCTTTCTGGTCACTTCTGGTCTTAAAATGAGCAAAACTGTTTTGGCCTCTGTTCTCATGCATTTGGACCAAGTATCCTAGATGCTGAAGGTAGTTGCACTTAACCAGTTGGGAGCAGAACGTCAAGTTATAGGAAGGAACTGTTTTTGTACTTTCTGTTCCCAGCAAAATGGCAGAAGGGTTTTGAGGTAACAGCAATTTATGTGAAAGAGAAGAGGAACATAGAATTTATTACCCCCAATATAGCCTTTTCCACTTAGGTTTTCAAAGTCTGCTACCTGTGTTAGCATCAGAAAATGTAAAAGATTTTTTCCCCTACCACTCAGGAATCTGGAGGCCTTTTAAACTCTGCAGGAATAAACATGTTATAGAAATACAGTGAGAAAACTAAAATACATATTGTAAATATCCATTTTTTCTGCAAACAGGAATTAATTCAGTTGCTAACCAGAGTGAAATGCACTGTACCACAGAGAAATGATAACGAGCCATGTGATTTATGTAAACCACAGCATGAAGTGCATGTTAATGAGTCTTAAAACTTCAGACAGCCTGATTCTTCCATCTGCTTATGGCTGGTGCTAAGGTCTTTGCTCAGAAACTCTTGCAAAATATGGAGTAGAAATCAGAAAGTACTTTTTAGCCTTGCAATGTATTATTATTAAAAGGCAGCTGCACTTCAGTGTTAGATGAAGTGGTTCCTGGCTTACATAGGGGCGCATACAGCATGAACATGCAGGAGGCTGGATGCAGGAGAAGCCTTGTGCCTTGCCTATGGCTAGCATGGAACTCTACCATGCTCAATGAGCTGATAATGAGAGCAGCAATGAAAGTGCTAGCTCCCCCAGTCTGTGGTTCCAGTCCCCTACCACTCCCTCTGTGTAGATACGCAGTCCCAATCCAATATTCAGACCTTTCCTGTAAGGTCTGTGGAGGGACAGGATTTCCAGCCAGCTTTCCAGCATGATTTAGGAGTGTCCTTCCTGAACCTAAGGAGAGAGAGAAAGGGAAGAGAGCTGGGAGACTCCACTCCCAAACCCAAAGATAGTGGCAAAAACTACCACCTCCCCAAGAACAACTTGAGGAACAGGAAGTGTGGGAGGGAGTTCAGGCATGAGCCGAGGGTCTAGGGAGCAAAGAATGGCCATGGTAGCTCCTGCAGCTAGCAAAAACAACTCGGGATTTGCTAACTTCCATCTTTCATAATATTCAAAAATTGTTAAGACTGTGAGAGCAGCCCTTTAAAATGGAAAACGAGAAGGTAGCACATTTGATCTACTGACTCAAAATAGCCATTTCATCACTGGATACGTCTGTGTAGTTCCTGTTGTAATTCTAAATGGACTTCCTCTTCCTTAAACTACTATGTGCGGGGAACACGGAATGTACAAATAGCCCTCTACCTTATCTGTCTAGTCCTTTGATTGCCACGGTGTGCAGCATAGTGACACCATGATGTTCCTAAGTGATCTGTTGTTAAGAGTTATTAAGTTTAGTAGAATTCAATCTGTATTTTTTATAATTTCAATTGATATCAGTTTGTTCGTTTTTTTTATTTTTATCAATTTAAATTTTCACAGCTGTGGAAAAATTATGAGTTTAAGCATTTTTTTTTATTGATTTTAAATTTTCACAGTTGCACGAAATCTGGGGATCAGACAATGGGAGGAGTCAGACAATAATTTAATGACAATCAACAGTGAGATTCAAAAAGTTAAAGCTTTATAACTGGGAAAACAGAAATTGTCAACAAAAGTGAATATCCTTAAATCCAACTCTAGTAAGTTCTAAAGTAGCATTTTTATTACTTTGCCGATCGGTAAATTCTAATCATTATCATTGGAAATATTTTTTGTACATTTGTGTGTGTATGGTGAAATTGATGTTTATCAACATTTACCAGTAAAAATCATGTCCTTCTAAGCCTAAGTATTATACTTTCTTAAACTCCTGCATGTTTGGCTTGTCTCTGTTAAAAGCATTTCTTCCAATGAGAAAAACAGACCATTTCTCAGTACTGCTGCATATAAATCTGTGTGTGTGTGTGTGTGTGTGTGTGTGTGTGTATTACTAGAATGATAACCTGCCCACCAAAACCAATCAAAGCAAATATAATATGTAACCCCCCACAATGCTAGTTACCCTTGCTTACAGAGAATATACCTGTTTTATTGTGAAGCAAGAACCTGAGTGGGTGAGAGAGAGAGAGAAGAAAAAAAAAGTGAGAGATTGGATTGAGTTCTAAAAAAGAAATACCTTCCCTCCTCCCAGAGGTGGCGTGTAATCCTAATTGTTTCTCTTATCTTCCTGAAGTAATAGTAGTGAAAAGAAAGTCAGTTAAAATGTATATACAATTCCAAAACATAATAGAATAATTACCTGGATGATTTTATTTTCTATGGCCATAATATTTTCACACTTGGATGCCTAAAGTTACTCCTTTCTTTATATTTAGGCTCCTAAATACAAGTTTTTCAGTTGGGCTAAACACTTTCAGCTCCTATTCCTGCCCCCTGACTGCCCCCCTTAAAGTCCCCTGCTCCTTGTCCCCTGACCGCCCCCTCCTGGGACTACCTTCCCCTGACTGCCACCTCCTGGGACCCCACCCCCTATCCAATCCCCCACACTCCTAGTCCCCTGACTGCCCCCTCCTGGGATCCCCCCCCATCCAACCTCCCCTGCTCCCTGTCTCCTGACCGCCTGCTGCCCCCATACTGTGCAGCTCAAAGTGGTAGTACAGGCTTATTGGAAAGCCTGGGAGGTGGGCAGGTGCAAGACGTGCTGCCCGCATGGCGAGCTGAGGCTGCGGGGGAGGGGTTGGAAGCTAGCCTCCCCGGTCAGGAGCTCAGGGGCCCAGCAGGACGGTCCCGTGGGCTGGACTTCAACAGAATTTGTAAGTGCGTAGTGCTTCCAAAAATGGGTCCAGTTGTATTTCAGTGCCTAAATAGAGATGTAGGAGAAATCCAGGTTTGAAGATTTTAGCCTTAATGTATCTGGTGGCTTTAAAGAAAGGCACCCTTTTTGCTGTATGCATTCTTGCCAATCACTTTCTACTTTTCTGATCTTGACTTAACGTCTTAGGTTAAATTCTGCCTTCAGATATGTGTATGCAACTCCCATTGAAGCCAGTGGGGATTGCATCCATGTACTCGAGGACATAATATGGTCTCTTAGGTTTAATTGTTTGGTCTAACAAAAATACATCTCACAATTCTAAATTTCCTTCCCTGTGCCCGCTTCTCCCCCATTTTGCTGTCCTTGTTCCCTGAAAAATAGCTCATCGTAAAGCAATTAGGAGTGTACAACCAATCAATCGTTTAACTGGCTGGAAATTCTGAAAGCAGCTCATTTAGATTAGAGGATGCCTCACTCAATGCCGAACATTTTGAAATTCTTCACCTAAGTCAGGGCTTCTGTCATGCTGTTGTATTGGAATTAGACTGGTTAGTAAGATCTGAAAGCTTATGTGTAGGGCCCTACCAAATTCATGGCCATGAAAAATGTGTCACAGACCATGAAATCTGGTCTCCCCCTGTGAAATCTGGTCTTTTGTGTGATTTTACCCTATATTGTACAGATGTCATGGGGGAGACCAGTGTTTCTCAAATTGGGGGTCCTGACCCAAAAAGGAGTTGCAGGGGGGCCACAAGGTTATTTTAGGGGGGGGGTCATGGTATTGCTACCATTACTTCTGCACTGCCTTCAGAGCTGGTTGACTGGAGAATGGTGGCTGCTGACTGAGGACCCAACTCTCCAGACAGCAGTGCAGAAGTAAGGGTGGCAATACGAGACCATGCCATCATTATTTCTGTGCTGCTGCTGGTGGCAGCTCTGCCTTCAGAGTGGGGCTCCCAGCCAGCAGCCGCTGCTCTCTAGCTGCCCAGCTCTGAAGGCAGCACTGCCACAGCAGAAGTAAGGGTAGCAGTACCACAACCCTCCCTACAATATCCTTTTATCATTTTTCCTCTGCTTTGCATCTGTTCTTATTGGACAAAACAAAATGGAGGACTTTTCAGCCCTCTATGGGAGCCCTTTGCTCAAAGACAAACAGACCTTCAATAATTAGAATGAAATGCTGGCATTTGGTTCACTTTCACAAAATATAGCTGGAGTGTATAATAAGGCAGACTTTCCTTAATATGTATAGCTAGTTCAAGCTAGATCTGCTTACAGGGCTTTTAAAATCATTTTAGTTAGGATGAATGGCTAGAACACTTCTTGGAATAAAACTCTGAAATGATGCACCATACCAGTAGAATGTATAATTATATATATGGGTTGGCTTTTCCTAATGCTCATACTTGCTCGCTTGCTCTTCTTTTGTATTTAATCTAGTTCCTCATTAATTATCATTAATAGCAGTAGTGAATTTCAACATGTAGAGTTTATTACAAATTATCCTGTTGTATATGTATGCACAGGTGATAGTGATGGGGTTGAGGGTGGAGGAAGTACTGTTACTCAGGAGGGGAGAATGGGTGGGAAGGCTATATTTGTACAGCACCATTGCTTCTCATCTGCAACAAAAGGTCTAGGGCTTTTCCAGGTCTTGCTAGTTGTCCATGAAGGAAGAATGGGTTGTTTGAAAGACCTATGCTATTTTTAAAGGAGAAAGACAAACATTTTATTTTATATTTTGATCCATAAAACATACCAATGAGCTTACGTTTGATGATCCTTTTTACAAATATGATGGCTAAATTGACACAGTGGAATCCTAAGGGCCACATGCAAAAATACATGCTCACTTGCATGCATGATTACAACTGCACGTACACATAGGTTTGTATGTGTTTTTTAAATACCAATTTGCATTTTGGATATACAATTACAGTGGTTGCATACACAATCTCAGTATGTGCATGCACAAATGCATACACACTTTTGCATGTGAAAGTGAGGCATTTTCCATTGAAAATTTGGCTCAAAATGTCCTTCCAAAAATTAGCAACAAATATTCAGTACAAATAATTTGAATATTAGATTTTGAAAAATTGAAGGACTTACCTTTTAAAACTCAGTGTAAAACATTAATATAATAATCTGATGCTTTTGAAATAATTTAGTATCTATCTATCATACATGTGTGGAACCAATTATATATTTTATGAACAAAATATGCTTTGCAAGTACTGTGTTTTCATACTACAGACATCCACAATAATCCTAAAAGTTGAAGTTGTGAATCAATTGTATGTTTGTGTAGTTTGCATTTATTACTCAAAGGCAGCTAATAATGCTTATTTTCTAACAGGACTGAGGTCAGTTTATATCTCCCTCTTGGTAATAGATTAATTTGCTGAATGTAATGCCATAGAGAGGTTATCAATGGTACAGACCTCTTACTGGCTTTTTCTCTTATTTAATGTTTCATTATGATCTGTGTGAGAAATTGTCTCCTATTTCAGAGAATACACATCTCTTTTATCTTGAGTACATCCTGGAGCATGAGATTTTGATTACCTTTATCTTAATATATGCAGCTACAGTTCTGGAGCCTTAAAATTCCTTCTGTCATGCAGAGGCTTTCCTGGTCCAAACTGTGAAATCTATCAAATCATTTTGATACCTTTTAAAAACAGATACTCCATCCTGCAGGACAGGTGAAATTTTACTGTTCTAAGACTGTGTAAATGTTGTTAGTCCTAAAGTTATCGCCCCTGCTGATTTGACAGTCTCATGTGGCAATGATTACTACAGGTTGACTTTTGCTCTGTGTGCAGTAACATTTCCTTTCCTTTGTTGTAAATGCACTAGCCAGGAATATCGTGACTGAGTGGGCAAATTAAAATGCGGAAGTGTTCACATTTTAAAAAGATTTAATAATGCACCATTTATTTAAAGGTCTAATCCAAACACATTAAATTCACTATATACTTGGAATACACTCGTCATTTAAACCATTTTGGAATAGACCCTCAGATGATGTAAATAAGTATAGATCTCTTGAAGTCTATGGAACTACACCGATTTATAACCTCTGAGGATCTGGGCTTCCATGTGCAGGTAACTTTAATTGTGTAGCTGGAAAAACAGTCTCTCCTTTTCTTTTCTCTGCACCTCTGCGACATAACATCTTAATCCTGCAGTCCATACTTCTTTCTTCAAAGCTTTCATTGCAGTCTGTTAAAGTTTTCCTTCAATTACCTCTTCAAAACTTAATTCTTATTCACAGACACAAAAGGCCAGAAGGGACCACTACGATCATGTAGTCTGATCTCCTGTCTATGCAAACTGTAGAATTTTCCCCAGAAACCAGATTAAAGCATATTCTTTAGAAAGGTATCTAAAGACTCCAAGTGAGGGTGAATCAATCACCTCCCCTGGCAAGCTGCTTCTATGTTAAATTCAACCTTGGAATAAGACAATTTCCTAGCCATGAGTGTAATTAATCTAATCTCAACTTCCAGCCATTGGATCTTGTTATGCCTGTGCCTGCAAGATGGAAAAGCCTCAGACATCTTTTCCATGTGTAAGTATCAGGGCCGTTCCTAGCCATTTGGGTGCCCTACGCAGCCCCAGGCCTCCCCTTCCCCTCCCACCAGGGTCTGGGAGGCAGGAGCTGTGTGTGGGGGGGAGCACTTTTGGGAGCCCCACAGGCCCAGAGTGGCCCAGGGGATTAGCAGGGGGCTGGGAACAACCTGCTCCACTTCCCTTGCCCTGGCCCCAGCCGTGTCTCTCGGGGGACGGGGCTTGGAGGGAGGGATTCCCCCACACTCGCTGGCAGTCCTTTCCCCAACCCAAACGACATGGCCGAGGCTGGGACAAGGGAAGAGGAGTGGGCTGGGACCATGTCGCTCCGCTTCCTGCCGCCGGTGAGTGTTGGGAGCATCCTTTCCCCAACCTCCCCGCACTCACCAGTGGCAGGAAGCGGAGTGCTGTGGCTGGGAGCTGATGGACTGGAGTGGGCTTGGGCCGGGTTGCTCCACTTCCCGCTGCTGCCGGTGAGTGCGGGGTCATGGGGAGAAGAGGTGGAATGGGGACGGGCTGGGGGTGGAGGAGGGAAGAAGGCTAAGAGGTGGGGGTCCCCCCCCAGGACGGCCCTGCTCCTGGCAGTGGGCGCAGCCCATGCGGGGGCCAGCCGAGGGATAGGGCTGGTTGCTGGGGTTGGTGCTGCCATGTATGCAGCACGCAGCTGCCTAGGGCACTATGAAATTTGGGGCAATTTAGTGCATATGCTGCGTATGCTAGGGACAACCCTGGTAAGTATCTCCACACACCTCTCGACTTGCTCTTAGATAAGCTGAATAGACTGAGCTCTTCAAGCCTCACATAGTAAGGCTTTATTTCCAGCTCCTCCTCTGAATTTTCTCCAGTATTTCCACATACTTCTTGAAGTGGAGACACCACTGGCCATGAGTATTCTGGGAGTGGCCTTACCAGTGCTGCGTACAGAGGCAAGACCGCTTCCGTACTTGATATTCCCTTTTTATTACAACCAAGGATCACGCTGGCCTCTCTTTGCTGCAGCATTGCACGGAGAGCTCATATTCAGGCAGTTATCTATAATGACTCTGTGATGTGTGTACAGGCCCCACACTGGTGAGGAGGAGGTTAATGAGGGCCTGTGGACCCAACTGGCCCTGTCCTGCTACCCTGGTAACAGATGTTGGATGTGGAGAGGGGAGTTATGGAGAAGGCCCTGCTTCATTTGGGGCTGACCAGGATGGAGAATGGAACTCTGCTTCTCCCTTGGTGAGAGAAGCCTGGTTTCAGCCAAGAGTCTGAGACCACTTGCTGCCTAGACCAACCTCCTGGTGGATGGAACAACTAGGCCCATGGAGACCTGATCAAAGGACTGGCTGCATGAAGACAAGCCCTGCACAAAAGGGTGGGGTTCTGCTGAAGTGTCCTTGGATTCACCCTATTTTGAGTTTTAGGATTCATGCAACATGCATTCTTGCATTTTTTGAGTCCTAACAACATGCCATGTGATACATATTTTACAAACTGCACCACTGACTGAGGAATAACAAGCTAAATCTGGGCAAGCACTAGATGTTTAGAAATACCCCATTTGGAAATAAATATACATATATATATAGTTTGTGTGATAGACCCAGGCCAGTTGGGTACAGCAGAGTAGTAGAAGGCAGATATACTGGCCACTGGTTAAGCCGTTTTCTGTTCCCTGACTGACCATAGCAGGGGCTGCTCCAGGCTAAGGTGGACACATGACTCCAATTAGCCTGCAAAGAGTCAGCTGAAGCTGTTGGGTTAATGCGAATGCCTGACTCTAATTAAGGCCTCTCTGATACTATAAAAGGGCTCACGCTGGTCAGGCTGAGGAGAGCCAGGGAGCCAGAGGAGAGGAAGTGCGGCTGAAGGGCTGGGTAATGAAGACACCCTCAAGCCACTGGAAAGGGATCCCTAAGGTAAGGGTGAAGAAGGCATTAAAAGAGAGAAGCGGAAGAGCTGTGGGGAAGCGGCCCAGGAAAATGTAGCAACTCTGGCAGTGAAAGGTCGGCTGCCAACAGCTGTTGTCTTTACTGTCCCTGGGCCGGAACCCGGAATAGAGTGCGGGCCTGGGTTCTCCCAACTCAACACTACAGAAACACCTCCTGGGAGGGAAAGACAGGTCCCTGTCAGGACAGGAGGCTAAACTGTTCGGGAATAAAAGCCCATATGGACAACAGAGACTGGGAGTTCTCTCACCGACCTCCTTCCTGGCTTAAGATGAAAAGGGTTGAGTAGACTGTAACCCTGGCCCTAGAGAGAGAGAGAGAGAGAGAAGGGCTACATGGAGGGTTGCAGTGAGCCTCTGAGGCTACCATAAACTGCCTGGAAGCACGGGACCCACGCGGACAAGGTCAGAGCTCTGCCACACTTGCTACTATGACACTTAGAGTGTTAATTATTTGGTGCAGGGGCTGACATTTCATCATGTCTGTGTATGGTAGCTAGCACAGTGGGGCCTCAAGTCACTGCCTCAGTACAAATACATAAAATTCTGCACTATATATAGTTTTACATTTTGTTTTTCATCTACTTATGTCTTGTTTTCAATTACTTTTAAGCTTTTGCAGACGGGTTTTCTTTACTTTGTCTGTAGAACACCTGTGAGAGTGGGATACTGATTTGATCTTAATTTAATAACAATTAATGATGATTTCCCACAAATGCTTGCAGTCATTGGAAGATAACCATTGTCAATGTTGTTTGATTTTTAATCTTTGTTCTTCAGTAGTGGGCCCATAGTAAATAGCGGTTTGAACCAAAGGCCACTGGAGTCAGTAGAAGTCATCTTTCCATTGACCCAATGGGCTTTGGATCAGGCCTTAGGTTCTTGATACTCTTTACAAACCTCAGGGAGTTATTTTTTGCCTTATGGAATGATTTCATTACTTAGATAGGACATCTTAACAATTTAAAAAATTATTTATACCCTTTTTGTTAGGCTTTTGAATGTTCTTCAAAGTCACCTCTTCAAACTGTCCCTCGTCCAAAGTCTTATTTCTCTGTGACCCATTCTGGATTGGTGTACTCATAGTTGTTGCTACTGCAGTTTCAGTAATGCTGAATTATAGCCTGAGTCTAAAGTTAGAGAAATCATTACCTTTCTCATTTTAGTGTGTGGAACAGTTGGCCCGAAGCCTACAGTTTGATTATTAGAAGGTCAGAAAGTCTGTTCCTGCTTGATTTTAATGTCTTGCCTGGGCTTTCATTAGATAGATGTGTGCACAGTTTGCCAAGGGAGATGGTATCGCCTTCACCAGAAGATATTCAAGGCCAGAAATGACATCCACCTATCAAGAATGGTTTAACAATAATTAAATTAATCACATCATGGAGGGGGATGAGTTAGATGACCCATCAAATCTCCCTGTATTGGTGTGAAAGTTACATCCATTTATAATCACTTCTCTGTTGTGTATATAGCTGATATGTAAGTAAAAGGAATATACAAAAATATTAACAAATCACTTAGGCTGAATAATGATTTTTGAATAAAGAGAAACATAGATTTCTAAATGACCAGCATATGCTGGTCAAATGCTATCTTTCTAGTCAAGGACAAATGCTTTATCCTTTCACTACCTATAATGTTTCTTTGTAACCCAAATGTGAAAGTCCAGAATCCTGTATCCTATTCAACATGTTTTTAGTTGAGAAAAGGTTATACACTAAATATAATATTGGGGATCTGATAAAATTGTGAATGCTAACAAACACACCAGTCAAGTACAGCTGGCTTTAAAAGATAAGCCCATAAAGCTGAGAGTATCCATCCCTACTGTTCAGATTGATTTGAAGAGTAGTCATAATTGTTCCTACAATTCTACATTTGATCAATGTGTCTTTAGGACACAAACACCTAGAATCCAAAAGTCTACTCAATAAAAATTAAATGCATAAAAACTTGATTAACTATGGCTTAACCCAATGTAACATCTCTCCTTATTCTTTTAGGGGTACCTTTTATATAGCTGTTTTGTGTAGTAAATGATCAAGGTGCTTGCTTTACACACTGTTTTGGTGAAATCGGCCTCTGCCACTCAAACATTTGCACAATTTGATCTTGTAAATGGTTTCCACCATGCTTTTGTAACCTTTCAAATAGACTTTTTGGTCCTGTCTATAGTGGAATGTGGTGATGGTGAGGGGTAAGTTGGGATTTTTTGGGGGGGGGAAGGGGTTATATCGGTGTATTTTAACCAATGCAGCTACACCAGTGCAACCCTTGAGTGTACATACACTGCAGTTAGATGGGGCTTGCACTGGTGCAATTTACCCAGGTCACATTGATACTAGTCCTATTTTGCACCAGTGCAAACAGTGCATTACATTGAGCTGTCCCCAATGACACTTAGGTCTTTCCTCCTAATGGTTACAGCTGATTGAGAACACTGCAATATTTATTTTTCAGTATGAGTAGTTCAAATTATTTCTCCAAATATAATTCATTTTTGACAAATGTAAAATAATTCACATCTGCTACCTTGATGCTAATTTGTCTAGTCCAGTTGAATCCTGCTGAGTCTTGATTAACCTAGTTAATTTTGTACCACCTGCACCTGTTGCCACTTCGTTGTTTAATTCCATTTTTTCAGATCATTTATGAATGTTCTAAACATCACCAATTCTAGTATGAAAATGTGAACAGTCCACTGTTAACCCTTTACCATGACCATCCTGCTCTTTGTGTTGTCTTCTCCAGCTTCTAATCCATTACAATCCAATCTCACCCCATAGTGACTTTTTTTCAATCATCTTTGTCAGTCTTTTTTGAAAAGTCTATATGTCACCCAGTTACCCTTTGTGATGGGATATATAAACCCTGCATTGACATGGAAGGGGTGCAGGATCTACTTTGGGCTGGAGTAGCCCAACCCTGTTTCACCTGCATGTCATGTCAGGAATGGAGAAGGCGTTTAAAAGGAGGAAACTCCATTCAGTAGTGGGCAGTCCTGGAAAGAGAGCAGGTTGTTGAAGGGAGCCCTGGGAAAGCAGCTGGGAGAGGCCTGGGAGCTAGCAGAGACTCTGCCCTCACAGAAAGTGAAGACAGATCCCCTGTACTAAAAAGGGGGAAGAGATTGTATCTAATACTTGTGCTGGAGACCCGAAGAACTTTGGAGTGGACTATAGCCCATCCAGGGCCCCTCTAAAGAAAGAGAGTCCAAATATGTTGGCTAGAACTGACTATAGGCTTTCTTCTTCTTCACCCTTTTGTTTAATCTCTCTTGCTAATTTTGGATTATTTATCTGTTTCACTTGGGACTCTGAAATGGGAAGAAATAGTCAGAAGGCCTTGGCTGGCGGGCTGAGAGCCAGTCATTGATAGGTTGACATCAAATGCTTCTGATGGAAGGATTGGACTTGTGTGTCTGCACTTTTCGTGTACCATCCAATGGGGGGACAGATCCCTGACATCCAGCTTTCACAATTTTTTTGACTTGATCAAAGAATTTTAGTAATTAATGATGTATGATTTTCTGTTACAAAACATTTTTTCTTTTCTCATTGTCAATCACTTTCAACAGCTTATGATGGGACACTAGATGGAAAGGACTCTGAGTCACTACAAAAAATTCTTTCCCACGTGTCTGGCTGGTGGGTCTTGCCCATGTGCTCAGGGTCTAACTAAATGCCATATTTGGGGTCAAGAAGGAATTTCCGTCAGAGCAGATTGGCAGAGACCTTGGGGTTTTTTCACCTTCCTCTGCAGCAAGGGGCATGGGGTCACTTGGGGTTTAATTTACCCCGGATAATTTGGTCGATTTTTTTGTAAATTGAAGTCTTTAAATTTGAGGACTTCAGTAACTCAGCCAGAGGCTATGGGTCTATTACAGGAGTGGGTGGGTGAGCTTATGAGGCCTGTGATATGCAGGAGATCAGACTAGGTGATCATGATGGGTTCTTCTGGCCTCAAAGTTTGAGTCTATGAATCACGTTCATCTACATGTTTTATAATTCTGTGGTTAGTTATCTTTTCAACCAGTTTAAAGACTCATTGATCTGTAATTCTCAGGATCATGCATACTACCATTTAAAAAAAAAACAGATATGGGTGTAACATTTGATATTGCACAATCCTCCAGTGGTGGCTGATTTTAATGAAAGATTGCATATTTTTATTCATTCTGAAAATCCTTCCGAATGCTTGGATGAGTTCCATCTAGTCCTCATGACTCATTGCGCTTCAATTTTTTGGAACAATTTAGCTAGGGTCGTGATGGATTCGCCAACACTGACCATTTTAAAATCAAAATTGGATGTTTCGCTAAAAGATATACTCTAGGAATTATTTTGGAGGAACTCTTTGGCCTGTGTTATACATGAGGTCAGACTAGATGATTACAATTGTTCCTTCTGGCTATGGAATCTATGAATCTCTAAATTTATGAATTTGCTCCAGGACCAACTCTTTTGACACCTCAGTTTTTGACAGCACCTCCTCTATTGCCCGAGAAGAGCAGGTCTGAGGGAGGTATGTCTCCAACATTCTCTGCTGTGGGGACTGATGCAATCAAATAATTCAGCTTTTCTGCAATGTCCTTATTCACCTTCCTTGCACCCTATAAATCCTGGGCCTGATATACTTAAATAATTTCTTGCTATTTGTTTTTGTCTTTGGCTATTTGCTCTTCAGATTTTCTCTTAGTCCTAATTACATTTTAACATTGTAGCCTTTTCCTTAAATTAAATGGATAGCACTGTGTTAAACCATAGCACTCTCTTTAGGCCTGAGGCCTCGTATGGCTAAGCCAAAATCTTACAGGCCTTAGCCTGTAGGCCTTGCATTACAGCCTTACCTTGCTTATATACCTAATATTCACCAGGGACACTGATTTTACACAGAACTATCCATTCAATTTAAGGAAAGGCAACAACCTCCATAATTTATGCTCTTTTGTTAGTTTCACTGGGTTGGATTTCCATTTTTTGAAAAATACTGGGTTGGCTGGAATAACCTATTCAGAATCTTGTATTACCCTTATCACTGTAGGAGCTGACAGCTTTCCAGTAGTGTGTTAATTGCGGTTAAACTGTGCAATTTAACTGTAGTGTTTTCCTCTGCTTTCCTAAGTTCTTTACTGTTAGGATGCACGCCTCTTGTGGTTCTGTTATCCTGTGCTTAGCCTCCATGCTGAGTTTTTCAGGCTTTTAATTTCCTCTTTGACTTAAAGGAGATTGTTTCGACTAGCTTCCTCAGTTTTTGTTTTACATCCCCATTTCTAATGTTTAGTGTCTTTTGCACTGATTTTTCTCCAAGGATGTTGTACTTAATTATCCTGCAGTCATTGCTACTCAGTTTCTCAACCATGATCACTTCTTAAACCAACGCTTTTGTGTTACCTAAGACTATGATGATAGTCATGTGAGCTCTAGAAATAGTTGTTCCAAGACCCCATCATTTAAGCAGAAATATGGACCTGTTGAGTAGAAGGAATACACAAACAAGTGTACTCCTCTCTTACACTGAATGACCACTTTGTGGGTGAAGATGAAGATAAAATTGTTTCTCAAAACCTTGTCGCATTTTGATATTTAACTTGTTTGTATGAAGATAGTTCAAGTCATTTGTTATGGCTATTTCATTATATTTAGTTGCTTCTTTGGCCTCCCCGGCAGTGTGCAATGTAACTTTTTCCTGATCAGGAAGCCAGTAATATAACACCTTAGACCAGTGGTTCCCAAACTTGTTCTGCCACTTGTGCAGGGAAAGCCCCTGCCAGGCTGGGCCGGTTTGTTTACCTGCCACATCCGCAGGTTCGGCCGATCGCGGCTCCCAGTGTTCGCGGTTCGCTGCTCCAGGCCAAAGGGAGCTGCTGGAAGCAGCGCAGGCCGAGGGACGAACTGGCCGCCGCTTCCAGCAGCTCCCATTGGCCTGGAGCAACGAACCGTGGCCAGTGGGAGCTGCGATCAGCCGAACTTGCGGATGTGACAGGTAGACAAACCGGCCCGGCAGGGGCTTTCCCTGCATAAGCGACGGAACAAGTTTGGGAACCATTGCCGTAGATATTGGGTATCAGCAGCTGTGAGGAGTAAATCGCCTGCTGATTTCAGGAATGTCCCCATCTTTCCGAGGATAAGTCTAAAAGTTTGAGATGCCTTGACATAATAAGATATTAAAGATGAAGAAGTTGTTGCTGCTGCTGTGTGGTCTGAGATAATCTGAAATACAAACTTTCAGACTGCTAGTTGGTTTATTGCTGTAACCCACGGATATGCTTTTATGGCAACTAAGCATTGCAAGTAGGTGGTGCAGCATTTCAGCTTTAATAGGGTATATTAGTGTATACTACACCTGTTCATAGGCCTCCACATTAAGGGATACACTTTCATACACAGTTGCAGTCGATGCATTGGGGAAAATGTATCTCCACTCGTTGCCCCCACAAAATCCTACAGCTGTTCTTACAAAAAGGTAACTGTGAATTACTATGTATGCACTTGAAGAAGCTGCACAGTCACCTCATTGTCTATCTTCAGATCTCTTCTTAAAACACTTCTCTCCTGATGCCTACAAAAAACTTGACATTGGCTAGGTAGCTGATGGGCTGTGAGCGTGGCTAATCACACTGTCATAGTCATCTCATGGATACCTAGTTCTTCCATGTCGATTTGAATCCTTTTTTGTCTGATACCTAGATTGTGTACTCTTGTTTTTGAGTTTGTGTGGAGCCTAACGCAACAGGGCCCTGATCCCTGAATAGGGCTCCTAGAGGTAAGCACAGTACAAATACTAACAAATGTCTGTTTACCTGTGCATGTGTAGGATTTGTACGCCCAAACGCTGCACATGGAAAAACATGTAGGCCCAGATCTGGAGGCTAGTTGAGGGAATCATGAAATATCTTTTTGCAGAAATAATTTACAAGCCCAAATATTCAGAATTTGTGCCCACATGTATATGGCTGTTGCAAGTGCAGTTGTGATAATCTCATGCACCAATTCTATCTGTGTGGTTTGTAAATGTTTGGGTCATATTGTTGGCCAGGAATGTTACTATATTACTTGTCTTGGACTTTGGCAGGGGACACTGCAAGATTTCAGAGGCCATTTACATAAAGCCAGCCTTTCCAAATTTAGGGCCAGATCATCAGCTGGTGTAAAGCCCCA
Source organism: Dermochelys coriacea (assembly GCF_009764565.3). Lineage (NCBI taxonomy): Eukaryota > Metazoa > Chordata > Testudines > Dermochelyidae > Dermochelys > Dermochelys coriacea. The sequence continues at coordinate 78,154,444 of NC_050069.1, forward strand.
TTGAAACAAATGGAGCCATATCATTTTATACCGGTTGAGGATTTGCCTCTTCGTTTTCCCTTAACTAGCCTCAATGTTCCAAAATATCTTGTGTTGCCAATTCTGCTAAATCAGCTTTAACTTTAATTAAACTATGGATTGCAGTGGGGTACTAACAACAGTAAATCATTACTGGTTACTTGATCTAGTGAGGGGTTGGGAGATTGCTCTGGTAACATTACTGCAATATTCGCTGGCTTTGCACTCCAAAGACGTACAGAATCTCACCAGATAGCCACTAGACTAACCGTGACAACGGTTAAGTTCAGTTGCAATGTCTCATGAAAAATGCATTGTGTAGTCTGATACAGCATCAGGCATAATGACTATAGCTGTGATAACCTGCAACACCTCCTTGGCAAGCACAAGGCAGTTCTTGTAAAATTAAAAAGATCCTGAAATTTGCAAATTAGGGTGAGACTAATTAAGATCTTGGGAGAGAGCTGCATGTTTTAAAATAGATTGTACTGCACAGCTTGTACATGTGCTGGTTTTATTCTGGGATCAGAAGGCCTTTCTCAGTATCACCCTTAAATAAACCAATGGAACTTGTGAAAATAAACATGCTTTTGGCAGCTGAGAGTTTGTAGCCTGAGCCTGCCTGTGGGAATGGTTGAGTTTTAAAGGCAGATGAGCTAGTTACCAGCTCCCTGTAGTTCTGAAATACAGGCACAGAGCGCAATAGGCTTTTGGAAACTTGAGTGCATTCATTGCCACACACCTTGACCTGCTTTAGACCTGACACTGCTTTAGGTGAAATGGATTTTCTTCATTGTTTCTCATTTTGAAATTGCAACTCTTGGCCAATTCAGAGCTCATGAAGCTCATTCAGAAATCTCAGAAAGAAAAGGAGTACTTGTGGCACCTTAGAGACTAACAAATTTATTAGAGCATAAGCTTTCGTGAGCTACAGCTCACTTCATCGGATGGATTTGGTGGAAAATAAAGTGGGGAGATTTATATACACACACAGAGAACATGAAACAATGGGTTTTATCATACACACTGTAAGGAGAGTGATCACTTAAGATGAACCATCACCAGCAGCGGGGGGGGGGGGGGGAAGGAGGAAAACCTTTCATGGTGACAAGCAAGGTAGGCCATTTCCAGCAGTTAACAAGAACATCTGAGGAACAATGGGGGTGGGGTGGGGGGGAGGAATAACATGGGGAAATAGTTTTACTTTGTGTAATGACTCATCCATTCCCAGTCTCTATTCAAGCCTAAGTTAATTGTATCCAGTTTGCAAATTAATTCCAATTCAGCAGTCTCTCGTTGGAGTCTGTTTTTGAAGCTTTTTTGTTGAAGGATAGCCACCCTTAGGTCTGTAATCGAGTGACCGGAGAGATTGAAGTGTTCTCCGACTGGTTTTTGAAAGTTATAATTCTTGACATCTGATTTGTGTCCATTTATTCTTTTACGTAGAAACTGTCCAGTTTGACCAATGTACATGGCAGAGGGGCATTGCTGGCACACGATGGCATATATCACATTGGTAGATGCGCAGGTGAACAAGCCTCTGATAGTGTGGCTGATGTGATTAGGCCCTATGATGGTGTTCCCTGAATAGATACGTGGACAGAGTTGGCAACGGGCTTTGTTGCAAGGATAGGTTCCTGGGTTAGTGGTTCTGTTGTGTGGTGTGTGGTTGCTGGTGAGTATTTGCTTCAGGTTGTGGGGCTGTCTGTAAGCTAGGACTGGCCTGTCTCCCAAGATCTGTGAGAGTGATGGGTCGTCCTTCAGGATAGGTTGTAGATCCTTGATGATGCATTGGAGAGGTTTTAGTTGCGGGCTGAAGGTGATGGCTAGTGGCGTTCTGTTATTTTCTTTGTTGGGCCTGTCTTGTAGTAGGTGACTTCTGGGTACTCTTCTGGCTCTGTCAATCTGTTTCTTCATTTCAGCAGGTGAGTATTGTAGTTGTAAGAATGCATGATAGAGATCTTGTAGGTGTTTGTCTCTGTCTGAGGGGTTGGAGCAAATGCGGTTATATCGTAGAGCTTGGCTGTAGACAATGGGTCGTGTGGTATGATCTGGATGAAAGCTAAGGCATGTAGGTAGGAATAGCGGTCAGTAGGTTTCCGATATAGGGTGGTGTTTATGTCACCATCGCATATTAGCACCGTAGTGTCCAGGAAGTGGATCTCTTGTGTGGACTGGTCCAGGCTGAGGTTGATGGTGGGATGGAAATTGTTGAAATCAGGGTGGAATTCCTCAAGGGCTTCTTTTCCATGGGTCGAGATGATGAAGATGTCATCAACGTAGTGCAAGTAGAGTAGGGGCATTAGGGGACGAGAGCTGAGGAAGTGTTGTTCTAAGTCAGCCATAAAAATGTTGGCATACTGTGGGGCCATGCGGTACCCATCGCAGTGCTGCTGATTTAAAGGTATACATTGTCCCCAAATGTGAAATAGTTATGGGTGAGGACAAAGTCACAAAGTTCAGCCACCAGGTTAGCCGTGACGTTATTGGGGATACTGTTCCTGTCGGCTTGTAGTCCATCTTTGTGTGGAATGTTGGTGTAGAGGGCTTCTACATCCATAGTGGCTAGGATGGTGTTTTTAGGAAGATCACCAATGGATTGTAGTTTCCTCAGGAAGTCGGTGATGTCTCAGATAGCTGGGAAATCTGACACTTATCTGAGTATTCTTTTCTGTATATATCTTTTAAGTATTCAGTACAGTTTATTTCTGAATGATGCTCAGAATGGTTCATAGTAGATTATGGTCTCTCTGTGTGAATTAAAGTTTACAATATATCTGGGATTTTTGGTGTTTGTATTCCAATTCTGGTATTTACTCTCATATTTTTGCTTTATACATATACACTTTTAAAATGGTGTTTTTTCCCCCAATGTTTTTTAAAAGCAGCTCTCAAAACTTCATCAATCAAGTGTGCAACAGCAGTTCATATGAATTCATTCATTTGAGTCAGCTGCTGGTATAAATATTTTTAACTGCTTTTTAAAAAATACATTTAATATTTTTAAAACCTGTTTTTAAAAGCCAGTGACCTGACTAAGCCATCAGTTACCTGTGTACAACTCCCATAGAATTCTTTATTCTGGATACTGGTGATGAGATGAGCCACCTCAGATTAAGTTTTATAGATTTATTAGATTTTAGTTTAACTTCTTTCTTTTTAACTCTATCTCTAAAGGAATGATACACACAGTAAAGTTCACATAAATTGATTTATTTGGGCTAGGAAATAGAAAAATCTATTGTTGATGGTCAGAAGAGAATTTCCTCTGATTTTACATTTTTCCTCAGGTGTTTACAAGGGCAATGGTTGCCTTTCTCTGACATGAGAAACAGATAGGTTTAACATGCTAGAGCTGTCCTCAAAAAGTTCCATATACAATGGAGCCTGCTATGCTGTTTATCTGAAACAATTATCCAAGTACAGAATAGCTGTGTACGGAGTAGACAAGATGAAAAATGAGGAAGGTATAGAGAGAGACTTCAGCAGATGCATTAGTCATGATAATGTCTTATGCCCACACTAGTTTGGAAGTATGTTTCTCACGTATGCTGTTTTAGCTAATACCACTTCTTTCCTCTTTCCTTTCTTTGCAAGATGAGCATTGCTGTATGCATTGGATTTTTTGCTTCCTGGAGCCCATATGCCATCATAGCCATGTGGGCAGCCTTTGGATCCATAGAAGGGATTCCTCCCCTAGCCTTTGTTGTGCCAGCTGTCTTTGCAAAGTCCTCAACACTCTACAACCCAGTTACCTATCTTCTTCTGAAGCCCAATTTCCGAAGCATCCTTGCCAGAGATTTTGGAGTTCTCCAGCAATTATGCATCAGGACTTGTTTTTGCCTCAAGGCCCTACAGAGCTGCAGTTATAGGTCAGTTCTGGAAGTCAGCCTGAATTCATTTAAAGGGAGAAATGAGTCCAACTGTAACTCGGTGCAGACTGTGGAAGGATGTTCTTACTTCCCTTGTGAAAAGTGCAATGATACTTTTGAATGCTTTAAGAACTATCCAAAATGCTGCCAGGAGAGGTTAAGCACTATGGAATGCACTCCTCAAGAAAGTGTGTCTTTGGAGAGTAGTCTCCAAGCAAAACAGAAGCAGGTTGCCAAGAAATCTGTAAAGGTGGTTGTTCAAGGAGAAGAAAGCACTCAAAATAATAACTTTGAAATCACCTTGGAAACAATACCTGCACACAACAGATTTGCAAATCTTTAGAGTTTCATTTAAGAAACAATAATGTAATGACAGGTTTCAGAGTAGCAGCCGTGTTAGTCTGTATTCGCAAAAAGAAAAGGAGTACTTGTGCCACCTTAGAGACTAACACATTTATTAGAGCATAAGCTTTCGTGAGCTAAGCTCACTTCATCGGATGCATTTGGTGGAAAATACAGAGGGGAGATTGATATATACGCACGCACACACACACACACACACACACACACACACACACACAACATGAAACAATGGGTTTATCATACACACTGTAAGGAGAGTGATCACTTAAGATAAGCCATCACCAGCAGCGGGGGGGGGGGAGGAGGAAAACCTTTCATGGTGACAAGCAAGGTAGGCTATTTCCAGCAGTTAACAAGAATATCTGAGGAACAGTGGGGGGTCGGGTGGGGTGGGAGAAATAACATGGGGAAATAGTTTTACTTTGTGTAATGACTCATCCATTCCCAGTCTCTATTCAAGCCTAAGTTAATTGTATCCAGTTTGCAAATTAATTCCAATTCAGCAGTCTCTCATTGGAGTGATATGCCATCATGTGCCAGCAATGCCCCTCTGCCATGTACATTGGTCAAACTGGACAGTCTCTACGTAAAAGAATAAATGGACACAAATCAGACGTCAAGAATTATAACATTCAAAAACCAGTCGGAGAACACTTCAATCTCTCTGGTCACTCGATTACAGACCTAAGAGTGGCTATCCTTCAACAAAAAAGCTTCAAAAACAGACTCCAACGAGAGACTGCTGAATTGGAATTAATTTGCAAACTGGATACAATTAACTTAGGCTTGAATAGAGACTGGGAATGGATGAGTCATTACACAAAGTAAAACTATTTCCCCATGTTATTTCTCCCCCCCACCGCACCCCCCACTGTTCCTCAGATATTCTTGTTAACTGCTGGAAATAGCCTACCTTGCTTGTCACCATGGAAGGTTTTCCTCCTTTCCCCCCCCCCCCCCCCGCTGCTGGTGATGGCTTATCTTAAGTGATCACTCTCCTTACAGTGTGTATGATAAACCCGTTGTTTCATGTTCTGTGTGTGTGTGTGTGTGTGTGTGTGTGTGTATATATATCAATCTCCCCTCTGTATTTTCCACCAAGTGCATCCGATGAAGTGAGCTGTAGCTCACGAAAGCTTATGCTCTAATAAAGTTGTTAGTCTCTAAGGTGCCACAAGTACTCCTTTTCTTTTTTGCGAATAATGTAATGGTACCAGACTTCTGAATGTAACCTTTTCTAAACAGCCCACCCACTGTCCACTTTCTATACAGTTTTCCTGGTTCCCTCACCTGTCCTTTGATAGAATACCTAATGGAGCATGAACTTGTTAAAAAGAATGTTTGACTCTCACAATGCAGACTTCAATAAGTATCTTGTGCTAACTGTATTCAAACAGTACTTACTTAATATTTATATTTCAGTGGTGCTCAGAAGCCTCTATCAGGATTGGGGTTGAATCATGCTAGGTTCTGTATAAACATATACAAAGCTGCAGTCTCTGTCCCAAAGAATTTGAAATCTAAGTAATTAGTCTTGCGTTCCTCAAGAGACACCATCCAAACCATCAGTGAAATAAACTGCATATATTTAGTTATATAAATGATCATGTGGCAGCAGCACATTTTGGTGAAGTTTCTATGGTGGTTCATAGGGAAAGTACTTGAATGCCAGTGTCCTAACCATTTAAACTCTACCGGTGATTCATCATCATCATGTTCCCATTACGCCTCTGGCATTTAGGGCAGTGATGAAGCTCCTCCACTCCTATCTGTTTCTGGCAAGTCTTTCAATGGTTCCCCAGCTGTGCCCCAGGTTTTTCAGCTCATCTTCCACAGCTCTTCACCATGTTATTTTCGGGCAGCCTTGTTTTCGCTTGCCTTCAGGTGTCCATCTTATTGCTACTCTGGTGATGGAATCAGCTTCCATCTGAAGAACATGGCCAATCCATCTCCAACGCCTTCTGGCAATGATGGTGCTCATATCCTCTTGGCTGCACTGTATCAATAGATCTTGGTTTGAGATTGTTCTGGGCCAAAAGATATAGAAGATTTTTCTGAGGTGGGTTGTATGGAATGAAGACAATTTGGACATGTCATACTTTCTCATTCCCCAGCATTCTGCACTGTAAAGTAATGTTGAAAATACACAGCTCTGATAAATCTTGAGTTTGGTTTTGGTGTTGTATTTTGATGGTTTCCAGACTGTATTCCCCCCTGAAATTCTGAGTAAGCCGCTATTTAAATGGATGTTGTTGCAACAAATAGTATACAGCTTGTTGACTTGGGACCTATAGTGGGGCTTCTTGCCCTCTGCTTAAACTGTCTCCCCCTTCACCCTCCATCTATTCCCATGTGCATGATGCTTTTGTTGTTTTTGCTAGTTTCCCATAGTTGCAGAGTGTTTAAAATGACATGAGCAGCTGTTTGTTGCAGAGTACAAAACATTTAGCATGTATTAGAGAAAAAGCTCCTGTGTGGCTAAAACACCACGCCTCTAAGAGCCATGCACCCTATAAATATGCTGTTTTGTTTTTTTTTTTTTTTTTTTTTTTGAAGGATGTGCAAATTAAAACTGAAGTTTCAATTAGCATTTTCTCCAAAGTCTCTCAAGGTGTGTTGTCAGTGATCAGAGCAAATCAAGGGCACAGTCCTGCATCACTGAGGTTAAAGGAAGTTCTGCCATTGACTTCAAGTGGAATAGGATGAGGCACTAAGGACTCAGTATTGCAAAGATTCATGTTTCTGCATAACTCTATGCACTGTGGACGTGGATCAGCGTTCATGTCACACTCCCAGTCAGTACCCGGCCCAGGCTTATGGATCCTGGTCACATGTCACCTGATGCATGTTGCGTATACGCTAAGAAGAAGACTCTATGCCTGTGGGTTTCTACATAGCATCTGGGAGGGTACTTCTCAGTCTAGGTAGACCCAGGCTAGCTCTGCTTGAGCTGGCACACTAAAAATAGCAGTGTGGCCACTGCAGCATGGTGGCAGTTTGGGCTAGTTTGGGCTATTTGCCCTAATACAATCCCAACGGACTCCCCCAGGGGATACTCAGCTAGCCTGAGATGCTCCCTGTGCTGTTGCAGCCACACAGCTGGTTTTAGTGTGCTAGCTCAAACAGTGCTGGCGCGCATCTCTGCATGTGCTGGGAAACGCCCTCCCAACTACTGTTGATATACTCTGAGTAGCCCTACTGGTTTCAATGAGATTTCTTACCGCATGCACACAAGTCTCTAGAGAATTGGGGCCTTAGATGATTGGCTCACTATGAGATGAAATACCTGTATGTTGTGATTAACTGGAATACGATAAGAATGCAGGACTGTATAAAACAGGAAAAAACAACTCGGTTAACTCGAGCCTTCAATTGAAAACACATGTTGGTGGAGAAAATAAGAGTAGTTTGCACTATACAGTGTCTATGTTCTCTGGAAAATTCATGAGTATTTATACAATGATTATTATATAATGTAAAGAAATAAAGTTAATGTATCACTCTTTCTTCCCTCCAAGTCTGCATTGGAACATAGTGAACTAGTCATAAGTTCTGAGTATGGAGTAAAACATTTGCTTAAAAATCAACATGTCACTTTTAACTTTTCTTTTCTCTACAGTTCAGATTTCAGATGACAGCTAGAACACTTTTTGTTTTACAATGAATGTTGAACCCTTGCCGTATTTCTTTTGGGAGTTAATAGGAGCAGGATTGTGCCTTTGAAGAGAATTATGAAGCAATGCCCAGTGTCCACAAGCAAGCAGACTGACAGTCCAATTCAGAATTATGTTTGTTTGAAAAATTTTTCTTCTTATGTTAAATATTTTTTCTTGTGTGATCAGTCAGAAAATTCTTCCCAACCTGTCTGCCTTTGGATTGGTCCAGCCATCATTTTCCGGAGTTAGACTATTTTTATGCGTTACTTGCAAATAAATGTATTTGCAAATCATGATGCTGCCGATTACAGGGTCATCTTGTCATTATTTATTATGATCTTATGAAAAACTCTGGTGTCAATTATTGGAATAAAAACTTTTGTTTTTCAAGGTGAAACAATAAAAGGAGTGATATCATATCTGGGAAGTGAATTCATACTTATTGTTGCTGATGGTGTGGTGCGATTTTTTTAAATACATTGAGTAAAATCAATTTTCAAGGACAGTTTTCAGAATAAATGTCAGTAATAACAGCAGTAGTAATAAAAGCAAGGGGATTTCTGTGCAGGTTGTAGTTTTTCATGCCCAACACGAAGAATCTAGTGTAAAATGTCATGCCTATCTACAGAAGTTGGTAGAGTAAAGGATATTACCTCACTAATGTCCTGGGCTCAATATGGTTACTACAACAACACTGTGAAATACACTCAATATGGTTACAATGGACTTCTCCAAGTTTTTAAACATTTTGTAAGAGAATATGGTTGCTCCAGATATTTGTAATGGAATATGAAGCCTTTGACTCTCAAGGTCACCAATTCAAATCTGACCCAATCAGGAGTGATTGACAGTCATTACCATCTGGTGGCTTTTTGGAAGGTTTGGCGATACAAGTGGGTGATCTCAGATCCTAGCAGATGGCTAACCTCATCACACACACAAATGCTATCACAGCTGCCATGAAATGGCACTTTTGTTGTCCAGGCAGGTGACTAGTAGGAATGATTGATAATATTACTGGTTAGTTTAGATCTTGAAAAACACCTTTGATTTGAAACCAGCTGATGATTATGCACATGATTCTAATTGTTATAAAGAGGACAGTGATCAGTTTTTCTCCATGTCCACTGAAAGCAGGACAAACAGTAAGCAACTTAGTTTGTAGCACAGAAAATGTAGGCTAGATATTAGAAAAAAAAAAAAAACCTTTTGACTATATGGATAGTTAAGCACTGGAACAGGTTATCTAGAGAAGTTGTGGAATCCCATCACTGGAGGTTTTTAACAACAGCTAAGACAAACACCCATCAGGGATGGTCTAGATATCCTTAGCCCTGCCTCAGTGAGGGTGCAGAGGCTGGACTAGATGACTTCTTGACATCCCTTCCAGCCCTCCGTTTCTGTGATTCTATGACAGCTAGTCTGTGTAACCACATGAAAGTATTACCCTCATCCTCCCTCTCCCAGACCTTCCATTTATTTGGTACACCTACTTGTTATGTCTTTGTGTTAAGATAGGTTGTACATTCTTTGGGCAGGGACTGTCTCTTGGTATATGTTTTTACAATGGATCTCCAATCCTGCCTCAGAGCCCCTGGACCCTACTATATTAGGAATAATAAATAATGATCGTGTCAAGGTCAGGGACTGAAAGAGCATAGAGACTCAGGGTAGGTCTACACTTATGGTGGCATGTAGAGTACAGACACTATGCCCTGTTAGCATGGATATAAATAGCAGTGTAGATGGTGAGGCGCTTAAGTTGTATAGTGAATTGCTTGACCACACATTGATATATTATGAAATATACTCAGGAGCCCAAATAACTGATGTCAGTCAGGTTTGCTAATGTGATACAGGCAAAAGGTTCTATATGATACCTGTGTCTGAAGAGCTATCCTGTGCAGTGATGTTACACTCACCTGACACAGAAAGAGCGCTCCCCAAAGTTATACCCCATAAGCCATCTTTTTATACCCCACTTGTTTTACCAGTAAAAGGTACTATATATGTCATTTGAAACTGGATTCAACCCATCAGCTTTTTACCTTGTTTTTCTGGTACCCTGGTGTACACCTTATCTTTGTTTTGAAAGCATGCGTTCCAAATCATGATGTACCTTTATCTCTGTACATTCCAGGTACTATGGAATGTGAAGGTACCTCCTAGGCCTGTACCAGGGTGAACAGACTTGTGAGGGTAACTTCCTTTCTGTTGCTATGAGGAAATAACCATATGTTTTGATACTGACACTTTTCCCATCTACTTAAGCTTAAGTTTACTTCAGCTAATGGAAGGTGTTATGGGATATGTAGCATAAGTGAACAGGATTATAATAAAGGTGCAGGCTAATTTGGGCTATCTAACTACTATATCTATGCTTAATAATATTTGTGTTTAATGCTTAAAATATGGAGAGAGTACAGATAATACCTTTTATCAGCTGTTTGAGTTTGACTTCTACCTCAGATGTGGTACTTTATGCCTCCATATCCTTGTTGCTATTAGCAACCCTAAGCTTTTTAATCTCCGCCCTCAGTGCTCAGTGGTCCCACACTTTCTTGCTTTATTTTTATTTATATGGCTATAGAACCCTTGCTATTGGTTTTAATTCCCTTTGCAAGTTCCAGTTCTGCTTGGCTTTTAGCAGTTCTCACTTTGTCCCCATGCTTTCTGATCTCCAAGAGGTAGCTTTCTTTGCTGATCCTCCCTATCTTCCATTCCTTGTAGGCTTTCTGCTGTCTCTTAATCATCTGTTTGAGATTCTTGCTCATCCATCTTGGTCTGAAACCCTTCCCTATTAATTTTTTCTCCTTGCTTGGGATGCAGGCTTCAGATAGCTTCTACAACTTTGACTTAAAGTAATTGCAAGCCTCCTTCACATTCAGATCCTTGAGTTCTTCACTCCAGTCCACTTCCCTAACAAATTCCCTTAATTTTTTTTTAAAGTTTGCTCTTTTGAAAATCAAGGACGATTGCTGCAGATCTATTTTTATTTATCCTTCCATTTAGTTTAAACTGAGTTGGCTCATGATCACTCAAACCAAGGTTGTCCTCTACAGCCAGTTCTTCTATGGAGGTTCTCACTACTCACCAATACCAAATCTAAAATGGCATCACCTCTTGTTGGTTCAGCAACTCTTCGGTGAAGAAATCTTTCAGCTATCACATCCAGGATAATCTGGACCCTACTATTATTATTATTATTAGCACTTCTCCTCCTCATCTGGGAAGTTAGTCTCCCATAATTGCAAAATTCCCAGAAGGATTTATTTAATTAAAAACATTAAAGAGGTCTCTCTCCATATCCAAATCAGATCCTGTCTGTAGCCCACCCCAAGCACTGTATCGGGGAACCTTTAATAGCTTTCTTCCCCAAAGTGATTTTGACCCAAACAGACTGTCTTATACATTCCACCTCTTCTAATTTCTTTATGGTGTTCTTTATCATTAATATACAATGCTACTCCGCCACCTTTGCCTTTATTTCTGTCTTTCCTGAACAGCACATGCCCTTCAATACCTTTACTTCTGTTATGACTACTATTCCACTATGTTTCTGTTATCCCTATAATATATGGTTTCACTTCCTGCACCAGTAGTTCTAGTTCCTCCATTTTGTTACCCAGGCTCCTTGCTTTGGTGTACAAGCATCTTAATTGTTGCTGCTTGGCTTCGCTCACGTTCCTCCCCTGATTGGGTTCAGTTATTCTAGTGCTAATTATCACATATCTGACTAGTGTCAGTACTATCCTTCTACCTACTGCTGTTCCTTTCTCCATGATGTATCAGATGCCCAACCAGAATTGGATTTTTAAGTGTCTTTACTGTTGTCCCCTGCTGTATATATTGTTTGTTATTACCACAGCATCTAGGAGCTCCAGTCCTGGACCAATCCTTACTGTACTAGGCAGTATAAAAACACAGAACAAAAAGACAGTCCCTTCCCCCAAGGAATTTATAATCTAAATATGAGACAAAAGACAACAGAGAGATACAGGCAGATAGGAGTACAAGGAAACAGTGAGACACTGTTGATCAGCATGATAGCCAATACTCTCTGCACCCCAGCAGTCTAACTGTTGTCAAGTTTTCTGATAGTCATCATGGGACTGGAGAGTTCTGAGGAGAGATTAGAAGGTCAATAAAGAAGTGGCTTTGTGGATGTTCTCAGGGGCTCCTTCCAAGCATGAGAAAAGGAATGAGAAGCATGAACAGTAGAGGATACTCTGTGACTTTTGTATACTACCACATATATTGCTCCAGTATGTAAGAGATGGGGATTTATCTTCGTTCACTTTCCATATTTTATGGAATCCTAACAAGGATTGTGCCGTTGTTCTGTTTGTTTATTTGATTCTCAATGGGGTGTCTTTGCTCTGGAGTTGAAACGTTACAGAAGCAGTTAATACAGGAGGAGCAAATATTGCAGAGTAGTATATTAAGTGGGAATCCAGTTTACAATTATTAGATATATGAAAAATGGTCTTTTGGGAAAGCTGAATTAACTTTGCACATTTTTGAAGGTTATCATATGCCCTTCAAAAAGATATGAACTTTTTGTGCAATTTAACCATATTTTAATTGGGAATCCAGAGTGACTGGGTTGTGATAAATCATTAGCAATGATTGCATATGTTTCTACTGAGCTTCAGAGGACAAGTTGACGTTTAAGAGCTGAAAGGAGAGACAAGGCCTGATTCACAATTCTGTTACACTGGCTTTCTGCTGATGTAATTCCACTGGCATAAACCAGTATAGCACAGTGGAGGATTAGGCCCACTGTATATACATTTTTTTATTCTTATGGCACTAATTAAATCATTTCTGAAGTAAAACAGCATTGACTCAGTAAATTGTTTTGGCACAGTACGTAGGACTTTATGTTAAAAACAGCCCAGATTTCAGCCTGCACCAAGGGCTGCTTAGTAAAGATTGTGGTGACTGTCAGGGAGCCAGTTACAGCTACCTGATTCTCAGGTTGTCTTGACACCAGACCTGGGGTAATTTAGAGCAGCTGTTCTAATTTATACCAGTTGGCTATGGTTCCTAAGGAACTGCATGCCATCTGCAAGTAGGCAAGATCTGGTTTAAAATTTCAAATTAAAATGATATTGATTGAAAAACTGTTTTTCTGCAAAAAATGGACATTGTCATAAAAATTCCCTTTTTTCGATAAAACTAAAAGCCTCACTTTTTTTTCTTTTTCAGTTTTCCTCCCCTTTTCTCAATCAAACTAGCATGCTAAAAAAGAAGATAGCTGCCACAGTTCGAATGATGAAAGGTGCTAGACGTCCCGAATATGTACCTAACATCTCTGACAGGCACACACTTGGGCTGGCTAGCTCCCCTCACACTGCTGTGACTACACTCCTTATTTTTAATGTGCTAGTTCAGTCAGAGCTAGCCCAGGTATGTCTCTTAAAGCTGGGCATCACACCCCAAGCTCAAAGTGTAGACATACTCTTTGTATCTTAAGTTCATCTGGTTTGAAAAGCATTGTATAAGTGTGCATTATCATCATCATTCTCTTCAACTTCTGAGAAATGACTTTCCCAGGTCTTATCTTCCTAGTAGCAACAGTAAACCCTTTGCAAAAACTTTGTCAATAAAAGAAAAAGTTTCAAACAGGAAGTTTTCAAGAAATGCCAGATTTACACATCAAAATATAGTTAGTCAAACTTTTCATTCTCCTGTTCATGCTCTAGCAGAAAATATTAGGAGGTATGATGGGGTGTGCATACTCTGCACTGGACAAGATAAGATTAATTCCACATAATAGGCAGCAGAAGTCCCGCCCCTCAGGCCATGCTGGGCATGCTCCAACTGCTGCCTCACTATAGAAGGGAGCAGCCCAACTCATTCTAGGCTGACTGCTGAGGAGGAAGGATGCTTGATGGCGGCTCCAGCCCAGGAGCCACTTCAGCCACTGATTGCAGGAACCAGAGATTCCCGAGGCCTAGATTGGAGACCTGTTGCCTACAGCCCGTTGACTGGGGTCTGAATCCCAGTAAGCTACCTACGCCGAGGAGTTCAGTACGCCTGATGACGAATGGACCCCAGCTTCAGGACACATGGTAGGAAGCGGTCCAGTGAGGCGGGGTGAGTGGTATCTCCCACCTGAGGAAAGTCAGTGTGTTGTAGTATAATTCCCCGCTGACTGGGTGGTGATCACACTCACCATTGACAGGGCCCTGGGCCAGGACCTGGTGGAGCAGAGAGGGCTTGGATCCCCCTACCCTGACTGTCACCATCCCCAGGGTGGCAGCCCCTGACTCTGGCATCGGGCCGAACAACCCCGACCCCAAGGGCAGCTGTATAGACTCTGGCCATTAGCTGAACAGCCCTGTCCTGCCCCAAAAGAGGACAGGGTGTGCATACCCTGCTACAGAGGGCTTGTTGTCAGTTTGTTTTAAACATTGTCACAGGAGTTCCATGAGAGTGTTCCAACAGCATGAATCGTACGTGGTAACTTTCCATACAGATGCTTTTTAAACTCTTAACCAGTTACCTTTATAAAACTGAAGGATCCAGTCAATGAAATTTCTACTCTGGTAGCATGGACATGTCAACTATTCCCCTCCCCCCTTCAGTAACATTCCAATCCAAACATCCATGAAAATGCAACTGGCTTGTAAAAAAAAACAAAAAAACAAAAAACTGCTGTAACAAATCCAGGCTAAAATATTCTTCATCCACATTAGTAAGGTGACAGTATTTCTCAAAGCAAAAATGGGACACTGCACAGGGCTGGGGTTGATAGCCTGAGGGCATGCCTGCTACCCAAGGGTCAGAGCAACCTTCAGCCTAACGTAGACAGCCCCAAAGGGCTGCCTAAGTCATGAGAGCCTCCCCAGGTTACCCTACGAACAGCAGTATTACCCAGAATTTCAGCAGCACTATATGAAGTGGAACTATGTCAAACACCTCCACTTCTTAGATCCACCCCCCCCCCCCAACATGTTCCCTTCTACCAGGGCAGAGCATTCTAGCATCCAGGATGGGTGAGCATATTTGCACCCCTTGCCATTTTTTGTCACTTTTCTACCCCATTTCCCCTTCCCCTACAACTTTGTGCCTTGAGCAGCTGCCCCATGCACCCCACCCTGGTTACAGCCCTGTGCCAGGGCTTGCAAGGGCGTCCTTGAAAGACTGGTTTAAGCATTCTCCCCCAGCTGGAACTGTGGCTTTTAGAGCTCCTTTACATCTCTCTGACCCTTCTGCCCAGCATATGCAGGGATGAGAATCTCCCCAGAAATGGTCTAGCATGTATAGGCTTTTAGCATGGAGGCACTTGTATGATGGAAAAAACAAGACACACATGAAATCAAACAAGAGGTACATTTTCACCCTGGTGATTTAAGCCCTTGCAATCGTTGGAAGCTGCATGGCAAAATCTACCTGCACTGGTCACTAAGGGCCTGATCGTGCTATCTGGGAGAGCTTTGCATGTGGAATGACTATAGAACTGGCCCTAACCTTGTACCATAGGAACCCCATGATGTTCTAAGCGTACTTCCGCTATTTCCATATACTCGATGTTACTCTTGTGCTCAGAAGTCCATGTCCTTATAATGACTAAGGGCAGCACAAAGGGTAGCCAGCTCAGGGACAGGAGAGCCAGACAGCTCAGCAAGTGTGTGGTTTTTTTTAAGGACTCAGCTTAACTAATTTTTTGTATATGTTTACAAAAAAAAGTCCTTCCATTTTTTTTCCTTCATCCTTTTAAAAGTAAAGAATTGAAGGGCCCGAGCCTTAAATATGCCATACAAATCCTCAAATCCACAATGGCTGGTAACACTGGGCTAACAGACCAGCAATTAAATCCCTTCTCCTTTATTTCTTTAAATACACAAACACTCAATGGGACCCATGCCTTCCTCTTCTGCCTTCTCTCCAGCAACCCTGTGCGGCAGGGGTTGCATGGGAGGGACTAGCAGATATTTAGCCTCTTCAGTTCAGCACCAGAGAGTGCAGCCAGGAAAGGGACTAGCAGATGGGGCTGGGGGGGGGGAGGGTCTAGCCCCTAAGAGAGTTCCTCCCATCATTGAAACTATGGAGCAGAGCTGAGACCAGAGCCCTGCTCTTTGGGCAGAATTAATCAAGGTAGCATCAGTGCAGAACTACACCCTCATCTCTGGAGCAACTGGAAGAGCCCAAGTTGGAGAAAGCAGAGGCTGAAGGAATGAGGAGCTGGACAGCCAGTGATTTCAAGAAGGCAGCAGATAGGGGGCCTGTGATTGGGGAGAAGGGGTGAAAGGGAGAGCCTGCCACCAGGGAGCGGGTGAAAGGGAATAGTGGGCCTGTGACCCACAGTATTGCTAAATCTCAGAATTTCTGGGTTTTTCCCCCCCTAACGCTCCTTTTCCTGGAGTCGGGTGATTGCAAGAATCTCAGCTTTTTAAAAATAAAGCAAGTTTCTCACCCTCATGGCAGAGGAGAAAATCTTGGAAATGTGACCCCTCTAGGATTTAAAATCAGAACATGCCTAAAAAGAACCTACACTGTATTAATAGTAGAATCTCTTGATTTTTGGAGGCCTGACTCATTATTTTGAATGCTTGGGATTGGCAATCCTGGACCAGGGATGAAAAGGAAGCAGGGAGGCCTGTGATCCAGCAGTGTGGCTGGGGGTTGAAAGAGGGGAGCAAAGGAACCTGTAGCCTGAAAGGTGGGGGAATAAAAGGGAGCAGAACAGAGGGGACCTGCCTATTTATTGCAGGAGGAGCTGGGAAGCTATTAGGTGGGAGGGGGAGAACGTGTTTATTGGGGGAGAGGGAAGAGTGTTTAGCTGGTTGAGCTTATTTGGGGAGATCAGGAATATTATGTGAGTGTGTAGAGGGAAGGTGAGGGCAGAAGTAATTTCTCATAGGGGGCCAAGGAGAGGAAGAAATAGTATCTGATTACAAGGCCCAGCGCTTATTTTGGATACCTGGCCACCACTGTCTGAAACAGCCATTGGGCCTGATACCTATAAGCCTTATAGTGGAGAAATGCCAGTGAAGTCAGTAGAGTTCCACTGGACTGAAATTAGTGTGAGTTTAGGGTCCAGGACCTTGTAGCAGGGGCAATTTTCCACTTTTGCCCTGGCCCATTCATGCCTCTCTGACATGGGCAGACATGATCTCCAGAGTGTAATCCTAGTACATGGTGTGGCGCTGTTGCAAGATCCCTTCCCCCACACACCCAGCCTCCTGGCCACTGGTAAAAGTAGGTTGAGGCAGGGAAGCTCTGACTGCACCAGCCAAGGTCTCCTGCTCAAGGCTAGGTGATGTGGATGGCGAGGAAGGGCATGTGAACAAATTACTCTGTACTCCAGCTATTCTGATCTGTATGAAACCAATAGGGGCTATTGCAGCCAGAACATAAGCTCCGAGGTTGCTCTAACTTGTGCCCAGGGCTGAGTAGGCTCTTGGACAGCCAGACAAATATGGGAATGAAAAGCTGATTTACAGCCCCATCATTTCTACTCTCCATTCCTGCATCAAGTACAATAGAGAATTGGCCCTGCATTTTGTGCTTGTATACTGCTTACAGGTGTAGCTAAACTGATTGATTGTAATCTCTCCTGCATGCCACAAATGCAGGTAAAGGAGAGGTGAGGAAGGAAAAACAGCATATTCTTGTGTGATTTCTCCTATGGATCACAAGTTATTCAACATCAGCAGTTGGATTTCCCTTTCTTCTCAACAGATGCTTCAGTAAAAGCATCTGATGAGCGCTTATTCTTATTCTCTGCACAACTGATATAAAGAAATATCCTGTTGGAAGTGATTTGAAAGGATTCCTATTTTGCAGAAATAGTTTGCACAGTAGCCATTTCCAGTTCTGAATAAAACAGCTACATGCATCTCAGAGGAGTGTCTCAGTCTCAAGCAAAAAGAAGCACTCAAGGCAGTTAATTGGCAGTTATAATTCCTGTCTGCACTAAAAGAAAAGGAGTACTTGTGGCACCTTAGAGACTAACAAATTTATTTGAGCATAAGCTTTCGTGAGCTACAGCTCACTTCATCGGATGCATTTGGTGGAAATGCATCTCCCCTCTGTATTTTCCACCAAATGCATCCGATGAAGTGAGCTGTAGCTCACGAAAGCTTATGCTCAAATAAATTTGTTAGTCTCTAAGGTGCCACAAGCACTCCTTTTTCTTTTTGCGGATACAGACTAACCCGGCTGCTACTCTGAAACCTGTCTGCACTAAGAAATTGAACTGCTGCTGTCAAGGTTACTCAGCAGAGGGACCAGCAGAGCCAATACTGACAACTTCACTAAGACATCACCAAGCCGCAGTATTTATTCTGAAATTGTACTGCAACTAGTTTTTTCCTGTTTATGTTAGCAGCCAGAGGGATCCACTGCTGAAAACTGTTGAGCAATCGTTCAAATTCCTAGCGTAGATAGAGGCTATAGTTTCTGGTTGAATAGTTCTGTAGTTAAGCTGAAGGGAGAGTTATTTAGGATGGTATTTCTCAGATAGTAAACTCAAGGGACTGATGCTTATGCTCAAATAAATTTGTTAGTCTCTAAGGTGCCACAAGTACTCCTTTTCTTTTTGCGAATACAGACTAACACGGCTGCTACTCTGAAATCAAGGGACTGACTTTTGTTATGGTTTGTTCAGGCCCTAGAACAGTGGGGGCCTAGTCTATGGGTCCCCTAGGTTCTATCACAATACAAATTATAAGTAATCGGTATTGACTACATACCTATGCCATAAAGGAGAACCAGGGAATGGCAAGGATAATTAGGGAAAAGGAAAAGAGCCTGGAAAAAGAGCGAAGTAAAGAAAATTAAAGAGGGGCAGGTTGAGGAGCAGTGTAATGCAGAAAACGGGCGTAAAGAATATTGGTTAGGGAATGAGAAAAGTAATGAGAACTGGAAGAAGAAACTTTCCAGCCCTTTCAACTCAATGCTTAGATTGAAGAGAAAGAGAAGGTGAGGGGAAGTGAGAAAAAGAAGCTGGAGAAAATAAAACCAGAGAACAATGAGAGAGGAGTGAGGGGCGGATATAGAACAGGGTAAATGTGCCCAGAGCAGGGAGTGAGGGAGAAACTGGTAATCTGTCCCAGCATTGTATTTTCAGAAATGGTTACCTTAGTCATGAGCAATAATTTCTGGAAGCAGGAGACGCATAATAGATCCAGGAGTAGCTAATAACAGGAATAGGATTATTGCCTCTGTTTTCACTAACAAAGTCAGCTCCCAGACTGCTGTGCTGGGCATCACAAAACGGGGAAGAGATGGCCAGCCCTCTGTAGAGATAGAGGTGGTTAGGGACTATTTAGAAAAGCTGGACGTGCACAAGTCCATGGGGCCGGACGAATTGCATCCGAGAGTGCTGAGGGAATTGGCGGCTGTGATTGCAGAGCCCTTGGCCATTATCTTTGAAAACTCGTGGCGAACGGGGGAAGTCCCGGATGACTGGAAAAAGGCTAATGTAGTGCCCATCTTTAAAAAAGGGAAGAAGGAGGATCCTGGGAACTACAGGCCGGTCAGCCTCACCTCAGTCCCTGGAAAAATCATGGAGCAGGTCCTCAAAGAATCAATCCTGAAGCACTTAGAGGAGAGGAAAGTGATCAGGAACAGTCAGCATGGATTCACCAAGGGAAGGTCATGCCTGACTAATCTAATCGCCTTTTATGATGAGATTACTGGTTCTGTGGATGAAGGGAAAGCAGTGGATGTATTGTTTCTTGACTTTAGCAAAGCTTTTGACACGGTCTCCCACAGCATTCTTGTCAGCAAGTTAAGGAAGTATGGGCTGGATGAATGCACTATAAGGTGGGTAGAAAGCTGGCTAGATTGTCGGGCTCAACGGGTAGTGATCAATGGCTCCATGTCTAGTTGGCAGCCGGTGTCAAGTGGAGTGCCCCAGGGGTCGGTCCTGGGGCCCGTTTTGTTCAATATCTTCATAAATGATCTGGAGGATGGTGTGGATTGCACTCTCAGCAAATTTGCGGATGATACTAAACTGGGAGGAGTGGTAGATACGCTGGAGGGGAGGGATAGGATACAGAAGGACCTAGACAAATTGGAAGATTGGGCCAAAAGAAATCTAATGAGGTTCAATAAGGATAAGTGCAGGGTCCTGCACTTAGGATGGAAGAATCCAATGCACCGCTACAGACTAGGGACCGAATGGCTCGGCAGCAGTTCTGCGGAAAAGGACCTAGGGGTGACAGTGGACGAGAAGCTGGATATGAGTCAGCAGTGTGCCCTTGTTGCCAAGAAGGCCAATGGCATTTTGGGATGTATAAGTAGGGGCATAGCGAGCAGATCGAGGGACGTGATCGTTCCCCTCTATTCGACACTGGTGAGGCCTCATCTGGAGTACTGTGTCCAGTTTTGGGCCCCACACTACAAGAAGGATGTGGATAAATTGGAAAGAGTACAGCGAAGGGCAACAAAAATGATTAGGGGTCTAGAGCACATGACTTACGAGGAGAGGCTGAGGGAGCTGGGATTGTTTAGTCTGCAGAAGAGAAGAATGAGGGGGGATTTGATAGCTGCTTTCAACTACCTGAAAGGGGGTTTCAAAGAGGATGGCTCTAGACTGTTCTCAATGGTAGCAGATGACAGAACGAGGAGTAATGGTCTCAAGTTGCAATGGGGGAGGTTTAGATTGGATATTAGGAAAAACTTTTTCACTAAGAGGGTGGTGAAACACTGGAATGCGTTACCTAGGGAGGTGGTAGAATCTCCTTCCTTAGAGGTTTTTAAGGTCAGGCTTGACAAAGCCCTGGCTAGGATGATTTAACTGGGACTTGGTCCTGCTTTGAGCAGGGGGTTGGACTAGATGACCTTCTGGGGTCCCTTCCAACCCTGATATTCTATGATTCTATGAAGTTTAGTACTCACCAACATGGAAACTCCCAGCCTAGCTCCTGACTGCCCAGAAGGACCAGCTGGAGACTTGCAGAGCATGGGTATTGCCTTCCAATGCTTTCATTATAGCCAGGAATGGCAGAACCTTAAGGTTTCTAATGCTCAATCTAAACTTCCTTCTTTTTTTTTTTTCCCAGAAAATTTGTAATGCCTCTTTTCATTTCCTCTCCCTTTCACTTTTCCTATCCAATCTGTATGGCCTCAAGCCTGAGTGTAGCTTTGTGTGTGGAAGTGCCCTCTGTACATACAGGAGTACCTTTACCTGTGTCAGTCTCATTTAGTCACCTGAATTATGTTCGCAGGACCAAGCTCTGTTCATTTAATTTATTTCTCAGTCTCTTGCGCCTTCTATTTTTTTTTACCTTTTCCTTCTTTTTCCATCTTTTATTTTTCTCTTCCTTTGTCTTCCCAGCACTGTTTTCTTAGTGCTTCTTCACTTACCTTCAGTTGTTTACCAGATCTCAACAGTTCTCTTTTTATATCTTTCCCTTTTCATCCCCACTTATCCTCTTCTGCTTTGGTTTTCACCTTTTCCTCTCTAAAGATGCAGGTTCCCATTAAAGTTACAAGTGAACTGAGTCTCAATTAAGCCCTATTGGCCATTGGTCTATATCATAAAACCACCACAGCATTTCCTAGCATTTGTTATGGCTAATAATCTTTAATTACGTCCCTGTAATAGTACAGTTTTGAAAAGATCATTGTCTGCTGCTTTGCAAACAGATTTCTCTATTACTTATTCACCAGTCGCTGGTGTCATCAGACCTAATCAGAGACCTGCAGGAAAATCATAATCACTGTCCTGCCTTCACCCTCATTTATTATCACACTTCCAAAAAACTGCTCAGTTCTCTTAGGCACTAATGCTCAGGAATGCCTAAAAATTCCACCTCCAGCTGACACATCAGGTCATTCCCAACAACTTATTCCCTTTTCTAGTTTGCAGGGACAGTAATAGGATTTCTCTATTAGAAATATGTACAGATATTTTGCAAATCTTTGTTTTTTAATTGGCACCACATTGGCTTCTCCCAGGCCTCATGCAGAGGTGTCCCACTTCCCATAGTATACCAACCTCGACCATGTTCTTGGTATAACATTCAGACAACTGTGGTATTCAGTTCCACTTGATTTGGATGGGGGAGGAGAAAGTTTTGAAACCTCAGTTAGAACTATGATGTGATGGAGACAGGCAGCTTTTAACTACGGGCCTGGAATTAATTTCCGTAGGAGTCGACTTGGATAAACATTGGTAATACACTCCAGCCACAACCTTGGGAATACTCTTTTGTACTAAACAGAGTCAAATATATATCTGGCCATTGTTCTAGTTGACCCCTTCCCCCAAAAAGCCTACACTTCAGGAGCGGAGAGGTTATTTTATCTCTGTGTTTGGCAGTGGTGTGACTGCTGCTGGAATACTATGTCCAGCTCTAGTGTCTACAGTTCAAAAAGGATGTTGATAAATTGGAGCATGTTCAGAGAAGAGCCAGGAGAATGATTAGAAAACAGGCCTTATACTGATAGACTCAAACAGCTCAGTGTATTCAGCTTAACAAAGAGAAGGTTAAGGGGTGACTTGATTACAGTCTATAAATATCTACATGGGGAACAAATATTTAATAATGGGCTCTTCAGTCTAGCGAGAAAGGTAGGGCAGGATCCAATGGCTAAATGTTGACGCTTTCCAGACAAATTCAGACTGGAAATAAGGTGCACATTTTTTGATGGTGAAAGTAATTAGCCATTGGAACAATTTACAAAGGGTTGTGGTGGATTCTACATCGCTGCCAATTTTTTCATCAAGAGAGGATGTTTTTCTAAAAGATGCACTTTAAGAATTATTTTGGGGAAGTTCTATGTCTTCTGCCATACAGGAGATCAGGCTAGATGATCACATGGACTCCAAGGTCACTGAATCCATACAGTGATCTTTGCTAGCCCCTGGTGAAATATACATATCAAATCTGTTTGTTTTAGTAACATTCAATTGTTTAGTTGCATACCAGATGGCTTCTCATCTTACAAAACTAAACTGTTTGAAGCTGTTCAGTCAGTTCATAAATCAGCAATATATAAATCTCAAATCTGTCAGCATCTCCAGGGCCTACAGAATAGGGACTTATTTTCCCTCTTGTTCTATTTAACTTCATAGTTGCATGTCATACGCCAGACCAGGGCATCGTCTTGGTTCATTTTGAGGCCTACATCAGATTTTGAGACAAATTGTACTTGACTAGTTCAGCTCGGATTAGTTTCAGTTCTGTTGGCTTTCTTGCAGAATGACATGATTTTCCTCTTACCTAGCACAATGTTATTGCATTCCCTCCCATTTCCTTATACCTCTTACTTAAATATTAAATGCAAAACCTACATTAATGGAGCACTGAAGGTTACACAATTGTTTTAAAAAAGTCATGAATTGTGAAAGTTATGGTTTCAATAACAACTTTGTTAATCGTATTTAAACCATCTACATCAGTGGTTCTCAAAGCTGGTCCACCGCTTGTTCAGGGAAAGCCCCTGGTGGGCCGGACTGGTTTGTTTACCTACCGCGTCTGCAGGTTCAGCTGATTGCAGCTCCCACTGGCCGCAATTCGCCGCTCCAGGCCAATGGGCACAGCGGGAAGCGGCGCGGGCCAAGGGACGTGTTCCCTGGGGCTTTCCCTGAACAAGCGGCGGACCGGCTTTGAGAACCACTGATCTACATAGACTCTCTTCTTTATGTAGAGCAGAATTATGACTTGTGTGTATAAATATATGGGTGGGTGGATGGCTGTGTATATGTACGTGTACACACACACACACGCGCGCTCGCATGCAATGCATGGCCAATCCTTGGGTCCAGTGATTTGCACTCGGTTCAGGGCCTGAGGGGGAAAGCTGTGTGCTACTTATACATTTCTTTCCCCTCCCTCAAATTCTGGAGCTGACTGGAAGGACTGTTTCAGCCAATGGTGCAAATTAGAGCAGGTTCAGGGGATGAGGTGTTTGAGATCTGGATCCAGAATCAAATTTTACCGCTTGAACCTAGTTCGACTCATTGGCCAATGTTGCCCAAATAAGAAAATGGAAAGCTAACTCTAAAGACCACCATTGATCCCTTGAGGGGGGAACTGAGCACCAAAGGGAAGGAAAAGGCTTTAGGAATCTCACACTTGGTTTGGAGACATGGGGCTCTTTTTGCTAACTCTACATATTCACTAGCATTTACACACTGAGGACACACAAAGCTATTAAAACGGTGTGAGTTTTGCTTACCAAGGGCTAACGCTGCCATTGAGGGGACGCATGCAATGTTTCCATTGTGGTTTACAGGGGCTGTAAACAAGCATGTGAAGGCAGGATTTGGTCCTAAAAAATGTAATGCAATGTAAAACTTGATTAAATTGAGAAGCAGGAGTTTTAAAATGACACTAAAAATTTAAATGCAGCCTATTGAATATCCCGAAAAACATAAACAATAATAGTAATAATAAATAAATTAAATAAATCAAAAAGCTTTTCACAAAATGGGGCCCTGGTAGTAGAATTCTGTCTTAGGCAAAGATTGTTTAGACTCTGTCACCTTTGGAGAGTGGTTTATTTTCAGTAAATGATTACTGGTGCGTTCAAGCCATACGTAATATATTAGTTCTACCTACAGTACTAACTGTCACTTTCCATTATACTTCTACTTCTCACTACTTTTTAACAAAACAATTTAATTTTATCCTGGCTTTCATTTTATGCACCATTAGTGTCCAACTGCTAATACATCCTGAACTACTTATGGCCCTAATAAAGACTCAAACTTATAAAATGACATATCTTTGCATTACTCCCTAAATTAAATGAAAAGCAGCATGCCAAGAATAGCTTACCCAAATTAGAAGGGAGCTGTCTTGTAAAATGCATCCTGATCTGGCTAATGGAATTTCAGTTAATGGTCTGGGAATTTTCATCAAGGATAGTCTTGATGTTTTTGAATTCTCAGTGGGAAAATTTAAGAAGGCTTTCTGTGTGTGTACTGCTGCAGTTTGTCAGTGCCTTCATAAAACCAGTATAAATCAATGATGTAACAGAGGTATAAGATCTCAGATAGGAAAAAATAATAAAAACACTTGGATGATTTGTTTTATGATCTCTCCATTCCAGAAACCATGTACAAAAGTTGCTGTTAAAATCTCAATATCTACCCACAATTGGCACACGTAGGTATCTGAGGGTATGTCTACTATCAGAGACTATGCCAGCATAGCTACACCATTGTAGCTATGCTGGCATAACCCTGTAGTGTGGACGCAGCCTACACCAACAGAAGGGTTTTTTCCATTGGTGTAGGAATTGTTCTTCCCTGAGCAATAGCTGCTAGGTCAACAGAAGCATTCTTCTGTAGCTATAGGTGCATCTACACTGGGAGTTAGATTAGCTGCATTGATCAGGTTCTACCCCCCCCCCCCCATTCCCACAGCTGGTATAGTCACAGCCAGGTCAAACATTCTTCAGGGGATCTAGCTACTGTTTCTCAATGGTGGATTTACTACAGCAATAGAAAAATCTCTTCTGTTGCTATAGCAAGTGCCTGGACTGCAGAAGCATAGGTCAGCACTGCAGCTTGCTGCTTTAGCATTTGCAGGGTAAAAATAGCCTAAATATTGAACATCTGCAGTTTCTCAGAGTTGGCCTACACTACAGAGTTAGGTCGATGCAAGGCAGCTTCCGTCGACCTAACTATATTAGTGTCTACATTAAAATTTTGCTCTCGCTGATGTAACTCACCCGCAATGCTGACTTAGGCCATGTCTACACTACAGAATTAAGTCGATGATCAGAAATCGCTTTAATAACGTTAGTGGAGCAGTTCTTTCCATCCTACCTTTCCATGGGCTTCCTACTTCGTTTTGCACCATTTTTCAACAGTCCTTGTAAACTGTGTATCAGCCTTCTCTGCCTGATAGCATGGCCTGAGCTGCTGACCACTGTGGTGGTGATCATTATGAACACAACTCGGCTGGTCCATCAGTATTTCATGAGCTGTGGCTCAGACAGTGAATCAGTGATGCCTGCCCTGCTGTCTGCCATGGCAACAAATAATTCAAGATTGCTGCTGGCACTCACAGACCAACTTGCCATAATGGACCATCAGTACTGGGCTTGGGAAACAGTGACTGCAGAACTTTTGGATGTGCAAAGCCACCTTCCTGGAACTGTGTGCAGAACTCACCGCAGCTCTGTGATTCAATGACACCAGAATGAGAGCGAGTGGCGATCACTGTGTGGAAGCTGGCAACTCCAGACTGCTATGGTCAGTTGAATCAGTGTGGAGTTGGAAAGTCCACCATGGGGGCTGCAGGTGATACAAGTGTGCCAGGCCATTAATTGCCTACTACTACGAAGGCCTGTGACTTTCGGTAACGTCAGGAAAATAATTGATGGCCTTGAGGGGCGATAGATGGAACATGTATCCCAATTTTGGCCCCCAACTATTTTGTGATGGAATACATTGACCAAAAGGGCTATTTATCCATGGTCTTGCAGGCGGTTTTGAATCACCAGAGCCATTTCACTGACATCAATGCAGGGTGGTCAGGGAAGGTGAATGATGCTTGAATATTTTGAAACACTGGACTGTATAGAAAGCTGTAGAGACTCCATCTAGCCCTTGCTCCTGTAGCTCATGAAGCCTTACACCAGGAAGCTAGACAGCAGCAAGGAGCGCTTCAACAACAGGCTCAGCAGGGGCCAAATGACTAGGGCCCTACCAAATTCACGGTCCATTTTAGTCAATTTCACCGTCCTAGGATTTTAAAAGTAATACATTTCATGATTTCAGCTATTTAAATCTGACATTTCACAGTATTGTAATTGTAGGGAGTTGTGGGGGTGGGAGTCATGGTCCTGCTACCCTTACTTCTCGCTGCTGCTGGCAGTGGTGCTGCCTTCAGAGCTGGGCAGCTGGAGCGCGACAGCTGCTGGTTGGGAGCCCAGCTCTGAAGGCAGAGCCACCACCACCAACAGCGAAGAAGTAAGGATGGCATGGTATGATATTGCCACCCTTACTTCTGTGCTGCTGCCTGCAGAGCTGGGCCCTCAGTCAGCAGCCGCTACTGTCCGGCCATCCAGTTCTGAAGTCAGCATGGAAGTAAGATTGGCAATACCACAACCCCCCTAAAATAACCTTGTGACCCCCCCCCCCCCCGCAACTCCTTTTGGGGTCTGGACTTCCAATTTGAGAATTACTGGTTTCTCCCTTGAAATCTGTACAGTATAGGGTAAAAGCACACACAAGGCCAGATTTCACAGGAGGAGACTAGATTTCACCATCTGTGGTGCATTTTTCACGGTCATGAATTTGGTAGGGCCCTACAAATGAGGGTTGAATGTGCCTTTGGCTGTTTAAAGGTCATTGGAGCTGTCTTTTTGGCTGGTTAGTCAGTGGTCATTGCAGCCTCTGTACTCTCCATAATATTTATGAATCGAAGGGGGAAAAGTTTTCCCCAAGGGTGGGCACTGAGGCTGATCAACTGACTGCTGATTTTGAGCATCCAGATACAAGGGCAGTTAGAGGGGTGCAGCAGGAGGCTATTTGAATCAGGGAGGCTTTGAAGGAGCATTTTGATAGTGCTTCACAGTAATGTGTCTGTATGTGATGCATTCGGCCAGGCAATGTTTACTTGCCACCATGAATTATCCCTGTAGTGCTTGCTTCTTGAGTGTTAATTACAAGGAGCAAATGTTCCTACCCATAGCTAATGTGTTTCAATGTTAGCACTGAGCAATGTATGTATTTCACAAATAAAGACTCATCTCATTTCAAAGACTCAATTTTAATAACAGGGTCAAATATACCCTTTTGGTCAAATAGGGGACGTGACCAAGAAGAATAGTCTTTTGGTTAGGGCTCTCACAGCTGAGTGTAACTCCAACTTTCATTGGGAAACCAGTCCCCAGGCGTGGAGAGCACAGGATACTGTGAGGGACTGGGAACATGCAATGAATGTGGTGGGGGAGTGCGGGGAGGGCATGGACTGGAGTTCTGTAGTGGCTGGAGAGGGAGTCGGACACAGAGTTGTTGTGATTGCAGGGTAATGAAGGACTTCAACATCTCTGTCTGGTCCTCGAGGAGCTTTACCATCCGCTCCTGCATCTGTGTCCTTTCCTGGCTATCCAGCCTCAGTCTTTCATTAACTGTCTCCCTCCATGGTCTTGTTTTGTTCTGTGCTGCACCTGTTAACTGCGGCACCTCACGAAACATATCCTCCTTACTTCTCCTAGGTCACCGCCTTATCTGATGGAGCACTCCTGTTACCAGCTTTGCCTGTTAGTTTGGGATATGCTCACTTATTAGGGTTACTCTTTTGGGGGGTGGGGAGGTCTGTACTTCTATCAATGTACTGCTTGTGTCACTTGTGTTCTCATATGGAGCTCTAATTCTCCCTGCTGCAAGTTCCCTCCCAATGGAACTATCCTGCAGGACCTAGGTTCCCCAGGGCTGGGTTCTTCCAGCCCCAGAATCAGATGAACACACACATGCACATTAACAGAGTGCATCTGAGAGGACCAGGTTATTCAGCACTCCCCAATTGACCCCTTATATGTCCCTGTACTCAGTAGGCTGGGTCTAGTAGCACTTCCAAGCAGTCATCCTCATAGGCCTTTGGATTCACCAGGCTGAGTCGAACAGCACCTCCAAGCTGTCACCCTCGTGTGCCATAGGCACTGCACCAGAATAGAATATGCCTGAGCAGACTGGGTCGAGCAGCACTTCCAAGCTGCCTCCCTCATATGCTCCAGGTTCAGCATGTACCTATTCCCACTTTCATGTTACAATTATGCTGGTTGTAACCCACTTGATGAGCAAACCCCACAGGATTTTTTGGTGCTCCAGGGATCTTTTAGCTCAGGTACGAGGAGCGTTGCTGCAGAGCGAATGAGGAAACCAAAAAACGCCCATGAGACAGAGAGAAGCCACCAGCTTAATCATGAAAGTTCTTTATTGCCAGGTAATAACCATAGGGGAGCCAAACAAACAAAACAGTTGTAATATTAAATCTAACTTAAATTTGATTATAAAAGTCAGGTTTAGAAAACTATAACTGATCACACAAGTCAGAGTCAGAAGGCTATACCTAGAGCAAGAGAGAGAGAGCTCTTCAATCGAATGGGGTTCCCAAGTGGTGGTAGCTGAGGGTCCGGAGTGCTGGAGACAGGCAGAGCCCCCAGCATAATCAGTCGGGAGAAGATTAAGTCCCAATGGAACTGATGCAGATTTTGGATCCAGGCATCAGAACACTTACTTGAGCATGGATAGGGGTTTTTGTAGAGAAACAACAATAGTTCAAGGGAGAACACTAGATTTGTTTATGTGTAAATTGATGGCTCATGGGAGTATACCAAAGTTGTTTTGTTCAGGCTATACAATGGGAGCTGATCATTTCTGGCTATGGGTGGTGGTCCTTGGAGGAAGCTCACAATGGAATTAGGGAGCTTCACTATTTTGGTTACCATTAAAGGATTTATTACTAGAATTGGTCTGATAACTACTGAGCTGGGTGTGTGCAGGTGTGGGTTCATTAACATCTGGAGCAGAGATTCCCCCATCATGCAGTGCTTCCCTGCTTTTCTGGTCCCAGAGTTCTATGTGGTTCTTGCCTTGGAATCTCTGTTCTCCATTCTGTATGCTAATGGAGATGCCTCCTTGTCCCATCTTCAATGCAAATGAGGCGAGGGGAGTTTCCTAAATCCAGGGATTTAGGTGTGTCTCCCGCTGCCTTTTCATTGCTTTTTGTAAATCTTTCTTCTGATGCAGATTTGGTTCAAGCAGAGGCTCAGATTGGCGAGGTCTTTTCTGAGTCAGACAGGCTGGGTACTGTGCCCTGGTTCCCCAAGAACACAGAGCTGCTAGGTAACACTCTGTCCGGGTGGAGGAGTGTGTTCTCAAGGGCACATCTACAAAAGGGAAAGAAAGAACAGAGACGGTATTGTGAGTGCACTCACAGGTGTGAATCACAAAAGTTGCACCTCTTTCTCACTGTCCCAGGGCTGGCACACAGGTCAGGGTGAGTCCCAATTATGGTGAGGTTTGCAGAGAAGGGCAAGAAGGGACAAAGGGTGATTTGCAAAGGAGAAGGAAGAGGATATTGGATGACCTGTTCCAAAAGATCCTGCAAGCCTCTGCTGCTTTGGATACCGAGTACAGGGCTTGGAGGATCACCCTCCTGGACAGCATGGCCTGGGATAGAATGGAGAGGAGATTGGTGCAGGAAAAGGAGATGGAATGCAGCAGGAAATATTAGTGCTACTCGCTAACAGACATGCTGTGGACCCTTGTTGGCCTTTAGCTTCCACTGTCCCGTGCTTGCCTTCATCTGAAGCCCACAGAGAACTGCATTTCAGGCCCTCCCTCCACCCCCTCTCCCACAGTCCACTGCTGCTGCATTACCCCTACTCCACCCCAGGGGAGAATACTGGCAATCACAGCTGCACATACACTGACTGGTGGAAGACAATTGGTGTATGTGTTATGTCCCCTTCAAAAGTTCTTTTCCCTTTTTGATTAAGTCCAATCCATTACAAATGTGTCTGTCTGCATGAGTATCCAATAAAAGTATTTACGGAAACTTAATTCATCTTTATTAATTCACAACATATGCTAGCTGGGACTGACATCATTCCCAGATAACAGTAATAAGTGCCTTTGCAATGTTATATTACTTCAAACACAGCACTCATTATAAGGTTCATACTGGGATGCAAAAGGGAAGTGCCAGGTACAGCACAGTGCAGCAACACACATTACTGTTGTTCGCTATTGAAATGGTCTTCCAAAGCTTCCCTGAGTCTAATAGCTCCACACTGAGCTCTTCTTATAGTGCTCATATCTGACTGCTCAAAATCAGCAGACAGTCGTCCCACTTCCACCCCCGTGGAAACTTTTGCTTCATAGATATTATGCAGAACACAGCAGGAAGCTATAACCATTGAGATATTTTTCTCAATTTTGAGAGTAGGCAGCACCAGTGACCTTTCAAACCACCAAAGGCACATTAAACTGTCATTCTGTATCTGCCCAGCCTGTAGTAAGAAGCACTCTTTGATGCTGTTGAGGTAGCCAGTGTACAGCTTCATAAGCCACAGAGCAAAGGTTAGGCTCGATCTCCCAGGATCGCTACTGGCATTTCAACATTCCCAGTGGTAATCCATCAGTCTGGAAAGAAAGTTCCTGCTTGCAGCTTTCTGAACAGTCCTGTGTTTTTAAAGATGTGTGTGTCATGCACCTTCCCTGACTAGCCCACATTGATGTCAGTAAAGTGGCCCGGTGATCCACCAGCGCTTGCAATACCATAGAAAAGTAGCCCTTTCTGGTGACGTACTCTATGGAAAGGTGGTTTGGTGCCAAAATAGGGATATGCATGCCATCTACTGGCCCACTGCTGTTTGGGAATCCCATTGCTGCAAAACCATCCTCTATGTCCTGCACGTTGCCCAGAGTCACAGTCCTTCAGAGCAGGATGCAATTAATGGCCCTGCACACTTTCATCACAACAACCCCCCATGGTGGGTTTCCCAACTCCAAATGGATTCCTGACTGATTGGTGGCAATTGGGAATTGCAAGTTTCCACAGAGTGATCACTCACTTCACGACTGTCAGTGCAGATCTCATTTTGGTGTCGCTGCACTGGAGGGCTGGGGCAAGTTCTCTGTGAGGATCCAGGAATGTAGCCTTGCGCATCTGGAAGTTCTGCACCCACTGCTTGTTATCACAAAGCTGCATTATGAGGCGATCCCACCAGTCAGTGCATGTTTCTCAGGCCCAGAACTGGTGTGCCATCATCTCCATGAATGCACCAACAACTTTTGTTTCTATATCCCACAGCAGTCTAGTCTCCAAGGAATCACCATGCTCTCGTCTGGCAGCTCTGCAACTACTGCAGGATCAGGCATGCCATTCTCGCAATGGTCATCACAATAGTGCAGAGCTGTGCAGGATTTATGCTTCTGACACAGATGGTGGACAGCGAGAAGGGATGTCCGGGTTTGTGGGGATTTTGAAAACAGGCATGAAACATGATGGCATGCAGATGAAATTACAGAATTTGGAACACTGCATTAGGGGATGTTGAAAACATTCTACCCGTCACCCCTGCACAACTCATTTGGCCCCATGAGACATTGAAAAACCTTCCCAGAACATTCTGCACTAGATGGTGGTGAGTTGCTCAGTGGGATAGCTACCCACAGTGCACTGCTCTCTGCATTGATGCACGTCCTGGTAGTAAGGATGCGCACTGCTGACACAAGGAGTGTAATGTGGAATGCAAAAACCATTTACTTACTGTGGTTCCTGTATGCTGATGTAACTTAGGTCAACAATTTTGTCGTGTAGACAAAAGCTGGAAGAAAACAGTCCATTTCAATTTTTTATTGTTTCAATGTTTTTCTGTCAAAATTTTCATTAAAATTGGCACAGTCTCATAAAATGTTTTCATTTCAGTGAAAATGATGGAATATTCTTCTGTCAAAATTTTTTTGGCCAGCTATAGTCATGAGTTTGGCTTAACATCCTCAGTAGAGAAGGTGTCAACTCCAACAGCTCGGTGCCCCCTATCACTATGCTGGAGCTTTGGTTCAGTACTGACTCGGAAGAAAAAAGTGCTTAGCTATTCCCACTTTCTACAGCACCTTGTTCTTCCTTAGTAGTTATCCATCCTTCCTATTTATATGGCCCTCATTGCCATAGTATCTGAATCTCCCATGTATTAAAAAAAAAATAGGGGGAAAAACCCCAATCTGTTTCACTCTCTCTCTTCCCTGTGTGAAGAAGAAATAGCTTAATTACATTTTGTTTGCATTGGGGTGTGTGTGTGTGTGTGTGTGTGTGTGTGTGTGTGTGTGTGTGTGTAAATTATTGAGCATCTGACTGATTAGCTGATGAAATATTGTGATCATAATTTGAGGTTATGTGGGTGCAGAATATGGGAACATTTGGTTTTATATGCCTTTGTTTCTTGATACACAATCACTTTCTATTCAAAAGGATCTTTGGCTGAAGGATGTAAGGGTTGGATAGATCACAGAGAAGAGGTACTGAGTGTGTGTGGAATTGTAGGAAAGGAGAAGGTGATGGAAGAAAGACAATCTTAACAGGACTCTTATATCCCTCTCTTACAACAATAATGCACTGTTGTCGCACAAATCTAATCTACGTACTGTATGTGGTGCACTCTAATAACAAAATATGCTCGCTTTAAATGACTTAGGCCATGTTCTTTACGTCTGATTATCCAGAAGAGAGTTCTAGAGCCATGGAGTTGAATAAGCAAAAGACTTTGGTACAATTAATTTTTTTACTGAAGGTATTGTAGTTAAACTCCACCCAGAACTTTGGAGAGTGAGAATTTAGAAGTATCCATTGTGGAGGATTAAAAATAGGGTAGAAAATGCCAGTCTTCTTTTAATCAGCAAAAAAGCTTGCAACTGGCTATATGGTGTATGATTATGTTCTGAAAGTCAGGAGATGATGTATATTTCTATAATTCTTTATACTCATGTAAAGAAGTTGAGTCTCCTGAATTATAAATTACAGATTCTTATTCAGTTGCAGGTACAATCATCTGTTATATTTCCGGAGCTTATCTAACCATAAAACTCAAACAGTTCTTATTCCTGAAAGAACCTTAAAAATATATGTCCACGTTAATCTTTGAGGAAAATGTTTGATTCAATAGATGTTCAGCTCTGCAAATAAAATGTATAATACATAAACTTTTGGAAATGTTGCTTTCTTCAAGCATTGCAAATGGAGCATTTGGCTTACACATTAATAACAGACAAGCTGCAAAGTGAAATACAATGTACAGTATTGTATTATACCATGTTCAGTTTAGGGAATTTGAATAAAATTGTGATGCACTCCTGTGCATTGTGGTGATAGAGTGGAGAATGGGTGCAAGGAGCTACTTTCCCTCTGTAAAGAGATGGCAAATATCCCCAGTTCACACATGAGAAACAGAGATATCAATTCCTTGCCCCAAGCATGCTTTTCTTAATAACTGTTAAATATAGAAATTATAAATAAATTAATTATCAAAACCTTGGGGTGGATTTTACATATTTTACTCATTTGATTAATTCTATTGGCTGCCGGATTTGGCCACTTAATCCCAACTATTCAACACACTGTTTGAGTGTTTTTATACAGCACTATCTGTGTATGCATAAAAATAAAGAGCCAAGGATTGATTTTTAGCAGTGATCCAAGTAGTACAAAAGCCAGATGTGATCATCTGGAAGATCTGCCTATGTACAATTTATGAATTGGTATTTTATGAACTCTTTGTACAACTCCACTTCCAATGCATAGTAAATCAACCATAGTTGAAACAAGTCCGCTGTCACGTAGCATACACCCTACCTGGAAAAAGCCACAGAACAAACAAAAGGAATCATTAACATTGTAATGACGCTGCTCTATGAGGACAATGAGTTTGTTAAAGAGGGTGCCTGAGCTGGAAGAATCCAGTTATATTCCAGTTGATCTGCGGGGAGGTGGTTTTGAAGCAGAACAAAGAACCCAAACGTTGATGCAGCCCTTTAAAAACACAAAGGCTCAGAAATTGCTCGGAGGGGAAGAGAGGGAGAGAAGACTCAGAGAGGTACTCAAAGAGAGACAAATTTATGGAGGTTTGTTGACTGCCAGACTAGCCAAAGGTAAAGAATGCTGACTGTAGGTCAGAGAGACTTCATGTTCTAAAGGAGAAGCCATGAGCAGGAGAGGCAGGAACCTGGACTCCTTAGAAGACTCTTTGGGGCAGGGAGTTAGTTAATAACCATGATGATGTCACTCCCCTGCCTTAAATAGCTTTTGCATATGCAGGAACTCTTTTTGTTTCAAAGCTTGGTTCCTATGCCAATCAGTGGAAAAACACTGGTTTTCCAAGATGGAGTCCAGCACCAGTTGACCTGGTTACATGACGCCTGATCCTACAAACACAGATTGCTGGGGTGGCCAGTCCCCATTGAAGTCACTGGCCAAAAGCTTGGCCACACTAAATCCTGAGTAGGAGGTACTGAAGACTTTGTTCAGCCCTGGGGGAGCCCCAGGAGAGATTGTACCCCAGAAGGCATAATTTACTGCTGCACCAAAAGGATGGTGCTCCCCTTAGCATGCCAGCCCAGCTCTTCATGCTGGTGTTGCATCAGGGCAGGGTAATGGCCCTGCCTCTTCCCTGACTTTCTGGTAAATTTGCTTGCTGGAGGGAGCTGTGACTAAGCAATCCCTGCTCACCGGTACTACTGTTATGATTTGTCCAGAGGATACTCCTTGTGCACCCCTTCACATGAACACCAGGTTGCAGTTTGGCCAAAATATTTTCATTCTGAATCATCCTTACTGATGGCATGGAACCCCACCCTAGCGGATGGCGTGTGAAGTTCTAACACTGCCCTCTGCATAATGAATGTCAGACCAAGTCAAGAGTATGATCATGTCCTATTCTATTCGCTGCGCTGTGCGCAGGGTGAAAAGAAAAGGAGTACTTGTGGCACCTTAGAGACTAACACATTTATCTGAGCATAAGCTTTTGTGAGCTACAGCTCACTTCATTGGATGCATGCAGTAGAAAATACAGTGGGGAGATTTTATATACACAGAGAAACAATGGGTGTTACCATACACACTGTAATGAGAGTGATCAGGTAAGGTGAGCTATTACCAGCGGGGGTTGGGGGGAACCTTTTGTAGTGATAATCAAGGTGGGCCATTTCCAGCAGTTGACAAGAACAGTCTGAGGAATGGGAGGGGGGTGAGGGGGGGAAATACACATGGGGAAATTAGTTTTACTTTATGTAATGACACATCCACTCCCAGTCTTTATTCAAGCCTAAGTTAATTGTGTCCAGTTTGCAAATTAATTCCAATTCAGCAGTCTCTTGTTGGAGTCTGTTTTTGAAGTTTTTTTTGTTGAAGAATTGCCACTTTTAGATCTGTAATCGAGTGACCAGAGAGATTGAAGTGTCCTCCATCTGGTTTTTGAATGTTATAATTCTTGACGTCTGATTTGTGTCCATTTATTCTTTTACATAGAGACTGTCCAGTTTAGCCAATGTACATGGCAGAGTGGCATTGCTGGCACATGATGGCATATATCACATTGGTAGATGCGCAGGTGAACGAGCCTCTGATAGTGTGGCTGATGTGATTAGGCCCTAGGATGATGTCCCCTGAATAGATATTTGGACAGAGTTGGCAATGGGCTTTGTTGCAAGGATAGGTTCCTGGGCCAGTGGTTCTGTTGTGTGGTGTGTTGTTGCTGGTGAGTATTTGCTTCAAGTTGGGGGGCTGTCAGTAAGCAAGGACTGGCCTGTCTCCCAAGATCTGAGAGAGTGATGGGTCATCCTTCAGGATACGTTGTAGATCCTTGATGATGCGTTGGAGAGGTTTTAGTTGGGGGCTGAAGGTGATGGCCAATGGCATTCTTTTATTTTCTTTGTTGGGCCTGTCCTGTAGTAGGTGACTTCTGGGTACTCTTCTGACTCTGTCAATCTGTTTCTTCACTTCAGCAGATGGGTATTGGAGTTGTAAGAATGCTTGATAGAGATCTTGAAGGTGTTTGTCTCTGTCTGAGGGGTTGGAGCAAATGTGGTTGTATCACAGAGCTTGGCTGTAGACAATGGATCATGTGGTGTGGTCTGGAGGAAAGCTGGAGGCATGTAGGTAGGCATAGCGGTCAGTAGGTTTCCGGTATAAGGTGGTGTTTATGTGACCATTGCTTATTAGCACCGTAGCATCCAGGAAGTGAATCTCTTGTGTGGACTGGTCCAGAAGAGTACCCAGAAGTTACCTATTATGGGACGACCCATCACTCTCACTGATCTTGGGAGACCAGCCAGTCCTTGCTTAGAAATAGCCCCCCAACCTGAAGCAAATACTCGCCAGCAACCACACACCACACAACAAAAACACTAACCCAGGAACCTATCCTTGCAACAAAGCCTGTTGCCAACTGTGTCCACATATCTATTCAGGGGACACCATCATAGGGCCTAATCACATCAGCCACCACTATCAGAGGCTCGTTCACCTGCACATCTACCAATGTGATATAGGCCATCATGTGCCAACAATGCCCCTCTGCCATGTACATTGGCTAAACTGTACAGTCTCTACGTAAAAGAATAAATGGACACAAATCAGACGTCAAGAATTATAACATTCAAAAACCAGTCAGAGAACACTTCAATCTCTCCGGTCACTCGATTACAGATCTAAAAGTGGCAATTCTTCAACAAAAAACCTTCAAAAACAGTCTCCAACGAGAGACTGCTGAATTGGAATTAATTTGCAAACTGGACGCAATTAACTTAGTTTTACTTTGTGTATTGACACATCCACTCCCAGTCTTTATTCAAGCCTATTTCCCCATGTGAATTTACCCCCCCCCGCCCGCAACTGTTCCTCTTGTCAACTGCTGGAAATGGCCCATCTTGATTATCACTACAAAAGGATTGTTTGTTTGTCCCCTCTCCCCCTCCCTCCTGCTAGTAATAGCTCACCTTACCTGATCACTCTCGTTACAGTGTATATGGTAACTCCCATTGTTTCATGTTCTCTGTGTATATAATATCTCCCCACTGTATTTTCTACTGCATGCATCCGATGAAGTGAGCTATAGCTCATGAAAGCTTATGCTCAAATAAATTTGCTAGTCTCTAAGGTGCCACAAGTCCTTCTTTTCTTTTTGCGGGTACAGACTAATACGGCTGCTACTCTGAAACCTGTGCACAGGATGTAAGCCCTAATACAACTATTGGAGCTAAATGAACTATTCTAGCTGTAAGCAGTTTCTGGAGCAGAAAGTCCTGAGTTGTTTGTTCTGGTAGCTGTGAAGTTTATAGCCCAGATCATCAAAGATATTTAGGTATCTAACTGCCATTGAGTTCAATGGAAGTTAGGCACCTAAATATCTTTGAGGATCTGGGCCTCTGTGAATTTTTCCGTGAAGTCAATGGAGCCACAGAATCACTGCAGTACCTCACAGAACACTAAAGGCCACTCAGCAATTATGCTCAGCAATCAATGGATCTTTAATTGTTCCAGCCAAAAAAAAATTGTCTCCTTCACTCATGGTTGTCTTCTGCAGCTCTTGTAAACTGGATCCATTTGTCAATAATATTCACAGGGGGTTTTCTCTGGATGTGTCTGAACAGCTTTCAGAATTGTAAAGAAGATTTGTACACTTTAAAAAATGATGCAATATGTAATTAACCTCATTGTCTCCGTTCAAGTAGCAACCTAGTAATATATACCTACAATTTACAGAACAGCACAAGTGTTCTAAACACTCAGGGTATACATGTATCTTAAAGGACCTGCTTCAGCAAGACACTTATGTGCTTAAGTCATTTGCTGAACACATCCTCACTAGAGCTTGCCATAATTCACAATTTCTGTTTTGCAGGAAAATCCAACATCTAAAATATGCTCCTGTAGAACACTTCAATTGTGACAAGTCAGCATTTTCCAATGGAAAAACATGTTGGAAACTTTTCAAAACAGCTCTAATACTCATACACATACCTGAGGCAGAGCTATAAAAATATATTGACAGGCTTACCCTTCACAATAACATTTATTATTATAAATTCAAGCTAAGTCTATTTTATCTGCAGTACATTGAATGGCTTGAAGAAGTTATGATCAGTTGTGTATGTGCAAATGGGAAATGTCTGCCTAGAAAGAAGTACTGAGGAAAGGGATATGGGGTCATAGTGGACCATAAGCTAAATGAGTCAGTGTAACACGGTTGCA
Source organism: Dermochelys coriacea (assembly GCF_009764565.3). Lineage (NCBI taxonomy): Eukaryota > Metazoa > Chordata > Testudines > Dermochelyidae > Dermochelys > Dermochelys coriacea. Next base: position 78,193,030 of record NC_050069.1, read on the forward strand.
AAAAAAGCAAACATCAGTCTGGGATGTATTAGCGGACGTGTTGTAAGCAAGACACGAGAAGCAATTCTCTACTGTACTCTGCACTGATGAGACCTCAACTGGAGTAGTGTGTCCAGTTCTGAGCGCCACATTGCAGAAACGATGGGGACAAATTGGAGAAAGTCCAGAGAAGAGTAACAAAAATGATTAAAGGTCTAGAAAACATGACCTATGAGGGAAGATTGAAAAAAATGGGTTTGCTTTGTCTGGAAAAGAGAAGACAGAGGGGATATAGCAGCTTTTAAGTACATAAAAGGTTGTTACAAGGAGGAGGGAGAAAATTGTTGTTCTTAACCTCTGAGAATAGGATTAGAAGCAATGGGTTTAAATTGCAGCAAGGGTAGTTTAGGTTGGACATTGGGGAAAAACTTCCTAACTCTCAGTGTAGTTAAGCACTGGAATAAATTGCCTAGGTGGGTTGTGGAATCTCCATCACTGGAGATGTTTTAAGAGCAGGTTAGACAAACACCTGTCAGGAATGGTCTAGATAATACTTAGTCCTGCCATGAGTGCAGGGGACAGGACTAGATGACATCTCACGGTCCCTTCCAGTCCTATGATGGCATTGACTGGAAATAACTCTAATATTGCTAGTATCAGCATATTTTGGAGCAATATGATTTTTTTTTCAATTGTACTGCTGATGTTTTAAAGGTAACAAACAACTTTTGGATTGATGGGAGTTATTGAATGTAGAGTTTTCTTAATGGTTTACTAGAGTTGTCCTCTGTAAACAAGTGGCATTCCATACTTTTTAGCCAGCAAAGGACCACCACAAGAATGAGAAGGATACAGTGATTGCTCTTAAACACCAGGCTCCAACTCTTAAAACAGATTTGCTAGTGCTGACCATTATGTCTGTGCAGTGACTCAATTACAGAAAACATGGTGTCCTGCTTATCTTTCGGCTAAGACATTTTGCTGAGGTGAATAAAAATCTCATTAAGCATTAGCAAACAACAAACTCAGTTTCATCACTTTTTCCTGGTCCTTAAGTAGAACAAACCAACTGATCCAGCCACTGACACAAAGATCTCCCTACCTCCATTTACCAGTAATATTTGCCTGTGAAAAAAAATCTTTGTGTGTCCCCCTGTAAGCACAAGAATCTTTAGTTTAACAGACCCAGAGACACATTCATGGGCCAATTATTAAATAGCCTCTCTCTTTGGTACCCCATTTTCCTACTCCATCCCTCATTATCCTAACAGGAAAAAGACCAAACAAAAGCAAAGAAACCAGATGGTAGTTGATATTTTTATTGAAAAGTCTATTCTAGGGTGCTTTCTCCTCCTAACTTATTTATTTTTGATTGACAAACTCTGAGTGTTCGCTACTCTGACCTAGAGGGAAAAGTATGGTATTGCCAGGCTCCAGCACTGGATGAGTGATTATGACTCACTACTTTGACTTATCTGACACCTGTGTTCATGTTTAGGTGAGGAACTGTAGAGACTGAGAAAATAAGGCTCAGCTGGAAGCCCACAGTCTGGAAGATAATTAATAGCCAACGAGAACTATACATTTTGAAAATTTAAAAAGGATTATCATCTATAAAAAATCTCTGGGATATTGTACCTAGTGCATTTAAAATGACCTTTACAAAGGGTTAATCACAATGGGACATTCAGACAATGTAGCAAATATCTCAATCAATATTAGTTGAGATATTCATATTAGTTATTTACTAATATAGGCTTCTATCAGTGCAGCTTGTCCTTACAGCAAAAGCTGTGTAGGACTGTGGATAGGCCCTATGCCATCATCTGGTATACCATCTTGTGGGGAACTTTCCAAGTGTATTGTGGGGTTGTCTCTGTGTACTGAGAAATACCATCACTTCTCCCAGAGAACTGATGGAGTTTGAGATCAAATTTCCACAAATCCCTTTTTAGGATGGAACAATTTCCTCTTTTGTATGTGTGTGCACCATTTTTCCTTCTCATTGACAGAAACTTGGATACTCTACTGGTCAGTGGCACCATCTTGGCCATTTAAGGACAGGACATAGGATTCTTTTGTATTTGTAGAACCACAGCGTTGGACACCTAGGGAGGATGAATGGAAGATAAGAGTGAATGAAGCTGACTAGTGAACTTCCCTAACTGTGGTTGGGGCAATATATAGGATGCATATCCCAATTCTGACCCTCTCCCATGTTGCCTCTGAGTACATAATCAGAAAGAGAACATAACATAAGAATAGACATAGTGGGTCACACCAAAGGTCCATTTAGCCCACTATCCTATCTTCCAACAGTGGCCAATGCCAGGTGCCCCAGAGGGAATTAACTGAACTGAACAGGTAATCACCAGGTGATCCATCCCCTGTCGCTTATTCCCAGATTCTGGCAAACAGAGGCTAGGAACATCATTCCTGTCCATCCTGGCTCATAGCCATTGATGGATCTATCCTCCATGAATTTATCTAGTTCTTTTTTGAAACCTGTTATAGACTCTGCTAGAGGATGTTGTGAGAGCCAAGAATTCCACAGGTGGACTGTGCGTTACATGAAGAAATACTTCCTTTTGTTTGTTTTAAACCTGCTGCCTAACAACTTCATTTGGTAGCCCTAGTTCTTGTGTTACGAGAAGGAGTAAACAACACCTCCTTCCTTTCTTTCTCCACACCAGTCGTGATTCTAAAGGCCTCATTCATATCCCCCCTTAGTCATCTCTTTTCCAAGCTGAAAAGTCCCAGTCTTATGAATGTCTCAACTAATATATTTGAACTAATATGAATATCTCAACTAAAATATAATTAAAATAAAACTAAATAACAAAACTAAAATATCTCAATCAATATCTCAACTAATAATCCTATCTAAAAGTATGATTACTACATATACCAAACAATTTCCCACTAATATAAACTTGAACATCCAGTTAGGACTAGACTGTAACCTTAAGCACAAACCTGAGCAGGGGGCAGTATGTAAGCTGAACCAGGGGGGTAGCTCCTGGAGGCATTGTGGCTCAGAGATGCACATCGGAGGCTTGTTGCCTTTCCTCCTTGCTTGTCTGGGGGTAGTAATTTACTGCTGTCCTATAGCATTCTGTACCACCTGAGTGTGTGGAGGAGTTCATCAAAGCTCAGCTTCTCCCTGCCCATTGACTCCAAGGTGGAAGTTAACCAGTTAATAGTTCACTAGGCCAACACAAAACTTCTGCACCAGTTAAAATCCTCAGTCTAAAATATAAGCCCCCAATCCTGCAGCTGTAGGCACATGCTCAACTTTATACACTGAGAATCCCACTGAAGTCAATGGCAGCCGGATCAAAGCCCAAGTTGGCAAAATATTTAGGCAATTAATACCAGAATCACTCAATAGGAATGGCATCATTTGATGACTGACTAAATATGTGGCCATTAATGCTGCTGAGACTTTGCCCAGCCACATCAAAGGTAGTTTTTTGTCATCTGGCTTGTCTTGTCGATATCTGAATTCACACAAAACACTATCAGATTAAGTGATTAATTACTCATCTTTATTTTCCATTTTTTTAAAAAAAATCCATATTGCTTGATTTTGCTAGGGTCAAGATTTCTTTTTTTAAAATGCACTAATAATATTGCCATAAGGCTTGATCTTCCAGATTCTACTCAGATGAGTAAGGGTTGCAGGACGGGGTTCCACTGATGCCTTTGTTTTAAACACATTCTGCATGTACTTGCATATCAATGAAACTTAAAGAATGACAGGTTATCACTTGTTTTTTTGTTTGTGTGATTACAAAATATATATAGCTGTCATCTGCCAGATGTGCAAGTCCAGGGACTTCAGCTGTTGTCTTTATTATTTAAGATAGTGGTTGAGTTTTCCCCCCCCCATTCAGTTTGGGAGAAAATATTCCACCCTTTTTCTTCAATTACATTCATTCATATTTTATTTTGAATAATCTTTTACTAACTCCCTCCCCCCCCCCCAACATATTGAGAAGACATGAGCTGGTCACCCTGAAAAAGTCAAAACTTACCTAAGTTACTACAGCATGGTACTGGAGAAACCATATGTATTCCTTACTGTCATGCGGGCTGGCCCTTGAAGGGGAGTCAGGGACCAGCCTACCTGTGACAGGCTTCTGTAAGGGAGAACGAGACAACTCGGAAAACCTGGAAGTAATTAAATTCCTAGGGGTAGTTGGCAGCTAATTAGCTTTACAAAGGGTTACCAGGGCTCAGTTGAGGGATGTTCCCAGCAATGTGAAGCTCCTGAGGAGAGGAGCTCCTAAGAGAGCTCACTAGAGCAAGGGGTCTGGTAGGTGTGCTCCCAGGGAACTCCCAAACAGTGGTAGAAAGCCCTGTCTGGTAGGAACTGCATGTGGTCCAAGAGGAGAGCTTCAATGGACAGATTTCTGCAGATTCTTGGCTCGAGGGGAGGTGAGTGAACCCTGCTGGAAGGGAGTGGTAGATCCAGGTGGGAACAGAAACATTGACTGACTCTGTCTCTAAGCTAAAATGCTGGTATGAAGGTTTGCTTGTATTTTTATTGGGCTTTTACTTAACAAATGAGACCCCAGAGAAGGGGCACTGTTTCCTAGCCTTGGTGAACTTATCACTGACATTAGGGGACACTGAGGCAGGGAGCATCTACAGTGCTTGGCAAGCAAGGGGCACTATAGAGCCGGTACACCCTGTGACACTTGCAGATAGAGGTACTGCAGTACATCAGATATTACAGTGGGATAAGTCACTTTTGAATGGAGACCTCTGTAGCTTCCTCTGACCATAACTGCAAGAGCATGTAGCCAAACAATCTGCTAACCAATTGCTTTTTGTTTGTGGACATTACTCAGGCTGTAGATTCATTTTATTGTTGTATTTTTAGATGTCTCTTATTGGTGCTGATGCTCTCCTTACTGAAATATTTTTATTTGACAATTCCTATTTGTGATGTCTTGCGCCCTGCAGTGAGAAACAATTGTTAGAAAAGACTAAATCCATGCTAGTATAGGTCACAGGAAGTTACGTACAAACATGTTTTATTTCTCTTTCCCTAACCCCCAAACATCTGCTTGTCAGTTTAATGTTATAGCTATGGGAAAAGTAGTGATCTGAAATGTCCCTTTGGTTCCAAAATAAATTTACCAAAGAGCAAAGATGGTGGCACTTGATGAAAAGACATTAAGTGAACTTTATGAAACAGAGGCAAATATGAGGGTAATTGAGGTTGTGGTAACCTTGTTAAACATGCTGTCAGATTCTGAGTCTCCTGTCGGAGTGACTGTTTTCTGAATGAATAATACAATCCCTAATATTTGATCGCTAGCCCTCATAATCTAGAATGGAACCCATTTCTGATCCCATGGAAGTCAAAGGCCATGTTCATACTGACTCCAATTCAGCTGAACCAGCCCTGCTCATCTGAATTTTATTGCAAAACAAAAATGTCTTCTGCTGGCTCCGTGATAGCTCTTCTATGTATTACAATTGTACAGGAACAACGATATGTAGTCACATCAGTGTAAAATAAATAAGTACAAGTCAATGGGAATTTGCTTTAGTGAAAACTGAATAAGGTCTAAAGAATCGAATCTTAAATTTGCCAGGTGTAGCCAACTAGCAAATCTTCTTACACAAGCTTACGGGAGTATCAGAAATTAGTTTTATACTGGAACAGTCTGTATAAAAAATACAAAATGTATATCATGTACAATTGAATTTTAAAAGCTTCTGTATTACATAATGGGAGGTATTGCTATTGAACTGAATGACCTGAAAGCAAAATATATCACTAGAATACTAACAGAAGCTTTAATATACATAATCATCCGATGACAACCTGAAGAAACTCCTACTGTCATGATGATGCGACTCAATAAGCTCCAAGAAATTCAAATGATGGTTTGTTGCTATTCAGGAAATAGTTTTAGAATGATGGGAGCTAATGAATCCTTTAAGTGAAGCAAGTCAAAAGATACAAGTTGTATAACCAATTTTATTCATTGTCTCAACTGTATGTTTTCATGGTCCCACAATACATTTTCCTTTTATAAAGCAATAATAAAAATTCATGAGCATCTTTGACAGTCAGCAGCTTGCTTTATAGCTTTCTTGAAGTACCCTTGGAGTATAGTTCTCAATATTTTATAATTTAAGTTAAACTCTATTTTTCTGGGGAAGATAAATGAGGAAACATTTAACTTTTTTCATTATAAAAGTTTTCTTAAACAAGCAGTATTTGTAAATTCCTTGGGGGCAAGGCCCTCCTATTCTCAGTTTTTATTGAACCTAGCACAGTGGGATCTTGGTTCATGATTGGGGTTCCTAGGTGCTTCTACAGTAAAAATTAATAATAATTATTTTTCACTATCAAATAGCATTTGGTCTGTGTGAGGCAGATAACCAGTAGGCCTAAATTGATGCACCAATTTCCACCAGCTGAGACTTTGGCTCTGTGTACCTATTCTGTCTTAGCTGACATTATTGTTATTACACTCTGTTCTAATCAAGGTTTCCCAAGAAACAGGATACGAAATGTGTATATACACACGTGCTATGTTATAGCACTGTGGAAAGAGGTTATGATGTCTAGCACCAGCAGCATATACAAGAACCCCTGGGAACATCATACTTCAGGTAGACATGCTTCTTCCTGGAATGCAGGGAGCTATGAGTTATGACCTCTAGTGCAGGCACTGCAGAAGAATAAATAGGCTGATTTTGGGCTTGTCCCCTGACAGCTAGGGAATATTGGGTGGTGGGGGAGGAGGCTAGTAATTCCCTCTATTCCTACCCTTGTGCACAGCCAGACTCAATTGAGCTCTACAACCAAATAAACACTTTCCAGCAGGAAATATGCTCCAAAAGCAACCTTTATTAACATGAAGACCCTTAGTCAATATTTTACTTCACCTCAATGGAAATCAATATTTCTTTATTATTTTTGCAGTCTGGTGCTTAACCATATTGATTAAGAAGCAGAGAGTGGTTGCCTAGAACAGATAATAAGGCCCATTATGCTGATTCAGGAAAATGTCAACTTTAACAGTTTTTATAACTAAGGCTTTCCCCTTATACAAATAAAATGACACTCCATCAGCATTGCCTCTCCCATTCTTCATACCCATTATTCTAAACTTGAAGGTTCTTCCCCTCTCCATTTAGCAGCACATGTATACCTTCTGACTACCAGTAGCTACAAGATCATTTTAGTGAGGATAAGTCCAATAAAGTAATCACTGGATCAAGTTAAGCAGTTTTAAGTCCCTCCCTCTGGCTCTCCTGCAGTTCACTTGTTTCTCTCCAAGTCTGTCCTTTGAGTTTTGCCTTGTGGGAGCAGATTGACTTATTGGTTAAATTGTGACCTAACCAACATCACAATTTGACAAGTTAATCAGCAGCTGCACCATCCCTAGCCCTTGTGGAGGAATCAATGGGAGATGACTTTGTAGTGAGGGATGGAATATCTGAAAGCCTTCTGCTGGAGCCAGTCCCCATCCTCCTGACTGTGAGGGTGGGAAATGAGACCAGGCTACTGTCCTCTTCGGGTGATACCAACATCTGCCCATAGCATTCATAAGCATAGAGACTTCTACCAAGAATCTCTTCCTGTGCAGAACTACATCTGCAGCACCACATTAACCAGCTCCTGCAGGAAGTGCCAGGCAGGGCACACTGCCTCCTGTCCTGTGACTGTTCTGTAAGGGAGTCTGCAAGAGCACAAAAATCCTTAGTCAGTTAATCGACTGATCACCCAGCATCTAGATGCATATGTCCCACCTGACATGGCACTTACTCATGAGGAATACCGGGAATCCATCTCATGCTTTTGGTGGTGGTGCCACTATGTTTGTCTTGCCTATTCCCATTGCTGAATTCGTGAAGTGTGGCTCAACAGCACCCTGCCTCAGTTTCCCTTCTTGGACTTTATTTTTTTTAAATTAACCCCACACAGGCTTTTATCTTCCAGTATTACCCTAGTTTATTATCAATTGAAACAAAGTTCTCAGAGTCCAAATTTCAGCATTCCCCGCCAGCTAGCCCTTCCCCACCCCCGCCCCCATCAGTCTTTTCACCCTTGTGTTATGTCTACACTTGGAGCTAGGGGTGTGATTCCAAGCTCACATGGACATACCAAAGTTAGCTTGTGTGGAGCTAAAAGCATCAGGGTAGCATGGGCAGTCAGTCAGGGCTAGCCACCCCAAGGGCGTACCCACCTGGACCCCCTGGGTCATATCTCCCAAGATTGTGTGGCTAAAGCATGAGACAGGTCACTCAGGTTTGCAGATGGAGAGGGAAGGGCAGATGGGCCAAACCTGAGTGTCATTGCAACTCTGTGCACTCTGTCACAACACCGATCAAATTTGGTTGGTCTGCTCCTCCATCTCGATCCATAGAGGGGTGTATGGGACAAACTTGAGTGACACTAGGCCAGGTTGCAACACCACTTGGTCTGGGGGTCCTCTCAATTGGGTCACCAAGTCACACTGCCCTTCAATCAGCACAACAGGTTTTGGGGGACAAAGTAGGACAGTCCTGCAAAATCAAGGACTGTGGGGAGATCTGTGCTGGCCACGTATTGGGGTGGCTAGGCCAAGCTGCTGCCTGTGCTTCCCCAGCTATACTACTATTTTTAGTGCAGCAGAGAGACTGTCGCCTATCTTTCAACCAAATGTGAAATTCTAATCGGACTTGCCTAAGAAAATTGCATTATGTTGCAATGTGTGAAATGCACAAAATTGGTCCGTGCAAAATTGGTACTTTTGTGGCTTTAGTTCTTTCAGTTCATCGGCATGTTTTGTATTACTGGATGCTTTGAAGCTCTTCCTATAGACATGCGATGTGTGCTCTTGTTTAATCAGAAACGTTGTTGTTATGACAACTTAGCCCTTCAGTGCAAACACTTTTAAAATTAATTGTATGTATTTTGCCAGAAGTGGGTTTCTTTGAATTTGCTATACATCTGATAGAGACAGAACCACAAGAGATCGCAGTTTGAGAGGAAAGTAGGAGACCATTTTTAGAATAAGCATTTTCTAAAATCTTTATTTAAATGATTCCTGGTTCCCTTTTTATTGTGGAAGTGTTTCAGGTGAAATGTCAGAGAATCAAAGGTGTCCTATAGCTCCTGAAAAATCAGTTGTAAAAGGGAGTGACTGTGCATCCTGAAATTGGAATGATAAAACATTGTCCTGGACAGGTCAAATGGTAAACCTTGGCAACTATCTGGGACTCCAATATAATCTACCCCAGAGCAATTGCAGTTCAACACCAGAACTATCTGAGATTCTGATGTGAGACTTGCACCCAAAGTCTTGTGCTCTCATATTCACCTTAAAATCAACTTCTTGAGTTTCCAAGAAAGCTGATGGTGACGGTAGCAGTCCATCTATGGAAGCTGACTGTAGCAATTCTAGCTTACTTGGATAATTTGCTAGTCTGGGGATCCTGAGAAGCACAGATGGTGGTTTGGTGGACACAGAAACATTTTTCACCTTGTGGTAAAATACCAAGGATTTGCTACATCTTGGTCTGCTTCCGGACAGCTGTGAATGGAGTGTCATTTTGTGAAAATAAATCATCCAAGGTTTCTAGTTCTGATTCCAGCTCCACTGCCCTGTCCAAGGGAGGCAGCATGTCCTGGGTTCCAGTGGGCTGGCTGACATACTTGTGAGTAACCTGCTATCAGGACCCTGGTATGGAACCCAGCCCTACCAACTCCTTTGGTGGAATCCTTAGCCAATACACCACAGTGGTGCCCTGAGCCACTGCTCCTGACCAACAGCCTTAGTGCTGAAGACCCACAGCAGCCACATCTCAAGCCCCTGATTGGATGGACAGGCAGCACTCTCATTGGGTACTTGGACTATATAAAGACTCCAACAGGATGAGGAAGTTGTCTGAGAACAACCATTGCCTGCTGGTTGCTGCCTAGACCACCTTGCTCTTGCCCTGACCCTGCCTGCCTGATGCTTCCTTGTTGATCTGTTGCCTTCCCTGGCCTCCCTAGCCCATTGGTCTGGCCCCTGATTGAATCTTCTGGCTACTGACCCCTACAAGAACTCTGACCATTGTTTTGAGCTTCCTCTGCTACCAGTCGACCTCCCTGGCACTATCTGACCACCCACACCCATTTGGTTACTGCTCTGGACTTCGCCCTAGCTCACCTTGGCCACTGTGCATTACATAGGCTCAGTAATGTATGTTGCTAGTGAGGTGGGAGCTATCAATAAAATCCAAACATGTAGTCTGAATTTCCAAATCCTTCCTTATGTGAGTAGTCCTCATACAGACAATCCCATCAACTGATTTCACTGGAGTGACTTTGTGATGGGTTGGATCCCCCTTCTGAGATGCCACCTGATGTATTGGGATTTCACTGAGGCTGCCTGCTCCACTAGCTGGACTCCCTCTCTCGGTTTTGCTGAATTAGGCTCTCCAGCCTCGGGCAGCACACACACACACAGGTAGGGACACACCAGCTGTAGAAACACACGGAGTCTGCAAACTGCTCTCTGAGAAGACTCCACTAGGAAATTAACCAGCACTCAAGTGCAGCTGCCCTCTGGAAAGTATACCAAAAATAATATTGTCTTGCGTTTGTATAGATTTCTCTACAATGCAAGCTCATAAATTTGCCCCCTCCCTCAATGTGGAGAAAGATATGTACAACTTCTTGTCCCCTCTAATTATAAATTGCACAAACTGGGTTTAATAATAAACAAAAACAAGTTTATTAACTATAAAAGATAGAGTATAAGGGATAGCAAATAGAATTAAGCAGATTACCAAGCAAATAAAACAAAACATGCATACTAAGCTTAAGATCTTAAAGAGACTGGTTTCAAGAAGTAATTTCTCACCCTAAATCTTTTTGTTCTTAGGCAAGTTGCAGAGTTTCTGTAGCTTAGAGTTCTAGGTATTTCTCTTTTCGAGACCGAGACAGAGGAGTCTAGTCTGTCTCAGCCCTTGCCTTTCCCTCAGCTCAGTTCCTTTGTCTCTTCAGGTACTTTCAGCGGTCTTTCTTCTTGGACAGGAAGGCAATGGAGAAGAGGCCTGTTCGCCTTACTCTCCAGCCTTAAATAAGATTTCCATAAGGCGGGAATCTTTTGTTTCCCAGTCTTGACCTCCCACTCCTTTTAATGGAAAATTACTAGAAGTCCCTGATGATGTTTAGTACCAGGTGACAGGACCACCTGACCTAGTAGTGTCACAGCTACATCCCAGGATATGCCTCAGGAAGGAGAGAGATTAGTATCTTCAAAGTCTTATTGTTTCTTCCTAATGGCCCACCAAGGCTGATGGCCTGTTGTCTGGTGGGTGTCTCCCAAATAGTCAATATTCCTAACTTTAGATGATCATGCATACAAACTGGATAATCACATTCAGTAAATCATAACCTTTCTGATGATACTGTACAAGACCCAGCTTGCATAAAATACGTTATGCCATTTCCATAAAGAATATGGGGTGTGACATCACATACTTGTCTAAGGACTACACATCTGAGATAGTTTGCATGTCTGATCCAAAAGTGATCCATTTTGCTGAGCATTCTCACTGTGAGATAGGAGGCGTTTTAAAGAACCGAAAGGTCCTTAAGCCAGGTTTTAGAGAAATTTCTGAAATCATGAAAGAGGTTACACAAGAGAATTCACCAAAGACAAGAATCCTGACAGCTCTTTGAAAAGCTCCAAAAATCTGAGTAATACCATAAGCATATGCAAATTAAGGAGCTGATCTTGAGAATTCTTGCGTATGTGAAGTCCCAGGGACTTGTGTGAGAGAGGGTTTGCAGGATTGGCCCCTGATATTGCATTTAGGGAAGAATGATCCACCACACACAAACACTTTTTTTTTTTTTTATAGCAAAGAAGTCAGTCTTGCAATATAGAGGATAAAATTCTGATACCCTTACTCACCTAGTCACTTATTCCACAAGAAGTTCAACTGAAGTCAGTAGAATATCTTATGGTGTAAGATACAAGACAATGTGGGGTGTTAGGTTCCAGCCCAGACTGAATAGGCATTGAGATATATAGTCTTTAAATAGTCCTCAGCTATTATCTTCCTGCCCCCCAATCCTTATTTCAGTCCTACTTCCTAATACAATAGAGAAAATATGTAATATAGATCAATTTTTGTTTCATTAGCTTTTTACAGTAGTTATAGTTTACATGAGCATAATAGAAATACCTCACAATTTTCATTTACAATTTTAAAGTCCATGATTAAAAACAGATCTCCCCCCCCCCAACAACATTATTTTTATCATACAATATAATGCCTTTCAAATACTAATGTGGAAGGGGTAAGTTGATTAAAATATGCTTATTGCCTTCCTGAGGTTCTTATGTCCATGGATTAACAAGTTTCTGAAGAACATGCAACGTGCAACATAAAATTTCTAAAACCCAGCTTTGCATGTCTTTACTCTTAATTTAAAACTAGTCTTATCTGTGATGGAATAATTAGACATCTTTACCACTGTCATCAGTAACTAAAATATCTCCAGTAAAACTGTACACATTTGATTCTTGTGCTTTCACAACAAGCCTCTCTCAAGTCTATAAGGACTGTAATTTCCTGCTCCATTTCACAGTAGTTCTTCTCCCCCCATGTGAGTTTAGTGCTAGCAAACTTTCAGAGCAGGACTGACTACTCTGCAAATTGAAGTATTTTATATGCCTACAGAACAAGGTAGCAGGAGCATGTTGTCTCACTGTTATGCCTAAATCATGGAGGGATCGTCTTTATGGGATAAACTAGCAGATGAGTCTTCTATGCAATAGGAATGGATGAACCTTATAAAGTTGAAAGTTTTGTAGACCTATGCAAAATGTTTGGGGGGGAGGGAGGGAAAAAAAGAGAAATAGCTTGGTGACCTGCCTGGGAAGGAGGCATGTGAAAATCAGTGACTCTTGCCTTCCATTGGCAACTGGAGGTGGGTGGGTGTTGGGATAAAGAGGTAGAAAATTTCCCCAGGCAGAAAAAAAGGGATTGCTAATGGGAGAAAAAGAAAAGGAGTACTTGTGGCACCTTAGAGACTAACAAATGTTTTTGAGCATAAGCTTTCGTGAGCTACAGCTCACTTCATCGGATGCATCTGATGAAGTGAGCTGTAGCTCACGAAAGCTTATGCTCAAATACATTTGTTAGTCTCTAAGGTGCCATAAGTACTCCCTTTCTTTTTTGCGAATACAGACTAACACGGCTGCTACTCTGAAACCTAATGGGAGAAGAGAGACTCCAACCGGAGAGCTCAATACCCCAGCAGGGATCGGAGTGGAGAGCAGAGAAATCTCCTGTCAAGTGAGCCCCTTCCTGCGTATGGTGAAAAAAGATATGCTCCTTTTCCCAAAGGCCATATTGCAGGGCTTCCCCTAAGTACTGAGAAATCCCACCCATTGGGGCCTGATTCTCTCAGGACCTGAGCTTTAGCCTAGCTATCAAGGTCCAGATTCCGGGGCCTGGGGGATGACAGAACCTTCTTCCTTTCCAAGTTATGTTTCCCTGAAGATTGGGATCCCTGCCTGGTGACCCCCTCCCCCAATGATATTATTTTGGACTCTTCTAGTGCTTTTCATCCAAGAAGGTGGGCAAATGTTATCTGTCTTTTGCGGGGGGGGGGGGGGTGGAGAGGGGAGGGAATAAAGGAATAAGAAGGGAAGAGCTTTACCTGAAGTCACACAGCAAGCAGTGGGAACAGTGCAAACCGAAACTAATTTTCCTGACTCCCACTACCCTGCTCTGGCCACTAGACAACACTGTCTCTATGCAGATACATTCTTAAGCAACTGTTCAGCCTGGGATGGAACGTGAACGCTAGTAAGATCATCCACTGCTTAATCATGAACTCATGACATTTGAGTGGATTCAAATTTAGGCAATATGAGTTTCCCCATTTTTACTATTCAGTCTTTATGCTCTCCACTGAGACTGCAAAAAGGAGTGGGTTGGTCGTGGTTTTTTGTTTTTTAACCTGTACACTGGGAATGACACTGAAAGCAACAAAGTACTGCATGTGATCCAAATAGCCATCAGATGGTAACTTCCAGTCACTGCTAACTCTGGAGTGGCTTTGAAGCAGAGGTGAAAGGCCCTGAATCACCATGTCTCTGAATCATGTTCCATTTCTCCTTGGCCTCCAATATTTAAAACTGATTATGAAATTCATCTTCCAGATGGTAAGTAGTCTTTTTACTAAGATTTCAATAGATGATTGGGATCAGTAGGATCCATACATAACTCCTCAAGTGATTGATGTATTATTTATTGGCATTCTGCCTTTCTCGCTCTTTCTAATCTATGGACACGCTAATGTGTTTAAATCTGTAGTGTCCAAGAGTTGTACAAGTTTTATATAAAAAAAACAAAACCCAAACTGCTCTAAAATGCAATTAATTCTCCACCCTGCTTTAAGTGCAATCATGGGCACCTTTGTTCCGTGCCAAACTCATTTTGTTTAGGCATCACAGCTAATTTTGGCAAAAGACCTGGGTGTGATCCAAAGCCACTGAAATCAATAGAAAAGACTCCAGTGGACTTCACTGGGCTTTGGATCAGTCTCATGATACACTTACTATCATGTGTATAGCTCTACTGAGGGCTTGTATGTCAAGTCTTGGTACCTGTTTAGCTTCAAACTCCTAAAAGATTAAATTGTAGTTAGGCTCCTAACTCCTTAATTCTGAGTTTATTTACACTACACAAACCTCTGCCTCATTTCAATAAGATGAACTGATACAAATAAACATTTCAATTCTCCAAAGATCCAGTAACACAAATGTGCTTTATTTAATAGGTAATGGACAAACGTGTCTTTCACGCTCATAATTTGCTTTGTGTCTTGTTTTTAACATGTAATTAAACAGCTTTAAGGGCTGAAGACAAAAATTCTAAGAAATTGTTTTGGAAGCCATTAACATTAAAAAGAGACTAACTTTTCAACTTCAGGAAATGACTTATCTAGCAGTAACTATTGCAATGCCATGGTGTTGAATTTTCTCTCTTGTTGCACTTATTCCTCTTTGAGAATGCTCTTTGACATCCATCACACTTTCAGAACAAGTAAAAAAGAACAAAATCCTAAAACTGAGCACTGTCACTTTATCAGTGCAGAAATAAAATCTTCACAATAAAGAGAGCTGGATTCCTTGTCTAGGCTTTTTTTTTGTTTTGGCCCAAGTGCTCTAGACTTGATGTTTTGGTTGGTTTTTGTTTTTGCTGTCCTCCCTTCCTGGAATTTTCCATAGATGTGCTTTTAAATATATATCTTTTTATTGTACTCTTCACTGGAGTCTTTGCATATGTCACTTTGTTCTTAGATATTTGACTTGTTGTTATGATTGTCATTTTTACTGCAGCAGCACTCACAAGCTCCCAAGCAGGATCAAGGCTATGCGATGCCAAATGCTTTGCAAATGTAGTAAGACAGCCCTCCCCCAAAGACCTTACAGACAACATAAGACTAGATGACAATTAATAATAAACAAATGGAAGGAGGAGGGGTGGAAGAATGAGTGTGTCTAACTTTAGGGTTCTATTTTTGAAAACCTTGACTCCCATTTCTATCCCCATAGACTTTAGACCTTAAATTTGTAAACTTGGAAGGAGTAGGAGCAGAAATCCTATCTCTGGTTGATTTGCCTGGAATGATTTGCAATATTCCTCCACACCAAATTCATGCCAATAGAATCTTTATACTACAACACACCATTATGTATTTTCTCAATATATTTCTATAACTACATCTCTATGTATTGTCTCCAACTTTACATACACACACCATAACTTTATATTAATGACATTTTTGACAATATTAACTCCTTCAGATTGTTTTGATCATCTAAATTTTGTTATATTCTTCATACTTTTTAATAATCTGTTCCTCCAACAGCACAAGAATGATAAGAATTCAGTAAGAAGAAATGTGTATTGTCCTGTCTCCTTCAGTTCAAATCACACAGACAATGTCTTTTGTAATCTCATTAGCAATAGCAGATTTGAACAAACAACACACAAGTGTGCCAAATTTATTATGAATGCTGTAAAATCTGTTTATATTGATGCAATGTAGAAATTTGGTATTTTTGCATTATGCCATAGCATCAACCCTATTACAAAGTGACTGCAGCTACTTTGTGGGAATGCACCTCCAGTACATAGGAATCTAGACAATAGAATATCAGATTATTATTTTTTAAGACACCTAAACAAAAATGCAAAATGTTTATTAAAAATCAAGATTTGAGACAATGTCAGAATTAGTCCAATACCTCTGACCCTAACATTTTTGAAATCACAGTTGTGCTGCTGCAAAACTCAAGTTTTCTGTCAATTTAAAATAAATAGAAGATTAGATTGTCAGCAAAACTCAGTGTCAATTGGTAATAGCAAACTAAATTAGATCTCTTTGGAAGTTCTGTCCTGACAAAGTGTGTGAAACCCTAGCTGAATCTGCCATTTCCAAAGTATGTAGATTTAATAAAACATGCATTATTGTAGTTCTGCAATCATAAAGATGATCCAACATCGCTGTTGCAAATGTATCTGTATATTATTTAAAATCCTGATTCAGCAAAGCACTTAAGCATTCTTTATGCACAGGAATATTTCAATGAAGTCCCTCACCTACTTAGTTATAAGAAAAGGAGTACTTGTGGCACCTTAGAGACTAACAAATTTATTAGAGCATAAGCTTTCGTGAGCTACAGCTCACTTCATCGGATGCATTTGGTGGAAAAAATAGAGGAGAGACTTATATACACACACAGAGAACACGAAACAATGGGTTTATCATACACACTGTAAGGAGAGTGATCACTTTAAGATAAGCCATCACCAACAGCAGGGGGGGGAAAGGAGGAAAACCTTTCATGGTGACAAGCAGGTAGGCTAATTCCAGCAGTTAAGAAGAATATCAGAGGAACAGTGGGGGGTGGGGTGGGAGGGAGAAATACCATGGGGAAATAGTTTTACTTTGTGTAATGACTCATCCATTCCCAGTCTCTATTCAAGCCTAAGTTAATTGTATCCAGTTTGCAAATTAATTCCAATTCAGCAGTCTCTCATTGGAGTCTGTTTTTGAAGCTTTTTTTGTTGAAGGATAGCCACTCTTAGGTCTGTGATCGAGTGACCAGAGAGATTGAAGTGTTCTCCAACTGGTTTTTGAATGTTATAATTCTTGACGTCTGATTTGTGTCCATTCATTCTTTTACGTAGAGACTGTCCAGTTTGGCCAATGTACATGGCAGAGGGGCATTGCTGGCACATGATGGCATATATCACATTGGTAGATGCGCAGGTGAACGAGCCTCTGATAGTGTGGCTGATGTGATTAGGCCCTATGATGGTATCCCCTGAATAGGTATGTGGACAGAGTTGGCAACGGGCTTTGTTGCAAGGATAGGTTCCTGGGTTAGTGGTTTTGTTGGTGAGTATTTGCTTCAGATTGGGGGGCTGTCTGTAAGCAAGGACTGGCCTGTCTCCCAAGATCTGTGAGAGTGATGGGTCGTCCTTCAGGATAAGTTGTAGATCCTTGATGATGCGTTGGAGAGGTTTTAGTTGGGGGCTGAAGGTGATGACTAGTGGCGTTCTGTTGTTTTCTTTGTTGGGCCTGTCCTGTAGTAGGTGACTTCTGGGTACTCTTCTGGCTCTGTCAATCTGTTTCTTCACTTCAGCAGGTGGGTATTGTAGTTATAGGAATGCATGATAGAGATCTTGTAGGTGTTTGTCTCTGTCTGAGGGGTTGGAGCAAATGCGGTTATATCGTAGAGCTTGGCTGTAGACAATGGATCGAGTGGTATGATCTGGATGAAAGCTAGAGG
This sequence comes from Dermochelys coriacea, assembly GCF_009764565.3. Taxonomy (NCBI): domain Eukaryota; kingdom Metazoa; phylum Chordata; order Testudines; family Dermochelyidae; genus Dermochelys; species Dermochelys coriacea. The sequence continues at coordinate 78,210,840 of NC_050069.1, forward strand.
CATGTAGGTAGGAATAGCGGTCAGTAGGTTTCCGATATAGGGTGGTGTTTGTGACCATCGCTTATTAGCACCGTAGTGTCCAGGAAGTGGATCTCTTGTGTGGACTGGTCCAGGCTGAGGTTGATGGTGGGATGGAAATTGTTGAAATCATAGTGGAATACCCAGAAGTCACCTACTACAGGACAGGATGGATTTTATTTTATTTTACTACCCAGTGCTGTCCCTGGGTATGTCTACACTACAATGTAAGCCCTAGCTCATACTCAAGCTTTAGCCCAACCCCCATTTCTGTTTACACACAAAAGGGTCCTGGGATCCTACAGGGGTGGAGGGTCCAAGTCTGAGTCAAGCCAGGGTCTAGGGTTCAAGCCCTTTTGCTTTGAAGTGTAGATGCAGCCCCTCAACTTGGGATTGTGGAATACTTTTGGCAGATTCCCAGAATCCATGGGCCAACTTCCTTTGTCCCAAGAATCTCCAATCAACTCCAGTGAAAACTGAAGCAATCCCCACCTACGGTGCTCCTTGGTGTAGTGCAGCTGCTTAGTGAGTCAGTGTTTTAACCCTTTCAGGGTCTTCTGACTACCGAATTGCAAACACACCATCAGAGAGCCTTCTGTGTTTGCAGTGAGACTGAACAGAACAAGCCTTTGGCAAAGTGTTACTTCATGGTCACATGAATGCAGCCAGATTTTGGTAAATCTCTGATGCAAGTCCAGCAAAACTGTGGACTTTAGTAAGAGGACCAGGATTGACCATGCATACCAACATAGTGAATAAGCTGGCAATGCTGCAAATTTATCAGACTGGTTAAGTAGCTCAAGACTGAGTATAGGAAATCCAGGGACCAGAACCACACCCCGGGCAACTTGCTGACATTGTGCCCATTTTATGAGGCATTTGACTGGGTGCTGAGCACTGGGCCAAGCACACAGTCAGCACTGGTGCATGATGATCTGGTCAGCCGGGATGGCCCCAGAATCCAGCATGGAGACTGATGGAAGCCAGGAGCAGGGGCCAAGTGTGGACAGCAGAGTGACTCTATTGCTGAAATTGGTCCCACCAAAGGCTTCGACACAGGAGCAGCAGCAGATCTGGGGGGGGGGGAGGTGTACTCCAGAGGAGCTGTTTGATGTCCTCCCTGAGGAACAGCCCACTACAGAATTTGCAGCAGACACAGTATGGCCAGAAGTCACCAACACTTCCTGCCAAGCAGCCATTCTGGTCTGTGTGCTCCCAGAGACCAGAGCCAGCAACATGGATGGAGGTACCTTTTGAAGAGCTTCTCTTGCTTGCGCTTTCACTCCTGTGTCAGGAACAAGGCAGAGCTTCTGTGAGACACTGATGGAATTTTTGTGGTCTTTTCTGACCTCCTCAAGGCATCTGATAGAGCTTATGATAGAGGAGGAGGATACAGATTTTGCAACCTTAATGGTTTTTTATCTTGGGGGGTGTGTGTGTGTGTGTGGGCGGTAAGATCTATGGGCCTTTTTTGCTTGGAAAGCATTGTCAACAGCTAAGGTATGGTATTTGTCACAGGATGAGCTGAGCCTTTAAGGGATTCAGATCCTAACAAAAATCTGCACCTAGTTTTTCTCAACCCTCCAAGTCCTGTGACAGATCTGGTGAATGAGAGCTACGCCTGCTGGGAACTATAAGAGGAAGCTTGCTTTCAGTAGGAGAGAGGAAGTTGGTGGGAGCTGTGATATTGTGAAGTTCTCCAGGAACTGGGAGAAGGATTAGCAATGGCTGTCTGCTGAAGTAGTCAAGAAAGGATGTGTAGAAGAAACTAGGTAAGGGCCAGAGAGGAGGCCTATTGATGGACTCTGAATGAGGAATTTGTGTACTGTGGTATGTGGTGGAGGGGGAAGCCAGATAAAGTCTGACCAGCAATAGGAACTGTATGAAGTGGTGCAAGAAAATAGTGGAGAAGGGAAATCTTGGATTTAGGGTAGATTGGGTCCCAGGGTGGGCTCCCCCTCTGAGAGGTAGAGAGGGTACCCTGGCACTACTAGAAGTACTATTGAGTCTGGGGGAGGGCTGCTGATGCACTATTGAGACTGGGGTAAAACTGCTTCTAGGAGGCATAGTGACATCTGAATATCAGAAGCCAGTGCTTTATATAACTCACACTTGTCTGTGGACCAGTTAGAAGTTGAGATAACCGAACTGTGTTTTTGAGCTTAGGCATTCGGAGGCTCATTCCTTTAGCTCCATAAGTCCTTCTGGGTTCAATCCTTACTGCTGTGCTGTTATCGTTAACATTCGTTAATACGTAAGCTTGCACCTAATAACTATGTAGTCTCTTTGACTACACAGAACTTCTGCTCCTATTTGTATATTGCTTAAAGGACCAACACGGGGTTCTGTCTTCTTTCAGGTAGGTTTCTTATCCCTTTTTTTTTTTTTCCCCTGCTGAAAAGCCTGCAGAAAAATGATTTTTGGGGAAATTCTTCAGGAACATTAAGGAAATCTGTATTATAAGATGAGTACTTCCTGTACAAAAGAGCTCATGGATCTTAAAAGTAACTTTTCAATTGTCACTGGCTGAATTAGTCTTACTACCTACTTCTTGGTATTAAATGACTTCTTCCCAATTTATGTTCCCTCTAAAGCATTTGCTGAATTCACAGTAATGCTAGAATTTGTCTTAACATCTATTGTTCACATTTGGTTGCTACTACTGAATCTTTCACAATACTTGCTTCACTTCTTCTGTTACAATATCAATAATTTATCTTTGAAACATACTGGTCTTTCTCCTAGTTGAATTTATCACTGCATATTTCTTTCTTCCAGCATTTGCCATTTTGCCAACCATGTAATTCTTGTGTATGTTTTTCTGTTCTGTTCTTTTCTCCCCATTACTTCTAACTGTAAGTGCATATGACACCTGAATGGGAAAACCTTGAATGCTTTCTTGGTTTCTCTCAGGTTTCAGCTAAAAATTACCAAATCAGTGCCCTGTGTATCTGTGTGCTGCACCAGGGACCCAGAGCAAAATGCAGGATTTTGCTAGTGTGAACCCCAGAACTGTGTGCTGTTGGTGTCTATGGGTAGGTAGTGAGCTGCTTGTTATAACACTGGAAATTTTTCCCTCACAAAGTTTCATCTGTTGCACTATAATGTGATATGCCACATTAGGTTAAGTCATGTTGAATTATGTCTCCTGCACTATTTCATTGATGGCTCAATTTACAGAAGAGAATTCAGGACATCTTGTATGCAAATCGACACCAGGCAATTCATTAAGGCTCAAACTTTGTCCTTTTCTCATTTTCTATTTCTATGTGCAAAATAATAAGATTCTGAGGCTTCCCGACAGAGGGCCACTGTAATTAAGCTATCCAAAATTCTAACTTCAACTCTGAATTTCATTTTTCAAAGGCCTGTATAGATAAGGGATTGTGCACGTGTGTGTGTGTGTGTGTGTGTGTTTTTTTTGTATTTATTAGTAAGATGAGGGATAGATTTCAGTGGCTCCCTATAAGGTCCTCCTATTATATTATCAGTCCCGAGTTGTCCTCCAGTTAAAATCAATGGCAAAATTCCCATTGATTTCTATGAGGCAGGATTGGGGCTTAAATCAAAATCACCAAAAGTGGAATTGGAGTTCCTGGTGAAAGATGAATGAGAGAACTGAAGATAACAGAACTATTCATTAGAGTAAGGTGAGGAGGATCTGGCTTTTTATATTCAACCCCTTGGATAAAAATTTATCTGTGCACAGGGCGGGGCCGGGGGAACAAACCAGCTTGTTACCAGCTCCTCTTCAAAGAGGAAAAGCAAACCATGTCACACCTACATAAGAGTCCATAATAATTAATTAATCCACTTATTCTTGTTGTTCAATAGTGAATAATAAATGCATAGATTGGAAATGGGTTTAAACCACACACTTAAAATTAGGATCAGGATCCAAACTTTTACATTCAGGGTTCAGACAACTATGGAGACTGGCCCACTGTGAAGCTAAATTGAGGATCAGAATTTCACCAAAGCTTGGGATCATTGGCTCCAATACTTTGGCTACCTGGTCATGTCTATTAAAAATGAACAAAGCCATCTAAAGTTTTCAAATAGGACCTAGTTGGAAGCCCATAGAGGTCAATGACTGTATGACTTCCCCCCTCCCCCCCCCTGATTTCAATGGGCTTTGAAACAAGTCCATAATGAACAAACATTTCTCATAGGCTTTCAATCTGAAAAGTCTTATGAGCCTGTCATAAGTATAAGGGAAGGGTAAACACCTTTGAAATCCCTCCTGGCCAGAGGAAAAACCCTTTCACCTGTAAAGGGTTAAGAAGCTAGGATAACCTCGTTGGCACTTGATCATAATGACCAATGAGGAGACAAGATACTTTCAAAGCTGGAGTGGGGGAGAAACAAAGGGTCTCTGTCTGTCTGTGTGATGCTTTTGCCGGGGACAGAACAGGAATGGAGTCTTAAAATTTAGTAAGTAATCTAGCTAGATATGCGTTTAGATTATGATTTCTTTAAATGGCTGAGAAAATTAAGCTGTGCTGAATAGAATGGATATTCCTGTCTTTGTGTCTTTTTATAACTTAAGGTTTTGCCTAGAGGGATTCTCTGTTTTGAATCTAATTACCCTGTAAGGTATTTACTATCCTGATTTTACAGAGGTGATTCTTTTTACCTTTTCTTACATTAAAATTCTTCTTGTAAGAAACTGAATGCTTTTTTCATTGTTCTTAAGATCCAAGGGTTTGGGTCTGTGTTCACCTATGCAAATTGGTGAGGATTTTTATCAAGCCTTCCCCAGGAAGGGGGGTGCAAGGTTTTGGTGAGGATTTTGGGGGGGAAAGACGTTTCCAAACAACTCTTTCCCAATAACTGGTTAAACTGTTGGTGGTGTTAGCGAAAGGCAAAGGGTAAAATAGTTTGTACCTTTGGGGAATTTTTAACCTAAGCTGGTAAAAGTAAGCTTAGGAGGTTTTTATGCTGGTCCACACTTCTGTACCCTAGATTGCAGTCTAGATGTACTCTGTGTTCCCAGAAATGTGCCAAAGAAACAGAATTAACATTCTCAAATTCCAAGAATCATGTTTCTTATAAGTGACCTGTTAAATCTGTCACGATAGATTGTACCTCCTTAGCTGGGTTTCTGGGCTAAATTCTTGGTTCTGTGTTGATTTAGCCCAGCTAAGGATCTGGCATTCATATTTCTGAGAGGCTCTTGTCTGTACGCATATGGCTTTGATGCACCACAGTATAATGAGGCAAACGGTAGCACCTTTTTAAACAATTTGCTTTTGGCTAAGTTTCTATGGTTTTAACATGACTTGTTCATCGTTGTGGATTTGAGATGGAGATGTAGCAGGAGGAGAGCTTGAGACATAAGCCTTTGTATCAGAGGCCTGGTATGAGGCTGGACCTGCTCACAGAATCTGGCAAGAACAGAGCTTATGTTGCAGAAATACACTTTCCTAAGAAGTGCTAAGCACAGAGTACTTACGCAAGTACATCCTGATATCAAGTGGCACCAGAACATCCTGATATCGAGGGTGGTATAAAAACATTCCCCCAAGAATAACAGGGACATGCTGACCCCTCCTAAAAGGTAAGGTTAGAATGACAGTATATAATAGAGATGTTTTGATCAAACCAACAAGTACAAGGTGATAGTTACTGCCACCTGACATGGCTACTTAACTATATCAGAGGCAATATATAACTTGTTTGTATCAGGGTATAAAGATGTATCTCTGAGGGAGTATCTTTGCCCAGCCAACGGAGGGAATGGAAAGTCCCACCATTCACTGAGCTGCATCCATTGTTCCGGGCATACATGTGTTAGTATCCTCAGAGTCTGCTAGGTGCTATTATGTGCTTTGTCGACAATAAAGCTGCCCTGGCACCTTCGTACCTTAATGGATCTTTTGGTCATTGGGCGATTCACTCGAGGTCTGCTGTGCCAGCTGTCTGCACAGAGCTGGGGCAGCACACAGGGACAACACACACATGCAGCCAATCATCTAACCACAGAAGGAATTCAAAGTAAACATTTTCTTAAGGGAGGGTTGTTAATGTAGTACTAATATCTAAACTGTATCGTTAAATTTATTCATCTAAATTTGGGTTACTGCTGATTTATGTAGTTTATGACTTTTTTTTTTTTTTTTAAACTTTTTGCATTTTTGGATAGTCTAAGCACTATACCCAGATGTACAGACACTCTTTTCTTAACCTGTGTATTATATAATTTTTTAACATTCGCTTTAATAAAATTATCAAACATGTACTTTGCTGTATACAAGCGTGTATTGAGACAAAAGACCAAGTTTAGAGGGGAGTCTAAGCTGGTGTAGCTTAAATATATTTGGGGGAAGCAAAACAATTTGCTACTCAAATCTTCTTTTGCCTACCTGCAAATATGTAAGTGGCACTAATTTTGACTCCCTCTTCACTCTCTCTCTCTTAGACTGACTTGGGTACTTCTAGTGTTCTGATAAGTGGGTGTGAATTTATTTTATACCCATTCCCACCACAGATATCTCCCAGGCAGGGACAATTGATGGACCACAATCTCAGCAGAGAGAGTATATAATACTACCAGAATGAGGCCAAGACACACTTATTAATAATACTGAGGATTTTTAAGAAACTGTCTCCTACAGAACACTTGAGAAGAAAACAATTATTTCACACACAGGAGCCTGGTTCTTGGGTTTAAAAGGCCTGTTTTGCACCACCAGTCTTCCTGTGTAGGACTATCAGTGAATCGCTGGAAGATGTCTAAGCTGTTTTCAGCAGCCCATGGAGGAAGTTTGACAATGTTTATAACGGTTGAAACTGGGCAACCCCCAGAAATGAGCATGACAACATCTCTATGCAGTGAAAAAGCTTGTTTCATGCTAGCTTGTTCCAGAGCATAAAGGCACTGCTTGTGGAGCATTGTTTTACAATAAAATACAACAGAGCTGATACTGCGTTTTCCTTGAATGTCCAAAACTCCCTGTGAAAACCAATGCTACAGAGTTACCTCTACAGGATTTTGAAACTTACAGATGGTGGGAAAGTTGGTCCCAGGATCTCATCATGTTAATGAGGTCATTGTTGCATGATGCGATGCACACGTTATGAAATCCTGTTTTTCAGATTTAAAAGTTAATTTTTGGACACTTCTACCATGAAACTAGAAAAACAGAGTCCAATTCTATTTTTTTAAAATTGTTACAAATATCCAGTAACTCCATTGGAATTATACTGACTTACATCAATACAGCTGAAATTACAATTTGGATTTATTTACATAATGTCTGTCTTGACGCTGGGGCGGGGGAGGCATGATGATTTTCTTTTAAAATTGCATTTTGAGAGGTTAAGTGGCCAGAATGGAACCAAGTCGCATTAACTAGAGGAAAAGGTCACTTTTATTAAAATAGAAGATTTGACAGTAGTCTAAGCTGTTTTGACAGGTCTTGGAGCTAAGGCAGGATCAAAGGACATCTGTAATTTAAAGAAGCTGGTGGTATTTGAGCAGTTCCTCAGCCAGTGAGTGACCTGTAAGAATAAGTGGGCACATTTCTCAATAAGATTTATTTTCCCCAGCACCCCCTCCCCCTAAATTCTACTATCCTAGGCTGATTGGATTGGCCCTTGCCTTCTGTTGTAAATGGTCTGGCTGATTAGACTGGCCTCATTGAAGCAGCCAAGGGACAGACAGTTGCCCTTTGTGCTGCAGAAGAGGAGGTGGGTAAGGAGAGGCCAACCACCAGAGAAGTGAAAGGAAGGGAGTGCAAGCAACTTTTTCCCTACCCTTCATCTCTTTGAAGCACTTGTATATTAGAAGCCTGCTCCAGTGCTTATTGAAGTTAATGGAAGAACTTCAGTGGAATTTGCATGAGACCCTAGCATTGCATGGCTGAGGCTCAGCAGCTATTGGGATTGAGGGGGCAAAGACATATTGGACTATAAAATGGGAAGCATGATGGCCTCTTGCTAAAAGGGTTTAAATACTTAGCGTGTGTCTGACCAACACTTCCTTCACCAGAGGGAGTAGGAATACACTGTTGTAGTGGAGGATACAATGCAGTACAGTTTTCAGGGGGCAAGCTAGTAGGGAGAGGAGTCTCAGAGCAGCAATGAGGAGCAGGGCCTCCTTGTAGATATCCTGGAATCAATTTTACATCCTTTCCTTGTTGATTCTCTAGCTCTGTGGGATTTGAGGAACATCACCCCCTCCACCATACCAAGAAATCCTTGGGCCTGTACATAGAATCACAGGACTGGAAGGGACCTTGAAAAGTCGTCTAGTCCAGTTCCCTGCACTCATGGCAGGACTAAGTATTATCTAGGCCATTCCTGACAGGTGTTTGTCTAACCTGCTCATCACTGGAGATTTTTAAGGAGATTCCACAACCTCCCTAGGCAATTTATGCCAGTGCTTAACCACCCTGACAGTTCAGAAGTTTTTCCGAATGTCCAACCTAACCCTCCCTTGCTGCAATTTAAGCCCATTGCTTCTTGTCCTATCCTCAGATGTTAAGGAGAACACTTTTTCTTCCTTATGCTTGTAACAACCTTTAATGGACTTGAAAACTGTTATCATGTCCCTCCTCAGTCTTCTCTTCTCCAGACTAAACAAACTCAATTTTTTTCAATCTTCCCTCATAGGTCATGTTTTCTAGACCTTTAATCATTTTTGTTGCTCTTCCCTGGACTTTCTTCCATTTGTCCACATCTTTCCTGAAATGTGGCGCCCAGACCTGGACACAATACTCCAGTTGAGGCCTAATCAGTGCAGAGTAGAGTGGAAGAATTACTTCTCGTGTCTTGCTTAAAACATTCCTGCTAATACATCCCAGAATGATGGTTTGTTTTTGGTTACACTGACATTCATATTTAGCTTTTGATCCACTATGACCCCCAGATCCCTTTCTGTAGTAATCCTTCCTAGGCTGTCATTTCCCATTTTGTATCTGTGCAATTGATTATTCTTCCCTAAGTGGGATATTTTGCATTTATCCTTATTGAATTTCATCCTATTTACTTCAGACCACTTCTCTAGTTTGTCCAGATCATTTTGAATTTTAATCCTATCCTCCAAAGCATTGCAACCCCTCCCAGCTTGGTATCGTCTGCAATTTTAAGTGTACTCTCTATGCCATTATCTAAATCGTTGAGTATATTTAACACAGAACCGACCCAGAACTGATCCCTGCAGGACCCCACATGTTATGTCCTTCCAGCATTATTGTAAACCACTGATAATGACTCTATGGGAACAACTTTCCAACCAGTTTTGCACCCACCTTATCATAGCCCTATCTAGGTTGCATTTCCCTAAAAATCCTTCATCCCCATTTATTAATGATATATCTGATGGCTCTAGGAGTCCAGCTGGCTTATATGTGTAAACCCATTTCTAGAGATTTAGTGGTTTCTTCTTCTTCTTATTTTTTTTTAATGGTGTTCAAAAGCTGGAATCAAGATAGCAAAAGACTGGGAACATGCAGTTTAAAGAGGAGATTAATAGTAAGCAGCATGCTTGATGTATGTGAAATAACAAATGGTGTAGAGAAGGTAAATAAGATGCTTCTATTTGCTCTGTCAATATAGGAAGGTGACTGTAAATGGAATGGAAAGGTAACTTTTTAAACTGACAAAAGGAGGTGCTAGTTTTACACAGCACACAGTTAACCTGTGGAAATCCCATTGTCACAAGATCTCAGAGAAGCAATAACATCAGATAAGATTTGAAAAGTTAGGGCTGAGCCTACCACTAATGGAAAGGGTTCCTTCCAACCAAGGAAATTCATTCAACAATAACTTGTAACAGTGACTACAAAAGCATAGAAGGCAGGTGGTAGCATGAATAGTAAGTAAAATACTTATTCCACTTGTGGACTGCCCTTCCCCTGTCCAAAACGATATCAGTGAGGCCAAGAGTTTAGCTGGACTCAAAAAAACAAAAAAACCCACCAGCATTACAACAGCAAACTATAAAACACCAAGAGTCTGTGGTAGTCTACAAATCCTCATACTCCCAAGGCTTTTGCAGGGGTTTTAGGAGGAAATTTTTCCTTTGGGCAGATCATCACATAGCTGTCTACAAGTTTTCCTATACCTTCCTCCAACAGTGGTCAATACTAGCTGCTTCCAAGACCAGTGGCCATGTCTACATTTATCAGTAGATCAGCACTGCTGCGATTGATGCAGTGGTGTTGATTTAGTGGGTCTGGTGAAGACCCGCTACGTCAATGGCAGATTGCTCCCCCGTCAACTCCTCCACTCCAGCTGCCAAGAGGAGTAACACATTGCATACTTGACCTGCTTTTTCTACCACAGATAATTAACAAGTGTTCCTGGGAGAGAAGTTATTTTTACCCCAGTTCCATCTTGCAGGCAGGCAATTACTGCTGCTGTTGTGAGCGTTCAGAGATGTCAGCTTATGGAGAAAATTAGACGACTTGGAGTGCTTTAGGACTAGTTCCTTTTCTTTGTTTTGGTTGCCAAAAAAAGAATCAACTAGGGACTGACTGTTGCAATCCAAATGCAGAGCTCGTGTGCTGCTGAAAGGGGAAAGGGATGTTCAGAATAAAAACATTTCTTGAGAGAGATACTTGGAATAGATTTCTGTCCTGCTGCTTTCTTTGAGGTGTAGACATATTAATAGCCTGTTGGTTAGTAGACCAGCCTGTTATGACATAAGTAGAGTGGGAATGGAAGGCATTGGTATCCTGGGAAATGGGCCAAATTCTTTCCTTATTTACAGTGGTGTAAATATAGAGAAACTTCACTGATTTTGAATAGTTACACTGATGTAAATCCAGAGTAACAGAGTAGACTTTGGCCCTATGTTTTTCAAGCGGTTCGCAAGATACATTTGACCCTACCAACAAGGGCTTTATCCAGTCTTTGAAAGTCACTTAGTATCTTCCTGGGAACACTTGGCAAAATACTTTGCCCCCCTCCTGCAGCCTGCTGAATTCCAAACACCCAGGCCCGATTATATTAAGGGTCCTCTACATTTGCTATTACAAAGGTAGAAAACATATTGCTTAATTCAATAGAAAACTAATTGTTCCATAAAATGCACTAACTGGTTTCCCATAGGAGATTGCAAGTGGATGGATGAGTTCAGACAAACATATCTACCTTGTACAGCTTTTCCATATGGTTTTGAGATATGCTCCTCTTTTCTAACACAAAAGGTAATAAGCACCCAATATGAGGTAACTCTATTTTTAATCTCATTATGATATATAAAGGTGATTAATCAATGGACTGGAAGCTGGTGGTTGCCTAAGGACCTGTGATCCTGGCCTGATAACATTCACTATGGGCAAACAGAGGACAATCCCAGCCAGCAACGTGTGTGTGTGTGTGTATATATATATTTGGTGCTTCAAAAGGGTTAACTTTCTAAAGCTGAAGAAAGCTTTGAGTCGTATTGAGTAGGAGGAAACATTTAGACAGAAAAATGTAATTTGGGAGTTCTTTAAGGTTTATTAGATGGCCAAAATGCCATTATTACACTATCAAGAAAGAGGACAATTTTGGCTAAAAGCCCATCCTGGTTCAGTGGCAAAGTGAAGGCAGCAATTAGAAACAAAAAGCAATATCCATGAAATGGAAAAAGGGGAGCTAGATAGCAATCAATATAAAAGGAAAGTTATGAAGTGTGGCAATTAAGAGGAAAAATCTGTGGCTGGCAGGGCTACAGACAATGAGGAGCTTTTTAAAGTACATTGGGAAGAAAAGAGAACTTAGCAATGGTATAGGTCCATTACAACATGGAGAAGGTAAAATGGTTAATGATGCAGAAAGGGCAGAAGTGTTCAGTATGTATTTCTGTTTTTGTATTGGAAAGAAGCAGGATGATGCACTCGTATCTTATGAGGATGAAATATATTTTTTCATTTCCATTCAGTTAGTAACTGAGAAAGATGTTAGACAATGTCTGCTATGGATAAACATTTTTTAAATGATAGGTCTGGATAACTTGTACCCAAAGATCCTAAAAGTATTGGCTGAGGAGATCCCTGGCCCACTGATACTAATTTTTAATAATTTTTGGAATATTAGGGAAATTCCAGAGGACTGGAAGATTTGCTAATCTTCCAATATTCAAATTGGCAAGTGGGATGACCCAAATAATTATAGACAAGTTACCCTGACATCAACCCAAGGGGAAATAATTGAGAAGCTGATACAGGATTTACTTGATAAAGGGTAGGAATATAATGCCAGTCAGCATGGTTCATGGATTATAGATCTTGTCAAACCTAATTTCATTCTTTGAGATTACAAAGATTGGTTCATAAGAGATTTGGTTCATAAAAGTAACTGCATAGATGTAACATACTTAGACTTTTGTAAGATGTTTGGTTTAGTAGTGCGTGACATTCTGATTTAAAAAAATATAGCACTATACAATATCAATACAGCACATCTTAAATGGATTAAGAACTAGTTAACTGACAGATAACAAAGTAGTTGTCAGTTGGAAACCTTCACTGAATGGGAGTGTTCCTCAGGGAATGATAGTAGGCCTGATACTAATCAACATTTTCATCACTGATCTGAAAATAAATTGTTGATAAAAATTGTGGATGACTTACTGTTTGTGGAATGGTAAATAATGATGAGGTCAGGGGAGTCGTACAGAGTGATCTGGATTGCTTGGTAAGCTGGTCCACTCAAAAAAAAAGTTTTAATACAGATAAATGAGACGTGTTATACCTAGGAATACATTACCATACCTACAGAATATCCTGGAAAGTAGTGATTCTGAAACGGATGTACAGTAGAACCTCAGTTACGAACTGACCTGTCAACCACACACCTCATTTGAAACAGGAAGTACACAATCAGGCAGCAGCAGAGATTGCGGGGTGGGGGGGAGCAAATATTGTACTGTGTTAAATGTGAACTACTAAAAAAAAATGCTGCTTTTCCTTTATTTTTTTTCTTCTGCATAGTAACGTTTCAAAGCTGTATTAAGTTAATGTTCAGCTGTAAAATTTTTGAAAGAAAAACCATAATGTTTTGAGAGTTACGAACATTAGAGACTGGGAATGGATGAGTCATTACACAAAGTAAAACTATTTCCCTGTGGTATTTCTCCCTCCCACCCCACCCCCCACTGTTCCTCTGATGATATTAGGTTTCAGAGTAGCAGCCGTGTTAGTCTGTATTCGCAAAAAGAAAAGGAGTACTTGTGGCACCTTAGAGACTAACAAATTTATTAGAGCATAAGCTTTCGTGAGCAAGTGAGCTGTAGCTCACGAAAGCTTATGCTCTAATAAATTTGTTAGTCTCTAAGGTGCCACAAGTACTCCTTTTTCTTTTTCTGATATTCTTGTTAACTGCTGGAATTAGCCTACCTTGCTTGTCACCATGAAAGGTTTTCCTCCTCCCCCCCCCCTGCTGCTGGTGATGGCTTATCTTAAGTGATCACTCTCCTTACAGTGTATATGATAAACCCATTGTTTCATGTTGTGTGTGTGTGTGTGTGTGTGTGTGTGTGTGTGTGTATAAATCTCTCCTCTGCTTTTTCCACCAAATGCATCGGATGAAGTGAGCTGTAGCTCACGAAAGCTTATGCTCTAATAAATTTGTTAGTCTCTAAGGTGCCACGGGTACTCCTTTTCTTTTTGCGAATACAGACTAACACGGCTGCTACTCTGAAACCTGTCATTATGCAAGGCACTGAATTTAGCCGTATAGAGTGGAAATCTGTCAACTTCATGAAAAAACGCGCACAGATACAGACAGACATCATCTTCCTCTCCAAATGCAAACAGATGGACATCATACCGAAAGGACTGAAGGTAAAAAATCCATTACAATCTACATACCACACAGACTATGCTGACAGCTTGTGCCACACACTCTCAAAGAAACTGCGGAACCACCTGATCAACATCCTCTACAGCAAACAGGGAAAGATTAAGAATGAGCTCTCAAAACTGGATACTCTCATAAAGAACCAACCTTCCACACAAACTTCCTCGTGGCTGGACTTTACAAAAACTAGACAAGCCATTTACAAAACACACTTTGCTTCTCTACAAAAGAAAAAGGACACTAAGCTATCTAAACTACTATATGCCACAAGGGGCCACAACAATGGTTCCCGTAACCCACCCAGCAATATTGTTAATCTATCCAACTATACTCTTAGCCCAGCAGAAGAATCTGTCCTATCTCGGGGCCTCTCCTTTTGCCCCTCCACCCCCACGAACATGATACAGTTCTGTGGTGACCTAGAATCCTATTTTTGACGTCTCAGACTCAAGGAATATTTCCAACACACCTCTGACCAACATATTAACCCACAGAGACCTTCCTGCCAACACTACAAAAAGAAGGATTCTGGGTGGACTCCTCCTGAAGGTCGAAACAGCAGCCTGGATTTCTACATAGACTGCTTCTTCCGACGTGCACGAGCTGAAATTGTGGAAAAGCAGCATCGCTTACCCCATAACCTCAGCCATGCAGAACACAGTGCCATCCACAGCCTCAGAAACAACTCTGACATCATAATCAAAAAGGCTGACAAAGGAGGTGCTGTCGTCATCATGAATAGGTCGGAGTATGAACAAGAGGCTACTAGGCAGCTCTCCAACACCACTTTCTACAAGCCATTACCCTCTGATCCCACTGAGAGTTACCAAAAGAAACTACAGCATTTGCTCAAGAAACTCCCTGAAAAAGCACAAGAACAAATCCGCACAGACACACCCCTGGAGCCCCGACCTGGGGTATTCTATCTGCTACCCAAGATCCATAAACCTGGAAATCCTGGACGCCCCATCATCTCAGGCATTGGCACCCTGACAGCAGGATTGTCTGGCTATGTAGACTCCCTCCTCAGGCCCTTCGTTACCAGCACTCCCAGCTATCTTCGAGACACCACTGACTTCCTGAGGAAACTACAGTCCATTGGTGATCTTCCTAAAAACACCATCCTAGTCACTATGGATGTAGAAGCCCTCTACACCAACATTCCACACAAAGATGGACTACAAGCCGTCAGGAACAGTATCCCCGATACTGTCACGGCTAACCTGGTGGCTGAACTTTGACTTTGTCCTGACCCATAACTATTTCACATTTGGTGACAATGTATACCTTCAAATCAGCGGCACTGCGATGGGTACCCGCATGGCCCCACAGTATGCCAACATTTTTATGGCTGACTTAGAACAATGCTTCCTCAGCTCTCGTTCCCTAATGCCCCTACTCTATTTGCGCTACATTGATGACATCTTCATCATCTGGACCCATGGAAAAGAAACCCTTGAGGAATTCCACCATGATTTCAACAATTTCCATCCCACCATCAACCTCAGCCTGGACCAGTCCACACAAGAGATCCGCTTCCTGGACACTACGGTGCTAATAAGTGATGGTCACATAAACACCACCCTATATCGGAAACCTACTGACTGATATGCCTACCTCTATGCCTCCAGCTTTCCTCCAGACCACACCACACGACCCATTGTCTACAGCCAAGCGCTACGATATAACCGCATTTGCTCCAACCCCTCAGACAGAGACAAACACCTACAAGATCTCTATCATGCATTCCTACAACTACAATACCCACCTGCTGAAGTGAAGAAACAGATTGACAGAGCCAGAAGAGTACCCAGAAGTCACCTACTTCAGGACAGGCCCAACAAAGAAAACAACAGAACGCCACTAGCCATCACCTTCAGCCCCCAACTAAAACCTCTCCAACGCATCATCAAGGATCTACAACCTATCCTGAAGGACGACCCATCACTCTCACAGATCTTGGGAGACAGACCAGTCCTTGCTTACAGACAGCCCCCCAATCTGAAGCAAATACTCACCAGCAACCACACACCACACAACAGAACCACTAACCCAGGAACCTATCCTTGCAACAAAGCCCGTTGCCAACTCTGTCCACATATCTATTCAGGGGATACCATCATAGGGCCTAATCACATCAGCCACACTATCAGAGGCTCGTTCACCTGCGCATCTACCAATGTGATATATGCCATCATGTGCCAGCAATGCCCCTCTGCCATGTACATTGGCCAAACTGGACAGTCTCTACGTAAAAGAATGAATGGACACAAATCAGAGGTCAAGAATTATAACATTCAAAAACCAGTTGGAGAACACTTCAGTCTCTCTGGTCACTCGATCACAGACCTAAGAGTGGCTATCCTTCAACAAAAAAGCTTCAAAAACAGACTCCAAGGAGAGACTGCTGAATTGGAATTTAATTTGCAAACTGGATACAATTAACTTAGGCTTGAATAGAGACTGGGAATGGATGAGTCATTACACAAAGTAAAACTATTTCTCCCTCCCACCCCACCCCCCACTGTTCCTCTGATATTGTTGTTAACTGCTGGAATTAGCCTACCTTGCTTGTCACCATGAAAGGTTTTCCTCCTCCCCCCCCCCGCTGCTGGTGATGGCTTATCTTAAGTGATCACTCTCCTTACAGTGTATATGATAAACCCATTGTTTCATGTTCTCTGTGTGTGTGTGTGTGTGTGTGTGTGTGTGTGTGTGTGTGTATATAAGTCTCTCCTCTGCTTTTTCCACCAAATGCATCCGATGAAGTGAGCTGTAGCTCACGAAAGCTTATGCTCTAATAAATTTGTTAGTCTCTAAGGTGCCACGGGTACTCCTTTTCTTTTTGCGAACATTTCAGAGTTATGAACAATCTCCATTCCAGAGGGGCTCATAACTCTGAGGTTCTACTGAATGGGTTATAAGAGACGAGCAATTCAACACCAGCTCCCAGTGTGATGCTGAGGCAAAAAGAGCTAATGTGAGCCTTGGATGTATAAGCCAGACAAATTCAAATTAGAAAATAAGGCACACTTTAATAATGAAGATGAATAACCATTGGAGTAAAGAATCAGGGGAAAAGGGTGGATTTTTCCATCTGTTGATGGAGTCAAATAAAGACTGGATGGCTTTCTAAAAGATATGTTTTAGCGAACACAAGTGATGCTTTAGTCAAGCACAAGTTATTGGGCTTAATACCGGGGAACCTGGTGAAATTTAAGGGCCTATGATATAGGGCCCAATGATGCACAGATATCTAATAATCCCAGCTGGCTTTTAAAATCTGTGAATATGAATCTCTAGATTTGCCCAACTCCAGTTCTTTACAACAATGGTCATGGTACTTAATAGTGGTGTATTGAGACAGTCACTGTCAAGATAAACATGATTATTGCCTCGATAGCTCCTGGTATCTTCATTTTTTAAAAATCTTATTTTGTATCATTGCACTCACTTTGCTCATCCCTTTTTATCTCCTTCCCTCTGCTCTGACTAACTGCTTTCTATCTATCGCTCAGAGTTATTTAGTTTTATGCTTTCTTACATGTTTGTCCATAGAATCATAGGGTTAGAAGGGCCTGCAAGGGTCATCTAATCCAACCCTCTGCCAAGATGCAGGATTTGTTGTGTCTAAACGATCCAAGCCAGATGGCTATACAGCCTCCTTTCGAAAACCTCTAGTGAAGGAGCTTCCACAACCTCCCTAGGCAGTCTGTTCCATTGTCCTATTGTTCTTAAAGTCAGGACATATTTTTTTCTTGAGATTTAATCTAAATCTGCTATGCTGTAGTTTGAACCCACTACTGCTTGTCCTGCCCTCTGTTGCAAGAGAGAACAACTTTTCTCCATCTTTTTATTTTTTAAGGCAGCCTTTGAAGTATTTGAAGACTGCTATTATGTTCCCATTTAATCTCCTCTTTTCCAAACTAAACATACCCAGTTCCTTCACCCTTTGCTCATGTGGCTTGCATTCCATCCCTTTGATCATCTTTGTCGCTCACCTCTGGAGGCTCTCCAGTTTCTCTACATCCTTCTATACATTGGTGACCAAAACTGGCACAGTACTCCAGCTGAGGCCTAACCAGTGCCAAGTAGAGTGGTATTATAACCTCCCGTGTCTTGCATGCTGTGCCTCTGTTAATGCAACCCCAAAATTGTATTTGCGTGGTTTTTTTTCCCCCCAACAGCATCGCATTGCTGTCTCATGTTGAGGTAGTGATTCCACCACAACTCCCAGATCCTTCTCAGCAGTGTGGCTGCCAAACCAATTATCCCCCATTCTGTATTTGTGCATTTGGTTTTTCTTCCCTAAGTGTAGCACCTTCCATTTGTCATCTTTGAATTTCATTTTGTTTTCTATAGCCCAATTGTCAAATTTATCAAGATCCCTCTGAATTTTAGCTCTATCCTCCAAAGTGTTCACAACTCCCCCTAGCTTTGTGTCATCTGCAAATTTGATCAGTGTGCTCTCTATTCCTACATCCAGGTAACTAATAAAGATGTTAAACAACACTAGATCCAGAACAATATGCTTGGAGCAGTCTTCCTTTTCTTGTATGCCAAACAGTCGCCTTCTCTTTAGTCAAATACCTACTTTAACATAAGGACTTGGAGAGAGGGCCAAGTCAAAGACCACCCACAGGTTATGGGCTTGAGTGATGGGGAGGATGGAGGTTTTGTTCACGCTTCCTGTGAAAAGAAGGAAAAGTTGATTGAGAGGTCTGTTTTTAGCCATATTGAGCTTAAGCTGACAGCTGGATGTCCATAAGGAGATTTCAGAGACAGGCTGACATTTTACAGAGTAGCAGCCGTGTTAGTCTGTATTCGCAAAAAGAAAAGGAGTACTTGTGGCACCTTAGAGACTAACAAATTTATTTGAGCATAAGCTTTTGAAGTGAGCTGTAGCTCACGAAAGCTTATGCTCTAGTAAATTTGTTAGTCTCTAGGGTGCCACAAGTACTCCTTTTCTTTTTGCTGACATTTTAGTTTGGACAGAAGGGGACAGATCAGGAGTGGAGAGAGAGATCTTTGAGTCATCAGCATGGAGATGATAGTTTATCATCATATTTGTGTTCCTCAAACAAGCCTGTGGGAAGGCCAGGGGAGTGGTGGCAATGTGACAAGTGGGTCCATGACCTGAGCAGGTCTTCTGAATAAATCCCCTATACAGAGCATTGTATTAGGCCATGCTGCTGCTGTTACAATGTTAGTAACAGCCATGTCATGGCTATGGCTATTGCCCCTCCTCCACTGCCTCCACGTTTTGAGGAAAGATTCCATCCCTTCTGCCCTCATATTGGCTCCCTGCACAAAAACCTTTCATGTGGACTTTGAAGAGAGACGGGAATTTCACTTTCAACAAAACACAAAAAATTGTCTGAGAACAGAAGGTCCATGGATACTAACAAACATGGGAAGGTGGAGAAGATGAAGAAACAGTATCCCATCAACACTCAGTGCTTCCATTGTAAATGGGAAAGAACAAGGAGCAGAAGCTGAAATAATGGCAACGTTTCTTTCCATTATGCACTGGCAATGCACCCAACCAATAGGAGGTGTGGGGGGAGAGGGGCGGGGAGTGTCCATAAACATTAGAGAACATGACATTTTCATACAATATGACACCAGTTTTTGTTGCCCCGGCATGTTTTAATTTGCTATCCCACTCAATTTGTGTCCATTTTCATGGGTTTCAATCTCTTGCAGCTTTTATTGTCATTAAGGCATGTTCTTCCTTTCAAGGGAGTCTCCTCCCTGACAAATCAGTGCTTCAGAAGAGCCAACTGGCTTACTCGCAGTTACTCTCTATAAAGGTGGGATTTAACTTTTTATTTTGGTTTTTATTTCCCCATCTGATGGAGTGTATAAACCCATACCGGTAACAAAGGGGTTAAACAGCTACTGTGTGCAGGGCTGGCACTGCCCCTGGCCCTGTCAGTCATGTCAGGGATGGGGTAAGGGTTTAAAAGCAGGACGTTCTGACCAGTTTCTGGGCAGTTCTGGAGAGAACAGACAATGGCTCCCAGGTGGGACTCCTGGAAAATTTTAGGGAAACTGCCCTCAGGAAGGTCATATGCTGATCCAACAAGGAGTCAGCAGAGTTGGATATACCAGCTGGGCAGAATAGATTCAGCAAGCCCCCAAACAAGCCTCAAGCAGTCAGTACTGCTATCTACTGGAGTTAGGGAACCTGGGACTATATATTAAAATGACTTGGGGAGCCAGGAGATCCATCGCCTTCAAACACAGTCAGACAAATTCCACTCAATTTAGTATACTGACAAAGTTGCCTTATGGGTTTCACAGCACCTAGACAGCAGAGACAACCATCAGTAACCTGAGAACTGTGATGCCTCCATACCCCACAGATGTGATAAAATTACATTATTTTGTTTTAGAAAATCCTGGTGGCAAATAATGGGCCAAAGAACTCTGTTGGTTAGTGTGGTGCTAATAACACCAGGGTCATGCTAGTCACTTGGGCCCAAATTCTCAAAGGTATTTAGGTGCCTACCGCCTATTGGAAATCAATGGGAGTTAGGTGACTGACATCCTTTAAGGATCTGGGGTTTGCTGACTGCCTTTGTGTGCTAGATTTAAGGACCCTCTACCAGAACATTCTTAGGCCAGTACAAAGGCAAACAGTATCCAGTGGCTAGAAATATGTCAGCCAAGTTCAAGCTGAAAATAAGATGCAGTTTTTAACAGTAAGGGCAATTAAATATTGGAATGATTATGAATTAATGTGTTACATTCTCCAGAGCCTGGAGTCTGTGACCTTGTCTACACTTGCGTCAGCGTATAGGGTATGTGTAGCTACATGCAGTAGTGAAAAGCAAATGTGTCTACACTTGCTATGGTGTATAGCTGCCTGAGCCGATCTCTGTGTGCAGTGGGGAAAGGATCTAGCAACGGGGAGGAAATGGGACACTGCTAAAAATAACAGTGTAGATGTTGGAGGTACTGCTAGGACGCATAGAGAGCTGTGTTCCTAGTGTTCAGATATGCAGGGCACTCTACTCTACTCACCTAAGCAGTGCCTCACCATCTACACTGTTGTTTATACCTGTGCTAGCTGGGCTTCCAGCCTATGTACCTACACAATGGCAAAAGTGTAGACCTACCCTAAGTAAAGATTGGTTGCTTTTCTAAAAGATGTTCTAGTTCAACCCCAAGTTGCTGGCTTGATGCAGGAATCGCCAAGTGAAATTATTTGGTCTGTGTTGTTGTGATAAATGAAGTGTGTGTGTGTGTGTGTGTGTGGGGGGGGGGGGGTCTCTCTTTTATGGACCCAGCCAGCCAGCTATAATATCCCTGTTGTTAGTAGCTGTTCTCTAGTTGCTTTACCTGTAAAGGGTTAAAGTCCATAGGTAAAAGGAAGGGGGTGGTCACCTGACCAAAACAGCCAATGGGAAGGCTAGAACTTTTTTTTAAAATTGGGGGGTGGAAAACTTCCCCTTTGTCTCTGTTCTCTGGAGAGAGGGGACAGAGCAGAGACAGGACTGGAGCTATGCTGTAAAAAGCTGTGGGCCAGGTCTGAATCACCAGATAATACCTTGAAATTGCTCGTTTGAAACCCCAGATATGTAAGTAGATCAGGAAATGTCTAGGAATGCTTATCTTTTATTTCTTTATGGCTTGTGGACTCCTCTGTGCTAATCCCAGGTGCTCGTTTTGCTTTAAGCTGGACCTCAAGAAGCTATATTCATGCTTAATCCTTGTAATTGTTGTTGTTTTTTTTTTTTTTTTAAATCTGGCAAAAAGCTTAAGTTCCAAATGTATTCATTCTTTTTTGTTTTTTAATAAAATGTACCTTTTTTTTAAAAAAAGAACAGGATTGGATTTTTGTGTCCTAAGAGGTTTGTAAAAAGAAAAGGAGTACTTGTGGCACCTTAGAGACTATTTGTGTATATGTTGTTTAAGTAGCTGGTGGCAACAGCTGATTTCCTTTGTTTTCTTTCTGAGCTCTTCCCTCAGGGGTGGGTGGGTGTCGGTGTGGGTGTGAAAGAGCTTGAGGGTACCCCACAGGAAGGAATTCCCAAGTGCGCCTTCCTGGGTTCCAAAATGGGTTTTGGCACTTGGGTGGTGGCAGCATCTACCCATCAAAGGTCAGAGAGAAGCTGTAACCTTGGGAGTTTAATACAAGCCTGGAGTGGTCAGTATTAATTTTTAGAATCCTTGTGGCCCCAACCTTCTGTACTGGAGGGGCCAGAGTGGGGAATCAGACCTGACAGTTATGAAGAAGGTCAGATGAGGTGAGCATTCGAGACCTCGGTGATCTTAAAATCTATTAAATATAACTGGAGTTCTTGACCCTCAGAGGCAGGGAGTACTCTGGTTTGATCTTCTCCATAATGCTTTCTTTCCTCTTAGAAATTTGTCTGCTTTCATATATTTTACCCTGTTGTCTTCCTCCCCTATAAAGGTGCATGTTTTACAATAAGATGGCTAACTCAAGTTATTTGGGTACTGCTGCTGTTAGTGTTGCTGAACTTTCTTGTACACACATACAGTTTTCATCCATTGTTGGTCTTGTCTCTGTTCCTGCTGGATGACCTTCATAGCCTCTTCTGTTTTTCAGTTGTGCTTTCTAATGAGATTGAGGTCTCTTAATTTGCTATTGCTCATCAACTATACAGAATTAAGGGCCTGAACCACCATTGCATTACTCCAGTTTCATGCTGATACAATTCTGTTGATTTTCAATGGAATCACACCAGTATAAAATGGGAATAACAGTAGTGAATCAGGCCCCTAATTTATGCTTTTAGAGGGAAATTAGATTCTGCTGTGGATTAGGCTATTTTATAGTTGCCATGGCGCCTGTGTGGTTTTAAAAAAAAAAAAAAGTGATCCATTGCAAATAATTCTGGTTATAGTCCATTTTTGCAAGATGTCCCAGATCTTCATGATTTACTGGACATCTGTTACAGCTGAGTGCAATTATTTTGGTGAATAATAAAATTGCCAGAAAATGCACTGCTTTTTTTTAAATGTACCAAAACTATTCTGTGAATTCAGGTTGAATTTAGTGAATAATTTTTGCCACTCCCCTCACCCCCCACCCCGGTGTAAACAAAAACTTCAGAAATGCCACAACTGTTTTAAAATGTTGAAACAAACCATTTCAGAACAGCTTCTGCAATGTTTTGCTTGACCCAAATCAATTTTTCTGATGGGTTTTTCATGGGGGGGGAGGAGAAAATCAAAGACAATTTTGGCTGGAAGTGAACTTTTTTTTTTTTTTTCTTTTTCCTTTTGGGTTAGCCACTGAACTAAAAAAAAATCAGTTATTCACTCAGTGCTAGTTTCAGTTCAGTTGAGTGGTTTAAGATCTAAACTACTGCAATAGGAATTAAACCACACCAAGTTTTGTTTTTTTTTTTTTTTTTCAGTTCACTTTGCAGGGTGTTATTGTTTGTTAGACACTGATGATGGGTTCAATAAACAAATGTAGCTGCTATGCCTGCCTGCCTGAAATCCAGTGCCATACAATTTCTAGTGTACGTATTTCCTCTTTAAAGTGATAGGTTTAATTGGTTGTTTCACATGTTGTTGGTTGAGGTTGGGATTTTTTTGCCATGGCGCTGGAGTGGCTCTAGTGGGCTGGCACCATAATGCAGAGTTTCTCTTAAAAAATGAATGCATGGTAGTAATTTGGCCTGAGATGTGTTCATGTGATGTATTCACTTCTGACCTCTTGTAAATAATTCAAAATGAGGTACGTCTCTCTTAGGCTCCACGTTGCTATGGGCTATGCTAATAGCAAGTTATTGTCAGGCATCACTTGTGATAAGTAACTAGAACTGAACCACAGATGTTTAGATTAGTTTTAGGGCATTTAGGTGTGTGTGTGTGTGTGTGTGTGTGTGTGTGTGTGTGTGTGTTTTTTTTTTTTTTTTTTTTTTTTTTTTTTTTGAAGTGGTTCACATATCATTGGTTCCAATACAAAATCTCTAAGTCACCTAAAGAAAACCATTTACAAAAAAAATCTAACTGGGACAGCATATATGTCTTCCTAAGTAGAGAATGGAGTCACAAGTAATGATTGGGCTTTGCTTATGACTGAGTTTTAAGAAGTAATTTATGCCAAATTATGTGTATGTTATATAATGGATAAGACCAAGGACTTCAGTTAGGACACAAGGGCTGATGTTCTGATACACAAAGAAAGGGATTTTTTTGCCAAAAACAATTTGCTACCCAGATATATTTTTATAGGAAAAATGGGGTTGTCATTTCTGTATGGAATTGGACCTGTAATCTAGTGGATTTGTGTTTTTTCTTAAGAACTGTTGATCGATATTTTGTTTGTAGTTAGTATAATACCCTGATGGCAAAACTATATAGCTTATATAATAATAATTAAAAAAAAAAAAAAGGATTCAGGACATGGGCATTATGGGCCTGTGCTAGGACCTTGGTTTTTGATGTCCTATGACTACATCAGAATCTCAGCTTCCATTTAAAGTTCGATTTAGAAACTTTTTCTAGCCCTCACAGGCCTTGTTTAGACAAGGAAAATAGGTGGTTTCGCTTAAATTGAGTCAGCTAGCAATGATTTGAAACACCATCTAGCTCTTCCCCCCCCCCCCCCTTTTTTTTTTTTTTAAAGAACCATTTTAACGCTTTTAAAATTGTTAGGTATTCCTAGTGCAAGCTAGGCTGCCACCATACTCATGCCTGTGAAGGTTTTATCCAAACCCTCTTGAAGTCGATTGTTTTTGGATTAGGCCCTTTGCATGTGTACACTTCTGGCTTGTTTACAAGGGGGGGCGGAGGGACGAGGAGGGAGTTCACAGTAACTGATATGCACTAGGCATTCCATAGTAACTCCCTGTGTGGACACTCTTATTGCTTAATAAGTGCTTGTCTACACTGCCCCACAGTTCAGGTTAAAGGGGTGTGAATAGCTGTGCACACCGAAGTACTGAACTGTAACTGCTCATGTGGACGCTGTGGGCATGAACTATAAATTTCCTAGGCAGCATTAATGTAGTCCTGTTTGAAGAGGACTACACTAGGAACTTTTGCACCTGCAGTGTCCACATGGGGGAGTTGCCATGCAGCCCTTTGGCATGCACCACTATTCAGTCCGTAGTCCTAAGACACCTTCGTGCTCATTCACTTTGGAAGTGTACTAAGGCACTCTTTGCGCTCAGTAAGAGTATCCACGTGGGGAGTTAGTGCAGAATAGCTACAGTGTTTTAAATTTAAACCCTGACTTGCTGTGCAGCACAGTTGTCCGCCCTTCAGGCATTAAAGATTAATCTTTAATTAAATGTGATGAAACCTCCAGGAATACATCCAAGCAAAATTGGCAACTGTACGGTACACTAACCTCCCCGTGTAGCCCTCAGGATAATTTTATGCTAGGAAAAAAGATGTGGTTTTGAAATGTGATATAATAGCTAAATATTTAAAATCTTACTGGAGACGGGGCAAGTTTTACCTTGCCCAGCTAACATGTTTAAAACTGCAACTTGCCCTATCCACACTAGGATTACATATGTCAGCTACTGTGTTTTAAAACACACTTTCCCCACAGCTGTAGACAGGCCTGATCTACAGTTGGGTAAAGGATTTATGTGTGGGGGTTTTTTTTTTAAATATTAGTTAACATGTAATAAAACTTTAGCATTGACAGGACAAGTTGTATTAACATGTGTTAGCAGGCTGAGGTGAACCCCACGAGTGTTTTAAAATACACTGTCCTGCTTTTACACTAGAATTTTAAAACACGTTAGTTAAAATGTGTTAGCTTTTTTTCTCTAGTCTAGACAAGATCTTGGGTATTTATGCATTTGAGACCCTGGTTTAATTCAAGTTAATTGTTCGCCAATTAGCTTGAGTTAGCTAACGTCTTTGTAAATATAGATCTAGACACAATTCCAGGATGCAAACATTAGTGATTTACCCTAGGTGTCCTGGGAAAACGGGACCACAAACTCTAGTATAGACTTGACCTGAGGAGTTAACCCTAACGGTCTTACTCTTCTTGTAGGTTTCAGAGTAGCAGCCGTGTTAGTCTGTATTCGCAAAAAGAAAAGGAGTACTTGTGGCACCTTAGAGACTAACAAATTTATTAGAGCATAAGCTTTCGTGAGTTACAGCTCACTTCATCGAAGTTACTTTTGAAGTAAATGGGAGTTTTCCCCAAGCTTCCTGGCCTTCATCTCCTGCAGATCCCAGGGAAACCAGAGTTAAGGAAACAGCCCAGCAGATTGTTCAAAAGGATGCAAATTCTTTCCCCTTTCAAAGGAATAATATTGAGGAGCCTCACAGAGTTTTCTTGCCCTTATAGTCTCTCCCACATGTGTTGACCCTCCTCCTGTGATATCTGGCTTTGACTAAAGACTTCCAGATTTGGTCCTTCTTAGAGAAACTGTTTCAGATCTATTGACTTCACGAGCCATCAGCTCCACTACTGGAACAATGGATCTAAAGAGCAGCTGTAATTCTGCCAGCAGCAAAACAGGGACAATGAAAAACCAGAATCAAAATGTCCTTCATTTGATTATTTATTCTATCATTTATTTTTTATTTTTGAATGTAAAAGTTGCATTCAGCGTATGCAGTAGAAAGAGCAGAACGCAGGGTACCATCACTATATTACAGGTTGGAGCAATATTTTGTTTTCAATCCTTATTTGTAAAAGCTTTATGCAATAAGCAGTGTGTCTGGATTTAAACATGACAATGTCTTAGGCCAAGAACAAATATTTTACCCCCTGACTTTTTTTTTTATTACAGTAGTCCTCTGTGTTGATTCTATTTGCAGGGTGTGCGAAGGTTAATAGAAAGATGCTATTCTGGACTGGATCTTTAAAGAAAAAAACTTTCCCCCCTTTACTAATAAAAAAATTCAGATTTTGCAGATAGTAAAAGTACATTTTCTAAACAGTGGATGTGGGAATTCAGCCCTGTCACTTTCACTGATGTTAATGACAATCCTATTAATCTGAATGCACCTTTTAATATATCTTAAGCAATTAGCTCACATTTCAGACTATGAAGTATATTTCCTAAATTTTAGGAAAAAGTCAAGATATTTGAAATTTTAAAAATCACTCATGTGCAGTCAATTTATTTTTCCCATTAAGATCCCCATTAAGATCAGTATGTTAAGCCCCAACCCAGCAAAGCATTTAAGCATCTGCATAACTTTTAGGAATGTGAGTAGTCCCACTGAAAATTGTTGCTTAAAGTGACATGAGTTAAGTGCTTTGCTGATCAGAGCCTGAATCCAGAGAGACACGCGCACACAGGAGCTTGGGGTATGTTTAGATTACAGGTACTATACCAAAATAGCTACAGTGCCATAGCTATGCTGGCATAATCCCATAGCATAGACAGGGGTGCTGGACTAATTTTTATAGTGGGGGTGCTGAGAGCCATTGAATCAAACAGTAAATACTGTATACAATGGAAACCACTTCAAGCCATGGGGTGCTGCAGCACCCCCTCCCCACACTCCTAGTTCCAGCACCCATGAGCATAGATGCAGTCTAACAGGTAGAAACTTTCTGAATGACGGTAGTGAGGTGACAAACTTGTTCTTCCATCTGCCTAGCTGCAGCTGTGCCAGGAGTTAGGTCAGCATAGCTGTGTCGATCAGAGGTGTGGCTCTTTCACACCCTTGACTGACATAGCTATGTTGACCTAAATTTAAGTGTAGACCAAGCCAAAGTGTTACACAGTCTGTCTTATTACTACTCTCCCCTTCCTTTCCTCCTCCTCCTCCTCCTCCTCGTACCAAGGACAGGGCTTTGAATAGGTCTCTTGAAATCCAAATAAAGTTCTGGCAATGGCTGCTGAACATTCTGGTTGTGTGGTTATATGGGTATGTCTATAAATTCAACCTAATTTCATACTGTAGAAGTTTTGTAGAAAGCGTTTTTATACAGTCGATTATGTGTGTCCCCACACAAATGCTCTAAGTGCATGTAGTCGGTGGAGTGTGTCCACAGTACTGAGGCAACTGTCGACTTCCGGAGCATTGCACTGTGGGTAGCTACCCCCACAGTCTCCGCCGCCCATTTGAATTCTGGGTAGAAATCCCCGTGCCTGATGGGGCTAAAACATTGTTGCGGGTGGTTCTGGGTACATATAGTCAGGCCCCCCCTTCCCTCCCTCCTTCTGTGAAAGCAAGGGCAGACAATCATTTTGCGCCTTTTTTCCTGAGTTATCTGTGCAGACGCCATACCACGGCAAGCATGGAGCCCGCTCAGCAAATCATCACCGTATGTCTCCTGGGGGCTAGCAGACACAGTACTGCATTGCTATGCTACACAGCAGCAGTTTATTGCCTTTTGGCAGCAGACAGTGCAGTATGACTGGTAGTCATTGTCGACATAGTCCTGGGTACTCTTTTAACCGACCTCGATGAGGTCAGGGGTGCCTGAGCAAACATGCGAGTGACTCAGCCAGGTCACTTCCCTTTTTAGTTTCGTCTCATGGTGATTAAGTCCTACCGGCAGTGCACTGTCTTTTAATCAGCAGCTAGCAGAAGTTGATGGCCAGCAGTCATACTGCACCGTCTTCTGCCAAGCACCCAGGAGATGACGATGGCTAGCAGTCGTACTGCACGGTCTGCTGCCAGCAAGATGTATAAAGATAAATGAAATGGCTCAAAACAAGTATTAGACCAGATTTGTTTTGTATTCATTTTTTCCTCCCTCCCTCTGTAAAATCAACGGCCTGCTAAACCCAGTTTTGAGTTCTATCCTTGAGGGGGCCATTCAGTTTCTCACAAAGCCACCCTCTTTGTTGATTTTAATTCCCTATAAGCCATGTAGTCAGTCGCCCCTCCCTCCATCAGGGCAACAGCAGTCAATTGTTCTGCGCCTTTTTTCTGCGCAGATGCCATACCACGGCAAGCATGGAGCCCGCTCAGATCACTTTGGCAATTAGGAGCACATTAAACACCACACACGTTATCCAGCAGTATATGCAGCATCAGAACCTGGCAAAGCAAAACTGGGCGAGTAGGCAACGTCAGTGCGGTGACAAGAGTGATGAGGACATGGACACAGACTTCTCTCAAAGCATGGGCCCTGGCAATGTGGGCATCATGGTGCTAATGGGGCAGGTTCATGCAGTGGAACGCCGATTCTGGGCCCGGGAAACAATCACAGACTGGTGGGACCGCATAGTGTTGCAGGTCTGGGACGATTCCCAGTGGCTACGAAATTTTCGCATGCGTAAAGGCACTTTCATGGAACTTTGACTTTTCCCCTGCCCAGAGGTACGCAAATACCAAGATGAGAGCACCCTTTACAGTTGATAAGTGAGTGGCAGTAGCCCTGTGGAAGCTTGCAATGCCAGATAGCTACCGGTCAGTCAGGAATCAATTCGGAGTGGGCAAATCTACTGTGGGGGCTGCTGTGATGCAAGTAGCCAATGCAATCAAAGATCTGCTGATATCAAGGGTAGTGACCCTGGGCAATGTGCAGGTCATAGTGGATGGCTTTGCTGCAATAGGATTCCCTAACTGTGGTGGGACCATAGGCAGAACCCATATCCCTATCTTGGCACCAGCATTAAGAGCATTAAGCCGGCGAGTACATAAACCGCAAGGGGTACTTTTCAATAGTGCTGCAAGCATTGGTGGATCACAAGGGATGTTTCACAATATCAACGTGGGATGGCCGGGAAAGGTACATGATGCTCGCATCTTCAGGAACTCTGATCTGTTTCAAAAGCTGCAGGAAGGGACTTTCTTCACAGACCAGAAAATAACCACTGGGGATGTTGAAATGCCTATAGTTATCCTTGGGGACCCAGCCTACCCCTTAATGCCATGGCTCATGAAGCCATACACAGGAAGCCTGGACAGTAGTCAGGAGGTGTTCAACTATAGGCTGAGCAAGTGCAGAATGGTGGTAGATGTGCATTTGGACGTTTAAAAGTGCGCTGACGCAGTTTACGGACTCAATTAGACCTCAGCGAAAGCAATATTCCCATTGTTATTACTGCTTGCTGTGCTCTCCACAGTATCTGTGAGAGTAAGGGGGAGATGTTGAGGCAAATCACCTGGCTGCTGGTTTTGCACAGCCAGACACCAGGGTGGTTAGAGCACAGGAAGGCACAGTGCGCATCAGAGAAGCTTTGAAAACCAGTTTCATGACTGGTCAGGCTACAGTGTGAAAGTTCTGTTTGTTTCTCCTTGATGGAACCCCCCCGCCCCTTGGTTCACTCTACTTCCCTGTAAGCTAACCACCCTCCCCTCCTCCCTTTGATCAGCACTTGCAGAGGCAATAAAGTCATTGTTGCTTCACATTCATGCATTCTTTATTAATTCATCACACAAATAGGGGGATAACTACCAAGGTAGCCCAGGAGGGGTGGTGGAGGAGGGAAGGACAAGGCCACACAGCACTTTAAAAGTTTAAAACTTATTGAATGCCAGCCTTCTGTTGCTTGAGAAATCCTCTGGGGTGGAGTGGCTGGGTGGCCAGAGGCTCCCCCACCACGTTCTTGGGCATCTGGGTGAGGAGGCTATGGAACTTGGGGAGGAGGGCGGTTGGTTACACAAGGGCCGTAGCGGCGGTCTGTGCTCCTGCTGCCTTTTCTGCATCTCAACCATATGCTGGAGCATATTAGTTTGATCCTCCAACAGCCTCAGCATTGAATCCTGCCTCCTCTGACCATGCTGCTGCCACCTTTCAGCTTCAGCCCTCTCTTCAGCCTGCCACCTCTTCTCCTGGTCATTTTGTGCTTTCCTGCACTCTGACATTGTCTGCCTCCATGCATTTGTCTGTGCTCTGTCAGCGTGGGAGGACAGCATGAGCTCAGAGAACATTTCATCATGAGTGTGGTTTTATTTATTTATTTTTCTCGCCTTCTAATCTTCACTAGCCTCTGGGAAGGAGAAGATCCTGTGATCCTTGAAATACATGCAGCTGGTGGAGGGGAAAAAAAAAAGGGACAGTGGTATTTAAAAAGACACATTTTATAGAACAATGGGTACACTCTCTCTCTTTCACGGTGAACCTTGCTGTTAACATTACATACATAGCACATGTGCTTTCGTTCCAAGGTCGCATTTTGCCTCCCCAACACCACGTGGCTAGCCCCTCCCCCCTCCCTGTGGCTAACAGCGGGGAACATTTCTGTTCAGCCAGAGGCAAACAGCCCAGCAGGAACGGGCACCTCTGAATGTCCCCTTAAGAAAAGCACCCTATTTCAACCAGGTGACCATGAATGATCTCACTCTCCTGAGGATAACACAGAGAGAAAGAACGGATGTTGTTTGAATTCCAGCAAACATGCACTGCAATGCTTTATTCTACAATGATTCCTGAGTATGTGCTACTGGCCTGGAGTGGTAAAGTGTCCTACCATGGTGGACAGAATAAGGCTGCCCTCCCCAGAAACCTTTTGCAAAGGCTTTGGGAGTACATCCAGGAGAGCCGCGAATGCCAGGGCAAATTAATCATTAAACATGCTTGCTTTTAAACCATGTTAGTATTTTAAAAGGTACATTCATCAGAGGTCCCTTCTCCGCCTGATGAGTTGGGAGGCAGCCTTGGGTGGGTTTGGGGAGTACTGGCTCCAGGTCCAGGGTTAGAAACCATTCCTGGCTGTTGGGAAAACTGGTTTCTCTGCTTGCTTGTTGTGAATCATCATCCCCCCCATCCCCAACCTGCTTCTATGTTGCCTCCATCTCCATTGAAGGAACAACATGGCTGGGGTAGTGGTGGCTGAACCCCCTAAAATAGCATGCAGCTCATCATAGAAGCAGCATGTTTTGGGCTCTGACCCAGAGCAGCCATTCGCCTCTCTCGTTTTTCTGGAAGGCTTGCCTCAGCTCCTTAAATTTCATGTGGCACAGCTTCGGGTCCCTATTATGGCCTCTGTCCTTCATGCCCTGGGAGATTTTGACAAATGTTTTGGCATTTCAAAAACTGGAACGGAGTTCTGATAGCACAGATTCCTCTCCCCATACAGCGATCAGATCCTGTACCTCCCGTTTAGTCCATGCTGGAGCTCTTTTGCGATTCTGGGACTCTATCATGGTCATCTCTGCTGATGAGCTCTGCATGGTCACCTGCAGCTTGCCACGCTGGCCAAACAGGAAATTTGAAATTCAAAAATTCGCGGGCCTTTTCCTGTCTACCTGGCCACTGCATCTGAGTTGAGAGCGCTGTCCAGAGCGGTCACAATGGAGCACTCTGGGATAGCTCATGGAGGCCAATACCATCTAATTGTGTCCACGATACCCCAAATTCGACCCCGGCAAGGCTGATTTCAGCGCTAATCCCCTTGTCGGGGGTGGAGTAAGGAAATCTATTTTAAGAGCCCTTTAAGTCTCCCAAAAAAAGGGGGGGGGGCTTCGCCATGTGGACAGGTGCAGGGTTAAATAGATTTTAACGCTGCTAAATTCGACCTCAACTCCTAGTGTAGACCAGGGCTATGTGGTATAACAGCAAAGATTGGGACTTGCTTGGCCAGCTGACCCTTCCTCAAATCATCCTTCCTAGGAAATGTGGGTGAGAAATAATTAGAAAATTATTAATTGATTTGTTTCAAATATGAAACTTTAACAACTTTAGTAACATCTTGGAAGTTAAAAATTTGCAGATGTGCCAGAGTAAATTCGTGTCTTAAGAATTCCAGTTTTAGGGTCTAAGATGGAAGGTATATATAGTACATCACTTGACACAACTCATGTTTAACATGAATGTATGATATCTGGGCAAGAAAATCTGTGCTATTTTAAACAGTCAAGTAACAAAATAGTTTGATTTGTATAGGACTCACAGTATCCACGTTACATTTCTTCCTCCATGGGAGAAACTCATGGAATGAACAAGAAACAACATGGATTTCCATGTGTGGTATTTCTTCCATATTGCATTGTCCCCAAGTGATTTGACCCCTAAGCCTGCGGATGGTCTGAAAACCACATGATCTTCAGCGAGGTCTCTGCATTGACAGAGGACTTCATGCAATTACACCCTGTTAGCAGGACTGAGCTGTAAGGTATTAATTTGCCACTGAATATGATCTTAAAACTTCATGCTGAGGAAAAGCCCTCCCAGATGAGGGCTTAAAGTGCAGTATTCTGTTGATAGTGTTTCTGTAGTCTCTTGTTTTGTTTATCTTTAGTATATATCCTTGGGATTAGCTGTGTCACAGCTAGAAAATTAATTCAGAGGCACAGCCTACTGTTTCAAAATGAAATTACAGCAGAAGCAAATGTTTTAATGTTTATGTATTTTCCCCCCTTTTTTGGCATTTTGTAGACTACTGGTGAATATTTTTTCGCCAGTAACTTTCTCTTTTCAATACAATTTTACAATTCACAGGGATGTTGTGAGGATAAATACGTTAAAGATGGTGTGCTTCGATACTATGGTAACGGGCCCATGTAAATACCATAAATAGACAGACAGATACTTTTGGGATAACAGCATTTGCAATACTGAGCCAGCTGCCACTGATACTGATGAGGGCTCTAACAACTTTACTGCTAACTAAGGTTCTTGGCTGTTCCTTCTATCAATAGAAATCTTGTGAAAGAAGGATAAAGGACTTTACAACTGAAAGGGAATTATATTAGTCTTCTTTATGAGACTCTAGTTTTTCTGTTCTTAACTCCTTTAAATCTTTAATTGAAAGAGTGCAAGGCTTCTATATAGACTAGTATGCAATTTTGACACGGGTCCTGATCCTCATTTCCTGGAAGCCAATGAGAGTTTTGCCATTGACTTTAGCAGGAGCAGGCCCAGCTTGGAAACAACAGTTATTCAATTATTTGTGGACACCAACGTTCTCAAACAACATGTAGTAACCGCATGTAACAGAAGGTTCAGTTTTGGAGCAGATTTACTGTGAGGAGCTAGTCTCTATAGTGTACCTTTTACCCATGCTTCCTGGAATTTTCATGTGAATGTGGTGTGTAGCATTCTGAAGGTAAATGAAGTTCCTAGGTGGCTAAAGATTTGTTACAGCATAACAGATAGTAATAGTGCAATAAATTGTATCTCTCCTCTATACAAACCTGAAAGTATCAGTAATTAAAAAGGCAAATCTCTCTTTGTTTTAAAGAGAACTTAAAGTGGTTTCTCTTGTCTAGCCATTATTTTACCATGGCTACCAGTCAAACAAGTTTCATGAACAAGTTTCTAAGAAGAATGTTGATGTAAGTTCCTTACGCCAAAAAAAAAAGGCAGCTATTCTGGGAATTCTATTTAGCTATTCAACTTCTGAATGATGAGAGAGAAAAAGAACACTGCACAAATATTTTGGAAGGCCTTATTATTTCTACTTTATATCTTCAACTAAATTTAATGTATGGGGGGGGGATGAAACTGTTGCATAAATGGCAGTTTAAACTAAGCTGTCCTGTACTAATCTTTGGGCATGCTCCAAATTCTGGATTCACTGTGTGTGTGTGTGTGTGTGTGTGTGTGTGTGTGTGTGCGTGCACACACACGATCATGTTACTGGACTTGATGCAGGAATTGCTGTATGAAGTTCTATGGCCTGTGTTATACAGGAGGTCAGTTTAGATGGTTAACTTATAATGATTCCTTCTGGCCTTAAAAATCTATGCATCTCTCTCTTCCCCCTCCCTCCCCCCCCCCAGACCGCCATGCTTCCAGGTCCTCCCAAGGCCATTGATTTCGCCATAGTCACACTTCATAAATGGGGAAAATTGTGTTTTTGTTTTTGTTTTTTTTTTTTTTCCCCTCCCATCAAAAGCAAAACGGACAATAGGTGGGGCTGGAGTCTCTTCCCTAGATTTTTGGGTGAGCTTGTCCTTTTTGCTTCTGCCTTTGTAGTCCCTTTTTGTTTTTTCAAGGTGGTGATTTATCCTCAATTTGTTGCACAGCTTTACTAATGTGGATGTCCAGTGTTAGCATACTCTAGTGTGCACTCAACTAGGTACTATTCAACTTCTACTCCATTATTTATATTCATCATTTCTCCTACAGCTCTGATGTTTGGCTTGAGCCAATGAGTCATCCATTCTGCAGGCAGAGGCATGCAGCTGCACCCAAAAGAAATAAAAGCTGATTGTGAAACCTCTGCCAGTAATTCTCCTTGGAGATGCCTAACTGGTTCAAAATAGCGGTTTTATGGGCCGATAGCCTCTAGCAGCACTCTCCCCTGGGGCTTAGTATATGTCTTTATACACACTTTATGCAAAATGAGACTATTACAATTTGAGTATATTCCAAAGAAATTTCTATAGCCTTGCCCCTAATCCTTATGCCATTTTTATGCAAAATTATTTTCACTCAGCTGGTTAATATTTGGCAATGTGCTGTATTACATGCAATGATAAGAACAGTCCCTCCCCTAAAGAACTTCAGAACAGTGAGACAGGGAAGACAGGACACATGGGGAAAACCCAGGGGAGGGAATAATGTAAGGGTTGGTGTTTGTGGGTTTTTTGCACAGTGCTGTGATTATAGGTGCTGTCATGCATTTAAATCTAAGGCAAAACATGTTTTGCAGACCCGCACAACGATGCTAAAGATGATCATATCTGATGACGTCAATAGATAGGTTTCAGAGTAGCAGCCGTGTTAGTCTGTATTCGCAAAAAGAAAAGGAGTACTTGTGGCACCTTAGAGACTAACAAATGTATTTGAGCATAAGCTTTTGTGAGCTACAGCTCACTTCATTGGATGCATTTGGTGGAAAAAACAGAGGGGAGATTGATACACACACACACACACACACACACAGAGAGAGAGAACATGAAACAATGGGTTCATCATACACACTGTAAGGAGAGCGACCACCCAAGATAAGCCATCACCAGCAGCGGGGGGGGGGGGGGGGAGGGGGAGGAAAACCTTTCATGGTGACAAGCAAGGTAGGCTATTTCCAGCAGTTAACAAGGTTTTCCTCCTTTCCCCCCCTGCTGCTGGTGATGGCTTATCTTGGGTGGTCGCTCTCCTTACAGTGTGTATGATGAACCCATTGTTTCATGTTCTCTGTGCGTGTGTATCAATCTCCCCTCTGTTTTTTCCACCAAATGCATCCGATGAAGTGAGCTGTAGCTCACGAAAGCTTATGCTCTAATAAATTTGTTAGTCTCTAAGGTGCCACAAGTACTCCTTTTCTTTTTTCGTCAATAGATAGTTACTTGTTTCCTTACTGTCGGTTGCCTTGAAAATTAATTGAAATGGTGATTGTCTTTTAAATAGCTCCAAGTTGGTGGTCTTTGCAGATTCAGCCTACTGCTTTCTCATATAAAGTGGTGAGACTGGAATCTTCTATAAGGGCTCTGACTACTTTGCTCCTAGCATAAGATTGACAGAGGATGGTAAATAGAATTGCAAAACTACACCACAGCTCTGTTACCTCTTGGAATGAAAAACAATGAAATCCAACAATTTTTTAGTTCCTGCTCTGCCTTCGATCACAGTTGCAAGAGGATTTTATGGGCATTGTCCTCATTTACCTCAGAAAGTTCTTCGGAAGACTTCTGCACAGAACATCTCACTTGTGATTTAAGAAAGAATAACACTACTTGAGATCTTTAACTTAGGTGGATTTAAATTGCTGAGCATTATTGTAATTCAGTCTGCTAGAACATAGGTATTTATTGTCTCTTCCAACAATTAGCAGACAAAAATAGCTTATTTATAGAACATACTGCAGCTTCTTTCTGTTCCTTGTTCACCCAGGTTTTGATTTTTCTCCTATGTTCTGGCTCTTCCCACTCTCCTTTAAAAATAGCACATCCTCTCCTCCCCCTCTATATTTTTGCTTCGAATTTACTCATTCCTGTCATCTTAAGGACCAGAACCTCCTGCAACCCAAAAGTAGCTCCATTAGTTTTGGTTGGGCTACTTACATGAGGAAAGGTCTGCAGGTCTGGGTCCAGAATGTTGTTGCTGCAGTGTAAATATTACTGTACACACTCCAAAAATCACAATGGAACATGCAGACAGCTAGATCCTGCAGGTATCACTCACAGGGACCTCTTGTTTTGCAGGCACAGCCCTCTATTGCAGACAATGTAGAGCTGCATCAAGAAGGCAGTGCCCTTCCTGGAGCTCCCCAGTATGCAGCAGGATCATACTTACTGTGTTAGAGGATAAGGCATACTTCCCACTGTGTATCTGACCTATTCTGCCAGTCTGTGCAGGAGGGGAGGCAGGGAGACATCATAGCCCCACCTTCACACTAGCTGGGAGCAGTCCCTATTCTGAAGAGAACTGCAGTTGTGCCCAGCTGCTATACAGAACTGCTACAGCTGTGTGTATTGAACCTCTTGCCTTTTCCCTTACTTTAGCAGCTGGGAATAATCTGGTTTATTGTAAGCGTTGAAGAACTGGGACTTTGATATCTAAACTGCACATCACTGCAGATTTTATGCTATTGGCAGTAGCAACTTCATGCTAATTTCCTTTGTAGATTAAAGAATGAGGGTTAGGCATCCGACAGCTTGGCATCCAGCTTAGTCATGTGAGTGTCTTTTACTCACACAACTAGTCGTATTGCTTTCAAGAAACCCCTCTCCTGAGAGAGGAGTAATCACATAAGTAAAGATCAGAATTGAGGGTGCTCAGGATCATGCCCTAAGAAAGAGAGGGGGGAAATACACTGCAGTATATTTTCATTGCTGACATCATTGTTTTGTAGCAAAGTGATTTCACATAACCAGTTAAATGTGAATCATTGTGTCTCTCTCTGTGGTTCGGCATTGTTCTGTTAAAAATTAGGTTGATTCAGAGATTACATATATACCTAAGTGGACTGTGAACTGTATGTTGTAGAACTGATCAATAAAATTGTTTTTAATTGTACACTTTATTAATATAACTTCATAAGCAAAGTTTTATGAATGAAACGACATTCATTCATAAAATTGGTTACCTCAGTAACTGGCTATTGAGTTTCACTTTCAATCCAATCGCTGCTTAAATTGCTGAAACTTGCACTATTTCAACATTGTAACTTCTGTTCACTGTTTGCCATTCCTTACACTTGTCCATATTGTAACTCAAACTCCATTTTTAAAATGCTTACTCCATTTTGTAAAAGCTTGCTGAAACCTTCATTTTTGCAAAACCCTGCTGTAATCTTATTAGTTTAGTTTAATGTGTGAATGAGGTATGGATGGATGATGGAATCAACCTCCAGCCCCAGCTTGTCCTGATGAAATAAAGTGTAAATACCAACGACCGAAGAGGCAGACAACAGCCCTGACAAAGCAAGAAGAGTCCACCCAAAAAGAAAAGAACAAAAGTACAATTGAAGAAACATCCAAAGCCAGGTCCCAGGCTGAAAGTAACATCTGCAATTGACAGGTGATCAATCACACCGAACCCAGAGGCAGTGTGACACAGCAAGACCTATAGACTCTGGATTCAAACTAAAGCCTACAAAAAAGGATGGGTGAGATGGAAGACTTTGGAGGGTATCGGTGCATAGCCCAACTCTTCCTTGTGCCTGGCTTTCCTGGCCAGTTAGCTGCCACAAGCTACAAACCCAAGCCACAAACTCAACCTACATTCAGGACTGGTAACTATACAGTAGCTGCAGAACATTTGGGGAGGGTGTGTGTGTGTGTGTGTGTGTGTGTGTGTGTGTGTGTGTGTGTGTGTGTGTGTGTGTGTGTACATAGGTATTAGATATTGGTTATTGGTCATAAATCAAATTGTGTTATAATCGTGGCATCTTGTCTTGTCCCCTGAAACGATCCTGTGTAGTTTTGTCTGCGTAACAATGTGGAAATCCGACTCCGTGTAAGAGAAACAAAACAGAGTTCTACTACTTTGAAAAATTACGCAAACAGGTTTTGTTTGTATTATATAAAAAGCAAAATTGAGGGAAAGAGATTGGGGAACACAGAGGGGAAAACAGAGAATCCCAGTTAGGAAGTAGATGAAAAGCAGGGAAGAGAGGGTAGATGAAGTAGTAGATTAGACATCTGTTTCTCTCCTATCTGGAGAAAGGTGATAACTAGAATTGGTTGAATTATTCATTTCAGATATATCGTTAGACTTTTCCTGTTCATAAATCATTCTCAGATCAGCCTTGATTTCTACAAATGTACAAAAGTGGTTGGCAAGTAGTTTATGGAAATAGAATTCTGCATATGGGTTGTTCATTGACTTTTCACTTTGACTACTCACTTTTTTTTTTTGTTCATGGTGTATGATTGGTCACCTAATTCTCATAGTATTGTTTTTGTGGGTTTTTTTAATTGGATGACTGACACAATAACAGGAAAATAGTCAATGATGAATAGTGAATAATGTATTACCAGTCTGAACCTTCAAACAAATAATCATACCTCATTCTATTAATGAAACCTTTGGAATGCACAAACATTTTCATGAATATACAGTGACTGAACACTCAGTGACTCCATTAAATGTTTTTATTTGCAAGTCGCTGTTTGTGTTACTGTAGAAAATAAAGTCTTCATAATTTCTAGTGAAATGATTCAGTGTGTTAGAAGAATGCCATCTAGTGATTAGTTCAGGTCATGGCATTGCTGTGTTCTAAATATATGAAAGGTCTGCTTTTTTCCTCCACTTGTCTTCCTTCTCTTTCCCACTCCTCTAAAGCTCTTTAAAGAAAGAGATCCTCTTAATCAAAGCATTATAAAGCATTATAAATTTGCAGGTATTCTGTCTGTCTGTCTGTTCAATTATAAATTCCACTGCAAAAAATAATGGGTACAATTTTTAAAAAGTGCTTAAATTGACTTAGGCGCCTAAGTCAATGGGACCATTCCTATTCCCATCTCAATGGGACATAGGCTCCTAAGTGACTTAAGCAGTTTTTTTTAAATTGTATTCTATACCTTTTTAACATTTGTCTTAGAGAATGATAAATTCATAGATATTAAAGTCAGAAGGGACCACTATGATCATCTAGCCTGACCTCCTGCACAATGCAGGCCACAGAATCTCACCCACCAACTCCTGCAAAAAAACCTCTCACCTATGTCTGAGCTATTGAAGTCCTCAAATCGTGATTTAAAGACTTCAAGGAGCAGAGAATCCTCCAGCAAGTGACCCTTGCCTCATGCTACAGAGGAAGGCGAAACCCCCCCCCCCCCAGGGCCTCTTCCAATCTGCCCTGGAGAAAAATTCTTTCCTGACCCCAAATATGGCTATCAGCTGAACCCTGAGCATATGGGCAAGATTCACCAGCCAGATACCCAGGAGAGAATTCTCTGTGGTAACTCAGATCCCACCCCATCTAATATCCCATCACAGGCCATTGGGCCTATTTACCATGAATAGTTAAAGATCAATTAATTGCCAAAATCATGTAATCCCATCATACCAGCTCCTCCATAAACCTATCGAGTTTAATCTTGAAGCTAGAGAGGTCTTTTGCCCCCACTGGTTTCCTTGGAAGGCTATTCCAGAACTTCACGCTTCTGATGGTTAGAAACCTTCATCTAATTTCAAGTCTAAACTTCCCGATGGCCAGTTTATATCCATTTGTTCTTGTGTCCACATTGCTACTGAGCTTAAATTCCTCTCCCTCTCCGTATTTATCCCTCTGATCTATTTATAGAGACCAATCATATCTCCCCTCAACTTCTTTTAATTAGGCTAAACAAGCCAAGCTCCTTAAGTCTCCTTTCATAAGACAGGTTTTCCATTCCTCGGATCCTAGTAGCCCTTCTCTGTACCTGTTTCAGTTTGAATTCATCCTTCTTAAACATGGGAGACCAGAATTGCACACAGTATTCCAGGTGAGGTCTCACCAGTGCCTTGTATAACGGTACTAACATCTCCTTCTCTCTACTGGAAATACCTCGCCTGATGCATCCCAAGACCGCATTAGCTTTTTTCCACAGCCATATCACATTGGCGATTCATAGTCATCCTGTGATCAACCAATACTCCAAGGTCCTTCTCCTCCTCCATTACTTCTAATTGATGTGTCCCCAGTTTATAACTATAATTCTTGTTGTTAATCCCTAAATGCATGACCTTACAGTTCTCACTATTAAATTTCATCCTATTACTATTACTCCAGTT
This sequence comes from Dermochelys coriacea, assembly GCF_009764565.3. Taxonomy (NCBI): domain Eukaryota; kingdom Metazoa; phylum Chordata; order Testudines; family Dermochelyidae; genus Dermochelys; species Dermochelys coriacea. The sequence continues at coordinate 78,251,632 of NC_050069.1, forward strand.
TACAAGGTCATCCAGATCCTCCTGTATAATATCCTGGTCTTTCTCTAACTTGGCAATACCTCCCAGCTTTGTATCATCTGCAAACTTGTTTAGCACACTCCCACTTTTTGTGCCAAGGTCAGTAATAAAAAGATTGGTCCCCAAACCGATCCCTGAGGAACTCCACTGGTAACCTCCCTCTGGCCTGACAGTTCACCTTTTCAGTAGGATCCGCTGTAGTCTCCCTGTTAACCAATTCCTTATCCACCTTTCAATTTTCATATTGATCCCCCATCTTTTCCAATTTAACTAATAATTCCCCATGTGGCATGGTATCAAACGCCTTACTGAAATCTAGGTAAATTTAGATCCACTGCATTTCCTTTGTTTAAAAAAATCTGTTCCTTTCTCAAAGAAGGAGATCAGGTTGGTTTGGCACAATCTACCTTTTATAAAACCATATTGTATTTTGTCCCATTTACCATTGATCTCAATGTCCTTAACTACTTTCTCCTTCAAAATTGTTTCTAAGACCTTGCATGCTACAGATGTCAAACTAACAGGCCTGTAGTTACCCGGATCACTTTTTTTTTTTTTTTTCTTCAAAATTGGAGAATTGCTAACGTAGTTCCTATCATACGGTACAACCCCTGAGTTTACAGATTCATTAAAAATTCTTGCTAATGGGCTTGCAATTTCAGGTGCCAATTCCTTTAATATTCTTGGATGAAGATTATCTGGGCCCCCCCGATTTTAGTCCCATTAAGCTGTTCAAGTTTCACTTCTACCTCAGATACGGTAATATCTACTTCCATATCCTCATTCCCATTTGTCATGCTACCATTATCCCTAAGATCCTCATTAGCCTTATTAAAGATTGAGGCAAAGTATTTGTTTAGATATTGGGCCATGCCTAGATTATCCTTGACCTCCACTCCAGCCTCCGTTTTTAGCAGTTCCACTTCTTCTTTCTTTGTTTTCTTATTTATATGGCTATAGAACCTTTTTACTATTGGTTTTAATTCCCTTTGCAAGGTCCAACTCGACTTGACTTTTAGCCTTTCTCACTTTATCCCTACATGTTCTGCCCTCAATAAGGTAGCTCTCCTTGCTGATCCCTCCCATCTTCCACTCCCTGTATGCTTTCTGCTTTTTCTTAATCACCTGTCTGAGATGCTTGGTCTACAACTCCTGTTTATGAATTTTTTTCCCTTTCTTGGGATGCAGCCTTCTGATAGCTTCTGCAGCTTTGACTTAAAGTAATCCCAGGCCTCCTCTGCCTTTAGATCCATAAATTCTTCAGTCCAATCCACTTCCCTAACTAATTTCCGAAAGCCAGCCCTTTTGAAATCAAAAACCCTAGTGGCAGATTTATTTTTGTTAATCCTTCCGTTCAGTTTGAACTGAATTAGCTCATGATCACTTGAGCCAAGGTTGTTCCCTACAACCATTTCTTCTATGAGGTCCTCACTACTCACCAAAACCAAATCTAAAATGACATCCTCTCTAGTTGGTTCAGCAACTACTTGATGAAGGAATCGATCAGCTATCACATCTAGGAAAATCTGAGCCCTATTATTATTACTAGCACTTGTCCTCCAGTCTATGTCTGGGAAGTTAGTCTCCCATGATCACGCAGTTTCCATTAGTATTTACTTTATTAAAGACATTAAAAAGGGCTCTATCCATATCCAAATTAGATCCCCGAGGTCTATAGCACACCCCAAGCACTATCACAGGGGAAGCTCTAGTAGTTTTCTTCCCCAATGTGATTTTTTTTCCCCAGATGGACTCTGTCTTATCCATTCCATTGCTTCTTATTTCTTTACATTCTACCTCATCATTGATGTACAATACTACTCCACCACCTTTACCTTTATTTCTCTCTTTCCTAAACAGCACATACCCTTCAATAGCTGTAGTCCAGTCATGACTACTATTCCACCATGTTTGTTATCCCTATAATATCTGGTTTCACTTCCTGCACCAGTAGCTCTAGTTTCTCCATTTTGTTACCTAGGCTCCTTGCATTGGTGTACAAACGCATCTTAATTTTTGCTGTTTTGGCCTCGCTCACATTCTGTACCCAATTAGGCACGGTCATTCTACAGCCAGTATGACCTATTAGACTGGTATCAACGCTACCCTTCCTCCTTATGTCCATTCTCTTACCCACGGCTGTATCTTTTCTTCCCTCTCAATGCTAAAATCCAGCATGGAGATTACCTGGACATCTCCCCCAAATTCCTAGTTTAAAGCTCTTTTTAATCAGTTGTGCCAGCCTCCATCCTAGAAGTCTATTTCCTTCCCTACTCAGATGAAGTCCATCCTGACAGAACTGTCCTCTGTCCATGAATGCCTCCCAGTGGCCATACATCCCAAAGCCCTCCTTATAGCACCATTGCCTAAGCCATCTGTTGATGGTCATAATCCTGTCATAACGTTTGTTGCCCTTCTCTAGGAATAGGCAGAATCCCACTAAAGATCACCTGAACCTCAATTTCCTTAAGCGTCTTCCCCAGCCTGGCATAGTCTCCCTTGATATGTTCCAGAGAGAATCTAGCCGTATCACTTGTTCCCACATGAAGGATAACTAGTGGATTCTTTCCCGCTCCCTTTAGGATTCTTTTCAACCTCAGCTCTACATCCCGTTTCTTAGCACCCAGAAGACAGCACACCCTTCTATTCTTTGGATCAGCTCTGATTACAGGCCTGTCTAATCTTCTCAGTAAAGAGTCCCTGATCACGTAGACCTGCCTTTTCCCAGTGATGGTGCTATTCTCCAGTCTATCCCCTGTTCCCTCTGGCTGCAAGTTCTTTCTGTTCCTGTTCTCCCTTGTAATCCTCTTCAACCCATCCTGTATCCTCCTGGGACTTGTATTTGGTGTAGTCTCCATTGACTCTTCCCCTTTTCCTATAGGACTAGCTGCTCTTCTCTTCTTCCTTGCCCTTCCACCTTCAGCGACTACCTGCTGAGCCCATTCTTCTTTTTCCAACTCTGCAAACCTATATTTGAGCTTTATTTCTCCTTCACTGCCAGTCTTTTTTCTTCTGTCTGGTTCTCTTACTCATGTGCTTCCACTGTCCACTTTCCTCACCCAGCAGTCTCCCCTCAGAATTCTTCAGTCCTGCTTCCATCTGCAAGTCTGAGCTTTTTCCTTCAGCTGCCTCATGTCTTTGCTCCATAATCCACTCAAACCCCCTTCTAAACTCCACCAGACTTTCCACCTGCATCTCCAATCCTCGAATCTCTTTTCCTCCATCAACTCTATCAGACGGCATTTCATGCAAACAAAACTCTTACCAGGTAGCCCTTCCAGGATCATGTACGTACTGCAGCTTCCACATCCAGTCATATTCATTGTGTCTTCCACTACATGGATCTGGTTTTGAGGATTAAACTAATCACCACTATTCTGACTTTATATATGCCTGAAAATGATTTAACTGTATCATTTTAAGTGAGCAAAAACATTCATTATATTAAAGACTTCCTTGAGGCACTTACTGAGATTTTTCTCTGCCAATCCATACACTAGATCAGCATAAGATGAGGCATGTGTGGGGTAGGATAGAGCATGGGGGCAGGCCTCAGGATTGGTCTCCAGAATCTCAGCTTTCATTTTAAAAGGAAAACTCTCTAGTTATGGTTGGAAAGAAAACTGGAAGATTGTGAAGCAAGTATAACCATAGCAAAGACATCTGTTTGAGTTTGCAGAAAGTCTGAAACAGTAGCTCTGAGGTGTGAATGCCAGTCATGATACTTTAAATGTTAACAACCTTAATTATTTCACTGCTCATCAAAGCATGTGAGAGAAAGAAAGGAAATATCATCTTTTGAAGATTTTACACTAGTATTTCCCAAAGTATTTGGGCAATTGGGGGTGGGAGGGAGAGCATTAGCCAAGTGGTGCAGAAGCTGTATTAATTAAGATGTGTAGGGCTGGGGTTGCAATGATAGTGTAATGGATTTAATTTTCCTGTTGGAGGGCTCATCTTTCACAACTTTGGGAAATGCTGCAATAGACCATGCAGGCTTTGAAGTACTGTAACTGTGCTATTCTCCGCCAGACATTTTCTGGTTAGTTAGTACATAAATCATGAGAGATGAAACATAATTGACTCAATGTAGTTACGAAAGTTTTCATTTGAGCTCCCTGCTCTTCTAGTGAGATTTATTAAAATCCATAGCAAACATCTAATACTGAGGACACATTTGTATTGGTAGCTTTGTGAATGATGCCTCCCAGAATAGATAAAATATACTTTCTCCTGTGAATTGTTGAATATATTTCAGGGGTGGCCAAACTTGCAGCCCTCCAAATCACAAACAATCTTCAGAAGTTTGAGAGCCAGAGTACACCTGGCAGGGCTTCAGCCCCGTGGGGTGCACATGCCAGAGCTTGGGGCTTCAGCCCTGTGGGGAGAGGAGGTCTCTGGGCTTCAGAGCAATGTGAGCACAGGGTCATGCGCTTTCCCCCCCAGATTTTTGCCAGGGTTTGCTGGCCCCACTCAGTCTCGTGGGGCTGCAGTCAAAGCCTCCCTGCACAGCAACTGCTGGAGCCAGCAAGCTGGGGGCTGCAGCCACGGAGAGAGGCAGCAGCAAACAGCTGGGAGTGGCAGGGAGAGCTGCTGCTTTTACTTCTGCCTCTCCCCAAGGAGCTAAAGCAGCGGCCCCTCCCTGCAGCTCCCGGCTGTTTGCCGCTGCTTCTCCATGCAGAGCTAACACTTGGGAGCTGCAGGGAGGTGCCATTGACGGTAAGAGTGACATGCCTGGGGGGCGTGACTGAAGCTGTTGGGGGGGGGGGTGGGACACCCTTAAATTGTGCCCCCCCCCGGTAGGCACTGGTCATTTCTGGCAGAAGCCACTAGCACCACCACCCTGTTTGGCAGAGAATGGGGTGTGTGTGTGTGTGTGTGTGTGTGTGTGTGTGTGTGTGTGAGGGGTCCGCGAGCTGCACTTTAACTGAAAAAGAGTCACATGCAGCTTGTGAACTGTAGTTTCACCACTCCTGATATATTTAAAGTGTTCAGAAGACTGTGTATCCTCCTGTCCTTTTTCCTGACAGGAACAAATAAGAAAGTACTACTCAGCTGGCTCATGCATCCTCCCGCTGTTGCATCCCGTGGGCCTAATTTCCTTCTTGGACAGGGCTACTGGAGTGGGAGAAGCAGTAGACATGATATATCTTCACTTTTAGTAACACTTGTGAGACAGTCCCACATGACAGTAATTTCCATATTTTGTTTGAGACTATAAAGTGGGTGCACAACTGGTTAAAAGACAGTACTCAAAGAGAATTATCAATGGCTCCCATGGCTCATGAAGCCATACACAGGCAGTCTGGACAGCAGTAATGACTGGTTCAACCATAGGCTGGGCAAGTGCGAAATGGTGCTGGAATGTGCCTTTGGATGTTTAAAAGGCCGCTGGCATTGTTTGCTTACTAGGTTAGACCTCAGTGAAAGCAATATCCCATTGTTGTTGCTGCCTGCTGTGTGCTCCATAATATCTGTGAAACAAAGGGAGGAAAAAGAAAAGGAGTACTTGTGGCACCTTAGAGACTAACAATTTTATTAGAGCATAAGCTTTCGTGAGCTACAGCTCACTTCATTGGATGAATAGAATGGAACATATAGATACACACATACAGATAAGTTGGAAGTTACCATACAAATATGGTATGTCTCACACAAACTGTGAGAGGCTAATTAGTTAAGTTTCAGAGTAGCAGCCGTGTTAGTCTCTATCCGCAAAAAGAAAAGGAGTACTTGTTATTTATTAACAAATAAACTTTGTTAGTCTCTAAGGTGCCACAAGTACTCCCCCTCCTCTTGAAGAACACCTGAGGAACAGTGTGTGTGTGTGTGGGGGGGGGGAATAAACATGGCGAAATAGTTTTACTTTGTGTAATGACCCATCCACTCCCAGTCTTTATTCAAGCCTAAGTTAATTTTATCCAGTTGGCAAATTAATTCCAATTCAGCAGTCTCTCCTTGGAGGCTGTTTTTGAAGTTTTTTTTTTTGTTGAAGAATTGCCACTTTTAGGTCTGTAATCGAGTGACCAAAGAGATTGAAGTGTTCTCCGACTACTTTTTGAATGTTATAATTCTTCACATCTGATTTGTGTCCATTTATTCTTTTACGTAGAGACTGTCCAGTTTGACCAATATGCATGGCAGAGGAGCATTGCTGGCACTCAATGGCATATTTCATATTGGTAGATGTGCAGGTGAACAAGCCTCTGATAGCGTGGTTGATGTGGTTAGGCCCTATGATGGTGTCCCCTGAATAGATATGTGGACAGAGTTGGCAACGGGCTTTGTTGCAAGGATAGGTTCCTGGGTTAGTGGTTCAGGTGTGTGGTTGCTGGTGAGTATTTACTTCAGGTTGGGGGGCTGTCAGTAAGCAAGGACTGGCCTGTCTCCCAAGATCTGTGAGAGTGATGGGTCATCCTTCAGTATAGGTTGTAGATCCTTGATGATGCATTGGCGAGGTTTTAGTTGGGGGCTGAAGGTGATGGCTAGTGGCGTTCTGTTATTTTCTTTGTTGGGCCTGTCCTGTAGTAGGTGACTTCTGGGTACTCTTCTGGCTCTGTCAATCTGTTTCTTCACTTCAGCAGGTGGGTGTTTTAGTTGTAAAAATGCTTGATATATATCTTGTAGATGTTTTGTCTCTGTCTGAGGGGTTGGAGCAAATGCGGTTGTATCATAGAGCCTGTCTGTAGACAATGGGTCGTGTGGTGTGGTCTGGAGGAAAGCTGGAGGCATAGAGGTAGGCATATCGGTCAGTAGGTTTCAGGTATAGGGTGGTGTTTATGTGACCATCACTTATTAGCACCGTAGTGTCCAGGAAGTGGATCTCTTGTGTGGACTGGTCCAGGCTGAGGTTGATGGTGGGATGGAAATTGTTGAAATCATGGTGGAATTCCTCAAGGGTTTCTTTTCCATGGGTGCAGATGATGATGTCATCAATGTAGCACAAATAGAGTAGGGAGGAAAGTTTCCACTGGGGTGGGGGATTAAGACAGATTGCCTGGCGGCCAATTTTGAGCAGCCAGACACAGGGCAATAAGAAGAGCACATCGAGGGGCTCTGTGTCTCTGTGAGGCTTTGAAAACCAGTTTCAGCAATGAGCCAGAGTAATGTGACGCTTACCTGTGTTCTCAAAAAGAAAAGGAGTACTTGTGGCACCTTAGAGACTAACAAATTTATTAGAGCATAAGCTTTCGTGAGCTACAGCTCACTTCATCGGATGCATTTGGTGGAAAAAACAGAGGAGAGATTTATATACACACACACACACAGAGAACATGAAACAATGGGTTTATCATACACACTGTAAGGAGAGTGATCACTTAAGATAAGCCATCACCAGCAGCAGGGGGGGGAAAGGAGGAAAACCTTTCATGGTGACAAGCAAGGTAGGCTAATTCCAGCAGTTAACAAGAATATCAGAGGAACAGTGGGGGGTGGGGTGGGAGGGAGAAATACCATGGGGAAATAGTTTTACTTTGTGTAATGACTCATCCATTCCCAGTCTCTATTCAAGCCTAAGTTAATTGTATCCAGTTTGCAAATTAATTCCAATTCAGCAATCTCTCGTTGGAGTCTGTTTTTGAAGCTTTTTTGTTGAAGTATAGCCACTCTTAGGTCTGTGATCGAGTGACCAGAGAGATTGAAGTGTTCTCCAACTGGTTTTTGAATGTTATAATTCTTGACGTCTGATTTGTGTCCATTCATTCTTTTACGTAGAGACTGTCCAGTTTGGCCAATGTACATGGCAGAGGGGCATTGCTGGCACATGATGGCATATATCACATTGGTAGATGCGCAGGTGAAGGAGCCTCTGATAGTGTGGCTGATGTGATTAGGCCCTATGATGGTATCCCCTGAATAGATATGTGGACAGAGTTGGCAACGGGCTTTGTTGCAAGGATAGGTTCCTGGGTTAGTGGTTCTGTTGTGTGGTGTGTGGTTGCTGGTGAGTATTTGCTTCAGATTGGGGGGCTGTCTGTAAGCAAGGACTGGTCTATCTCCCAAGATCTGAGAGAGCGATGGCTCGTCCTTCAGGATAGGTTGTAGATCCTTGATGATGCGTTGGAGGGGTTTTAGTTGGGGGCTGAAGGTGATGGCTAGTGGCGTTCTGTTGTTTTCTTTGTTGGGCCTGTCCTGTAGTAGGTGACTTCTGGGTACTCTTCTGGCTCTGTCAATCTGTTTCTTCACTTCAGCAGGTGGGTACTGTAGTTGTAGGAATGCATGATAGAGATCTTGTAGGTGTTTGTCTCTGTCTGAGGGGTTGGAGCAAATGCGGTTATATCGTAGCACTTGGCTGTAGACAATGGATCGAGTGGTATGATCTGGATGAAAGCTAGAGGCATGTAGGTAGGAATAGCGGTCAGTAGGTTTCCGATATAGGGTGGTGTTTATGTGACCATCGCTTATTAGCACCGTAGTGTCCAGGAAGTGGATCTCTTGTGTGGACTGGTCCAGGCTGAGGTTGATGGTGGGATGGAAATTGTTGAAATCATGGTGGAATTCCTCAAGAGCTTCTTTTCCATGGGTCCAGATGATGAAGATGTCATCAATGTAGCGCAAGTAGAGTAGGGGCATTAGGGAACGAGAGCTGAGGAAGCGTTGTTCTAAGTCAGCCATAAAATGTTGGCATACTGTGGGGCCATGCGGGTACCCATCGCAGTGCCGCTGATTTGAAGGTATACATTGTCACCAAATGTGAAATAGTTATGGGTCAGGACAAAGTCACAAAGTTCTGCCACCAGGTTAGCCGTGACAGTATCGGGGATACTGTTCCTGACGGCTTGTAGTCCATCTTTGTGTGGAATATTGGTGTAGAGGGCTTCTACATCCATAGTGGCTAGGATGGTGTTTTTAGGAAGATCACCAATGGACTGTAGTTTCCTCAGGAAATCGGTGGTGTCTCGAAGATAGCTGGGAGTGCTGGTAACGAAGGGCCTGAGGAGGGAGTCTACATAGCCAGACAATCCTGCTGTCAGGGTGCCAATGCCTGAGATGATGGGGCGTCCAGGATTTCCAGGTTTATGGATCTTGGGTAGCAGGTAGAATACCCCAGGTCCTGGCTCCAGGGGTGTGTCTGTGCGGATTTGTTCTTGTGCTTTTTCAGGGAGTTTCTTGAGCAAATGCTGTAGTTTCTTTTGGTAACTCTCAGTGGGATCAGAGGGTAATGGCTTGTAGAAAGTGGTGTTGGAGAGCTGCCTAGTAGCCTCTTGTTCATACTCTGACCTATTCATGATGACGACAGCACCTCCTTTGTCAGCCTTTTTGATTATGATGTCAGAGTTGTTTCTGAGGCTGTGGATGGCACTGTGTTCTGCATGGCTGAGGTTATGGGGTAAGACTCAAGGAATATTTCCAACACACCTCTGACCAACATATTAACCCACAGAGACCTTCCTGCCAACACTACAAAAAGAAGGATTCTAGGTGGACTCCTCCTGAAGGTCGAAACAGCAGCCTGGATTTCTACATAGACTGCTTCTTCCGACGTGCACGAGCTGAAATTGTGGAAAAGCAGCATCGCTTACCCCATAACCTCAGCCATGCAGAACACAGTGCCATCCACAGCCTCAGAAACAACTCTGACATCATAATCAAAAAGGCTGACAAAGGAGGTGCTGTCGTCATCATGAATAGGTCAGAGTATGAACAAGAGGCTACTAGGCAGCTCTCCAACACCACTTTCTACAAGCCATTACCCTCTGATCCCACTGAGAGTTACCAAAAGAAACTACAGCATTTGCTCAAGAAACTCCCTGAAAAAGCACAAGAACAAATCTGCACAGACACACCCCTGGAGCCAGGACCTGGGGTATTCTATCTGCTACCCAAGATCCATAAACCTGGAAATCCTGGACGCCCCATCATCTCAGGCATTGGCACCCTGACAGCAGGATTGTCTGGCTATGTAGACTCCCTCCTCAGGCCCTTCGTTACCAGCACTCCCAGCTATCTTCGAGACACCACAGATTTCCTGAGGAAACTACAGTCCATTGGTGATCTTCCTAAAAACCATCCTAGCCACTATGGATGTAGAAGCCCTCTACACCAATATTCCACACAAAGATGGACTACAAGCCGTCAGGAACAGTATCCCCGATACTGTCACGGCTAACCTGGTGGCAGAACTTTGTGACTTTGTCCTGACCCATAACTATTTCACATTTGGTGACAATGTATACCTTCAAATCAGCGGCACTGCGATGGGTACCCGCATGGCCCCACAGTATGCCAACATTTTTATGGCTGACTTAGAACAACGCTTCCTCAGCTCTCGTTCCCTAATGCCCCTACTCTACTTGCGCTACATTGATGACATCTTCATCATCTGGACCCATGGAAAAGAAGCTCTTGAGGAATTCCACCATGATTTCAACAATTTCCATCCCACCATCAACCTCAGCCTGGACCAGTCCACACAAGAGATCCACTTCCTGGACACTACGGTGCTAATAAGCGATGGTCACATAAACACCACCCTATATCGGAAACCTACTGACCGCTATTCCTACCTACATGCCTCTAGCTTTCATCCAGATCATACCACTCGATCCATTGTCTACAGCCAAGTGCTACGATATAACCGCATTTGCTCCAACCCCTCAGACAGAGACAAACACCTACAAGATCTCTATCATGCATTCCTACAACTACAGTACCCACCTGCTGAAGTGAAGAAACAGATTGACAGAGCCAGAAGAGTACCCAGAAGTCACCTACTACAGGACAGGCCCAACAAAGAAGAAAACAGAACGCCACTAGCCATCACCTTCAGCCCCCAACTAAAACCCCTCCAACGCATCATCAAGGATCTACAACCTATCCTGAAGGACGAGCCATCGCTCTCTCAGATCTTGGGAGATAGACCAGTCCTTGCTTACAGACAGCCCCCCAATCTGAAGCAAATACTCACCAGCAACCACACACCACACAACAGAACCACTAACCCAGGAACCTATCCTTGCAACAAAGCCCGTTGCCAACTCTGTCCACATATCTATTCAGGGGATACCATCATAGGGCCTAATCACATCAGCCACACTATCAGAGGCTCCTTCACCTGCGCATCTACCAATGTGATATATGCCATCATGTGCCAGCAATGCCCCTCTGCCATGTACATTGGCCAAACTGGACAGTCTCTACGTAAAAGAATGAATGGACACAAATCAGACGTCAAGAATTATAACATTCAAAAACCAGTTGGAGAACACTTCAATCTCTCTGGTCACTCGATCACAGACCTAAGAGTGGCTATACTTCAACAAAAAAGCTTCAAAAACAGACTCCAACGAGAGATTGCTGAATTGGAATTAATTTGCAAACTGGATACAATTAACTTAGGCTTGAATAGAGACTGGAATGGATGAGTCATTACACAAAGTAAAACTATTTCCCCATGGTATTTCTCCCTCCCACCCCACCCCCCACTGTTCCTCTGATATTCTTGTTAACTGCTGGAATTAGCCTACCTTGCTTGTCACCATGAAAGGTTTTCCTCCTTTCCCCCCCTGCTGCTGGTGATGGCTTATCTTAAGTGATCACTCTCCTTACAGTGTGTATGATAAACCCATTGTTTCATGTTCTCTGTGTGTGTGTGTATATAAATCTCTCCTCTGTTTTTTCCACCAAATGCATCCGATGAAGTGAGCTGTAGCTCACGAAAGCTTATGCTCTAATAAATTTGTTAGTCTCTAAGGTGCCACAAGTACTCCTTTTCTTTTTGAGAATACAGACTAACACGGCTGCTACTCTGTTACCTGTGTTGTTCCTTACCAAGCTGTCCCCTTTATTGCGTTTTCTCCCCTGTAAACTCCACCTCCACTAATCACAGAGTGCTGAATGAATAAAGAGTCTTTTTTTCTCCTAAATCTGTTAATGTTTATTATGCTCACAAATAGAGACAGCAAAGAAAAGTAAGAGAACCTGGGGCAAATGAGCAGATAACGCTGCGGGGAAGTGGGGAGAAACAAGGACAGCTTGCTTACAACTGCACTGCAATAACAATCAAAGGTCTGGTCCTTGTATCCTCCCCTGAAGTTGAGTGCAAGAGATGCCAGACTTCCCCCCCTGCATCCTAGGATGTCTGGGAGAGGAGGATGTGGAACTTGGCGATGATGGCAGCAGATTCAACATAGGCTGCAGAGGGACTCTAGCAGCCAGCTACCTTTTTTGAACCTCAACTAGACGCCTCAACATGCCTGATTGCTCCTTCATAATACAGCATCTCTTCCTGCGTGGTATGCTCATGTGCATGTTGTCAGACAGTGTAATCCTCCATGCTCTGAGCTCTGTCTTATCACTCTCGGAAGCGCGCATTAACTCATTGAACATGTCCTCCCGAGTCATCTTTTTCTGCCTTCTAATCTGGGAAAGTCTCTGTCCCAGTCTGAAGGATGCTCTGACAGACAAGGTTTCAGCTGCAAGGAATGCAAAGCACAAGGGTAGCACTGACACTGCATACATTGTTTTTGGTGCAAGGTTAAATCTTCTTATAAAAGAAACACCCCCTTAATGCACTTCCCTGGGAAGCCACAATGTAATCACAACGTAAATATCTTGCGATGCTGGCTATAATAGTGCTATGCGAATGCCTATTCTCACTTTCAGGTGACATTGTAAACGACATACGCAGCATTATCTCTTGCAAATTGTAACCAAACTTGTTTGTCTGAGCAATTGGCTGAACTAGGACTGAATGGACTTGTAGGTTCTAAAGTTTTATATTGTTTTATTTTTGAATGCAGTTTTTTTATACATAATTCTACACTTGTAAGTTCAACTTTCATGATAAGAAGATTGCACTACAGTGCTTGTATTAGGTGAATTGAAATATCCTATTTCTCTTGTTTTTTACAGTGCAAATATTTGTAATCAAAAATATAAAGTGAGCACTGTACACTTTGCTGTGTGTTGTAACTGAAATCAATAGATTTGAAAATGTAGAAAACATCAAAAATATTTAAATAAATGGTATTTTATTATGGTTTAACAGTGCGTTTAATCATGCGATTAATTTTTTTAACCGCTGCTTCTTAGGAATGGAATGGTGCCTAGCAGCCTATAGATCAGGGGTCTGCACAGCTTGGTGCTATGCTGGGTGCTAAATGGAGAGTCTTGAGGCTCTGGATGAAATCCTAGTCCCACTGAAGTTGATGCGTAAACTCCTATTGACTTCAATGGAGCTAGGATTTCACTGTCTGTCTGTCTGGTTCTGTTTTCTTTCTAACTTGACCTAAGCTGTAGCAATGGTGAAGCTGATATTCCTTCAAAGCAATTGTGCTATTAGGGTCCCAATTCGGTTTCAAGACCATTTTTATAGGATTTCCCTTTAGAAAAACTGTGTTTCCAAACACGTCAGAATTGACCATGTTCACAAATTTAATTGTCTTTCCTCCACTGCAGCTCCTCATGTTATCAATATTGTCAGCAGAGAACACACAACTCTGGGAACTGCATGGCTTGCCTTTTTAATTCTGTCAGAACAACAAATTGCCCTTTGTGTTTCAGTACAACCCTTGTGGGATTCCTTCCTAATGTCACCTGCCTGCAGCTGTGGCCATGGCATTGTGCTGTAACTCAATTCTGATATCACAGATCTGTTGGCCCTTGCCAGTCAATCTTCATTATAAATCTCTAAAGATAGATGTATATGGTGGCTGCACACCTTAACATTCAATCTCCAAACAAATTCTGAATCATTTTCACACTTCATGAATCCCCAAAAGAAAGTTCCTGTCTTTGCTGTTACTTGCTACAGAAATGTGATATGATATAAACTCTGGAATAATGGCCTGCCTCTGTACACTTAGGGAACATTTGTTCTTGTTGCTGGATGGTGTGACCATTACAAGTGTTTGGTTGCATACCGGTGCTCCTCTCTTTTTCTGAGTATTTTGTTTTATTGACTCACAATCACTGTGTACTATCCTTTGCTTAGAGGACAGCAATAATAAATTAATATCAGCATATGGTAATCTCATTTAGTTTCTCAGAAGTCTGTTTATTTAGCATTCTGAGTTTGTATCAATTCTTGAAAAGAAGCAATTTCTATGGTTCTCTAAAATAAATTCCATTTTTCATGTGTAATCTTTCAGATAGATTCTTGTATTCAGTCATAAACCTGCCTCTGAGATGTCAATCTCTGCTCTCCTCAAATTTGAAATGGTCAGTCAGTTTTTCATTTCTCTGCTTCCTTTTGGCAATGCTAAAATGTGCTCTTTCACATATTGCATTACTTCTAGAGATATACAAATCTATGATTAATGTTATAATTATCTCATTCTCTCTGCTAGTAAAATGGAGGGAAGAACTTGGAAAAACACATCCCATTGTATAGATGATTGACCTTGAAGTAAATAGGATGAAACTGTAGGATAAATGCAAAATACTCCACTTAGGGAGGAACAATCAGTTGTACACATACAAAATGAGAAAAGACAGCCTAGGAAGGAGTACTGCAGAAAGGGATCTGGGGGTCATAGTGGATCATAAGCCAAATATGAGTCAACACTGCTTCCCCCCCCCCAACAAACATCATTCTGGGATGAATTAGCAGGAGTGTTGTAAGTAAGACACAAGAAGTAATTCTTCTGTTCTACTCCATGCTGATTACACCTCAACTGGAGTATTGTCTCCAGGTCTGGGTGCCACATTTCTGGAAAGATGTGGACAAATGGAAGATAGTCCAGAGAAGGGCAATTAAAATGATTCAAGGTCTGGAAAACATGACCTATGAGGAAAGATTGAAACAATTGGAGTTTTTCAGTCTGGAGAAGAGAAGGCTGAGTGGGGACATAAGAGTTTTCAACTCCATTAAAGGTTGTTACAAGGAGAAGGGAGAAAACTTGTTCTCCTTAACCTCTGAGGATAGAACAAGAAGCAATGGGCTTAAATTGCAGCAAGGTTTAGGTTGGATATTTGGAAAAACTTCCCAACTGTCAGGGTGGTTAAACACTGAAATAGATTGTCTAGGGAAGTTGTGGAATCTCCATCATTGGAGATTTTTAAGAGCTGGTTAGACGAACACCTGTCGGGGATGGTCTGGATCATACTCAGTCCTGTCATGAGTGCAGGGGACTGGACTAGATGACCTCTCAAGGTCCTTTTCAGTCCTATGATTCTATATAGGTATCTCCTAAGATTTTGTTTAGTTTTGTAGCTGACACAAGTGTGTTTAAAATCAGTGGTCCCCAAATTTTTTTACCTCACTCCTCCTCTTAATCCTGTCTGTGCCCCCCACCACCCACAGAGCTGGGAGTGGGGATGCAAACTGGGGGGGGTAAGTGGGCTGAGGCTGGGGACACAGGGGTGGGGGTGGGAGCAGACCCACGGCCAGGGGGCCAAGGCCAGCAGCTGTGGCTAGGCGCTGAGCCCCAGGTGCAGGGCAGGCAGCTGCAGCTGGGAGCCGAGCCCTGGGTGTGGGACCAGGGCCAGGAGCAGAGCTGGGTGGTGCTCCCTCCCTGCGGGGGCTGGTCCAGGTCCCAGGTGTGCCCCCCGAACATAACTCTGCACTCCCTGCTGTAACGTAATTTCTTTGACAAATTGGACCTTTCTGACCAGGGCTGGCTCTACAGTTTTTGCCACCCCAAGCAGTGGAAAAAAAACTGCCGCCGCAGATGGTGAAAGGGAGAAGCTGCCGCCGATTTGTCGCCGCCGCCGGCACAGAGGAGCTGCTGCTGAATCGCTGCCACCGCCAGCGGCACAGAGGAGCTGCTACCCAATTGCCACAACCTGCCCCTTTCTAGCTGCCGCTCCAAGCATCTGCTTGGAACGCTGGTGCCTGGAGCCAGCCTTGTTTCTGACACTGTCTCAGAAAAAGCAAAGCAAAGCAGCTTGGTTCTCAGCAAGAGCATCTTTCCGGTAAGTCTATAGGTACCAGGGCTATGGCTATATTACAGCTTAAATCAACATAAGTTATGTCGCTCGGGGTGTGAATAGCCACCCTCGAGTGACATACCTTATGCCAACCTAGCACTGTCCACGCCGACATAGCTGCCTCCGGTTGCAGGGGTGGATTAAGCGAATGGCAGAACTCTTCCATCAGCTTAGAGTGGTCACATAGAGAGCCTACAGCAGTGCAGCTGCATCAGTGCAAATGCGCCACTGTAAACTCTCCAGTGTAGCCATAGCCTTACTTGCATGTATATAAATGTGTGCATGTAACAGTAGACATACAGGATACTGACTTCTGATATTTAACTGGGATCTTAACCTTTTTTAGTCCTGACCCATGTCATGGGCCCAGCATAAATCAAAAGAAGAGAAGTGGGTGGAACCCACAATATCTTACTGGCACTTTTGTATATTTCACACCTCTGTTACAGTGTGTGCTACCTACCTAATTTGTGTTCACATATGGCTAGATAGGCAGGAATCTACCTACGTGTATGTGTAATTTGAAGATTTGCGCACACACATGCAAGATAGATGTGTACTTGCATAAATATATGTCTACAGGCTTGCTGAACATCAAAATCTTTAGGCACACTCATGTCAAAGATATAAACACAGTAACCCATAACTGGCTACATAGTAAGTCATAGTTTGATGGCAGTGTTGCACTACTAACATAATACATGTTCACTTGTGTGCAGAAAATGAGTTTGGGAAGGGTTTGCTGGTGAATGCTTGTTGTTAAGATGAGCATAAGCTTTCGTGAACTACAGCTCACTTCACTGGATGCTGTAGCTCACGAAAGCTCATGCTCAAATAAATTTGTTTAGTCTCTAAGGTGTCACAAGTACTCCTTTTCTTTTTGCGAATACAGACTAACATGGCTGCTACTTTGAAACCTGTTGTTAAGATGTATTCTGTGGTGTGTGTTGTTGTGTTGTTCACAGGATATTAGAAAGACACAATGCGTAAAGTAATATCTTTTTATTGAACTAACTTCTGTTGGTGAAAGACAAGCTTTCAAGTTTACACAGCTCTTCTTCAGATCTGGGAAACTAACTCACTGTCACTGCTAATGACAAGGCAGAACAAATTGTTTAGCATAAGTAGTCAACATATATTTCAAGGAACGATTCAAAATGGAGTGGTCCATTAATACCCCTGTAGTCATGGAGGGGAAAGGAAGGTAGGGGTGTGTGTGTGTGTGTGTGTGTGTGTGTGTGTGTGTGTGTGTGTGTGAGAGAGAGAGAGAGAAATTGCTGGGAGAGGGGAGTTGTTAATGGGTTATAGATGGCTTAATAAGCCATAAATCCAGTGTTTCTAAGTTAATAATGTTAATGGACCACTTCAGCTTGAATGATTCCATGAAATGTGCGTTAACTACTTATGCTAAACAATCTATTCCAGCTTCTATTTAGCAGTGACACACTCTGAAGGCATGTCTGCACTACAAAATTAAATGACCTAACTTATGTTGGTATACAGCCGCCACAGTAATTACATCACTTTTGTGCACACCTACACTTCGCTCTTTGAGTCTGTTGTGAGCACCCTCATTAGGAGCACTTGAACTATCAGTGTGGGGCATTGTGGAATGGCTTCGGAAAGCCAGCAACAGTTGAGGTAAGCAACGCAGTATTTACACTGACACTGCATTGACCTAACTACATTAACATTGACTCTAAGCCTCTCGTGGAGGTGGAATTATTTAATTGGTGTAGCAGCCTAGTTATGTTAACAGGAGTGAAATTTTAGCGTAGACACTAACAGAGTTAGGTCAACACAAGGCAGCTTACTTTGACCTAACTCTGTAGTGTAGATCAGGGCTGAGTTAGTTTTCCAGCCCTGAAGAAGAACTCTGTGTAAGCTTGAAAGCTTGTTTCTCTCCCCAACAGACGTTGGCCCAATAAAAGATATTACTCCGCCCATCTTGTCTCCGTTATTGAGATGGTCTATTTAGTTCTTTATGCAAAAGTTGAATAGCAACAGGTGGTGTTCTAGAGGGATGATGTGGCTGCAAGGCTGTGATGGCTCAGCCGAAATATAGATTGAGCAACTGGCCCAATGCCTATTGAAATCATTGGAAAGACAGGACTCTCACTAACATTAATAGGCTTTGAATCAGGCCCTAAATCCAAAGCTTTCATGGCAGCAATTAGAATATTAACAAGCAAACAACTATCCAAGATAATTTTGTTCTTACCATTCAAAGTCAAAATATTTATGCTGACCACCCATTTACACCTCCTCATACTCCATGCCAGCACACAAGTCTTTAAAAACTTTAAAGATGGTCCCTGAAGAAAGGCCCAGTTAGTAATGTAGACTTCCACAGCATGTCTATTGTGCTTACAAGGCATAGTCTGAAATCTTGAAGAGATAGGTGCTAACAACAGGAAGCTTGATTATTTTTATATGCTCAAACAACAAGGAGTCCTTGTGGCACCATAGAGACTGACAAATTTATGCCCAAATAAATTTGTTAGTCTCTAAGGTGCCACAAGGACTCCTCGTTGTTTTTGCTGATGCAGACTAACACGGCTACCACTCTGAAACCTGTTTGTATGCTCATTTCTCCTTACCTGGACTGAAAGGAGTTGGGGGACAAGCTCCTTACCTGGAGTTTCATAGAAAGGTAGACTGGAGAGGACCTCTGAGTATGGTCTTTCAACCGGTTGTGCACCCACCTGATAGTTAGTTCATCTTGACCACATTTACCTAGTTTGCTTATGAGAATGTCATGTGGGACTGTCAAAGCCTTATTAAAATCAAGACACAGCACATGTATATCTTCCCCGCACCTCTTGTGGTAATCCAGTAACCCTGTCAAAGAAGGAAATTAGGTTGGTTTGGCATGATTTGTTCTTAACAAATTCATGTTGGCTATTATAACCCTATTATCCTTTAGGTGCTTACAAATCAATTATTTAATTTGTTCCAGTATCTTTTCAGATACCATTGTTAGGCTGGCTGGTCTATAATTCCCTGTGTCCTCTTTGTTCCCCTTTTAAAGACAGGTATTACGTTTGCCCTTCTCCAGTCCTCTAGGATCTTGCCTACCTTCCATGAGTTCTCAAAGATTATTGCTAACAGTTCTAAGATTGCTTCAGCTAGAACTTTAAGTACCCATGAATTTAATCAGACTCTGCCAACGTGAATACATCTTACCTATCTAAATATTCTTTAACCTATTATTTCCCTGTTTTGGCTTGCATTCTTTTGCCTTTGTTGTTAATATTAAAAGTGTAAGCATCTGGTCACAATTTAGTCTTTTTTGTGAAGACTGAAGCAAAATAGGCATTACATAATGAAGGCCGAGGTGTCTGATCCATTATTGGCTCTCCCTTCCTACTGAGGACCTACACTTTCCTTCATCTTTTTTTTCTTGCTCCTAATGTATTTATAGAATCTCTTCCTATTGCCTTTTATGTCCCTTGCAAGGTGCAATTCACTTTGTCCTTCATGCTTGTGCTATTCCTTTGTACTCATCCTTAGCAAGTTGTCCATGTTTTAGGGTGACCAGATAGTAAGTGTGAAAAATCGGGATGGGGGTGGGAGGTAATAGGCACCTATATAAGAGAGAGCCCTAAATATCGGGACTATCATAAAATCAGGACATCTGATCACCCTGCTATATTTTCACTTTTTGTAGGATTCCATTTTGATTTTCAAGTCATTGAAGAGCTCCTGATGGAGCCATATTGGCCTCTTACTATTCTTCCTATCTTTTCTTCTCACCAGGTTAATTTGCTGTAGCACAGTTAATATTGTCTCTTTGAGAAACTACTAGCTCTCCTGAACTGCTTTTTTCCCTTAATTTTCTTCCCCGAGACCTTATCTACCAGCTCTCTGAGTTTGTTAGTCTGCTTTTTTGAGGTTCATTGCCCTTATTCTGCTGCTGTTACTCACTCCTTCCTTCCCTTTAGAATTATGAAATCATCTTTTCCTGATCACTTTCACCCAAATTGCCTTCAACCTTCAGATTTTTAATTAATTGTTCTGTTAGTCAAAATCAAGCCTAAAATGGCTGTCCTCCAGTTACTTCCTTCATCTTCTGAAACAAAAGCTTGTCCCCCAACAAATTCGCAGAGCTTATTGGACATTGTGTTTTGCTGTATTACTTTTCCAACAGATGTTTGGGTAGTAAAGTCCTCTCATTACTAGGAGGTCTTGTGTTTTGGATATTTCTGTTCGTTCTAGAAATGCCTCATCTATCCCCTCTTCCTGATTTGGTGGTCTGTAGTGGACCCTGTTGTGCCATGACTCCTGGTTGTTCGGGGTTTTTTTCCCAACCTTTTATCTTCACACATCTTTTCTATTTATATACTATTGCAATGTAACAAAGATTCCCCAAAATATCAACATACAGTCCATGCACTTAGAGGGAGATTTTTAGAGGTACAGAACATAGTTTGGCACTTAACTGCCTATCAAAGTCAATGGGGAATTAAGTGACTAACTCCCATTTGTGACTTTGAAAATCTTGCCTTTTTTACCTAGCAATCCAGTGTCGTTTACCGTGTTACTTTCAGGAGCATGAACGTGAGCCGAATGCTACCAAGAATGTCCATTAGAGTTCAGCACAGCAAGTAAACGAAATGGATTGAATTCACAGCAGCTAAATCTAGGTTTCTGTTCCTACTGGCAACAACATTTATCTCTGGAAATAGTGTTTCTGGAAAAATATTGCTGATGCCTGTGCCTTTTAGCTGCTTTTTTTTTTTTTTTTAGGGTGGCCGTGATTTAGTCAGGTCCTGCTGCTGCGTTGGTTAGAAATGTTTTTTGCAAGTGACGGAGCACCTGGCAATGATGCCTTCTTTATAATTACTCTAGGGTTCAGACCCACATCTTAATTTAAAATAACAGCAGTGATAAGGAAAGATGGTGGTGGTAGTAGTGGTGCTGGGGTTAAAAAAATTATACACAGTCTCTGCACTTCTGTCTTCATTTCAAATGTTCTTTATCTAGGCTGTTATTGCATGTTACTTGCAGTGGCATGGACATGAACAGAATGCGATCAAGAATGTGCATTAGTGTTCAGCAAAACAAACAAACAAGTAGATTTAATCAACAGCAGCAAACTCTAGGTGCTCGGATACCATGGTGATGAGCACATTATATAAATCTGGGTAGATTAGATTAAATAGTAAAATTTCTTATGTCATGATCAGCTACAAGAAACGGACCATATATAAATAGTTTGGTAACCATCTGCTTGAAAGTCTGCTTCTCTGTCCATGACATACTGTCCTACCTCTGACCATCAGAAGTAGGTGAGCTGGAGCTTCCAGAGTATAACAAAGAAGAGGCTGCTAGCAGGATAATTTCTGTGATAGGCCAGAAACTTTTGAATTTGCTTCCCACCTATTGGTTCAAATAGATAAGATTTATTGATCTTCAAGGCACCTTGCACTTTCCAACTCTTTTCCCAGGACCAGCCAACAGATCTCAAATGTATTAATCTCATTTATACAGTACAACTTGCTTACTTCAGTCATGTGATAACGCTTTCATAAAAGAAAAGTGCTCTAACAGCTGCTGTTTTAAAACCAATAAAAGATCAGCGGAAGAGGAAGGCTGGTGTCGGTGAAAGGAAGGCAGGCTGATTAGGGTACTAACCTGGGACTCTGGAGTCTCAAGTTCAATTCCCTGTTGTGCCACTGACTTCCTTTATGCTCTTAAGTAAGTCACTTCATCTCTCAGTGCGTCAGTTCCCTTTCTGTCAAATAGGGATAATAGCACTTCCCTACCTCACAGGGATGTTGTGAGTATAGAGATATTAAAAGTCATGAGGGGCTCAGAGACTATGGTGATGGGGTTATTTTGTTAACAGAAAGAAAGAGATGTTTACTAGGCAAACACAGTGCATGCCCCAGATTTTCAGGTTAGTTCTTGAAAAGGCTATGGTTAATCATCAGGTTGGTTTATTATTGAGAAGTAAAAAGAAAAGTACTTCTGGCACCTTAGAGACTAACAAATTTGAGCTGTAGCTCACGAAAGCTTATGCTCTAATAAATGTGTTAGTCTCTAAGGTGCCACAAGTACTCCTTTTCTTTTTGCGAATACAGACTAACACGGCTGCTACTCTGAAACCTGTTATTGAGAAGTAGAAATTTCTGGTTTATTGTAAAGAGTTGGCATTTCTGTTCTTGCAAATCTAATTAAAGTGAGTTATCTAGCTTATAAGAGAATCATTAACATGTGAAATCTAGAGTGCATTTTGTCTTGGATCATTAACAACTGGTGCTTGCAGCAAATAATTACAGTAAAGTGCTTTTATAGTAGAATGTCTTTCATGCTTTAGTCACCTATTAAAGAGTGCCCCGTGATTAGTATAGTGTGTCCTGTGACTGAAATCAATGCTCTTTCAAAGGAACTGTGCAATATTGAGATGAAGTGCAAAAAAGTGTATGCAGCAAATAAAATGCACTTACAACAGTGTCATGGTATGTTAATAAGGAGAGGGGAGGCCATTTGAAATATATCTAAGGAAAGGGAGAGAAGAATGTGGGAATTTCTATGGTCAAACAGGAGATTTCATCCATAATCTATCAGATCTGCACAAATACCCACAGCAGACTGCCTACAGCAGATCTGGTCCATCTATAAACAGTCAGATTCAATCTATTGCTAAGAGCAGACTCCCTCTTAATCTTTGCTTCACTGCCTCTATCCCTTCATCCTTGACTCCTTCTTTCAGAAGGATGTGATATTGCTGGGTCTTCCAGTGGAAAATCTTCAATGTGACAGATGTAAAGATCAGAGGATTTGAATCTTCGCTGCCTTGCACTTGTGTAGTCATTTAAATCTATGCAAAGATGGTATAAATGATTACACATGGTCTAAGGCAGTGGAGAATCAGGCTCCTAATCTCACACTTCCTAGTCACAATTTAATGCTTAATAGATAGCATTCTGTTGAGAAATGGGGTTCCTCTCTTATTAGTGTGTGGTGCAGCAAGGCTTGGAAAGTGCTAGTCCTGGGAACCTCCCCCTTCAGGTATTAGAGTTATTTAGTTATCAGATGCCCTTTGTACAGGTTTCAGAGAAAAACTGATCTTTAGTAGCCAAACCTCCTATTTCTTTATTTTTGTGTACTATTAATGCAAGTGTTTGAAAGGTCCCCTGGTCTCAGGTTGTTTCTACAAACTAAGGGACTGGTGATATCAGATGGGTCCTGATGTTTTGTGAACAAATAAAATGTTTCTGTATTGCAAACAAGAAAAACCTATTGTTCCATGGTGCCTTGCAGGTGTCTACCCTCCTGTGTCACTCAACATACTTTTTTATATTCCATCTAGTCTTTTACCAATCACCATACTATGAGTATTTACCTTCTCGTTCTGCAAACGTTCAATAACAATGTTAATTTTTAATTTTCATTTCTCATTATTTTTAAAGTCCGTCCGATACCACCCAAATCCTAATGTCGTCTTATTATTTGTTGTAAAACAATACCATAAATTCTAATATGTCAAACTAAAGCAGAAAATGTTACTCATGGTAAAGAAATTAATCTTGTCTTTTCAAGCTTTCTGTCAATCTATTGTATTTTTAAAGGGCAGCTCTTTGGCTGATGTAAATTTTCATAGCTCTGTTGACTTCAGTGTAACTACAACAGTTTACACTAGCTGTGGATCTGTTACTGAGTTTCTGTTTCACATTTTTAGAAACCAGTGTCACATCTAGATCTTGGGAAATTGAAAACTGATTTTTAGGCAGACAATCTTTTCCAGATAAAGATACAGGAACTCTTACTAATATATAACCTCCATTAAATTATTCCATTCATCTTTGCTTTGAAAAGAGTGACTCGTTCCATGTTGATTGCCAGCTTTGTGTTTTAAGGTCTGAACTGGATCAACAGAAATAATCAGCTGATTGCTAGCAGAATTGCAAAGCATCTTTCTCTCTGCTCAATAGAATGAACAGTAACATTCAGTTTTGTTTTCAATTTTTCTCTTTTACCTTTTGTTAAGATGTTGTTTGATGCCAAACGCACAGTACGGGACATTCAGTTCATTTGCATAAAATCTGAAATGTTTGAAAATGTGGGTGGAGTGCAGAAAAGTTGAGTAAGTGAAATTCCCACCTTAATTCACTCATTCCCATGATTGCTACTCCAGCCAGTGAACTGGAGTACCATCCAGCGTTCTTTCAGAGAATCATAGAAATAGTATGCTGAGTAAGGACCAAGTAAACCTAGATTATCGCTGACAGCTGTTTGTCTAACCCGTTCATAAAAACCTCTACTGATGGAGATTCCACAACCTCCCTTCGTAACCTATTCCAGTATTTAATCCTTATAGTTAGAAATTTTTTTCTAATATCTAACCTAAATTTCCCTTGCTGCAGATTAAGCCAACTACTTCTTGTCCTACCCTTGGTGCATATGAAGAACAATTTGATCACCATGCACTTTATAACAACCTTTTTGCATATATGAAAGTTATCAGTTACCTCTGTCTTTTTTTCTCAAGACTAACTGTATCCAGTTTTTTTTTTAACCTCTATCATTTTTGTTGCTCTTCTCTGGACTTTCTTCAACTTGTCCATACATTTCTTAAAGTGTGGCACCCAGAACTTGACACAATATTCCAGCTGAGGCCTCACCAGTGCAAAGTAGAGTAGGACAATTACTTCCCTTACATACAACATTCCTGTTAATACACCCTAGAATATTAACCTTTTTCTCAACTGCTTCACGTTATTGGCTCATATTCCACTTGTGATGGACTATTTCCCCCCTCTCCTCTCAATCCTTTTCAGCAGTACTATGGCCTAGCCAGTTATTCCGCATTTTGTAGAAGTGTACTCTCCATTCCATTAATGAAAATATTGCATAGTACCAGATCAAGAACGGATCCATGTGGGACCCCACTAGATTCATCCTCCCATTTTGACAGGAAACCATTTAACTATTCTTTGAGTATAGTCTCTCAACCAGTTGTGAACCCCCCGATTAGTAGTTTCATCTTGACCACATTTTCCATCTACAGCTTCCCCTCTGTCACCCCATCCACTAAGCCAGTAACCCTGTCAAAGAAGGAAATGTAGGTTGGTTTGGCATGATTAGTTCTTGACAAATCCATGTTGGCTACTATTTATTATCCATCATCACCTATGATCTTACAAATTGGTTGTTTAATAATGCATCCTGGTCTCTTTGTAGGTATCAAAGTTAGGCTGATTTGGTCTATAATTTCTCGGGTCCTCTTTATTCCCCTTTTTAAAGATAGGTACTATATATTTGCTCTTCAAGTCCTCCAGGACTTCATTCATCCTCCGAGTTCTCAAAGATAATTGCTAATAGTTTTGAGCTAGTTTCCGCTAGTTCCTTAAGTACACTCGGGTGAATATCATCAGATCCCACCAACATGAATACATCTAATTTATCTAAATATTCTTTAGCCCGTTCTTTTCCTATTCTGGCTTGTGGTATTTTCATCTCATTGTTAATATAGTGTTAAAGATCTGATCAGTTACCCTTTTCAGTGAAGACTGAAGCATGCTGTTTGCATGATGTACTGGATCAATGGGGACACTTGAGCTGCATAAATGTGGATTGTTGACTCCCAAACTGACAATCTGCATTAGCCCCACATAAACTAGCACAGAGACCACCCTGAAGAACTCACTAAGGGTATGAAGATGCCCCTGTGAGGGTGTTCAGCTAGGCAACTTCCTGAATAGGCCTTATGTGGGTTAAAGTTGTGTGACAGGCCTTGCCACAAGGAATTAATTTGGCTCAGAATTCAATAGCAAACAGATATCTCCCTTGATCAGAATAAGTTCCTCTACAAAATTTTGATTATCGCTGTGGTCTTGGACTGACAGGTGAAATTCATTTTTCCAGCCTGCCCGCACTCTACCCACAAAGGCTATGAATGAATAAAAGGGCAGGACAGACAATGAGCCAACCTCTTCCCTGGAGTATGACCACTGAATTCAACTGACTTCAAGGAATGAATTTGGTCCTATATGTCCTTAATTTTATATTCCAATCACAAGATTCAAGTTGTAAAGGATGACAAAAAGAACAAAGTCACCAGCTCACCTTACCTGGTTACTCTTGTTACAATGTATATGGTAACACTCATCGTTTCATGTTCTCTGTGTATATAAATCTCCCCATTGTATTTTCCACTGCATGCATCCGAAGAAGTGAGCTGTAGCTCACGGAAGCTTATGCTCAAATTTATTAGTCTCTAAGGTGCCACAAGTACTCCTTTTATTTTTACCATTAGCTTCTGTGAGTCCTACTTCTATGAAATTTCAATATGATTTTCAAAGTCTTTGTATTTTGGTTTAATTGTCTCACTTTAGCAGCTGGTATATTTTAATAACATGACTTGTTTCCTGTTGCCTCTGCTTTTCCATTAACTTTGCCATCCAGCAAAATGTATCTCTGCTTTCCCAGAAGTAAAGAATACTTGACATATCCCCAGCACCCTATAGGACAACTCTATATTCTGTTTCCAATAAAACCCTAATGCCAGGAGTTAAGTCTTCCCATGTTTCCATTTAGAATGATAAAATTATTAGTGTAGAAAATATATATGAACGGAGCAGTTAAAACTCTCACATTATGGAGAGGCAGTACTCTCTCCACAGTTAAGGTTGCAACCAGTTTCCATTGTAAAACCCGATAGCTTTGCTTTTGAATATTTGTTTGGCCAGAAAACTGTAGATTTACTACGAGGGGAAAGAAGAATTTTGCAGTTCACTTAGAAAAATTTTTTCGTTTTTGTTTTAAATCCATCAAATTGTTCTGCTGGATGACTGAAGCTTATGAAGAACACACAAGTCCTATCACTAACAGAGAGAAAGATATTCTTGGATATCTTATTATGGAGAGGGGATAAGCTCGCCGTAGTTAAGGCTATAACCAAACCAGTCATGTTGATCAGTCTTGTAACTCCACAAACGAACAAAATATTCTCATGTTTTTAGATTTTTAGGGCTAAATCTCATTGAGAGATCACTTTTTTGAAAAACTGAATTAAATTACATCACATTATTTTTTAAAATGTGATTTATTTATTTTTTTCATTCAGACAAACATTTCACATTACACCAAGGGTTCTCAAACTGGGGTCGTGAACCCTCAGGGTATCACGAGGTTATTACATGGGGGCTCACGAGCTGTCAGCCTTCACTCCAAATGCTGTTTCATCTCCAGCATTTATAATAGTGTTCAATATAAAAAAATTGTTTTAATTTATAAAGGGGATCACACACGGAGGCTTGCTGTGTGAAAGGGTTCACCAATACAAAAGTTTGAGAACCACTGCATTACACACACAAAATGTCAAGAATACATAGATTTTGAGAGAGGTGTGTGGGTTTTTTTTTTTTTTTTTTTTTTTTTTAAACAAGCAGGTTTCAAGGGCAGGATTGATATAATATTTAAAAAACTGACATGATGGGACTGGATATACTGAATTTTTTGGTGCAAAGCAGCCAGAGGAGACATGAGAACTGATTCCAATGGGCAAACTTTGATATCTTTAACTATTCACTTTCTTGTCTTTAAGTGCTTGGGTTTTACAAATAATGAAGAACTATACGCTTTAGTCACTTGGCAACCTTCACTTTTATTTAAAATGAAATTTTTGTTTTTGCAATGAATAAGCTTTCAATTAAATGTAAAGCTCCATTAAACCTATAAATAAATAACTTCTTGAAGTTACTGTGACTATGAAGATGCCCTTCCATGTGACCATGTAATCTTATTGTCCTTGCCAGAAAAGGCCACGGGATGACCCTAAAGGCTATTAAGAAACAAACTGATATTTAATCAATTCTTGTTAGATAAACTTGAACCTTCTTTGGGGACAGATGGCTCATTTGTTTGCCAAGATTAATTATGATATATTGTCACAAATTCTCCTCTAAACAGCCTTGGATAGGGCTTTGCCTTGACTTAAGCAGATATATAGCTACACTATATTTAGCACTCCTTACTACTTAGAATGGAATTTGATTACAGTGTACATAGCTCTTTCTATAGAAAAGGCAAAGTGCTCTACAAACGAGCAAAACCAGGCACAGATGAAGAATAGTGGGGCATGACTGAAATGTCATTCTGCCTACTGTAATGTGATGAGCTTCCATCAAATATGAAATAGAAAAACATGATTGCCTCTTTGTTGTGGTTTACCCAAGACCTCTTTCACTTGGTTCTCCAAGAACTCAGTTTGACTCCAATCTCATCACTCAGGTTTCTTTATTTTTCATACTGCAAACCTATGCTGAATTGATCAGCTTCAAGAGTAAGGGATGGGTATAAAAAGTACTCCACATCCAATGTTACAGAGCAAAAAAATTTCCGTATGTACACTTTTTTACCAACATATGTATTCTTAACTATACATTTCATTATACACTTCCAGATTGTCTTGTTTACTTTTTCAGGAATCGGTACCTGTACAGCAGGCTCCGTCCACACACTGTACTTACATGACCTACTCTTTACCTCATCTTACATTCCAGGCTTACATTGTCCATTGTAAATGGTACCAGGCCATTCCCCCTTATCCTAGTTTAGTACCGACATCCTGTCTGTAGCCTACTGATCCATTTACCTTCTCAGTCATGCCCACTAAGAAATAAGGCAAGTTACTTATGCCCAGGAATTTGTACATAGGAATTTATGTACACAAGTGTAAATAACCATCCTAACCTCCCCATAGCTGATTCTTTCTGGTTCGAAGTACCTAAATATACATAGAAATACCTCTTTATTGGTACTAAGTCTAAAAATTGACATTTACTTACCTACCAGGTTTGTGATTGGATATTGTGGTGTACTAAAGTGGCCTTTGGGGGGTTCCTGGAAGCATGCTGATAAAATTCCACCATCAAACTGAAGGGAGGATTGGAGTGATTTTCATAGATCTGATTGACGTCCATCCCGGTGTGGTTGCTACTTACTTATTCCTGTTAGGAATGGCATGTCTTTTGGAGTTCATTAAAATACTTATGACAAGCAGACTTTTTAAAAAAAAATCGTTGAAATGTACCAGATTGCGCCAAAATATCAAATGTTTTCAAATGAGTTTCCAAAGGGACCATCATGTAGGGGTTCTCCCCCCCCCCCCCCCCGCCCTTACAAGACCTTCCCTCCTCTTTCCTGGCTGTTTCAAATTACACAAGCTCAGCAATGTGATGTTCTGTCTGTATATTTTTCCAGGATGTTCACTTAAAAGATTTTTGTCAGCTTGGTGGTATGGCCTCCCATCTTGGCTGCTGTGGTGAGAGGGTGATTTTGTTTAAATGGGCAAAGAAATTAATTGATCAATTAATCTTTAGCCTCACCTCTCTACAGGCTTCTCCCCCAGCAGGGGTTTATCTCGGGCCAGGGAGAGAAGTTTCTTGCAGGAAGTCTGTGTTGAAATATTAGCAGGACACCGCTAATTTTATACAGACTTTGGAGAAGAACACAAAAGCTTACATTTGATTTTAAAATATGATGAATTCCCAAACAGAACGCTACTTGAGCTGCATAGGGTGGGGTTTTATAACACTTCAGCTTGCACAGTACTTTGCTGAACAAGCAGAAAAGAAAATATTTCCCCTTTTTAAATTCTTCTGTTTGAACTAGTTCCTCCAAACACTCATTAATACGGGGGAAATGATGAGAAGACAAACTTGTGGAAACTTGGTCATCTCCCTATTGTTGAATGTCCTGCAGTGCAACGGGCTGCCCTTAAAATCAGATTTTAAGTACACCGACTTCCAAGTGAAATTATGACTGCGGAGTCTGCAAAGCAGGGACTCCTGTGTCTAGGACTTTCCTAGCAGATATCTTGCCTGTCTCATTGTTAAAAGTAAATCTGGCAATTTTTCTTTCTATCTAGAGCTAGAGCACATTTGTCAGTCTAACCCTTTATAGGGCTCACCTTTTGGGGTTTCTACTGACACTTCCCCTGAATATGCAGTCGAAGGAGCCTCTACCAACCCATATTAGAGCCAGTCTGAGGATGTTTTATTAAAACAGGCCCTCAAGCATGCAGATCCTAAATTCTTACATCCACCTTCTTGCAAGTCTCAAACAAATGTCTCGTTCACGCGACGTAACTCAAAACATTTGTACTTACCCAAAACTAGATCTGTGTACAACACAAACAACAACCCAGAAAAATTTACCTGCTGCACCCCTGTATCCAACTGTCAGTCCTTTCCAAATTTTGAAGCATTCACACATGTCACTTGCATTTCTCATTCCTCTGTGTGTACAAGTTTATTTTTCTGGCCCCTGAGTAGGGTAGGGTAGGGGGTGGGTGGGTGTGTGTGTGTGGGTGTGTGTGTGTGTGTGCTACAACTCTATTTCTTATTGTCGGCTCACCACCCAGTGTTTAGAACTGAGAAACCATCTTTCCTTAAATGCTTATGAATGAGGTAACTGAATAATTCTACAGCTACTCCCATTAGGCCTCACTTGCCACCGCCACTGTAACACAACCTTGCTGGGGGGGGGGGGGGGAAGGTGAATTCAGCCACGTACAAAAATGGTGGGGGTGAGTGAAAAACAGCTGTGAGAGTGCATGAATACTGCAGGCCCAATGTGTGTGTGGGGGGGGAAGATAACAAAATAGTAGAAAGTTTGTGTGTGTGGGAAGACATCTTTTTATCTCCTGGAATGTCTATATCTCTGGATTGGGTTTGGAAGCCCAAGCATCGCTCCTTTCCACAATCCCCTAGTGCAGTACAATAGCCATGCTCCCCACTCATCTCATCGCTAGCAGTGCTGCTCACAACAAAGAACAAATTGTCTCAAGAATGATGCAAGACTGGTTTAGTTTAGCTTTTATCTGATTTGTCTGTTTTAATTTTGTGATCTTGGATCCACGCTAAGATAACAAGGTTATTAAAAAGAAAAGGAGTACTTGTGGCACCTTACAGACTAACGAATTTATTAGAGCATAAGCTTTCGTGAGCTACAGCTCACTTCATCGGATGCAGCTCACGAAAGCTTATGCTCTAATAAATTTGTTAGTCTCTAAGGTGCCACAAGTACTCCTTTTCTTTTTGCGAATACAGACTAACACGGCTGCTACTCTGAAACCTAAGGTTATTAAAATTTCTGTGGGCAGCAGTAGTAGCTCATTAACACTACCCATTGTGGATAGTTTGTGTAATATATTTTTGGACTGTTGTAAATAAGTCTTTAGTAGTTGCTACAGTGATAAACACTGTCAAATAAAAACAAAACCTGGTCAGAAATTTTCAGCTGTTGAAGCCAATGGGGCTCCTCCTGAACCCACGGCTGCATACACACAGATCTGATTGCTTGTTTGTTTTTTATAGAGCAGTTGCTCTCAACCTTTCCAGACTATTGTACCCCTTTCAGATGTCTGATTTGTCTTGCACGGTACTTAAAATACATCTCATTCACTTCACTTAAAATACTTGCTTACAAAATCAGACAAACTACAAAAGTATCACAACACGCTATTACAGAAAAAATTGCTTGCTTTCTCATATTTACTATATAATTATAAAATAAATCAATTAGAATATAAATATTGTACTTACATTTCAGTATATAGAGCAGTATAAACATTTCGTTCTGTATGAAATTTTAGTTTGCACTGACTTTGCTAGTGCTTTTTATGTAGCCTGTTGTAAAACTAGGCAAATATCTAGATGAGTTGATGTACCCCTGGAAGACCTCTGTGTACCCCTGGTTGAGAACCACTGTTACAGAGTGCTTATCACCATAGCAGCTACTTCGTTTGTGTAATTCACTTTAATGTTGTAAATATCTACAATGGGTAGTATTCAGTGATGAGCTGCCAAAATGTTAACAACTGGTTCCCTATAAAAAGTTCTGATTTAAGGGATGTACCCCAGTATGTATATTTTTTTTTTGTACCAATAGGGTTACCATGCGTCCGTATTTTCCTGGGAGGAATTTTTAAAATTTTTAATTTTTAAATTTTAAAAATTCCTCCCAGATGGTGATTTAAGAACCAAAAAGCCTGACCTGTCCAGGAAAATACAGATGTATGTTAACCCTGCCTAAAGTGTGTGGGGTTTTTGTTTTGGTTTTTTTTTTGTTTTTTGTTTTTTAAAAAGATGGGCCTGAACTAGAAATGACCTCTGTTTCACGTGTGGGTGGGTCCCCACCACTCCCTGGGGGTGTGCTAGGGTGACCAGATGTCCCGGTTTTATAGGGAGAGTCCCGATTTTTGGGGCCTCTTTCTTATATAGGCTCCTATTATCCTCACCCCCCCGTCCTGATTTTTCACACTTGCTGTCTGGTCACCCTAGGGTGTGCACATGTGTGGGTCCCAGCTGCTCCCTGCCCCCATCATTGAAGCAGGTGTGCAGGGTTACTTCCCTGGGAACTGCAGGGCACCAGTGAACATGGGGCCAGCTGCAGACAGGCATGGGGCAGGGCTAGCTGGAGGCAGGGGGTGCAGGGCTAGCTTCAGGCAGGGCAGGGGGTGCGGAGCTGGCTGGAGAAGGAGGGTGCGGGGTTGGCTGGAGGCAAGGGGGTGTGGGGCTGGCTGCGGGCAGGGCAGGGGGTGCAGGGTTGGCTGGAGACAGGAGGGTGTGGGGCTGGCTGGAGATTAGCTGGCTGCGGGCCAGGAACTGGATGCGGAAGGGGCTGGCTGCGGGCTGGGCACGGGGTGCGGGCAGAGCAGGGGGTGCGTGCGGCAGGAGTTGGCTGGAGACAGGGCAGGGGGTGCGTGCAGCAGGGGCTAGCTGCGGACAGGGCAGGACGGGGTATGTGCAGCAGGGGCTAGCTGCTGGCAGGGCAGGGCATGCGGGGGGGGTGGCTTGGGGCAGGGGTTGCGGGGGTCAGGGGCTGGCTGGAGGCGGAGGCTGTCTCCGGGCAGGGCAGAGCAGAGGGTGTAGCAGGGACTGGCTGCGGGCAGGGCGTATGGGGGTGGCTGGAGGGGGCTGGTGGCAGGGGGCTGGAGGCAGGGGCTAACTGCGGGCATAGGGTGACTAGCAACAGGGGCTGGCTGGAGGCAGCGGGTGCAGGGCTGGCTGGAGACTGGGGCTGGCTGCGGGCAGGGTGTGCAGGGGTGGCCGGAGACGGGGGCTGGCTGGATACAGGGCAGGGGGTTTGGCAGGGGTTGGCTGGATACAGGGCAGGGCTGGCTGGAGACAGGGCAGGGGGTGCGGGGGGGGGTGGCGGCTGTGGGCAGGGGTGGCTCTGGGCAGGGCAGGTGGTGCGGGGGGGTGGCAGCTGTGGGCACGGGCTGGCTCTGGGCAGGGCAGGTGGTGCGGGGGGGATGGTGGCCGTGGTCAGGGCAGGGCAGGGCAGGAGATGGCTGGAGACGGGCTAGCTGAAGGCAGGGGGTGCGTGCGGCCGGGGGTGGCTGCGGGAAGGGGGTGTGGGGGTGGCTGGAGATGGGCGCTGGCTGCGGGCGGGGGGGGCTGGAGGCAGGGCAGGGGGTGTGGGCGGGGGCTGGCTGCGGGCAGGGGGGGGCTGGAGGCAGGGCAGGGGGGTGTGGCGGGGGCTGGCTGTGGGCAGGGGGGGCTGGAGGCAGGGCAGGGGGGGTGTGGCGGGGGGCTGGCTGCGGGCAGGGGGGGGCTGGAGGCCGGGCAGGGGCTGGCTGCGGGCAGGGGGGGGCTGGAGGCCGGGCAGGGGGTGTGGCGGGGGCTGGCTGCGGGCAGGGGGGGGCTGGAGGCCGGGCAGGGGGTGTGGCGGGGGCTGGCTGCGGGCAGTGGGGGGGCTGGAGGCAGGGCAGGGTGTGTTGCGGGGGCTGGCTGCGGGCAGGGGCTGGTGCCGTCAGGGCAGGGGGTGCGTGCGGCAGGGGTTGGCTGGCTGCGGGCAGGACAGAGGTTGTGGGGGGTGGCTGGAGGCAGGGGCTGGCTGTGGGCTGGGCAGGGCAGGGTTGCGGGGGGTGGCTGGAGGCGGGGGCTGGCTGCGGGCAGGGCAGGGCAGGGCAGGGGGTGCGTGGGGGTGGCTGGAGGCGGGGATGCAGGGGGTGGTTAGCTGGAGGCAGGGGCTGGCTGCGGGCAGGGCAGGGGGTGGCTGCGGGCAGGGCAGCGGCCGGAGCCCATCAAAGCCTCAGCGCCCCCTGCAGGGAAGCGGGTTCGCAACGGGTTCAAAAACTGCTTCAAAATTTAACAACCGCTTCGCACCGGCTCCAGCTCACCACTGGTAGTATTAATGAACCATTTGCTGGTGCCTTCAAAACGTTAACCTTATTAGAGAGACGAGGTGGGTGAGATAATATCTTTTATTGGACCAATATCTGTTGTTGAGAGAGACAAGCTTTTAGGCTTATACAGAGCTCCTCTTCTTGTCTCTCTCACCAACAGAAGTTGGTCCAATAACATATTATCTCATCCACATTGTCTCTCTAATATCCTGAGACCCACACAGCTATAACAACACTGCATACAGCAATCTTGTTGTCTTTTACCATGAATAACAATGATAAAGTTAAACACAAACAAAAAGCTATCAGAAGTCAATGGAGTTTTGTAGCAGTCTAGTTTGCTAGCATGACTGGGGCTTTAAGGCTGTAATCTGCAAATGGATCTGTGGGCACAGCCAGAAATCCAGCGGGGGTTCTGCATGGGTGTGTCCAGGCACATCCATTTACAGTACTAGCCCTCCTTTAATAAGAACTCATTCTTTAATAAGGATTGAATTAATTGTAAGCTCTGCTTTATAGGACAGAACTATTGTCTTCCTACGTATGTAGACAAATTGCACTTGCGCAATGGGGCCCTAGTTTCTGACTGCGGCCTTTGGATGGATAATACTGTAATAGTAATAAGTGCCATCATAATTTTAAAACTGTGAAATTTTAAAATAACATACTGCTTTAAAAGAGAACTCTATTTTACAGTTCAATAGTTGAATATAAATTGTCACATTCTTTCTGAGGTTTTTTTTAAATAAACTGAATATATGAACACACACATTTTACAGTGTTTAAATATAATTGTTAAAAATTACAGAAGAGAAATATTGCAGAGAACTGAGCTCAACAACAGCATTTCCTAGCAGAGGAGCTCCCACCAGGACTAAGGTTATGATCCAGAAGCAAGAGAGGGGAGAGAACATAGCTACAAAACACAAGTATCAAGTAATGTAAGAGATTTGTTCAATAGCTATCCAGATTAATGACAGCTGTGCAGGCATAGCAGGTGACGTTCTCCTTCTCTTAGCCAGGTTGCTGAGCTGTCAGCGTGAAGTCTTTATGATGCATGCCACTGAAAAGATATTTATTTCCCCGTTTCAGGATGATGCAAATGTTCCTGCTTAAATACTTCATAAGATCCATTAAACATGAGTCATTTCAGAGGGATTGTGGTAAGTTTAAAAACAAATAACAGTCATATTTATTAAAAATTCTGAGATAGCATATAATTTCATTTGTATGTTTTAGAAGGCTGCAATGCATGTAGATAATAGCATACTTCTATAAGTGCTGTTTATAAATATATATAGAATTCTGTAATTTTTTAAAAAAATCAATGCATTTCCAAACTTTAATAAATGAGAAAATAATAAGCATTCATTAATATCAAAAAAATTACACAACCACCAGTTTTTTTTATTAAAACCTTTTTTGTCCTTTATTATTATCAACATCCAGAATTAGCCTTTGTGCCCCACTTTGCTGATTTGGTGGAAAGAGATATGTAAAACAGCTTTTTTTTGTTTTAAAAAGGTATGTTTCTAGCTTACTTCCTTGCAAAGAGCCTTGAAATGTAAAGTTTTCAGAGTAGCAGCCGTGTTAGTCTGTATCCGCCAAAAGAAAAGTCTAAGGTGCCACAAGTACTCCTTTTTCTTTTTGAAATGTAAAGCAATCATTAAACTGAACAGGGTGAAAAAGTTGTAATAGGTTCCAGTTTTCAGCATGAAGCTCCCTGTGATGGTTTGGGGAATCTATGTACAACATATCAATTTTGTTTTATGCTATGGACTCTTTATGTATCTGTATCAGACTACAAATTCCATTTTGCTTGCAAGTCTGGTCTGCCTTCTCTGCTGTCTTTTTACTTGTATCATGGACCAAAATTCCAAGAGGTAACAACAAAGGGCTAACAAGGGAAGGTTGTTAAACCCTAATGATCCTCTATTCAAATAGAACAACCATTGGACAAACACTTAGCTTCTGCCCAGAAGAACCAATCAGCCCAGGTGTGCTGGTAACTAAACAAGGATCACCTGGTGGGAGACTTTGATCACTGGAAGAGGCTATTTGACAAAGGGAACTGGAAGTTATAAAAGAAAGGATGGGTTTCTCACTCTATTTTGTGGGAGAGAGGAGAAATAATCACTCACATACTCAGGCTCCATAATTTGGAGAAGCCCATGTGTTGGAGGAGGGAGCCAGGACACCCCAGAGAACTCTGACCAAATCCGAAAGAAAGCTCAAGGGTGATGAGGAAACTGAACAGGGAAGGGCAAACCTGGTCCATGATTAGGGTTTCTGGGCAGTATAGTAATACAAATGATAAATATTAATACGTGTGTTTGTCGTGTCTAGATCTAAGTATCACTAGCGCTATCCAAAGTAAGGAGCAATTGTGTTAGAAACTTTTACAATGACTGTGTGTTATGTGCTTCAATTATCAAGTGTCTCTGGAGAGGTAAATTAGAGTGCTCACAGGTTGGAGCTCTGGGAAAGGATGTGCTTACGATAGTTGGGTGATATGGGGGTCAGCCCTGGGCCTGGGGGCCTAGGGCAGCTGGATCATGAGGTCCTACTTCTCTGAAGGAGTAACACAGTCTTTGTGTGGAAAACTGTTAGAGAGGCCAAAGAGAGAGACCATGCAGGAGCCTACCTAGACCAAGGGAAGCTTAAGAGAACGAGTCCAGCTTGGTAGGATCCACATATAGCAACCTGGTTGAGTATCCAGTAGGGGGAGCTTTACAAGGATGGTGATATACCCAAATATTACAAACTGAGCCTATTCAGTTTGGGATGTATGCCAAAGAATAATCTCACTAACCTTCTCCCAAATCCTAAAGAGGTTCCTCTGCTTAATGCTCCGATTATGAGCGAATTTGTTTCACTTAAGATGGAGATGAGGAAGACAATAAATGTCTTGTAATCCTGCCCAAACTGCTAGGGCTCCCTCTGTTTGCCTTCTACAAAATGAAGGCACCCTGAGAGGATAATAGTAGGTGAGGTCAGATTTTGTTTATAACTGTAGCATGACAATCACAGGTAATTGACATTTACTAACATGATCTACTACTTTTACCAGAAGCAGCTTGGGATATTCGTCTCACTGTGATGGGGTGGATAAGGGCCTCAGGCCTCCTGCTGGAGGCCTCACAGAGCTGCCACACACCCCACCTCAGAAAAGGGCAGTGAAAAGAGTCATCCAAGCCTAGAGTGGCATCATGGGATGCAGCCAATGTGGGCCCAGAAAGCGCATATAAAAGGAGCTGCAGTGTAGAGCAGAGTTCAGCTCCTTGCTAGAGCTAGAAGACAGTGGATGGTGGCTGAGGGAGCTACAGGACCTTGGACAGAGCAGTGCTGGCAGAGGCTGGGGGGAATGTGAAGGAGTGCTGGGCTGGCTGCTGGGACTCCACCAGGACAAGGCCCTGACATAAGGGTGAAGAATGTTCTGGGGCCATGGGGAAGTGGCCCATGGAATTATAGCAGCACTGCAGTTTATTTAAAGGGATGTGGCAGATGGCTGCTATCTATTGGGTCCCTGGGCTTGGGCTCGGACCCGAAGTAGAGGGTGGGCCTGGGTTCCCCCTACCAGACACTAGGAAAGTGACCTGGATTTTGATACACCCCAGAAGAGGAATTGAACTCTTCTAGTGGCTCAGTTGAAGAGTTGGGGGCCAGAAAGGCCCAGAAAGGCAAAGAGTCTCCAGGGAGAGATCCCTGGGAGTAGAGCCCTGCGCAGATACAAATTTTATCTGCAGATATAAATCTGTATCCGCGGAACCGCAGCAGCAAAAGGAGCAGAATGTGGGGCTGTCTCTCCCAGGAGCCAGCACTCCGTGATGGCAGCTCCTCTGGCATGGCTATACTCACCCCAAACAGCTGCATGGAAGGGACGGGGGCAGGGCTGGGGGTGGTACAGCTGTGGCGGAGGAACTGCTGGTGTGGGGTGCTGGCTTCTGGGAGTGGCGGCTCCATGTTCTGCTCTTTTTGCAGTTGCAGTTCCCGGGAGAGCCCTGCGGTTCTGCAGATACCAATTTATATCTGTAGATATACATTTGTATCCATGCAGGGCTCTTCCTGGGGGATGCAGCCCCACACCAGGGTCAGGACTGGTTGAAGAGCAGGAAAAATTTGAGGGAGCACAGAAGGATACTGTGATAGGCCCTGCTGGACGGATTGAGGAGTGAGCCCAGGGATAGGGCTGCAGATGAAGGGACCTGACAGAGGGCACAGAGATAGCCCCCCTGTTGGACTTGCATCCCAGAAGGGGTTTGATTTATCTCACATACAGACTGTGTGTGAGGTGACTTGGCCAGAAGGCTGGGTCATATCCCCCAGGAAGGCTCACCACAAAGCAGAGAGAAAGTGCAGGCACATGCACTTTGCTAAGGGGGTGCTTGAGAGAGGTGAATGCACCCCATCACACTCACCAACGTTCATTTGTGGAAAATGCTTCCACCGAGCATATGCCATTGGAGAATCCATTAGAATTTGCAGAAATTTATTTCTACTGCTATGCGGGGAAAAAACTTTATGAAGCCAACAAGGGAGACTTGAAATATAGGACAATCCATGCTGGATCTTCTGCATACCAAGAAATTTGATTCAAGAAAAAATTAGAAGAATAGAAAAATTGGATCTAATGAGCATGAGTTACTTGAACCGAGTATAGTGAGTAATGATTTAGCAGAATATACCAGTACAAAGGTACTAGAACTGAGAAACAAAATTTGTGGAATTAAAAAATAGTGAGTTATGTCTGATTGGAGGAAATAAAAAAAGTCTATCACTGTATGAAAACATAACCACCGAATCAACCTGTCCAAATGATATTTTTCGTAGGGAATTAAAAAATACTGTATTAAATATTAATATTACTGTACTATTGACTTTTTAAAAAATATGGATAACTTGATAGGTAGGTGAAGACTACAGAAAACATATATTCTAGAGCCAACAGTATAACTGCACAAAAATATTTCATTAAGTCCTATAATTATGTGTATTTACCTTTAAATTGAATAGTAGGATTATGATTGGTACCACACGACCCCGAACTTGCCCAAATTCTACTGGTTGTTGGTTAGGTTTTTGATTGGCTGCAAGGTTCATACACTGACTATTATTAGAGCTCTTCTACAAACAGAGCCAAGTTACCTTTCTAAATTACTCTCTAACCTCTAGATCACCAGCTTAAATCAACTGCTTTTACTCCAAGCATCTTAAGTACTAACAAATACCAGATACACCATGCTTTGTCTTAGAGCTTATTATCTACTGCCATTGAGAATTAAAAACGGAATGTTTTATACCATTTAAATACTTGTGTAAGATATCTATTTACTTTAGCTGTCAGGAGGGTTATTTTCCCATGTTAGTTACTGTACAAGGTCTTGAAATGCTGTGATACTATATAATACAGTGTTATAACAATTCAGGTTGTTGCAAACAGCTCCAAAACCAAGTCAACCAAAGTAACAAACAAATACGGGTATCCAAAAGTAGAAGAAAATTATTCCAGTGCTACATATGGGACTAACAGTGATAAATAAAAGGCTTACTTGCCAGACTTTTTTGTTAAAAATATGGGAAAATGTAAAAGGAAGACAGAGAGAAACTGGAATGATGAAGAGGCTTGAGAGTCATCTTAATGGAAAAAATAGATTCAAATTGTTTGTTAGAATACATGAAGTTAGAGACTCTGGAACAGGTGTTGGCAAACTTTTTGGCCCGAGGGCCACATCTGGGTATGGAAATTGTATGGTGGGCCATGAATGCTCATGAAATTGGGGTTGGGGTGCAGGAGGGGGTGAGGGCTCTGGCTGAGTGTGCAGGCTCTGAGGTTGGGCCAGAAATGAGGAGTTCAGGGTGCGGGAGAGGGATCAGGGCTGGGGCAGGAGGTTGGGGCACGGGAGCGGGTCAGGGGTGCAGGATCCAGTTGGCGCTTATCTCAAGCAGCTCTTGGAAGCAACGGCATGTCCCCACTGCTGGTGCCCTGTGCAGCTGCGTGCTGCTCCAGCCCCTGCCCCTTCTCTGCCCCAGCCCCGCTTCTTCCTGCTCCACCCCAGCCATGCCCCCACGCCCCTGAGGCCTGCATCAGGGCTGGACCTTCACTCACCAGTGGTGGGAAGTGCAGCAACCTGGCCCCAGCCACGCAGCCGGTGAGTGCTGGGGGGGTGGTTCCCCATTTCCCCCAAGTCAGCCCTGCCCCTGCCCCTGCCCCATGGAGGCCTGGGCCTTGGCCTCCCTTCCCCCCCCCCCCCCACAGGGGGGCTGCGCATGACTCCAGAATAGCTAGGGATGGCCCTGGGTGGAGGTGTGGCCAGGTGGCTCTGCGCACCGCCCCATCGCCAGGCGCCATCCCTGCAGTTCCCATTAGCCGCAGTTCCCGGGCAAGGGGAGCTGTGTGGGTGGGGGCAGCACGTCGAACCCCGTGGCCACCCCTAAATGTAGGAGCTGGAGGGGGGACATGCTGCTGCTTCCAGGAGCCTTGGCACGCGCATGTGGAGTGGTCTCTGACTCCACTCCCCGGCTGGAGCGCAGGAGCAGGGTAAGTCCCAGACCCCGCTACCCAGTGGGAGCTCAAGGGCTGGCTTAAACAGGCTGGAGGGCTGGATGTGACCCCGGGGCCGCAGCTTACCCACCTCTGCTCTGGAACCATCTTTATTTTTTTTTTTAATCTTGGAAAGGGACAAACACTCATTAGCATTTAACAAAAAAATATAAAAAAACTTGTTTTTCCAAAATATTCTTTTAATAGGCCTTTTTCTTTGTTTATACAAATGTTGATTAATGTCACATTGTTTTTGAGATTTTATTTAAATTAGAACAAGATAATGCAGACTTATTTTTTCTTAAAATAAAACTACTCTGAAAATGTAGGGCCTGATCTGCTTCCTTTGAAATCAGTGGCAAATTCCGCCCACCTTCCCGCCCCACCTGCCACCCTTAACTTAAAAGGAGCAGTCCTTGAAAGTCCAAATGTTATGAAGGACATAGGCAAAAAGTGTGCTTCATCACTATCCTTTTATTTTCTTTCTTTGAAAGTGAACCAACTTCATGAAAACCAAGCCAGAAAGAAAAAAGGCTCCTTTATCATTTATAGCAGTTAATGTCCCGAGGCCCTTATCAGGCAAACACCTAATGTGTACTTAATTTTAAGCATGTGTAATTCCATTAACATGAATGAAGTTAAGCACCTGCCAGAGTGCTTGCAAGATCAGGGCTGAAGATAAAAACTATTCTTTCTCATGCCTTTGTAGAAAGTGCCTCATGCAAACATATTTCTTTCTTCTCCACAATTGAAAAATTTGAATTAGCTTGTTTGCAGGTGGAGATGTAACCAAGTTTACCAAATACACAGTTTACAAATTTCAGAGTAGCAGCCATGTTAGTCTCTATCCACAAAAAGAGGACGACGACTTGTGGAACCTTAGAGACTAACAAATTTGTTAGTCTCTAAGGTGCCATAAGTCCTCCTTTTCTTTTTACAGTTTACAAAGTTATTTTATATTGGCTACTTCCTTGTTCTATATTGCTGCCATGAGTGACCAAACAATGCCAAGGTGATTGTCCTACTTTTGCCTTCATATTCTTCAAAAGAGCTAGATAATTACAGTTAAAAAACCTTCAACTTATTTTTCTTGGAAGAATCATGCGTCACTGGGCAGAATAAAAAGGTCATGGATCAAAGGCAGCAAAGTGTGATGAATTTAATGAATCTTCCATGCCTTCGTATTGTAAGTTCTTTAGGTCAAGACATATCAATTTGGCACTGACCTATACTGTACAGCACTGTCCCCATTATAGAGTTAAATGAATATTAATCAGCAATCACCAGCATTTTCAGGATTGCAATTACCATTGGGTGACGGGGGAGTAAAACTCTAAAGGCGCCCTTCAAATTTTATATAGTCTGAGGTAGAGAGAGGGTGCCAGAAGAATTCTAAGACTGATTATCCTACATCAATCCAGTTGCTAAATCAACAATACAGCAGATTTATAGATTTCAGAAAGAACTTTTTCTATACGGATATTGGGTAGGCTTCATTTTTTTTTCTGCCCTGAAAACAGGTTTGTCTCTATAAATACTAAACCACCTATGGAAAGGCTTACAGGCCCACTAGGTTTCTCTCTTCCCTTCTCCCTTTTAAACTAGGCCTGTAAAAATCTAACTTGAGCCTAATATCTGGGAATTACAAATCCTCCCCTCACTCTGCAATTTTTCTGGAGTTTGCTTCAGAAAAGTATCAAATGCCTCTGGACTCCAAGGATTTCTGAAAACTTGGCTGTACTATTGGACACACCACTTTGCTAGTAAAAGAGAGTTCCATTCTCTACATCTACGGGATATTTTTTTGTTCTTCTTCTTCTTCATCTAACCAGCAATGATAAGGCAGGAGGGAGCTGTCACTCAATCAATCATCACAAGGCACTTTTGAAAAAGCTAACCAACTATCTAATTTAAATAACTATTGTAAATATTGACCTCTCATGGAGATGAATTGCAACACAAATGATTATTTCACTGGTGCTATTGAAAATACATTTGACTAAATGTTGAATTTTTTTTACCGCTACGTAATCCAGTCCTGTACAAACAAACAAACAAACCTTCCTAATTTTGGTGACACTTACTGATATTGAGACTTTACATTTTCAATCCTAAATAGACTTTTAGTCTATCTAATATTACTACATTAGTGTTGGTTCAGTTCTATATGGCAAAACTGGGTGTCAAAAACCTCACTCATATTAAAAGAATAATTAAAACAGCTGGTGGTGATAGGTGACTATAGAAAATTATAAAACAACTGGTCGTCTTCTCTCTACCATGTATTCTTTAACCTAGTAAGGCTAAGGTGAAAGTTCCTCTATTTGAAACTTTTCTGTTATCTTTTGGGATGGTTTCTTTGGATGTTATACAAATTTCCAAGTTAGGATGGCTATCCATATTGTTGGTGGTTATTAATCCAGCATGTTCTTCCATGATGATCATGGTACTATCTGAGTACCTGCATAACTATATTATTACAACAGACAGTCTAACAGCTCTCTGTTTAATTAAATGTAAAGCTTCAAGTGCAAGGTAGGAGGAAGTATACTAATCTAATATTAACATTGGGGGAAAGCTATGCACAAGACATGGGCTTTGGGTTAGGTCCTGAAGGTAGTAAGATTGTGGGAGGGACTTTGACAATCATGGGTCAGGCTGGGAAAGACTTTCTCCTGGTCCAACAAGTCCTGCTCTTGTCATTGATGGATAGTGCAAGATGTGTTTGTATTGGTACACTAATATTTGGTATATATAGAAGGAGAATAAAATGTTAAAGATCTACCAAAATATTTACAATATTTTTAAAATAAAAGGAAAACCATAAAGAGAAGTAAATCCTAAATATAGTGCACATAGACCCCCCAATACAGAATAATATGATAGTATAAATATTGTATCATATACAAATGAAACTTTATTCACAGCTCAAAATTGCCCATGTTTTGTAATATTAATAATAGGCAGTTAGACATCACACCAGCAAGATATATTTTCACTTAATGATGTAAACATTTGCTGCTAAGTTAGTATGGCCTTGTGTTATGCCCACCTGCAAGAAAAGTCAATGTAAACAATTGTATATTTTTGTGTCTTACTGCTTTTCATTGTATTATTCCTTCTGTAACTTTATATTCTGCTTAATAAAACTCATAGTTAGAAAACACGATACAGTATCTACAGCTCTCAGATGTTTTTGCAACAAAACAAATATTATCAAACATCCCGTGCTACCCCATACTAACAGTAATAATAAATACATTATTAGTTAGAATAGTACTGAATGGCTTAGAAGTAGGGGAGTCTGTTTTAGGAGCAGAAAGAGCTATATTCTCTCCTTGCTGTTGCCAGGAGATTCCAGTGGCCATGGTGTGCAGCATAATTAGGCTTGGAAGGATTAGATTTTTACTGGTAAATGTCAGTAGACTTCCATTTCACCGTACACGAACTGATGGAAAAATATTTCTATTGCTAATTAAGATTTGCAGACAGGCAAAGTAAGAAATGTTTGAGAACATATTAAATTTGACAGACATTGTGTTTTAACAGTTAAACCTTAACTTTTTGAATCTCAATATTTATTGTCATTAAGTAATTCTTGCCTGCCCCTAAAATTTGCTGTAACTGAAAATTTAAATTGATTTATAA
Organism: Dermochelys coriacea; assembly: GCF_009764565.3. Taxonomy (NCBI): domain Eukaryota; kingdom Metazoa; phylum Chordata; order Testudines; family Dermochelyidae; genus Dermochelys; species Dermochelys coriacea. The sequence goes on from NC_050069.1 coordinate 78,295,857, forward strand.
ATTGAAGAAAAACTTATTGACATTATCCATTGAAATAATAAAACATACAAATCTGATTCTGCCAAATCCTAAGCGTAATAACTGAAGTTCCTGGATGGCTATAGAATTATGACTAATATAATATATAGGAATGTTCCTCTCAACATGTAGCATATTATGGGATACTAGTTATAGTGTAACTCCCTTTATTTTACTTCCATTTTACCCAAATTCCCTTTCAGCTAAATTGTGGTTGTCATTAGTGGGAATTTACCTAATTATCCACTGATTAACCAAATAAGTGTGATGTTTAACATGTCTCATTGGGTTATTACTGTGTTCAATTATATGTGTAATTTGAGTGTCATACATTTTTTTATTTTTAAAATAAAAATACTGAAATGCAAGAAAACAGACCAGATGGTTTGCCATTGATTGCAGAAATGACATTTTAGTCCTTGCAGAAAAAAAACAAAATTGTACAATCTTCTGTTCTGAGGGAAAAACTTCTGTCCTTGCTGTAGCTATCACTGCTGGATACTCCATATCAGAAAGGCTTTGGCCCCAAACAATTGTATTAGGTTAAAATGAGCTTGTTAGTACGGTTTGAGCAATGCTTCTTAACGCTAACCAGTGTTTTCCCCAGGAATTGAAATGGGGGGTGGGTGTTCAAATTTACAGGGGACAAGGGGGGCAGGGCTGATGAGGGTGAAGGTGGACTATATGGCACCATAGTAAAAACTGAAAAATGTTTCATGGACTATTTTATTAGATTTAACTCATGTTTTAAAATCATCACACAATTAAGGTTGGCTACTCAAGCCTTCTATGAAGCACTAAATCTACATCCTTCTTGGTTTTTTGTTATTTTGCACAACTCTATTAATGAACTTCTTGAATGCAATGCGTTCATTCTCGGTGGCTTCTTGTGTGTTTGGTACTTCCATTCCTTCAATTGATATGCTCATTTGTTCATTCACATGATCAGGCAGAAGGCGACTTCTTTCAGAACACAAAATTCTATTCAATGATGAAAAAGAATGCTCAGCTGTAGCTGTTGTGACTGGGAGAAGCAAGAGATGAATTCCTGCTTCTTTCATCCCAGGAAACATAAAACAAAGGTCTGTTCGAGCCACTAGCGATGATAAAAAAGAAGCTGAAGTCAAATCTTCATTCATTCGCCATATGATATTCCACTCTGTGTTCAAATTCTCTATTCTGTCCTGAGCACATAGCAGCCCCATTGCTGGTAGTGCCTCACTCCTCTCAACTGTCAGTGTTTTATAGGCCAGGGATCTGTAAAAGGTATGTAGAGGTTGAGTAAAATCTAGAAGTCGCTGTTGTCTGTTTAAGAATCAAGTCTGTGTACTTTTTTAGTTGTCTTAACAAACACTTCTTGTCCTCTTCACTTAAAGTTTCAATATAAATGCCTTCATTAGTCAACTTCTGGACTGAAGTCTTTGCTTCTTCCAGTACTTTTTCAATGGATAGCTCTCTGGTTAATCCAAATGTAGCTTCTATTGCTGGACAAAGATCTACTACTGTTGTAGCAGATGCCTGGGTGGCATTGTTTAATGACCCAAGTGGTTTCAACAGTAGACTTAAGAAAGAGAGTGGCAATAGCCTTCTCTGAATGTAGTAGCAAAAATAATCCACCAGCCTCACTACTTAAATCCATCCCATCTTAGTAGATACTTTCCAAAACCAGTAATAATGGCTGGAGTAATTTTAAGACAACAGCCAAGGATCTCTCATGAGAAAGCCAGAGGGTTTTCACAGGTTGGACTAATCTTCTATATTTTCCAAGATATTTCAGTCTTTTTGGACCCTTGCTGAGAAAAAAAGATAATGAAGACATCAAAAGACACATTTAAAAAAAAATCTATAAATTTAAAGAGTCTGCAGCTCGTACTAGCACTAGCTGGAGTAGAGGGCCTCTGCAGTGTGTATAGGAGAGATTAGGGTTATACTTTTCCTTGAGCAAAGCTTGTACTCCACCATGGCTGCCTGTGCATTTGATGAAGCTGCAAACTTCTCTGGAAGACATCTGTTTGGGATCCAATTGACAAGGATTTAACTCTTCCAAGATGTGGGTTGTCACAGATGCAGCCGATTGTGTCTTCTATAACTTGAACATCTAGAAATGCCTACCACTGACATCAAGGTAACATACACAATGACAATATTTGATGCCCATTTGCATTGGTGCATTCATCAGCCATGTATGCAAATGTTTTGAATGTGGTGAGAGAGTTCTTCACTTTTTCTACTGGTGAGTCTTTCACTGTTGCACCACATGCTTCTAGCCCAGTGGTTCCCAAACTTGTTCCACCGCTTGTGCAGGGAAAGCCCCTGGAGGGCCGGGTCAGTTTGTTTACCTGCCGCATCCGCAGGTTCAGCCACTTGTGGCTCCAAGTGGCCACGGTTCGCTGCTCCAGGCAAATGGGAGCTGCTAGAAGCAGTCAGTTGAGTTTCTTGCAGAAAGATCGTGAGCATTTGCTGGTCTTGTTTAGAGCCAGTGTTCAACTTCAGATGAACAAGTGACAATGCACTTACCACACACTACAAACTGGAGGCCACTGTTATCTCTTGTTTAACTAGAAAGTATATGCCATAGCTATGTTTGTTACCTGAACTGTGTTGTCTCCAGCATTCTTAACAGCCTCATTAACACTCACGGGTATCGTCCTTGGTCAGTGGAGACTTAGAGTTCAGAGGTGCTTTCACATGAGTTCATCTCCCAGGTGGGTGGCAAGAAGGCATCTCGCTCATTCTGCTGCTCACTGTTCGGTCTGGCTACTATTGTTCATTGTGCCATCGTTCACTCCATTGCTCTGTTGCCAATGGCTCTGTGCCATTACCTTCTGCTTCTACTCTGACCTCTGCGAGTTGGTCTCTTGAGGTTCCATCCACCTCTCAGTGATTTCAGCTGAGCTCTCAATGGGGGAACTGCGCTGCTAGTGCAAACTGGGCTGTCTCTTCCACAGAAACACTGTCCCCCAGCAGGTCTAAGCACTTAGACCTGATTATCAGTGATTTCAGCTGTAGTCGTCACTTAACAAAATAAAAGACTATCTATGGAGCCTAATCAGCTCTGTCTTTAAACAGTGGAGGGGGCAGGTCTAATAGTACTTGTGACTCAGGCAGACTACCATGCAAAACACCTGTCCCCACCCTCTCTCTTGATGCCCTCAATCAGCACAGACTAATTACAGTTCTACTGCTCTTTACTCATACAATAAGAATAACAATATTTCATTACTCCTCCTTGCCTCTCTGCATTCAAGTGATTTGTAATCCAACCCCAGCCAAAATCGATCACTTGGGCAACACAGCTCTGTTTGCTGGATACCTAGGTAGATTAGGTGTGAATGTAAATACACTCTGGCCCTGAAGCCTTTCCCCCCTGCCCCAGCTCATCACTAGCTGTTAGGGACAGCTCATTTAGATCTTGCTTACAAATCATAATTTGAAATTATTAGGTTGGCCAACATCACTGAAATGAATGCACTGACATTGTCATAAAAAACAGCTGTATAAGGAACCTAGTCGATATTCATACTTTTCAAATCTAGTATACTTTTTCAGATACACATTTTATCATACATTTTATATGCTCTTAAAGTGTGTATTAACGTTTCACTTCAAAATTCCAAATCACTAAACTAGCAACACTCCATGTAACTAGTTCATAAAACTTGGGGAGGAGAGGTGTTGGTGAAATTCGGAGGGGGGGTGGGGAATCCCTGACACCAACTGTGCTGACTGCAGAACTTACCAAGATTCAAGAACTATTTTCAAGCAGCATTAAAACAGTGCTGGCCTTTTGGGTAGAGAAAAATTAGAGAAAATGCAAGTTTTTTTTTCTCATTCCTTCAAGCATTCCAGGATTTCAGATTAAACGCAGCCCGTACAAAAGGGAACTGACCTCCTGTGAAAACTGAGAGGGCTCTAGGGATAGCTGTCTCTAGTGCACCTAGCCACGCCTTGGCCAGCAGCCAGTCCCCTAGCACACAGCATTTCATCTACAGCTCTTTTCAGAGGAATGCAGTGTTGATTTGACCTAGTCACCTAATGGCTTGCTGGTAGCTAGCAGCAGGTTGCTCAAGCAAACAGGGAGAACAGGTGCCCAACCCAGTGCTGGCCTTGCACACTTTTAGGGTATTTCTTCACTAGGGTTTATTTAAAGGGTAAACCACAAACATTTGTGGTGTGTCCAGATTACCATGTACAAATATTTTAGATAACTTGAGGGAATTGGCAAACAATTAACTAAACTCTAGTATAGACATGCACTTAGAGAAAGTTAGAAGATTGCTTAACCTAATGATTTTCAAACTGTCATCTACAAAATATTTGGTGGTGTTCTGGGGAGAACTCATAGGTCTAATGAATCAAACTATTATCGTTTCCAACTGTTTCTACAAATATACGTGTATTGCACTAAAAACTGCTAAAATATTTTTTCTATCTAAGCACTTGCTACACTTGCCACAGGGATACTGATTGTTCATGGAAAGAAAAGCAGAACAAACAATTGTAAATAAGAAGGGTGGTGACCATGACATGATTTATAGGCCATGTCTAGAGTACAGTGGTGCAGCTGTACTGCTGTAGCGCATCTGGTGAAGACGGTCTATGCTAGCAGAAGTGAGGTCTCCCATCGGCATAAAAAACCCACTGCCGCAAGTGGCAGAAGCTATGTCGCAAGAGAAGCTCTCCCGCTGACACAACGCTATGCGCATGAGCGCTTCTGTCCGTGTAACATGTCACTTGGGTGGTGGTTTATTCACACCCCTGAGCAGCATAAATTATGCTGGCATAGGCTATAGTGTGGACATGGCCTAATTAAATTATGGTCCACACACTGGAAAAGTGCCAGAAAACTTGTCCTGGGGTACCCTTATAACCTACATGATTATAGTGCAGCGTTTGATTTATTTGTTTAAAGCCTAAAACAGGGAGCAAAGCAATGGGGACAAGACATGGATTTGTGCTCAATCTTGTTTCTGCATATGTGTAAAGAACAAGGTGTGCCTTAGTAACAAGGAGGCTTCTAGAGGAGAGGTGTGTGGTAGTTACTGGGCATGCCTAGTAGGTGTCTCTGAAACTGGGGTAGAGGGTTTCTGTTAAGGTCAAACTGCTTGCAAACATCCACCATCAGTGCTGAAAAAGCTATAAATAGAGGGAGTTGGAGTTTGGAGACAGCCTTATATACTAATTGGTTGGACATCCCAGGGTTAAGGTGTGTCTGCTATCAGAATAGCATTCCAGAGCCTGTGAGAGTTAGCATCCACACTCCCGATGTAGCAGAAAACTGAAGAACTGGCTTAATATTGACTCCAGGACAGGAACTGCTGCTGGTTGTGAGGATTTTTGGAATGCCAAGGCAATTCTGAGGAGTTCAGCCCGAACTGTGAAGCTGCGACTGTCCTCTGGTTCTGAGGCGAATAGGTGACAAACCCCTCGGCGCTTCTGAAGACACACTCCAGAGTGAGAAGTTATTTCCATTACAAGAGGGGAGGGCAGTATGCAGCTATATGTATACGAAAATGTACTTTGTACTGAAATGTGACGTAAGCTGATAGCAGAAGTTTACAGCTCTTAAACTGGTAAGAATGCCACACAGTTATTTTTGAATAACATTTAACTGTGCAAGTTTCTTTCCCTCCCCTGCCCCCTTCCCCAAAGTCCTGAAAAACCTGAGCCCTGACCTATGCTGCAGCAGTGAAGCAGGCTCAGCTGCAGGCAAAAGGAGATTTAAAGTTGAACATAATTTAGTTCCCCAACCCCATTACACTCTCTTTCTTTCTTTCTTTCTTTCTTTCTTTCTTTCTTTCTCCCTCTGCCGCAATAGACGGCTGCTGCCCCTCATATCCTCTCTCGGGGCGGCTCCTACCACTCACACATCTTCCTGTTAAAAAACAGTCCATTCGTACCATTGCCAGGCCCGGCGCTATGGCTGCCAAAGGGCACCAGCTGCCATTGCTCTAGTCATACGGCCCTGGGGCACGCCTAGGGGGAGACAGAGCCCAGCCTAAAGGCTGCAGCCAGGCTTCTTCCCACAGTGTCCACGCCAGCTCTGCCTCCCCCCATGTCCCTTCCCCAGACACCCGCTCTTAACCCACCCATGCTCTTGTCCTGCCACTAATATTCTCTCCCCACGACCCTGGATCCCCCCACTTCCGCAGGAGAACAGCAGCAGCCAGAGAGTCTGGTAAAACGCTCTTCCCCGGGAGAAAGTAGTTTATTTATCAGCCAATCAGGAAAGCGGAGTCTTTTCTCCCTTGTCCCCTATTGGAGCGGCGCAGTCCGCGTCCACTCAGGTCGCGCGAGCTGTCTAGCGCTGCCGCGAGCCTCTGACCGTGTCAGACCAGACAGCTCGCGCGGCCTGAGTGGGCGGGCAGGCGCGCGCCCGCCGAAGTTCTGCAGTTGGTCGCTCGCCCCGTAGAGGCTCGTGCGCGTTCCCAACCGCCGCAGTAGCCGGGTCGCTGAGGGGCGGGGCGGCTGCAGCGCGCTCCCCGCCGCCGGCCCGGGAGGAAGGAGCGGCGGGGCGTGCGGGTGACTTTGTCCGGTGGCGGCGGCGATGCTGCTGCCGCTGCCGCCGCCGCCGCCGCGACCCCCGGCGGCATGAGCAACCACCGAGCACTGCCGGCGGCGGGAGCGGGGCGGATTAACCCCACCCCCCGCTGTGTGAGGGGCCGGAACAGCCGGGCCCGCGGCTCGCAGCGCTGAGGTAGCCCCCGCCGCTCTCCGCGCCCCGGTTTCACCTGCGCAGCGGGGAAGGGAGCAGCGGGCCCCAGTGAGCCCCTCCCCTCCCCTGCGCGTTGCTGTGTTTGCCGCTGCTACAGCCCCATACCCAGGGCCCTATAGCGCCCACCCGGAGCCCCCCCCCGCCCTTCCGATTGCACCCTTATATGCTAGTCCCTCCCTCCCACACCGAGCCCCCCGCCCCGCCGTTCATCTCCTACTGTCAGACGCTCCCCGCATCCCTCCGCCTCCGCCCCGGCCCCGGCCTCTTCCCTGCCGCCGGCAGCTCGCCTGAGGCCCTCTCCCTTGGCTGGCCCCGCTGCCGCACCGCCGTGCGCTCCATGGGAGTCTCCCGCCTCCCTCTGGGAAGTGCCGCCGCCGCTGGCTACTGCTGGGAGTAGGAGGCAGCAGCCCCTGTCCAGGAGGAGGATGTCACTGCTCGGGAAGGTGCTGCGGGTCTCCAATCGCTCCATGCTCGCCTTTATCTTCTTCTTTTCCTTCTCCTCATCGTGCCTCTACTTCATCTATGTGGCCCCTGGGATAGGTAAGCAGGGAATATCTTCGCGGGCGGGCGGGCGGGCGAGGTGGAGGGTTATAAATCTCTTAGCTTGCCAGAATCCCCAAGTGTGAGGAATGTAATAGGGACAGAGGCCCAAGGTGAGTCTGTACTGGGGGAGGCTTTAAATCAGAATGGGCTTTGCATAGTACAACACGGGGGAGATCTTTCAGAGTAAGAGAGATGCCGCGGAAATGGTATTGGATGGAAGTGGATTTAGGTCTAAAATGAAAGGACATTCCCCTCAAGGGATGATGAGAGAGATTGAAGGATAGTTAGGGTGGTACAGAATACTTCTGTTGCACTGTTCATTCAAGGTTTTCAAATGCTTTGTAAACATATGTCCATGCGTAAAAGGCCGCAGCTGCTGTAATGCTTCAATGTAGACACCCTCTGCAGCGATGGGAGGCATTCTCCCATCACTAGTTAATCCACCTTCCCGAGAGGAAGTAGCTAGGTTGATGGAAGAACTTTTACATCAACCTAGTACTGGCTGCACTGGGGGTTGGTTGGCTTAATTATGTTGCTCGGAGGTGTGAATTTTTCACATCCTTGAATGATGTAGCTGGGTTGACCTAACTTTTTAGTCTCAACCTGTACACAGCGGCCACAGCAAGATAACTGCCTGACCATTGTGGAATTTGTTTTTTTGTTTGTTTGTTTTTTGACATCTCAGGAGGGAAAAGTTTTAAGATGGAATTTCAAGGAATGCAGTGAAGTGGCTTTGCAGATATGGATGGTAGGACCATCCCAAAATAACAGGAAAAAGCCCAGAGGTGCTTATTGGAAAAATGTTTGTTAGTCAATCACAATTGGCATCATTTGGCTGACATGTCAGTATCATATGAAAGAATCCTTCCCTCCTTACCTCACAGAGTTGAAACAGCCAGTACTGTAAAGTATCATCTAATAAGCTAAAAGCCCACTGATAGAACACTGAAGACAATAGGAATGCAGACTAGAAAAGCAGCACACTAATCAGCAGTTTTCTTATCAGTTTTACCCAGACTTCCATAGTTACTTAAGATTAGCGTTTCTTGTACTGATACTGTTCTTCACTTAAATGGGACTTCAAAAAATGGTACAAGTATGTTAAGAGACTGCTCAATGCCAGAAGAGAACAGCCCTCAGCAAAAAAAATCAGCCTGGTTCTTGATTTATACCCGTTATCAAGTACAGGGGAGCATATTTACAATTTAAGAGGTGTATTTAATTTAAGGAGTACTTGTGGCAACTTAGAGACTAACAAATTTATTTGAGCATAAGCTTTTGTGAGCTACACTGAATGCATCCGATGAAGTGAGCTGTAGCTCACGAAAGCTTAAGCTCAAATAAATTTGTTAGTCTCTAAGGTGCCACAAGTACTTCTTTTCTTTTTGTGAATACAGATTAATATGGCTGCTACTCCGAAACCAGTATTTAATTTAAGTGGCTCAAGCAGAGGACAGGGAGCCAGAACTCTGTGGGTCTATTCCTGGTTCTGCTGTCAGTGTGCTACGTGAGTAAAGAATCTTCAGGTTTTGTACCTCAGTTTTCTCATCTACAAAATTGGGATGATGTTTATTTAGCTCATAAGAGTGTGAAAAATCCACACCCTTGAGAAACATAGTTAAGCCAACCTAATCCCCTGTGTAGACAGTATTAGCTGGATGGAAGAATTCTTCTGTCCACCTACCTACCATCTCTCAAGGAGGTGGTTTACCTATGATGATAAAAGAATCCCTCCTGTTGCTGTAGTAAGTATATACACTGAAGCACTACAGTGGAGTACTTGGAGCATTGCAGCTCTGCTGCTGTAGTGTTTTAAGTATAGACATAGTCTTAGGCACATAACTTTCCCCATGCATTGTATAGGAAGCCTCGGCATCTAACTTGGGAATGTGGATTCCATTAGGTGGAAATGTGCCTAAATGCTAGGAGTTGCAATGCTGAACCTGAGTTGTCTTTGTTGGTCTAGCCCTAGGTCACACATCCAGTTAGCCTTAAGAAAACATTCAGTCACTTCTGATATAAACTGGATTTGAATGTGTGATAAAACTTTATATGGTTCTGTCACTTTGTTTCCCCCTCCTTCCATTTGACCTATTATCATTAGTCCTCTGAGCCAGCTAGCATGCAAAAGCCACAACAATTTTGAGTTCAGTTTCCATCTAAAATATGGCTTTTTTTGGTATGACTCTTATCCCCAATTCCTGGCTTTAACATCACATCCATTCTAACAATATTAAAGACGCGAGGTTGAATTTCCCACCAGTGAATTATAAAAAACAAGGCTATGTATAGTTGTCATTCAGTACCCCATCAATGCTGCACTCAAACCAATTCCCCTTCTTCACCAGGTACCTTCCTCTAACCACACCAAGCACATCTCTACCTAAATTGTAGATAACCAACTTTTGAAATTCAACTCCAATCGTGTTTATTGGTTATTATCGTGTTTGTGAATACACAGGTTTTTATTAGTGTGTGAAAGTGAGAAATGTCTGATTGCAAATGATGTCTGCAAAATGTTTTTCTGTAATGTTTAGGAAAACTTCTGTGAAAGGGTGATCTAAGTTAGTAATTATTGTACAGTTGGTATATTTAAATGTGGAAATGCAGATGGAAATTGTGTAATATCTGTATGTTAGAATAATAAATGCATTCATCACAATGGAGCTTTGCTGTGGTGAACTTCCTCTGATTCACCAGAATGGAGCTCTTCTCCAGCAAATCACAAGAGATTCATCGGAGGGCAGCTCAACTCTGACTTACCACAGAAAGTTGTTGTAGTGGAGCTCCTTTGTGACATGTTTCCTCCTTTTTGAGACCAGAAGGATATGAGGGGGTTAAGAGCAGGAGAGAAGGAGGGTTGGATGAAGAGGAAAAGATTGGGTTGTTTATGGGATGGTGATGAAATGAGAGGGAAGAATAATGGAGGAAAGTTGGGGAAGACGAGGGCATTTTTGCCTTCCCATGTTACATAAGAACATAATAAAAACATAAGAATGGCCATACTGGGTCAGACCAAAGGTCCATCTAGCCCAGTATTCTGTCTTCCAACAGTGGCCAATGCCAGGTGCTCCAGAGGGAATGAACAGAACAGGTAATCATCAAGTGATCCATCCCCTGTTGCCCATTCCCAGCTTCTGGCAAGCAGAGGCCTAGGGACACCATCCCTGCCCATCTTGACTAATAGTCATTGATGGACCTATCCTCCATGAATTTATCTAGTTCTTTTTTTAACCCTGTTAGAGTCTTGACCTTCACAACATCCTCTGGCAGGGAGTTTCACAGGTTCCCTGGGAAGACCCAGACCTGTTCAGGTCATTAGAATGGAATTCCTCTCTAGCAAACCTTTTATGGCTCACTAGAAGAGGGAGAAGATGCCTCCACCACAAAATTCCTAGTAGTTTGTCATACAAAGCTGTAACTTTCCCCTTCTTCCTGCTCCTGTTAGTAGTGGTGCTAAAAATTTCCAGTGGAACAGTTTTCCATTGAAAAATGCAGTTTTATCAAAATAGAAGGGTTTGTAGAAACATGTCAAAAATTTAATCAAAATCAACAGGAGAGAGTTGAAACAATTTGTTTAGACTTTATCATTTTGATGCATTTTGTTTTGTCTTATATTAAAATATTAATATTTATATGTAATATATAATAACGTCTTATAATGTATTTGCCTTCTTGAAATGAAGAGTTTAAATAGTCTCAAATTAAAATTTGGAACAAAAACAATCAATGTCAGAATTTCTCATGAAACAAAATTTTTTTTTCCTTCTGACCAGCTCTACTTAGTAATGATAAGATCTAGGACATGGGGTGGCGGAGGGGGGGTTAGGAGATGGGAAAGATTTTATCTGAAGATGCTTCAGGAGTACAGCTATCTATTCTGGAGACACTCCTGTGGTTTGCAAGAGGGGAGTCCTGAACTGGAAAAAAAACTGGGAAAACTTCCAGATGCGTAAATGCAGGAGTGTGTGGATAAAAGATGAGTTCTGATTTGTAGAGGGCTATAGATAATGTTAGACAGGCACAGAGATTGGTATCAGAGTTGTCCATTGGTCCCTTCTAGAATTCACTTTTCTGTCCCCAGCAGGCAGACTCCCTAGTTTTGTGGGTTACACTCCACCGCCTTCCCTCAAATAGTTACAGTTCCAAATACAATTTTTTTCATTAGTTCTTATTGCATACATAAAGATGGGAAAAATCTTTCTACAGTAGAACCTCGGAGTTAGGAACACCAGAGTTATGAACTGACTAGTCAAACACACACCTCATTTGGAACCATAAGTATGCAGTCAGGCAGCAGCGGAGACAAAAGAAAACAAAGCAAATACAGTTCAGTACTGTATTAAACGTAAACTACTTAAAAAAATGTGACAAAGTAATCAAACTGTTTCTGTGCTTGTTGCATTTACATTAAGATGGTTAAAAGGAGCATTTTTCTTCTACATAGTAAAGTTTCAAAACTGTATTAAGTCAATGTTCAGTTGTAAACTTTTGAAAGAACCATAATGTTTTGTTCAGAGTTACGAACAACCTCCATTTCCGAGGTGTTCTACTGTACTTGAAATGTGGCTTATGAGAGTTGGAGCATGGAAGAAGGGCAGCAGGCTGCCCCTGGGGGCTGAGGAGCTAGGCAATGGAGTGGATGCCAGGTGAGTAGCAGAAACCAGGGAGAAGAGTACTGTGTAGCTGCAAAGCTTGTGTTTCTCGTTAGCAGTAGTCTAATAAAAGATATTACTTCATCCATTTTGTGTCTCTAGGAACCAAAAAGTCAGCTGGGAGTTAAACTTCTCACCTGTGCTCTGTTGGCATGGTCATCCACCCCACAGCTAATCTCTGTGCCTTCACCACACATGCACGCATTATCCATGTCACTGTATATTTTCCCCATTAAGCACGTTTCTGCTCAACCTTTAACCCCTTCTTCCAGTTGTTTAGCCCAGCAACTGAGTCCTCAGGCTTGTCTACATGATGTTTTAGTCTTCACCACAGGGGTGTAAATTTTAGTCTGCACTAGCATGTCCAGCACTGACTGGCCTGTGTGGATCCTGAAGTTCCCTCATGCATGTTAACATGGTCCCTTTTCAAACAGTACTATGTTAACATGTACTGGAAACTTTCAGTGTGTTCCGACAGGGTCCATACAGGCTAGTTAGTGTGCAATATGCTAGTGTTAAAGCACTGCTAGTGTTAAAGCACTCCCCAGTCTGAGGGACTTCTCTGATACATCAAACTGGAACTTTTGATGAAGCACGGGAATTTTTTTAGAAGGAGCAGCTGCCTTTCCAAGCTGAGTATCTGACAATTTGGACTTCATCTTCCCATCTCTTCTCTACCTCTCTTCTGGTTTCCTCCAGGACTCCCTTTTTAAATAGGTAATGGGAAGAAGGAAGCAATGAGAGAGGTAGAGTTGAAGTCTGAGCCCTGGTCTACACTGGGGTGGGGGGGTCGATCTAAGTTACTCAACTTCAGCTATTTGAATAACGTAACTGAAGTCGACATACTTAGATTGACTTACCGTGTTGTCTTCACCGCAGTGAGTCGACTGCTGCCGCTCCCCCGTCGACTCTGCCTGTGCCTCTCGCGGCGCTGGAGTACAGGAGTTGACGGGAGAGCGCTTGGGGGTTGATTATTGCGTCTAGATTAGACGCGTTAAATCGATCCCCACTGGATCGATTGCTGCCCACTGATCCGGCGGGTAGTGAAGACATACCCTGAGTTGCCAGTTTGGGAACTTGCAGATCCATTTCAGGGGTTTGGAGGTAGCTGACTTATCTGAGCAGCTCAATTGGCTTTTCTTGGTGTAGTTCAGTTGAGTTATCCGGAATAAAGGGAATAACTGTTTAATTTTAAAATCAAAGAGGCCTATTTTAAAGATTTTATCTGTGGAATTTGGGGCAAGGGGAGGTGTGATTGATTAGCTGTAGGAAACCAAAGAAAAGTGAGAAACAGGACAAAGTTTATAAAAAGAAAGCATTTAAAAACATTTAGTAACTGCAGAGGAAATATTTTTCTAAAAAATAAGACAGTCAATTACTCCTGAAGAGTAATCGTGATAAATTTGGAGACTAAATTCAATTGAAGTGTGAAACAAGGATTTTTTATTTTTACTTTGTTCTGTTTTAAAGTGCAAGTTTAAGTATGAAATCACTCCTCATGTCTCCATAATTATTGTGACGTCGAATTTTTTTTTTTACTTGTTTTAAATCCTTGATTATATTTTAGTATATTGCGTGCTTTAGGCAACTCTTCCTTCTGTATGTATTGCATATAGTAAAAAAATTATGACAAATGGAGATGGAAAATGAATAATTGTCATTTCCAATTAGTTTTGTATCATACAAGTATATGTTGAGCCATTTCTCTTATTGATCTTGGTCTTCTAAAATATTGTTAAGGACACTGTCTGTATTTTGCAAATGGTAGATGTCAATAGTTTGTACTTAGTTTCTTTTTTGCTCTTATTGTGAATTTAGTTTTTTTTAAAATACTTTAAACCAGGATAATGATTACCACTTGCAGAATTCAAATATTGATTTATTACAACTGTATTGTATTCGTAATCCATGTATTTCCATTTAAACATTCAGTGAAGAAGAATAACTAATTGGCTGTTACAAGGGAACCTGTAATATTAAAAATCATATTTAAAAAAAATCTTCATGTGTTTTTGAAAAAAATCTTGGTTTATTAAAACTGAAAGTAATCCAATTTACTTTTCACAATCTGTGCTTATTTACATGCTTCACAAAACAATCACTCTATATTTGACTCTTAGTCTTCATCCTTAAAGAAAACATGCACAACACCTTCAAAAGACGAGCCTGGGAGCTTAAGTTCATGACTTTGCTAGACACTAAAAATCATGGACTGAATAGAGACACTGGATTTATGGCTGATTACAACAATCTATAACCTACTAAATTTCCCCCCCTCACCTTTTTTTCCTCTTTTCTCATCTATGACTGGAGAGTGTTAATAGGCCACTTCACTTTGAATGGTTTCTTGAAATGTGTGTTAACTACTTATACTAAACAATCTGTTCCACCTTGTATTTAGCTGTGACACTAAGTACATTTCCCAGATCTGAAGAAGAGCTCCATGTAAGCTCAAAAGCTTGTCTCTCTGACCAACAGAAGTTGGCCCAATAAAAGATATTATCTCACCCACCTTGTTTGTCTAATATTTCAAGTGCCTTTTAGATGGACAATAAATGTCCAGCAATAGAATCTAGTTGAACTGACAAAAAAAACCCAACAACAACATATTTCTTATACACTTTGGCTGTGTTCTTTATAGATGAAATAGGGGGTGGAAACCAGAGGGGAAAGAAAATTTCTAAATTTCCCCACAATAATGATGCTGTTAATCAATTGTCATGAAAATACATTCCCAGGGATACCACCTACAGTAAGGAAATTACCCAGAATTCTTCATAGAAAAAGTAAGGTAGGTAACAATCATCCAGAATTATTTTCATTTTTGAAATAGTGTGTAAATCTTGATGTCATCTGTGCTAATTAATGATGATTTGCTTGCTAGAATTGAACATAAGAATGGCCATATTGGGTCAACTAATTGTCCATCTAGCTTAGTATACTGTCTTCTGACAGTGGTCAATGCCAGATGCTTCAGAGAGAATGAATAGAACAGGCAATCATCAAGTGATTCATCCCCTCCCAGCTTCTGGAAATCAGAGGCTAGGGACACTCAGAGCCATTGATAGACCTATCCTCCATGAACTTATCCAGTTCTTTTTTGAACTATGCCATAGTTTTGGCCTTCACAGCATCCCTTGCCAATGAGTCCCATGGATTCATTATGCATTGTGTGAAAAAGTACTTCCTTCTGTTTATTTTAAACATGTTGCCTATTAATTTCACTGGGCGAGCACTGGTTCTTGTGGTGTTTACGACCTCACATAACACTTTTCTATTGTCTTCCACAACAGTCACGATTTTATAGACCTGCATCATATCCCCTTTTAGTCATCTCTTTTCCAAGCTGAAAAATCACAATCTTTGTAATCTTTCTTCATATGGAAGTTGTTCCATACCCTTAATCATTTTTGTTCCCTTCTCTGTACCTTTTCCAATTCTAATATATATCTTTTGATATGAGTTATCAGAACTACACACAGTATTCAAGGTGTGGGCATACTATGGATTTATATAGTAGCATTATGATACTTTCTGTGTTATTTTGTTAATGTCTTATTATCTGTCCCTTTCCTAATGGTTCCTAACATTATTAGCTTTTTTACTGCTGCTGCACATTGAATAGATGTTTTCAGAGAACTACGAACAATGAATACATAATTTCTTCCTGAGTGGTAACAACTAATTTAGACCTCATTATTTTGTATGTATAGTTGAAATTGTTTTCCAGTGTGCATTACTTTGTATTTATCAACATTGAATGTCATCTGCCATTTTGTTGGCCAGTCACCCAGTTTTGTGAGATCCCTTTGTAATTCTTAGGTCCAAAGCAGACTACGATCTTGAGTAATTTTGTATCATCTGCAGATTTTGCCACCTCACTGTTTACCCCTTTTTCCAGATCATTTATGAATATGTTGAACAGCACTGCTATCAGTACAGATCCCTAGGGGACATTGCCATTTACCTCTCTTCATTCTGAAAACTGTCCATTCATTCCTGCACTTTTTCCTATCTTTTAACGAGTTCCTGATTTTATGAGAGGACCTTCCCTCTTATCCCATGACTGCTTACTCTGCATAAAGAGCCTTTGGTGAGGGACCTTATCAAAAGTCCAAGTACACTATATCTACTGGATCACTCTTGTCCACATTTGTTGACCATTCCCCCCTTGCCCCCCGCCCGAAGAATTCTAATAGATGGTTGAGGAATGATTTCCCTTTATAAAAGCCATGTTGGCTCTTCCCCAATAAATTGTGTTTATCTGTGTACTTGGTAATTCTGTTCTTTACTGTAGTTTCAACCAATTTGCCTGATACTGGTTAGGCGTACTGGTCTAGGATCATCTCTGGATCCTTTTTTTAAAAATTTTTGTCACATTGGCTACTCTCCAGTCATCTGGTACAGAAGCTGATTTAAATGATAGGTTTCATACCACAGTTGGTAGTTCTACAATTTCATGTTTGAGTTCCTTCAGAACTTTTGGATGGATACCATCTTGTCCTGATGACTTATTACTGTTTAATTTATCAATTCGTTCCAGAACCTTTTCTATTGACACCTCGATCTTGTGCAGTTCCTCAGATTTGCACCTAAAAAGAATGTCTCAGGGGTGGAAATCTCCCTCACATCTTCTGTATTGAAGACTAATGCAAAGAATTCATTTAGCTTCTCCTCAATTGCCTTATCTTCCTGGAGTGCTACATTAGCACCTCTGTCATCCAGTGGCCCCACTGATTGTTTGGCAGCTTCCTGCTTCTGATTTTTACTTTGCTGTTGTACCAAAATTGTTTTCAAAACTGTATTTGCAGATTTCTTAACTTCTGATAGTCTTGTCATTTCTACTTACTAGTTTTTTAGAAGCCTCTACTGGGTTTAGAAGCTGCAAAATAGCATGTGGAAGCGCCTATAAAACTTACAAAGAATACATCCAAATGCAGAAGTCCAAGTGTCCCTGGCGCACAACTTGAAAACTTACAGCATCCAGCTTTTCTAAAAATATTCAAAAGCACTACTTCAAATTCAGGAGAGATAAAGAAATCAAATATTTTTATCTGCTTTTCCAAAAAGTCACTGAAGACTTCCACAAATGAAATTTCTTTCTTTCCTACCACTCCAGAATTGGCAAAAATATTCTTTCTTAATGGAGGACCATGTATCAAATCTCAGGAGGATTGATGTAGATTCAGCAGATTCATAAGTTAGCCATTGATGGAGATGAAAAAGTGTCTCTTTTGAACCTTTAAAAAAGTGTTTGAGTTCTGAAATCAAATCTTGCTTGCTACAGTGGCGATAATAGTAGCTCTGAAATGTCTGCCCAGCGTCAGTGGAGTGCTATGATAATCTTATTTCAGCATTGTGAATTGTTTCCAATATGTTTCTTCAAAATTCCAAGAGTCATCATGGTTGCCATGATCTACTTATAAAAACACTTCGAAATTATTGGACCACACTGTTGAGCAGTTACATAGGCAAACAGCAATATTGCCAAACCCAAGCATGCAAAAATAAGGAAGGCCCTAAACACTCATGATATTTCTTTTAAAAATAAACTTTGGGTTCTTTTGTCTTCTGATTTCTGAGCCTGTAGAGAACAATTGGTTATGTTTTCAAGCTTTTCTCAATTACCTTGAAGACTAAAAATTCTGCTTTAGATGAAAGCTGCAATTTCTGGACAGTCTCTTGCTTCCAAAAGCTAGGGTTTAGGCAAAATTTGGTTTTTTTCTTAACTTATGATAAAATTGTAAGAGTTGGCAATACTGAAAAAGCATCATCAATTTTCCCCTTACAGAGGGGAAAATGACATTTTTTTACATTGGCAAAACCAATTTCGGAATATAATTCACCCCAAATTTGGCACTACGCTTTTCTTTGGAAACAGTCTTCTCTCTCCCTTTCTCATTCCTCCTAGACTACCCTGAAAACATGTCTCTTAATCTTTGCTAGCCAACTGGTTTACCAAAAGACCAGCACTAAGAATTTCTTTGTTAGTTAAAAACTGGTTAAACTATTGTGCTCTTCTTAATGGATGTTTTGTGCTAATGCTACTATTCCCAGTAGACAGAAATCATTACCATTTATTTTCATTAAGATAAATCAAGTTCAAGGAGACCTCCTAATAAGGGAGCCATATTGATATAGCATTTCTCTGCTAAGTAGATAATACTTCAATAGTATTTTGTATATATTATCCATAAGAAACAACATTAAAAAAACATTAAGGTTGTATTTCAAGCACTCAAAAGTTAGGAAATGCCAAAATGAAGGTTGCCTTTGCCATCTTAATTTGCCCTCTTCTGCATTTGGGTTATTCTATGGATTTTATGTTTTCCACAGGGTCACTGCCTCATTTAGTGCTCAAAAGGGATAGCATTCACTGAGCGGATATGCAATATCTCTGTTTTATCCTCATTATTCATCATGTGGCTTCATGTCTTATTTACTGCTTTGATTATAGAATTTCCTTAATTTCCTTTATGAGCTTTTCTGTGGTTCTCAGAGTAGCAGCCGTGTTAATCTGAATTTGCAAAAAGAAAAGGAGTATTTGTGGCACCTTAGAGACTAACAAATTTATTTGAGCATAAGCTTTTGAGAGGTACAGCTCACTTCATCAGGAATGAATCTGATGAAGTGAGCTGTAGCTCACAAAAGCTTATGCTCAAATAAATTTGTTAGTCTCTAAGGTGCCACAAATACTCCTTTTCTTTCCATGGTTCTCATCACTGTAGTTCTGAGTGCTTTACCAAACCTAATAAATTTATTTTTAAAATACCCTGTGACAGGGTGGATTTGATTTTAATCAAATTGATTTATATCATGTTTTAAATCCCTAGTCAGGAAGACTCAATTTAATCATGGATTTCTACATAAAAGTGCATTCTTGTTGATTGTTATAACCTTAATACATATTCTTCACAATTCGGAGATAGATGTAGACTTCATTTTTAGAAGGTACACACTATACATTTTAAGTGATTTATTTTGAAAACTTTTCAGATTAGTTTTACAGCTATGTCAGAAAATGAATGATTGTTTGGTTATTTCATTTACCAAAGTTAATTGAAGCAGATATTTATGAAGTCATTGGGAGGTGAACTCTTTCCAGTTCAACAGGTTAATCATTAATATTTGGAGGATTTTCTTGCCATGCTGTATTAGGAGGAGAACATCACCAGACAGACATTTAAATTGTTTTATTTAACTAAAACAACAACGTTATGTATTCTGGATTTTTTTCTTCAGCAGCAAACATATAATATTTTAACAAAACAAGCATATGAATTTTTGAATTTAGTTAAACATTCAAGTTTTTTTTAAAATCAGATTTGTTTTTGTTAAAATTGTTTTTAACTAAAATCGTTAAATGAAATATTTAAAAAAAAAAAAAACCCCAAGAAGTGGGTTTTAGGCCACGAAATCTTATGCCCAAATAAATACGTTAGTCTCTAAGGGGCCACAAGTACTCCTCTTTTTTTTTTTTTTTAACAAAAATTAAATAGATTATGTCAGCCAGGTCAACATGAGAAACTTAAAATATTGGCTTCTGCAGCTAACTCAGTTGTCTTCACCTTCATTTTCCTTTTTGTTCGTAATCTGGAAAAGAAAAACAAGCTTTCCTGTTTTCAGGTCCCAAACCATTTCTCAATTTGGAATGAATTAGTCCAAAGGAAAAAAATATTCTTTCTATACCAGCAGAAAAAGCTACTGCTTTAAAAGTGAGATTATCACTTCAACAGACTCTGAATCCAAGTGCTTAGGTGACTTTCACTGGTGTGACTTTCTTTAAAACATCAGCAAACATCCTTAGTTCTGAAGTTTATTAGAGTTGGCATTATGAAGGAATGATTGCTGGATGTCCATATCATAGCCAACTCCTCTCCTTTCAGCAATAAAACAGCTATTTCCCTGCATTTAGTTCAAGGCTACAGAAATAGGCGTCAGGGTACTCAGCATGTGTTCAACATTTCTCTTAAACCCAATGTTGAGAACTTTGGCTGTGACAGTGCCATCTATTTTTTCACTATTTGGTTCACAAACTGTCATCAGATTAGGCCAGTTCTTGATATAGTGCTCAAAACAGTCCACTACTGAGTTCCATCGCATGTCTTGTGGGAGAGTTAGCTTGGTTCCTCCCATTTTTTTCAGAGCAGCTGCTGCAAAGTGGTTGTTACGGAAATATTTTGGAATTTCAACAACATTAGCCTTTATTTCTGGAACACTGAAGTCATTGGCTAGGAGGTGCATCAAATGAGCACTGCAACCATATGTTGTTAGCTTGGCACTCTCTTCTAAATAATTTCTTCTCATCTTGGAGAAGCCACGCTATCAGAGGCTCGTTCACCTGCACATCTACCAATGTGATATATGCCATCATGTGCCAGCAATGCCCCTCTGCCATGTATATTGGTCAAACTGGACAGTCTCTATGTAAAAGAATAAATGGACAAATCAGATGTCAAGAATTATAACATTCAAAAACCAGTTGGAGAACACTTCAGTCTCTTTGGTCACTCGATTACAGACCTAAAAGTGGCAATTCTTCAACAAAAAAAAACTTCAAAAACAGACTCCAACAAGAGACTGCTGAATTGGAATTAATTTGCAAACTGGATACAATTAACTTAGGCTTGACTAGAGACTGGGAGTGGATGGGTCATTACACAAAGTAAAACTATTTCCCCTTGTTTATTTCCCCCCTCCCCCACTGTTCCTCAGACGTTCTTGTCAACTGCTGGAAATGGCCCATCTTGATTATCACTACAAAAAGTTTCCCCCTTCCCCCCCCCCCCCGCTCTCCTGCTGGTAATAGCTCACCTTAAGTGATCAGTCTCCTTACAGTGTGTATGGTAACACCCGTTGTTTCATGTTGTCTATGTATATAAAATCTCCCCACTGTATTTTCTACTGCATGCATCCAATGAAGTGAGCTGTAGTTCACGAAAGCTTATGCTCAAATTTGTTAGTCTCTAAGGTACCACAAGTACTCCTTTTCTTTTATAGAAAATGATGGTGATCTTGAAGGTGGATAGTTTTCAGAATCCTGTATGTTGAGGATGGATTCTCCTAAACAAAATAAGTCAATGCAGTTATTTAATTATTACCACCATACTACTTATTTAATATTACTCACTGAGGGGGAAAGGAGTCCAGGAGACCTGGCTGTATTTTAAAGAATCTTTATTGAGGTTGCAGGAACAAACTATCCCAACAAGTAGAAAGAATAGTAAATATGGCAGGCGACCAGCTTGGCTTAACAGTGAAATCCTGGCTGATCTTAAACACAAAAAAGAAGCTTACAAGAAGTGGAGGATTGGACAAATGACCAGGGAGGAGTATAAAAATATTACTCAGGTGTGCAGGAGTGAAATCGGGAAGGCCAAATCACACTTGGAGTTGCAGCTAGCAGATGTTAAGAGTAACAAGAAGGGTTTCTTCAGGTATGTTAGCAACAAGAAGAAAGTCAAAGACAGTGTGGGCCCCTTACTGAATGAGGGAGGCAACCTAGTAACGGAAGATGTGAAAAAAGCTAATATACTCCAGTGCTTTTTTTGCCTCTGTCTTCACGAACAAGGTCAGCTCCCAGACTGCTGCACTGAGCAGCACAGCATGGGGAGGAAGTGACCAGCCCTCCGTAGAGAAAGAAGTGGTTCAGGACTATTTAGAAAATCTGGATGAGCACAAGTCCATGGGACTTGATGCACTGCATCCAAGGGTGCTAAAGCAGTTGGCGGATGTGATTGCAGAGCCACTGGCCATTATCTTTGAAAACTCATGGCGATTGGGGGAGGTCCCGGACAACTAGAAAAAGGATAATGTAGTGCCCATGTTTAAAAAAGGAAAGGAGGAGGATCTGGGGAACTACAAGCCAGTCAGCCTCACCTCAGTCCCTGGAAAAATCATGGAGCAGGTCCTCAAGGAATCAATTCTGAAGCACTTAGAGGAGAGGAAACTGGGAACAGTCAGCATGGATTCACCAAGGACAAGTCATGCCTGACCAACCTAATTGCCTTCTGTGATGACATAACTGGCTCTGTGGATAAAGGGAAAGCAGTGGACGTGTTATTCCTTGACTTTAGCAAAGCTTTTGATACGGTCTCCCACAGTATTCTTGCCAGCAAGTTAAAGAAGTATGGACTGGATGAATGGACTATAAGGTGGATAGAAAGCTGGCTAGATCGTTGGGCTCAATGGGTAGCGATCAATGGGTTCATGTCTAGTTGGCAGCCGGTATCAAGTGGAGTGCCCCCAGAGTCAGTCCTGTGGCCGGTTTTGTTCAATATCTTCGTTAATGATCTCGAGGATGGCGTGTACTGCACGCTCAGCAAGTTTGCAGATGATACTAAACTGGGAGGAGTGGAAGATACACTGGAGGATAGGGATAAGATATGGAGAGATCTAGGCAAATTAAAGGATTGGGCCAAAAGAAATCTGATGAGGTTCAACAAGGACAAGTGCAGAGTCCTGCATTAGGACAGAAGAATCCCATGCTGTGCTACAGACTAGGGACCAACAGGCTAGGCAGCGGTTCTGCAGAAAAGGACCCAGGGATTACAGTGGACGAGAAGCTAGATATGAGTCAGTGTGCCCTTGTTGCTAAGAAGGCTAATGACATTTTGGGCTGTATAAATAGGGGCATTGCCAGCAGATCGAGGGATGTGATCATTCCCCCTCTATTTGACATTGGTGAGGCCTCATCTGGAGTACTGTATCCAGTTTTGGGCCCCATACTACAAGAAGGATGTGGAAAAATTGGGAAGAGTCCAGCAGAGGGCAACAAAAATGATTAGGGGGTTGGAGCATATGACTTGTGAGGAAAGGCTGAGGGAACTGGGATTGTTTAGTCTGCGGAAGAGAAGAATGAGGGGGGATTTGATAGCTGCTTTCAACTACCTGGAAGGGGGTACTAAAGAGAATGGATGTAGACTGTTCTCAGTGGTAGCAGATGACAGAATGAGGAGTAATGGTCTCAAGTTGCAGTGGGGGAGGTTTAGGTTGGATATTAGGAAAAACATTTTCACTAGGAGGGTGGTGAAGCACTGGAATGAGTTACTTTAGGGAGGTGGTGGAATGTCCTTCCTTAGGGGTTTTCAAGGTCAGGCTTGACAGATTTAGTTGGGGATTGGTCGTGCTTTGAGCAGGGGTTGGACTAGATGACCTCCTGAGGTGCCTTCCAACCCTGATATTCTATGATTCATTGCATTCACTGACAGTCAGTATTGCTTTAATGATGAAATAGTAAAAGGAAGATCTGCTTATTTCAGCTATTTATTTTTTTATCCCAACTGCATTTAAAATGATAGTACCATAGAATAACAACTATATTGTTTTGCTCAAACATGAGAATTTAAGAATAGTCCAGAGGGAAGACGGGTAGTCCTTAAGAACGAAGTAAGAAATAAACAGTTTACCATCCTGAAGATCCTGCATGTCAGACACGTTCCTTCCATCGTCTTCAACGCAGCTTCCTCCTGAGAAGGAACACTTCTCATGATGTTTCATTCTGGCAAGCAGGCCTTGCATTTCTTTGTTGCACTGTTTGCATTTTGCACACATGCCTGTCTTATCCACAGGTAGAGGAACTTCATTAAAATATTCCCACACTGGATCTCTTTTATGGCCTGCTGCCAGTATAGGTTTTCCCATTTATCTCCAGACTTCTTCTTCTTGTCCAGATCTATTCCACCCCCAACAATCTGCTATTCATTGAACTTCTTGACACTTTGCAGTTTTAGAGAGAAGTAAAGGATTGACTCTGTGTATACAAATTTGCAGAGGGACAGAAGGGTTGAGGTCTGTTATTTGTCACCTCTATACATTCTTCATTTATTTTATTTACATTTTTTGCTGTTAACAAGCATGTTATCTCTGGAGACACAAATCCACAGTTTGAGAACTTCAAAACTGAGCATCTCTGATGGTATCTTCTAGACTGAGCGCTGAGTCCCATTGGGTAGATAGAAAGATTAACCTAAATAATCTATACAGAAGCCTCTGGATCTCTATAAAATTGGGTCTTTAATCCATGAATTACTGGAACTTGTTCACAAAACTTTTCTTAAATATTACATTAATATATTGTCTCATACTACATAATTAGAATTTATAATCCCTATTTCATGATGAGATATCTTTGAGCTGTAATGTGTCTTAGTTTTTTCCTCAAAAAGCCTTTTTTAAAAAAAATCCGACATCTATTTATTTATTTATTTTATTTATTTTAAAAAAAATTTTATCCACCCTGCCCTGTGAGGTGAGATTGTATTTTCCCCATTGTATAGCTGAGGAACTGAGGCCCAGAGACGGTTGCTTTTAACTGTCTCCTAATCAGCCCACCTCAGCAAACTACACAGCCAGTGAACTACAGAAGCTGGAGATGAAAAAGACCCATTAGTTAACTTTTCCATCCTCTCTGCTAATGTAGAATGATTCCCTATAACATTCTCAGGTGTTTTATCTAGTCCAGTTCTAAATAATGTCACAAAAGATGGAGCCTTTTAAGTCTGTAATCCAAGTACGTTTATGGCCACAGACTTCTCTTTTGACTGTACGGATGCCCATAATGCAGCAAAGTAACTACAATTAGAAGTAATAGTATCTTTTTGCATGCTGCAGAGGAAAGAACTTAGCTTATAGAGGATTTTTTCTCTCTTTTATCTCCCCACTGTATTTTCCACCAAATGCATCCGATGAAGTGAGCTGTAGCTCACGAAAGCATATGCTCAAATAAATTTGTTTGTCTCTAAGGTGCCACAAGTACTCCTTTTCTTTTCTCTCTTTGGGGACCTGATTGAGGGAAAGTGATCTCAAAGAAATTATTTTTGCATTTATTTACAAATGTGGTGAGGACTGTGGTTATTCTTGCCTGTTTTTTTAAATGAACCTTGTGTTCTGTAACCTGCTATTCCAGAATGCTTGGCATTTTTATAGTGAAAGTAACTTCATTTACAACATTTTAGAATTGCAGTCAGAATTTGGAAGCAGCAGATATTTTAGTGTGTGTATATCCAAAGCAAGGAGTTAAAAAACCAAAGTACATTACGTTATATTTAGCTTATAGTCTTAGAATATATGAAGGCATCCAAGAAAGGAGCCATATGATCATGAGGAAGAGGAGGGGCAGATTGGGAATATGGTAGGCCTTTGAAAGAACTGTTCTGAGATTCTTCCAGTGTAATCTCACCCCATGTTTACCAGAAAAATAAACTTATTGTAGGAGTCATGTTTTTAAATCAGATTTCTCTCAGTGGTCAGTCCCTCAAGGTTAAAATTAATGTTTTAAAAACAAGTTACTTGCTTAAGGGTAAAGAGTTTTGGTTGAAGTATTAATTCATCTAACTGATTTTTACATGGTTTCTAAGGGAAAAGCTTTCATCAGTTGGAAAATCTTTTAAATACAAGCTCGGGGAATTAATAGTCTCTGGAGATTTCCTGAAAGGCTAGATACAAAAGCTTCAAACAAAGCAGAGAAAAGCACCAGTTTGAACAGTTGGAATACAAAAGTGCTATTTTAAAGCTGACCACTTAAAGTAATATTCCTTGTTATTTTAAAGAATAGTAGAGGCAGATTAACTATAACTTCAAACATGCTCCTGGTGAGAATCTTATTCTCACTCTTGGGTCTCAGACCTTCAGTGTGAGAATGGCTGGGAACTCCCAAAACTTAAGGCTAAAACTTCTCAATGTGATTAGTGATTCTGAATCCTTCCCCATGGACTAAATCTCAATGTAGTGGGAAGACTTCCATGCCTCCATCATCCTGAGAGCTATGCTGGTGGCAGCATGACTCCTGTTATGGTGACTCATGCCAGACAAGAGCCAGCCTAAAGGCAGTCCACCAGCCCTCTTGTTAGGGAGTTGGGTGCAGGATAACAATCTACTTCTGTTTTTGTTTTTTATTTTTAAAGTTTTTATGGGGATATACACTATTGTTTTTTAATCAAAATGTTCTGTGGCACAATGTCAAATATCTTACAGAAGTTGTATCAGCCAAACTTGAAATCTCATCAAAAAATATCAAGTTAATTTGACAAGATTTATTTTCCATAAACCCATGTTGATTTGCATTAATTGCATCACTTTCATTTAATTTTTTTTAATTGAGTCTTGTATCAGCTGTTCCATTATCTTGCCAGAGGTCAACGTCAGGCTTATAATTACCTGAGTCATCCCATTTACCCCTTTTAAATATTGGCACAACACTAGCTTTGTTCCAGTCTCCTGGAACTTCCCCAGTGCTCTAAATCAACGTAAAACTCTGTGATGCAAGTTATTTGTACCTGCTGATTTGAAACTATCTTACTGTAGTATCTTCTAACGTCTTTTAGAGATACTAGTGGAATGGAACGAGTGTTATCACCATATATTGAGGTTGAATACTCTGTTCCCCCCCCACCCCCCAATACAAAACAGAAATATTTATTTAATAGTTCTACCTCTTCATTATTATTGATAATTCTACCATTTCCATCTAATAATGGAGCAGTACTATTGTCAAGATTCTTTTTGCTCTTAATGTATTTTAAAAATCCTTCTTACATATATTCTTATTGTCCTTAACTCTGCTGGCCATGGATTCCTCTGTGTCCCTTTGTTTCCCTTATCATTTTTTTTTCTTTTACAATTCCTAGGTTCTGATTTATGTTCATTACTAT
The DNA here is from genome assembly GCF_009764565.3 of Dermochelys coriacea. Taxonomy (NCBI): domain Eukaryota; kingdom Metazoa; phylum Chordata; order Testudines; family Dermochelyidae; genus Dermochelys; species Dermochelys coriacea. The sequence goes on from NC_050069.1 coordinate 78,322,439, forward strand.
CAAGTTGTCCTTTCTTTCATTTGTTATATATTTTTTAAAAAAATATAGCTGCCTTCATTTTCCCTCTATACCAGGTCAGTTTTTTAACCAGCAAGGCCTTCTTCCTCAGTTTTGGGGTAGTGGCTTTTTGGGCATCCTGTAAGGTGTTCTTAAATGACTTCCAATTATCATTTACATTTTTCTGATTAAATTCTTCCTCCTAGCAGATTTGGCTCATTATTGTTTTCAGCTTTATGAAATGGCCCTATTAAAACACTAAGTGTCTGGGCTTTATTGGGCTTGCACATTTATAAATATGATCAAAACTTGATTACTTGTACTTAAGCTAGCATTTATTTTTAGTTCCGTGATCAGTTCCTCTTTAGCTGTTAGGAACAAGGTCTAATAAGGAATTCCATCTTGTTGCTACATTTTTTTGAGTTAGGATAGTATCATCTGTAATGTTTAGAAATTCCCAGGATGTTTTAGTTGGGGCAGCATGAGACCTTTAGCATATGTCACTCAAATTGAAGTCCCCCAGATTACACAGTTTTCTGTCTTAAATATTATAGATAGGTGGTCATCCTGTTCCCTAGTATGATTTGGTGGTCTGTAGTAGACACCAACTAATACCCCATTTTGTGCTTTATATCTGTTGGGCTATTGAACCATACCAGGTCAGACCAATGGCCCATCTAGCTCAGTATCCGTGTTCTGACAGTGGTCAATGCCAGATGTGGAGAAAGTGAATAAGAAAGTGTTGTTTACAGTTTGTTTGCTTAAGACAAGAACCAAAGATCACCCAATGAAATTCACAGGCAGCAATTTTAAAACTAACAAAAGGAAGTACTTCATACAACACACAGTCAACCTGTGGAATTCATTCTCACGGGATGTAGTGAAGGCCAAAAGTATAACTGGATTCAAAAAAGAATTAGATATTCATGGAGGATAGGTCCATCAATGGCTATTAGCCAAGATGGTCAGGGATGCAGTCCCATCCTCTGGGTGTCCCTAAGATTCTGACTACCAGAGGCTGGAACTGGATGAGAGGGGATGGAGCCACTTGATAATTACCCTGTTCTGTTCATTCCCTTTGAAGCATCTGGCATTGGCCACTGTCAGAAGACATGGTCATTCTTATGTTCATAAGCATTCAAGATAATTTTCTTTTGACTTGTCAGTGACTCAGAAACAGGCAAAGCAATTTTTGACATAAAGTGCCACTGGCCTTACCCTTTTGCCTACTTGATCCTTCCTAAATAGGTTATAACCATTGATTGTAACATCCAGTTGTGTGAATCATCCCACCAGGTTTCAGTAATACCAACTAGATCAAATTTATACTCTGTAGTGTTGAACACTTCTTTATTCTTTCAGAGAAAACCAGATGGCAAATGGTTTTCTTATCCCATGGGATGTATAGAGTTTTAAAAAAAAATTCTTATCCTGAATTTGGATGAAAGGTCAATCTCAAAATTTTTCATGATTTTTTTTTAAATGGATTAATCAAAACAGTTCATTTGGATTTTAACTCTTTTAAACACTTTTCTAATGTAAATTAACTCAAAATTTTGAAACAAAGTAATTTTGATTTCTCAAAATGACCTCTTTTTGTTTTTTTTTTAAAGTCAAAATGGGAAATTCGTAGAAACTAATTCTTTTCCATGAACAGTTTTGGTTTTGATGACCTAACACTTTCTGATTGGGGGGGAAAAAAAATCGTCAAAAAAAAATTGTGCTAGCTCTGCTTTGCAGGCCTTCATAACTTGTCCCCTAATGAAGACAGATTCAAAATCCCACCTGGTTTTGTTAGGATGTTCTTTTTCTCAACTAGCCAAACTTTTTTTTTTTTAATTTTTCTTTTTAGGCAGATGCAGCCTTAAATTTTGGGTTTGCATTTCATGTGGCTTGTAGGCACCTGATCCCCTTTTTATTAAATTACAAAATGAAACAAACAAAACCCAAAACAAAATAACAGTAACAAAAAACACTGATTATATAGCATTGACCTCTATCTTCCCTGCTTTCTAATGCAGTGTGTATTACTGATCATTTTATTAAATAGACATGTACCTTGAATTGCTTACCATCATCATAGGATTTTCACTCTTTTAAGGGAAAACTAGTCACCTTTCTGTATATTTGAAGGTATATGACACATAATTTTCTTACTTCCTCCCAGGGTCTGGAGGTTTAATTTTTGAGTAGGGAGTACAGAGCAACAGAGAAAAGAAATCTGCCTTACATCAAAAAGGAAGAAGAGAAAATTTTACATGTTGTAATGCTTGTTTTGGTGGAATCATTTGGTCAAAATAGCAATTAATAATATTAAATACCCACTGCATTAAGACGCGTGAAGATGTATGTTTTTAATCAATTATAATGTGCTTGTGGCCTCATGCCTTTAGCCACCTGACTCCTGTATTGATCAGTCAATACCCACACATTGTCTTAAAGTTTGTTATACTTAGTACATACAAAGAGAACTGGACAGTTATATAGTAAAATTACATTGAAATGTCCAACCAGGAAAGAAGGAAATATGAAATTTAGTTTTCAGTCACGGAAAAGTAAATCCTTTCTATCTATCTCTAGTCAAGATGCTCTGTAATGCTTCCTAATCGGAGTGGAGAGGCCCCTGAGAGTGGTGAATATTATAAAGGCAAGATGTTTCAAAGCAATCCCCTCTTCTGTTTGACATAAAGGAGATGATGGTTTTGGTGTTAGTGTACTGCATCACCACCTCTGCCAACAAATTCATACAGATGTTGAATAATATGGTGGACAAAATTATCAATTGGTTTGCTTTGAAAATGGATTTTAGCTGTTTTTAATGCAGTTTAACAGATGGAAATATGAGTCAGTGCCACGTGACCAACCAGCTTTCTGTGGACCACCAGCAAGTGTTCTGTGGTCCACAGCTCAGGAACCACTGTTCAAAAGCTTTTATTGGGTGTCTTTATTAATGATGCTATGTTGCTATGCTGTAAGGTAGTCAGTAGAGAAATTTTTCAAAAGCGTGAGTCTTTGCATGCTTGGCATATGTGAAAAGACAGAGATGATCCACTTTGCTACCCTGTAGGAAAACTGATTTTCAGAAAGAATTTGTCCATCTACTTGTAGATTACTGAAGTCGTATGGATCCCATTTAGGCTTCTGCCTATTTAGAAGGCAACAGAACATTTTATCTTTCAGATTTGTGTGTCCTTCTCGCTTTTCTATTCAGGACAAAGATACTATTATATGAGCTCTGTTTATGGCTTTGATTTACTGATCTGAGAGAGAGGATTCTTGGTTCTGTTACTGATACGCTGTCATCTTGTGTGAATCATTTAAACTCTGTGTACCTGAGTTTACCAACCTGTAATGTCTCTAATAATTACTTCACAGGGAAACTGACTTTTAGTACAGCAGAACCCTGTTTAGCTGATCTAATTGGGGCCGGAGCCAGATCAGATAATCAAAAATTCAGGTAATCTGAAGAATGGGAAAGTGAGAGGCTGCAGCACCATCTAGCGGCCACAGGAGATCACCCACTTCTGTGTGTGCTGGTTCCTTGATTAATATGGCAAGCCAGATAATGGAGGATCTAGTAAACAGGGTTCTGTTGTATTTTTGATATTTTTCAATGATTGCTGTTCTATAATTGTAAAATGGCATAGCTGCTGTTTAATACTTCCACCTTGTGGTGAATGAACAGAGGTAGATTTTAGCATACCCTTACAAACAGTCAAGAAGTAGGAAATAGACGCTTTTGTGGGTTAAGTTTATTTCTCTTCTAAAAATATGTATCTTTCTCTCTCTTTCTCCTCTAATACATAAAGCTTATTATGGGTAAGTTGATTTTATTAATGCTGTATCTTAATAGGATTTTTGCAGGGTGGAGGAAAATGAAATTGTGTTAATAAATAGTAATTGAAACCTTAATTTTATATTTTTACCCTTTCAGTTAGGTCTAGGAATATCAATTAATGTTTTTCTTCTTGTCTGTATCTTGATTTTTTTTTACCCTAAATATTTTTAGGTTTTACTCTGTGGATCCTACTCTGGGTCTAATAGGTTTTTGAGGGCTAACCTTGAACATTTTCAGTATTGATTTGATGACATTATAAATGAAATACTATTGAATTAAGTTTGATATGAAATAATCACTTTTGTGTTTAACAGCAAACACCTATCTCTTTATGGTGCAAGCTCGAGGCATAATGTTGAGAGAAAATGTGAAAACAATAGGACATCTGATCAGATTGTACACTAATAAAAATGCTACTCTGAATGGCACAGGTAAGAATGTTTCCTATTTAATTATTTTAAAAAAAAGTAAAGTCTCTTTCTTCATGACAATGAAATAGCTTGTTTATACATAGGTTTACAAAAACCTAGATCTAAGCACCCTTCATTTTCTCTCCCACTACTATACTCTCCCAACTTGGAGAAGTAATAGGGAATGGGAAGAGTGGTTACTCTTTACAAAGTCACTTGTGAAACTGAAGTTTAGTCTTCTATAAGAAATAGGTTTATCAAGAGCTGGGGTAAATAGATCGGAATTCATGAGGACCAACTTGATAATGGTTCAGAGAATGTTTTTATCTTCACTGTCAGAACTTGCAGCGAACATAAAGTTTATGCAGTGATGTCAGGATAAGATGCAAAATAATCTCCCCGGCATAGTGATATATTGATGAGAAGCCGTTGGGAAACTTTCATTTTTACAAGAATAAACTATTTGGTTTTTTTTTTCCTTAAGATTATCCTGAAGGCAACAATTCCAGTGACTACCTTGCTCAAACAACAATGTATCTTCCAGAAAACTTCACATATTCTCCTTACCAGGCTTGTCCAGAAAAGCTGCCTTACATGAGTAAGTTTATAATTTCACCTTAATTTATATCCTTATCTATTACATCTGGTTCTGTTAAACCAGAATGCAAACTGTTAACCAGAATTCTTGAATAAAACTTACTTGAACATATGCAATAATGCTTAGAGAATTTGGCCCAGTATTCTGATTAATACCTAATGTTTTGATATACATTTTCTTCTGTGTAATGTGTTCTGGCATTTGTGCCAGTTAAGACAGTAATCAACACCTACAGTTAGAGTGCATCTTTTGTTATATACCGCTTTCTTGAATTAGAGGTTTGGGGGAATTGTTACCTAGAATTTTTGGAGGCAGCTATTCCTCTGCACTCCTCCTTTGAGGATGTGATCAGAGAGGAGTGGGAACAAGCCTGACAAAGGCAAACAAATCAGTAAAAGTGACCTCCAGTTCTACAGGTTGCAGGAGCCACAAAACTCCAGAGGGCCTACTTTATACGACCACCTTTTCCCCTCCTGTGGAAAGTGATTCAGAAAATAAAAAGGGAGCAGGTGATAACTCCCTATTGACCAAGGAGACATGGTTTTCCAACCTGATAGGACCTGATACTGGAAGCTCCACTATAATTATCTTCTCCCAAGGGAGTCTGGTTATCATCTCCCAAGGCCCATTTATCAATTCAAATCCAGTGTGGCTTCAACTGACAGCCTGGCTAATGAAAGGGAAGCCTTAACAATCCTAGATGTATCTTCCAAAATCCTCAAGACCTTGATAGCATTCAGGAGAGCCTTAACTCTAAATACATACACTTCCATCTTATCCAGGTTCAGTGTCTGATGCCAAGACAACAGTATGGATTCCAGGAATCTGGGGATTCCAGTCATTTTGGCCTTATTCCAGAAAGGTGTAGATAGGAGCCTTCAGTCCAGCACCACAGCGTGTCAAGTTTACGTTTCTGTTCTTATCTGCATCCTTTTCATGGGGTCTGTGGGATCCTTAGCAGAGAACCCCTAGATCTTCAGATTCCTCAGGGTTGTCGGGCTGGCCAGGCCAACGATCAGGCCAATTTTCCCAAAATGGTATCTACCACTGGTTTTGAAGGCTTAACAGATCATTCCTTTGAGCACCTTACTTCAGTGACTGCCTTCTTCTTGTCCATAAAAATCTGTTTTTCTGGTCATTTTCACACCAACTAGACAGGTATAAGAGCTGGCAGTGTTATCAATGCAAGATCCTTGTTGTGTGTTTCATAATGACAGGGTGGTGCTGAGAACTCTAAGGTCTTTTCTTCCTGGGAAAAGTCGTCCTTCATTCTGTCTGAAGCAGCAACATCTGACAGAGAAGTGACACAACTTAGATGTTGTGAAACAACACAGCTTCGTCAGATTGTTTTACGTTTTGTTTCTGGGTCTTCGTCTGCTACTGTTCCTTAATTTGTCTCACTTCCTTCTACTCTTTCTCCCTCTTTTCTGGGTGGGCTTCTTACTACTTTTCATCAGTTATGGTGATCCAGACTAGAGGTTTATGAATGTATGGAGGGATTAGACAAATTCAGTTTACTGTAAATGTCTTCTTGTAACAGGGAAGAGTCTATATATTTTCCCCCAAGGTAGCATATACTTTTATATGTTTGTAATTATTTAGGTTTAAAACTTCAGAAGTTTAGAGAATGGAGATGTTGTGTACTTCTCCATTTCTATGTAAGAGGAGCTGTGAATGTACCTGGAATCTCAGTATCAGATTAGTGCCTCTGTCTCTGGTAGTGTGGGCGCAGTTAACTAACTACTGTGACTTCTAGAGAAGGTGATCCTTTATAAGACACACTTATGGTAAGTTTACTTTGTCTACTAAATGTCTTGTTGCAAAATTTGGGTAAAATGTATCAATACTGATTAGAAGTTTTAGCTGTACTTTAACTATTGTAGAATGTTCTATAAAAACAAAATTACAGAATTCTTTTACAGGCTTTTAAAGAAGAATATGTTTTTACTGTAATTTCTTTGGAAAAAACTAAAATCCATTCCTATATACACTAAATATTCTGGAAGAAATGAGTCAGAACTAGTACTTTTTTTTTACCAATAGGTAATCAAAATAACCATTTCTTGGATTACTTCTGTACAGTCTCTCTCTGGTGGAGCAAATTAAAAACACTGTTAGACTTACACATCCTAATTAAAATGAATAAACATTTTTCATATTTCTGACTACATTAGGAGGCCTTATCAGTGTCAACATGAGTGAAATTAGTTTTGATGAAATTCAGGAAATATTTTCAAAGGATTTAGACATTGAACCAGGTGGTCATTGGAAACCAAAAGACTGTAAACCACGATGGAAGGTGAGACAAAGTTCCTTACTGACTTCCTTTCCACTAATTGTTTTCCTGCTTATAAGAATATTTGAAAACTACAAGTATCCATTCTCTTAGAAATTTAAATCTTTGTGCTGGTCATTTGATCCAAGAAGGGTAGTTTAAATATTGTCATGAACCTTCACAAAATTTCAGTACTTGAAAACATATCTACGTAGAAGTTAAGGACACTTTTGGTATTTGTATAGGCATTTTAATATATATGGGGTGGCCAAACTTACTGGCCTTCTGAGCTGCGTATGACAATCTTCAAAAGTTCGAGAGCCAGGGCACACCTGCTGGGGCTCGGGTCTTCAGCCCTGCTCCTGCTGAAGCCCCAAGAGCCGGGGCACACCTCTCGGGGCGCCCCGAAGGGCTGAAGCCCCAAGATCCCTCTCCCCACTGAACAGAAGCCCCTACCACAGCACACTGCTGCAAGGCAGAGGTCCCGAGCACCCCCTAGTCTGATAGTGGAGAATGGGAGCGTTCATGGGGGGCTCTGCGAGCTGCACTTTGATGGTAAAAGAGCCACATGTGGCTCATGAGCCAGTTTGGCCACCCCGAAATAAACATGAATTCATTATTTCAGTGTTCTAATCTGTGTGTATTCACATGATGGGAACATTTCTTATGAGAACAAAAGATGTAGTCAAAAAGGTATTGCCTTAATCAGTGGTCATTCTTCCAAGTATTTTCAGTCCTTTGGTTCAATAAATTGCTTACAATAAACTGTGATTGGACATCAGCGTTACCCCTTAAATTCACGTGTAGACTCATTCACTAGAAAAATGCATCATAGTTTTGTATGTAAAAAGTACTGCCTTGCTTAGCTGCTTTCCAGGGGAGCACGAAAAGTTGTAGAAAAGTTCACCAATTCAACATTAAGGCTAAAACACTGAAAAATCCGTAACAACAGAATTAATTTAACCCATTATGATTTTAAAATACTCATATTATCTCTACATTTTACTCTATAATCTGATTTGTTTTGCAGGTGGCAATCCTCATTCCTTTTCGCAATCGCCATGAACATCTTCCCATTTTTTTCCGGCACCTCATACCTATGTTACAGAAGCAACGGTTGGAATTTGCCTTTTATGTTGTTGAACAGGTGAGTCTTTAATTATAATAGTATATCAAAATTAACTCCTTGGAACTTCCTCACTGATTGGGGTCTGCTATTGAATATTCTGTGAATCAGGAAATCTTAACTTCTGAAACCTAAACATTTAAGCAGTTACATTCTAATCCATTAAATAAAACACACACAAAAAACCGTCAAATCTTTTCTCAGATTTATTGATGATCAGTGAGATCTTATGTCTCTTAATATAGAGAGCAATATTTTTATAGCTGTTAACATCAGCCTTGTTGAATCTATTGTATACAAAGTTAAGGCTTGTAGTGCAAAACCATTATCTTTGTGGCTATAAAAATTAAAAATTCATATTTGCAAAGGGATTTGAGGGCAGGAACTAATAAAGGGCTACACAGATTTACACCTCTAGATAGCGTATTTTTCTCTAACTCAAATCTATAGTTACCAAAAGTAGTTATCATATGATGGTTGTCCATTTGGCTGTCATTAAATGAGTTGGTGGACTCTGTCTAGTTCTTACTGAATAGATGATCACATTACAAATGGTATCAGCTAGTACCCTGACAGGTAGTCTCATCAGAAATGCATAGACCTCAATTGATTTGGAGAATAACTGCCCCCCTGAAGATGCTATCCTTCAAAACATGGTCATGTCACATTGGTGGAGCAGTTGGTGAGGAATTTGCTCTGCTGTTGGCAGTATTATATTCATAGCTGATCTATACATTAATTACATGATTTAGGTTTCCGGGACAGTGAATTCTGCATCTTTCACATACTTACATTCAGTCTTTAATGGAAAAAGAATAAGGGAGAGTGAGGGAATGGGTCCTCTTAAAAAGATCTAATTACATGATGATTTTCTGATACTAAAAAGTCTTGTAAACTAATTTTGTTCCGTCTTCAGGGAGCTGCTCTTCAAATTCCATTTTTGATTTAATAGGATTAAATGTTGAAAATTTTAAAAAGGTTTTTAATAAAATTATCTAACAAGGTTTTATCAGGCTGTGGACATATGTCCTATCACAAGGTTAACTACTGTAAATGTGTAGCAAAATATTAACTTTTTCATACTAGTTGAAATTCATAAATACGATGTGCTTTGTTTTAACAAGATACATTTTTGAGTAGTTAAACACTGTTTGCAATTTTGGTATTGCATTTGTGATTTGGTATTACATTTATGCTTTGGCATAAAACTTAACTGCAACTTGTACTTGAAGACAAGTATCAGTGCTCCTTATAGTATTGGTGCTTATGATTGATATGTTGCAATGTTACTAAACATAAACTAAATAGAAGTTTTAAGTTCTTGCTCTTCAAGGGCAGGTATTCTAGTGAGAGGATTTTTCTTTAATTGCACAAAAATGGAGTAGGTGAAATACTGCTATTCTTGCAGCTGCTGTGATTAAATGGAAGCATAACAAGCCTTGGTATCAACACACGTCTTTCTTTCTAATACGAGGGGGGCTGGTACATTTCCTGAATATCAAAGTAGTATCTACTTGCTCTTGCCTCATTCAGTTTCCCTTTTGTTTCCATATAAAGAGTGGTACACAGCCTTTTAACCGTGCAATGCTCTTTAATGTTGGCTTCAAAGAGGCTATGAAGGATGTTGCCTGGGACTGTGTAATTTTTCATGATGTGGATCATTTACCTGAAAATGACCGAAATTATTATGGATGTGGAGAGATGCCACGTCATTTTGCAGCAAAGCTGGACAAATACATGTACATGTAAGTAATGCAGTTCACCTTTCCTGTCTTAAAAGATGCAGAAATGTCTTTTGAATGTGCACATAAAGTTTGGGAAAAACCTTAGCCATAGTTAACATTCAACCTGCAATTTTATATTGGTAATGTTTTTCCTTTACATTATTAATTGTCTGCAACTCTTACTGATCCAATTGCTCCAGATAACTTCTGTAATTTGTTTCTCCATACCTGTGTGTGTGTGTGTGTGTGTGTGTGTGTGTGTGTGTGCGCGCGCGCGCTTGCTGTGTTTGGAGTTCAGTTTGTCAAAAAGCCATTGAAAACCCTGAAAATCCTGGATCTGTGCTACAGAAAATGTCACTGTCTTATGGCTTTTCGGAACATCAGTAATCCACTGAGAACAATTAATTTAGTACGGGAGAGGTAGAGCAATCTAAAATTAGTACTGTAGAAATTGAGAGTCAGGAGTTTGAGTCCATTTTACTTTTTTGTCTGTTTGCTCATTGGTAAGTGGGGATAATAATTGTCCACTTACTGTCCATTCTTTGCTCCAAATTATCTATAATAAAAGTAGTGCTGTATTATCTTCTCCATCAAGCAGCTCCCTCTCTCACAGCATCCAGAGGCAGCTATGGGTAGAAGGAAGCCTTGTTAGCACAATTCCAGTGGAGTTCTGTGCAGAGGTGCCAAGCCTCCTTGCAGATGGTCCTCATCTCCTTAGGGATCCATGTTTGGAGGAGCCACTTGGGGAGCAAACCCAGCTATTCTGGTTGGGATGAAATTGTCAGACATTTTTGAAAGAGGATCCTCAGAAGATTCCTCCCTCTGTGATAGCTTGTGGGAGGTGGGATGATCTGTCTGGTCCAGTAACTGTAAGAGGCAGCAACTAAAGGGAACATCCATGCTAATGATCTTTCACTGTGCATACAGTGTTTGGAATCAGGAAATTACAACTAAAATTTAAAGAGTGACTGACAGTAGTAATTTTAGCTATGTAGCCCTAGGTTGGGCAGCTGCTCATTACTTAACACTTGGGTAATGGTAGTCAACATGCATTTATTGTCAAGAAAAATAGTCTCTTGGTGCAAAAAGGATTAAAATAATCTTGAACGTGATTAGCTGTGCTCTCCAAAAACTGAAACAAGGGAGGAATTTCCATTATTTTTAAAAATACTCCAGAATAGGCTAATTGAGGGTCGGGCAAACTTTTTGGTCTGTGGGTCACATGGGTTTTCCAAAATTGTATGGAGGGCCAGTTAGGCTAGGCTGTGTCTCCCCAAATAGCCAGGCATGGCCTGGCCCCCACCTCCTATCCGATGCCCACCCCGCTTCTCACCCCCTGACGGCTCCCCTGGGACTCCTGCCCCATCCACCACCCCCTGTCCCCTGACCACCCCCGGACTCCCCACCCTGACTGCCCCCTGCCGCCCCATCCAAACCCCCTCTCATTCCTGACTTGCCCCACGGGACCTCTGCCCCATCCAACCACCCCTTCTCCCTGTCCCCTGACTGCCCCCTGCTGCCCCATCCAATTCCCCTTCTCCTTCCTGACTGCCCCCCCGGGACCTGTGCCCCATCCAATCTCCCCTATCCCAACCCCCTCTGCCCCCTTACCATGCTGCCTGGAGCACCGGTGGCTGATGGCGCTACAGCTGTGCTGCCCAGAGTACCGGGTCAGGCCGTGGCTCTGCAACTGCGCTGCCCGGCCGCCCAGAGCATTGTGCCAGCGGTGTGGCGTGCTGAGGCTGCAGGGGAGAGGGAACAGCGGGAGCGGGGCCAAGGGCAAGCCTCCTGGGCCAGGAGCTCGGGGGCAGGACAGGCGAATCCCGCGGGCCATAGTTTTCCCACTTCTGGGAAACATAAGGTGTTAAACTGCTTGATTTTTTTTTTTTTCAGTTTTACCTGTTTTGTAGAATACATTAATGGACTGGAAATGTTACTGACATATCAGAGCTTTTACTGCTGACTCAGGTGAAGAGAACTTTTTCAACTCAATAGTGTCAAAATATCATATTTTGAAAGCTTTGTTTTACAATCCCTTCAGCTGTAAGTCAGTCTTTTTTCAAAAACCAGCTACCTGAAGCCTGGGTTAAGCTGCTATTTCATGGGATACTTCCCTGCTGTTGTCTGTTCCACAAATGAAAGTCCATATTACAAATATTTAGTTTCCACATTCTTTGCTAATACCAACTTTCATTATAAAAGATCTGTAAAGCATTTTTCCTAATAAGTATATTGAACATCTACAAATACATTAGATTTCTTTTTCCCGCAACATATGGAAGCAGTTGTTCAAACAGGATTTTTATTTCCTTAAATTCAATCAATAGAATAAAACTTACTTGCTATCATTTTCAGCCTTCCATACAATGAGTTCTTTGGTGGTGTAAGTGGATTGACAGTGGAACAATTCAAAAAGATCAATGGATTTCCAAATGCTTTCTGGGGATGGGGAGGAGAAGATGACGACCTTTGGAATAGGTGAGTGTTTATAGTACATTGTGTAAGACATGAGTTCCTGAACAGTGATGTTCAAATTTTTTCGCTATTAAAATATCTAAGAGGCTTATTTGAGTTAGCAGGTGTTTGACTCTTTATAGTGTGTTTTTTGTTGTATTAAATTAAAAGGTGTGTATTCATTATTATTGCACTGACTATGTGCTTTAGAAAGACAGTCTCTGCCCTGAAAAGCTTAAACTCCAGGGGGCAGACTTTCAGAAGTGCCATCGACTTTCAATAGAATTTGGATACCTACTTGCATTTTCTACCTTTGAATATCTCCCCCAAGGTGGATGTACAATGTGTGCTGAGGGGAGCCAGATTACGATATTAGCTATTTTAAAAAAGAACTAATAAAAAAATCTAATTAGCATTGTTCCATTTAAAGTGTTCAGATTTCAAAATCATGTTTCTGATATAGCCCCCCTTAAATATGTTCTGAAATTTTAAATAAATATATATGAAGGGTTTTCTGCTTGGTTTGTTGATATTTAAAAGGCTCTTTTGGGTGGGCCTAGTAGTGTAACCTTTGGGTGGGCTAGAATGTATTGCCCCTTTCCTAGTGCTTCAACACAACTCCTATAGAAAAGCACATGGAGACCCCAGAATTCATTCCTTGAGGATTTTCAGCAAGGTTTGCACATGGTCAACCTCTCCCCCACACAATCAAGTCCAAAAAGAAGAGGAGAAATTAGTTTAATTCTTTAGTATCAACTTTATAAAAAATATAATGATAAAGAAATAATATCTTAATTTCTACTAAATGACAAGATTACTTCATAATCCACATGCATTATCTTCATAGTTATACATAAATATATATATACAAAAATTAAATCTGAAAGATTAGCCCCACAGAAAGACAGTGAGATGTACCTGAGAGATTCAAAAGCTTAGGTTGAGTTCACTTGAGTCTTGGTTACAGTCCTTGTTCATCAACTATATGCGCCATATAGTCTCATAAGTCAAAAGCAGTGCAATAGGAAAATATATATGACTCTTTCCCTGTCAACACATTTAAATGAGAAAAGAGTTTGTGAACCATGCCAGTTAAGACAATTTGACTAAAATAACATTCAAGGTATACAATTAAAAAAATAAAGTTTTCCTTCCAAATTTCTCCTATAACTAACACTGCTGGTACTTCCCTGTTGGAAAGTTAACAATATCACTAGCCTGCTGAAATATGCTTTAGAGTTAGGGGAAAACAGCTTGCTTTCTGTTCCTATGGCTGAGCTTCTTCCAGCCACCACACAGCTACCTTGACTACTTGCCCTGACTCAATGGAGATTTAGTCCAGCTACAGGAAGCTTATTAGGCATGCCCAAAACTATCACACCAAGTTCCATAAAGTTCTGGACATGAATGCTGATTGTACATCTGCCTAGCAACAATGACCCAGACACCATTCCTTCCTTCCACCCCTGCCTCCCGGGTCTCTTAAAGAGATGTCTCCCTATTAGGCATGAATGTTACAATAGGAATAACACCAAGCATATTTGTGCTTCTCTCCCCTTTTTTTCTGTGGATGTGTTTTTTTCCCCCCCAGCTTTCCTGCTGCTGTTGCTACTAAAAACCTTCTTACAATGTCTGGGGAAAAGTTTGCACATAAGTTGCTTCCATATCCAAGAGCAGTGTATGAGTGACATCATGCTATTCTATGACACAGAGTTGTAGTTGACCATCAACAGAACCGTGAAATTGACAATATAAAAACACCATTAAATGCTCACAGTAAACAAACTTGTAAAAAGTTAGTTCTGTTAATTTGTTAATTTTTATGATTAAATTATATGAAAATTTATGTAACAGGTACAGTGGAGTCGCATCTTACGTGGGGTTTAGGTTCTAAAGTCAGCGCGTAAGGCTAAAATCGTGTATAGTCAAAATTACCCTTGAAAATCCCTTAAATTGCCCATAAAGTACAGTATACTGTACATGGTTGTGTATACAACCTGTACAGTAATATGTATAATGTATACAGTAATGTACAGTATATAATAGAGTACATATGCAAAATATAATTTTACAGTACTGTATTTTTAATTACAGGGGTAATTTCAGGGGTTTGTCAGGGCTTGATGTCAATCCAGGAGACAAAGGTGACGGAGAGCTTGGGTGATGGAGAGCGAGTCGTAGACGAAGTGGTTGGCTCTGGTTCAGATTGAGAAGTTGATTGCATAGGCTCATCTGCTGCTGGTTGTTCTTCTTTGAAAAACGTGGTGATTGGCAACTGTGGCTGTTGTCTCTTGAGCTGCTCAAACATTTCTTGATACAGTCTCAGATCGTCCATAATACTACGTGTGATTTTGAGGCTTCGTTCCATAGAGGAATCGTATTCAGAAATTAAATCATTCAGGTGTTTCGCTGCTTGGAACACTTCAGCAAATTGGGCTTGTCTTTCTGATTTCAAAGTGTAAGTGCAGTTGGGCATTTTTTTTCCAGAAGAGCCCAGTCTTGTCAGCATTAAAAACTTGTTCCGGAAGATAGCCCTTTTCTTCTATGATTTTCTTTAATTGTTCGGGGTACGCTTTTGCTGCCTCTTCATTGGCAGATGCAGCTTCACCAGTAGTCTGCACGTTTTTGAGGTTGAAGCGGTTCCTAAAACTGTTAAGCCAACCTTGGCTGGCTTTGAATTTCTTCTCATCAGAAGGCTGTCCCTGTTTGGCAGGAGGTTTGAACAATGCATAGAGGCTAAGAGCCTTTTCTTGCAACCTTTTGCTATCGATAGGCACACGTTTATGGTTCATGTCTTCCAGCCATAATTTTAATGCCTTTTCAGTCTTCACTAAAGTCTTATCATGCACCTGGTTTGTCACCTTAGCAGTTTTGGAGCACTTGATGCCACGGCTTGATGAATTTCTCTCTCTCGAATCTTGATGGCATGGATGCTAGATTCGTTGTGGCCATATTTATGCGCCACATTGGAGACCGACATACCATCTCTCAGTAAGTCCAACACAGTCAGTTTTTCCTCCAGCGTCGGACCAGATTGCTGTTTCTTTGGTTGAGCACCAGATGAAGTAGTTGGCTTGTGTTTAGGGGCCATGTTGTACGAAAAATACGTACAGTATCTTTAAACACTAGAATCACACTCAGCGCGGCGAGATGCTCACACTATGAGAGGCACTTAGGAACTGAGACTGACTCAGGGAACAGCAGATTCAAATCTCCCAGCTCATGCTAACTCCAGGGCATACGCTCATTGAGTGGAATGGTGGGCGGAATCGCCCGCACTATTTACAGGTATCTTGTTTTTATTTTATTTTTTTTGCCGAGCATGTATGTATAGTTGAATTGGCGTAAGTTAAATGTGCGTATGATGCGACTCACCTGTATGTAGTTCTAAAAGGAGCAGTCTTATGTAACAAAAGTATATTTCATGTTTCTACTCTTATAGCCCTCATCATTTTCATATGCTCCCACTCTGCATCTCTTACTTTGCTTGGGACAGGGGCCTGGTTGCTATTTGTCACTGTATATATTGCACTGTTTGTTTAAATTAAAAATTAAAAACAGTAAAGCAAAGGTCATATCTTTTAGTGGAAAAGTTGTTAGCAAATGGAACAGTTGGCTTAAAATCCGAACACTAATGCAATTTGTTTCACTTTTGCTGCAAGTCACTACTTTTTTTATAAATTCATTTTTGTTCATATACTTATCTTTAACTATTGTACTGTAGGGTTCATTATGCTGGATACAATGTAACAAGACCAGAGGGAGACCTAGGGAAGTACAAGTCCATTCCTCATCATCACAGAGGTGAAGTCCAATTTCTAGGACGGTAAGAAAAAGGGCAATGTGTTCAAACGTTAAAACCTAAGGAATACAGAAGATTTTATCTGGAGCATATTCTCTCACAAACACACAATAAAATAGAACTATTAATAAACTTCTGTGAGCCTTTTTTAAGATGCTGTCCAGACTTATTTTGATACATTCCATATTTCAAGGGACATAGAAACTTCAAATGTAGTTTATTTAAAATTGCTAAACTCAGGTGAGATAGCTACTGTGGGAGGTCCTGCTGATTTCTGTGGTTTTACAATAACATTTTCCTGTTTTTATTTGTTTTGTTTTTAGTTTTTGTCCCACTCCCCACCAACCCAGTGTTAATGTGTGGTACTCACACAACAGGGGATACTGACCACATAAGGGAAACAACAAAGCTGACTTCACAAAGTACAGTGAACAAAGAAAGTAAACTGAAAAGAAAATATTCTCCTCTAACCTTTTTGCTATCATAGTCTGAAATCTTTCTTATAATAGCTTAAAACAATTGCTGGCAAAAGCCTGATTAAATTGACAATGTCTCTCAGTGATCAGTAACATGAACGTATTTGTATAGATGGAAGTACAAGAGATGTGGTTTTTAAACTTCTGGAGAGTATATACATAAAGAGCTTTCCATGATTTATTATGGAAACACTAATTATGGCTCCATACTTAAGGCTGAGCTGAGGTTTTTGCACATAACAGTGATTGATTTCCCACCTCTTATGTATGAAAAATACTGTGTATCCTTACCAACATTTCTATACTTTCTCTCAGTACTGAATTATTTTTTAGGAGAATGTACAAATACATCTGTTGAATAGTGAGTTAAAATTAATTTAAAATGGGTTATTTAAGAAATTTAGCACACTGTGTCAACTTTTATCATCCCTAATAATCTGAACAATGAAATAACACTCCAAGTATTTCATATTAAAAATCATTGACATTTTGTGCATAAGGAACACTTCAAGATACTAGGTTGTAATTAAACTAGGATAATGATTAATATATATGATTATAGACCATACATAAATCTAAGTAAACAGCCCATGTCACTATTAGTTGGGGCTCTTGTGGCATTAAATAATCCAAGCAATCACTCTCTCTAAAACTAATTTCATGTTATGATTCTGTTCATTTTATTGAGTCAATGTCATGAGAGAAACTGAACCCATGTATCAGGAGTTGTCTTTGGTCGGTTAGTTGGCACTTGCTGTCACTGCTCCTTTGAAGTTACGTGGTGGCTGTATGCTAGTTAGAGCATCAGTGTTTAAAAGGCTCCCTGTGGCACTACTGGCTTGGCCATGCTTCATAGTGAGGCAGCACTGCCTGGGGAGCTGAGGGTATGTCTACACTACAATTAAAAACCTGTGGCTGAGTCAAGCCAGCTGATTCAAGATTATGGGGCTCAGGCTCCAGGGCTGTTAAATCGCAGTTTAGACATCTACGATTTGGCTCTAGAACTCTGCAAAATGAGAGAGTCCCAAAGCTCAGGCTGCAGCCCAAGCTGGAAGGTCTACACCACTATTAAACGGCCCCCCAGCCTGAGCCCCACCCAAGTTGGCTGGCATGGGCCAGCTGCGGGTGTCTAGTTGCACTTGCATTCCTAATTTGGGACCACAAATACTAATATGCATTAATCACAATCATATGTTGGCTGTTTAGTTACTCAATGTAGTTTGTCTAAGAATATGAACAGTACTTGAATGTCCATCTAATTTATAAAACTGCAAAAAATCATGCATTTAAAGCTGATGTTTGTAATTAGTATAAACAAAGTGCTCCCAGAGTGAGTTTTTGTAAAATAAGGGTTTCAAAATAAATGATGATCTGTCGTTAATTACAATAATACAGTTGCTACCAATTTAACATGTTTCTTTACAAACCTTTTTCCTCATTCCTTTTCTCCTTACCCTACAGGTATAAACTCCTGAGGTATTCCAGAGAGCGTCAGTACATTGATGGGTTGAACAATTTAATATATACTCCTAAAATACTCGTCAGTAGATTTTATAAAAATATAACTGTAAACCTCATACCAGAGCTAGCTCCTGTTAGAGACTATTGATGGAAGTGGAGTTGCAAGCTATACTCCTGGAGTTCAAACTTGTAACACTGGAAAATACAAATTAAAGACATTAAAAGATCTTAAATTGGGTCTTTTTGACTATTAGATGAAAGATATTTGGAAAGAGAAGAAAAATGACTGCATGTGTTACCATGCATTCTATTATGAAAAGAAATGCCAGCAGCTACTACTCAATGTTTACAGCATGGAACTACTAAATATTCAAGCCTTGTTTCACCATATTCTCTATCTTAAGCAACTCCACTATATATACTGCAGAAAAGAGATCTGTAGCTTGTTTGGAAGCCAAGAGAGAGGCCTTTTCTCCCAGGAAATTTTTATAGTTAAAAAACGTAATTTAAATGAATGCTTTTTGTTTCCTTTTTAAAATGCATTTTGTAAATATGTGATGTAAATTAATGAGCTCAAATAGCTTTTTAAATATGGTAAATTATGCTTCAGTATGTATTTAGGTATATTACTGTTTTCATTCTGTGTTCAGTAGCATGAAAGAACAAATGTAAATATTTGTGTTTTAAACAAAGTTTATACCTTGTATGAAATGATGGAACTATCAATAATTGATGGCCAGCTGTGACTGTAAACTGTTATACGAGTTTTGAGCTTTAGGCCTGCTGCATATCTGTATAGAAGAATTAATTTAACATGTAAGCTTGATAGGAAGAAAGCTTTTAATTTTACTTATTACTGGTAAAATCCTATGATTCCCTGCTTGCCATCTAAATCATAGTTTATGCATATTGCATGTGCATTTTAGAAAAATCTTAAGGTTGTTGCATATCATGATATACAGGAACTCTTACTTTGTCTCCATATGTGCAACTAGTGTCAATGTCAGGGATTTTATGCCTAAAACAGTGTGTTCAAGTCTGTGTATTGTAGTTTGGTAGTATCTTCTTTTTTATTCCTAGTAAAGAGCACTTTTATTCCTCAAGAATCAGAAGAGCCAAAAATGTATCTTCATTGGAAGACAAATGTAAAAGTTAATTTTTTAAAGAACTGATAGCAAAATATATTCCTAACCCTTATAGGGTAGGATTTTTAAAAGCACAGTGTTGGCCTAACTGCTATATTGATTATGGTAGGATCAATGGGACCAGAATTAAGCCAGTGCTGAGTGCTTTTGAAAATCTCCCCCATAATATATTAATCAGCATAGATATTAAGGGTCTGTGACTTGCTGTGACATGTGATATCCTGTGTCATGCTGAGAACTTCCTGTAAAGTGCTAAGCACCCTCAACTCCATGACTTGCAGTGAAATTAAGGGTACTCAGAACTGACCAGGATAGATCCCAGATAATTGTCTATTTTTGTGGTATTAAATGCATGAATATCTAGCCTCTGTTTTTATTCATCATAAATCTTAATTTCCTTTTGCTTTGTCTATATTGTTATGCTATCTAATAGCATCCCATTCAGAAACACTATCTTTGCCTAATATTTTTATACATCCATAGGTAATATGATGTAAGGAAGTAGTCTGAACCATGTA
This sequence comes from Dermochelys coriacea, assembly GCF_009764565.3. Classification (NCBI taxonomy): domain Eukaryota; kingdom Metazoa; phylum Chordata; order Testudines; family Dermochelyidae; genus Dermochelys; species Dermochelys coriacea. The sequence continues at coordinate 78,342,263 of NC_050069.1, forward strand.
TTTTCTCTGTTAATGCAACACAAATCAGTTAAATGTTGACCAAGATTATCTAAGAGATTATTTTGTTGACGGTCACAATCATTCAGTGATTTAGTAACCGAAGACTTTCTTCTGCTCCCCTGAAGAATAAAAAACAGTCTGTTGATAAATTATTTATTTTATAGTGTTTCTGCAAGAGTGCTGACAAGAAACACCAATCTAAACTCACTGCCTACTTGTGTGCCTCCTGGATTTACCACAGCAGATGGTGGGATGCAGATGTGTGTGTGTTTGTTTGCTGTTAGCACTTTTTCTTTTATGCCCATTCCAGCAGCAAGTTGTGCCCCTGGTCATTTTTTTTAATGAAAGTTGTGAGTACGCTTGTAGACATTCCAATAATTTGCAGAAAGGTGGTAATTACTGATTTGATTGACATAGTTGAAAGCAGGCTGTAGGAGATAGTTCATATTGTATTGGAATGATCTTTAAATCTAGTCAATATAGTATGCTATAGAAATTATTTAATGTACAGGAAAAATAACAAAAAATTAACATGAACTGAACAAACCCTTAAAACAAGCATGCTTGAGTTTTTGTATTACTACTTAATATATTTCTGTAATTGAGCATACTGAATATTTTGAGAGGCAGATGGGTAGATGTGAACTCAGTAATTAGTATACTAAATAAGCAGCTATATTCTCAAAGTAAATTTGGTCTTGTATCCATATGTCACATTAGCTGAACGCATTTCTTCAGGATTGCTAAAAGGAATAACTTTTAAATGTCTGACTTCATTTTGAAGTGTTTTCTGGTATTCAGTACCATCAATTTTAGCACCTTTGCTTATGATGCATCTTTTTGGTAGTTTAGGTTTGTGCCTTGTTTCCCTAGCACGCTTTTATTGACGTGTCATTTCTCAGTTATGCATGTGGAAGCCATCCAGTGAAATTAATGTTTGATTTGGGTGTTTTAATATCTCCTGGTGCATTTAAAAAAATGCACATGAATAGGCATCAGCCAAAGTCCTGGAACTTTGCAAAGTGTTGATTGATCATGTACTGTCTAAGAGAGAGAAAATGTTGTGATTTAATACATAGTCACAACTGTGTATAATTTAACATGCCCCGAACTTCTTATGTCCCAAATTGATACAGCTTACGTTAAGAAAGATGTTTACCAACCACTTTTGCCAGATAGGTACCTTTTTAGTATCAGGAAGTTTTACAGGCTGCCATCTTCTTATTGATATTACACCAAAATAATGTGTGTACACTCTGTCTGAACCCAGTACTGTTCTGTAGCAGACTTTAACATAAACAGTGCCTTCAAACAAAAGAAATGAAGTGTGGAGCTGAGAGCTATGCACATTCCTTTTGATAACATATGCTTAATTGTAGTAAAAGAGAAAAGAATATCATGCTGGCTTTTTGGTTTCTGACAGACAGCAAATTTGACTGTTCCTCAATAGAGGACACGACATATAGAAAAAATATTTTGAAGATTCTGAAGGGGTTTTACAAATTAAGAAGTAGAAATCTTATAAAAATAATAAGTGTCTCAAGTACAGTCAGAACACTAACGGATATTTTTCATCTACATTTCCTTCCCATCTGCCATATTTTAAATTACAATGAGAAAAATATAAAATTTAATAGTCTCCTTGAAACCAAGAATATATTGACAAATGAATGCAAAATGTTTATTCTTAGATCTTTCAGGTCTATTTTTGTACTCTTCTGTTTAAAATAATATATTAGTCTTATAGTTGATTACAAACAAGCCAGTTATAAAAATTTAAAAGGACACATTGCATATCAGCAAGAAGAAGTGTACTTAAGATTTTATTTTTAGAGGTATCTGAGGCAAGCTTATTGAAAACTGCACTGAAACAATTGCTGGCAATTTCCTATGTACTATCATACTTTTATTTTTGTTTTGTTCATGAAAATGTTTGTACTTTTTTATCATTGTCTTTTTTGAAATATAATGTTCTAAAGACTCTATGGTTGTCTAATTTTTTTCCTTCTAGGCACTGTATTCTGTGGAAGTTTGCTCCTTCAATGTATTTTATTTAGAAAAAATAAGCATTAGTTGAAGTCTCTGGTACAGTATTACTCCCACATTGACCTCACAGCTTGACGGGATAGGAAATTTCTTATTTGATAAGAACTGATCCTGTAGAAACCTTTTACAGATAAAATTGAAACATGTTTTCATAGCATGTTAAATTTTTAAAAAATTTAACTTTTTAAAATTGACAGCATAGGATGAGAATTATTTGTGGTAGGATCTACTCTTTAAATTTTGCCCAGCATAATGCAGCCCTGAGCCTGACTTCTGATGTGTCTAGGTGCTGTTGTATTACAATACATTGTTAAAACTATTACAAAATCTAAAAATGTTGTACCTCAGCTAATTAACAGATTTGATCTCCTGCTGAAATGTTTGGAGTGAAATACAACAATTTAGTAATACTTAGCTCTTATAACACTTTTCATGTGTTTAGATCTGAAAGTACTTGGAAAAAAATAAAGTATGGTTGTTCAAAGATACTATATTGATTGGATTCTAACTAACAAGTTTCTTGATCTTAGCATAAAATAGCACATCTGTCCTAGAAATATTCTAAACAGTTATAAGTAGCAGGAAAATAACCCAGTATCAAGAGAGTTCACCCAAGCTTGGAATTATTAAACCTGGGAGCAGACAGAGGTCCTCATGTGTCAGTGGTTTTCCCCCCTGCTCATCTGTCATTCATTTATTTTAATTATTAATATTACAGTAATAGCTGGAGCCCCCATCACAACTGTGGCCAAGTTTATATGTACTGTACAAACATAGGTAATGATTTCTGCATTAGCACTTGGGTTCTAAATGACATGCAAAAGGAAGAGAAGGACGATATCTGGTTTGAGCCCACAAAAGCTTATGCCCAAATAAATTTTAGTCTCTAAGGTGCCACAAGTACTCCTCGTTGTTTATACCTGTATACTGTTTTTCTTATTTATAATATGCATTTGCTGTTTAATTATATAAATGTTAGCTATTCCTGAATGCCATACAACCTTGTCATCATTTGTAGGCTGATTTTGTCTTTTGTAGGCATAACTGCAGAACTGGGAAATCAGTGGGACACTGTGCAGGGGCTCCATGTTATTGCCTCTTTTGATAGGTCTGGGCCAAAATAAACAATGTACTGATGAAGATAATTCAGTAAATGTGTCTTGTTCCATAATTTTGTGTTTGAGACTTTTTTGCATTGCAGATCTATTTTGCTCACAGTCCTTTGTGATAAGGACTATGGGTTATCGGCCATATGGAAGATTTCAGTTTACTTTCAGTAAATGGAGTTTCAGTATAGTTTTTTTACAAACCTAAGATAGTGTTTCTTCTGAACCGGAATTTTTTTTTTAAGAAGTAATTGAAAACCTTTTTAAGAAGAAACATTTATTGACTTTACCAGAGTTAATACATTCACAAAATAAAAATCCATTGCATATCAGTTTGCTTTTGAGTTAGTGTTTGAAGATGAAAAATGTTATGTGAGTAATAAGTATTGATTATTGCAGCCAAAAAGCAGAATCATTCATTACAGGAAATCAATCTACAAATCTTAAATTGACCAATGTAGGACAATTTGCATGGTTAATGTGTAGTTCTGAATTCCTTTGGTTCACTAACAACAGCTGTAGTTGAGTAAGAAAAGGGACTGAGGAGAGCAGCAATAGTATAATGACGATGACCAGAATCATTAGCAGTGAATACCACCTGGAGAAGAGAGAGAAAAAAAAACACTTGAGAGCTTGAAACATAGTTGCACATTTTTAAAGCCAGAAGAGACCATTGTGATCATCTTATCTGACCACTTGCATATCACAAGCCGTAGAATTTACCCACATTAATTCCAGCTTGAACTAGGGCAAATTTTGTTAGAAAAAAGTCCAATCTTAATTTAAATCTCTCCAGTGATGGAGAATCCACCACAACCCTTGGTAACTAACCATTGGAACAACTTGCTCTCACTGTTTTAAAAACTTGCTCCTTATTTCTTGTCTAAATTTGTGTAGCTTCAGCTTCCAGTCACTGGATCTTGTTATAACTTTATCTGATGAATTTGAAGAGCCCTCTATTTCCCCTCCCCCCGCCCCCTGTAGGTATTTGTGGACTATGATTGACTCACCCCTTAAATCTTGTCTTTGATAGGCTAAATAGATTGAGATTCATACGTCTATCCCTATAAGATACATTTTACAATCCTTTAATTATGGCTCTTCTGTGAATCCTTTTTAACTTACCAATATCCTTCTTGAAGTGTGGCACCGTATTTCAGTAGCATTGCACCAGTGCCAAGTGTAGAGTTAATATACCCTCTCTGCTCCTCAAGATTCCCTTGTTTATACATCTAAGGATCTCATTAGCCCTTTTGGCCTCTGTATTGCACTGGGAGCTTATGTTCAGCTAATCCTCCACCATGCCCCTCCAGCCCTTTTTAGATCAGTTTCCCAAGGCAGAGTGCCTCATCCTGTAATTATGGCTTGTATTCTTTGTTTATTAAATCTGGCTGAATTGAAAAATAGTGTGTTTGCATCCAATTTATCAAGTTATCCTCTTCATTACTTCCCAGTTCCCAAATAACAAGCTGTGCCTCAAAACTATTGTGTAGATTTAACCTCAGGTTTAAATTTTGGAAGCATACATATTGTTGTCTAATGTTTTGATGACAATTTTCTGTCACTGTTTTTACATTTTGTAAATTATATAAAGCTAGTAAAATATGTGCAAAACCTTATAAATCAATGTTGTTACAGTACAGAGACAGCGTTTGTGCTTTTTGATCATGAAGTATTGTTGACCATTTGTGAACCCTACGAGGGACTAATGTTTGTGCTCTTTGCTCTCAGCAGACTCTAAGGTTATGTAACACAGCATGCTGGCCCTTCTGTTATTGGGGCTAACCGTGTAATTGAAAAAAGGTGATTATAGAACTATATCATATGAAATCTGGGCTCAGTGAGACATGGCGGGGAAGGGTGTATGGATGCATGTCTTTAGGTAGGAGGGAGAGGAATCCTGGAGAAGGATTAGTCAGAAAAACTATGCTAGTGAGTAAAGATTTGTGGAAAGAAAGAAACCCTGGAGGGGGTAAACTGACAAAAGAAGAGGCCTGGAGCAATGCAGTGGAGGTGTGGGAGTGTGGCCGGAGTTGACACTTTTGTACTTATTTAGGGACGCTTCAGAAGGAGGTTCAACAGAAAATGGAAGCAACCTCTTTCCCCTCACACAGCCTCATGTCCTTGGGTAAGGGTATGGGTTAGGGCACAGGAATTGTCCACACCATTACTGTAAGTGTGTATCCTGGTGCTGTCAAGAAAAAAGGGTTATTGAGACAATGGAGGGCAGTTGAAGATTACCAAGCCTGGAGAGAGCTACTTTGTTACTTGAAAATGAGAGAATTTTTACTGAGATTTGGCAGGATGGTTAACCCTCAGATTACTCCATCAACCAGGGAGACTGCAGACCACTAGCTGAAGAGGGGAAAATGAAACACCAACAGCGGAAAGATAAGCCCATTACAGGGTAACAGATGACCATTACATGTCTGTGTTAATGGTTCTTTTGTGTTGTGTTCCATTCAATGTATAACACTGTTAGGGGAAAAAGAAAAGGAGTACTTGTGGCACCTTAGAGACTAACAAATTTATTTGAGCATAAGCTTTCGTGAGCTACAGCTCACTTCATCGGATGCATAGAATGGAACACACACACACACACACACACACACACACACACACACACGGAAGGTGGAAGTTGCCATACAAATTGTAAGAGGCTAATTAATTAAGATGAGCTATTATCAGCAGGAGGAAAAAAACTTTTGTAGTGATAATCAAGATGGCCCATTTAGACAGTTGACAAGAAGGTGTGAGGATACTTAACATAGGGAAATAGATTCAATATGTGTAATTACCCAGCCACTCCCAGTATCTATTCAAACCCAAGTTAACGGTATCTAGTTTGCATATTAATTCAAGCTCAACAGTTTCTCGTTGGAGTCTGTTTTTGAAGCTTTTCTGTTGTAAAATTACCATCTTTAAGACGGTTACTGAATGACCAGAGAGGTTGAAGTGTTCTCCTACCGGTTTTTGAATGTTATGATTCCTGATGTCAGATTTGTGTCCATTTATTCTTTTGTGTAGAGACTGTTCAGTTTGGCCAATGTACATGGCAGAGGGACATTGCTGGCACATGATGGCATATATCACATAGGTAGATGTGCAGGTGAATGAGCGTGGCGTGGCTAATGTGATTAGATCCTATGATGGTATCACTTGAAGAAATATGTCGACAGAGTTTGCATTGGGCTTTGTTGCAAGGATAGTTCCTGGGTTAGTGTTTTTGTTGTGTAGTGTGTGGTTGCTGGTGAGTATTTGCTTCAGGTTGGGGGGCTGTCTGTAAGCGAGGACTGGTCTGTTTCCCAAGATCTGTGAGAGTGAGGGATTATTTTTCAGGAGAGGTTGTAAATCTTTGTTGATGCGCTGGAGAGGTTTTAGTTGGCGTTCTGTTATTTTCTTTGTTGGGCCTGTCCTGTAGTAGGTGATTTCTGGGTACCCTTCTGGCTCTGTCAATCTGTTTTTTCACTTCAGCAGGTGGGTATTGTATTTTTAAGAATGCTTGATAGAGATCTTGTAGGTGTTTGTCTGAGGGATTGGAGCAAATGCGGTTGTATCTTAGAGCTTGGCTGTAGACAATGGATCATGTGGTGTGCCCTGGATGGAAGCTGGAGGCATGTAGGTAAATATTGCGGTCAATAGGTTTCCAGTATAGGGTGGTGGTTATGTGACCATCGTTTATTAGCACAGTAGTGTCTAAATGGGCCATCTTGATTATCACTACAAAAGATTTTTTTTTCTCCTGCTGCTGATAGCTCATCTTAATTAATTAGCCTCTTACAGTTTGTATGGCAAATTCCACCTTGTGTGGGTGGGTGGGTGGGTGTATAATATATATCTTCTTACTATATGTTCCATTCTATGCATACAATGAAGTGGGATGAAGCCCATGAAAGCTTATGCTCTAATAAATTTGTTAGTCTCTAAGAAAAGGAGTACTTGTGGCACCTTAGAGACTAACAAATTTATTAGAGCATAAGCTTTCGTGAGCTACAGCTCACTTCATCGGATGCATTTGGTGGAAAAAACAGAGGAGAGATTTATATACACACACACACAGAGAACATGAAACAATGGGTTTATCATACACACTGTAAGGAGAGTGATCACTTAAGATAAGCCATCACCAACAGCAGGGGGGGGAAAGGAGGAAAACCTTTCATGGTGACAAGCAGGTAGGCTAATTCCAGCAGTTAACAAGAATATCAGAGGAACAGTGGGGGGTGGGGTGGGAGGGAGAAATACCATGGGGAAATAGTTTTACTTTGTGTAATGACTCATCCATTCCCAGTCTCTATTCAAGCCTAAATTAATTGTATCCAGTTTGCAAATTAATTCCAATTCAGCAGTCTCTCGTTGGAGTCTGTTTCTGAAGCTTTTTTGTTGAAGTATAGCCACTCTTAGGTCTGTGATCGAGTGACCAGAGAGATTGAAGTGTTCTCCAACTGGTTTTTGAATGTTATAATTCTTGACGTCTGATTTGTGTCCATTCATTCTTTTACGTAGAGACTGTCCAGTTTGGCCAATGTACATGGCAGAGGGGCATTGCTGGCACATGATGGCATATATCACATTGGTAGATGCGCAGGTGAACGAGCCTCTGATAGTGTCGCTGATGTGATTAGGCCCTATGATGGTATCCCCTGAATAGATATGTGGACAGAGTTGGCAACGGGCTTTGTTGCAAGGATAGGTTCCTGGGTTAGTGGTTCTGTTGTGTGGTGTGTGGTTGCTGGTGAGTATTTGCTTCAGATTGGGGGGCTGTCTGTAAGCAAGGACTGGTCTGTCTCCCAAGATCTGAGAGAGCGATGGCTCGTCCTTCAGGATAGGTTGTAGATCCTTGATGATGCGTTGGAGAGGTTTTAGTTGGGGGCTGAAGGTGATGGCTAGTGGCGTTCTGTTGTTTTCTTTGTTGGGCCTGTCCTGTAGTAGGTGACTTCTGGGTACTCTTCTGGCTCTGTCAATCTGACAGAGACTGGGAATGGATGAATAGAGACTGGGAATGGATGAGTCATTACACAAAGTAAAACTATTTCCCCATGGTATTTCTCCCTCCCACCCCACCCCCCACTGTTCCTCTGATATTCTTGTTAACTGCTGGAATTAGCCTACCTGCTTGTCACCATGAAAGGTTTTCCTCCTTTCCCCCCCCTGCTGTTGGTGATGGCTTATCTTAAGTGATCACTCTCCTTACAGTGTGTATGATAAACCCATTGTTTCATGTTCTCTGTGTGTGTGTATATAAATCTCTCCTCTGTTTTTTCCACCAAATGCATCCGATGAAGTGAGCTGTAGCTCACGAAAGCTTATGCTCTAATAAATTTGTTAGTCTCTAAGGTGCCACAAGTACTCCTTTTCTTTTTGCGAATACAGACTAACACGGCTGCTACTCTGAAACCTTAGTCTCTAAGGTGCCACAAGTACTCCTGTTCTTTATTTAAAAAAAAAGTTTGTCATCTTTCTGCTGTGTGCAGTATGTAAACCACCTGAGCATTTAGGAATGGGAAAATGAACAATTAAGGGAGCTGATATGTGGTGGGTGACTGCTGACATATTACTGTGGCTCTTTGGCAATGTACATTGGTAAATTCTGGCTCCTTCTCAGGCTCAGGTTGGCTACTCCTGAGCTAAGGGATTGTTTCCCTCTTCATATTGTACCCAGCAGGAGAAATTAATTTGGGATGGTCAAACTGATAGCTCCAAGCTGTTTGTCTGTTGGCTGCTGGCAAAGTATTTTCAGTGGAGGGTCCTCCATTCTGGACCTTAACATCCTCTCCTCCAAACCTCGAAGCAACAGAGCTTGAGGCTGGAGATTTTCAGAGCAGTTTCAAAAACTGATGAATTTCTTCAGGATTTCTTGGTTGTGAGTGGGGTGGGGGAGAATGAACTGAAAAAGGACTTAGCTTGGAATATTGTTGATATTAAACCATTTTATAATTCTATAGACTTTAAATAACTGTGTTGCATGCAGGTAGAGCATTGAATCAACTTTTCTTTAAAAATCTAAATAAAATCAATTGCATATGAAGCTGCTGTACTAGTACCACTGTGTGGCAAACATCACTAACAAAAGCATTAGTGACGGGCCAAGGAAAATATGGAACCCTCCTCTTCCTCACTAGACTGAGGGAGAAATAGCCCTGTTGTTCTTCCCCCACAATTGCCCCAAAGATCTAGGAAGGGCCACTGGGTAGCTGCAGAAGTGAGGTGTGGGGGGAAGTCCCTAGATGAGAAACAAGTCTAGGAGCCTGCTGAGAGCAAATGGGAGGCTAGTTCTGGGGTATTTGGTGTGTGGAAATTCCTGTGGAGCTCTGAGTTTGCAAATTTGAACTGCTCAGTGAACCAGAAGGTGTTAGTTCATGGCAAAGTCTTTGAAACTGGAGAGCAGTAAATGGACACAGTTATTAATTAAACCCTCTATAGTTAACACAGCCTTGTTCTTTGCAATTATAGGTCCTCTTTTTAAATGTGAAATAGAAGTATAATGAATACTCACATCAGCAAGTTCATGGAATGGGTTAAGGCCAAGTCCCTTCCAGTAAGTGACTGTGTCAAACTCAATCTTGTATAACCCTGTTACAAATTGTTTCTCGGTTGTAAGCTCATGGATCTCACCATATTCATTGGTTTTTCTGCATGAGAGCAAGATAGTATATATTTATTTCATGTTCAGATGTCTGAAAGAAAGAAGCAATATATAGCATTGAACTACAATGACATTCTGTAGACATCTGGGAAAATGCTGACTGGTCGTCTGAAATAACTTGTTCCTTTCTGTACTGTGGAGGCTTCACAAAGTCTGTCCTTGCATCTAGATCTCCCATGCATACCACAAAGTATGTCTGGGCTGTAGAAGCTTCTTTATTGTTACTGCCGCAAAGATTGGAGGTAAGCCAAAAGAAACCTGGCATGGGTGTTCGCTGTCTTCTGATAAGGCTGTCAGGCTGAGTCCAGAGTTGTTTAAATGTTACTTCAGAGCCAGCAGGGGACACAAAAAAAACTCACTGCTGGCCTAAGAGTGCATAACTCCCATGATGTTTTAATAAACCCCTTTAAACTAGTGGTTATTTACCCTAATATTTATTAATATTTCACATAACGTTCCTAATTTTTTCTTTTTAGGAGAGTACTTTGTTCTGGTTTATTTATAAGAATTATTTGAATTACACTGAGGCTGTCATAGGTTTGACCAAGAGTATAGTCTTGTGAAATCTTTAGTCCATTGAGTTTCTGACCTTCACAAGCAGATAGACTAATTTAAACAAACCTATCAGGACATTAGTATTGTCTAGAAACTGCAGAACTTTAAATGCTAGCTGATGTGGAGTCTGTATTGAATTTTGTCTCCTGGCTTAACGTAGCTCCTCTTAAAAACACTCTATTTCCACTTAATCAGTCCTATAGTGTGGGAATTAGTGATCAGATATCGGTGGATAGTATGACACTCATATTTTATATTCGTGTTTCACTAATCTCCATCCATTGTTTAAAATTCTGAATGCTGAGACTCAGTCTCTAAATGTGTCTGTTGCATTTCTTCATTTCAGTAAATGGTAAACGCTAACAGTACATCAACTGACACATTCAAGTCCCTCATTTGTTTTAGTATAAGGCAAGGAAATTCAGCACTTAATGATAAACCATCCAGGAACTTGTTAAATCACAGATGCCATATGCTTTCTAGCCTGTTCTTAGAATTTTTCCTGATTGATAGAAAAAAAAGACAAACATTTTATTCTCCTACATTGATCACTTTCAAGCAACTCCCCGCTTACTTAACAGACTTTCTCATCTATACCCTGATAACTCTTTTAGCTAAAAGTACAGTGATGGGCTCAAGTGGGCTTCTGAGAATCCCTTGATAAAATTCCATTACCACACTGAAGTGAGTGTGAAAGTAATTTCTCTGCCTCTAATGAAGTTCAACTATTTACTGGGCTCTGCATTATCATCTCTGCCAAATAGATGGAATAAAAATACACTGCATGTTCTTTGCATCAGATCTCAGGTTTTTTTAAATACCCTCAGAAACTGACCCTAGAGCATCCAACTCTCCCCCCTGCACATATACCCACACAATGTTTGCACACACACCTGCCCACACATCCCATTGCACTGTATTGTGTATACTACTAGTAGAGTCAATATGTTTTTTAGGAATAAGTATACATACCTCAAGTGGCAGCATATGCTTTAAACTGTTTACCATGTGCTCTTGCTTCCTTCTCTGGTATGATGGCACATTTTGGTTTAAATGGGAAAGCATAGGGCTGGATTTTCCATTCCCTCACCCCTACTCAATGTGATCATATGCAGCCCTGGGCCATTAGGTTTGTCAGAGACTAACTCTTTAAACAATGTATTGGCACCTTTGTTATAATACTTGGAGCACCACCACTATAAGAATTCCTTTGTGTAATAATGTTGGAGAACTTGCATACATTTATGTTCTAGGCTCATTATTGGTGTGAGGCTGGGATCCCATTAGTGGTGGATTCCTGCAGTGTGGCGACTTTCACTATCCACTTTCTGAAATGATCCAGACTATTGTAGACTACTTGACAGAGGATAATGGTTTCCCTAGACTTTCTCCTGGAAGTTGCTATAATACCGATATCTTGAAACAATATTTTTGTGCTCCAGTGCAGCCAGAATTCTTAACTAGAATTTTCAACTTCAAACAGATTAGTCTTCTGACTATACCATATTATATTATGTAGAAATTGGTGGGCTTTCATTCTCTGCAGAGCAGAGGTGGACTTCATACTAAGAATTGATGTGCTTCTTGTAGCCATAAAGTGAAGTATCATGAAGAGGGAAGAGTCAAACAGCAATTGATGGAAGAATAGTTTTCTATACCACATTTCATGCTGCCTGTGAGTTACCTCCCTTGTGTTTACAATTTTTTCAAACCATTTAGGAGCCAGTCTGCTAGCTTTGCAGCTATAATTTACTTAGTAGAAGAGTCCCCCCCCACAGAGTAAATATTTGGTGTAGGCATAAATTACTTATTACTTCTCAGATTGTAACTAATGACATTATACATATGTTTTTAAGATGAATGCATGTAAAATGGGTTTTCTAATCGTTGGCCTCTTTCAGTGCCTCCCTCATCCCCTTCTCATTATATTATATGACTTACCCTGAACTTAAGAGCTGCCAGGTCCCATCATCAGCCTTTTTATATAATTTAATTGGTACACTGGAAGCTGGACTTCCTCTGACTGAATCTAGAATTTTCACAATAAGAGGGTGCTTGGAATCATGAGACCCCTGCGTGTAGGGAAAAGAGAGATGTAATTCTTGTATGACAAATTATATAGGAGTGATGGGCCATGATAAAGCATGCCCCTTAGAAATTTCATTTTTTAGAATGAGAAGATATCACATATTTTCAAATACCACGTACATAAGTTTACTGTATAATACAAAAATTTTGCCTGCAGGATCACAGGGAGAGAGCATATGCTGCACCCTACAAAGGGGTGCACTGCGAACCTGTCTTCAGAGACAGAATGCCTCTCAGCACTCCCTCTGGGGTGATGCAGTTCTGACTAGCATCCAGTGCAGAGTTATTGCTAACTGGCACAACCAAGCCACAGATGACCGAATAAAAGTTTAATCCTGGAAACGGGGAGTGGTGATGGTTTGGAATCCAGCAATCTGATCTCCTTGTTTTAGTGTGGGGGCTGGAGGAGAGCTCTGTTGGTCAGGAGAGGCTTCCCGGTGGTCACATTATCCTATTCCTCCCTTCGTTCAACTGTCAGCTTGGCAAGCTGTGCATATGTCCTCTGTCTCGCTATCATAACCCCATTATGGGCCAGACTGTGGTCAGCCCTTGGGCAAGAGTGCACAGTTGAGAAAGGTATAAGAAGCTTCCCCTGCACAAAGCCTACAACAATTATATTCCATGTGCTTGTTAGATCTGTGACTGCTTCCTCCCTGAGAAGCCAGCAACCCCAAAGGGAATGAGGATAAAACAGGACCATGCTCCTCTCATAACCCCTTCAGTAAAAACACCCCTTAGAACTCTATGGTAGCTGCTGGTTAGTGATAACTAGCGAGTCTGCTTAACCATTATTGGTTTCAAAAATCAGATTTCAGTTTGATTTTTTTTATTAAAAGAGAAGTTCTTATTCAAAAATTGTAATAAAATAAACTGTGTGACCCCTTCCCTCACCTGTAATCCCTTCTGGGTACCTATGACAATCTACCTCACCTCTGGAGATCCTGCCACATAGCCTGAGAAAAGCTCCTCTATTAAACTAACAAACCGGAATAAACTCGGTGGCCCTGATTGACTTTCTCACTCCTTTCCCACTCTTCCCCACCGATTTCTAGTATGAAGAGCCTCCTGCCTGCTGAGGTTTCTGATGTCATCAGTGGGGCAGATTGTAGCAGGAGTTGTCAACTTCTATGGATAAAGGAGTTTCTTAGCTACCATCTCAGAAGCTTTGTCAGGGTGTGGAAGACAGGATAAGCAAAAATCTGTTTTTCCCCACACCAAAATCATATGGACTAGCTTCCCCAAACATCAGAAGTGGCCCTGTTGAGTGGAGTGGGAGTACAAGGGCAATGCTACTGGGGGAGATCAAAAGGCTACACAGTGTGTGGATCTCCCACATTTTTCAGAGCCACATGAGTGCCACCAGAAGTGAGAAGAGGGGAAACGGGGCCCTAGACTTGGTCCCAGGCCTCTTTCAGAGCAGTAGATATGGCAATCCACTCCAACTACAGAATGGTGATGGGGAGACCTGGAGCAATAAAGGAAGAGTGGGTAGAGAAGAGACAAAGCACCACTTCATTTCCCTTCTCTCCTGAGGTTGGAGCAAGAGCCATTACAGAAGGAATTAGCTGGTGAGTCAGTAGCAGCAGTTGGCAGGACTGCTGGGAGGTGAATTCTCATGTCACATGTCCACCCAACCAATACTGCCCGTTGAGGAGATGATCAGCTGATGATGGCTTTGATGTCTTGTGAGGGGAGGAGTTGCTTCTCCACAGCCTCCCAAGGCTGAAACCGTATTTGGGAGAGAGAGTCCTTTTTATTGGCTGTTGAAATTATCCTGATAGCAGGTGCTACCTCCTATTACAGCCTATCTACTGCTTCATCAACATAAATAACTACAGCAAAGGGGGAAGCACTTTTTTTGTAGAAATGAGAAAAGTGGTAGGAGAGTGCAGGGTCAACACACAATATACAATTAAAATAAATGTAATAAAATAGGCTAATTTGTCTTTAACTTATTCCAATTCTCATCATTTTAAAAAAGAAAAATGAGGTAGGTTACATCAATCACATGTGAAAGGCCACCTCAATACCAAAACACTTACCAGTGGTGCGGCTTCAGAGAAAAACACCAGTCCAGCTAAGAAAACAAGGAGCAAAGAACGAAAGGCCATTCTGCCTGCAGTCTGAGAGTCTCAGTGTCAGCAACTAGAAACTGATGGGATTTGGGATTTTTATACCCAGTCCCCTCAAATTAGGCTGCTTATCAAGTGCTGTATGACTTCAAAGCTGCTGATTCTGATTGTTTACTTAATAAATAGTAAGAGAATAAGTAACCCACACAAACATGAACTTTGCCTGTGGAGATTAGTCTGCTGCATTCTCTTCTGTAAAATAACTTGGATCACATTTTGCGTCGCTGATCCACTGATTACAATTACTTTATTGTAAATGGCCTATTCCCCTCCATATTTCATGTTCTGTTTTATGTTGTGTTTGAATATGTGTTGTACTGTATGTGGTCTTAATATGTGTGAGAAAGTAGACTTTCCTTCTCTCTTGCATGATAATATCCTTTTCATATTCAGTATGGATTTCATTCTTGTCATAGCATGGAAAATGCTCTCATCCATAGAATCAGCAACCTCTGAGTTTATCTGATGAAAACTGTCACTCTTCTCGTTCTTTGTTGACAGCAGTACTGAAGTCAAGGTGGACCACTCCATCTTCTTAGGCTGCCTCTCCAGACTTGTGCAGCTGTGTCTGACCACCTCTTGTGATGCTTCCACTTGTCTATCTCTCATCCATGCAAATGGCTTTTGGCCATCTAATTACCTGTTTTCAGGGTACAGTCAAATTGTGATCTAAATACTGTCATTTATTTCTGCAGTAAATTTATGGCCAAAATTAATTGCACGTGGAAAGGTGTGCCCCATAGAATTGGAAGTTATTTCTTTTAATTTGGCACTTTATCTTGTAACCTTAATTGTCACTCTACGCTTGTGATCAACTGGATTCTTTTTTTAATAGAGCCATTGACATCTCTTCATAGGAGGCTTTATGTAAGCTCTACCTACTCCCCCAGCACCACCTAATCTCCCAACCATGCCACCAGTAAACATCAAGCACCCAAGCCATCTAGCACCCACTCTGGGTGGGAAAACAGCCAACAGCTCCCCCGAGGAGAATCTAACTCTTCCAGAAATCTCGTAAACACCCCCCCAGCATCACCCTACACATCATCAGTTCCCAGCATCACAACAGCTGTGGTTTCTTGCTTTGATTGCCAACAGATTGTGGGATGTGACCACAAAGGATTGTGGGACTGGGGTCAGGACAAGAACATGTGATGAGTTTGAGAGTCCTAGATGGAGAATTTTTTTAAGAGGCTGTGCTCCATACAGTGCCCTGAAATAAGGACTTGTTTTTTGTGATCTTTGTTTTTAACACATGTATTCAGTTGTCAATTGTATTAAACCTAGAGCTGGGTGGATAACTGAATGTGGTTAGGTAAGCATATTTTGTTGTCTGTATGCAGTTATGTTTATTATTACAAATAAATATATAGTTATTGTGTGTAGCCATAGCAAGTGCAAACATACTGTTTTTCAAACTCCAGTGTGATACCTTTGAAACATATTCCATTGAAACAGCACCAAATGAAAATATTTGACTTATGTTTATAAGAGTTGTGTAACAAGGGCAGAGTCCAGAAATCAGGGAAATCCAAACAGTTAATTGTTGCTGCAGTACTTATGTAATTTGTTAATTCACTTGGTATCCATTCTTCTAAACAAGCTCCCAATTTAATGAATTTAAATTACATGGTCACTAACAAATGAGCACTGATTTATTTTTGAGAGGTACAATTGCATTAGCTGCCTATAGAGTCACTGCACTCCCACTAGAACAAAATCTATTCAGTCCAACAGACTAATCCACCAATCTAGATAAATGATTGCTCTCCTTTCTCTCCCTCGCCCCAAAAAAACCAATTTCTCCATGACTTCAACTGAATCATACACAATCAGTCTGCATCTTAACCCATGCTGACTTTAGAAGATTTCTTGTGAGTTGTTATGCAGGTAACTTTGTTAAAAGGTCATGCTTCTGTCTTAGCACTTCCCCTTAAAGCTCAGGGGGAAAACAGATAGTACTTGATCTATATAGCTATTTGGTGTTGTGACTGATAGTGAAATTCTGCAGTCTTTTTCCATATGAAGTCTGAATTGAACTAACATGAAGTTTCATAGAACTCCAGCTAGAAACCTTCAGAAGATCAAGTTTGGACATAAGATCACTGTGCCATTAAAAGGGACCAACTGGAGTATTTTCTTGTTTCAAATAGGGACAACCCTTCTTTCATTATATCTACTTCCACCTGAATTTGGCAAGTGCAGAGATGTTTGAGATGATTTACAAATGGCATACGTTAACTGAATTCTGTCAAATATTTGTATGCATTTAGCATTTTGAACAAAAGTTCATGATAATGAACTTGACAACAAAGTAAAAGAAGCAGCGAGAGACAAAAAGGCATCCTTTTAAAAAGTGGAAGTTAAATCCTAGTGAGGAAAATAGAAAGGAGCATAAACTTTGGCAAATTAAATGTAAAAATATAAAATATAATAAGGCCAAAAAGAATTTGAAGAACAGCTAGCCAAAGACTCAAAAAGTAATAGCAAATATTTTTTAAGTACATCAGAAGCAGGAAGCCTGCTAAACAACCAGTAGGGCCATTGGACGATCGAGATGCTAAAGGAGCACTCAAGGACGATAAGGCCATTGTGGAGAAACTAAATGAATTATTTGCATCAGTCTTCACAGCTGAGGATGTGAGGGAGATTCCCAAACCTGAGCCATTCTTTTTAGGTGACAAATCTGAAGAACTGTCCAAAATTGAGGTGTGATTAGAGGAGGTTTTGGAACAAATTGATAAACTAAACAGTAATAAGTCATCAGGACCAGATGGTATTCACCCAAGAGTTCTGAAGGAACTCAAATGTGAAATTGCAGAACTACTAACTGTAGTTTGTAACCTATCATTTAAATAGCTTCTGTGCCAAATGACTGGAGGATAGCTATGTGACGCCAATTTTTAAAAAGGGCACCAGAGGTGATCCTGGCAATTACAGGTCAGTAACCCTGACTTCAGTACCGGGCAATCTGGTTGAAACTGTAGTAGAGAACAAAATTGTCAGACACACAGATGAACATAATTTGTTGGAGTAGAGTCAACATGGTTTTTGTAATGGGAAATCATGCCTCACCAGTCTATGAGAATTCTTTGAGAGGATCAACAAGCATGTGGACCAGGGGGATCCAGTGGATATAGTGTACTTAGCTTTTCAGAAAGCCTTTGACAAGGTCCCTCATCAAAGGCTCTTAAGTGAAGTAAGCTGTCATGGGATAAGAGGGAAGGTCCTCTCATGAATTGGTAACTGGTTAAAGGATAGGAAACAAAGGGTAAGAATAAATGGTCCAGTTTTCAGAATGGAGAGTGGTAAATAGTACTGTCCCCCAGGGGTCTGAACTGGGACCAGTCCTATTCAATATATTCATACATTATTTGGAAAAAGGGGTAAACAGTGAAGTGGCAAAATTTGCAGATATTACAAAACTACTCAAGATAGTAAAATCCCAAGCAGAATGCACAGAGCTACAAGGGGATCTCACAAAACTGGGTGGCTGGGTAACAAAATGGCAGATGCAATACAATGTTGATAAATGCAAAGTAATGCACACTGGAAAACATAATCCCAACTATACATATAAAATGATGGGGGGG